>NC_090270.1:47221813-49621813 GCF_040414725.1 Anabrus simplex
ACTTCTCGATTTGTCTTGCAGAAGGCAAGGGATCATGCAGTTTTGTTCGAAAGTCCCCTACCCTATTGTGTTTGACTCTAGGCCAGGGTGCCCGCCATTATAAACAAATGTTCCAATCTAAAATTTGACTAGCATTAGGCATAGTGGCCTGCTACTTTCATGGAAACTCACTAATTCTGTGTGACTGGCTGGCAGCAGTAAAAAGGGCCTGTCATTATAATGATAACTGCACAACTCAATTTTGACTGGTGGTAGGGAAGTTGCCTGTTATTACAATAAAAACTCCTCAACTGTAATCTGTCTGAATGTAGGAAATGGGTCTGCCATTGTAACTAAAACTCCCCAAATCGACTGTGACCGCGCAGTAGGTAATGGGGCCTGCAATTATAATGTAAACTTACCAACTCGATTGTGAATGGCAGTAGGCAAGTGAGCCTGCCGTTATCATCACAACTCCGCAACCCTCACTTTACATTGGAAACAACGTATGGGGTCCTCCCCATGCTATTTCTCGGATAAAGCTAAGAGACATGCAATTTTAAAACAATCCCATTTACTGCACGCACAGTCTTTACGTCGATATCCGTATACAATGTAGAATACCGTAGCGAAGAAACATCACCACTGTTTCCCTTTCCTCCATGTTAAAACAAAATGCTATCAAACCTCGCCAAATCTTGACAAACCTTCAGCAACGTTGAATAATCTTTGACAAGATTTGTCATTTTTTCATATCAAGTATTGAATTGAAATAAAAGTTTGGAGGTGTACAACAGGCATTAGTATGCTCCTGTTTACGGTATAATCAAGGATGACAGCGCAGAAGTTATTCGAAGGGATAGGTTTCCCGTTACCTAAGGACGACGTATTTAGAACGTGGGTCCAGGCCTCCCCCAAAATTTTATCTACCTTTCTGAAAATTTGATTTTATCTTCTAAATATTCACGTTTACAAACCGAAATCAATAACTGAACAACATTCAGCAGAACTTACATTTCCGATATAGGCATAAAACGGTGTATAAGAAACAAAGTTTCATTTATAGATAAATACGAAAATTTCGTTTGAACATCTACTGGTAGCCTTGTCACCGTACGAAATACATAAGATTGGAGCTGAGTGTAAGGAAGATAAACCGCCTACCCACCTCCACTCTATCATTTGAAAAATTATGCATAGATTCTCATTAAAGTCTGTAGACTTCCATTCATGTTCGTCTTGTATATTTTGTGGGAGAGTAAAATCACTGTTTTGGTTTCCTATAAACGCCCAGACAATTCCAGAAATTTTGAAATGGTACGGAGCTTAAAAATGACCTTCGGACAGACGGATGCTAAGTATGAAGTTTGGTTAATATATTTCCAGTTTTTTTAGTTATAAGAAATACGCTGTACACGCACCAGCTTTCGAGCTAAGTTCGCTGGGACAGACTACAAAACCATCCGTTAATCATATCCCCCGTATTAATCCTATAGAAAAGGTGCACGTGAGAAAAATGTTTTAGTTATTGATTCCCATTAAGGCTGGTGCATTTCCATTAAGGTTTGTTATGTGTATTGTGTGGGAGGGTAAAGTCAATGTTTCGATCTCCTATAAACCCCCAGTCCATTTAAGGATTTTGAAATAATATTGGCCCTAAAACCTACCCAAGGGCAGTTGGATGCTCTCTATATGAAGTTTGGTAGAAATATATCCAGTAGTTTTCCAGTTACAAGAACTCAGATAAACAGACAAACCGACAAACAGATAGACACCAAATTTGCAAACTATGCAGATGGTCAGAATATCTAATGAACACACGGTCGTTACGACACCAAATCTACAAACTATGCAGATGGTCAGAATATCCAATGTACACACGGTCGTTACGACTTTTTAAATAGATACAATTCATTTTTCAATCTTATTGCATTCTTTCAATTCATTTCTTTACTAGATCCACGTGGCGGCATCCGAATTCAAGATCGCCAAACTTCGCTAGAAATCTAACATTAAGAAGACGAACAAATCTCTGGATTAGTATCCAAAGGCTTTCTCATACCTTGTATTAGGTTCAATCCACCTGGAGCAAAAAAACAAAGAGGTCACTGCTTTTACTGACTCTTGTCATAGAAACCCTAGTGGTTAGGGGCAGTAGAATAACACACACGGTACCTCCTGATCCCCTGTCTGTCGTAAGAGGCGACTAAAATGGGTCCCAGGGGTTCTTAAGTTAAGAGCGTGGGCTGGCGACCACGGGACCCTTAACTGAACCCTGGCATTGCTTCTACTTACTTGTGCCAAGCTCCTCCCTTATTTATCCTATCCGACCTCCCTTGATCAACTCTTGTTCTTTTTCGACTCCGACGATATTACAGCATTCGAGTCCCAGGGAGTCTTTCATTTTCACGCCTTTCATGACCCTTCCTTTCTTTGGCCGTACCTTCATAGTTCGAAGTGTAGTACCACTTCCATTTTTTCTCTCTGATTAGTGTCTATAGAGGATGGTTGTCTAGTTGTACTTTCTCTTAAAACAATAATCACCACCACCACCACCACTATCAGCACCTACTTCAGTCACCCCTCACAGACAAATCAAAGCAAAAGCTTGATTCAGCAATCGTGTCCGAGCTCGTGAGAGAGAAGAAAATTATATTAAGCAATAGTCGCCGCGGTTGGATACGGCCAGGAACACACATGCATACTACCACAGTGAATATTATTTACCAAAGGATCCCTCTCTGTATATGATCAGACGGCATTTATTGCTTTGACTACATGTTCGGGAAAAACTCAAGATCCAGGAAGTTTGTATGACTACCATGCATTATTTTCCCCAATGTGCTTCCCAAATTGCATTGTCTAATTACTTAAAACATTTCTAAACCCCAAGGCACTAGAGCCCTTGAAGGGCCTTGGCCTACCAAGCGACCGCTGCTCAGCCCGAAGCCCTGCAGATTGCGAGGAGTCCTGTGGTCAGCACAACAAATCCTCGGGGCCGCTATCTCACCATCAGATAGCTCCTCAATTCTAATCACGTGGGCTGAGTAGACCTCGAACCAGCCCTCAGGTCCAGGTAAAAATCCCTGACCTGGCTGGGAATCGAACCTGGGGCCTCCGGGTAAGAGGCAGGCGCACCACGGGGTCGGCACAAAACATTTCTAAAGCTGACCTATTATTGTTCCTATGGATCAAGTACTGCGACTGTGAGATGTGGTTGTCAACATCGGGACCATTCACTCAATTATATTGTGCGCTAGAGCCTCCTCTCTTTTTCCTTCCGAATTCTATTAACTAATTCGTCACCGAGTCTTGTGTCATTAGGTAGGTTTGAAAGACCAAAGAAGTATTTAAGTTTCACACCCTTCATGGCTGCGTAACCTACCATACTTGGTTTAGATTCTCGCCTTCTGTGCTCTAAAGAAGCGGAATCACATCTCGCTGAAACCGGTTGGCATTTAATAGTACAACTGCCTTCGTGATGTACAGGCCGTACTGTAGCTCCGATGACGTCACGCAAAGAGGCGAACTGTTTCCCCCGCCCGACCCGTGTAATGCAAAGACATGTACCTTGTAATTATGAAATATTCACAAATGATGCATTAATATTACACGTGAGATCACTGACAACTGTAATCGCACCATAACTCGTAAGTCAGGTCTATGCAATTTTAGAAGTAAGTTTGAAGTGCGATCTACGTGGTCAAAGCTTGAGATTTTTTACTCGTCAATGTACTAAAGAATTAATTATTTTGCATTAATACAAATATGGAGACAATGATCGTACAATAATAATAATAATAATAATAATAATAATAATAATAATAATAATAATAATAATAATAATAATAATAATAATGAACTTTTCTTCCATACCTCTAGATGGCC
This sequence comes from Anabrus simplex, assembly GCF_040414725.1. Lineage (NCBI taxonomy): Eukaryota > Metazoa > Arthropoda > Insecta > Orthoptera > Tettigoniidae > Anabrus > Anabrus simplex. The sequence continues at coordinate 47,225,681 of NC_090270.1, forward strand.
ACAAATACAGTAGCTCTCTTGACACTTCTCGCACTATCGTTCAAAGACTTTCTTGAGACCCTTTGTTCTATACGAACATTTGTATTTTTTTGTTTAGGAATAGTCCATGTTTTCCCAAATATTAATGCACTGGCCAGCAAGATCTATTAATTACTTCCCAAATTCACGGAAATTGCCGAGGAATTGTTTTTACTCGCATTCATTTTGGGGAGAAAGGGCAGCGCGTACCCAACATTACTAACCCAAGAAATAACCATATGTATGTTCATTTGGTTACTGTCCACTCTTATGTTTGCTCTGTATCAACAACAAAACGCCCTGCTGTAAATCGGTTAACAAGAAAGTCAAAAGCAGAACTCATCATCAGCTCTGGAAAAGACTGAAACGTTCTCCTCTATTTTTTGCAACGGGTATTTTTTTGGTTGGGATTTTCGTTTTGCGTAAAGGTAACTTGACCTCATACGAAGAAAATGAAAATATTAATGTATACTGTATTTACTTGTATAGTTGTATCTTCGCCGTGGTACGCACAAGTTCTTAGCATTGTGACAACTGCGAAATTTCAAACACTGTAATTAAATTTGCAGCACATTATAATCCCATAACAATTAATTGAATAAATTCCACGAAAATTACGTCCCTTGAATTTACATTATTCACCGTGTGAAGATAACATACCTAACCTAAAGTATGAGATCTCATCTTAATAACAGCTGTTTACGTAAATCATGATGCGATAAATTTAAAGAAAAAACGTTCAATATTAAGTTTCTGTTTCCCAACAGTCACAATTATCCAAAGAATGCCCCCAAACCTTATGGATTACATTCACAAGTACAATTTGTAACATTCGCTTAGCTCGCCTCAGTTGATCAGCTGATGGGCTGTATATTACGAAGGCAGTGATAGTACTTAAGACTCGTGTCCGTAGATTTAGCCTATAGGCGTGAAGAGGAACTTTTAATCAGGTCAAAATACTGGCACTCTAGCATCTCGTATAATTAATATTATTTGATAGTACTACTACCACTACATAATTATAAAGCGGTGATTATGGCGGTGATTACTGTTTTAAGAGGAAGTGTAACTTGGCAACTATCCTCTATTAACACTAATCAGAGGGAAAATGAAGAAGGTGCGACAATTTGCAGAATTACGGTATCAGCCCCTGTGGGTGGGGGCGGTAGAATAACACCCACGGTATCTCCTGCCTGTCGTAAGAGGCGACTAAGAGGGCCCCCAGGGGATCTGAACCATGCAGCATGGGTTGGCGACCACGGGGACCTTAGATGAGTCTTGGAGTTGCTTCCACTTACTTGAGCCAGGCTCCTCACTTTCATCTATCCTATCCGACCTCCCTTGGTCAACTCTTTTTCTTTTTCGATCCCGACGGTATTAGAGCACTAGAGACCTAGGGATCTTTCATTTTCACGCCCTTCGTGGCCCTTGTCTTCCTTTGGCCGATCCCTTCATTTTTTGAAATATCGGATCCCTTCCATTTTTCTCACTGATTAGTGTTATATAGAGGATGATTGCTTAGTTGTACTTCCCCTTAAAACAACAAACACCACCACCATTAAGGTATCAGCAAATTAAAGGAGGAGGCCACGAAAGGGGGTGAAAATAAAAAACTCCCAAGGCTTCGCAGAAGAAGGAATTAAGATATTAAAATAAACTCGACTTTTACCCCTTAAATAAGCAACATTATTAGTGCTGACTATATTTTTAAGAGGAGGTACAAATGTGCAACCATAACTCAGCAGACACCGACAATTCACGTTCTGCCACCCTTTATCACTTGAACGATCAAATTCAAACTTTGTTTTATGCTCAGGATTTTAGCCTCGATGTTAACACTACTAACAACTCAAAGAAAACTCCTAAAATAATTAATAATCAAAAATATTCGAAATGAAGTGCATGTTCCATATAATATTGTGATCAAGATTGCAACTGTATCTTAGAAACGATTCAACAACATCGATGATGATTGTTAGGGTTAATAATATCCTTCAACCGGACAGACTTGCACTGCCTAACCAAGATATAATTAGGCCTTCCGCTCGACTAAATAATTGACACAGGTTTAAATAATGGGACATAGCACTCTTGTTCCCTGTCCCACGAGTGAACACGAAAACACACCACGGAGATTGCCATATTGACGCATACGGCACAGCGAGTTAAGCATTTATCTAGAATTGAAATTGCTCATCTACGATCGAAACTAAGATTTTGTGAACTTGAGGCTTATCCTCGCTCTTGATCTACCGGCACTCTTACGTTACTCGATAAGTATTGTACATAGGTCAGATTTTTGTAATTTGGTGTTATGCTGTTGCTGATCCTGAATAAATCATTTTTTAAAGATGTACCAGAAATACAAATATTACGTGAATGATACCGCTCGGTGGAGACTTGTTCCCTGTGCGGTCCGCACTCAATACATATAAGATGCACGTCCAATATTGTCGCTAGCGGAGGCGATAATGAGATTCATCAACGAGCCGAGAACTCAGGTGCAGAACTTTCCTTAGCGGCTGTTAAGGTGAGCTCTGGCCCGAAGGCCGATCCGAGTTCTGACACGAGCCAACAATATTATCTCGACTGAGGGAGGCGTATCATGGCGTATAATATTGTACTGCATGAATTCTCCCTTCCTTCCAGAGACAGTTCGTTGCCTCGTGCCAGAACTGCGCGTCGTATGTCTCGACTGGTTGGTCTCTTCTTGTGGTTGATCGCCACGCAGAGTTGGGGGCATGGTACACCAGCTAACCATCGTAGATGGGGCTCTGGGCGACCTGTGTATAATAAAATGTGAATATTTGTTCAATGTGTAGCATATAAAACCATGAAGATATATCCGAAAATGTGAATATAATGTAGAATATGCAGCAAATAAAAAATACTTTACTATTATGTTCTTGTCTCATTGTATATGTAACTTAGCTAAATTGTCCAGCTCAAATATCGTATGGTCCGTTAAAGATGTAGACGTTCTGTTGTCAAATTCTTAAATTGTATTCATGGGCTCAAAAAACGCTCCTGGACAGTAATTATTTTCCAAGTGATGCTAGTCTCAAGCGGCGTGTTTATTGGCTTCATATGCTTGTATGCATCAAGATATGTCTGACGATCTATGTTCAGTTAAGGGCACGATGACATGTAAGTCATCATATGTTCTTTCTTTTTTCACTTCACTGAATAAAGAGATTTCTCCTGAATTGAAAAGTGTATATGTAAGTTACGTCCCTGCAACAAAAGTGTATTTCACATACCTATTTATATATGGTAGCACCACTGTCACTCTCACTTAGCTGTCAGCTGTCATTATATTTCCGAAACCACTTTTTTAAAATTGATACGTTTTTCTTAGGAGTCGAAAATCAGTACAGTCCTTGAATTGCCTAAGCGTTCGCCTTTTGTGCTCAAACGAGCAGAATCACACCTCACTGAAACTTGTCTGCATTTAAGGGTACCTACTTAATTATGAAAGACTTGTGTCCATTGACTTATTGGCGTGCTAAAAACATTTTAGGTCAAACTACTGGCACTCCAGCATCTCGTATAACTGATAATAGTTCCTACTGCAGCTTAACTGTACAGTGGTGATGGTGGTGGTGATTACTGTTTTAGGAACCATCCTCTATTAACACCAATCATAGGAAATATGGAAAAGGTGGGACACCAGGGTGAAAAATCGGAAAAATGGTGGTGGGGAGAAGGAATATAGGGCTTATCTACCAGTATTTATTTCAAGCAGAACCCAGCCGGGGAGGTGTACATAATTCCATTGTAAGTAAATTATGCCTCCCCCTGAAAAATGTAATTTAAAATATTTTTGTTTTAATTCAGTTGTTACGAAGTATAATCAGAATGATATTCAATGGAAAATTATTCCCGGGTTTCAGATGGGCTTGCCAGAGTGAAACATGAAAAATAGGCAGCATGTGCAGAGTTGCCACCGCTACGTTGATTTATTGTTCAAGGTCTGGCAGTCATCCTATTATTTCTATCTGGTGTGTATTATTGTTGTTTTTATGAGAATATGCACAGTAAAAAAAAACACTGATTTCAGAAATATATGTGTTACATTTTCCTCATTTTATAATGAAAGAATCCCCCCTGGGCAATTTTAGTGCGAGGAAAACCCTCCCTTCTCTCCTGCGATTTCGCACCCTGACATACGCCCAGCTCCCGTGCCAGGGAAATTAATCAATGATGGTAAAATTCCCGACCCTGCTGGGAATCGAACCCAGGACCCCTGTTACCAAAGGCCAGCACGCTAACCACTTAGCCATGGAGTCGGACGCACGAATGATGGCGCTAGGTAAATCGCTCTTATTTTTTCTGATTTATTGATTTTTGAAATTAATTTGTCGTGGTCGTACTAAAGAAGACGTTAAGATGCCGGATATTTTGTCCCATTAAAGTTTTTCTTCGTGCCAGTATTACTACCAATACCACCGAACTGAGCCGCGATGGAAACCTGTCACTTTGAAGTCAGAAAACTAGCTCTCTAGTAGGTTGACAACTATAGGAAATCTGTCACCTGGGTGACAGCCCTAAATGCAGATAAGTGGTGATTGATTGATTGATTGATTGATTGATTGATTGATTGATTGATTGATTGATTGATTGATTGATTGATTGATTGATTGATTGATTGATTGATTGATTGATTGATTGATTGATTGATTGATTGATTGATTGATTGATTGATTGATTTATTTATTTATTTATTTATTTTTGCTCCACTCCAGTGGTGGCATGTGACCCTTATCAAGGTTTTAGCACAATAGTTTATAGAAACATGGATGAAAACAATTTATGGGTATTAAAGCTTTTTAAACTAACACAAATCAATTCCCCACCACCATATATCTGCAGATATTACAGCTTGTAACATAGCTCTATCCACAATTTTTTGAAGCAAAAATATTTATAATAGAATCATGAAACCCTGGATTCTTACAACTTTTCAGGAGGTGCTTCTCAATTTGAAATTAATGACAAGTTTGATGATCTTTCTTGTGTTTGCATACTTCTTAAATAAGTTTTTATCCACTTCATAGCCATGAAATATTGTTCAACAGAGGCACTAATATCAGGAACAGTCAAAATTAAATAACAGAGTTTGGTTACTTCAGGTAGTGCCACATTTAATCCTGAACATGTTAAATATTTATAAAGTTCTAATATGCAGGACCTCTTAAATTCTGCTGATGCATAGATGGCCGACAACTCAAATTTGAGTACCAGGACATTGAAGTAGCTACCATATCATTTAACCAGAGACTCCAATGGCTGAGCAGGTAAAGAGTCTATGTATGTTTCAAATAAGTCAAAATCCAAAAGAATAAAAAATTCCACTTTAATAAGTTTGGAAATACGGTTGGTTATATGTCCAACGATTGTATCAAGCACTTCAAAATACAGTCTGCAGTATGTTTGCTTTTTGTCAATTTCCACATCACCAATATGCTGCGTTTTAGCTCTAAATTCATTTTCATTTGATGAAACTGATTAATGTTTGTGCACTGCTTCTAAAACGAGTCGAATTTATCATGTTTGTTATTCAGCAATGTTTTGAATTCATTGACCTTAACAGCACAATAACTTATATTGTTAACTTTGGTTTGTAAAATGTTGAACAAAATTTTTGCTTGAGGCAGTACTGGTGAAATATATTTAAAAGAAAAATAAATTCTTAATCATTGTAGAGTAGCAAAGAAACCTCTTGAACAGATTCGCATTTTACTGTCCCATTCTTCGGTGCTGTTTATGACTGCCTTGAAGATTTCTTATGATCCTCTTTTATTTCTGATATTACTTCAACCAAACACTCTGTATACATCAGGTGGGTCAGGGTAACTGATGGCAAATGCTTGGTAGTAAACACCTCAAATTCAATGTTTCTCTTTGAAGATCTCGTGAAAAAAGTTGTGAAGCCAGAGTTTCAAAGAATACTTTACATTCCTTAATGCCTGTAACAGACTGTTTTAGTACTAGGTTTAACTTGTGTGCACAGCAGTGCACAAATAAGCCTGACTGATATTTGGCAGGAATAATCTGTTGTGGTATAGACTGTTATGTGCTCCAGCCATAACAGAACACCCATCGTACGTCTGAGCGACTATTTGTCACTAAATTGGAATTCATTGATTAAATTGAAAACATGCCCAGCCAGAGAAACAGCAGAGCGAATAGTACTCAGATCAATGAACCTAACAAATCTCTACTGAATATCACAATGTGTAACATAACGAAGCACAGAAGAGAGTTGGGATGTTTGTGTTAAGTCCATGGCCTCATCTCCTATCAAAGCTCTTATGATCTCTTCTTTTATTTTATTTAACAAAACCGCTGAGACTGAATCAATTAAGCCATTTTGGTTATCATGGTAAGTACCAAGGAACACAGCAGAGATTTCCAAATGGTTCCATAATCTTTCATCATAAGTGGCTCTATAATGGAGCAATTCAACAAAATTTCCTCTATTAACTGAGTCATGGTTTTCATGGCTCTACCTCTGCCAGGAAACAAACAGCAACTATTAGACAACTAACTATATAGCTGTTTGCTTTAACTTTTTCATTGTGTTCCTCCTCATTAATGTTGAAGGCAAGACTTAGGGATCCCTGTATTCTAGTGCTACCTAACTACAGTAAAGCTGTTTTGGAATTAACATACTGTAGCAGGTATACTAGGAGTAAGTCTTCCACTGTCTATGGTTCGTTTCTTAGCAGAAAAAGTTCAGCTATAGAATGAATGTTTTAATAAGTCTTCAATAACACACCTGCATTCATCCTTCATAATAACTGAATCTCCTGTTAACAACAACAATGACAATATGGGCTTTATAATGAAATTCATTTTATGCAACAACAACAAAGCTGTTACAGACACAAGACATGCCATAACAATCACCACTGAACACTACAGGCAATTACTATTAAGTTAACCTCTCAACTTGGGCAAACATACTAGCCTACTAGCCATCATAGTCAGCTCTGTGCCAGGTTTCCGAATACATCAAATGCGAAAGTGCACCCCGACTGAATTCAAGCTTCGCATGTTTGCCCCTGCGAAATGGCAAACAGAGCGCATAGTAGGCATATCCTCGTCATTTGAAAGATGTGAAACATTTGTCAATTAATGTTTTATTTATACAGAAGAGAATTAGGCTTTATGGTTGTTGTAATATAGTTTCCAACAATGCTTTTTCTCTAAAAAATATGTAAGAGGTACTTTCAGTTGTAGTACGATCTTACCATTTTCGGCAATTATGCACAGTCCGGTTCACTTTTCAGGCTGACATGTTAATAGAAAAATTGATTATGCTATTTTATTTGTGGTCAAAATGTTGAGGTGGTAACTGCACTCAGTATTTCTAATTATTTTACATTATAAAATTAAGTGAACACATAAATGTAAGCTCTATGGTAGTGTCTAAATTTGCTGAGCTGCTTACAACAAAGTCCACACTGGTAAAAGAGGCTGATCACTGCTATCTTCACGCTTCCTATCCTTGCTTTTCATGCTGGTTGCCAGAATCATGTAATCCACAGGTTTGAAAATTCTTAGTGGAGGGCCAACCAACTTAATAAACATAAGAATTGCTACTGTATTCAGATGCAGTGATGGTCTTGTTGGAGTCATGATCAAGTTCATCTGTGAGAAGCCTCTTTCACATTCACTTGTTGAAATTGGAATGCTGCTCATAGTGTTAATAAGGGGCGGGAGAGACAATGGGCATTTTTATCTCAGCAAGATATTCATCGAAACCTCTTAAGATTTGTCTTTCACGGAGCTTAAAATGTTCACACAAGTTTCTTATTTTTGCTTCTCCATAAGTTGCATCAGGATTTTCCAGCCAGGTGGTAGTATCCAAAACTGTAGCCAATTCTAGGATTTTGGTGTATTCTGATGTTAAAATGCAGTTCTCCATATGCCTGCCCAGGCACTCATAGAACTTCACAGATCAGAATTATTCCCTTTATTACTTACTCACTTTTCGAGATTCACGCCTTTAAACATTTAACAGTGCTTCTGCTTCCTAGGCTTCAGTGTAGTATGGGCCATCTTTTGTCTTTCTTTCAAAAATTACCATAATTTTCTGGCATACCTTCTTGTGGGCCGAATAAATCATAATGTCACAAGCTTGCAAGTAAACACTAAGTTCTGCCAAGGTCCAATATAAAGTTCACATTGGTTATGCATTTAAGGAGTTTTGTCTCTTTTGGGATCATCTTTGGTGCTTTTCAAATGTGCCACTAAAAGAAAACTTTTCAACACAGCTGAGATTACTCGAAAGCTAGAAGCAACCCATCTTGTATCTAGATACCTTCCAAATTTTAGGAGTACGGTTTCAAGTTCCTCTGCATGATTGTTCAATACCCTGGCATTTTTAGGTGACTGTTCGTAAACTGTATACAGTTTATCAAGGAAAGATTTGAAGTTGTTTACATGTGAGGGGAAATCTTGTTTCACATCATCAGCTACGGAAAGGTCTAGACTGTGTTGACACAATATCAGAACAAAACATTGGGGAACTGCTGCTTTATTAAAGTAATTGCACCCTTCTTCTTTCCCACCATTACTGCAGCCCCACCAGTTAAGGCTGCAACAAGATTCTGTTTCAGAAACTCATCATTGAACCCCTGTGCTCCCAAATAAATCATCAATGCACTAAATATACCTTCATCAGTGACATCTCACAATTCGATAATTCCCAAAATAATGTTGGTTGGCTGTTCCGTATCTGGGAATGGTGTCCTCAGGTACACTATCAACGATGACAGCCAGTAGGAGCGATTAGTGGGAGGCAAGGGGGTTAGTCACCTCCCCCACGCACTTTGTGCAGAAAATTATTTTTATTCCATTTAATCACCTGACTTTTTAAAGTTTCGACAGACTCAATAACCTAAGAGTTATTTTAAAAATCTACTGAAACTAGGAATTACCAAAAAAATTGTTCAATCCCTAATGATTTTTCAGCATTTGGGAATGTCTTTCACTAATACACGTGGCTGAAAGCTCTTTGTTGTGATCTTTTTCATCACCACGCAAAACTGTTGGCGTTTCCCCATGATTGTTAATGTTTGAATCATTAACTTGGAGCTTTTATTGTGCCTGGATGGATGTAAAATAGTTTGCTATTTTCTTCATCCTTCAGTACTAACCACACACACAAAATAACAACCTAAGTCTCGCCACCAAACACTAGCTTACGTGCTATAAGAACAAAACTTCCTTTTTCAAAATTGTTAAAGTGCTTACCGTCAAATCATTTCTGTTCAGGTACTCAGATTACTAACACAGTCTAATACTTTCTTCTCCTTCTTTAAAGTTACATGCACCATTAAGAAATTCAAAATCTAATCACAAAAGACACGCCACTTTTCAATGCAAACCACACAACAAATCACACTCAAGAAAATTGAAAGGCAGCGGTAACACATCAGACAAAAGCCAATGATCATAAGTTCCTACATTAACTGTACAGCCAACATATGGCACTAAAATAATTATTTTGCCTTAATGAGTAATATGGCCTATTCTACTGCTCAGTGCTGAGTTGCCGACCAAGAGAAACTGATTTGGTAGGTCTATTTAAATCAAAGATTACTCAAAATTTTGTCCAGCTGTTATGAATAGTGTGGTGATGCCAGCCAATCTATGAACTTTCAAGTCGGAAGTTATATTTGCCAGACTAGATAGAAATGTACCAATATTTTGACCGACTCATTGGCCGAATGGTCAGCATACTGGCCTTCGGTTCAGAGGGTCCCGGGTTCGATTCCCGGCCGGGTGGGGGATTTTAACATTCATTGGTCAATTCCAATGGCTCGGGAGCTGAGGGTTTGTGCTATCCCCAACATTCCTGCAACTCACACACCACACATAACACTATCCTCCACCACAATAACACGCAGTTACCTACACATGGCAGATGTCGCCCACCCTCATTGGAGGGTCTGCCTTATAAGGGCTGCACCTGGCTAGAAATAGCCAATAAGACCTATCTGTGTCGGTGCGACATAAAGCCCCTAGCAAAAAAGAAAATTAGCCACACACACAAAAAAAAACAATATTTTTTCTTAAACGACCGTAAATCGTTTAAAGGGTACGCCTACCTCCATGTTCTCCCTGAAAAAATCCCTGGTATGCAATATTAAAGAAACATTTTATCATCATCATCATCATCATCATCATCATTTCCCTTTATCCAGCTGTAGCCGGGTAGGGGCAAATATGGTTCCTCTCCACTTTCTTCGGTCTTTCCACCACTCCTCCTCCAACACTGTGTCCCAGTCCAGGTTTCTTTCTATAATGCTATATAATTCTATAATACATTTTATATGCCATAATACTGTGTAGTCATATATATTGATCTTTCATTTTAGATTGTGTTAGCCCAGCTAACATTGCAAACATAGTCTTACTGTGCCTGCTCCACTCACATATTTTCCATGTATTATACTTATGTTTTCTTGATCCTGATTGGCAAATTAGATCCATATATATTGCCACAAATATGGAGAGTGGAAGTAAGTCTTGAGGTCTTGGTTCTAACTCTCTGCTTCTGCAATCCTGAACAACATTATTAAGCAGACTGTATGCTCAGTTCAGGGAGTCAACATATCTGAGAGGGTCAACTCAAGTTTACTCGTGTAAGCTCAATACTTTCAAATAGTGTATACCATAGTGACGCCATTAGAACATGGCAATGTTATTGTGATATACAAAATGCTGAAGATATGCCTTGTTGGGGTAGCCCAAAGTCAACATGGACGTTTAAATTAGGGACCAAGTGGAGAATGTTATGGAACTGCACAATGCTGTCCTAGAGGCAACTGGGAGGGCTGTTTCAACCCAGACTGTAAGAAAATGCCTCAAGACGTCCAACATGATTACCCCTTTCAGACCTGAAAGAAAACTGGAGGTGTGAATTTTTGTTTGTATGTCAAAAACTGACTAAAATGCTCCTCAATACACATACTGATAGTTTATTTTACAAAATAAAAACTATCATCCAAGAAAAAGGACCCACATATTTGTGCGTGTCAGGACTTAATTCACTCATTACACACACAAAAAAATCAGCTCAGTACATGTTCAAATGTTCTATTTCATAATGTGGAACAACTTAAAACAGTTAAAATCCTTGTTCAAACACAAGTATACATTACACTTCGTACATCATGTACGAGTTCGGCTCTTGCAGTCCTTCTGGCGGCAGTACCTTACCGAATTTAATTCATCAACTACAAGCCAGTGGTCATAGCCATTGAGTCTTTTGTCCAGAGCAGGGATTTTCGCGACTCCAGTTCTCGATGCGTCAGTGCTGGAGCAGTCATCTTCTGTTGAATGTCTACGCTTTTTGGATGGTGCAGCAATTAGGGCTTCTGAGACAGCTGTTCGAAACACAAGCAAGTCCAAATTATCCTTGGCTGGAATATGAGCCTTTCTGCAATCCTCCCGACGTTCCATCCATGCATTTACCAAGGCGAGGTCCAAAATATGCCGGGATACCTTGAGGGTCCATTTCTTGGTTTTTATCCATGTGTGATAGCACTCCATTTGCTGGTTACAAATATCAACACTACCCATACATGGATTGTAGCAGCGTACAACAAAGGGACATGGTACCTCGTTATATTTTCCCTCTTTCTTAGACCATCTTTTCACATTTGCCACTCATTCTGCTCCACTACATGTTGACAGAATGGTAACACACTTGCTATTTTGCCATTTCACAGCTACCATCTTCCCATCGTTTCTATAAAATTCTTCACAGTCACCCTGTCTAAGCACTGAATCATGACTGAAATTTACCCCTTTCAACCTATCAACCATGATGGTGCCTGTACCCTTCAGATTAAGTTCTATCAACTTATCCATCAGTGCTACAGTGGTGAAGAAGCAATCAAAATATACATAACTACCAGGTGGAAGAGTCTGTATTAGTCGCAGAACTACTGAAGGCCCTAGTCCCATTTGCCTCTCTGGTAATAGTGTGATTGTGCCCTGGTAAATTTTGAAGTCTACTACTAATCCAAATGAGGTAGTAATAACAAAATTCTTTAGTCCTACTGGGCTTGGTTTATTCTTCACATAATGTCTGAGCTTACACCGCCCAGTAACTGATATCATTTGTTCATCAACCGAGTAGGACTTGGATTCACGTGAGATGGCAAGACATTTCTTACGAACAGTGCTAATAATTGGTTGCACCTTCCACAGTCTGTTAGTTGAAACTTTTTCAGAATTCACCGCAACAGTTCCACAAAATGTAAACACTGTCGAAGATCAAAAATACCTGTCCCTAGCTATTGCAGATGCCACAAGGTCCAATCATATATCATCACACCAATACATTCTCATTCACGGATATGGAATATTCCTCATAACTATATTTACTCCAAATAATTTTTTAATTTTGGATACACTAGTTTTCAATTCTTTTCCATTCTTAGACAATGAATAATTGTTGGTGTAGTAGGCAGTAGTTTCAAAAAAATCATCGGGGAAGTATTCTGAGAAATATTCCAATGGCCTCTTGACTGTGTGGGCCTGAAAAAATGAAAAAAAACATCTGAGGCCATTGAATAATTTCTGTTAATCTACAAAATACAATTGAAAATACAACTAGTGCTTTCTATTGTGTCCACATAATTAATTGAGGATGGTAGAGGTTACAAGTAACTAATCTCATTTTGTTCCATATTGAAGATACAATAAGTAAAACTCTTTCAAGATTAAAATTATTGAAAAGGTGGACACAATAATTTTAATCTTGAAAGAGTTTTATTTGATGGTAGAGGTATTGATAAAAAAGGCTCCCATCTCCTGAGGAAAGGTCTACAATTTGGAGTGGATGCTGGTAATTTTGGCGAACCTGCATCAGGTTCATTTCCTTCACTATCACTTTCAGAGTTATATAGAACTTCTGGACTTTCAAAAAGACCAGCAGAATCATCATCATCATCATCATCCTAATCATCATCCAAAGACCTTCAATTTCAGAGTCACTTCTTTCTAACCATTCCAAAATTTTTCCTTTGTCATTTTCCAGTGAATCTAACTCTGAAATATAAAATAAATGAGGCATGTAAATGAGTACCTTTGGCCTAGTTCTGTTTGCTCGTATAAGCAATATCATGACATACAGGATTTATTATGAAAAATTACATTATATTAAAGCCATATAGCAAGAACTCAAGTGTGACAACACAGCACTCCATTATGCACTGTCTGTGAGGAGACCTAGCCCGCACAATTGTGCGTATCAACATTCAAAACCTTGTGGTATTACATACGATGATGTATCTTCAAAATTTACGTTCACTAACCAATTTACATACTTCACTGATTACATTCTGATATTCAGTAAAGCTTCTAGATTAATATCAATGAAATAAATACTTTCTTTTGGCACTACTGCTTCCCGCTGTCTCGCCGATCAACTGAGTTTTTAAACTCTTCTTCCTTCACCCTGGCGGTCAGGCGCTAACTAAAAACAATTGAAATATACGCCACGTGTCCCGCACAATCAATGCAGTCCGGTCTAGCGCCAAGAAAACATCAAATCGGTCAGGCATAAATAAAATATGAACCCGCACAATTGTGCATACAACAGTCTGAAAGTGTTACCAGTGCTAAGATCAAAACATCATTGCATCAGAAACAGATGTGCAAGAGATCACTTGGAATAGAACCTTCATGACTGCATCAATGGCTTAAAGTCCTCCTTACCAACAAGAGCAGGATTTGTCTATTTGTCTGATGCCAAAAATGATCAGAGAAGTGGAGGAAACAGGTAACAATATACGACTCAGGAACACAACCCATCGGGGAGGTGGAACAGACAACATATACAAATGATGGATGGTACTCATCGTCATCGAGGGCGATATTTGAGGGTTGTGTGTACCAGGAAAGTATCCTCCAGCCAATTGTAAGCCCTACCACCAACATGTAGGCAATGGCTTTCTCATGCAAGATTACAATTCGTGATCAACTATCTCATCAGCACCTTCCTCCAGAAAGCTGAAATTTACAGAATGGAATGACCTGTAATGTCTCCAAACTCAAACCGTTTTATGCATGTTTGGGATCTTGATATGAGTTCTTAAAAACTTATCTTTAAACTGACCATTTTTATCTACTTCTACAATAAAAATAGTCTGCACGTGTATTTTCATTTCCTGGTATAACATACCACTTCCTCTTCCACATAACCAAGCACTCTATAAAATGTCTTCATAATTTAGGTCAATTATTTGGCCACGTACTGATGTACCAGTTCATTGACTGATTGTAATTATTTGGCCACGAGCTGATGTACCAGTTCACTGACTGACTGTTACACACAGTACTGCTTTTTTTTTTTTTTTTTGCTAGTGGTTTAATGTCGCACCATCACATTGAAAGTTTTTGACGATGCAAGGATAGAAAAGGGTAACGATTGGAAAGGAAGCATCCATGGTCTTATTATTAATTAAAGTACAGTCTCAGCATTTGTCCGATGTGAAAATAGAAAATCCCAGAAAATCATCTTCAGGGCTGTTGATGGTGGGATTCAAACTCATCATCTCCTGAATGGAAGCTCAGAGCTACGTGACTCTAACCACATGGCTTTGCTGATTGCTACAAACCATGAAACTGTAGTCACTCAGAATGCTACAAAATGTAACTACTCCACACCATGTCCACACTGATGCAAATGCCAATAAGATGAACATTACAAAAAATGAACTTCATAATGAATCCGTATTGTCAACCTTGAGCAGGTTTAAGAATGTTTGAGTAAACTCCACCTTTCTTCTTCTTCTTCTTCTTCTTCTTCTTTTATGACCACATAGGATCACTTTAGTCAGTCCGTCGTTCAGGTCTCTTTGAAGGGATTGTTCGGGCTTTGCGGTCCTCCCAGTACTTCTTCAGACGCTCCGATCTTCGTGCCCTTTCCTCAGTTGAAAATGTGCGTGTTGTTGGTTTGTTTTGTGTAAGGGTAAAGCGGAGGTTTGTATTCTTGAGTTTTGTATTCAATTTTATCTTATTTTTGGTGTCTTCTGTTGTAAGGCCTATTTCCTTCAGATCCTCTCTTACTTCTCTGATCCATTTACATCCTGTTGTGGTATTTTTTGAGACGAGATTGTGTTGTACTAGTTGTTTCAGAAGTCTCGAGTCCTGCATCCTCATGATATGTCCAAAGAATCCCAGTCTCCTCTTAGGCATAGTATCTGTAATGGGTTCTAGCTCTTTGTACACGACTTTGTTAGGTATTAACCGCCACTGTCCATCTTTCTGATATTTTTTGTTGATACAGGTTCTTCCAATCCTCCTTTCAATTTTCTGAAGTCTGTCAGTCTTTGATTGTTTATTCAGGTAAAAGAGTGTTTCTGCTGCATATGTAGCTTCCGGTTTTATAACTGTGTTGTAGTGTTTTATTTTTGTATTTATTGATAGACATTTCTTTTTGTAGATATCCCATGTTAATTTTTGTGCTTTAGCTAATCTATTTGTTCTTACTTGGATTGAGATTTTTTCATTTAAGTTATGTGTTATTACTTCTCCAAGATATTTAAACTGAGTTACTATTTTGATTTTATTACCATTTATGGTGACTTCTTTTAGCTGTGTTGGTTTTTGGGGCATAATTTCTGTTTTTTCAAATGATATTTTGAGGCCAATTTTATTTGCAATGTTTTGAAGTTCTGATATCTGGGTTTTTGCTTCTTTTATGTCCACTGCTAGTAATGCTAAATCGTCAGCAAAACCCAGGCAATTTGTTTTGATTTTTCGGCCAATCTTTATTTTGGGGGGACATTTTCTAAACCATTCCCTCATTACCATTTCTAGAGCACAGTTAAATAATAGTGGTGAGAGCCCATCTCCCTGCCGTAGTCCAGTTTTAATTTCAAATGTCTCTGATGTTTCCCCCCTAAACTTCACTTTTGACTTGGTATTGGTGAGAGTCAATTTTATCATGTTTATTAATTTGGGGTGTAGTCCAAGGTGCCTTAAAATTTTAAACAGAGATTCTCTATGGATGCAATCATAAGCTTTCTTGAAATCTACAAATGTTATCACCATATCTCTGTTTCTTCTCCTGTTATAGTCCATTATCAACTTAAGACTCATGATCTGATCAGGACAGCTCCTCCAGGGTCTGAAACCTCCTTGATATTCTCCTAGTTCTTTCTCAAGTTGTAAACTTATCCTATTAAGGATGATTATTGAAAATATTTTGTATGTTATGTCTAGGAGAGAGATTCCCCTGTAGTTATTAGGGTCGGTTTTGTCCCCTTTTTTGTGCAGAGGATGAATGAGGGCTGTTGTCCAGTGTTCTGGTAGTTCTTCTTTAATCCAGATAGAGACAAATTGTTGATGGAGGGCAACTTTTGCTGAGGTTCCTGCATATTTCCAGATTTCCGCAAAGGTCTGATCTTCTCCTGGCGCTTTGTAGTTTTTTAATTTGTTCAGAGCTTGGTAGACTTCCTTTATTGTGGGGGGATTGATGTTTTCTGGTGATGTTTTTATCGGGGTGTTGGTGTCCAAATGAAGGAGTTCTGTAGGTTCCTCACAATTTAAAAGCTTGTTGAAATGTTTAGCCAGAATTTCTGCATTGTCTTTATTGTTATGGGCCAGCTTACCATCTTCATCCTTCATCAGTAGGGTCGGGGGTTCATATTTTTGGAGCTGCTTTCTGAAGGTTTTGTAGTAGTCCCTTGATTTAGTTTTACTGAACTGTTCTTCAATTAACTGCAGGGTGTCCTTATGATGTTGTCTTTTTATTCTTCTTAAGACTTGGGTAGTTTCTTTTCTCTGTTTTACTAGCTTTTGATAGGATATTTCTGTCTTTTGGGACTGATGTAATAGCCATGCCTGATGTCTTTTCTCCACTGTTTCATCACATTCACTGTTCCACCATTGGTGTTTTTTACGTGGTTTAATTGGAGCTAGGTCTTCTGCAATTTGTTTAAGGTTGTGTACTAAGTCTTCAAGTTTGTCTGTGATTTTTATTTTTTCAGTTGCTTTCTGGTAATTTTTGTTGTTGATTAGCTGGGTAGGATCTATTTTTCTTTTAGTTTTAAGGGCTTGCTTTTGTTGTCTCCTCTGGGGAGTGAGTTTAATTTTAATTTTAACTACGTAGTGATCTGAACCTGTGTCTATTCCTCGGAGGACTTTGACGTTATAGATCTCTTTGTGGTGGTATTTGTCCATGCAGACGTGGTCCAGTTGCCATTCTCCTTTAGTGTAGTCAGGGTGTTTCCATGTTTTGAGTTTTTGAGGTTTCCTCTTAAAACATGTAGATTTTGAGATTAAATTATGGTTTCTACACAGGTCAACTAGTCTCTCTCCATTTTTAATTGTTTTCTTGTGTGCTGGCCATTTTCCGATGATGTCACGGTATTTTCTTTCTCTGCCTAGTTGAGCGTTGAAGTCGCCTATTAATAATTTTATATGGTGTTTGGGGATGTTATCTATGGTCTGGTCCAATAGGTCCCAAAATTCTCCTGTTTCCTCCTGGTCTTTTGAGGAGTTGTTTTTATCATTAGTGGGAGCATGGGCATTTATTATAGTATAGATTTTATTAGATGCCTTTAAGGTGAGCGTTGAGAGTCGTGGAGACTGTGATCTGAATTCTTGAACTGAGTTTATTATTTTAAGGCTGACCAAAAATCCTGTTCCAAATTGTGGGACATTCTTCATCACTCTCTTCCCGGGTATACCTTTATAAAGTCTGTACCCTTGAGATTCCAAGGCATCCTGGTCAGTGTTTCTAATTTCCTGTAATCCCATGATAAGAATTTTGTGTTGGTCCATTATGTCGGTGATCACTTTTAGTTTACCGGTTTGCATGAGTGAGTTTATGTTGTGTGTAGAGAAGTATGTTATCTGCTTTGGTTTGATTCTTGATTTTGTCTCATTCGTGTATGTAGTACTGGGGTATTTCCGCGCCTCCGACTTCACGGTATCTTTCAGGTGGCAGCCCACCGTATCCGAATGCTGCCTTCTCTGAACTCTTGGTTCAGCCGGTGGAGTATTCCTTAAAAGACCTTCCATGGTTGACTGTCAAGGTGTCACCTGTGTGGGACTAGGTCCCGAATTACAACTCTGGATGTGATCCAGTGAGGTGATAATGAGGCCGCTCCTCTGGAGTACAGACGCCTTGTGCAGCCGCCCCTAACCTGGAGAACAGACGCTGCATAATGGATTCCAGTGGCATTTCCTCCACTGTGGGGACCATCACCCCACCCAAAGGGGCTCATTCGCCCGAAGCCGTTGGCCCCCTTAGGGAGTCAGGTTATTTCCCGCCGCCCAACACTCGGCGTTGGCAATTTTACAGCTGGGTGCCAGACCAGCAAACCCTCCTCCTTTCTCATTCCGGACTTGGGACCGGACAATACTTTACAATACTTAAAAAACTCTTTATAACTTTTTTTAGGAAAGGGACATGTTTCATCTCTGTTTAAGAGATATCTTCAGCCTAATGACAAAAGTTTGTGAAATTAATAACTGGTTCGATAGAAGGCAATTCAGTTTTAGGAAAGGTTATTCCACTGAAGCTCAACTTGTAAGATTCCAGCAAGATATAGCAGATATCTTGGATTCTGGAGGTCAAATGGACTGTATCACGATTGACCTGTCTAAAGCATTTGATAGGGTGGATCATGGGAGACTACTGGCAAAAATGAGTGCAATTGGACTAGACAAAAGAGTGACTGAATGGGTTGCTATATTTCTAGAAAATAGATCTCAGAGAATTAGAGTAGGTGAAGCTTTACCTGACCCTGTAATAATTAAGAGGGGAATTCCTCAAGGCAGTATTATCGGACCTTTATGTTTTCTTATATATATAAATGATATGAGTAAAGGAGTGGAATCGGAGGTAAGGCTTTTTGCGGATGATGTTATTCTCTATAGGGTGATAAATAAGTTACAAGATTGTGAGCAACTGCAACGTGACCTCGAAAATGTTGTGAGATGGACAGCAGGCAATGGTATGTTGATAAACGGGGTTAAAAGTCAGGTTGTGAGTTTCACAAATAGGAAAAGTCCTCTCAGTTTTAATTACTGCGTTGATGGGGTGAAAGTTCCTTTTGGGATCATTGTAAGTATCTAGGTGTTAATATAAGGAAAGATCTTCATTAGGGTAATCACATAAATGCGATTGTAAATAAAGGGTACAGATCTCTGCACATGGTTATGAGGGTGTTTAGGGGTTGTAGTAAGGATGTAAAGGAGAGTGCATATAAGTCTCTGGTAAGACCCCAACTAGAGTATGGTTCCAGTGTATGGGACCCTCACCAGGATTACCTGATTCAAGAACTGGAAAAAATCCAAAGAAAAGCAGCTCGATTTGTTGCAGTGTTTGGGTTGGGAAGAATTGAGAGAAAGAAGAAGAGCTGCTCGACTAAGTGGTATGTTCTGAGCTGTCAGCGGAGAGATGGCATGGAATGACATTAGTAGACGGATAAGTTTGAATGACGTTTGTAAAGGTAGGAAAGATCACAATATGAAGATAAAGTTGGAATTCAAGAGGACAGACTGGGGCAAATATTCATTTATAGGAAGGGGAGTTAGGGATTGGAATAACTTACCAGGGGAGATGTTCAATAAGTTTCCAATTTCTTTGAAATCATTTAGGAAAAGGCTAGGAAAGCAACAGATAGGGAATCTGCCACCTGGGCAACTGCCCTAAATGCAGATCAGTATTGATTGATTGATTGATTGATTGATTGATTGATTGATTGATTGATTGATTGATTGATTGATTGATTGATTGATTGATTGATTGATTGATTGATTGATTGATTGATTGATTGATTGATTGATTGATTGATTGAAGTATGGTAAGATTCATGGTATTCCTAAAGAACTGCTACAACAAATAACACATCCAAAATGTCTAGAGGTATACATAACTCTGTCAAATGCACATTAAAAAATACCCATAAAAAGACCTACTTATGTTTTTATAGAAAAGCATATTTGTGGTTAAAATATCATGTCTTCAGAGATGGTATGGTGTTAAAATTTAAGGATTTTTAATAGACCCTGTAAATGTCCAGTAAAAAAACCTTTTATGATAGTCCTAAACTTAGCTTAGTGAATGTTATAATGGACTAATATTTGACTTAAATTAATGATCTTCAATTCGGGTGAAACTTCCTCAAGATGCAGGTTGAGTTGCCTGATGGGTTCTATGACTCCGTGTATTATGAAGAAAATTTAGAGTAAGAAGTGCCTTCGCCTGTCCCTCTCTCTCTCTCTCTCTCTCTCTCTCTCTCTAGCTCGGCTGACCTGCATGCTGCCTTCTGTTAGACTACAAGTAAATAATTTTTTAAGTATTGTAAAGGTGGAGTTTGCTCAAACACTCTTCAACCTTGCTCAAGATGAACATTGGCTTTAGACCTCATTAAGCCAGAAAGTTATTATAAACTAGGGAAGTCTGAGAGGGATAAGTGAGGAAAAGTCTAGGTAATTCTTCTACCATGATCACACAAGGTTGGTTAAAGGCTGAGTTCTGATATATTGTAGAAATTCTTGGTGGAAATCAATGTTGGAATGAATTGGGTGGGAATAATAAATGATTTACATTTGTGATATTTATTGTTAATGAAATATGGTAGAGTTGGTCATACTAGTAATAACTTGTAATAACTTTTATTAAATAATATGATCTTGATGGAGAAATCATTCTGGATGTGAAAAATTTCTAAAATCATTCAGTAAACCCAGACTCAGAATGAACAATAGGTGTAGTGCTGTTTAAGAGATATCTTCAGCCTAATGACAAAAGTATGGTAAGATTCATGGCATTCCTAATGAACTGCTACAACAAATAACACATCCAAAATGTCTAGAGGTATAGGCCTACATAACTCTGTCAAATGCACATTAAAAAATACCCTTAAAAAGACCTACTTATGTTTTTATAGAAAAGCGTATTTGTGGTTAAAATATCATGTCTTCAGAGATGGTATGGTGTTAAAATTTAAGGATTTTTAATAGACCCTGTAAATGTCCAACAAAAAAAACCTTGATTGATAGTCCAAAAGTTGACTGAGTCAATGTTATAATGGACTAAACTACAACCTGTTCATGTATAGACTTATGCTGAGACTGTGAGGATGCACCAGTAGGTAGTCAGGTGAAATCCTCCTGAGAATTCCTAATATGAAGGTCTTGTTAGATGGCTTCTACTATTACTAGCAATACACCTAATCCTAACTCTACACTTTGAGATAAGTAAAGCTGGTAATTTTTTCCATTTTCTTGTCATTAATTTTGATACCCATGTGTATCTGTAAAAGATATTTGCTAACTACTGATAAATTTGTTTCCTTCACATTTATCTTCAGCTGTGGGCCAGTTAGAGTACAGTATAATACTTAGGGAATTTTTAATAATTTCTTTCTCTGAGACTTCGGTCATTATCACATTGAATGCATTTTATTGAGCTTAATTCACATTCTGCATGACTTAAAAATATAACTTTAAGGTTTTCAGTCTGTCAAAACTTGAAATATAACCTTTAGAATACTAGTACTTTACTATGACTGTGATTGTGAATGTGTGAAATTATGTACAAGTGTGACAAATTATAGGAATGTAGAAGTCCATTATTGACACTTAAGTAAATTTATAATGCTATTAATGTTACTGATTTTTAAGTTCTACTACTACCAACTACGTTTACAGTTTTTGGAGATGCTAAGTTGCTGGGATTTTGTCCTGCAGGATTTATTTTACATGCCAGTTAGTCTACAACATGATGTTGCAATCCACCTTCACATCAGTTGCTCCATGGTGTTTAAGAGGAGGTTTTGTCACAGGCCTCTTTGATATATGTCCTTCATCGTGCAGCTGATTTTGCACGTTCAATGATGCATTCACTCTAGTGTCCTCCAAAGATCCTGGTAGAACAAGGTGACAGTAACAATGTACATACGATGTGCTGAAAGCAACAAATACCAATCCTCTCTGCAAGTTTCCCTGCATGAGCGTTCCTTTTGTTGTCAATTAGCAACTGTTTGTGTTTCCCTTTGAAACATCACTCTGACTCTCTCCAAAACAAGAAGTGACATTCACTTGCTGCCATCCTTCTTGCAGCAATGTCACAATTTGAATCTGTCAGTATCAGAAATGGGTACTCTTGCCATCCGAGCTACTCAGCCTGGCCTTAAGTAAATTTCAAGAAGTTTTCTGGACTTATCTTAAAATTCAGCTCTGGCTTTATGTCCATTATCCCCATCTGCAGCACACCATAGTCTCTTCAACAAATACACTAAATAGTTATGGTAATAATGAGTAGCTCTGCATTACACCCTTCCTTATTTTTGCTGGACTGGATTGCTGCTTCATATAACCTCTTTGTAGCCTGTGCCAGATTATCAGCCTTCAGTCTTTCCAATGCAATCAAACATCATTATAAGTTCAGAAAAACTTTTCTGTGTTTATATTAAATACCCTTCTAAAAAGTAACATTGGTGTTACCTCCAGTATCCTTTCTAAAATTGAGTTCAGTTGCAAAACTCATCACATTATTATTTAATGTCAGAGCATTGACGAGTTTCAACACACAGTCAATGATCACACAGTATCTGTCCAGGAGTGAGGAACATCAATTCCCTGTTCAGTGACTTGAGTAAGGTCATGTTGTGCACAGTTGGCAGAACAGAGCCAATACTTATGCTTTACACCCTTCCTTATTTTTGCTGGACTCAGCAAGGCCTGCTACACCCCTTTATATAACATACGGCTGAAGTTTACTAGATCAGAGACATTACAGTCAACCAACCAGAGGATCCATTGCTCGGCATGACCCAATCGGTCGTGCACTCCGAGATCCAATCAGGCGACAGACTGCTCTGAGCGACCCAGTCAGAATCCATGCCCTCATATATTCAACCTGGTGACATACTGCACGGTGCGAAGCAATCAGAGGTCGTGGGCTCAGAGACCCAACCAAACATTAGGCTGCTCGGTACGACCCAATCGGAGGTCGTGCCTTCAGATAGTCAATCAGATGTTGGATTGCACGGTGCGAACCAATTGGAGGCCGCACTCTTACATATAAATACAGTGCTTCCCAAAGAACTTTCGCAGTTGCCAGCGGGATACAGTAGAGTGTATCTACACGACGCCACAGAAGATGACTACTGCAGCAGTAGTCAAAACATCTGGAAGAAGTGAGAGGAATGGACCACGGCATAATAGCCCGGAAGATTTTTATTATATTGACACCAGCCGTGAAAGCCTTCATACTTGAATGACCCACCTCTATGGGAAGGATATTTATCGTTTAAGTCGTCAATTTGAAATGCTCCGCAAGAAGAAATCCCATCTACTGTGCTCTCTTACATTCTTACTCCGCTGCCGCGACACCTGTGTTATTCCACAATTTCTACGACAGAAGAGACTTTTTTCAACCCCTTCGGTGCACAGAATTTATAACAGGATGGAACAAGCTCTTCTTAGGGAACGTATTCATTTTACTCGTAAAGAACTAGCCCTTAATGACGAACGGCTTTTATCACTACATTTGACGACAGGCAACTCGATGCACTGGAGTGACTGGGACCGATTTGACAGGATTACTTACAACACCATGGAACATCAGGAGAAGAAGGATACGCTGCAGCAGAAGAAAAAGTACGAACATGTAACTGGCAATATGAGGACAAGGAATCCGATCAACAGAGTGGATCCTGCCCGGACTGTCGTTAATTTATCTAACCATTGTTTAACAGAAGATGAAACTACTGTGCTTGCAAAAGGAGGCAATTTTGCTGTTACACTGGTGACCATCCCAATAGAAGATATAATTTCCAACATAGAATCAGGAATACGTCAGCTGCCACCAGAGGTTTCCAAGGAAATATGTCACGTCTGTTCCAAGATACTCTGCAAGGCCAAGTTACCAAAACGTAATCTTAGCAAGAAGGAGGGGCTTGTGCTAAGGAATTTAAAAGCCAATGAAATTATTATCATATTAGCAACTGACAAAGGTAATGCTACTGTTATCTTGAACACCGTGGATTATGAACGTAAGATCAAAGAACTTCTTGATCCTGCGATCTACAAGAAACTTCCCGCGATCCGACTATGAGTATCCTGTGTAAGATCAATACTCTGATTAAGAAATGTTCTTTTTCAGCAGAAGAACAGAAGAAGCTGAAGAAATCAGAAGCCTTATGTCCAAGACTATACAGTCTTCCTAAGATCCATAAGTCAGACGTTCCTCTTCATCCCACCATTAGTATCATTGGCTCTCCTACTTATGAAGTCACAAAATATTTAAGCAATTTACTGCAACCTTATGTAGGGACTAAGGACACACACATCAGAGACTCGGCCCATTTCATAAACAGATTGCGACACTTGCGAGTACAACCGGGGGATATACTCGTTAGTTTTGACATCGTCTCGCTGTTCACTCTGGTACCAATCAAGGATACTCTAGAACATATTCAACATCTCTTTTCAGAGTAAACAATAGTTTTATTTGAACATGTACTTACGATGACATTTTTCCAATGGAAACATGAATTTTATGAACAGACAGACGGTGTTGCCATGGGAAGCCCACTTAGCCCTGTTATTGATAATTTTTATATGGAGTTCTTTGAAGAGGAAGCCCTGCAGACTGCTGTAAATAAACCCAGCTGTTGGTTCCGCTATGTGGATGACACTTTTGTGATATGGGGACATGGAGAGGAGGCACTTGACGGCTTTCTTACACATCTGAACATTATTTATCCTCGTATACAATTCACTGTGGAGAAGGAAAAGGATGGGGAATTAGCTTTCCTGGACATGCTGGTGAAGAGGAAGAATGATGGATCCCTAGGGCATCAAGTATACCAAAAACCAACACACACAGGCTGATACTTAAACAAAAATTCCAATCACCATCCTGGCCAGAAGCGCGCCATGATGAAGACCTTGGTGGATCCTGCCCTTCATGTCTGGGAACCAGAGTACATCGAGAAGGAACTGCAGCATCTTGATCTAGCCTTACAAACCAATGGCTACACGGTACAAGAGGTCAGGAGAGCACTCCACCCCAGAAGACAGCCAGCGAATAGTAAGTGAGAAGAACCCAGGAAGAAAGGCATCGCTTATTTGCCGTATATACAGGACGTCACGGATCGTATTGGAAGGATCCTTGACCGTCACGATGTTAAGACTATTTTTCAGCCGATCCAACAGCTATGAAACATGTTACGTTCTGCCAAAGATCCACGTGACCCACTAACATCTACTGGGGTCTATAGGATACCGTGCAGCTGTGGAGCTGTTTATATTGGCACGACTGCCAGAAGTGTCAATACTTGCTTGACGGAGCACAAAAGGAACTGTCGCTTGGGGCAATACGATGAATCAGCAGTAGCGGAGCATGCACTGCTTGACCAAAAGCATGAGATCCGTTACGAGGATACCGACATACTGGCCACAACATCCCACTTTCATGCCCGTCTCTACAGGGAAGCAATCAAAATACATAAACATCCGGATAAATTTAATAGAAAGGAGGAAGGACTGAAACTCAGCAAGGCTTTTTTTCCTTTTTTCTATTGAGATCAAGTATATGGGAGCCCCAGGGCAAAAAAATATGCCCCTCTTACTCATCTGTTTCCGTGATTACCTGATGAGTCAGAAAAAGTCGCGTGTTACCTACACTGGCGGGGGAAAAATCACTCGTTCCTACCGGAGAAGGTAGGTCAGAATTGAAACCCCCTCATCGCTGGGCCATAACATGATTTCAACTAGGAAGTGGGTCAGTCTTATAGAAACAGAATTTTGTACCTTTTAGTGATTAACCTGAAATGTTGTCAAATTTGGAAGAGCCCAAAACTACAATTTAGAATACAGGAGCCAAGGGCCACGTATTCGGTAACGTGTTGTTGGCTTCTTGGTCCTGATGACCCATTTAAGGAAGGAAATACCCTCATCATTCAATTGCACCAGGGTGATCCGAGATCTTGTTATCCCAACCTTTTTGAAAATCTGCTGCTGAACAGTGGGGATTTGAAGATTCTGACGAATCTTTAAATTGGTTGTGTACCATGGTGAACCGGTCATACACCGCAGCACCTTGTTCTGGAACATCTGGAGTCGCCGAATGTGTGTCTTGGCAATGTAGCACCAGGCCTCACAGCCGTAAAGAAAGATGGGTCGAATGCACGCAAGGTACAAAGACCTCTTGATGCGTTCGCCGAGATGCCTATTCAGTAGCAGAGGGCGCAATGCTACTGTTCTGGTGGTGGCTCGCTGTAATGCCTGGTCCACATTCCATCTCCAGGTTAGTGCTTTGTCCAGGATCATACCAAGGTACCTGACACGGATCAACCATGGAAGCTCGGTGCGTTGGATTTTAAGATGACAAAACCTCGGTCGCCGCTTTGAAAAGAGGATCGCCTGGGTTTTGTCCAAGTTAATTTTGACCTTATTCTTGGTACACCAGGATAGAAATTGGTTAATCCAGGCTTGCATTTTTGCTGTGGCATCACAAAATCTTCACTGTGTAGTATAAACTGCTATGTCATCAGCATATTGCTGAACTTCTATTCCTGCTACCTTGGGGAGATCATTCACATATAGGGCGTACAAGGTGGGCGATAATGCTCCTCCCTGAGGCACTCCTGCCAATAAGCGCCGAGAGGTGGAGTTCTCACCATTGCCGGTGACAAAAAACTGTCGATCTCGAAGTTAGGACTGAATAATTTTGACAAGGTAGAGGGGTACTTTGTATAATTCCCCCAGTTTCACGATTAGATTTTTGTGCCAGATGGTATCGAAAGCTTTATCGACATCAGAAAAGACCGCTGGCATGCTACGCCGTAATGCGAACGATCTCATAGCATATTGGATCAGGCGCAATACCGCCAATGGAGCTGAGCATTTGGCCCAGAAACCAAACTGCTCCGGTCTCAATATCCTGCTGGATACAAGGCAACAACTGAGGCGTTTGAGAATAAGTCTCTCGAAAATTTTTGACAAGTGGGAGAGAAGGCTAATGGGGCGGTAATTCTGTGGAAAAAGAGTGTCTTTCCCCAGCTTAGGAATCAGGCAGACCTTTGCCGTCTTCCAGGCCGTTGGGTAGTAACCCAGGGAAAGGCAGGCTGTAAAGAGGGCAGCTAGGAATACCACAGCCCTGTAGGGGAGGGACTTGATTTCCTTAACGATGACCCTATCAGCCCCAGGAGACTTATTCTCACGAAGTCCTTTGATACACCTGCGGAAGTCCGCAGGTGTTATGTCAGTCACTGTGTCCCTTGCAGTCCTACTACGCCTGAAAGCTGAAGCTTTTGGTTCTATCTGTCGGTCTGTATGGTCGTCATTGTGGCGGGTGTAATGTACTACACACTGACTCTCAATTGAGTCAGCAAAAGCTTCAGCTTTCTCCAGAGAGGGAGAACACGAAACCCCGTTGGCCGTAAAGTGCACAACGGGGTTCTCGTGTTCGAGTCAGACTACGAGTAACCCTCCAAAACTCGTGGTCTGAGTCGTTTTCTGTGAGAGTGCGACAGAGTTCTTCCCATTTTTCAATCTTGTGTTCCAGCAACCGTTGGCGACGACGCAGGCAAGTTCCTGGTATTCTGCCTTGTCATCTGGGTCGTGGTAGAGTTGCCATCTCTTCTGATGTTGATTTTTAAGCTTGATCAAATCCTTGAGGAGATTTGAAAGACCCTCCTCAACTTGTGGACCGCGGGCCGAATGAGAATTTCGAGCAACTTCCTGGATGTGTTTCCTTGCATTGAGAATCTTACGAGTAAGATGCTCAACTGTCCGGTCAACATCATCCTGGGTGCGTATTTCAAAAGTTTTAAAATTTCTATCCACATGTTTCCTGAACTTGTGTTAGTCCAAGTTGACGTGAGGGATTGAACGAGTTGGCCCCTCCAGGCGCCCCCAGAGAAGATTGAAAACGATGGGATTGTGATCAGAGTTCAACTCATGGGGAACAACAAAATCGATTGTTCGGTGATAATACTTAGATACTGTCACATCAATGATGTCAGGTAACCCATTAACCGAGTATATTGTGGGCTCCATGGCAGCACACACCTTGACGTCACTGTCTCTCATGTAAGCACTTAATATTCTCCCCCTAGGATAGGCCATCCTAGAGTTCCAGTCTTGATGCTTGCAATTGAGGTCACCAGCCACTATGGTGGATACATGGGCAGGGTTTTCCAAAAGAGCATTTAGTTCCACCAAATTAAAGGGTGCATTAGGTGACAGATATGCTGTAAAAATACAATAATGGTAGTCCCGATGTCGGATTTCAATCCCGAGGGATTCCAGTACGGAGGGGGGAGGCGGTTGAGGACGTGATGGGTAAGGCTGGACTTAACCAGCACGGCAACACCACCACCCTTCATCCCGACTCTGTCTTTCCGGTAGACTACCATATTTTTAATTTTGAAAGGCATATGCTCCTTCAGAAACATCTCACCCAGTAGCATGATGTCTAGGTTATGGTCAGAGATAAAAGCCTCAAGCTCACGCCTCTCACCGATAACACTTTGACAATTCCAAGCACCAACCTTTAAGTCCATAGTCCGTGGTGTAAGTCGCGTCATCTAAGGGGCTGAGAAATACCGCATAGCAGCATCAATCAGCACCATGATTTTGTCGAATGTGCTAGTGCACGTGCTCAAGTTAGTCAGAGTCTCCCGCAGGAGAGGGATGAGTCTAGAGAAGATGATTTGCCGTAGCAAAGCAACGATGTCTGCTAAACCACCGAGGTCGGGGAAGGAGCTTCTGGTACTATTAGGGGAGGAAGTGGGAGATGATGAAGGGGCAGCTGCGCCTCCGAAGAGGCTCGCAAACGAGACCCCTTCAGTCACAGGTTTCGAGGGTGGCAGTGCACTCTTCTTCTGGGCTTTGAGTTGCACTGCGGTTTTCTGTTTAATAACAGCCTCTCGAAAGAGTTGGCACCCTCTCCACAAAGCTGGGTGTTCCCCCTTACAGTTAACGCACTTCGCGGGAGCCTCCGGTGTGAGCGGGCAGGCCGCAGCCAAGTTGTTTTCTCTGCACTTAACACATCTTAATGGCATCTTGCAGTAATTGGCAGTGTGCCCAGTCTCTGGCACTTGAAACATTGAAAAGGTCCTTCCCTGCCTTGGTATGCCTCAATTTTTACTTTGGTCCCACACAAGTAGTGGACAGAGTAAATTGTTTTAGAAAATTCCTCATTAGGGAGCGTGATACTGATTACGCTAAGAGGGATAACCTTTTGGGTGGTGCCATCCCTCCTGGTGTATTGATGGATGTCCTTAAGTTGGTATCCTAGTGCAATCAGCTCTTCCCCGACCCAATCGATATCAACTGTTGAGACGATATTTCGAATTTTAACCTTCAACAGCCGCTTGGAAGGCAGCTGGTGGGTGTAAAAGTTAGCATTAGTGGAGTCGAAATATTGGGTCAACAGTTGGTAGTCCTGTTTGTTGTCGAGATGATACTTTAGGGCTTCCCTTGTGTTGATGACCCTAAGGTCACCAGTGCACCGCTGTTGCAAATACCTAAAATGCTGCTGGTAGTTGGTCTTGTCGAAGACAACCACCGGCGCCAGCGACTTTTTCTTTGCAGGTGGGGGTGTGTGCGTGGTATCCATATGCTCGACCTCCCCACCAGGAGCGGGGGGCTTGGCAGTCCCATTCCTGTCACGCACAGACGGTGGTGTCGCCGAACGGGAGGTGCTGGTCGAGGGGGCAGCCTCAGTCACCGTCCGGGGAGTAGGCGAATGGGCAGGCACTAGTGCCTCTGGCCCGGTGCTACCACTGGTGGGTGGAGCCGAAAGAGGGTCATAACTATTGAGATCCTTATTGTAAACTGAAACAATACCAGTAGTGGGGCAGCGCTTTTTAAGAATGTATCTAGGTTTGGATTTTCCTTTCACCTTCCGAGCTGTTTTCCAAGGTTCATCAACTTTGGCAGCCTTGGTAGCCGCAAAAGAAGCAAGTAGTCACACCTGTTCGTCTATAGAGGTGCCTTCCGGCAAAAGAGTGATCGTAGAGGAGCTGGGTGTTGGCCAAGAGCCTCCGTAAACTTTACCGAATTGCAGTCCGTGTCCATTGCCAAGGTCGTCTTAGAAGCTTGGGTCCGTTTCTTCTTGGTGTCCCCGCCTGGTGGCGGGGGACCAGCCGTGGCCAAGGTTGAGTCGCTCTTGTCGGGCAGTCAGCTAATAGCAGCACGGAGTAACACACAGGCAACCTGCAACACACCGCTCTCACCTGTCACGATATACTACCAGTCAAGCTCGCACCAACTCACACAGTGGATCCACTCACAATAGAAGCAAGATCTCAAATCCCTCAGCAAGTCCTGGTACACCCCTTTATATAACATACGGCCGAAGTTTACTAAGATCAGGGACATTACAGTCAACCAACCAGAGGATCCATTGCTCGGCATGACCCAATCGGAGGTCATGCATTCTGAGATCCAATCAGATGACAGACTGCTCGGAGCGACCCAGTCAGAATCCATGCCCTCATATATTCAACCTGGTGACATACTGCACGGCACGAACCAATCAGAGGTCGTGGGCTCAGAGACCCAACCAAACGTCAGGCTGCTCGGCATGACCCAATCGGAGGTCGTGCTTTTAGATAGTCAATCAGATGTTGGATTGCACGGCGCAAACCAATTGGAGGCCGCACACCTACATATAAGTACAGCTGCTTCCCAAACAACTTTCGCAGTCGCCAGCGGGATACAGGAGAGCGTATCTACACGACGCCACAGAAGATGACTACCGCAGCAGTAGTCGAAACATCTGGAAGAAGCGAGAGTAGTGGACCACGGCATAATAGCCCAGAAGATTTTTATTATATTGACACCGGCCGTGAAATCCTTCATACTTTAATACTCATACATTTGTATGGAAGTGGGAATTAACAAACCAAATTATTTCATCAATCCACTCATTTATATGAAAAAAGAATTTAACACGTGTTCATACTTTAATACTCATACATTTGTATGGAAGTGGGAATTAACAAACCAAATTATTTCATCAATCCACTCATTTATATGAAAAAAGAATTTAACACGTGTAATAAAATACAATAAGTCATTAATGATATTCTGTTTCAATCAACAAGCTATACAATGATTACGAATCACTATTTCTCTTCTTTTCTAAGAGCAATTCTTCTTCTGCTTCTTCTTCTTTTCAGACCACATTGGATCACTTTAATCAACCCTTTGGTTTGTCAATTTCCTCGTAGGAACTACCCGAGCCTTGCTGTCCTCCCAGTACTTCTTCAAAACACCCCTCCCCCATGGCACTACAGCCCTTGAAGGGCCTTGGCCTACCAAGCAACCGCTGCTCAGCCCGAAGGCCTGCAGATTGCGAGGTGTCGTGTGGTCAGCACGACGATTCCTCTCGCTGTTATTCTTGGCTTTCGAGACTGGGGCCGCTATCTCCTCAATTGTAATCACGTAGGCTGAGTGGACCTCGAACCAGCCCTCAGGTCCAGGTAAAAATCCCTGTCCTGGCCAGGAATCGAACCCGGGGCCTCCGGGTAAGAGACAGGCATGCTACCCCTACACCATAGGGCCTGCTAGTACTTCTTCATAAGTGTTGATATTCTTGCCCTTTCTTGTGTAGAGAATATTCAAGCTGGAATTTTCTTCTTTGTGAGTGTAAAGTGGAAAGTCATATATTTAAGCATTGTGTTTACTTTCTTCTTATCCATAGTGTCAACTGGTGTAAGGCCAATTTCTTTCAAATCCTCCCTAATTTCTTTTATCTATAAGCATCCAGTTTTAGTATTTTCTGAAGCAAGACTGTACTGCACTAGCTTTTTTCAGAAGTCACGAACCTAACATTCTCAGGATGTGGCAAAAGTACCCGAGTCTTTTCTTGTGCATGGTATCAGTAATGGGTTTTAATTACTGATATACAATGTTGTTAGGTACTATTTGCCATTGCCCATCTTTTTGATAGCTTTTATTAGTACAAGTTCTTCCAATTCATCATTCAATCTTCTGAAATCTTCCAGTTTTGGATTGTTCATTTAGATGGAATGGATGCAAGAAGTCCTCTCCAAATTTTCGATGTGTAATTTTTGTTACAACACGAAGTACATCATGTCTGTTTTTTGTCACACACAATAACTTCAAAGCCTTTTCATGTAAATCAAATGCTTCTTGCTGTACGAGTCTCAGAAGTTCCAGGTCACTTGAATTCAACTCATCATTGGTGAGTTCTCCTTCCTGACGACGTTCCACACTCTTAGTGTTCATCACAAATCTCAATATCCAACTAATCATTCTTAATATCTTTGTATACGAAGAAAAATAAATCATAATATCAATGTGGTGACCTTGAATCTTTGCTGCCAACAGTTGCTGCTAAAGTCCGCCTCATTTCCCTTTTAATTTCATCTTCATCAATATTTACTTCCATAGCTGGCAAATCATTGCACTTGTTTTCGAGCTATGCTGGGTCCTCCCACCATTGTGATTCTTTTAGTTTTGCAACTGAACAGCCTCTGGGGTGTAAATCGGCTGGATTCATCTGCCCTGGAACATGATGCCATTCAGTTGAATTAGTGGTACTTAGTATTTCCTTAACTTGATCCATGACAATGCTGTAAATGAATCGGACCAATAATATTCAGACACATCTTTCATTCCCAAGCCTTCTCTAACTAGAACTACGGGTCGGATCCCTATGAGACAGGCGAGGAGTTCTAACCATGGAATAGTAGTGGATTTCAATGGCGCTATTCTTGGTTTTGCTTGAAGTAATTCTACTAAAACTTAATTTTTTTCTTAACTTCTCAAGTACACCACTGCAGCATACATTTATTTACTTGCATCACAAAAGATGCATAAACTGATTGGCTTGTTTGTCGACAGACACACATATCTTGGTATTCTTACATTAGACAACAGAGGTAAGTCTGCTATCCACTTCTTGAAACTGGTTTCTTGATCACCTGTTAACATTTGCATTCCAACTCAATTTCTTCCTCCAACTTTCTTGTAGTAAGGGCTTAGGAATAAGAGTTAAAGGACAAGTAAATCCAACAGGATCAAATACTTGTTGAGCTACTGCAAGAATATTGCGCTTTGCTAATTTTTCTCTGGGTGTTGATAAATTGTCTACTTTGCAGTAAACATATCTTCAGATTTGTCCCAAAGCAGTCATCTCTGTAGGTTGTGCCTCCAATCGGAATAATAATATTATAATATGACACCGAGGTGATGGAATACAGGAGTTCTTTTATGTGCCAGTAAATCTACCGACACGAGGCTGACGTATTTGAGCACCTTCAAATACCTACCGGACTGAGCCAAGTTGGTGTCAGAAGGCCAGCGCCTCAACCATAAAATCGACTAAGCCAGTCTGCCTCCAATAGCAAAGATGAGCTTTCCCATCTTCTTATTAGAAATTTTGCCTCTTGCATTAGTTGTGCGGTTTCTGAAATGACCTGCTTTAATTCCTCTTCGGAGTTGAAGTGACACAATGATCTGTTTCATTGGTAACTTCATACCAAAGAAATCTGGTTAAATCATGATTAGCTGGATCCAAAACAAGTTGCAGAAAGGCCTCAAAGATGTTGCCTAAAATGCCGTATTTGTGAGTTCAGAAGTGAAGTAATACTTCTAGTATCTTGAGAAGTAAATTATATTGGGCTTCTAAGTAATCATTGAAAGTTAGTTGTCCTGGTGTGGGTTCATCAAATTCTGTCTGCCATTTGAGTGTATCATGGTTGTGGAGGTAAAATATAGGTTTTATGTCATCTTTGAGGTGAACAACTTCATTGTTCTTTAATCACATAATCTAGCATTTTGTCACAGTACATTTGTCTGGATTGTGAATATTTTGCTATCTTGTGTTGCAAAATTTCAAAGCATTTCTGTACATTGTCATGATTACTTCTTATTAAAATTTCTTAGGTAGCATCGCAACACTTCTTCAAGCTACAGTGAAGTAAGAAATATGGAACTCTCTAAGAAAGGCTTCATATTAGCATTGAATGATTGCACTTTCATTTCAGTGTCTGTGATGCCAATGGTTTCAGGGTTCCAGAAATTACAAATATCCGTGTTTAAAGTATCAGGGGCCTAGCAAGTAACAATTGCTAATAACCTGCGGTTTATTAACCTCCAGGTGCTCGTGATGCGGCATTTGGACCGCATATTGTAAATTTTTTATACTGCTAGTTCACGGCAGTAGGCCGACAAATGAGATCCACTGCTAATCCTCAACTATGATTTGCACCATCTGATCATGGAATCAGTGAATCTGTCTTTACAGCGTTCAGTGTGAAAATTAGTGATCTCACCGGTGGACGCTAAGTGCGGTCCAGAAGCCACAGCGCGAGTGCCAATTGTTCTACAAGCCACAGTGCAAGCGACAATATAATTATAAAAATTTTACTTTCTACTTATTTTTCCTGTGTGGTTTTTGTTCTTATCAGTTCACTGCTTAGATGAAAAATACAATGGTGGTAGGACATATAGGGGAAAAGGTTTAAAAATAGCATTGTTCCATCTTTACAGGGAACGATTATCAGATCCTGATGAAATTTTACAGACTCTCCAAGAGTTGTCAGATGAAGGGAAGGATGTGGAAATATTGGTTGATCCTCTTGACATGATTTTGATTTCTGTCAACAAAGGAAACCGTGCTAATAGCCTAGAATATT
Source organism: Anabrus simplex (assembly GCF_040414725.1). Classification (NCBI taxonomy): domain Eukaryota; kingdom Metazoa; phylum Arthropoda; class Insecta; order Orthoptera; family Tettigoniidae; genus Anabrus; species Anabrus simplex. The sequence goes on from NC_090270.1 coordinate 47,260,375, forward strand.
TAGTCTCTGATGGGACTGGTATGATGATTCTTTGTGCTAATTTCAGCAATGTGACCATGGATAACTACTTCAGCAGCTATCTTTTGGCTCAACAACTGTTGAAAAATGGGCTGACTTCCTTGTGAACCTTGAAGAAAAATTTAAAAAAGAAATACCGAATTCCTCCAGGACAAATCGTGTTGAGTCGAGTATATTCGGCTTCCTGTTTAGTGTCTTTCATCACCAAGAAGAAGAAGAAGAAGTCTGTGCTTTTATTGTCTGCAGTGCATGATGCCAATGAGCTGGACCATGAAACAAGCAATTCTCTGCAGATCATTGACTATAATTCAACAAAGGGGGCTGTTGACACTGTTAACTTGCTTTGTTTAAAATATAACGCCTCTAGAAAAACAAAAAGATGGCCAGTGTTTTCCATAAACTTGATATTGCAGCCGTCAATTTCTACAAAATTTTCCTTTCAAATTGCTCAGAGGAATTTTTCTGGAGAAGGCAATACCTCTAAAAATTAGCTATGAGCCTGATAGAGGAAAACTAGAACAATAGCACAAAAATATCTAGTCTTACTAAGGAAATATTTGCTTCCCTATCAAAATACAAGGAAGAGTCAAATCCTTGAATACAAAACATTTTGTTACCTATGTGGAAGCTAGTAAGACAGTAAGACTGCTGTCACATGGGGTACATGCCTAAAACCAGGGGCGGTTTCTCCATAAGGTTGCAGGTTTGCGCTACCCCCATTAAATGTTTACGTTTATTTAAGGTAAAGTTTTATAATATGGATTACTCAACTACTGTATTTTCATTCAACAAGACAAACCTTTCAAGAGCTTGAAAGAGCAAACATTGACTACAGGAGACTTTACAAGCCGGTACTCTTAGATGTTCACTGCAAGAGTCAAAAAGTTTGCAGCGGGAATTCAACCTGTGATAGGATGAAACCTGGGCTGCTCGAGGGGTGCATGGGGCTGCTAGAAGTGTGCTTTTGGGCTGTTAGAGGGGAGCGTGAGGAGAGGAAAAGATAGGCGTGGCTTCTTATACATTGCTTAAATGGAGGTTTATCAACCTGGCTCCTCCTACCACGGCCGACTAGATCCCTCACTGCGCTAAGGAGTTAGCTAGAGCGAAGCTTCAAATCGGCCGTGCTCCTACGTAACCAACTACTAGCAAAGTCGCTAGGGACCGTTGTTGTTCAATGTGAGATTCTGTTATAGAACAGGAGTGTCATCTAGCGACACCGGATGGAAGTCCATCTGCTGGACCACGGCCGATTGGATCCCTCGCTGCGTAAGGAGCTAGCTAGAGCAGGATATGATCCTTGGCTAGAGCGACGCATCAAGTCGGTCGTGGCTGGATATGTAACTAATGGCTCTAAATTTTAAAATAAAGACCGCCATTTCTTTCAGTATAGTCGTGAGCTTTGTTATGTGCGTACAAGCTAAGTAGCTTATTGATTTCATTGTGTAAACATTCGTGTCAGCATGTGTGTTTTTATTATTGTGCGTTTTTATCAGTTAGTGGTATTTTGCGAGATCATGAATTCGGTGCAGTCTTTAATATCTAGGCCCTTTCCGCAACGGACTGCCGAGGAAAAATCCGAGGTGAAACGAATGGGTAGACCCACGCGACGTTTAATTTCGAAACCAGACACATTACAAAAGGATACTTTTTTCAATACCGGAATTAGGCTACCTCAAAGTGTTTCATTTCAATATGGTAAAAGAGTTTTTAGATGAAAAAATGTTAATGCGTTGTAGTAATATTCCTGAAAATAGAAATATAAAATGTTTGTTTTATTTTTAATAATAAAAAAGTATTGTTGATGTATCTGGATTTGAAAATTAGCCTGTAATCATATTAAATCATTGGTAAAAATTGTGCACCACTGAACTTTTAAACCACCAGCTGCCACTGCCTAAAACACGTGTGTAGGAATCACAGCCAACATCGAGTTACCTGTTAGAATTGTGACAGTAATACCGAGGAAGAATCTAAGTTCTTGTTTCTTCTATGACATTGTACTTTTCCATTGTTTAAATTCAGGAATGAGATGTTTGAATGCAGTGTTGAGATTAATTTGTTGCAAATTGTTTATAATTTGAGAGGTTCTTTGTGAAGCTATGTCAAGTTTATATTTTTCTTGTTTGATTTACTTATTCTGGTTCTATTATTCTGTTGTTATTTTACTATTTCTAGTTCAATAATTAATTAAACATATTCTTATATCTGTCTAGTATGTTTCTCTTTTCATTTGTCTACTTTTCACTGTAAAAAATATTTTAACACAGAAAAATTGCCAAATTTTCTTGTGCGATCCAATTGCTGCAGCGAGAGTGCTTTCAGGACTTTTAAAGGCGTGAGCGCCTTGAGGTTGATGATGACATTGCTCCTGTTGCCACTCAAAATCAATCCAAATATTGAAGAAATCAAGACAATATGAGGAGAAAGTTGAGTTGTTTGGTTATCCTCCATTATTTTCCAGTAGTGATCTGCTCCTATTAAAACTTGTATTGACAAGTCTTTATATGGGTTGAGAGGATCAGCCATCATCAAGTATGAATTAAGAGGTAGTGAGGTTGTGTCTTGAGGAACTGTGGAATGTTGTGAGTATGCACTGTCGCTTTCTAAAGCAGCTGCATTTATTTATTCATTTGTCTGAGTCTCTTTTATATTGATCTTCACAAGATGGTAAGACCTTAGTGCAGAACACATTTCAAATGGGGTGATAATTACTTTTCTTTCCTCAGTAATTTTTAGATTAACACATGAGAGGTCACACCCGCGGCAATTTGCCGCACTTGTTAAATATTTGAGGCGTATAGTTTCAAACATGGCCAAGTCCGTTGAGCTGTTTTTTCAGGAGAAGCAAAAATCTTGTTTAGGGTATTAATTCATATATATTCAGACACTTTAATCTTTATGTTGCTTAGCAGAGGCTTCTGATTCATTACCATACAATTTTTACAGTCTAAATATATTACATGTATTGAAAAATGTATTTAAAATTTGGACTTGACCATGTTTGAAACTAACTGTGGGACTTGGCCGATTTTGAAACTTACGTAAGAGGACTTGGGCATCTTTGGAACTTAGATTAGAAAATTTGGCCTAATACCTAAAGAAAAGGGAAATCTAGATTAGGCCTATTTTCCAACTGTGTTCATCTTGACTGTATTTAGAACAAATATGATTAAAAATGATATAAGATTTAGTGAAAATCTTTATAAAGATTCTTATTTTAAACATTATGCTTGTGTAAAATTACCCAACATTGTAACCAATGTAGAGGCTAATTAACATTTAAATAGTGTATATTTTGCAAATATGTGGATTCATGTAGCTACTTCAATGTATATTCTTCATATTATACCTATTCAATACCATCGCGCCTTCGAAACACTTCACCGAGCCTTGATTAAATCACCACTAACAACACGTTGTTAATTGTACTCATCTCAGCTGTCTTTCCCTCATGCGCTTCCAGGTGGAAAGATCACGTTGCCGCTTTGTGATATGTTGTTTATTAATTTCCTCCATTTTATTGCACAGCAAATATGTATACTATTAAAAACGACCAATTAATTACGTATATATTTATAATTTATAAAATATTTATTAAAATACACGCAAACAAAACCACCACATGTGACTCGAACAAACGTCAGGCCGTCATATTACCGGAAGAAAACACGTGACTGGATAGCGCAGGATTATTGGCCCGTGCGGGTTAACAGGGACTTGGCCGACTTTGATATGAAACCTCATTTTTGGCTGCAATTTTAAATGTGATCGGGTCAGATTTGAAACCCACTTTCATTCCTGTTGTATTCATCTTGTAAAGAGGAATCCATGGAAGTCAAAATATCAGAACGTGAAAAAGATGGACTTGGTCGTGTTTGAAACTATACGCCTCATTTCTTAATAATTTTGTTGCTAGCCGCTGTAGGGCTTAGGGCGCTCGTTTCATCCCTCTCCTCCCTCTCTCCCACCTGACGTTGATTATTGTCAGTGTATTGCCTGCTGTGTTCCAGAGTAGTTTAAGGTTTCTTTCACTCTAGCATCTGCTGCGGCAAATTGCCTTCGAGCTACCTCTCGCGTTGTGTATTCTTACATGACTGCATTTTCAAGAAAGTTTCTTAAGTAAAGTTCATGAGTTTTATGGTGGCTTTAAGTGAAGTGTGGTGCTGTAGTTTTATCTTGAATTGTGACCAAATCATTCAGTGAAATATACAAATGCAAATGTTGAGGCAATTTGCTCACGCGCGACCTCTTGTGTTCTTTAAAAACTCACATAACTTTACCAGATTTTGCAAAAATATTTCATTAATTTTTAACATTGAGAAAATATTGTTACTCGTTAATTATGTAAGTACTAGTTGAAAGGCAGTTAAACAGGGTACATATTTATATTTTTATCAGAGTATTCACTGCAAAAGGAAAATACAGTAGCAGCTCTTTAGAATATTAAGCATGAGCAATTTGCCTTTGTGCGATCTCTTGCGGTTTAAAACGGGTGCGACCTCTCGCGTGTTAAGTTGGTCAATGAGTAATGTACTGATGAAACTTGATTGACTGCCTGGGTCCAAGATACAGCGTTTGAGTTTAGCAATTATAGATGGACCTTGGAGACACACTTGAGCTGTCTGCAAGTGTGTATCATGCAAGGAATTAGTAACAGTCTTGTCAACAGAGGTAGATGTCTCTGGATTGCCTTGCAAATTGAGTAATGGTGAGCTTGGTTGCATTTCAGATTGGAAAATTTACCTTTTCTCTATAAGTTTTAATCTCATGGCCTTGATTGAACACACAAGGCATCAAGATGCTGCCTTTAACTTTTCAATATGATCACTGACATTAATGATGCGTACAGTCCTGTACCCAGTGACTGTCATTTCCGCAGAGAACACAATAGGAAGAAGGTTTCCCTTGCAGTAATTTGGTAGGCTTGTGAGCTTTGGCACTGATTAGCAGTATTTGGAGTAAAAAGGTTAGGCTGTGTAACACCCTACTTAACATGTTGACTGCCAGGACACATACCAAGAAATGTCCAGATGGCCAAAGATTTTTTTCTGTTGTGTATATAGTAAATCAAATGTAAAACAATATTCGAAGTGATATTTCACTTAGGTGTTCCAAAATATGTGCTAAACACAATAAAAGTTCCCAGCACTCCCAAGGTACCACTGTGACCCCACACAAACGTTCACTGTACGGTTTTGGCTACATGGCCAGTGCTGTACAATCTAGCAGTACTAGAAGCTTGTGTTGCTTGTTAATACTCATTGTAGTCAACAGACCATGCCAAAATTTGTTCACTAGCACTTAAGACTACAATCCCAATGCACATAGTTCTGCAGTAGGGTATGTGAAATACTTGCAAGATATTTCTATATTATTATACCTGTTATTGGAGAGGTTTTTAATAAAAAATGGAGCCATTTTCTTCACAGACTCTGAGGATAATAATGCTTGTCCTTCAGTCTGAGATGCAGAAATTTTATGAATAAATCAATGTTTTTCATGAACACGTATTCCTAATCATATTTATTGTCAATAAATGTTGTCAATTTTGAAAATTCAAATATATGCTCATGTTTATACTGAATTTATTGGGTTAAGCATCATGTATTAGCTAAGAGAAATAGGCATGGGTGCAAGGATTTGGAAGGAATTGGTATGCCCTATTGATAAGGTAAGAACAGGCATGGTGGGAACATGGAAACCATAGAAGACCATTACCGGGTTCCGCAACAATAGGACTCAAACCCACTATCTCTCAAATCCCAAGCTTGCGAGTTAGCTAACTCAGCATACCAAAGCACATGGCTAAACTGGTTAGACAAAGACTCACATACTGCTAATAAAAGGAGGTACGACTAATAAAAATGTATAAACTATAATTTGGAAATCAAACACACCAGGATTTGCTGCAAGGCCATAGCAGTACGCTAGCATAGTGAAGTCAACAGCTCAGTGGTCCAGCACGGAAAGTCATATAACAACACCTGTCACGTGGTACTTTGTACCCTCGTGGCCTCATGAGAAATTCAGTCAGCGGGATAATATACCGCTCCAGCAGTCAATGCGTTAATCCTTTGGATTCTTTCAACCACATCACTTTGTAATATCTGCCTCAAAGATGTTTTTCCTTTTTGCATAAACAATCCACTGACAACACAACTCATTAGGAAATGCACAGAGGATCTGAGGTGTAAGCAGGCAACTATAACTGTCGATATTTTCACCTAGGACACAGAGGGCCTGAGTTCGGCAGTTGCATTCAACATAGGCATTGTTGAGAGAAATTTCAAGAGGGGATGCTACGGGAGCTAACATTGCCAGTTTTCTGCTCTCAAATTTTCATGAGTTCTGCATTCCATTAAAAAACTGCCTAGCTCTTGGTGCAGATAATGCTCCAATAATGGTAGGATTAAAAAATGTTGTAGCAGGATGTTTGAAGCAGGATAATAGTAACATAATCATCGTTGACTGCTCTTGTTACCTAATTAATCTTGCTGCAGAGAAGGGTATAGCATGATTGCCTGTAAATGTAGATAAAAGTATAGTTGATGTACTTTATTATCTGGAAAGGAGTGCAAAGAGGAAAGAAAAGGTCAGAGAATTTCAGAATTTACACAACACACAGATCAGGAAAATTCTGAAGCATGTGCCTACTCAATGGTTACCATTAAGAAGGTGTTTAGATATGATTTTTCTGCAGTGGAATGCTTTGGTTACTTTATTCAGGAATGAAACTGTGAGTAAGGATTCTCAGATGGAAACTTTGAAGACTTACAAAATTCCTAAGCACTATCTAAGTGATATATGTCCTGTTTGTCTGAAAAGGTAAAATATTGTCATAATATTTCACCACACTCCTCAGTTAAAAGGAAAACTCAGTTATCAGTTTCACCCAAAAAATGAAAATAAAATGAAACTACTCACGTTCCTTCATCAAATTTACGCGGTAAAAGGTACCTTTAATTTGCACGCAATTTCTTCGGCTTTCTCCTTCACAATAGTCCTGCTCAAAGGTATGTTTAAACCTCACTGCTGTTTAAAACATATTAACAGAACATGTTCTACTTCATCGTACTTTCCAGACTTAACTTTCTTGCAATTTGCTGAAGTAATCCCTGCAGAAGCCAACATCTCTTCTTTCTTCGCTATAATGCCATTCAAAGTAGATGGCGGCATCTCTAGCTCCTTTACCAAAGCAACATGGGAAAGTGTAAATTACTCCACTTTCCTTATAATCTCCACTTTGTCTTTAATTGTTAGTGCCTTTCACTTGATTATATTCCGCTGAGTTCCGCTCATTTTCACTTAAAACATTTGTACGTTGATATTACAAGTAGAACTAACCTCACTGACTCCTATTCACACTAATTACGATGATACACTACGCTTGGCAATCTGTAGCTTAGGCTTACAAGTTGAAAAGTCAAGACGTGTACTACAGTTCCTTAGCATGTGCTTTCTATCTTCCTCACACCCCCCGACACCTGCTTCAAGTCAACAGCAGCAAATAGGAAATCTGGCAACTTATTCTTAGAGATTCTTAGAACCTATTCATAGGCCTATATTGTCCTTGCATTCCTACTGGTTGTCACAGTAACGGGCATAGTTTCTGGCTGTTTCACGAGTACCACATGACAAGCCGGTATCAAGATTATTTTCCAACTTTAATCCTCTTCATGCTATAGGTAATAAAGAAAAGAAACGTAGGTTTGAAGATGCAGAAATGAGTGCATGGGAAAGTATTGGGGTATTACGTGTGAGTGATAAAGGCACAATGGCAACACTAGGACATCTAAACGTAAACAGTTTCTTTCCCTGCGAGAATTTTATTTCATGTCTCCTCATCCTTGTGCCACGTTCTAATTATTTATTTACATACTTTACGCCCACATTGGAGCACTTAAATCAATACATTTGAGTTAATTTCTTCTTTTTCTTCTCCCTGAACTTTCTCATCCTCTCCGGCCTGGAAGCCCTTTGTGTGTGCGATATAGTATATTGTTTCCGTTCAACTGTTTGTAGTTTGAGTCTTATGCTTTTGTTCTTCAAAATCCTCTTCTCTTTTCTGTCTTTGATTTGTTGCCGAGTTATACCCAATTCTTCCAAATCACCCTGAACTTCTTTAAACCAATTATAATTTTTAAAGTAATCAAATAATTGTTTCAATATCCTGGTGTCTGGTAATCTTGATATGTGACAGAAAAAGGAAATTCTTCTTTTACGCATTGTAGATATTATTGATTCACATTCATGATAGACAGTGTTGTTAGGCAACAGTCTCCACTGTCCATCAACTTGGTGTTTTTTATTAATAATTTTCTAAGAATTCTTCTATCAGTTTTCTGTAATTTGTCTGTTGTAGATTTTACATTTAATTTGAATAAAGTTTCACTAGCATATGTTGGTTGCCTCTGGTTTAACTATGGAATTATAGTGTTTTAGCTTAGCGTTTATCGAAAGAGATTTTTTATTTATAGGTTGGCCAAGCAAGTCTTTGTGCTTGTTTAGATTTAGTTGTTCTGTGTTCTATTGCTTCTTTTTCATTTGTGTTCTATGTTATTATTTCCCCAAGATATTTGAATTTCTGAACAATTTTAATCTCTTTATTACAGTTCAGTTGAATAACTGGTAAATCAACTTTAAAAGTTGGCATCATTTCTGTTTTTTCAAATGAAATTTGTAATCCCATTTTTTTGCTATAATTTCTAGTTGTTCAATTTGAAATTTAGCCTCTTCTATTATATTTGTATTTGTAAATCGTCTGCAAAAGCAAGGCAGTTGAGTTTAATACTTCTACCGATCATGATAGTTAGTTGGCATTTCTTGTTCCATTCACGCATAACCTTCTCCAATGCACAATTAAATAACAATGGTGAAAGTCCATCTCCTTGTAGAAGTCCAGTTCTTATAGTGAATAATTCTGATAATTCACCTCTAAATTTAACTTTTGCCTTTGTATTTTTAAAAGTCTACAAACGTGATGACTAGACCCTTACTTCGAACTCTTTGGTGTTTCATTATCCATTTTAAACTAATGATTTGATCTGGACAGCTTCTACTTGGTCAAAATCCTCCCTGATATTCTCCAAGTTCTTGGTCGAGTTGTTCTTGGATTTTTGTCTATATAATCTTGTATAAAATCTTGTACGTAATATCAGGCAAGGATATACCCCGATAATTATTTGGATCGGAGCGATCACCTTTCTTATGCAGCTGGTGGATTATCGCTGTATTCCATTCCTCGGGAAGCTTCTCTGTGTTCCAAATATGAATGATGTGTTTATGTAGATTTTGAATAGTCTGATCATTAGCATTCTTCCATATTTCTGCCACTATTTGATTCTCTCCTGCTGCTTTGTAGTTTTTAAGTGCATTAATTGCTGTTTTCACTTCATTGTAAACTGGTGGTATAATCGTTTGTAATGGAGTTTTATTTTTTGGGTTAGGGTCAAGTTCTAAATGTTCCACAGGATCCTCACAATTAAGTAACTCTTTAAAGTATTCTGCAAGGATGTTAGCATTATCTTGATTATTGTGTGCCATTTTTCCATTTTTATTTCTTAATATAAGTGTGGGAGGGGTAAACTTAGATTGATATTGCTTGAATGTTTTGTAATAGTCTCTTGTTTTATGCTAATTGAATGATTCCTCTATAGTGCTAAGCATTTCCTTTTGATAATTTCTTTTAATTGTCCTAATTTCCTTAGCTGTTTGTCTTCGGGCATTAATTAGTTCTTCTCGACATTTTTCTGTTTTTCTCTGTTGATCATTTAACCATGTCTTGTGTCTTGCTTGAATTGCTTTGTCACATTCCCCGTTCCACCAAGCATGTTTCTTTCTCCTTTTAATTGGAGCGATTTCTTCAGCTATGGTTTTAAGTTTGTTGATCATCGTCTCTAATTTGTCATTTAAAGGTGTTTTGGATCTCTCTAAATAAATTTTATTATTTATTAACTGGGATCATAATTTCTCCTTACATTGAGATGATTACGTTTGTGTTTCCTTTTTGGTGTTAACTTGATTTTTATTTTTGAGATATAATGATCCGAGTCAATGTCTACCCCACGGAGGACTCTGACATTACAGATTTCTTTATGATAATCTTTATCCATAGCAACATGATCAATCTGAAACTCTCCCAATTTTACGTTAGGGTATTTCCATGTCATAAGTTTATGTGGTCACCTCATGAATCTGGCGGTTTCCAAAATGAGTCCATGATTTGCACAAAGTTCAATTAATCTTTGGCCATTTTTGTTTGTTAATTTATGAGCTGGCCATTTTCCTACAACTGTGCGATATTTCTTTTCTCTGCCTATTTTAGCATTGAAATCTCCAAGTAATATTTTTATATGCTCATCAGGGATCTTTGATAATATGTAATCAAGTTCTTCCCAAAAGTTTTCAACTCCTTCTCTATCTCTGTTGTTTTTGTCATTTGTTGGTGCATGGACATTTATTAAAGTATAAGTTTTATTCCCTACTTTAACTGTTAGAAATGCCATCCTCGAAGAGTTTGAAGAAAAATCTTCAATTGAGTCTATTATGCTACTATGAACAAGAAAACCTACACCAAACTGGGAGACATTCTTCATTACTCTTTTTCCTGGAGGTCCTTTGTAGAGATGATAACCTCCTGATTCAATTGGGTCCTGGTCTGTGTTCCTAAGTTCTTGTAAAGCCATTATTAAAATCCTATATTGGTCCATCACATCAGTTAAATGTTTCAACTTGCCCACCTTACTGAGTGAATTAATGTTTAACCCAGGAGAACTCGCACTGATATTTTTTTGCCAGAACTCGCGCATGGTCTTATCGACCGCACAGAATCCATGGGCCATTATTTAATGCACAAATTATTTTTTCGAACACAATACACCGAAACGTCATACCATAGCTTTATTACACAAATGTATGTCTAATCAGCTGAGAAAATATTCTACAAGACACAAAATAAAGACATATTCATTTCAGTTGACTACTTTGAACATATGTCCATCAGAACTTATGGCTACCGATGTTTAAAAATTGAACTCTGGAAATGTAAAATGCAAACAATAATAAACATTAAAGAATGAAAACCCACTCAAGTCCCAATGCACCAGTCATTAGTAATTTTCATCACCTATGGCTGCTTCAAAACAAATCTCGGAACTAAACACTGAGTGCAATACAGGAAAACCATGCAGAACTTGCCAGATCTCACAAATGCTGAAGAATTTAGTCATCATCCCCCTCCTCCTGTACGATTTCAACACTTTTCTCCGCGCACTGGACACATGATGGCCATGTGTGCTCTTTACATATGAAACGTGAACATGAAACGCATTTAGTTTTGGTTTTCCGATTCTTCTTTCTGTCACAATAAGCACAGCGACCATTGTCTGTCTGATTTACAGTTTGGTGACGTTGGTCCTCTTTTTCAATACCCAAAAATCCTACGCAAACGTATCTTTACGGAACACAAACAAAAGAACAACGCCAAACACAAGCCCTCGTGCGCGGTGGTAAAGACCGCAACTTCCGTCGAGGTCAGAGTTTCGTCCTCCCGGTAACAATGGACAACAAATTTAGATTAACTGTTACTGCACTAGCGTTGTCAACTCTCCAGCGAAGGATAAGAGAAGCAAGAGCAAGACGAGATGTAAGTTCATGGTAGATTACAAGTGAATAAATGAATGTGCGGTCGAAAAGACCGCGCGGCGAGTCCTCGCGGGTTAATGTTGCAAAATATGAAAATGATCCTGTTTTGTTGAACTTAAGTCTCTTCTTACATTGTTGGGTTTGTCCACTGTCTGTCAGCTGTCTGCCGATTGTCTGTTGGGCTTCCAGGTGCTCCGACTCGCAATTGCCCCTCTTCGAGATTTTTTAATTTCCTTGCACTTTCACGTCTTACATAACTAGTACATGCCCAATTCTTATTTAATATGTCCCTTATCTGTTAGTGTGCTTGTCAAATTACGACTTCACACGCAAACTGCCATGAGCACTATTAAACGTCACACTATATGTTTCACCAATTACATAAAGCACCATCTCAGATACCTAAGAAATCACTGCTGATTCAATGATGCATTAATTAAAATCCACATCCTGTTTCCAGTCATATGACCAGGTCAGGAATGGAATGAATAAAGCCCCCTTCTAGCGGCGAGGTTGGGAATTGTGCTGGCTCCCGAAGCCTGTTCCTCTCCTCTGGGGCAATGATTAATGAATAATTAATGAAATGATAATGAAGAGTGTTGCTGGAATGAAAGATGACAGGGAGAACCCGGAGTACATGGAGGGAAACCTGTCCTGCCTCCACTTTGTCCAGCACAAATCTCACATGGAGTGCCTGGGATTTGAAACACAGAATCCAGTGGTGAGAGGCCAGTGTGCTGCCCCCCTGAGCCACGGAGGTTCTACCAAAGAACATGAATGTGGAGATTATTTGATTCATATTGTTGCTAAATTTCAACAAAGGGTTTCATATTTTATTTATCTTAATTTTTTATGCTGATGGGGTGACAGCACCTCATAGGGATCACTGTAAATACTAAGTTGTTAATATAAGGAAAGATATTCATTGGAGTAATCACATGAAATAAATAAATAAGTAAATAAATAAAGGAAAGAAATAAAGTTTACAAGAACATTTAGGAGTTGTAGTAAGGATGTAAAAGCGTCTCTGGTAAGACCCCAACTGCAGTACAGTTCCAGAGTATTGGACCCACACCAGGACTAATTGATACAAGAACTGCAAAAGACCCTAAGTTGTAACGTTGGGACAACTAATACATTAATAAAATTGAACAGCAGTGGACGTCAAACATGAAAACACAGCAAAACAAGGTAATGTGAAAAGAGCTCCCATAACTTACCCAAAGTCTATAAGATCGTTGCGTGATTGCCAACTTGTTGGTCAATCTACATAATGATAACTCAGAAATAAATAATCACAAGGCTTTAATAAGGTAAATACAAATACAGGAATTATAGAGATACTCAGAATCAATCTTGCGAACCCCCACTTGATATACCCCAATGGCCATTGGTTGCGATTGATTCATTATCTATATATATATAAAATAGCTTGTCCTGACTGACTGACTGATTCATCATCGCCGAGCCAAAACTACTGGACATAATGAAATGAAATTTTGGGAATGGATTCATATTAAGATGTAGGTGCTCGCTAAGAGAGGATTTTTGGATATTCCGCTGCTAAGGGGGTGAAAAGAGGGGGTAAACTTTTAAAATGAGTGCACCTATATCTCAAAACTTTAAAAGTTTACAAATGTAAAAATTGGTATTTAGAATCTTCTTTGAAAATAAGGAAACACGTATTTTTTTGTTTTCAGAAAATCCCAATAGGAGGGGTGAAAAAGGGTGAAAATGGGGGAAAATGTTTTGAATGCCTTTAATCAGGATACCGGTACTTATATCTCAGAAACTGAAGATATTACAGACCTGAAAATTGGTACTTTTGATCTCTTTTAAAAATAAAGAAATACGTATTTTTTTGTTTTTGGAAAATCTAATTAATGGGAGGGTGAAAAGGGGTGGAATTTTTAAAATTAGTGAATGTATATCTCCAAACTTTTAAAGTTTGCAGATGTAAAAATTGGTATTTAGAATCTTCATTAAAAATAAAGAAACACGTATTTTTTTGTTTTCGGAAAATCGCAATAGGAGGTGTGAAAAGGGGTGAAAAATGGGTTGAATGCCTTTAATGAGGCTACTTATATCTCAGAACCTGAAGATATTACAGACCTGAAAATTGGTGTTTGGGATCTCCTTTAAAAATAAATAAACACGTATTTTTTGTTTGTGGAAAATACAATTAATGGGGGGAGGGGTGAAAAGGGGGTGATTTTTTAAAATGAGTGTATCTATATCTCAAAACTTTTTAAGTTTATGGATGTAAAAATTGGTATTTAGAATCTCCTTTAAAAATAAAGAAACACATATTCTTTTGTTTTCGGAAAATCCCAATAGGAAGGGTGTAAAAGGGTGAATAATGGGTTGAATGCCTTTCATGAGGATACTTATATTTCAGAACCTGAAGATATTACAGACCTGAAAATTGGTATTTTGGATCTACTTTAAAAGTAAAGAAACAGGTGTTTTTTCGTTTTTGGAAAATCCAAATATTGGGGGGTGAAACCGGGGGTGAATTTTTTAAAATGAGTGTGTCTACATCTTAAAACTTTAAAATTTACACATGTAAAAATTGGTGGTTAGAATCTCCTCTAAAAATAAAGGAACACGTATTTTTTTGTTTCCAGTAAGTCCTAATAGGAGTGGTGTAAAAGGGTGAAAAATGGGTTGAATGCCTTTAATGAGGATACACATATCTCAGAAACGAAATATATTACAGAACCGATAATTCGCATATGGGATCTCCTTTAAAAATAAAGAAACACGTATTTTTTAGTTTTTGGAAAAGCCAATTAATGGCGGTTAAACAGGAGTGACAAATTGGGGTGAATTTTTTGAAAGACTATATCGACAGAATATCTTGGAATCGTAAAATGTTACAGACGTAAAAAGTGGGTGTAAATCTCCTGTAAATGTAAAGAAATATAGGTTATTTGTTTTTGGAAACTCTACTTAAGGGGAACGCAAAAGGGGTGAAATTTTAAAATGAGAATTTTTACGGATATCTAAAAAACTTAACATGTTACAGAAGTGAAAAATGGTATTTTCTTATCTCTATTAAACATAAAGAAAAGTGTATTTTTAGTTTGCGAAAATACCACTTGGGTGGAGGGCGGGGGGGGGGGGTAAAAGTGACTGAAAATGGTGATGAATTCTTTTAATTAGGCTACTGATATCTCAAAAATGAAGATGTTACAGACGTGAAATTTGATATTTGCAATCTGCTTTAAAAGTAAAGAAACACGTATTCTCGGAAAATCCAATGAGGGGGGGGGGGGTGTGAAAGAATTGAAACATTAGTTGACTTAATTGTATGAGAATACATACATCTAATACTAAAGTTGTTACAGACGTGAAAATTCGTATTTGGATCTCCTTTAAAAACAAAGAAAAAGGCGTTTTGGTGGGGAAACCATCTTGGAGGGCGGGAGTGTAAAGGAGTTGAATTCCTTTCATGAGGACACATAAATCAAAAACTGAAGAAGTTAGAGTCGTGATAATTGGTATTTAGAAGATCCTTTACTATTAAAAAAACAAGTATTTTTTTTGCAGGAAAATTCATTTAGGGGGAGGAGAGATTATTGTGAAATGAAGTGAAAAAAAGTAAATTATTTTTATGTGGATACTTATATCTCAAAACTGAAGGTAATAGACGTGAACATTGGTGTTTGGAATCTCCCTTAAACATAAAGAAAGAAGCATCCTTTTAATTCTTTTTCGGGGGGGGGGGGGGTGGCTGTAAATAAACTTAACGGCGGTGGGGTGTAGAAGGAGGTGAGACCAATTAATTTTACTGTTATTAATGTACTTATAAGGATCCTCCATTGCTCAGGCGGCAGCGCGCCGGCCTCTCACAGCTGGGTTCCGTGGTTCAAATCCCGGTCACTCCATGTGGCATTCGTGCTGGACAAAACGTAGGCGGGACAGGTTTTTCTCCGGATACTCCGGTTTCCCTGTCATCAGCCATTCCAGCAACACATAATAGCAATAATAATAATAATAATAATAATAATAATAATAATATTCCGGACCGTCGTCAAATTGCGGACCGCGATGGAAACGGCTCCTAGACGGGTAATGACTAAGAATGCAGTCCGGTCGCGGGTTCAGTGCCGCCAAGGCACCCAGTATGACAGCACGCCGGATCTCCTGAAGGATTATATCCGTATTAAAAATATTATAGGAAAAGATGGCAAAGATTTACGGACCCAACTGACCTGGAGGAATACCTGAGCCTAACCCGGGAAGTACGAAGTCGATTGCTGGAAAGGAAGATTTAAAAATGGGAGGAAACTTGCCGTAAAATAATAGATTGGGAAATTTGGTGGATTCTCGCAGAGAACGAGTCAGATCGCGAATTTCGGCGGATTATATATCTAAAACAATAAGCATTCAATTATAAATTTCAGTATAATACCGTAGCGAAGCACGGGTATCTTGCTAGTTATTAATATAAACACCCGAAGATGGTTATATGAAGGAATTAAGTTTTTTTAAATACCAAAAATGGCTAGTATGGCCAAAACCAAAATTAAGTTATGACATTAAAAATGCAACAGGTACTTAATTAATTGAATTCATTTACCAAAGATATTTAAATTAGATCAGTGCCCTAGGTTACAAACCAAAACCAGGAAAGTAATAAGATTATCAGAAGATAGAATATAGTAATAAATTTAAATTGTACAGAATTACTAGGAAGACTTGAACTGAAATGAAGTAAGGTTACACTTAATTAAATATCAAAAACACCACATCGAAAGAAAATAAGTGCCGAATATTGAAGAAAGTATCAGATACATACATTGCATGGACTCAAAAGGGTCAATCTGGGGCAAAAGCCCCAATATATAAATAATATCCTATATGATATGTCTGTAAAGGGGACCGTCTCAAACCATACTCTCTCTCAATGGCTGCCAACACTTGGCACAGCCCCACACAGGTGTGCCCAGTGAATCAAATACTCACCTCAAGGCTATGTATCAGAAGGGAAGAACAAAACGGTTCAGATTCGGAGGCTAGGGACACACTAGAATGGAAAGCAAGGCAGGAAATAAATAATAATAATAATAATAATAATAATAATAATAATAATAATAATAATAATAATAATAATAATAATAATAATAATAATAATAATAATAAATAAGTAAATAAATAATTAATCTACAATAAGAAATCCCTTTCCATCCAAGCCAAGCTGCGTCACTACCATACAGTAGTTCTTCCTGAAGCACTCTACGCGATTGAAACATCAACACTGACCATCAATATCAATGGCATCGAGAAAATGGAACGGCAAATACTTAGGAAAATATTTGGACCAAAGTTCCAAGATGGAATATGTATGCGAAAAAGCTCGGAAGAACTCTACTCGCTGACCGAAAGATTCACTTCAATTGCCCGGAAAAGACGTATGCAATTCTACGGACATCTAGCACAAATGGATGACTCCCAACTGACCAAGAAAATCTTCCTCATTATCAGCGGAACCCGACAAAATAAAGTACGGTGGCTTGCTGACACCCAAAAAGATCTTGCAGAAGTCGGCGTTGACCCACTGACAACTACACGGGCTACATTTAGACACAAAATTAACTTGCACAGCTTTGAAGCCAGACAATGTACAAGAAACTTGAAACTCCAGGAGGCATGGACTCAAGAAAGACGACAGACTCACAGTGCGAGGATGAAGAAGTTTTGGGAGAATAAGAGAAACAAGAAGAAAAATGTGAACTAATGGTTCTACATGCTCCTTAGAGGGCCTAACGCATATATATATATATATATCGATGAACTACAAACTCTAATAAATGATCTTGTCTCAGCCTGTCAAAAAGTGGGACTATCCATGAACCTTTCTAAAACCAAAGTAATGCTTAACAAATGGGCCCCAGCAGGAAAGCTGCATGTGGGAAACACCACATTACAACAGGTCAATGAATTTGTCTATCTTGGGCAACTTGTAAACATGAAAGGGGACTTAAGACCGGAAATCTTCCGACGTATCAAACTAGGATGGCAAGCCTACGGAAGAAATTCTTCAGTCTTCAAATCCAACATGCCACCCCACCTAAAGAAGATAGTCTTTGACCAGAGTGTTCTCCCCGTACTGACTTACGGTTGTGAAACCTGGACATTAAGCGAGTTTGTTAAGCAAAAACTCAGAACAACCCAAAGAGCTATGGAACGGTTCATGCTAGGCTTGACGAAGAAAGACAGGAAGAGAGCAGATTACATCAGGTCAGTCACAAAGGTCAGTGACATTTTAGAAAGGGTATTTACCCTAAAATGGCAGTGGGCAGGCCATGTTGCTCGGAGAACTGATGGTAGGTGGACAAAGCTTGTGCTTGAGTGGTGTCCGAAAGATCATCTCAGACCAAGGGGAAGACCACCGGACAGATGGGATAAAGACATCCGAAAGATTACTGGGATCAATTGGCAGAACATCGCTCAAGACCGTCCCAGATGGAGAGACCTCATGGAAACCTACCTTGCTTTGGACTTAAAGAGGCCACATCGTAAAAATGATTGAATATGGCTGATAGTGATAGTGATAGTGATAGTGATATATGATAGGTAATAGGTAAGCAATGTATATCCAATTATGTCCAGGAAAGGAAAACAGACGGAGATTAGGTGGGGATATGTGGAATTCCATAGATGTACAAGAGAGCTCAAAGGTTAATCCACACCAAACCTACTACAATTATTACCAATCCAAGAAATAAGGATGAAAAACAACCTATTACTTAAATAAAATACCACAGACTGGCAAGGTTAAGAAAATACAGTTAACTAATAAACCCACAGAGAAACAGGGCAAGGAGAAACTAAGGAAGGGTTATAAATCAAAGGTTCAGGTAGAAAATGAACGAAATGGGTAGGTGGACATCCTCCTAGCTTAAATAAATGAATAACTAAATGACTACATTTAAAATCAGGTGATCCGATACAATTTGGAAAAGAACATAATGTTCCATATCAGATTACACCAAATTCAAAATGACGTCGGAGCCAGTGCATACCCAAGAAACGACAAATGCCTTAAGAGGGCCTCAGGAAAAAAAACAACTTTGACTAATAATAAAGTGAATTACCTCACATACGAGACGTCCCATACCGTCCATAATATCCTTGCCTAACATGGTCTGCTACAACTGTGACGTGCCGTTAAGGGCAAGTTAAAATACATCAACATAATGACAGTAACGTGCAGCACATAACGGACACAATTAAGTATAGTCAAAAATAATGGCATGGTCGTACTCAAGACTCAATAACGGACTGAATGACAGACTCAAATCAAGTAGAAGTGAAGATCGCAGTGCACAGAGATCATTCAAGCCCCAGTTAACACACACTCTGCGAACACGCTGAGGCCCTCAGAAAAATCAAACAATAAATAATCTCACAGAGTCACCACACCAAAAGCATTTAACCAATAAAAGAAATTCATTAATACAAGTAAAAGGCAAGCCAACTTACCTCAAAGAACCCAAATGTGGAGAGAATGCCTTAATAGTGGATCATTGCAATCATGATCATGTTTATAAAATTAATATAGTAGACTTTAGACATTAGTACACAACCTTTATCATGAAAGGATAAGGCTTAGATTTTTAGAAATAGTTGAATTTAATAACAACAAAAATGAGCTTTACAATTGATCAGGGAATGATTTTGGATTAATAGCCCAAGGAAGATGGGGCAAGTTATTAATCAATTAAATAAATTCACAAGCTCTAAAGCAGAGAAACAAAACCAATTCCTTTAGTACAGTGTTAACACAGAACAGGGTACATTAATCAAGCAAATATCCACAAAATTTTAATTCATATGGGAACCCACCATAAAAGGGACAGAACTGGGTCAGTACCAAATTAATTAACATGGGGAACTTAAAACCAATAGGGTAAAAGACAGAGGGCAACATTAGATAAAATTCCCACCAAGGTAAGTAATGAATTATCACAAATGTTTTAAGATCACTTCAAGTCTACCAGAAGGAACTGCTTAATTCAATAATTTACAAACTAAATCGCAGAAGAATAAGTCATGAATGACACCACAAATCCAACGAAGTGGTGAAGTAAGGTAAAATAGTAAATAATGTGAAATCAATAAATATCACCATCAACTCTTAAGAGCACTTCAAGTCAACCAGAAGTAACTGGTTAATTCAATAATTTAAGAATTAAATTGCAGGGGAATAAGAGCGGATCACAAAATAAATAATCCGATAAAGTGGTGAAATCGAAGTAATATTAATAACCACCACCAAATTCGCCAGACCAACCTCATGTCAAATCAATTCCCAACGTTCACTAGATCTCAGTTCAATCCAACTCTCTAGTCATCTTCCCAAAAAACAATTATGGAATAATAAATGTCACCAAGACGACGACCAAATAAAAATTAATATCAGACAGTCAACGTGTGACAAAACACCGTTGAATGGATTGGTTTTGTTTTTCTCTGGTATTTGACAATTAAATAACAATTTACCACCCATGGTGGTTTATGATAAAAAGTTAACCTACAGAATGGTTAGGCATATTTAACCCTCACGGAGTCGCTTACTCATTTGAAACATTAGTAGTCGCGCGGAGTGTTGACAACACCCCAACTATCATTTCACAGTACAACCTATATAAAGATTTTTTTTTTTTTTTGGAAAAATGTATTTTATTATGTCTAATATAGATTTACAAATGAGACTAGCACATAAAAAATCATAAAATGCGTGATATTCATCTATAAAAATCCAAGCATACGAAAATATTGAAATTATTACTCAATTTCTGCATCTCAGTACAAAACAAATTAATTCAAGAATAATTTTTAATTACACTCAATGTTTCTGTTTTCAGATTGAAGTAAAGACTTGTAAGAATACATTCAACACAACACAAGGTCACAAACTTAGTCTGTATCACTTTGTGGTTCATCTGAACCTTGATAACATTTTTCACACACATTCCTCATATGTTTCAGACACATTACTCTACAACAGCGATCACAGTTTGATTTAATCTTTACATCATTGTTTCTAGGGCACACTGTGCACCGTGATTGCTTCGGAGCTCATTCTTGGACGTTTGTCGTCTTACTGAGGTCATCAGCACCAGTTAGTTTTGCCGCTTTTTCACGAATGGTCTTGGGCAGCCTTTTGGTACAGACTCTTTTACGCATTATGGGATTCACTAATTCCCTTCCAAGTTCACGCAGGAACATTTGGCGTACAAGTTTCTTCCCAGGGTTGTTTGAAGAAAATATGATCTGAGTGTTAATTCCAGCAATGTCAAGAATTCTGAAGAATACTGTTAATGGCCAGCGTCTGCATTTCCGTGATGTCGAATATGTGCCAGACATTTCATCCACTGTGTCCACTCCTGTTTTAGTCATATTGTACATTGTTGCAATTGCAGGTTTCTTTTCATCTCCTGTACTAGTATCAATTTCATCATCAAAATGCATTGACGAAAGAAGAACTACACATTTGTTCTCCTATGAGACATAAGAGACAATAGTCATGTCTTCCCAGAACCCAAACAGGCTACTTTTTTACACCTCTGTTCTTCGCATATGTGAACTCCACTGGTAACTCCCTGTTATTCTTATGAAGTGTACCAACTAGAGTCAGTTTCTTTTCACGAAGTTCTCTTGCAAGAGGAATGCTGCAAAACCAATTGTCAGTTGTTATGTTACGCCCAGTCCCTTCAATAGGTCGAACTAACCTCTTTACAACTTCTGTCGGTGAGTTATTTACTACGTATGGCCCTTCTGGTTGTTTGCCAAGGTAAATTTCCATTGACGGAGTGTACCACGTCTTAGCATCAGACATTGTCATAATTTTCAAACCATATTTAGCTGGTTTGCTTCGGATGTACACTCGAAAACTACATCTACCTCTAAAAGGAACAAGTTGCTCGTCAACAGTTGCGTATTCGGAAATTGTGTAATTATTCTCGCAGTTGGAGAGAAAAAGTTCGAAAATCTCCCTAATTGGGGCTAATTTATCAAGTTCTCTCCTCTGCCATCGGTCCCTGATGTCATCAAACCGAAGAGCATGCAACAAGAACAGGAATCTGTGTAGACTCATTGTTGCAGGAAATATATCTACTCCGAAACCAGTCTGATCCCATAAGTCTTTGAGATTTTGATGTCCAGAGCGATAAACACCTGCCAGTATAAGAATACCAATCACACACTTTATTTCAGATTCATCGGTATGCTTTGCATCACGATCTCTCGAATAATTTCCGGCAATAGAGTCTATGTAAATGTTTGTGCAATTAGTAATAGTTCTGATCATTACATCATCCACGAACAGCGAAAAACACTCGAGCACTGACTTAGCACTTTTAGCACGGACCTTGACACCAGGGAGATGTAATACTATGTTTTGTTGACGCGTCCTAACGTTCCTTGGAGGGGGATCTTTCTTCCACTCAGTCTGTTTATTTTTGCCCAAGTAATGATTTCCTCCTTCATGATAAACTGCATCATTATCACTCTGTCCGTCATTATCTACTTCACTATCAGCCTTTGTATCACTGTCTTGCATAAGTTCCTCACAATTGTCGCTTTCTGCTGGATCTGACTCATCGAAATCTTCTTCACAACTTTCATCTTCTTCTAAAAGTAGCCTCCTGTAGTTCATAGCTACACACGTTCACAGAAAATGAGACTTTCACCACTCCGTGCTAAAAGTGCTAAGTCAGTGCTCGAGTGTTTTTCGCTGTTCGTGGATGATGTAATGATCAGAACTATTACTAATTGCACAAACATTTACATAGACTCTATTGCCAGAAATTATTCGAGAGATCGTGATGCAAAGCATACCGATGAATCTGAAATAAAGTGTGTGATTGTCTGATCATTACATCATCCACGAACAGTGAAAAACACTCGAGCACTGACTTAGCACTTTTAGCACGGACCTTGACACCAGGGAGATGTAATACTATGTTTTGTTGACGCGTCTTAACGTTCCTTGGAGGGGGATCTTCCTTCCAGTCAGTCTGTTTATCTTTGTCCAAGTAATGATTTCCTCCTTCCTGATAAACTGCATCATTATCACTCTGTCCGTCAGTACTAACGAAAATGCCAGATTGGAAAGGAGAATCCAGATTGGAGATTATAATAGCACAAGCTCAAATTTACGTTATCAAATACAACAAAAGGTAGAAGTAAATTTAAAAAAACTAAACTTACAAAGTTTCCCACCCAAAAGGGATGAGAACCAGGGTAAACCCTGAAAAAATATAGCAGCCTACATGGCACATCTGTCTGCTACAAAGACAGGAGTAAAACTGACAAGATGGCTACCCCAACACAAGTCAAGGCCAACCAGTCTTTCCATTAGTAATAGGAAGCGAGGGGAGGGGGGGAAAGATACACAATTGAGTGCAGTATAATACAGAATTAAACAGACAATGATCTGCATAGCTCTGCTAACATCTTTAGGAGGACATGGTTTAAGGAAATACTAACTTAACGTATCATCCTTACAACTCTCCCCTCCCCAAAACACCCCCACCGGGGATTAAAAAGAGAAATTACAATCATCATCGTTATAATACTTTAACATGTGTAGCAAATCGCAGTTAATACAAGTGGTAGTCATTTGTTAATGAAAATAGAGTCCAAAGGCTTTTCAAAGCAGTACACAATGTGGCGAATGTTTCAATCGTGGATAGCCATATGGATGAAGAAACAAGGAAGATGTTGACTTCCACCAGAGCTCAGGTATGGTGTACCATGGTCAAAGTCTCTTAGTGCAGCAAACGTAGAGCTTCAGATCAAACTCTGAAACAAAGTGGGAAGGCCACAGCACCACCAGAACAACCATAATGCAACAAAAACACAGTTATTTTGAAAGACAATATCTCATTACAGGAGGTATCATGTTACAAAATATTTGCAAGAGTAAATTTAGAAGGAGCAAGAAATAGATTTACATAAAATAGTACATGCCTACCAATGAAAGAAAATTGATCACCCTTCAGAGCTTAAACAAAGATTACAAGCTTGAGACAGTAATCCCTTACATTTAACAAGAACCTCCTCCTGAGACTGAGTTATTAAAATGAAATGTTCCAAGGGATGAAAACAAATAATAACTAAGGTGATATCCTTGATCATTACCATAAGACTTCTTAAGTAATACAAGGAAACATAAACCCACATGAACTTCATCTCCTTGGACAGAAGAGTCTCAAAATAAAATATATAATAACTTTTTCATAGGTTTTCATAAATAAAGGACAGTAAATTAAACAGTACATTCCCCTTAGAAGGTGCATTCTATAATAAGATTAACCTAGGGAAACCCGTGGATGAAATAATTTTAATCGGTTCCACGACAGCATGGAGTAGGTTGCTGGCAAAAATACCAAGCCAACAAATGCCCAAAACATTTAGTCATTAATCAACAACTTCACATGTCTGTGTCTTCATGACATAGCTTATCCACAAGCTCAATATATTTTAAAAATACTACACATGCAACCACACACTGTATGGATCTCCCTCAGTGCCTGTTTCGAACAAGGGTCGACTGAAGAGCCCCACAAGTATACGGAGATCAGTCCAAAACACACTCCAGATGGAAAGTAGAATATGTGGGAAGGAAATGGGACAAGATTATAAAAGTGATGACCAAAGGAGGCATGTACTCATACTAAAACACATGACATAACACAATCCAAGCTCCAAAATGGCACATAATTTTAAGAGAACATCAAAAATCCTACAATAACAAACAAATTTTTCCAAATCAAGGTTCAAATCCACATCATGAACACAATCTTTACTCCAAGAACCCCAAACAGATCAGAGATGGTAAACCACACCATTCCACATATAACATACTTAAGAACATATCACTTCATAAGTATCTACCATGCCTTACCCTAAAAAAATGATCAGTCAGTAGAGACGTACCACTCTTTTTAAAGGACATCAAATCCTCAGCACAACTCCCCATAAAAACATAAAATACCAACTAGGTTAAGGAATCTCCCAAATCACCAATCACATCCAAGGAACACAAGAAATAAGTAAGGAACATATGGTTGGGGCAACAGAGAACCAATTAGGGTAATCATGAGATCCGTGACATCCAAGGAAACATACAATGAAAAATTTGAAGAATAGTATTCAATAACACATGCCATATAATCCCAGATTGAACGTGAACAGCAGACGATTAAAAAAAAAAAATCAGCTAATAAACTTCATCAGAACATGCCAGATCGCAAAGTAAGATTAAAATACCAAATGCATAATTTAAGCAACAATACCAAGATGCCAAAATAATTAAAGGTTACCGATAATAATATCCAAGAGAAAATAATTTGCGATTGCTAGGCTGACAGAGCCAGATCAGGAGTACAGAGTGAATGAGATATTTCTTAACTATTGACATGAGTACAACCTTTGTTACCATGGTACATTCTCACAGATAATTGAAACTGGTACACACAAATGGTGGTTAGAAAGGGTGCAAGAAGAAGGAAGAACATTAACAACAGCAAAATTGGTTGAAGAAACAAGAAAGAAATAATATTAAGTTCATAGGTAAGCAATGTACATCCAGTTATGTTCAGGAAGGAAAACAGAAGGAGATTAGGTGGGAATGTTTGGAATTCCATAGATGTACAAGAGAGCTCAAAGGTTAATCCACACGAAACCTACTACAACTATCACCATTCCAAGAAATAAAGATGGAAAACAGCCCATCACTTGAATAAAATACCACAGACAGGCCAGGTTAAGGAAATTAACCCAGAGAGAAACAGGACAAGGAGAAACAGAGAGGTTATAAATCAAAGGTTCAGACAGAAAATGAATGAAATGGTTAGGTTGATATCCTCCTAGCCAAATTAAATAAACAAAGTGACTACATTAAAAATCAGGTGATCCAATACAATTAAAATGGTATTTCCGTTAATAAAGTATTATTATTAAAGAACATAATGTTCCATACCAGAATACATCAAATTCAAAATCATGTTGGAGGCCAGTGCATACCCAAGAAACGAGAAATGCCCTAAGAGGGCCTCAGGGGAAAAAAACCTGGACTAATTATAAAGTGAATTACCTCATGTACGAGACGTCCCATACCGTCCGTAATAACCTTGCCTAACAATAGGCATCACAAGGTTAGATAAAATATACCAGCTGTGACATGGATAAATGATGAAAAGAGGCAATTGGTAAGACAAGGAAAAATATCAGAGTCAGTGATGAAGATCCCATAATCGACAAGAAAAATTTCCAAAGATATTAATTTCCTTAAAGAATGTGTTAAACTAGATTTAGTACCTAAATTTTTGAAACCACTACAAAGGAAAACTGATTTTTTAACGAGTGCCTCAATTATTCTTCGGAACGCCACTGCTGGACTCTGCCAAAATACCCAGTGATTTTACACATTAGTGCTGACTACTATACTATAAACCTATATTGTTTAACTGCATCACCTATGAACAAAAATTTTTCTTGTTGCTTAATTTTTCTGATTGTAATGTATCTTAATATTTATAATTTAATTACTAATCAATACCTGATTCTTGCCTTGAGGAGGTAATTTGACTGATGACGCCTTCAATGAAGGGCAAAACATGTCTCAAACGGAATTAATAATAAATTCCTAATGTTTAAAATTTATATGTATTGAATAGGTGACACATTAAACCCTTTAGCATCCTACGTTAAGACTAACATCAACCGAACCCTCCCCGCTGCCAAGGTGCACACTAGATAAGTTCAAACTTATCCGAGAAATACATCTTGTACCACAATATTAAATTAAATAAAAATAACCCAACACAAGGTTGGCTACATTTCAGAGTATGAGTCCAGAACAGAAAAACTAGGCAGGTAGAACGCATTTCTGAGCACCAGAACATTAAGAGAAGAAAATTTAGAACACAATAAGCAATAGTAACTACTACCCACCAGAACCATAGAAGTAAGGATCCACCAGAAGGTACATAATAAGATGTTAGACAATGGAGATAGTGAGAATGAGGTAGAATTTAGTATGGGTAATAAATTCAAGGCACCAGAGTTACTCAGAAAAAACAGATATATGGCTAGCTGAATTAATTTTCTACACCAAAACATTTAGCAAGAACATCAGGTAAAAATTCAAAGGAATGCCAGAACTCGCTAATATGTTCAGACAGAGACATCAAGCAAAGCAAATGCTAAGTCACCTCCATACAGGCCATGAAGGCCCTAGGAGGAGTGGAAGGTAAAGGCTTCCACCATTGTTAACCTCGGCACATGATGGGGTAGAGTGGTTAGCTCTACGCCCGGCCGCCTTTGCCCCCAGAAATTAAGCTGGTACTCATTTTTGGTGTAGGCTGAGTGAACCTCAGGGTCATATGCACCTCCGGAAGTGGAAATCTCGTTTCTTAAATTTTACGACTTCCCAACAGGGATTCGAACCCACGTCCTTCCGGGCGAAACAAGAATGTCTTTACCGCCTCGGCCAGGCAGCCCCTAGACAGAGACATCACTAAATTTAATACTGATTGAGGCTAGGGCTTACACCCATAACTATCCATCAAAATACCAGTAACACATAACCAAATAAATGTCTGAAACAATATTAGTGTAACCACCCAAGATAAAATCAGAGACAGTCAAGTGAGAAAGGCAAGACCAAGTTTTTCCCCAAGAACAAAACCATACAATAGTAAATGAAATAGGTAGCAAGAATTATTTCAAGTCACTACAAGATTACACACACACACACACACACATGCAATCAACCAGGTCCCTTACCAATATGACACAAGTGGTAATTAAAAAAAAAAAATTATGTAACCCACCAGAGTGTCTTATGCATCATCCACATAATTCCAATAACCACAAATAACAAACAGTAACATCAGAAACATGTACCAAACCAAGCACAGCCAAAAGGAATAAGCATTCTCAGTACATTCCCCTAATAGACCTAAATCAAGATTTCCAAACATATGGATGTAGAAGATAAGGGTACATTAAAAACACACACACATACAACTCAAGATGTAATACGTAGGACATTGAAAATGGGGTATCTGGCATAACACATAATGTTTCAAGGACAATATTTAAGAGGAAATAATTTGAAATTTACCAAAACAGAATAAGCTGGGATCATATAGCTGAAATAAATGACAGTGTTAATAAATTAAATTAGTTAAGGCATCTCATCCTAAATTCAGGCAGCTGCTAAAGAAACATAATATGGGTTTAGTCCTAGATAATGAAAACATTAGAATATACATCAATAAGAGGCATATCTTCAAGATGTTCACTTAACTGCATAGATGACACTACACATCAAGCAGGGTAAATAAAGGCATATTATGGTTTAGAACCATATGGTGTTTCAGTGAAATAAAATCACCTCAAAGGGTAGTTAAGAGAACAACCAGGTCATAATCAAATTAGATACTCAATACCATAAATAAATTCAAAATAAAGACCACAGACTTACTTGCTGTTGCTCCAGGAGGACAGTAAGAATCAAATTAAATAGCAAACCATTTATATAGATTGACATCCATAAAACAAACTCCAGCATTATCAAATCAAAAGGGTAGGTCCAACAGATAATATCCACTCTCCATGCAAATATTTAAGATAGGGAGAAGCCCGAAACTCAAGATGAAAATAAGAAAACAATAGGATTAGTAGAATGTACCAACAAGGTTAACAAATAACCCTCATATATCATTATATTAATCTGACCAAACAAGAGGCAAACACGCATATCTGCTAACACTGTAACATTGGGACAACTAATACATTAATAAAATTGAACAGCAGTGGACGTCAAACATGAAAACACAGCAAAACAAGGTGATGTGGAAAGAGCTCCCTATGATGTTGGTATCATATCAAATTAATTTCATTTTGGTCCATATTAAAGGATGAGAAGATTCACCTATTCAGTACTGTATATAATATGTTGTCTGCCTCTGTGGTTAGAGTGATTAGCTGCCACCCCCAGAGTGATACGAGGGCTGGAACGGGGTCCACTCAGCCTTGGGAGGTCAACTGAGTAGAGGGGAGTTTGATTCCCTCCTCTGCTATCCTTAAAGTGAATTTCCATGGTTTCTCACTTCTCCCCCAGCCAACTGCCAGGATCGTACCTAACCTAAGGTCACAGCCACATCCTTCTCTCTTCCTTGCCTATCCCTTCCAATCTTCCCATCCTCCACAAGGCCCCTGTTCAGTATAGCAAGTGAGGCCGCACGGGTGAGGGACTGTTCCTCCTTTCCAGTTGTATCCCCAGACCCAAAGTCTCATGCTCCAGAACACTGGCCTTGAGGTGGTAGACATGGGTCCCTCACTGAGTCCAAGGGAAAAACCAACCCTGGACGATAAATATATTATGATGATTGTAATTTCTCTTTTCATTCCCCAGTGGGGGTGTTTTGGGGAGGGGAGAGTTGTAAGGATGATACATTATGTGCAGGTACCAGGGTGATAGGAGTGCTAGGCTTCAGTCAGTCAGATTGCCACTGCTAACGTATCAACCATTCGTTACTCATAGTATATACTTCCTCGCCTCATACTTCTGACGCAATTATACAGATGACGGAGTGCTGGTATTTCATTCCCATGTTCTTCTACGTCCTTGTATGAAGACACTGCAGGGCTGATGTTATGGAAGCAATATAGATTTCATTTTATTGGTAGATCTGTTAAAATTGTTCAATGGAAGAACTCTTAGAGATATAGGAATGGGTTACATCACTCTTCCATAAAATGATAAGTTTTCAGCAAGGACTAAACCCATATTATGTTTCTTTAGCAGCTGCGTGAATTTAGGATGAAGATAACATTCATCTCCACAGATATTTTGACCGCAAGTGTAGACAGAAGAAAACTCATTATGAATGAATCATTTATTGCAGCCAATGGCCATTAAGAATAAAGAATTACACACAATATTACAATTCCCATACAGCACAGAAATAAAACAATATTAAATTACAATTGATGCTTCTGGAAAATATGCCCAACATTTATAAGGAATAAATTAGGCCTACCTGGTGGCCATGATCGTTAAGGCATTGAAGTCTAAATGGTCTGACACTGAGATTAGACGGTTCGAGTCCCGTTGGTCAAAGAAATTTGCACCATCAGAATGTTGGCCGGTAGGGTAGGGGCTGGTGGTATACAATTTCTAATCACTAGATTGAGTGCCAAAAGCCTGGATTAAATTCCAAACCTCTCCGCAGTGCTCATATGGAGTGAGGGCATATGACGCTGTTGATAGTGATTTGCCCATCGGATGGAGATGTTAAGCCTTGAGCAGACCCCTTGGTGCTATTCAACAGGAGTAGGCTATGTGCGGGTACTGAGTTTCACCCTCTACCCTCCTAGTGTCATATATATCATGTCATTCATTTCATCTCATTAACTCCTCTGATGAGGTTGACATCAGGAAGTGCATCCTGTCATAAAAACCCACCATTACAGATTCATCTCATCTCACCTCATACCCGACCCATAGAGAAATGGGACAAGGGTTGGACAAATAAATAAACAAGCAAACAAACAAATAAACATTTGTAAGGAATAAATCCCTCAGAATATGTTTTGTTTGTTGGTCAAACGAGAAGAGCTGCTATCCTGACTGATAATGATCTGAAACTCGTTATAATTACATCAAAATGTTGACTTCTGTGGAGCTTTATACTGAACAGGTATACCCTTGACCTTGAAAGCTCTGAAGCTCTGAACTGCACAAAAACATGCATAACGTGAACAAAAACAGTGATCTGAGTAATTTTAGTTATATATATTGCATGGTGACAATTGTTTTAAGAGGAAGAACATCTAGGAAACCATCCTGTATTAATACTAATCAGAAGGAAAAATGAAGGTATCGGCCAAAAAATGACAAAGGCCACGAAAGGTGATAAATGAAAGACTCTCTAAGATACGCACCCTGATACAGTTGGTGTCGGAAAAGAACAAAAGGTGACCAAAGCAGGTCGGATAGCATAGATGGAAGTGAGGGGCCTGGCACAAGTATATGGAAGCAATGCCAGGTCTCAGCTATGGGCCTCTTGGTCGCCAAACCATGCTTCCAAGTTAAGAGCCCTTGAAGCCCCTTTTAGTTGCCACTAATGAAAGGCAGGGAATAGCATGGGTCTTATTCCACTGTCCCCACCCACAAGGGAATGCAGAGAAAACTCGTGCCTTTTTGTAGTGTGCAGACCACTAGTTGTAAAGACTAAAGGGTCTGAAATTCGTAACAGTAAATTGACTTATAATTTATTCTGTCAAGGTGTTTTCCAGTGTGTAATTAAGTCCACTACTGCTGGTAATGATAGCTGGCACTTAGTGTGGAGCCCAAAGTAGGATGATCTACTCTCAGCCAATAATTTAAGGGAGATTTTGTCTAGACAAATACTGATATTTTTATACGTGTGTTATTATTATAGAAAATGTTCATGTAATGAATAATACTGTACAACTAATTTACAGTCATGTAATATACAGATTACAACACAGAATACAAATGTAAAAACTGGCATATTTCATAGCACTGACCTACATGTATTTGTTGAGTGAGTAAGCATTTTTTAATCTTCTTGTGCAAATTTCAACACTTTTTACTCATGTAATGGTAATTAATTGCTACCATTAAGTTCTATGTAACATTGATTTTTTGATCAGTCTAATTCTCACTCATCAATGAAGAAGACCCTTTCACAATGGGTATTTGAGCCTGCAATACCTGAAACAAAGCCTAAAAACATTTTAAGGTTTGGCATACCAATAAAAACTGATGGCGTGATCCAGTTCAAATACCTAGGGTTGTGCATCACCTCAGACTGCAGTATGATTCCCGATGTCAAGATAAGTGTCAGTACCGCATGGATGAAATAGCGCCGAGTTACTGGAGTCCTGTCTTCATCATCATATGCAGTTTCCACCTGTTGACCTGGTCTGCTTGGAACATAAACCTCTTGATCTCCTTGATCTCCTCTTGTCTTCCCAACATTTCTCCCTCTTCATTCATGCCTAGTCCTCTCTTCTTCTTTGCACACCCTTCCACTCCTTTTATCCACCTGTCCTTTGGACATCTTCCTGTTATCTCCATCTCGTGCACCCTCCTGGGTATCATTTCCTCTGTCATTCTCCTCATGTGTCCATATCATCGTAAGTGTAGATGTCTCCATCCTGTTCCGTAGTGCTTTTCTTTTACTGTATCCCTAATTTTCTCAATTTGCATTGTATTCATTCTTGTCACTCCCATTCTGCTTCTCAGAAATTTCATTTTATGTATCCTAGTCTCTGCCTCATTACTCAAGTTTATGCCGAACAGGTACATAGTACGTACTATAATATAGTATATATCACTCTTTTGCTTCTGGTGGTGGTGGTGATTTTTGTTTTAAGAGGAAGTACAAACAAATTAAACAGAAAATAAATTTAAAATAAAACAAAATTATTTATTCACTGAAGGAATTTAGAAACAAATAAAAAAAAAATTAAAAAGTATTGTATTAAGACAAAAAAGTCACTAACAAATCAAAAGGGAATGTGAGTTCCCTGAGTAACAGAACACTTGCAATTTAGATACACTTGATTACTCCACTGTTGCACATAAAGCAGATGACGAGATCAGCAGCAGTTGTGTCATCGCCTAGTAATTATTGTAGATGAATGAGGTAATCCACCTAATCAATATATAAAATTAGTACTTCAATTTATATTAATCATGGTACTTATTATTATTATTATTTATTTATCGTATGATGTGCACAGATAGATTATATAAATAAGTATACAATATATACACAATATATACAAGCAGAAGCCTATAGTTCCAAATCAAGTCCACTGATCCATTTTAAGGCCTCATCAGTTGCGTTGTGTATGTCCTCCAAAGGACCTTGAAATGCTCTCTGTGGACACTTGGCAATTACGTGGTGGATGGTCTGTGAGGTAGCTCCACAATCACACCCAGAAGACTTCTGCCAGCCCCATTTATAAAGAGTATAGCCGCATCTTCCTTGATTGACTCTTATCCTGTTTCGAGTCCTCCATTGAGGTCTGGGTAGATGGAATCCGGGAGGTTGAACATGAGGTAGAGTCACAAGATGTTGATTAGGAACAGAAGACTACTGCCATTGGTGTAACCAGGCGTTCATGATGGAGAACCCAGATTCTTCCAGTGTAAGTGCAGTGTGCCAGGGTGGAGATCTAGACTTAAGTCGTGGAGGGGCAGGTTGAGTAATATCCTGGTGAACGGGGAGGTTTGAGTCCTGGCTGATCTTCTTCCACAGTTTTAGAAGAACTTCAGACCTTCTTAAGCAAGGCGGTGGAATATTACTGAGTGTAGGCAGCCAGGCCACGTTTGTAGAGCGAATACAACCAGTTATAATGCGCATTGCTTGATTTAGTTGAGCATCAATCTTTGCAGTATGAGCACTATTCAGCCAAGTTGAAGCGCAGTATTCAGCAACTGAATAGCAAAGAGCTAGAGCAGTAGATCTCAACACTTGGTTGTTTGCTCCCCAGGATGTGCCGGCTAATTTTTGAAGAATATTATTTCGACTTTTAATCTTGGCGGCTGTGTTGTTAATATGATGTTTATATGTTAGGGATCTGTCTAATGTGACACCTAAATATTTTGGGAAGGGACAGTGTCGTAAGGATTGATTTCTGAATGTTATTGTAGGCTTGTAGTTGGCAAATTTATTTCTGAGATGAAACACAGATGCAACAGTCTTTTGGAGATTTGGACGGAGACACCACTTTTGGAAGTTTGTATCTAGCTTTTTTAGATCTGCTGTAAGAGTTTGTTCAGCTTCTGGAAAACTTGGTGTTTGGCTAACCAGTAGTATATCATCTGCGTAAATAAATTTCCTGGACTTAGTTGTTGGTAAGTCAGCAGTATAGAGGTTGAAAAGTAAGGGTGCCAGAACAGATCCTTGTGGAAGTCCTTCATTCAGTTTTTAGGTTTTGCTTACAGCATCATCTGAGAAGATCTGAAAGTTTCTGTTGCTAATCATATTGCCAATGAGATTTGTAAGCTTGACACAGGGGATGGCAGAGATAAGTTTTAGCAGGAGCCCTTCTCGCCAAACAATATCATAGGCTGCTGACAAGTCTAAGAAGACAGCCATACTAATCTTCCGATTCTCAAATCCATTTTCAATATGAGAGGTCAATGCAAAAATTTGGTCAGCGCAATTTCTTCCAGGTCTGAAGCCAGCTTGTTCTGTGGGAAGGAGATTATTGATGGTTTCTGAGATCCTATTGTATATTAGTCTCTCCAGGAGCTTTAGAGTAACACTTAGCAGTGCAATGGGTCTGTAGCTTTCCACTCTCAGAGGGTCCTTGTTGGGTTTCAAGATCAATATTACTTTGGTCTTCTTGAATAGTGAAGGAAGGTTACCTGTCTCCAAAATATTGGAGAAGAATTTGGTGAGCCAAGTGATTGTTGCAGGTCCAAGATGTTGCAGGAATTCAGGATAGATGCCGTCTATACCTGCTGCTTTCCCGGATTTTATGTTCTTGATGCCTTCTAGGGTTTCCTCTCTTGTGAAAGGTCAAGAGAATTGGGATGATTGTTGTTTTGCTAATTGCTTTTTATGTTTCAGTGCTGACCGGATTTCCCTTACAACTTGATTATCTCTATTGATCTTTGAGATAGAGATCATGTGTTTGGCTAGATCATTAATGTTAACACTCAGTTTCTGTCTACCAGCTGGTTTTGATGAGTCAAGTTTTCTGATGAGAGACCAGGCCTTTCTACTTGAGTGTGTAAAATCAAGAGATGACACAGTGTCGTTCCAAATTTGTTTTCTATTGTCATTCAGTGAATGAATAAGTTTTGTGGCTGTTTCATTGTTGCCTTTTTCCTCAAATTCCTTAAGAAGGCTCTCACTCTCTGCAGTCCATCCAGGAATATATTCTTTACGGCATCCTCTTGGAATGCAGCGCCGAGCAGCATCTTATATTTATATCAGTTTGTTTTTTAAATTTTTTCCAATTAGCTTTTTTAAAGTTCCATCTAGGATTCGGATAAGATCGAATGACAGGAATATACATGCCAATTTGGAGTATGACAGGCCGGTGTTGACTATGAGGGAAACTGTTGAGAACTGAGCGAAGTATCTGGTTTGGAGAGTTTGGGGACTGGGTTATGAAGGAATGATCTGGAGTGTATTCCTTACCCCATCGGGCGGAGAAGAAGGTTCCTTTTTCTTTAGCATCACAGATTAGTTTAAGATTTTCCATGTCCATCCAGTCGACAATTGCCTCCCCATTTAGATCATTTTGTTGATAGCCCCAACATGTGTGATGACTGTTGAAGTCCCCTATGATTACGGTTG
Organism: Anabrus simplex; assembly: GCF_040414725.1. Lineage (NCBI taxonomy): Eukaryota > Metazoa > Arthropoda > Insecta > Orthoptera > Tettigoniidae > Anabrus > Anabrus simplex. The sequence continues at coordinate 47,295,417 of NC_090270.1, forward strand.
GGTGTTGTAAGGATGGTAGAGGAGGAGTGGGCCACGTTGTGTTTGGTGGCTTATAGACGTTCATTATTGTTAGATTATTGATTTTAATTGTGATGGAGAAAATGTCATCACTTGAGCTACAGTCGACTACTGCATAGTTAGTAATATTGTTTCTCACATAGGTAGCTAAGCCATACATCTCGTGATTATTGTGAGCCACTAATTTGAAGCCTGGGATCTTGCCTCTTGTTCTTAGTTGCATATCATTGGCTGTATGAGTTTCTTGTAGCGCAATGACATCAATCTGTTGACCTTTCAGAATTTTAGCTAGACACTCGCATTTTGCTCTGCTGATGCCTTCTATGGCAAATTCGAAATGAAGGTCCGATTTTTCGGCTATAGGCTTCCGGGTCCTGATAAGGACTGATTTCTTCATTACTCTGTGCATTATGACCGAGAGGTCTTTTCAGACAGTTCAATCGCATCTCTTCGCCGTTGCTTTCTTAGCACCACCCGGGGGACACGTGTAGGGTAATTTAAGGTTTCACCTACAGATGTGAAGCAACGCTCGTCCCCCATCCTGGTACTAGCTTTAGCATATTGATATGAATCTACTGCACCAGTGGGTGTTGCGAGAAAGAGGTGTCAATAGAGTGCAGAGAACTTAACGAGTCGGTACACGTAGGAAAATGATTTTTTTGTCACCAAGTGCAAACTGAAGAGCTTCTAAGATGGCGTAAAGCTCCACAGTGTACAAGTGAGATCTTCATGCTTATATTATCGGTGACAAAAGAGCAACCCATATTTTCTAAATCTTAGAACCATCTGTGAAGACATGTTTCGTGGCCAGATACTGGTGAACAAAGTCTTGGAAATGCCTCTGATGAACAGAGACATCCCGTTCACCTTCACAGAGGTACCTTGCTAGAAGTCCACTCAAAACAACCACCGATCTCCACATCTAACTCACGACATAAGCTGTCAATTCGAATCCCAACCAGTGGTGTGGCATTTGGTTGGTCTTGGTACCTCTGGTGGTACTGGGACATCCTTGCTCCAAACCAGGCTTCTGACAATTTTCAGGAACACTCCTGCTTGTCATCCATGCTCAATTATTTCCTTATCATTTCTTCCACTTTCCTCTATGATACTTCCCAGGTACTTGAAACTAACTTCCTAAGCTGTTGCCCTCCATGCATTATCCCTCTCATAGGCCTTTCCTTCTTTCTAGTTGTGATCACAATATTGATCTTTTTAACATTAAATTTCATTAAATTTTGTTCCACCTCATCTTCCTATGCATCTAACTCTTCCTGGATATCCTCTTCCTTTTCTCCCCAAATTAACAAGTCATCTTCAAACATCATCATTTTAATTTTTCCTTCCCCATTTTCCTTGTCACTTTGTCATTAACTCGCCCATTACTACAATAAAGAGCAAAGGTGAAAGAGCACTTCCTTGTCTCAATCAACTTTTTTGCTTAAACCCATCTGTTCTCTCTCCTCCTACTTTCACACAACTGACACTCCCATGGTACTCTCCCTCTCTCTTTCAATTGTCTTCTTCCCAACACTATTTTTCTGTAAAGCTTTCCATACCTTGTTTCTGCACACATGATCATATGCTTTCCCAAAGTGCAAGAAAGCCATTAGTAGATCTTTACCCCACTCATAATGATCCTCTTGCAGTTGTCTTACTACAAATGTAAGGTCTACTGTGGACCTTCCTGATCTGAAGCCATATTGTTCTTCTCTTAACTTTTCTTCCATCCTCTTTCTGATTCTATTCTCCAGAATATTCTCAAACACCTTTGGTGGTGTTGATTATTGTTTCAAGAGGAAAGGCAACTACTCAATCATCTTCTATTAACACTAATCTGAGGGAAAATGTGGAAGGGATCTGACACTTTGAAAAATTAAGTTATCAGCTAAAGAAAAACAAGGGCCATGAAAGGCATAAAAATTAAAAACTCCCTGGGCCTCAAATTCTTTAATACCATTCAGGTCAGAAAAGAACAAGAGTTCACCAAGGGAGGTTGGAGAGGATAGAAAAAAGTGACGAACCTGGCACAAGTAAGTGGAAGCAATGCCAGGACTCAAATATGGGCCTTTTATGGTCTCCAACCCATGCTCCTTAGTTAAGAACTGCTAGGGCCTCTTATAGTCAACTCTTATGACAGGTAGGGGGTACCATGGGTGCTACTCTACCTCCTCCACCCTCTCGAATACCTTTGCACAGTGACATATCAAAGCGACTCCCCTATAGTTTTTAAAAAATTTTCTATTCACCCTCTTGAATGTGGATTTGATTATCTCCTTCTTCCTATAGTCCTGTGCGATAAGAAAATTCCATTGCATATAAAATCTAAAGTCTACCGCACAGTGATCAAACCCGGTGGCCCTTTAGGGATCTGAATGCTGGCCTACAACATCTAAACTTGAACAGGCACTTCATGCAGTCGAAATGAAGATACTGCAGTGGACCAATGGCTTGACTCGACTAGATTGTATCCAAAATGATGCTGTGCAGAAGAAGTTCAACGTTGCCTCAACCACAGAGAAGAATCACACCTGCGATGGTATGGACATATACTCCACAGCAGCAAAACCTCAGCTGCAAAGACTGCCTTTCAACTGGAGGGTTGCCTGCCTCGAGGGCGAACTCAAACCTGCTGGTTGGACATGGAGCTCACCAAACTCAGCACTTGGGATGCTATGGACTGATCGAAGTGGAGGAAACACTGCAAGAAGGCAGACCTCACATAAATGAGAAAATGCAAAGAAGATAATATCAATTTGTTTCTTAAATCTCAGAATCTACAGTATGCAGAGACCTGGCATTTTTAAGATAGGTGGATGAATGGGGGTCCAAATGCACCTCAAAGCTAAATTTTTAACTTTTGTGTTCATTAGTAAAAAAACATCTGAAAACATGTGTGGGGATATGACAATCCAACATTCTGCCACCAGGATAAAGGCACAGATTCACTGTTGCTAGGCAACGCACATAAGATAGGTTATACAAGTCAAGGAGCCATTTTAAATTCATGGCATAGGAAGTCATTTTCGCTCCCCAAAACAATGAGCCATATTCAATGGGTGATGTCTGGAAGTGTTCATCTGTTTTAACGTGTGTGATGCCCAGCCAAATCTATGGCATGCAGAGATCAGAAATTTATAACATAAGCATATTCTTAGAGGAATCTTTATTCAGGTAAAGACCTGCTTTCATTTATTACTTACATTACTTTTGTTTTAATTATCTATTTACTTATTTATTTACCTTTAATTATTTAAGTTATTTATTTCATATCTACCCGATATTCATTTCATTCACTTAAAATTTTAGGGAATGCAAGGACTTTATGTAAAAGTTTCAAACAAATTTATTATAAATCACCATTCCAATATTCTAAAATCCTTATATTTAGGATACAATAGAGATTTATAACATGTAATGTGAGAAATTTGCTATACCAGCAGTAAAACAAGAACCGTATTTTCTTTCAGCTTTATTTAGAGGAAACATATAGTACATAAGATAGATCATAATGAACGAGGAATGCATACATCAGTCAAGGTACCCTTTTATATCCATGCCATAGGAAGCCATTTCATTTCAGTCCATGATACCCAGAAGTGTTTGCCTGTGTATATGTGTGTGATACCCAGCCAAATCTATGGGACACAGAGATTTGAATTTTTTAAACAAATGTAGGCATAGTATTTCACCGATCATGCATGACTGTGTCAAAAAGCAATTCTTGTTTCAAGAAATGAAGCTGTCAACATCATCATAAAGCAATTTTTATGAGAATTACCCAGTGCTCTACAAATTTAGAAGCCTATCGACACGACATGTAATACAGATGAGTCTGTCAACTACACGACAGAGCTGTTGAGCTATTCTCAAACATTTTGGATTGGACAATTGTAGCACTGATGATTCTTCTCAGAAATATGAATCCTCCTTCCCTCTGCAATGGAACATGATTCACAGTCAAGAAACTGATGCCAAATATTATTGTAGCCAACATCATGACTGGACATGATGCGGACGGAGTAGTATTCATTCCTCAGAATCAAATCATCTCTTTGGGTATACCATTTTAATATAGACATCTGCAGTTAGCCATTTGTTCGAGTTTCGCTATGTGCATCAACAAGGCTCAGGGACAATCAGTTAAATTTGTAGGACTCAATCTTCGGAAACCATGCTTCTCTGATTGTCAACTGTACGTGAGTTGTCCAAGTGTTATGCCCGTTTTCTGGAATGGTGAGATATCTTTCCGATAGCTATTGCTTTGTTACAGCTGCCTACTCGATAAATCTTTGCTGCATTGCACAACGGAACAGCAGCTAACTTATCAAACTGTCAACTATTGGCTCGTTGATCAAGTTTCATAAATACACACTAGATGCCACCCCTCGTACTGCTTAGCTTTTGTGCATTAGGTGTGTTCCCTACATTGTCAGGTGCATGCACACAAGTAATGCATCACATTTGAGCTTTCTGTCCAACTCCTATCATCCCCTCTTTGCCATGCAGCAAGAAATGGGTATTCGACTAGTTCTTGCAGACGTAGGTGTCATTTTGGTGGTGTTTAAGGGATTGTTTGGGGATTTCTAATGAAATATGCACACTAGTGGCATATGTCATGTGCAATCCAGTTTGCACTGAGCCTTATAAGTATAGCATATCTCTTCTCTGTTATTACAGAATATGGACATTGTTTGATCACAGTATAATGATATATATTGGGTAATTAACATAATAATATAACTTGTTAGTTCCATGTAAAGTAATATCATTAATTAAAAACAATCCCATGATAAAAGTATATGCCCACTGCCAATGCAAGTAGGCCTACAGTAGGCGTACTACGATAAATGTGTAATTATCTGTTGAACTCAGTTACTGGTACCAGTGCTTTTATGGACATGAATGCAGACACCGATACAAATATGGTAAGACTCAGTAGTACTGAATCTTAAAGTGTATCATAATTAATCATTGATCAACAGGGGACAATGGAAAATTATTCATCACAGGACGCAAATTGTCGCCTGTAACCTCTACCAAACCTATGACAGTACTGTAATTTGTTTAGCCTCAATCTGTCTTTGAATTCATTTTCACTACTGTATACTTCATTAGAATATTAGGCTGACAATGAATGCTCTAGAATGTTGACCATTTCTACAATTTCTTCGTCAGAAGAAGATGAGAAAGCCATAGAAAATTTTAACAAACTCAATGTTAGCTGCTGATACTGAAATACTGCGTATGCACCCATCAAGTTAACAAATAGATATCTCCTGCTCAGGGCCCTCTAAGTTAGCAAGCGATTTGTCGAACCGATAGGTGTATCTTACGTTCGTGCAATGCCAAAACACATGTTAACCATTCGATACCACTGTAGGTTCGATATCTATTGTTCCAGAAACCGGGCATTAGAAAGGCAAGCACTCTATATATCTTAGCTCCAAATGGAAGGACACTTATAGTTTATCTGGAAGCTCTATAAGGAAAAATATTAATTTGTTTCTTTTACATAAAATGGTATTTTATTTTGTTTTAATATTATTTGTACCATCCACCAACCTGATATCTTAAGTATTGAAAGTAACAATATAATTAAAAATAAAATAATATATTTCATGCAATTTGTGTAAAAATCATGTGTGTTAATAAATACATGTTTTTAATTTTGTTTTTAAATAAATGGTTTACAAACACCTAACGGTTAAATTAATAAATGTGAGCATAGCCACGGGCACAAGCTAGTCATAAATAAAATAAATAAATGTGCAAGTTAATATCTGGGACCTCCCATTTTATGTAGAATTTGAACACTAGGGACACGATATTCAACAACAAGAATCTCTAAAATGTGGCCACCATTGGGGGTTGCCAGTACTGATGCTGGTAATCTATCTTGCTGTCTCCCTGATAATTATAGTTACAACAAAAACCCCTATTTTATATTCCTGGAATTTACATTTTTCTTCCATTTATACCATTTTTCCTAATTCCATTCCATTTTCCTATACGGAAAATGTAGTTTTTTACTCACTATTTACGAACATGTTATTTCAAATTTACCGCAGATTACAACATTTGTAAGAACTGGTATGTGTGAAATGGCTTCTGGACCATAAAAATCTAATCATTATCATTTAACACTGATCTACATTTAGGGCTGTCATCCAGGTGGCAGATTCCCTATCAACTGTTTACCTAATCATTTTGTAAATGATTTCAAAGAAATCCAATATCTCCTTTGGTAAATTATTCCAATCTCTAATTCTATTTCTTATAAACAAGTATCTCCCCTGTGAGCCATCTGACCTTGCACAGTGGGGAGGCTTGCATGTCCCAATGTAGCAGATAGCCGAGCCGCAGGTGCAACCACATTGGATGGGTATCTGTCGAGAGACCAGACTAACGAATGGTTCATCAAAAGGGGAGTAGCAGCCTTTCAAAAGTTGCAAGTGCAGTAGTCTAGATGATTGACTGATATGGCCTTGTATTAATACTCAACATGGCTTAGCAGTGTTGATACTGCTGCACGGCAGAAAGCAACAGGAAACTCCAGCCGTAACTAACTTCCGAGGACATGCAGCTCTCTCTATGTGAATGATGTACATGTACTGATGATGGCTTTCTCCTGGGTAAAATATTCTGGAGGTAAAGTAGTCCCCCATTCGGATCTCCAGGTGGGGACTACACGAGAGGGGGCTATCATCAGCATGATGGATACTGACATTCTGCAAATCGGAGCGTGGAATGTTAGAAGTTTAAATTTTTGTAGTAGGTCAGAGAATCCGAAAAGTTAGATGTAGTTGGTTTAAGTAAAGTACGTTGGCAGGAAGAGTAAGATTTTTGGTCAGGCAACTACAGAATTATCAGCACAAAATTAAACAGGGAAAATGCAGGAGTTGGTTTAATAATGAATAAGAAAATAGGGCAGCGTGTTATCTACTACGACCTGCATAGTGAAATAGTTATTGTTGTCAGGATAGACCACGATGGACCACAATAGTGCAGGCATATATGCCTACTAGTTCAGTGGATGATGAAGAAATCAAAAGAATAAATGAAGAGAGAGAAGATTTAATACAATATGTAAAAGGTGACGAGAATCTAATTGTGATGGGAGACTGGAATGCAGTGGTAGGCCAAAGAAGACAAGGTGATACAGTAGGAGAATATGGATTGGGACAAAGGAATGAAAGAGGAAGTTGGCTGGTTGAATTCTACACTGATCATAATTTAAACCTTGCTAATACTTGGTTCAAACACCACAAACAATGACTGTATACATGGACGAGACCTGGTGACACTGGAAGGTATCAAATATATTTCATTATGATTAGGCAGAGGCTCAGAAACCAAATGCTGGATTGAAAAGCTTTCCCAGGAGCAGACGTGGAATTTGACCATGACCTGTTGGCCATGAAATGCCATCTGAAGTTGAAGAAATTGAAGAAAGGAGGGAAAGTAAGGAGACAGAATGCAGACAAGTTGAATGAAAAGAGTGTGAGGGAATGTTTCAAGGAACATGTTGCACAAGGACTAAATGAAAAGACTGAAGGAAATGCAACAGAGGAATAATGGACACTTTACAATGGAAATTTAATATGTCCTCCTATTCAATACATAGACATCTCCATCATTAAATGGAGTAATAATAGTCTATTATTACTACCATTACTAATAATAGTAATTATAGTATAATAGTAATTATTATTACTATTACACGCATACTGCTCGCCAGGCCGCGGACCCACTGGCTTATATAGAAAACCAGCGGGTGCGTGTACAGGTGGAAATAGCACTGGCGAGAGCTGTGGTAGCTGAAGAAGAGAGCATTGAATAGGAGGACATATTAAATTTTATTTGTAAAGTGAAAACCGTCAATACGGAATGATCATATATTTTGTAAATAAATGGACAGTCGTGAGAAATAATGTCAGTAGGGCTGCTGAAGAAATGCTAGAAAGGAAGGAAAGATAATCAATGGATAACTCAGGAGATTCTAGACCTGACTAATGAACAATGAAAATACAACAATGCAAGAATTGAAGACGGCAGAAAAAAATATGATGATTAAAGAATGAAGTGGATAGAAAGTGCAAAAGAGCTAAGGAAGAATGGCTGAAGAAGAAGTGCAAGGATGTTGATGGTTGTATGGTCCTAGGAAAGGTAGATGCTGCGTACAGGAAAATCAAGGAAACCTTTGGAGAAAGGAAAACTAGGTGTATAAATATTAAGAGCTCAGATGGAAAACTACTTCTAGGGAAAGAAGAAAAGGCAGAAAGATGGCAGGAAGATATCCAGCAGTTGTATCAACATGGATGATGTGGCTCTGGAACTAGAAGAAACTGTAGATGCTGATGAAATTCGAGACCCAATTGAGGTCAGAATTTGACAGAGCTTTGAGAGATGTAAATAGGAACAAGGAACCTGGAATTGATGACACTCCTTCAGAATTACTGACTGCCTTATGAGAAACCAGCACAGCGTGGTTATTCTATTTAGTGTGTAAGATGTATGAGACAGGAGAAGTGCCATCTGACTTCTGGCAGAATATTGTTATACCCATTCCCAAGAAAGCCAGTGCTGACAAGTGTGAAAACTATGTCCCTGTTAGTTTAGTATATCATGGCTGCAAAATTTTAACATGTATTATTTACAAAAGAATGCAACAACAAGTTGAAATTGGGTTGGGAGGAGATCAGTTTGGTTTCAGAAGAAATGTAGAAACACATGAAAGCTCTGCTGACTTTATGGCTGATCTCAGAGGATTGAATTAAGAAGGACTAGCCCACATATATGGTGTTTGTGGATCTAGAAAAGGCATTTGATAATGTTGGTTGTCATAGTAAATAAATGTCATATTATTCCATATCGAAGAGCAATATAATGTAAAATAAAAGCTAAAGGTTTCAACCTCTTTAATACTATTTATTGTAACCTTAAAAAGTTACATATATTTGAAGAAACTAGTTTTGGTCTTGCTAGAGCCCATCATCAGTCAAAATCAATAAAGTTAAGGCAGGATGAATTATAGGTAAAATTATGAAGCAAGTGTGTGTTGTTGATATTCAGTGCAAGGTAAGTAAAGATTTGGATGTTAAACACTCATCATGATCACACGTCTTGTGTAAGTACTCAGTTTTTTCCAATTTGAAGAAAGCACTTCACAGAAGACCAGGTGAAACACTTAAAATACTAGCACTTGAAGAATCTGCTTGAATTCAGTTCAGCCGCAGTAAGTGTGAACACCAAGCTCGATAGCTGCAGTTGCTTAAGTGCGGCCAGTATCCAGCATTCGGGAGATAGTGGGTTCGAACCCCACTGTCGGCAAGCCTGAAGATAGTTTTACTTGGTTTCCATTTTTTTGCTATTTGCTTTACGTCACACCAACACAGATAGGTCTTAAGGGGACGATGCAACAGGAAAGGCCTAGGAATGAGAAGGAAGCGGCCGTGGCCTTTATTAAGGTACAGCCCCAGCATTTACCTGGTGTGAAAGTGGGAAACCACAGAAAACCATCTTCAGGGCTGCCGACAGTGGGGTTTGAATCCACTATCTCCCGGATGCGAGCTCACAGCTGCACGACCTTAACCGCACGGCCAACTCACTCGGTGTTTCCCATTTTTACACCAGGCAAACGCTGGGGCTGTACCTTAATTAAGGCCAGGGCCACTTCCTTCCCACTCCTAGCCCATTCCTGTCCCATCATCGCCATAAGACCTGTCTGTGTCGGTGTGGCGTAAAGTAACTTGTAAAATAAAAACAAATGTGAACAGAATAATGTTGATGGGAAGTGGTGACATGTTCATTTGTTTCCAATATGAATCATTGAAAAAGTTGAAAGAGCAAAAGCAAAGAAGTAGAATAGAGCTGAGTTGTAGATGGGAGGTATAGTGTAGCTTAAGGTGGGGCTGAGGGATGTGGAATGGTGGTTGATTGCTGGAGGGAATTTGGAGAAAAATATAGAAGGGGCCTTAGAGTACTTAAGTGTTTTCATTGAAAATAGGAATTCATTGATCAAATAGAGGATTTCTTTTCTCTACTGTAATATCTCATTAAGGTTGAAATTGGGATTAAAGAATTGATCCAGACTGATGAAACAATTTTGAAATATATTGAACAGTGATCACTTATTAACCATTTTTAAGATTTTTAGATCTTGATCAATATTTGTGAATTTATGGCTTGAGTCCATCATTTCCCATAGCTGTTATATTTACATAAATTTACATGTTGTAAGTACCTCGTGTCAAAGTTTCTGCCTCTCTGGCCTATATAGGTAGACGGACAGCTACTGCATTTAAGCATATTAACACCTGATATACAGTATGTATTATTATTAACTGAGTTTGTGTAGCATAGAATTGATGCATTATTATTGTCTGTTTTAAAATATATTTTTATATCATGTTTTCGAAAATGTTAGAAATCTAGTGTATCTGTGGATTGTTAAAAGTGGAATGTCAAGTTTTTTTAGTTTTTCTTCTTTAGTGAGGGTAGTGGAAAGTTGATGTCTGACTTTATTTATTATTCCTTCAATGCAATGTTTATTATATCCATTGGCCTTGGCTATGTTTCTTATGGTGTTTAATGCATGCATAAGATCTTTTTATAATACTGGGATATTGAATGCACAATGAACCATGCTGTAGTATGCAGCACCTTTGTGGACTTGTGAATGTATAGAGTCTTGACGAATGGTGTTTATGTTTTGTGTGGGTTTTCTATAAATTTTTTAGCTAAGGGAATTATGGTATTTTGATATTTTTAAGTCTAAAAAATTGTTTTTATATTCAGTTTCTGATTTGGTGTAAGGATCAAGTGTGTTTAAGTTTGAAAGTTCTCATCCATTATAACTATAGTATGATCAATGTAACTGGCCCAAAATTGAACGTTGTTGAAAATATTACTGCTAAAATTCAGGTATGTTCTAAATTATCAAGGTAGATTTCAGCTAAGATTATTGAGGCTGGTGAACCCTTCTGTTAGACCTTTTTGTTGGTATATAGTGTTGTTAAAGCTAAAATAATTGTTGTTCAAGAATTTCAAGTTTACTTAATTTTCCAGTGGTATTTCACAATCGTTGGCAGGGGTGTTGATCGTAGCACAGCTGGTCGTTCTCTTGAGTACGTGGTGCATTCAGTCATCAGGTGTCGAGCAGTCTGTGGAGATTTTTCTGGGCAGCTGCAGAGTGGTGAATCCATTATGTTCATTTAATGGAGATAGGATTTAAAGCGACTATGGTTTGTAATAAACTGGGTGGTTACGAAGTTGGATCAGACAGATGAGGACAGTCTGTGTGGTATATTAGGAATGAATAATTTTGTATGGAAGGAATCTTCGGAACTGGTATATATGCACGGGTGGCCCAGATTTGTTGAGCAGTAGATGTTAGTTTTCCCTCGTCCTGCTCGTGACGTCATCACAGGAGCACCGTGACTGTGTAGCATACAACCGCACGTGTATCTCATTTCGTTGTTTATATATGCCTGTCTTATAAAGAAAGGATTTCTACGTAATAACTATACGTAATTTCTTTCCGCATATTGCTGTTGGTTTATATAGTGGCCTACTGTATTTTGCGTAGTGTGTGTGTCGTAGTTCGTTTCTGTGAGATCTCTGCTAAGTTGCTGTGTTTCGTGCAGTGAGGTACAATTATTTTCTTTTCGTTAGTTGCGTGAACAGTGTAATAGTAGCTGGAGTGAAATTTATGTGTTCATTGTACAGTATCATTGCGATAGAAAACTGTGCCGTTAATGATTCACCGACAGAGCTCGATAGCTGCAGCCGCTTAAGTGCGGCCAGTATCCAGTATTCGGGAGATAGTGGGTTCGAACCCCACTGTCGGCAGCCCTGAAGATGGTTTTCCGTGGTTTCCCATTTTCACACCAGGCAAATGCTGGGGCTGTACCTTAATTAAGGCCACGAACGCTTCCTTTCCATTCCTAGGCCTTTCCTGCCCAATCGTCGCCATAAAACCTATCTGTGTTGGTGCGACGTAAAGCTAATAACAAAACAAAAAAAAGATTCACCGTAATCTACAGCGACACCTGATAGTTCAGCAGAGAGATTTCGGTACCTCGCCGGCTACATCGCCGACCGTGAAAGAAAATATGACAGGTCATTGCGAAGTCCCACTGGGGAAATGCTTTCCATTTCTTCTGGTACAGCCCCTGTAGGATGGATAGAAATGTTATCTCGGGGAGGTCTACTCGTTCCATCGTTAGAACGGTAAACCAAATAAAGGAATATGAGTTAATTTTCAGGGACACTCACGGACTTGCTGAACTGTGACGCATAGGCCTACCTAATATTATACGCAAAGTGTGTCAAATAATTAGCAGTAAATTCCCCGCTGTACCACCAGAAATATTAAAAATGTATGTTAGAACGAGAATATTTATACGCATACGACAAATGAACATTCGGACAAGAACTGAAAAATCCATAGCAGCTCATCGGCGAAAGGCACGACTGTGGATTTCATCTTCGAAAGCAACCACTTCATGACAGCTAATCTCACAGGTAGGACTGTGTTCTAATGAAGTGTTTTTTCTGTTCTTTCTTATTGTTTAAATTTTAAAAAGTAGACTATCTATGCGTAGCCTCCGTGGCTCAGACGGCAGCGCGTCGGCTTCTCACCACTGGATACCGTGCTTCAAACCCCGGTCACTCCATGTGAGATTTGTGCTGGTCAAAGCGGAGGCGGGACAGGGTTTTCTCCGGGTACTCCGGTTTTCCCTGTCATCTTCCATTCCAGCAACACTCTCCATTATCATTTCATAACATTTATCAGTCATTAATAAATCACTTTGGGAGTGGCGACCCCATTGTAATAATAGCCTATATGTGGTTCATTTATTACATCCCTGACCCGGTCAAAGACTGGAAAACAGGTTGTAGGTTTTCCAGGACTATCTATGCATGGTTTCAAATATGAACTTATTTTTGCTGCTGTTATATGTGTTAAGCTTTAAACTCGATACCTGCGGAAGTGAGTCAGTATATCGTATGTTAACATACGGTAGTTCCATCACGGAATTTCTGCTGTAAAGATTTAATATGACAAAGATTTCATATCTCTAAATATTTATGCTTACAGATTTGAAAGCGCGTAACCTTCCTCAAACTAAATAGAGGAACTTGGAAAAGTTAATAAATTTCAAGCGTTGGTCAGTGTGCCGTCACGTTATATTTACGCCTTATTCGTAATGGAAATAATGAAAAGTTACTATGCTGTACTCTTTTTCAATCTTATAACAGCAGTAATCTTTATGTCTGGTCTGCAATTAGTTCTGAGAAACTGTAATGTTTGCTGATATTATGATATTCCTACTGATTCACGCGCTCTGGGCTAGCTGCTTTGCTCCTATTGTGACGTCATTTCGTTAACCAATAGCAGCTCGGCTCGCGTTGGGCCCAACCTTTAGGAGTGTTTAAGAACCTTGGTATATATGGAGTTCCAAATTGTTGTATAGCATTCAGTTAATACTTGTTTGGCATAATTTAGAGGTGGTGATTATTTTGGATCCTTTAAGGAAGTCATCTCTCTTATCCCAGTGAAAGCACAGTCCAGATATATTTTATTTAACCTGACAATGAATGCTCTGACTCTTGTTCAAAATACATGACTAATTGTTATGTGCATAATATGTGACAACCTCGTACCATTTCGCAAATTTCTTGGCAGAGCCGAAAATCGAACCCGGGCCTCCGGGAGTGGCAGCTAATCACACTAACTACTACAGCACAGGGGCCTACTACTACTACTAATAATAGTAATAATAACGTAATGTCTGTACATTCGTTTTGTTGCATAATTTTGAAATGATTGTCATATACCAGGTGGCCCGCCAGGGCCGTACTTTCTACTTACAAGCATCCCGCATGCGCCAGTGATGAATGGGATGCCTTATAACGGATTTTCACAGGGGTATTACGGCCTGCAGGTAAGTTATGTCAGAATATGAAGAGGTAACAACCGGACGGGCGCTCACTGCATGTTTCTCAGCGTTAGCAAGCCTCGTTTCAGAGCACATAGTAGTAGGCTAGTATTTGGTAGAGTAACACTACAGTTACTGCAATATATTGACACTGGCTGGTGTGTTCAGCAGCGACGAATACAGAGGCGTAGATTAAAATTTATGGAGAATCTTGTCGGAATGAAGCCGAAGCTCACAGACGGTATGCACAGGAGTTTCCAAATAGCCGCCTGCCTTCTGTATACGTATTTCACCGAACAGAGTTGCAATTAAGAGCTAGTGAATCGTTTAAGGCACATATGTCTACATCCAAATTTTTGATAGAATGAAATGTCTGTACATGGATAATGAGTGAGTAAACATTATTCTCTGCATCTTTGGCGTACAAATAAACGAACCCCGTTAGGAAACATGTATGGTAAAATGACTGCTATTTGTTTCACATACGAAATATAGCACGTTGTAAACCAGCGGTAAGGCACCTCATTCATCACTTTATGAGCAGAAAGCACGGTGCTGGTTCAGGTTATGCAGAAGATATTCTTCTTTTTTTTTCTATCATTTGGTTTGCACCAGGGATTCACTTGGATACTGTGAAGTACCGAATTCGCCTACTGTTTCTGCATTTTCCAATAAATTGACAGAGGTAAGATGTTCTCAGTTTTATTTATCGAGATCAGTTAGAAGCGAAACTTATATCTACATATAACATTACCCGTAAGGCAACAGAGAAACCATAAAACTTGGCAGCATATATTAGAAAACGAGGATTCAAATTTTATGGACACGTTCAAAGACTCCCAACAACAAGGCTTACACACAAGATCATGACATACAGCTACTACTACTACTACTAAACGTTTTCATTCCTCCCCTGAAGGGGGAGGCGGGCCTCTTAGACGGTGACGCCGTCGCTCAGGCCGGGAGATTTGTTGCGGTGAAGGAGATGTGTGGAGAAGGTGAGGGGGTGGGCGGCCGTGCCCTATACTACTAACTGTCCCGGTATTCGCCTTAGTGCAGGAGAATAGAAAACCACGGAAAACCATTCTCAGGACAGCCGACAGGTGGGACCAGGCGTGTAGTCCGGCACTGTGTCCCGGACCCGTCTCCCAAATGCAGAGGCGTAGAGCCACGGTAGATCCGTGGCCAACTTTCCTCTGCTCGGTTGGCCGGTCAGAGTACAGAGCATATGGGACAACAACCCACTCTGCATCTACCGGCGGACATACAGCAGAAAACTGAGCAGTTCTTCAATATAGAACGGTTGCCTTGTGAACTCATAGGTTAGTCTCGAAGGAGCTCTTTTACTAGGCAAAATTTTTTTTAAGATGCATGGCCTTCACTCTTCCTAGTGTAGCAAGTTTATATTTCGATAGGTGCTCCCAGGTAATGTCTAAGGCGTATGTCATGATGGGGTCTGTTTGTATGTAGGCTTTTTTCTCTTAGCAGCATGTAAATTATTAGGACGCTCTGCCATCTGTTGAATGTACTTGGAAGCTGGGAAAGGTTAGAGAATCGAAGAGGATCTAGTAGGGAATAGTATTCTTCCGCATCAGAGGATGTGTATACTCTCTGGCTTGACAGGTAGTAATCAACCACGGCTGCATGCTATGACATTACTAAGGATGAAAATCATTTAGATCAGAATATTGATGAAAATGTCAGTCGCTTAGCAACCCGCTAAGTACAGAACGGATTGTGGGTTAGGGTAAGCCTTCGCCTGCAACTATGAAAGAACTCAAAGTTGGCTGAACTTAGAGACGTCTCATGATTCACCGGAAGGTAATACCGGAGAGAATGAAATAGAAATGAAGTAAATCGGTCCAGTAGAACGGACGGACGGATTTACCAAAACTGTTTTTAGTAAACTCCTTTAATATAATATAATATAATATAATATAATATAATATAATATAATATAATATAATATAATATAATATAATATAATATGAAGATCGTATTCATTTAATGCAATCCAAATCGTTTATATTTTCGACACGTACATTTGGTTTTCTTTACTAGATTTTGCTTCTCTATTACTACATTTAACATTACAATTAAGCCTACGAAATATGTACACCCATTATCCAAATGATTACTTTTTGCCCTACATGTTAAACATTCCTATATATTCTAGGGCAATATGTATCCTACCCTTCATTAATTTAATTAGTGCTTACTTTATATATTTATTTACGGAATCAACGACTTCCCGCAAATACGGGTTGCCACAATGGACAATGTAAAGCATATCAGGACACATAATATTTTATCATACACCAATGTAGCGGTAATAAAGATTTAAATTACAGAGGTCCGAACAAAGAGTTCTCAGGATGTGTACAGATCCACGTATGGTGGTGGTAACTATTCTTTCAATGCTGTTCATAGGCACGTTGAACTTCTTCCAGAATTCTATGAAGCACCAACCATTAGGCCGATAATCTCTACTTTACTCAGCTGGTATTTATTTTTGTATGTATCTGTATGTATTTTTGGAAGGCACGTAAATGTTCTACTTTTCGAGGTGGACTTCAGTAGGCTGGCTGAATCGGATCGTCGAATAGATAATGAAGCCTTTCTTGTCGTTATCTTTAAAGGCAATTTTGTCAGTTCGTCTTGTACTGCCTGTCATAGAGAAACCATGGACTTCTTCATGTATACTGCGGAGTTCTTCTGCAATCAGTGATCCTATCCTGTGCTGACGTGATTTTCTCAGTACTTCACCGTAGGGGCAAGAACCCAGAACGTGAGCCAGTGTTTCTTTCTCTCTGACGCATTTGTGACAGAGGTTTCCGTCCTGAGTTCTGCACGGAATAGTAGTTCGTACTGCAGAAACATTTGATGTCGTCTTGATTGCCTCTCGCCATTCGCTACAAGAAAGTCCTTTATTTACTTTTTGGCGCATATTTCTTGATAAACAAAAGAAAAATTCTGTCCTACTCGGTGCAATCCATTCTTTCTTTAATGAACTTACTACCGGGCGAGTTGGCCGTGCGCGTAGAGGCGCGCGGCTGTGAGCTTGCATCCGGGAGATAGTAGGTTCGAATCCCACTAACGGCAGCCCTGAAGATGGTTTTCCGTGGTTTCCCATTTTCACACCAGGCAAATGCTGGGGCTGTACCTTAATTAAGGTCACGGCCGCTTCCTTCCAACTCCTAGGCCTTTCCTATCCCATCGTCGCCATAAGACCTATCTGTGTCGGTGCGACGTAAAGCCCCTAGAAAAAAAAAAAAGAACTTACTGCTTTATGAAATTCTTTCTCTCTTTATATTTTTTCTTTGCAATCACTACCCAGGTATTTGACCGTAAATGAGTCTCTCTTCTTATGTACTCTTAACAAATGTGCTTCTTCTATTTTCTCCATATAACAAGTAACGATTATTTTAAAGTTTCTCTCTTTGACACTTATTCTTATAAATAGCTGCCTCTGTGGATCAGCGGTAGAGTGTCGGCCTCCGGATCCCAAGATAGCGGGTTCAAACCCGGCAGAGGTAGTCGGATTTTTGAAGGGCGGAAAAAAGTCCATTCGACACTCCATGTCGTACGATGTCGGCATGTAAAAGATCTCTGGTGACACATTTGGTGTTTACCCGACAAAATTAATTAAATCTCAGCCATAGACGCCCAAGAGAGTTTCGGTTTACTCGGCCTGCCATCTAGTGGGGGCCTACAGTAAAGCGGAACGTCGAAATTGACGAGCAGACAGCCAGATGGCGTCAAATTGAAATGTCTGCACACGGTAGCTGAGGCCATACGATTATTATTATTATTATTATTATTATTATTCTTATAAATACTCTTTAACTCCCACACCATAACTCTTATTTCTCTGTTCGTAGAGCTTTATTTCCTTATTGAAAACTTTTTGCTAATTTCACCGAATTCCAGTGATGTTCTTTTGGTCCTACATTCTGTTTTCATTCCTCTTTGAAGGGGGAGGCGGGCCTCCTAGGTGGTGACGCCGTCTCTCAGGCCAGTATATCTGTACAGGGGAAAGAGATGTGCGGTGAAAGTGAGAGGGTTGGCGGCCGTGGTCTATACTAGGAGCTGTCCCGGCATTCCCCGTAGTGCAGGAGAGTGGAAAGCCATTCTCAGGACAGCCGACAGTGGGGACCACCCCTCTCCGTCTCCCGGATACAGAAGAGTAGAACCACGGCCACCCCTCCTCTGCTCGACTGGCCGGTCGGAATTCAGACCTGTTGGACCACGGACCACCCGTGAGCCGAGACCCATTCTCCATCCACCAACCTTGTACAGCCCTGGTTATCCGTATGTGTCACCTATCTCCATGGGTATGTGGGAGGTACGGATGCCGGTGCGCTCCTCTGTCGGTCGTGTGTATGTGTTTTTTCTTTTGAGATTTATTAAATTTGTGATTAATTTAATATTTTGATAGTCATTTTATGTGTACAAGGCATTTAAGGTGTGTTTGTTCGTGTGTGTGTCTTTTGTGTGACCAGGGTCGCTGGGTACTTGCAGTGGTTGACTACTACTACTAAAACGTTTTCATTCCCCCCTGAAGGGGAAGGCGGGCCTCCTAGATGGTGACGCCGTCTCTCAGGCCAGGCGATTTGTTACGGTGAAGGAGATCTGCGGAGAAGTTGAGAGGGTTTGCGGCAGTGGCCTATACTATGAACTGTCCCGGCATTCGCCTTAGTGCAGGAGAATGGAAAACTACGGAAAACCATTCCCAGGACAGCCGACGGTGCGGACGAGCCCCTCTCTAACTCTTGAATGCAGAGGCGTAGAGACACGGCAGAGCCGCGGCCACTCCTCCTCTGCTCGGTTGGTCGGTCGGAGTGCAGAGCTGTCGGACCAGCCGAAGCCCACTCTGCATCCGCCGACGTTGCAGTGGTTCGCCCTGGTTATCTGTATGTTCCACGTATCTCCGGAGAGAAAGGTGGTTTGTGAGGTACCGATACCGGTGCGCCTTATCGCGCTCCTCTGTCGGTCTGTAGTGAATTTTAAATATATGAATTACGGTATTAGAATTATTAAGAATAATTAATTTCCTTGGCGTGTAACTTTTGTGTGGATAATATAATTTGTGTGCTGCATGTGTGTAGGTGTCCAGGGAACCAATGCTACCGAGGTAGGCTGACAAAATAGTTACGTGTGTGTTGGTACTGTGGTAGTACTGGGTGGTCACCCATCCATGCACTGACCACGGCCAATGTTGCTTAACCGTTAGCAAATGGGATTGTAAGCGTTAGTGCGCAGTGACTGTTACCTTAGTAGACTAATGCGTTTACTTTAGCGTGGGTGTGCGGATGTTAATTTAGAATAAGCCCAGCATCGTTAATGGGCAGCATTAAGTGTTGTGCACCGCCTCGTCTCCAAGAACCATTGCTTCATCTTTTAGTGCGAAGAAGGCCTTAGGATGTTTTGAAATTAAGGTAGTGAGAACTTTTGTGTTGGAGAGAGGGAGGGTATTCTTGGCTTCTCCGTATGTGCCACCGATCTCCGAGGAGATAGATGGTTCGGGGTTACCGATATCGGTGCGCTTTAGCGCTCCTCTGTCGGTCATTATTTGTTTAGTTGTATGTTTGCGATTTAAAGGAAATAAATATTTAGTTAGTTTATGATCTGAATAATAGTTAAGGTGGAGGTGGTAAATTTTGAAATATTCGTAATAGTTTTGTTAAATTTAACCAGGGGCTTGAGTGCCTCTTCCCATGACGGGGCCGGCACGGTGATTTTATACGGAATACGGCATATGGCTAGATTTAGCCTTGCCAGATATTGCTTTTGGCTCTGGTTCTGGGTGGGGTTGGGATAAAAGCACTGGAAAAGGTCAAACTCCTAGGAGGACCTGGGGTTCGTTGTTGGTGCTACTTGGTGGGCAATCGTCGGGCCAGGTATAGTTTGCGGATCTCGCCGTGACAAGACCCGAACGGTCACTTCACCAAGAGCCTGACAAATTGCTTTCTTCCTTCTGGTGAGCGCAGCGTAACTGCCTCGATTCTTGGTGGCAGTTGGCGATTGTTGCGTTTTGAATTGGTGTTCTGTGGTTTGAATAGGCTGTGTTGCAGTTGGCCTATTCTTGGTGAACTACTGGTGTTCTGTGGTGAACTAGGGGTTCGCTGTTCGCTGTTTACAGCTTTGAGAGCTTGTAACCTTCTTTAAACTAAATAGAGGAACTTGGAAATGTTAATAAATTTCAAGCGTTGGTCAGTGTGTCGTCACGTTACATTTACGCCTTATTCGTAATAGAAATAATGAAAAGTTACTATGCTGTACTCTTTTGTCAATCTTATAACAGCAGTAATCTTTATGTCTGGTCTGCAATTAGTTCTGAGAAACTGTAATGTTTGGTGATATGAGATTCCTACTGATTTGCGCGCTCTGGGCTCGGCTGCTTTGCTCCTACTGTGACGTCATTTCGTTAACCAATAGCAGCTCGTCTCGCGTTGGGTCCAACCTTTAGTAGTGTTAAAAAATCCTTGGCTGGTACCTGGGTACTGGAGCTTGGCCGGTACTGATGTACCGAAGGTCTCGCAGGTAACGGCATAGGCTAGCGTTCTGGGAGCTAGTGTGCTGGTTGCCGGTGCTTGGCTCTGGTAGGTCTGCTCAGCAAGAGCGCTTGGCTGCGAATGGATATTCTTGACTTGAACCTTCTTATCCCAGTAGTATCCATTTCACGTAAGTTACACAGTAGACTAATCATAGTGTAATGTTTCATCTGATGTTCCTATCCTAAATTCAAATATGACTGTCTTAATTTCTAGTAGAATGGGATATTTATCTAAAAACTGAGATAAAAATGCGTATGAAAATGGAATTCCACAGTTTGTTTCCAGTTTCAAGTGGGTCATGAATGGAATTAGTAAAGCCCCCATCTAGCGGCGAGGACAGGAACTGTGCTGGCTGACAGATGGAATGAAACGATATCGAGCAGTGTTGCTGGAAAGAAAGATGACGGGGAAAGCCAAAGTACCCGCCTCCGCTTTGTCCATCACAAGTCTCACATGCAGTGACTGGAATTTGAACCATGGAATTCAGCAGTGAGAGGTCGGCACGGAGGCACTCAGAAAAATTCATATATAAATCTTAATTACCCACCTATATTTTAGATTTGTGTAGGCAGAGCTGAAGAATATGCCACAAACTTCTTCGTGCATTTCAGCACACCACCCAGTAAACAGCTGGAGCTTTCAGGTACACACTACTTGAACATACCCGGTAGGAAAAGGGTTAAATTTACGGCCATATCGACCAGACAGTGTTCACAAATTACCTCATAAATTGAAAGAAGGTATGAGATTTGCTTTTAGACGGGTTACAAAAGCAGTGGTGGGAAGAATGTCTCACAGAACCTGGCAACGTACTATTTCAGTCAATCCAAATTGATCTGCATTTACGGCAGTCGCCCAGGTGGCAGATTCTCTACCTGTTGTTTTCCAAGCCTTTTCTTAAATGAGTGCAAAGAATCTGGAAATTTATTAAACATCAACCTTGGTAAATTATTCCAATCCCTTTCTCCCCTACCTACAAACGAATATTTGCCCCAATTTGTTCTCTTGAATTCCAACTTTATCTTCATATTTTGATCCTTCCTACTTTAAAAAACACCACTCAGGCTTATTCGTAAACTAATTTCATTCAACGCCATCTCTGCACCGACAGATCGGAACATGCCACTTAGTCGATCAGCCCGTCTCCTTTCTCCCAAGTCTTCCCAGCTGAAATTTTTCGTCATTTTCGTAACACTTTTGTCGGAAATCTTCTAGAACAATTCGAGCTGCTTTTCTTTGGATTTTTTCCAGTTTGCGAATCAAGTCATCCTGGCGAGAGTCGTATACACTGGAATCATACTCTAGTTGGGGTCTTACCAGAGACATATTTGCCCCTCCTTTTCTGAACACGATGGATTTCACACCGATCTTTACGACATATTGTATAGACATTAAGGCTTGCATCAACAGATGTCCATTAGACATCGAAACTTGAATCTATAGTATGAATTTACAGCTGTTATAGTCAAAGTTCGCATATTTTGAATTTTTCAAATACTTTGCGGTTTGAGAGGAGTGTGGCGGGGGCGGGGGTGTTGTGTGACGGAACTTTGTACATCAACTGTTCAAGCAGCACAAGTGCACAGTAATTTTATCAATTACCATAACACACACATTCATTCGATGGAAAGGAACATTTTAAAACTAATATTTCTTTTTTACAATTTGTTTTCCATCACACAGACACAGATAAGTCTTATGGTGACGATGGAATGGGAAAGGCCCAGGAGCGGGAAGGAAGTGGCTGTGGCCTTAATTAAGGTGTGGTGTGAAAATGGGAAATTACGGAATACCATCCTCAGGGCTGCCGACACTACGGTTCGAACCCACTATCTCCAGAAAGCTCTTCACGGTTACAAACACATTCAGTATTTAAGCCTTATAATATAATTTGTCTGATGTATGCAGCCTATCATTATAGAAAGTACAAAGAAATAAGAAAATGTGTATTATACGGTGTTATATATCATAATAACATGTTTTGTTTTGACATACGTGCTCAGGGCCATGACGTACAATTTAGTAGGTCATGTTTTGTCTACCTAGCGGAGAAAAATAGTTACTTAGGTCACAAGGGCCGAAAATGAGGGTTGACGTATGAGTTGACAGGTTTACGGCCGAGTTATGAAGGCATTGATGTAATGTAGTAGGTCATGAAGTGTGCGGTAAAGTTACTTTATTTCACAGTGTCCAGAGTAGACTTAGTTCTTGTTGTAGTAGTACGATGAAATATGTAAAATATTTCAAGGTCAACCTCTTGTGACTTTGAATTTACTTCCTTTCCGGTAATCTAATGCCAGAACTTCGCTGATGTTTACTCCATGAATATCATATTAGGTCACGTGTTGTAGAACATTTCTCTCTCAGCATGAGATCCAATTTTGGGGTCCAAGACAGTAAGATTGAAACTTATCCGATAAGTTTGATTTCTACGTTTGTGCCCACACCGTTCCTAGCCTTGCAGGCGTCTTCTTGTAGGTCTAATGTTCCTGTTTGTTTGCTTTCCAGCGCCGTTTGTCAGAATCAGGAGAGTTTTATGATCACCCCGAGGAACTTTTTCTTTTACTTCATCCACTTTCCTTTTCCTTTCTCAGGACAATCAGATTTTGGAAGGGAATACTCTCTCTGAAATATCTCTTTTAAATTACCTCTCGGAAATAACTTCTCAGAAATTTGTTTCATGCTGTAATTTTCCAATTGAAATGATAAGAGCCTGGAAATCAGTTTCTATCATTAATTCATAGGCAGAAGTAGGATAGTGAATTGCTACTTTTGTTCTAGGGTTTATTATTATTATTATTATTATTATTATTATTATTATTATTATTATTATTTAGAATTTATTGCAGCCAGATGGCCATATAATGGGATACGACATAGGTTACAAGGTTACAAAGTGAGCATGAAATATTGTCACACAACATACTGCGATTTACGGATGCTCGAGGCGGTTTAGTCTTTGTTATGCTCTTTTCCCTGTTACTACACAGTGTTATGTGGTATTTATCGCATGGCTTCTCACACAGAGAACATGTACATTCTTTGTTCGGTTCATGATGTTATATGTTTTTGCAAATTTTTTGATGGAAACTGTGTACGGCGAGTCTTATGACTATGTTTCTTAGTTTCTGATTTTCCTGTGTGAAAGCATGATTCCTTAAGAGAGCACTGGGCGTGGCAAGAACGTCCCGTTCAGAGTAATCTATCAATTAGCAAAGGAACCTTTCTATATCGAAGACCTCCGATTCAAACTATACCTGCCATCTACCCTGCAAATGGAGAAGGTACTTGAGCAGATGCATCTGAAGCAACAGGACATACCACTGGATTTCTTGTTCTAGGGTTTAGTAATTATATTCCCAGGCTTTGAAGTTTCCGTGTCTCAGGCGGCAGATGGCCGACCTCTCACATCTGTGTTCCGTGGTTCAAATCCCGATCACTCCATGTGAGATTTGTGCTGGGCAAAGTGGAGGCGGGACAGGATTTTTTCGGCGGGTGTTCATGTTTTTCCTGTTCATTCCAGCCATTCTGTCCGATATCATTTCATTTCATCTGTCAAACATTAATTCGTCGCTGTTCGGGCAACAGGTCATAACTCCCAATGCTCTTCGTATCCATTATTTTCTTTAAGACTGGTCACGCCTCCCAGCCACATATGGATATTTAGTCCACCAAAACAATAATCGTTGTGTTCATTTTCCCCATGCCTACGTATAAAGGAAAATGAACCTTACGTACCGCACTCTAGGAATGTATGTTTCCATGACTTCTTTACGCACTCCTACAGTATAATGTACTTAAGGATCATTTTTCTTTACACATTAGTATACGTAAATGACCACAACAAAAATTGTTCTGATGGACTGCATATCCATATGTGGCTGGGAGGCGTGACCAGTCTTAAGGAAAATGATGGATAGGAAGTGTATTGTGAGATATGACCTTTTGCCCGAGCAGCGACGAATTATTGCCCAAAAGGAGTGCGTCAGGCTTCGGTAGCCGATACATTTCATATCCTCGCCGCTAGATGGGCTTCATTTATTCCATTCCTGACCAGGCTGAAACTGGAATCAGGCTGTGGATTTTCATTTCCATTCCCAGGCTCTCTACTTCTTCTTCTTTGTCGTTTAGGCCTACTGAGGACCACGGGGCTCGTATCTACTCTTGGGTAAAGTTGTTGCTTTCTTCTTCTTCCAATACTCCTTCATTTGCTGACTATGAGCCAGCTTTCTCTCCTCGGTCCACTTAGTTCCTGTAGTCTTCTTACTTGTAAGGGACGTTGGGAAAACTCCGTGTCGGATGGCTTGACGGAACAGTAGTCGGTCATGAGTTTGTCCCGGTGGGATATCTAGTTGTTCCATATCTGACTTAACTGACGTGATCCATTTGTTCTTAGAAGCCTTGCCTCTTCCTGTTACTGTGAATATCCTTTTGGTGAGTCTTTTGGAATCCAGACGGGCCAAGTGTCCATAAAAGGTCAGGCGCCTTTTCCTTATAGACGTGACGATGTCCTCCTGGTGTTCATACAGTTCATTATTATGGCGGATTCTGTAAGTGCTTCCTTCCTCTCTGATTGGTCCTAATATCCTCCTCAGGATCTTCCTCTCTTTTAACTCCAGCTTTCTGAGTGGGCCCTTCCTAGCCATTACACGGCACTCAGAAGCATACAGAACAGATGGTTTGACTACCGAGTTGTAGTGTCTGAGCTTGAGATTCTTGGAGAGGCACTTAGATGAATAGATACTACGACACGAGTGATAAGCCCTTTCAAACTTGGTACATCTGGCATCTATGGCTGGGTTCTCGCTCTGATTCGCAGAGATCCATTCTCCCAAGTACTTAACCGCAGGTACTTTTCGTATGGTAGCGTCTGTGATTATTATAAGACGCAGGATATCTGATCAAATCCATTTCCAAGGATTCAATTGCGGCGAAGTTTTCATTTTCTTGACGGAAAAATACAAAGATATGTCCCTACAGACCATGAAGGCCCATAGAGGAATGAAGGAAAAATTCTTCCACTATCCGTAACCTCCGATTTTGACTGAAAATGATATTATTATGTAGATTCAGAAATTTGTCCCCATGTCCCTATTTTATAACGAAATGAGCACACGTCTCCATCATTAAATGGTTAACGTGCTAGCCTTAGGTCTATATGGTCCTGAGTCTGATTCCCGGCTGGGTCGGGGATTTTAACAATCAGTGGTTAATTCCTACGGTTCGGGGGCTGGGTGTATGCGTGTGCCCTCTTCAACAGTGGAATTCATCATCGGCAGGGCCCCATTCTCACAGATGCGCAGGTCGCCTGTCAGGAGTCAACTCGAGAGACCTACACTAGGCCTCTAGGGTGGCAACATGCTGTTATTAACGAAATGAGCCAAAACTCCCTTTAGTTGGCAACACTGTAGTATTGTCTCCATGTGGTTACTGCAAGTACTGACTCTGCATGCATGAAGGCTGTGTGCTGATCCTCTGTCCCTTGGAGCGGGTAAAGCTAGTAGTGCCTGCTGCCTAGAGAAATTGGTTCATGACCAATAATTGATGTATTGGGAAAGAAAGTAACATAATTTATTTTTCACTTCGTCCAGTCTCACGTTTGATGAGGATAAGGATCATGATGAGGCATGCTTATTTTCATTAAATCAGCATTATGCAATGTTTTGACACTGAAGATTGGGTGGTTGTGGTATCCACTCCTCCAGCCACTAGCAAGAAAAAAAAAGGCATTAAATGAGTCTGGGTGGCTCTGAAGATCACGGAAACGGTTAAGATAATCTGGAGAACGTTAAATGTTTAAAGGCGGTAAGGAATGGTGAGAAACTTGTCCGAGTGTTGCTATTGAGCACGTATGAAGGAATATTCTGATGATCTTTCGTCGAGAACTGATTGGCAAAGTTCCAGTTAACTTCTCACAGAAAATATTTTTTTTATTAATAACACCGATAAAAATAATGTACCGCAGAATAAGATATTGTTTCCCACCATTATCAGACTATGTCACGCGGTGTTTCTCTGTTCTTTTTTTTTAGTATGTGCTTTACATCGCACCGACACAGATAGGTCTTATGGCGACGATGGGATAAGAAAGGCCTAGGAATGGGAAGGAAGCGGCCGTGGACTTAATTAAAGTACAGCCCCAGCATTTGCGTGGTGTGAAAATGGGAAATCACGGAAAACCATCTTCAGGGCTGCCGACAGTGGGATTCGAACCCACTATCTCCCGAATGCAAGCTTATAGCTGCACGCCCCTAACGGCACGGCCAACTCGCCCGGTACAATCTCTGTGCTTGTCCGGCCTCTTGTTTCCTCTATCATAAAAACAAAACTGATAAAGATTTATTTAAATCGAAGTAGCATATATATGTCGTCCTCCTAGCAAGTACTATATTACGCCATGTTTTTTAAGAAAGCAGTTTTTACCGGAGGTCGCAGATGGTAGCAGTGTGCGGCGTACCGATAGGCACATTACGTACTCTAGCCATCATCTTAACAGATTGTATAACTATGTACTTTTTAAGTATTTTATTCCATAAATGACACCTTAGCCGTGATTCATACAGGTGAAACATGTTTCAAATACAGGGTGTAATAATCAGGTACGACCGAACTTTCAGGACACATATATTGTGTGGACATGGATCTGGAAACGCTCTATTTCTATGTTCGAACTCTGCATATTGCATTAATCATGGGTAACATACACGAACAGAACGTACCGTCATACGACGTGAATATTTTGTTAAATGAAATGTTCAAAATATTGTCCGTTTGCATTGCTACATGCGTCAACCAGTCGCGTCCTGCGGGTGAGGAATGTGTCCTGAATTTTTGGTAGAAACATTATTGTTACACCTTTTATACAAGTAGCAGAATTAACTTAACACATATATTTTCAGATCATGTTAAATAGAAGTTTTACAAAGAAATAATGTGGGAAGTACAGTATGTTAAAAGTATTACACAGGTGCAATATATTTTACGTTTACAAGTAGCTGAGTTACAGTAAGTAAACAACAATTTTCATAGTGCCAATCAATCAATCAATCAATCAATCAATCAATCAATCAATCAATCAATCAATCAATCAATCAATCAATCAATCAATCAATCAATCAATCAATCAATCAATCAATCAATCAATCAATCAATCAATCAATCAATCAATCAATCAATCAATCAATCAATCAATCAATCAATCAATCAATCAATCAATCAATCAATCAATCAATCAATCAATCAATCAATCAATCCTGATCTGCATTTAGGGCAGTCTCCCAGGTGGCAGATTCCCTGTCTGTTGTTTTCCTAGCCTTTTCTTAAATGATTTCAAAGAAATTGGACATTTATTGAACATCTCCATTGGCACGTTATTCCAATCCCTAACACCCCTTCCTATAAATGAATATTTTCCCCAATTTGTCCTCTTGAATTTCAACTTTATCTTCATATTGTGATCTTTCCTACTTTTAAAGAAGCCACTCAAACTTATTCGTCTACTAATGTCATTCCACGCCACCTCTCCGCTGACAGCTCGGAACATACCACTTAGTCGAGCAGCTCGTCTTCTTTCTGATTTACCTTTGAATGATTTGACTTCTTACGATCTAAGTGCGTGTCGTAATTGATTATATGGTCGGATGCTATTTTTTTTGCTAGCTGCTTTACGTCGCATAGACACAGATAGGTCTTACGGCGACAATGGGATAGGAAAGGCCTAGGAGTTGGAAGAAAGCGGCCGTGACCTTAATTAAGGTACAACCCCAGCATTTGCCTGGTGTGAAAATGGGAAACCACGGGAAACCATCTTCAGGGCTACCGACAGTGGGATTCGAACTCGCTATCTCCCGGATGCAACCTCACAGCCGCGTGCCTCTAACCGCACGGCCAACTCGCCCGGTGAATTTTTTAATACGCCTAAAGTGGGCTACAACAGTAAACATACATAGAACAAACAACAGCAAGAAACATTTTATCTTTAGCTGATTTTTCCAAGGAAACCAGCTGACGTTTTAATAATTGTTTTTAAGTGTTATATAAGATAACAAACATTATAAAGAAATATTTATTGTGTGTGTATGTGGCAAAAATAATGTGTTATGTATAGCTGAATGGTGTTAGATCTTAAGATATGGGAAAATGTGGTAGAAATCGCTGATGAAGGGAGGTGGGCTCCCAAAACGTGTACGAGTGAATTAATTGTACATAATTGGGAAATTGATAATATATTGACAGGGCGGACCAAAATATCATCCATAGTATATTTATAAGTTATACCTTAGTCAAACGGGATCTGAATTTTGACTTGGCAGGGCCTAATTCATTCGTGAAAACAGTTGCTCACACAAATACTAACAGCAAATTTAGGCAAGATTTTAGCTGCAGATAATCTTTAATTGCATGTGCTGAGCAGTTGAAAAATATCTAAATACAGTACATGTACACCAACTTTACTTTGACGTATATGGTTAAAAATCTATCAATTTGCATTGGAGCCACTGCTCGTCTATTACTGTCATTCAGATTACGTACGAAAAAGTGAAAAATGAATGAACACTGAACTACTTCACGGCCATCTCTTGTACTTTGTGCGAAGGTCCAGAACCAATTGTGGTTGTTGAATCAGTAAATATCCATGCATGGCTTATGATTTTCATTAACAAGAAGAACCCTGTTCGACAGCAGGTAATACCACTTGTCTTCTATAACTGTATTACTATGACTAAGTACGTTGCCGCAGTTCCAGCGAAAGTACAGAGTAACCGAAGTTCAAGCTTAAACATACCACAAGCATTGAAACTTAGCTGTGAATGTGTCAACTGATGTGAAAATGCTGTCAGTTCTTCTGATATTGACGTCTTTGGGGGATACTGAAGATTTAGTTTGGTAACGATTCTTGCTGTTTCTTTACCTCTAGAACCAGCCATTTGGCAGAAAATTGATATAGTTATAAGCTGAAATAAATGAATCGCCAACCAAGCAATGAAAGCAGTAATCTGACTGTTGTCATCTGTTGAAAATCTTTTGCAAAAATGTATAATCTGATTTAAATCGAAGAGGTTGCATACGAAAAAATAAGTGATTTGTAAGAGCATCTGAGGTCCAAATATTGAATTAATAGTATCTCCTGACTCAACCAAACTTAGGTGAATTTTCCTTAATGATCTCAAAAGTTTCAAATCATCATTAGACTTTTGCCTTTTATTCAAATTGGTTAAGGCGTGGGTGGGTATTGGTAGAACGTTATTTGAAGTACTGATAAGCGATTCTTTAGATGCAGTACCAATAAAATTCTGTGATGTTAGACCTGATTCTGAAGTCGTTTTAAATTCATTCGAGTCAGAATGTACTTCAGGACAGTAAAAGTGTGTTGTGAGTGCCTGATTAAGGGCATGAAATCTTCGGGAGATTTGGTATACTATGTTAACAAATGTCATGTGATTTAAGGAGTTTGCCAGATGAGCAAATGCTATTGTAAGGTAATAGTACTTGGCTCCGGAAATTTCCCAAACGTATGCGCTGTAAATATGCAGGAATAATAAATAGCTCGCTGCCAAAATTAGCTGTATTTTTAAACTCAGGTTTAAATTCTTATAATATAAATGACTTTGTCCATAGAGTACATTGTCGATCTGGTAAATCTTGTTGTAGAGGTCTGAATACGTAGATACTTTTATGAACATATTCGTTATAATAGAGATAATATGTGGGGTATAGACTAGAATCATGACAAATTTACTTAAAATCGTAGACGACAAAGTAAATGTCGTGTACAGAGGATAATATGTATCCCAAACTAAATTGAAGATTATTGCAAAAGTTGTTAATGAGAATATGAAAATGGAATACAGAACTCCTTTCGATGTTCTGAAAATTCTTCCGGGTTCATTCGGAGAGTTGAAGTTCTGGACGTAGCTGAATGGTGCCTGGCCGAAGACCTTGAGCACGTAGATCAAGGGAAGTAACGATATGCCCAGGTCACTGGTTGAAGACTGGAACTGTTTAACTTTCGAACCTCGATTTCTCAAGTTGTCCATCATAGTTACCTGAAACTTTCAAATAAGTGAATATAATCATATCTTCAGTATATACAGTATCAGATAGTAAACGTACGGAAACTCTGAGGTACAAATATCTTATTAAACCATTCAGTTTATAATTACCCCGTTGTCCCGTTGTTGACTTTGAATTAGATTTTATTTCCCCAGCAGTGAGTGCAGAGTATTTATTATTATTATTATTATTATTATTATTATTTAATCAGTTTACTGCCCAGGATTGACTTTCAGCCTCAGCGAGAGACCACACCCCTATCGCCTAAGGGCAGTGTCCTGGAGCGTGAGGGATACAACTGGGGAGGAGGATCAGTACCTCGTTGCCGGGCTGAGTGACTCAGACAGTCGAGGCACTGGCTTCTGAACCCAACTTGGCAGTTTCGATCCTTGCTCAGTTCGGTGGTATTTGAAGGTGCTCAAATACGTCAGCCTCGTGTAGGTGGATTTACTGACACGTAAAAGAACTCCTGGGGGGTTAAATTCCGGCACTTCGGCGTCTCCGAAAACCGTAGAAATAGTAGTTAGTGAAACGTAAAGCAAATAACATTTTTATTATTCAGTACCTCGTCCAGGTGGCCTCGCTGCTATGCTGAACAGTGGCTTTGTGGGAGATGGGATGTTTGGAATGGATAGATGAGGAAGAGGGAAGGAAGCGGCCGTGGCGTGAAGTTAGGTACCATCCCGACATTTGCCTGGAGAAGTAGTGGAAAACCACTTCGAGGATGGCTGAGGTGGGAATCGAGCCCTTGCTTCTCAGTTGACCTCCCGAGGTTGAATGGACCCCGTTCCAGTCCTCGTATCACTTTTCGAATTTCGTGGCAGAGCTGGAAATCGAACCCGCACCTCCGGGGGGGGGGGGGGTGGCAGCTAATCACGCATCACAGAGGCGGACGCTTAGAGTATTTCCGGTACAAAATGGAAAGTAAATTTTGCACAGTATTGTACTTTTGATATTTGATCAAACATAGGGCAATATTCAGCAGGCTGCAGAACTGTGCCCTTTTACGGTGTTCATTTCATTAAACATAAGAAAGAACATGAAGTATGTAACTCTACTGTTATTAGTCAAGGCGTGGTGTGAAATTTTCTTTTTAATCACTGTAAATTTATTTTACATTCCTTCCTTTATTATAATAAAGTTTTTTTTTTTTCTTTCAGATTATCCGACCTTGTGTGACTAGCACAAATGAGAGATTCTACCGTACAACCAAGCAACAGTCCTCTCTTTTCACCGATCAGAAGAGCAAAGGTAACGTCGAAAGGAAAGGGAAGAACGACAAAGGACGTGAACGTGAAAGATTCCCTTCTTCTTTGTGCTATCTTCATCGAAGGTTGCAATCATCATAGCAGTTCTTATTTTCGTATTTACAACGCGATTAATTGCACCCGTACCAATCCATTAGGTTCATTATCCAGGAAGTG
This sequence comes from Anabrus simplex, assembly GCF_040414725.1. Lineage (NCBI taxonomy): Eukaryota > Metazoa > Arthropoda > Insecta > Orthoptera > Tettigoniidae > Anabrus > Anabrus simplex. Next base: position 47,327,415 of record NC_090270.1, read on the forward strand.
TCCTGCTTCTTGGCTGAATGGTCAGCGAATTCGCCTTCGGTTCAGAGGGCCCTCAGTTTGATAGGAGGAGGCCCGGGGATTCACAACAATCCTAGAACTCACCCAGCACTCAGTTTCCTATACATGACAGATGATGCCAATCCTCGTCGGATGATCTCCCTCACAAGGCTGCACCAGTCTAGTAATAGCCATACGAAATAATAATAATAATAATAATAATAATAATAATAATAATAATAATAATAATAATAATAATAATAATAGTACCGGAGATACACCTACTCCGTACTTTCAAACTGAACGCCTTTTAGAAGGCCATCTGTTATATGAAGCTTGTACTGTCTCTCATAAGAAGTTTCGATCTTTATCTGAAGGTGTCTCTACTGTCGACTTATGTGCCTCTTCTCGTGGGAAGATGGCAATTAATCTTCAAAGAAATTTGTAGTGTCTAGGTTCACAATACTGTAATTTTTGTAGTTTCTGTTTAGTGTTCTTCGGTTACTAGTACTGTTACCCCATCCTTCTTCATGAAGATTATTAACCAATCATAAATTTTGGATATTTATTAAATTAGCCAGTCAGAACGGAGGGTGGATCTTGGAAAGCTGACTTGAGGGGAAGGTTTCAAATTTCTTTCTTAATGTAAATCTCAATCTTTTCAAGCAAGTCTAAGGACTTTATTCTAGCTTAGGGAATAAAAAGTGTTAACCCTCTTTTACTTCCCATTCAACTTGTTATTGGAGTGACTATGATTTTGTAAAATTTAAAATTTATCTCTCTTACGGAGCTTTATTTTCCTCCAGATAGTCACCGTTGTAGTATAGACTTAGACTCTGTAACTTCGGGCCGTAAGCCCATATAAGGTTTTAAGTGTTTCCAAGTGTATTTTCAAGAGAGTGCAAGTGTTCGTCTCCTGGCATTTTGGTCCAATTTATGTACAATCAATGAGATTTTTCGAGGGACAATAGACTTCGATAATATTAGGGATCTGTGGAGGGAAGCCAAAAGTAACCTTAAGGCTGAGAAAGTGAAGGAGAGATATGATCGTAAACGGAGACCCACCAATTTAAAGGTTGGAGACCAAGTCATGATTACAGATTAAGTTACTCCGAAATCCTAGTCAGTACTTTTATTAGTCCACGTTTGCTATTACGTAACCTATAGTTTTGTATAAGATGTTAAACTCTTCAATCTTTGTTAGCAGAATGAATGAGGATTAGGCGTGTTATTTTAGTTATATCTAATATATTTGATGAATTATGAAAGATTCTATCAAGTCAATGATCACTGATCTGCATTTAGGACTGCGCTGAGAGGGCGGCGCGCTGCCACCTGAGTTACAGAGGTTCTCAGAGAAATTAACCAACGAAGGTTAAAATTTTAGACCCAGCCCGATATCGTACCCGCAACCTATTAGGCCAACATGCTAACCAATACCCACGGAGTCATAATATAAACTTGATAACTGTTGGAACTGTATTCTAAAAGTATCTACCGGTAATGGATTTAATTGATTTAAGTATCCACTGAACTACAATAGAAGTTTCATTTGCTGCCTTTGGATCCGACCACTTAGGGACTTGTACTGCCGAGATTACCTCTCATAAAATTAAGGCCCTTGTGCTGTTCCGGCAGTTCGAAGGACATTATAGGGCAAGTGATAGACTTTCCTTACGATGTAGACAATATGGTGAAGCAGTTACTGAAACAATTAGATGTTTGATGACCATGCCATAAATATAAACATCAAGAATAATTATGCACGCAAGTCTTCAAAACTATAGTGATGGCTTTATTACAGCAGAACTTGGCTGAATAATCACATATAAAGGAGGTTGTTAGTCATAATAGTAGAGTTATACGGTCAGTTTGCTTTCCGGAAGGAAATGAACCACCGACTCTGCCAGTTGAACTGTAGGATTATATAACAGACAAGAGACATTCAAAGGCAGTGGAAAATCCAATTTCATTAATTTCTGAATAAATTTGTTCCGTTGATGATATTCCTCACATCGGATAAAAAATATGGTTGGTCGTAGTTCATCACACTCACAGATATTCGATTCAATCACCTATATTCTAAATAAATGTTCAGGAGTACAGGCACGATTGAATCTTAATCTTATTATCATCGTTGTGTCGTCTTGTGCTCGAAGAATTACATTTACCTACCTACTGCGCTACGCGGCGGCAAACTCACAGACGTTTTCCGAAGTACTCCGATTATTTTCCTACAGCGTTATGCGGCGAAACACGAAACTATTGCTCCCTGAGGAGCTAGACTCATGTTTATTACCGTAGTATTATATCGATACGCCTGTCCCCAGACTTACAGATCGTAGGCCAGTTCAGCTCAAGAGACCTGCATGAGGTCTCTCAGGATGTCACACTCCATTACATTGTTATTCATTTTAATATTTTAATTTCATTTCCGCTGGTCTGTTTTAACACTCAGTTTGTACGTTATTTTCATTACAAGATCATTGAAGAAATGCGCAGTGGTATTTATTTAACAATCTTGGTTGATGAATGTGCTCATTGTTATCTGCTTCCCTGTGAGAAATTTGATGTTTTGAATTGGAAATATGAGTAACTTAATTGTTAAATGCTAATTGTATCAAGAACTATGAATGTACAGTTGCTATAAGTAATGTTTACGAGTGTGGTATTACAATGAAATAACCTCCATTTCAGTCGTTTTTGTTGTATGTTAGGGTACAGTATTGTGACCAAAGCATTGAAGCACTACTGCGGGCCTGTCAAAACTAGCAACAAAACAAAAACATTGGTAAGGTGAGATTCGATCTGTGGATCAAGAGCTTGTGAAGCGGAAGGCTTTCACGTTGCGCTGCGCGTTCGTTAGCGGAATATGCTGCTTGTTGCTCTGTGAAGCACTGTCAAAGGGAAGTCTCCAAAAATTTGGGGAATGGATTTTTGGTAATGGTGATATTTTTTAAATACTGTGACGTAGTTTACATAAACCCTATGCTTGCCACTTCTCAACAAACTTCAAAAGAGGCCATAACGCATGTGTTAGATTTATCCTCGATGTACCACTGTTTTATCATATCTCCCCATCGTTCATCGAACGTCTAAAACAGGGCCTCTCAAACGCCCAAACTCTCACGCGTGCAGAGCGAGGTGCATAGGCTCTGTGCACTGTGCATCGGTACGCTTCGCCTCAACTCGGCTTGACTCGGATGGTGTAGTGTTCTGAGAGCGACGAAGCGTTTGATGGTAGACGACGTGTTTATCAGTGAAATAGATAAGCGCACGACTACAACATAATAATGGAGCAACCTGTTTCGAAGAAAGCAAAAACTTCCGAAAGTCCATTTCAATCGAACTGGAAACTTTCGTATTTTTTTTGTTTGTTTGTCGTGACGATAACGCCAAATGCTTAATCTGTGGGACGATAATTACGTGCGTAAGAAAATCGTCTATTGAAAGACACTACAACAGACTACATTCGAAAAATTATTGTGAAATCATAGGAGACGTCAGAGAGAAAGAATTAAAGAAGTTGAAACAGCTTGAAGAAGAGCATTCTATATCCACAAATGAGGTATGTTCCAGTACTGTAGCATTTTCATTTTGGTTACAGGTTCTGCATTTTTAAAAAATTATGTTTACATTCCTCTCAAACATGTATGTGTATTTCTAATTCACTTTTTTAATTTTTTTAATAACACTGGTAACCTTGTCCCATACAACTGTGCGTCTCCGCTCACCACACGTAAACATTTCGCAGTGGGGGAGAAACAGCAGTGAAGGTGAGGAACGCGGAGACAGGCCGAACGGGGAGACAGGTGTAGGGAGAGAGGAGTGGGGGGTCTGCACTCTGGTCAACCAAGCGAAGTCGTCTATTGCACCGTGCACAGTGCATGCACCACGCGCATGCACCCTGAGAGGCCCTGGTCTAAAAGAGCGACTGAATCTTTAGTTTGTCACCAACTTACATCACATACTGAACCTATACACTGCACCATCCTCTGCATCTCAGTTTCATTACTTATCTACTTCTACATGCCTACAAATTAGACACTCTGTGCTAAGTATACATTAATAATAATTAATTAATTAATATAGCTGCCATCCCAGGAGGCCCGGGTTCGAATCCCGGCTCTGCCACGAAATTTGAAAAGTAGTACGAGGGCTGGAACGGGGTCCACTCAGCCTCGGGAGGTCAACTGAGTAGAGGTGGGTTCAATTCCCAACTCAGCCATCATGGAAGGGGTTTTCCGAAGTTTCTCACTTCTCCTCCAGGCAAATGTCGGGATGGTACCTAACTTAAGGCCACGGACGCTTCCTTCCCTCTTCCTTGTCTATCCCTTCCAATCTTCCCATCCCCCCGCAAAGGCCCCTGTTCAGCATAGCAGGTAAGGCCGCCTGGGCGAAGTACTGGTTATCCTCTGCAGTTGTATCCCCCGACCTAGAGTCTGAAGCTCCAGGACACTGCCCATGAGGCAGTAGAGGTGGGATCCGTCGCTGAGTCTGAGGGAAAAACCAACCCTTCAGGGTTGCTTTTAAGAAAGAAGAAAGAATCAAATAATAATTTTCTTTCTTAATCTGTTACCCTTCAGGGTTGACATTTCCCCTCGGAATCAGCGAGGGATCCCACATCTACCGCCTCAAGGTTAGTGTCCTGAAGCGTCAGAAATCGGGTTGGGGGATACAATTGGGAAGGAGGACCAGTACCGCGCCCAGGTGGCCTCACCTGCTATGTTGAACAGGGGCCTTGCGGGGGATGGGAAGATTGGAAGGGATAGACCAGGAAGAGGGAAGGAAGTGGCCGTGGCCTTAAGTCAGGAACCATCCCAACATTTGCCTAACGGAGTAGTGGGAAACCATGGAAAACCACTTCCAGGATGGCTGAGGTGGGAATCGAGCCCACCTATACTCATTTGACCTCCTGAGGCTGAGTGGACCCCGTTCCAGCCCTCGTACCACTTTTCAAATTTCGTGGCAGAGCCGGGAATCGAACCCGGGCCTCCGAGGGTGGCAGCTAATCACACTGAATACTAGACCACAGAGACGGACAGTTAATAATAATTAATTAATAATTAATTATAATGACGTGTGGCGTCCGAAGAGTCCTGTTGCAGTTCTTTCGAGTTGACGCCGTATAGGCGACCTGCTCGACTATGAGGATGGGTCCCTACCTACGATGATTCTAATGATGAAGACGTCACACATACCCAGCCCCCGAGCCATCGGAATTAACCAATTAAAGTTAAAATCCCCGATCCAACCCGGGACCCCTGGGACCAAAGGCCAGTACGCTAACCATTTAGCCAAGGATCCGGACACCTACTCATTGAACAGCGGGTTATAGTAAATCTTCGTTGTCTCCGCAAGACGCGCCTAGAATTCCCTACCTGCTGAAATTAGGAGTATGACAAAGTATTGCACTTTAAGAGCCAATGTAGGAAATATATGTTAATATATACATATAAAGTACAAATCTTGCAGTGGAATAAATACATATACAGCGTGTCTGAAATTTAGTTCCGAAAAGTGTAAGAGGATATATCGTTCTGAACCAAAAATCGATCTCTAGCGTATTATTTCCTTGTGGTGAAAACTCACCAGAAAATCAACAATGAAATGTAAGTTCAATCGTGAGCAACTTCTGTGTCAGCCTATGTAGCGTGTGACCTGCCAGGCTCTCTTGATTGATAACCTTGGGCTGTGCGCTACCGTAGCACACTGATGTGTCGCTCGCTCACATACATTCTTGCTAGTAATGGCGGCGTATTACAGAGCAGTAGCTGATCATCATGCCCGGATAACGTAGCGTATTTATTCTGATTATCATGCGCTAAGGAAGCGACTCTTGTACAAAACTTATATCATAGTAGTAAAACTCCTCCTGGTTTTCGGTGAGCACCACGCATTTGTGATGATTCCAGTTCTTTACACGTATCATTTATACAGTAAGAAAATATAAAACTCCAATAATACTGCATTGCAGAAACCGCTGTTAATCACTATAGGAGCAAATAATGCTTAACCACCCATTCAATTATTGCTCTTTAGTTTAGTCCAATCCAAACCAAACCAAACCCAACGCCATGGCATAAGAGTCCCGAAGGGCCTTGGCCTACCAAGCGACCGCTGCTCAGCCCGAAGGCCTGTAGATTATGAGGTGTTGTGTGGTCAGCACAACGAACCCTCTCGACTGCTATTCTTAGTTTTTCCTAGATCAGGACCACCATTTCACCGTAAGATGGCTCCTTAGCTGTAACCACATTGGCTGATTGGACCTCGAACGAGCCCTCAGATCTAGGTAAAAATCCCTGACCTGATCGGGAATCGAACTCGGAGTCTCCGAATAAGAGGCAAGCACGCCACCCCTACACCACGGGGCCTGCAGCTCAATCCAATAGAGCTTATTTTCGTCAGCACTCTCGTATGATGTATCCAATCAAAAGCCTTGGATAGGTGAATAGCGATAGAGTCCATTTTACCTCCTGAATCTAAAATATCATTAATCACAAGAAAAACGGAATGGGTCAGACACTTGGAAGAATGAAGTTATCGCCAAAGAAACTGGAGGGCCACGAAGGGCTTGAAAGTGAGATTCCTCACAATTCTGAAACCGTCAGGGTTGGAAAAGAACAACGGTTGACCAAGAGACATCAGATAGGAAAGCTAAAAGTGAGGACATTTGCAGAAGCAAGAGGAAACATTAGCAGACTCAGCTACGAGCCCCCTCATCGTCAACGACGCTCCCAAGTTGAGAGTCCCTGGATCCCTTTATAGTCGCCTCTTGCGACAAGCAGGGGGTACGTGGATGTATTCTAACGCCCTCTCTCACAGGGGTTTTGTATCTGAAAGTATCTTGATCAACACATACCAATTCCTAAAATAAAACAAATTGTAATACTATACTTACTACACGTTGTATATCCGCTGCCACTAGAATTAGGTGACTTTCTATGCTCAAACAAGAAATGCCGGTGGTGTGATGTGGTAAGGTGGTTAACATGGCACTGCTGATGCGTATTGAACAAATGGAATCCATCACTTAGTGAAATTGATGTGGAGTTTGGTAAATAATTCCAATGGACAAACCTGTCACACTAGGGATAAACATTTTAGCATGAATTAGATGCGCATTGTTAAGAAATATTGTGGAAGTCCCTTGTGTTATTTCAAACCATATCGTTGATTGTTGAGCCAATGACGTATTGGTTATATTTTCCTTGTTCTTTTAATTAGTGGCAGGAACTAGATTTGATAACTGTATCTTTGAGCCCAGGCGCTATCTGGCTGGGGCGGTAATGACGTGCTCAATTTTCCCGGAAGGACGTGGGTTCGAGTCACCGTCATAGAGTCAAACAATTTAAGAAACGACACTTCCACTTCCGGAGGTGCATATGATCCTGAAGTTCACTCAGCCTACACCAAAATTGAGTACCAGGTTAATTCCTATGGCAAAGGCCCCATCAAGTGCCGAGTTTACGGATAGTGAAGTCTTTACCTTCACCCCTCCAAGGGTTATTCAGGGCCTGTACGATGACTTTGATTTTTATCATTGGGACCACCATGGGCCAAGAACACCATATTCATACCATACGCGTCTGTCGCGGCAGCTTGTAGGTACGGCATCAGTAACAAATAATAAACTTATTACAAACATTAGTCGTAACAGAAGGAACAGGTCGATTTCATTGTTCAACTGTTAATTATGCAGTACTTATAATTACAGTACATATGTAACATAACAGCCTCCGTGGTTCATACGGTAGCACGCCGGCCTCTCACCGCTGGATACCGTGGTTCAAATCCCGGTTACTCCATGTGAGATTTATGCTGGACAAAGCGGAGGCAGGACAGGTTTTTCTCCGGGTCCTCCGATTTTCCCTGTCATCTTTCAGTCCAGTAACACTTCCCAGTATCATTTCATTTCATCTGCCAGTCATTAATCATTGCCCCAGTCAGTGGAGTGCGACAGGCCACATCAGCCGGCACAATTCCTATACTCGCCGCAAATTGGAGGCTTCATTCATCTCATCCCTGACCCGGTCATTGACTGGAAAACAGGTCGAAGGTTTTCATCTTCATGGAAATAAAGACCAGTTGCACTGAAACTTCACAACAGCAGCTTAGTTCGCAAGAGTCACCCCGGACAGAACAAATGTTTATTGTCAGGCCTTGAGACTTAAGGAAGGCGCACGCTCGGTAGCAATGCTTAACCCTCGCACCCGTTACCGCGCAGTCACAAGACGACCATAGTATAGTACGCGCACTCTTTAGTGATAGATTTTTGTACTCGGTTGAGGAGTAAGAAGGGAGCACTGCCGATTCCGGTAGTACTGCCAATTGGATGGAAATGAAATCTGAATTGAATCGATGAAATGAAATGTCGTAAGGCTTTTAGTGCCGGGATATCCCAGGAAGGGTTCGGCTCGCCAGGTGCAGGTCTTTCTATTTGACTCCCGTGGGCGACATGCGCGTCGTGATGAGGATGAAATGATGATGAAGACAATACATAGACCCAGCCCCTGTGCCGTAGGAATTAACCATTTAAGGTTAAAATTCCCGACCCGGCCAGGAATCGAACCCGGGACCCTCAGAACCGAAGGCCAGTACGCTGACCGTTCAGCCAACGAGTCGGACATTGAATCGATAATATGATCGATCGATGTGAATTTTTCTAAACCTTTATTATCTTACGCCAACAACTGTGTCACACACACTATATATAATAATATATAACATTTCCCGACGCGAAACGTGTTCCTAGCATGAATTCTATACTTTGGCTTTGGTGTATAAACAACAACAGTACGAGTACTTAAAGTGTACGCCAGATGTCGCACAGCGATAATAAGCGATTCTTAGTTTGTGTTTCAAAGGTTGCCAATACGAATCTTGAAGATAACCGAAGTCGACCGATTCAGCACTAGGGTGTAAATCTATCGCTAGAAAGTGCGCAGATAATAGGTGTACAAACTGATCTACAGACTAGCGCGTAAACCTAAACTGAAGCCAACTTATGCACATTTATTGTTTCTTAAGGTGTGTGTGCGTTTTGAAAACCGAACATCTAAAGAGCTCTCAATAAGTGAGGGACTCAGAATCATTGTGGCCCAAGTTCATGTGACAATATCTGTCGAAATGAAGCTCGGAAGTTTTAATGCATAATTAATTCCACTGAAGTGGTAATGCAAATGTAAATATGGTAATATACAGTGCATGTCTATGATAACAGAATTCATGTTGCTTAGTCCGTATCAACGCCAAGCATCGCTAACATGAAAATATTGTTCTATCGTGTTAACTAGCGATGGTGGTGGGTTGTTTAGTGATTGTCTTAAGGTAAGAAAAACGCGTGGTAATCCGCCTATATTGACAAGGAAAATCGTGAAAATGATTATCGAAATTAGAAAAAAATCCTAAAGGAACGCTCGCTTGAAGAATAAGACGAGATGGAGTTAAGAAAGGAGGAAGAAGGATTCGTTGTACATTAGATAGCTTAATATCACAGAAGAAAATTAAATGTTAAGGCCTAATCAACTGATCAACAGTAATATTATATTGACTACGGTATGCTTGTTGTGATGTGCTTTGTCTATTCTGCTGCCCCTCATATACGATGGATGGGATTACTGCTGCGTCCCGTGAAAAACAGTCGGCCTGAATATTGGCGGGAAGTAGCTGCGGAGTTAGCTAACTTCTTTTTTAGCATGCCATTTCTCTCGTTCGAACATTTTCTCATAACTACTTATACGTGATCCAGTAGTTCATCATAATATTCCAGCTATTGGATCCCTGCTCTAACAAGCTGATAAGAAAGAGGAATAGGCACACTTAATGGAAAACGGCCGAACAGTATTCACCGCTGTTCATGGCCGGGTAATTCCAGCTCTGTACCTCGGCATTATTAAAACGCCAGCGTAGTACTGTTCGTGAAAAGCGAGAAACTGTGCCATTTTTCATTTGATCGAGCATGTATTTCATCTAATAGCATTGCTTACAACCTCGACATTACAGTTGGTTAATATTGTATTCTGGTGAGAATACTGACATTGTGATTTTCTATGTCGAGTTCAGGTTATGTTAAAACATTACGAGAAAATGGATGGGTGGATTTGAATGAAATTTGGTATCTCAGTTTAGAATAAGGTCCAGTAAAATCTTAGTTATTAGTTGTCCAAAAATTTTGCCGGCATGGAAAGCTTCAAAAGGGAGCTAAAACATAAAACTCGATGTACTTATCTCTCTTACAGTTTGTTTTACACAAAAGTAGCTCATGGTGACTTTTTTCCTACATGTTATTCCAATGGCGTGAAAAATAAGAGAAACATCAGTGGAAGTCATGTAAACGTTCGAAGTCCAAGAGCAGGTATAGACCGTAAAAAGAGGGTTGCTATGGAGATCCCGGCAACTTTTTAAAGACTTTGTACACCCGTCTGTATGTTTTGATATTAACCCGATATTAGGCTCTTTTTGGACCGGAAGGAAGAGATCAAATAAAGATCAGCAATAATGCAAAAAGAAGAAGAAACTGTAAAGGGTCATAGAGAATAAGGATGCGAGTAGGGCCTACGTCATAACAATCCGCTGACATGGAAAGATATGCTCAACTTATGTGCCTCAGCATCTGGGAAACAATGTGAGCGGAGAATAAGAATAAGAGATAAATTATATAAATAAATTATTATATATAATATTAATATCAATATAATATATTAATATAATAATATAATATATATAATATTAATATTATTTATTATTAAGTGTGCCTATATAATAAATTATATTTTGGTCATTTTGGCAAATACTTCTTTATGACTGACATTGAAAGGATTCAGTTTCTTCTTTCTTTTCACGGAGTTATTCTGTTGAATTCAAACAATTTATCACTTTAATAATGCTTTGTTTGTCAGGCTGCACACAGCAGGAATGGACTTTCCCACCAATTATAATTTTACCTATTTTTCCCATTTTTACTCCTTAATAATCTGCCAACTGTAACAAAATTTGTATTGTATATGTATCACAGCTATATTTGGAAACCCGTCTATGGAATTTTTGATTGCAGAATATTTTCAAGCAAGATGGATCTTTAAATCCTTATATAAATTATGTGCAGAAAAATTAATAAACGGTGCATTTTAATGAAGTACAATATTATATAGCTAATTCCCAATTTTTCATTTATTTCATGGAAAAATGGAATTACATTTTTCAAGAAATATTTTCAAAAAAACAAACATTTGTTTGGAAAAGCTATTAATTGTATATGCAATAAATTTTTCTGATATCCCTACTGTTATTTAAGTGACATTACCACAAAGTTTCGTGAAAATCCATCCACTAGGTTAAAATATCAGTTTTTATCCAGACTGTCCTCTTTAGTGGTTGTGCCGTCAACGGCGGGTACTACAGCTGGTCAAAATGTAAGAGTGGAATTTTTTTTACAATTGGCTTCACTTCGCACCGACACAGAGAGGCTTTATCGCGACGATGGGATGGGATCATTCCTTGTTGAGAAAACAATTTTGGTCTTACGGAGCTACAAGGAGTGAACACACCCCCTCTTAGACACCAATAATTCATAAAGATTAAGGAATACTATAATGTGCTTTATATTGTATTATTAAAGAAAGAAAAAAGCTGAGAGATGCTTTTGCCCGTCAGTTATTAAAATAACTACCTAACATTCTCTATGTATTTCATTAATAAATTTGCAGGGAGGAAGCACAAAAATGAGAAGAGCCATCTCTTTGTTGCCTTCCTTCATTTCCCCTTTGAGTCGCTATGGTAAATGTAACGCGTAGTGCGTTACGCCGTGAATCGCCTACAGCTTGTCACTGTTGAAGAGAAGTCATCTATTTATTTGTGTGTTTTTCCTAATATTCTCGTACTCTACAGCTGTTGTTACTGAAGATTTTGAGGCTGTGCAGCAATTTTTATTAATAATCTTGACCATGATGGTCGGGATTGGATCCGTATTGACTTAGTAACAGTAAATATGTTGGAAGATAGTCCGCCTAGTCAATACAATTCATTTATTTACCTTTCACGTTAACATCTAGTACATGTTTCGAGAATATTATGCATTCTCTTCCTCAGCTAGTGGATTAAAATTCAGTATACAATAAGACCTGGCTAAAATACGGGGGCCCCCATTAAAATTCAAAACAATGAGTATGACAATGTGACACTTAAAATTTTTTTTTGGATGGGATTTGGATGGGATTTTAATTCTATGTTTGTACTATCCAAAATTTTTAAGTGTCACATTGTCATACTCATTGTTATGAATTTTAATGGGGGCCCCCGTATTTTAGCCAGGTCTTATTGTATACTGAATTTTAATCCACTAGCTGAGGAAGAGAATGCATAATATTCTCGAAACATGTACTAGATGTTAAGGTGAAAGGTAAATAAATGAATTGTATTGATTAGGCGGACTATCTTCCAAGATATTTACTGCTGTGCAGCAATACATTATGGCATGACTTGTACAAATACAGACATTCGCTATGATTTTATCTCTGCTTGGTTTTGCTACTTAGCTGTTGTTTCTCAAGTGCGTTTCATTTCTGCCATCTTTTTACTACTTTTTACACAAGCGCATTTAATTTTTACCATTCTTTTTGTGGGGCGGTACTACGGAACAGTAAAACTTGGCGTTGACTGGGCAAATTTATTAAATGCAGTTAAATGCTCCCCCCATACTTGAGCTTATAAAAAATATCTTTTGTCTATTTTCTTCCCCAATTTGACATGAACTTCAATACTGCGGTTTTGTATTTAATCATGTTATTGTTTCTTACGTCAAAATACCTACTTCTGAAGGTTTTCGGAGAGAGCGAGGTGCCGGAATATTGTCCCGCAGGAGTAACTTTACGTGTCAGAAAAAACTACGAACAAGAGACTGTCATATTTGAGCACCTTCAAATACCACCGGACTAAGCGAGGATCGAACCTACCGAGTTGGGGTCAGAAGGCCAGCGACTCAACCGTCTGAGCCACTCAGCCCGGCAGGTTTTTATTTGCAGTAGTTTGCCCTTGTTGCTGTAAAAACCTAAGTTGGCCTCTTCTAAAAACCCCGTTCACTTCACTTCACTTCCCAAATATAATTTTCAACTTAGTTTCTTCCCCCCTTTCATCTTGAAATTAAGTGCTGAGTTTCACCAATATATGTACTACTGTTTTCCCCTGATGCTGTTGGCCGTTCGATACAGAAACATTTTTTTCATAAGAGCAATATTGTTTTCTTAATATGGAATGACCTATAGGAGTGGGAAGGAAGCGGCCGTGGCCTTAAGTAATTTAGTTACATCCCCAGCATTTGCCTGGTGTGAAAATGCGAAATCACGGAAAACCATCTTCGGGGCTGCCGATAGTGGGGTCCGAACCCACTATCTCCCGAATGCAAGCTGACAACTGCGCACCCTTAACCTCAAGGCCAACTAGTTTGCTTGGAACTTGTTTATCTATGGCTATGAACTATATGCAGAGTAGAAGGTTTAATTCCCCGTCAGGAAGTGGAGAAATTTAAGAAACGAGATTTCCACCTCCAGAGGTGCACATGGCCGTGAGGTTCACTCAGCCTACACCAAAAATGAGTACCAGGTTGATTCCTGGGGGCAAAGGTGGCCGGGCGTAGAGCCAACCACTCTACCCCATGAAGTGCCGAGGTTACGGGCAGTGAAACTCCTCCAAGGGCCTTCATGGCCTGTAGGGAGATGACTTCTCTTTTTTTCTTTTAGTAGGTTTAATGAATCCAGTGGTGTGAATTGTGGTGTCTTTAATGAATTAGAGTGAAGAAACAACGTTTAAAAGTAATAGGGGTTGATGGATTGACTCGCGGCTTTTTTAATACAAGCAAAATAGCCGGTAGATCAGTCATCTCGCAATTATTTAAGTTTGTGACGAAGACGAGATTTGAATGCAGGCCAGTCTAGCAGTAAGGTACTAATGTGAACTATGCGAACACTTTCACAGCGTTGATGCACGTATAAAATAGAGGGCCTTGACAGGCCAGAGATGGAAAAATGAGACAGTTTTGCCTGCGATGAATTCCAGACCTTGACATTTGTGTGATTGAACCTCAAAGTTTTAGTTTCCTCCATACTTTTCACTGTCTCTTCACCTTCTTGATATCAAAGTTTGTCCTCAAACTTTCTTGCTGCAAGTCAAGTCCACTTGGAAGTAGGAACAAAACTAGGATAAGAAACTTAGCGCCAACCAACGAAACTTCACTGTCCTCAAACTACACAAGTTCGAAGTTGAACTGAACGAAGTTGTTTTCCGTTGGACGAGGCATACTTTCTATAGCAGAACGTGTGACACACAAGCGGATATTCTTCTGCTTAAAATAACTGTTTTACCATAATCTCACTTCGTCCGCAACAGAGATTCGGTGTAATTACTTCTTCGCAACGTCTGAAGATTCTTCGTCAATTTATATTCGAGTTTGAACGCGTAAAACAACACAACACAACACAACACAACACAACACAACACAACACAACACAACACAAACACAACACAACACAACACAACACAACACAACACAACACAACACAACACAACACAACACAACACAACACAACACAACACAACACAACACAACACAACACAATACATAACCGATTGAAACACAATTCATATTTCTGGTGAAACAATATCACTATTATTCTACTTTTCGATTTGGCCACCGCGATGTGATTCAACTTGACCGTTCTTTACTCGACTTCCAATAGTTCTTCATCGTTTCACTTTGCTCCCCCCCCTCACTTGTGTTCAGATGTTATTGCCTTTCCTCTTCCCCTTGAATTTTGTATCTTGGATCCGAGAGATAGTAGGTTCGAATCCCACTGTCGGCAGCCCTGAAGATGGTTTTCCGTGGTTTCCGATTTTCACATCAGGCAAATGCTGAGGCTGTACCTTAATTAACGCCACGGCCGCTTCCTTCCAACTCCTAAGCCTGTCCTATCCATCCGTCGCCATAAGACCTATCTGAATCCGTGCAACGTAAAGTCAATAGAAAAAAAAGTAATCTTGTATCAATCTTCTGAACGTTGCTCCGTCTTGTATTATATCATCTGTTATTCCAATCTCTGTCATACCGTTTTTACTCCTTGGGTCCCCAGGCTTGGCCGCGCGGTGTAGGGGTAGCGTATCTGCCTCGTACCTTGAGGTCCTGAGTTCGATTCCCGGCGAGGCCAGTGATCTTTACCTGGATCTGAGGGATGGTTCGAGGTCCACTCAGCCTACGTGATTACAAATGAAGAGCTGTCTGACGGTGAAATGGCGGATCTGGTCTAGGAAACTAAGAGTAATGACCGAGAGGATTCGTCGTGCTGATTTCACGACGCCTCATAACCTGCAGGCCTTCGAGCTGAGCAGCGGTCGCTTGGTAAGCCATGGCCCCTCGGGGCTGTTGCGCCATGGGTTTTGGTTTGGATTTTGGATTCACACATTCTCATTTTTGCTCTTGCAAACATGGCTAAACACTCATTTTGTCAATCAGCTGTTATCCATCCTCATTACCCTACCAAAAGAAGTAATTCTCCTCTTTCTGATCGTGTCTGCATCCTTTCATTTTCTTCATAAATATTACTGTATAAATACAAAAATGCAATCATTTTCACACCAGACAAATGCTGGGAATGTGTCCGATTCCTTGGCAGAGGCCTTAGGTTCAAAGGGTCTCGGGTCCGAACTCCGGCCGAGTCGATTATTTAATTGCACCTAATTAATTCTTCTGGGCCGGGGAATGGATGTTTCTGTTTGTCCCAACATTTTCTCTTCATATTCAGAAAACACACTACACTACCAACCATCACAGAAACACGCAATAGTGATAAAATCCCTTCATATGTACCTTCATGTAGGGCTGGCGTCAGGAAGGGCATCCGTCCGTTATACTGTGTCCAAATTCACATATGCTACACAGTTCGCACTCATGGCCCTACAGACGTGGGAAAAGCGGTAGATGAAACAGAAGAAGGAGAAGAAGTGTTGGAGACATACCTTAATAAATTAAGGTCACGGTCGCTTCCTTCCACACTACTAGCCCTTTCCTATCCCATTGTCTCCATAAGGCGTAAAGCAAACTGTAGATATATAAGGTTATAATTATGCCGTGAGGAAATTATTTACCATGTTACGAAGTGGGGGTCATTATGGTTAACAAAGTACTAGCCAGATGCCCGTTCTCCGTTACGGTTTTAATCTGGAAGTTATTATTCAAAGTTATGCATTTTTGAGAGTCCACTGTCAGCTGAGCCTGTAAAATACGCCCTCAGTTTGTACGTAAAACCATTTTGGGGGAATAATTACATATTTTCTGATCTAACACTCTTTTGAACACCATATGGAAGAATTTGAATGTTTTAAACCCTATCTTATTTAACTTTCAGGATGTAAAAGCGACCAACCTATGAAATATTGGTTTTTTACATCGAACAGTAATGGAAGAATGAATACTTAATTAGTTGGTGAATGTTTCTTAATATTTATTAACATCTAGGGTATAGAAGACCACCCTTGATGAAAGAAAAAGTAAGTTCGTGCCTGAAATGGTTTCGGAAGAATGGGTGTTGTGTTTTTGAGTGTCAACCACAACCTAAACCCCTTAGAGGAGAAATATTTTGAAGTATACGATAATTTACACCTACGACATTAAAGAAGATTTCTCTCGTAAAATTGCAACTTTGTATGTCAAACTGTTTTTTAAGGATGAATAATTTTGTCTACGGAGCTAACTTCATTTAACACTTTAGGAATGGAATGTTACAAAATATTTCCTATTTCACACCTAGGATTCAAAATATATACCGTACCGCTATTTGGAATTTTGTCTTCATACGTTGAACCGTTTTGGAGAATGGAATGAATACATGTGTTTTCGGATCGTAACCCCCATTGAACTCTCCGAGCGGTTAAATTTGTTTCAAACCTTCTGTTATTTAACATCTAGGATAACATTTACAATTTTAACTTCATAATTCAAACGGTTTCATATAAATACATACTTTTGTCATCATTCCTCAACCCACCCCCAGGCAAAACCCCCTTATGGGTCTATTGTTTTAAGTTTACTTCTTATTTGTATCCTCAAACAAAGAATTCAACACATTAAGTGGATTTTCATTTACGCCCCTCCCATTAACTGGATTTTCCGAAAAGAAAAAGAATACGTGTTTATTTTTAAGAGGGATTCCAAATACAAAATTTCATGTCTGTAACATCTTCAGTATTTGAAAGATAAGTATCCTCATAAAAAAGCCTCTTCTTCAGCCCTTTTTACAACCCCCATTTAAGTGCTTTTTCCGAAACAAAAAATACGCGTTGCATTATTTTAAAAGATATTAAAAGTACGAATTTTTACGTCAATAATGTGTTACGTTTTTGAGATATACCTACTGTAGATACGCTCATTTTAAAAATTCACCCCTTTTAACAGTTCCCCTTGAGTCGATTTTCAGAAAACAAATTATGCGTGTTCCGTTACTTTTACAGGAGATTTCAAATACCAATTTTCACGTGTGTAACATCTTCAGTATTTGATATATAAGTATACTCATAAAAATAATTCAATACTTTATTTCATTTCACCCACCCCATCCCCTTAAATGGATTTTCCGAAAGCAAAAAATTAGTACGTGTTTTTTTTAGAGAAGATTCCAAATACAAATCTTCATGTGTGTAACATCTTCAGTTTTTTATATATCCTCATAAAATTAATTCAACCCCTTTTCCAGTCCTTTTTACGACCTCCTTAAGTGAATTTTCCGAAAACAAACGTTATGTGTTTCTTTATTTCTAAAGAAGATTCCAAACACAAATTTTCATGTCTGCGACATTTTCAGTTTTTGAGATATGAGTATCCTCATAAAATAATTCCAACCACTTATTCAGTCCTTTTTACAACCCCCTTAAGTGAATTTCCCGAAAACAAAAAATACATGTTTCTTTACTTTGCACGTAACAACTTTCACGTCTGAAATATCTTCAGTTTTGGAGATACCAGTGTCCTAATAAAAATAATTCAACACCCTTTCTCAGTCCTTTAACACCCTTAATTGTTTTTCGGTAAACAAAAAATACGTGTTACTTTATCTTTAAAAGAAATTAAAAGTAACAATTTTCGCGTCTGCAATATGTTAAGTTTTAGAGATATACTGTAGATATGCTCATTTTAAAAATTCACCCCCTTTAACACTCTCCCTTAAGTGGATTTTCAGAAAATAAATAATGCATGTTCCTTTAACAAGAGATTCCAAATGTCAATTTTCACGTCTGTAACTTCTTCAGTGTTAGGTATACAAGTATCCTCATAAAAATAATTCAATACCTTCCTCATTTAATTTCACCCACCCGATCCCTTAAGTGGATTTTACGAAAACAAAAATATACGTGTTTCTTTTTTAAAGAAGAATCTAAATACAAATGTTCAGGTCTGTAACATCTTCTTCTTCTTCCTCTTCTTCGTTTAGGCCTACGATGGACCACGTGGTTCTTAACTCTGGTGAGCTCTTTTCTTCCTCTTAGCCCAGTATTCCTTCATTCTAGCGCTATGGATGTCTTTGCTTTCTTGAGTCCATTTCACTCATGTTCCTAGACGCAGTGATTTAGCTGTTAGTGACTGGAGAGAGTCTGAACTTATCCCGGTTGTAAATGTCAATGTGATCAATATTTAGGTAATGTAGGTCTTTCCGCACTAAATTCGTCCATTTGGCATTGGTTACTTTCCCTCTAGACACAGTGTTGAAGATCCTTGAAGTGAGTCTCTAGCTGTCCATCCTGACTACGTGACCATAGAACATTAGTCTTCTCTTCCTCATAGCTGTTGTAATGCTCTCTATTTTACTGTACAGTTCCTTGTTGTGCCTGATTCTGTAGCCATCTCATTCTTTAATGGGACCCATAATCCTTCTGAGGATCTTTCGCTCTTTCAATTCCAGTTTTCTGAGTTGTCCTTTCCGGGTCATGTTTAGGAATCCTGAGGCGTACAGTACAGATGGTCTTATTACGGTGTTGTAGTGTCTAAGTTTAAGATTCAAGGAGAGGGATTTAGACTTGTATATGTTCTTAGAAAGATGATAAGCTCCTTCTAATTTAGTGCATCTACTCTTCATTGCAAGGTCCTCATTGACATTTGGGGTTATCCATTCTCCAATATATTTGAATGAGTTGGCCTTGTGTATTATTTTTCCCCCCAAGGAAATGAAGTTGGGTGCTTCTCTGATGTTGGTCAGAAATTCTGTTTTATTGACAGCGATCTTTAACCCTACTTTAGCTGCTATGCGTTCTAGGGAGAATAGCTGGTACGTACCTTCTTCCATACTTGAAGCTAAGAAAGTGAGGTCATCTGCGAAGGCTAAGCAAGTAACTGTTCGTTAGAGTAGCCCTCACAAGATTCAAAGTCTTCTTATCCAGTCCCATTTCAGTCAACGTATCAAAGAGGGACTGTCTGTCTACCGAGTCGTAAGCCTTCTGGAAGTCAACGAAAATATTGCTACATAGGGTGAGGTGCTGAGGTTTTTTGTAGGTAAAGATAGTTTTGAGGTTCAGAATCTGCTCTGTGCATGATCTTGACTTCCTAAATCCAGTTTGGTACTCTCCTATGCAGGAATCTAATTGTGCCTCCACTCTTTTAAGCAATGCTTTGGAGAAGATTTTGTAAGTCTCTGATAGGAGAGAGACCCCTCTATAGTTGTTAGGGTCTAACTTGTCTCCTTTCTTGTGCAGCGGGTGGATGATAGCTGAAGTCCAATCCCTCGGTAGTGTTTCTGTTGTCCAGATGTCAGTTATGATTCTGTGGATGACTCTTCATCTGCATGTTTCCAAAATTCTGCAATGATGGCATCTTCGCCTGCTGCTCTCTTAGATTTCAGTTCAGAGATGATCTGTTTGATTTCTTCTTTGGTGGGAGGAAGGGAGTCAGGGTTAATAACATTCTTAGGTTGAAATTGTAGTTTTATCCTCTGGTTCTTCTGCATTGAGGAGGCCATCAAAATATTTTGCAAAGGCTGTAGTACAATCTTCATTGTTCATTTTCAGTTCTCCGTCTGGTCCTCGAAGGTGGAGTGTAGGGGCTGAGTAAGCGTTTGTCTGAGATTTTAGAGTTTTGTACAAGTTACTGAAAGTATTTCTCTGCCTGATTTATGATGTCGTTGTTATATTGCCTCTTAGCATTTCTAATGGTCTTGGCCGTGTTCTTTCTGACTGTTATGAAGGCTGTATGATTTTCCGTGTTTCTGTTGGAGTTCCATTTCACCCATGCCTTTCTTCTCTCCTATATTGCCTTATCACATGTTGGTGTCCACCATGGGTGTTTACTCCTTCTGGTTGCAAGGATGGTTTCTGTTGCTGCATCTATCAGTGCCTTCTGTAGGTTAGGCCAATCCGTTTTATTCTCATTATTGCCTAGGACCTTAGTAAATATGTTGTTCTCTTTCTACTGGGATGGATTAAATTTTAGGATTCTGGAACTGGTGTAATTATTACCTCTGCACTTCGTGAGTGGAATGAAATTTGCTTTGACCAAAGATAGGTAGTGGTCTGAATCAATATTGGCATCTCTCAATACCTGGACGTTCATTATTTCCTTACTATTCCTTCTACTGATGGCAACGTGATCTAACTGGTACTCTCCTAGCAAGGGATTGGGATATCTCCAAGTCTTGGCTTTTCGGGGCAGGTGTCTGAATGCTGTAGATTTAAGAACAAGGTTCTGATTTTTACACAGATTGATCAGCCTCTCACCATTACAATTGGTTCTCTTGTGGGCCGAGTATTCTCCGACTATGTTCTTAAACCTGCGCTCCTTACCAATCTGGGCATTAAAGTCCCCCATCAAGATGATCACGTGATGTTCTGGAATCTTATCGATTGTCTCTTCCAGTTCTTCCCAAAAGTATTCAACACTTTCAATATCACTCTTATTAGTATCATTGGTAGGTGCATGGAAGTTAACAATCGTGTAGACTTTGTTGAGACTTCTGAAGGCTATAGTGGACGTTCTCCCATTTCGTGATGAGGAGATAATAGAGTTGATCATTTTGCTGTTGACTATGAAGCCTGTACCCAGGTGAGGCATATTCTTCATCACTCTCTGACCTGGCTGTCCCTTGTAGATCCTGAAGCCTTGTGACTCAAAAGGTTCTTCGACCGTAAATCTTGTCTCCTGTAAAGCCGTTATAAGGATGTTGTGCTTTGTTAGGACGTCCAATGTATGTTTAAGTTTTCCCGTTTGTAGGAGGGAATTAATGTTTATTGTTGCCAGATAGTTAGTTGATGTGTTCCTTCCTCTTACATGAAGATGCAGGCTCCCCAGAATCCGATGGCCTGCTTGCCCCACTGTGAGTGGGGGTGGATTTGTTACCACCTGGGGTAGATTTCCAATTAGTCGTTTGCTCCATGTTTCCAGAGTTACGAAAAAGTTTAGTGGGGTTACCTGAAGGTAACGTGGTGTTTAACTGTCAAGGTTGTAAGCCTTGAAGTCCCCAGTACTGATCGGTTCACTGACCCAGCTTCTCGCTGGGATTGGTTACCCAACCTTCCACTGGGTTGTTCAGCTTAAGGGGAGACCCAGCTTAACAAAGGAAAAAATAGGTTAATATTCATTCGATTGTTAAATATGCTACAATTGTTGTTGACAATTGCTGCACATATCCCAGTATTGGCATGCTTCCTGGCAACCAGAAGAAACTTCAATAATGTCAGAATTTTAATAAGTTTAATATTTTAAAATAAAATATTCAAAATTTTCAGCCTTTTTATCAGTGTATCACTGTTTCCCTTATAAATTCCAAGTTTATAAGAGTTTTCGTACTTTTCCTTTTTAAAGTGTGTATCAAAACTCCAGCTACAAAATGAACCTCAATCATTAACATAGACTGTGATTTGGATTTTTTGTCGTGTTTTTATTCCGAGCACCAGAAAATATTAATAGCTCTTAAAATAAAAATGTTATATAAAATCGAATATAAATCCTATTGATCTGAATGAGGTACAGATTGTAGTACAGCATTATGGGAGGAAACCCTGAAAAAATCACAATTATCCGTGAATCAGTAAGAGAGTTATGAAGGAAACCGTGATATATTGTTAAAAAGGCGGGAAATTTTGAACATTTTATTTTAAAATGTTATAATTAGAATTTTGAAATGATTGAAGTAGCTTCTGATTGCTCTTAAGCACGCCAATCCTGGGATATGTGCAGCATTTGTCAACAACGTTTGTAGCATATATAACAATCGAATGAATATTGGCCGGTTTTCCGCGTGTTGAGCTAGGTCACCCTCCTTAAGAGGGGGCACCTCGTGTAGGTTACGTGCTCGAGTTGTAGTGAAAGAGGCTAGTTGGGTTCTCTTGCTGAACCCAGTATATTATTGTTGCAGGACTGTAACATTTTTGGTTTTTAAAGAATTCAACCCCTTTTTCAACCCGTCTTACAATCGCCTTATGTGAAATTTCCGAAAACAAAAAAAAGTGTTTCTTTATTTTTAAAGAAGATTCCAAATACAAATGTTCATATCTGTAACATTTTCAGTTTTTGAGATATAAGTATCCTCATAAAAAGAATTCAACCCCTTATTCATTCCTTTTTACAACCCACTTAATTGAATTTCCCGAAAGCAAAAAAATACGTGTTTCTTTATTTTTAAAGGAGATTCCAAATGTCAATTTTCATGACTGTAACATCTTCAGTTTTTGAGATTTAAGTATCTCATAAAAGGTATTCAACCCTTTTTTAACCTTTTTCATCCCCCTTAATGGGATTTTACAAAATTACGTGTTTTTTTTTATTTTTAAAGGAGATTCCAAGTGCCAATTTTTACGTCTGTACACTTTTAAGTTTTAGAGATATAGATACACTCATTTAAAAATTCACCCCCCCTTTTCACCCCCTTCGCGACGGTATATCCAAAAATCATCCCTTAGTGAGCACCTACACTCTACATAAATGTTTCCGCAAAATTTTTTTTTTTTTGCCCAATAGTTTTGGCTTGGGGATGATGAATCAGTCAGTCAGGACATGCTATTTTATGTATATATATTATAGATGAAGATGAAATTCCTCAGCCTGTTTCCAGTCATCCGACCGGGTCAGGAATTAGTGAAGCCCCATCTAGCGGCGAGGATGGGAATTGTGCCGGCTGCCGAAGCCTGTCGCACTCATCTGGGGCTATGATTAATGGATGATTAATGAAATGAAATGATATTGGAGAGTGTTGCTGGAATGAAAGATGACAGGGAAAACCGGAATACCCGGAGAAAAACCTGTCCCGCCTCCGCTTTGACCAGCACAAATATCACATGGATTGACCGGGATTTGAACCACCGAACACAGCGGTGAGAGGCAGGCGTGCTGCCGCCTGAGTCACGGAGGCTCCTTATATGTATATAGATATTTACCGTAATTTCAAAGGGAATGTTACGATATATTTATTTATCGTTCAGCAGAGATGCAGTTTATACTAATCTTAATAATTTACTTAATTTCGTATTTAAACCAACAAATTAATCTAAAAGAAAAAACGAAATTTTGTTGCCAAGTCTCTCGATCAATGCAATGCTCTTCGTGTGGTAGTGTAGACGTCACTAGGATTTCCCTGAGAGTTCCTCAGCTTAAAGTATCTCCCTGTGTGAAATATAGTTCGGATTTTGGGACCACAGTCGCACAGGGGTGAGGAAACTTGTTTTCTTACTCGAGTGATTCTGAGAGGACATCGAGATCCTAAAAGCACGTGATTATCATAGAGAATTTCAGGTTGGGGTTGAGTCTGTGTCTATGATTCTCCCTCAGAAGAACAATGGGAGTGCAATATGGCTTGAAGCTAGATAGAAGCCACTAGAGGTGTAGATTTGATGCATCCACTTATGGTTCTCAAAACGAAAAATCCTCTCCCCATGCCATTACGGCCAAGATAAACCTAGGCCTTCCGGGGGTTCGCTGCTCAGCCCGAAGGCTTGCAGATTTCTAGGTGAAGTGTGGCTAGCGCGTTCAAGAATCTTGACCGTCATTCTAGGATTTCTAGATTGGGTCCGATATTTCACTATCAAATAATTCCTCAGCAAATCTCCTGTAAGATGAGTTGACCGCCAAACAGACCTCACATTCAGATAAAAGTCCCTTAACTGGTCGGGAATTGAACCCGGGGCCTGCAGGTAAGAGGGAGGCTCGCTACCCATAGATCATGGGACCGGTGACACTCGTAAGAAAAGTTATGAAATATTATGTGAGAACAACAGCTACATAAATTATACCATTGAAGGTATGAATAAATTATGAATGTCACGCCCATTATTGATAAGCAAACATATTGCTGCCGAAAAATCCCCACAACGTCTTACGTTACCTATACGTTTCAGGAATAAATTTTCCTACCGAGATCTTGAAAATATTTTAGAAAAATACTACAACGTTGTCTTCAAAATAAGACACTGGGCTTTACTAAATTACGTGTTACATGACTTCTGCACTGCTCAACGAACTTAATGAGACGATTTTCTATAGGAATACAGCAGTAACCCTTTTCATACGTCGTAAACTTACAAATAATCAATATATATACAGTATATACTAGCTGATGTACCCGTGCTTCGCTACGGGATTCTCAGAAAGACTGACTTTGTGGTTTTCGTAACTGAAATCAACATAGGTCATTACAAAAACGTAAGTATGAATGTAGCGATTAAAAGCAATGCTATCATATAAAATACTCGATCACATGGAAAGTCGCACGTTTTATCACTTTTAACGAACAGTGCTTCGGTTAGATTGCGGTGCCAATCTAATAGTCCAAAGTTACAGAGCTGGGATGACCAGGCCGCAGATTGCCATGAACACTCATCTGTCATTATTCCGCTAAATATGCACACTGTTCATTTCAATCAGTGCCTCAGAGTAGGGACTGAATAGCCCGAATGCTATGATGATCCAATGTGTTACGTACCAGTAGTATCAGAAAATGTATAAACCAGGGGAATGGCATGCTAAGAAGAAAGTTATCTAACTCCCCAGCTACTTCCCATCAATATTCAGGCAGGCTGTTACGCTCTGTACGACTGGGCGAGTTGACCGTGTGGTTAGCGGTGCGCAGCTGTGAGCTTGCATCCGAGAGATAGTGGATTCGAACCCCATTGTCGGCAGCGCTGAAGATGGTATTCCGTGGTTTCCCACGTTCACACCAGTCACATGCTGGGCCTGTACCTTAATTAAGGCCTAATGCACTCCTAGCCCTTTCCTATCCCATCGTCGCCATAAAACCTATCTATGTCGGTAAATCAAATAAAAAATACTCTGTACGCAGCAGTAATCCTATCTACCGGAGATGAGGGGCAACAGAAGACACAAAGCACATCACGACAAACAATGGTCAATGTAATGTTATTGTTGATCAATGTTACGAGCTTTCTATATTGTAGGCCTACACATTTAGTTTTCTTTCGACTCTGTGATTTGTAAAATATTTTATACCCTAAACTGTAGTTTCTTATTCTCCGACTTTACATACCTATTTTCATTAAATACTGTTTACCCACTTTCTCGTTACTCTGCGCTGATATGGACTTAGTAACAAAAATCCAAATTCATGAATATCTTTGTGATCATAGCCAGTACGGTAACAATGTAGAAGACGTGAATAATAGGAAATTTAATACTATATAACCTTAGTTATGTAGCATTCATCGGTTACACCTCTAATAAGAAATATTTGAGATTTACATTTTAGGCCTTCCCCTAAACTACCACTTTACTCAGCGTGAATAAAATAAGTTATAGCCTAGACTATAGCGACTTATTTCCTCACTTTGCATACCGATTTTCATCAAGATAGGACTACTAATAACAATATTTAAGAATTAAATTTTAGGCCTTCCCCTAAACTACCATTTTTCTCAGAGTGAATACAATGATTGATAGCCTAGATTGTAGCAATTTATTCCCCAACTTCGCATACCCACTTTCTTTAAAATACGACCACTAATAACATAAATAGTTGAGAATTCAATTTTAGGCCTTCCCCTAAACTACCATTTCACTCAGCGTGAGTAAAATGATTTATAGCCTAGATTGTAGCGGTTCATCCCCCGACTTCACATACCGATTTTCATTAGAGCACTAATAACATAAATAGTTGAGAATTCAATTTTTGGCCTTCCCCTGAACTACCATTTCACTCAGCGTGAGTAAAATGATTTATAGCCTAGATTGTAGCGGCTCATCCCCCGACTTCACATACCGATTTTCATTAGAGCACTAATAACATAAATAGTTGAGAATTCAATTTTAGGCCTTCCCCTAAACTACCATTTCACTCAGCGTGAGTAAAATGATTTATAGCCTAGATTGTAGAGCGGAGTGAAGTCTTAAAATGAGTATATCCATATCTCAAATACTGAACAGTTTAAAGACGTGAAGATTGATATTTGGAATCTCCTTTAAAAATAAAGACGTATTTTTTTCGTTTTCTGGAAATCCACTTAAAGGGGCAAAAATAAGCGAAAGGGGGTTGAACCCTTTTTGCGAGGATATTTATATCTCAAAAACTGAAGATGTTACAGACGTGAAAATTGGTATTTAGAATCTCCTTTAAAAATAAAAATTACATATTTTTTGTTTTTGGAAAATCCACTTAAAGGTGGCTGAACAGGAATGACAAATGGGGTGAATTTTTAAGATCAATATATATCTACAGTATATCTAAAAAACGTAACATGTTACAGACGGAAAAATTGGTATTTGAAATCTTCTGTAAAATTAAAGGAACAGGCATAATTTGTTTTCGGAAAAACACTTGAGTGGGGGTAAGGGCTGAAAAGCTGCTTGAATTCTTTTTATTAGGATACTGATATCTCAAAAACTGAATATGTTACGTCAAAAATGGTATCTGGGACCTCCTTTAAAAATAAAGAAACACGTATTGTTTTGTTTTCGGAAAATCAACTTCAGGGTTTTTTAAAAGGGAATAAAAAGAGGTTGAATTCTTTTTTGAGGATACTTATTTCTCAAAAACTAAAGGTGTTACAGACATGAAAATTTGTATTTCGAATGTTTTTAATAATAAAGAAACATGTATTTTTTGTTTTCGGAATATTCACTTAAGGCGGTGGTGTGAAAAGAAGCGAAGAAAGAGTTGAATTCTTTTTAAAGGATTCTCATATATCAAACACTGGAGAAGTTACAGATTTGATCATTGGAATTTGGAATCTCCTTTAAAAATAAAGAAACACGTATTTCTTTGTTTTCTGAAGATCCATTGAAGGGGGGCAAAAATAAGTGAAAAGTGGGTTGATCACTTTTACGAGGATACTTATAACTACAAAACTGAAGATGTTACAGACGTGAAAATCAGTATTTGGAATCTCCTTTAAAAATAAAGAAACGCGTATTTGTTGTTTGTGGAAAATACACTTAAGGGGGTTGAGGGTGAGTGACAAATGGGATGAATTTTAAAATGAAAGTATTTACAGTATATCTCAAAAACTGAATATGTTACAGACGTCAGAAATGGTATCTGGAACCTCATTTAAAAATTAAGAAACACTGTTTTGTTTTAGGAAAATCCACTTAAAAGGCTTTTAAAAGGGACTGAAGAATGGGTCGAATTTTTTAAAGAATAATTATATCTTAAAAACTGAAGATGTTGCAGACATGAAAATTTGTATTTGGAATTTCTTTAAAAATAAAGAAACATGTATTTTTTTGTTTTCGTAATATTCACTTAAACGGGGTGGGGGTGAAGAGAAGTGAAGAAAGAGTTGAGTTCTTTTTATGAGTATAGTATACTTATACATCAAATACTAAGGATGTTAATGACTTGATAATTGGCATTTTGAATCTCCTTTAAAATTAAAGAAACACGTATTTTGTTATTTTCTAAAAATCCACTTAATTGGGGCAAGAAGAAGTGAAAAGGAGGTTGAATCCTTTTTACGAGGATACTTAGGCAAATACTGAAGGTATTTCAGACGTGAAAATTGGTACTGGAATCACCTTTTTAAAGTAAAGAAACACGTATAGTTTTGTTTTCGGAATATCTACTTAAGAGGGGTGGTATGAGAAGGAAATGAAGAAGGAGTGAGGAATGAGAAAATTATGCTTTTATATGAAACCGTTTGTATTACGAAGTTAAAATTTCAAATGATATACTAGGTGTTAAATGGCAGAAGGTTTGAAACGAATTTAATCCCTCAGAGAGTTAAATGGGGGTTAAGATCCTAAAACAAATATATTCATTCCTTCCTCCGAAACGGTTTAACGTGCGCAGACAAAATTCCAATTAACTTACTTACTTAACTTAATTCCTGTTGTTCCTTGTGGAACATAGGGCATCAACAAAGCATCTCCATCTGATCCTGTTGTCAGCCAACCTCTTCACCTCTCTCCAGGTCTTGCCTTCTTCCATTGCCTCCATGTGTACAGATCTTCGCCACGTTTGTTTGGGCCTTCCTCTCCTCCTTTTACCCTGCGGGTTCCAATCCAGTGCCTCTCTCTCGATGGCTTCATTTCCTTTCCTCAACGTATGCCCTATCCATTTCCATTTCCGCCGCTTTATCTGTATGGCCATCTCGGTTTCACCCGTCCTTCTCTATAGTTCATGATTGGAGATTACTTCCGGCCAGTAGATGTTTAAAATCTTCCTTAAACAGCGGTTGACAAAGGTCTGCAACTTGGAGGTAATCACTTTAGTCACCTTCCAGGTCTCGGACCCATACAGTAGAACAGCCTTGACATTACTTCGGAAAATGCGAAGTTTGGTCCTGATAGATATTTTGTTGTTCTTCCATACCGGATAGAGCCGAACAAAGGCACCGTTCGCTTTTTGTATACGTTGAGAAACATCCTGTACTGCTCCTCCATCTTTGGAAACTACACTGCCCAAGTAGGTGAAACTATCCACATCCTCTATCGGTTCATCGCTGAAGACAAATGGGTCTAGTTTGTTGGTGTTCATCCTTAGGGCCTTGGTCTTCTTTGAGTTAATCGTTAGTCCCACCTTTTTTCCTTATTTTACCAAGTCTTCAATCTTTGATTGCATTTCACCATGTGCCTCAGACAGGAGACACACATCGTCAGCGAAGTCTAGGTCTTCTAACCTATTTGCCAATCCCCACTGGATACCACGTTTCACATTTCGCGTTACATTTCGCATTACCGCATCAATCACCACCAGGAACAAGGTTGGCGAGAGGATACAACCTTGACGTACTCCTGAACGTACAGATATAGGTTCAGATACACGGCCCTCATGTATGACTCTGCATGTATAATCACGGTATGTTTCCTGAATGAGGTTGGTAATTTGTGATGGCACACCATACCGCTTCACTTCCTTCCACATAGCTTCTCTGTTGATCGAATCAAAAGCTTTTTCGAAATCGATGAACACTGCATAGAGGCGAGATGACCATTCAGCACACTGCTCCAGAATTATCCTCAAGGTGTTTATTTGGTCTACACACGAGCGGTTTGATCGAAAGCCTGCCTGTTCCCGTCGGAGCCTCAAGTTGATATACTCCTTAATTCTGTTTAACAAAACCCTGGTGAAGACTTTGCCAGGGATTGAAAGAAGCGTAATGCCCCTCCAGTTGTTACAATTTGACGTATCGCCCTTCTTTGGCAACTTCACCAGCAACCCACATTTCCAATCTGTCGGCATTTCTCCATTAAGCCATATCTTCTCAAATAGCGGCTGCAACATATTGGCAGTGGTATCCATATCAACCTTCATGACTTCTGCTGGAATATTGTCAACACCTGCTGCCTTACCAATATGTAACTCTCTCAATGCCCGCTTGATTTCCTCCACTGTTGGAATGCAGACTTTAATCCTTGGGTCAGGCTGGGTTTCTTCCTCTTCTTCGCCTTCTCCTGCATCTACTTGCTCCTCCAAGGAGTGGTTTAACACTGCAGAGAAATGTTCCTGCCATCGCTTCAGTTGATCCTCGGAGTTTGTTAGGAGGACACCATCTTTGTTTCTGACTGGACGGTTTTCCTGCATCTGCTTCCTTGCCAGAACTCTGGTGATGGTATAGAGTTCTCTAAGATTTCCCTTTCTGGCTGCCTCCTCTGCTTGTTGAGATAGGTCATCTATCCATTTCCTTTGATCTCTCCTCACACTTCTCTTTACTTCCTTATCCTTCGCAGCATATTTGGATTGCAGTTCTGCCTTCCTTGCTCGTGTCTTACATGCATTCATTACTTCCTTTATCTCTTTCCTTTGTCTGATAATTCCCCATGTCTGGTCAGTCATCCAGTCTTTTTTCCTCCTGTCCTTAAAACCCAGGATATTTTCACTTACTTCAGTAAATACAGATCTAGTCTTCACCCATTTTTCCTCAATAGTTTCATCCTCCACCTCAGTGAGTGCTTGGAATCGATTCTTTAGTTCTATCCTGAAGGCTTCTTTCACATTTCTGTCATCCCTTAGCTTTCCAACATCATATCGCTTCCTTATTTGCTCTATCCTTCTCTTCTGTGCCTGTATTTTCATTCTAAAGGTAGCCACAACAAGATGGTGATCACTACCAATGTCTGCACCTCTCTTATTCCTCACATCCAACAATGAACTCCTCCACCTTCGTTCAATAGCCACATGATCTATCTGGTTTTCTGTCCTATGATCCGGTGATACCCATGTCACCTTATGGCAGTCTTTATGTGGAAATATAGTACCACCAATAACCAAATCGTGGCTTGCACAGAAGTCCACAAATAGCTGTCCATTCTCATTTCGTTCCCCTAAACCATGCCGTCCCATAATATGTTCAAGTCCTTCGTTGTCCTGTCCCACTTTTGCATTCAAATCTCCTCCAACTAGGATGATATCCTTCCTTTTCTGTTTCTTAACCGTTCTATTGAGATGTCCATAGAACGTCTGTTTGTCTTCCTCCTCCGCTGACTCCGTAGGTGCATAGCATATTATCAACACAATGTTTCTAATATTGGTCTTAAAACGTGCCACTATTATCCTTTCCGTCACTGGGTACCACTCCATAAGGCTCCTCTTGGCCTCCTTATCCATTAATATACCCACACCTCCATAACTTGCTCCGTCGCCCTCGGGTCTTCCAGAGTATATAAATGTAGCTCCATCATGGGTTGCCAGTTCCCCAAACTCACTCCATCTTACCTCACTCAAACCTAGGATGTTCAGGCCATAACTCCTCATACATGCCACTGCCTGTCGTAGCCTTCCACTTTCCCGCAGAGTCCTCACATTCCATAGCCCAATTTTCGTTAGCCTTTTCAAGCCAAAGGTCGTCATCTTCGGATCCGTCCGGTTTCTCATTGTTGATGTTTCTGTAATAAGGTAATTTAAGGTTGTGCGAGTTATTGGCCCACAGCACCCGAGCTTGGTGGTGGGGCTGCCACCTACGCCTCCAAGCCTGCTGTTTTCTGTTGGGGTAGTCTCCCTTAGCCTTTGAAGATCCCTCTTCACCACAAGGCAGTGGTTTTCCTCTTTATTTTACCCCAAGAGGAAGGGTTACCTCCTCCGCCAACTTTGCCGTACCAAAGGTCTCCTTCTCCGCCTCAGTTGCCGTTAAGGACTTCACCAGAGCCCCGTTAGCCGTTACTTTTCAGGGTTCCTGTAAGGCCTTCACAGCTACCGTAGCGGTCCTGGGGCACACAAGGTCCCCGCTGTACTTCACCCTTACAGGCTATCCCCTACTTCGTACCGTTGCCCGTCCCCCACGACGTGGACGAGGGGTTGGACTTATGGGGGATAAAATTCCAATTAGTGGTATATATTTTAATCCTGGGAGTGAAATGGGAAATATTTTTAAAGGTTCCTCCCCTTAACTGTTAAATGGTTTAAGATCCGGTAACGAAATTATTCATCCCTCCGAAACAGTTTGGTGTACAAAGTTGTAATTTTACTTATTTTTATGCCATAGGTGTAAACTATTGTATACTTCAAAATATTTCTCCCCTAAGCGGTTTGGATGGTGATTGTCTCTCAAACACTCAATACCTATTCTTCCAAGACCGTTCAGGCAAGAACTTACATTCCCACTTCTCCTCCAGGCAAATGCCGGGGTGATATCTCACTTAAGGCCACGGCCGCTTCCTTCCCTCTTCCTTGTCTATCCCTTCCAATCTTCCCATCCCCCCACAAGGCCCCTGTTCAGCATAGCAGGTGAGGCCGCCTGGGTGAGGTACTGGTCATTCTCCCCAGTTGTATACCAGAGTCTGCCCTCGAGGCGGTAGAGGTGGGATCCCTCGCTGAGTCCAATGGAAAAACCAACCCTGGAGGATAAGCAGATTAAGAAGAAGAAGAAGAAGAAGAAGGAGGAGGAGGAGAAGAAGAAGAAGAAGAAGAAGAAATTATCGATGTTCGAGTTGATTGTCACTCATAAGAACGTGTAACAAGAGGAGGGCGAAGAACAGAAACCTAGGGTAAGACTATTCGCAGAAAACCGATGGTTTAAAATTTCAACTGTGATAATTAGGAGTCCTTTCGATGGATTCAGCAGGTTAAAGCAGACTAAAAAAAGGAGAAGAAATCTATATAAATAAAATTGTTTCTGTTTGTCTGTTTGTCTGTCTGTTTGTCTGTTCCACCATCACGTCGAAACGGCTGGATAGATCTCAACCAAACTTCATATTTAGAGTATACTGACCCCGGGGAAGGTTTCGATATGCATATCATTTTAAAATCTTTGAAAAGACGGGGGTTTTATAGGAAAAACGGTTTTCCTCGATTTTCTCTTATACTATTATAGGCAAAATATCGAATTTGTCGTATAAGGACGAGACAAAGCTCAATTTAATCCTCTTGACGCAAAGAACAAAACTCGGTAAGCCCTACGGGCCCGAAAACCATGTTTTAAGGCCCTAAAACCAACCGTTACGGAGATATTGGCACCACACTACCCCTGCTCTAGGAATCGGATAAAGAAATGAACTGCCGTAACCATGGCAACGTCAGCTCCAGGATTCTAGAGCAGTGAGATTATGCATGTACGTTTGGGCATAGCTGTCAACCAAAATAGGTACAAATAAGACTTAATATCTGGGAAAAAAATATACTGTTGTGTAAGGCACTCATAGGACTCCTTTGGGCGGGGATGGAAAGGGGGTGAAGAACGAGTGTAAAAATCTATATAAATAAAATTGTTTCTGTTTGTCTGTCTGTTTGTCTGTTCCACCATCACGTCGAAACGGCTGGATAGATCTCAACCAAATTTCATATTTAGGGTATACTCATCCCGGAGAAGGTTTTGATATGCATATCATTTTAAAATCCTTGAATAGACAGGGGGTTTATAGGAAAACCAGAATGGTTTTTCCACCATCACGTCGAAACGGCTGGATAGATCTCAACCAAACTTCATATTTAGAGGATACTCATCGCGGGGAAGTTTTCCATATGCATATCATTTTAAAATATTTGAATATATGGGGGGTTTATAGGAAAATCAGAATGGTTTTTCCACCATCACGTCGAAACGGCTGGATGGATCTCAACCAAACATTGTATTTAGAGTATACTAATCCCGGGGAAGGTTTAGATATGCATATCATTTTAAAATCCTTGAATAGACGGGGGGTTTATAGGAAAACCAGAGTGGTTTTCCCACCATCACGTCGAAACGGCTGGATAGATCTCAACCAAACTTCATATTTAGAGGATACTCATCGCGGGGAAGTTTTCCATATGCATATCATTTTAAAATATTTGAATATATGGGGGGTTTATAGGAAAATCAGAATGGTTTTTCCACCATCACGTCGAAACGGCTGGATGGATCTCAACCAAACATTGTATTTAGAGTATACTAATCCCGGGGAAGGTTTAGATATGCATATCATTTTAAAATCCTTGAATAGACGGGGGGTTTATAGGAAAACCAGAGTGGTTTTCCCACCATCACGTCGAAACGGCTGGATAGATCTCAGCCAAACTTCATATTTAGAGTATACTCATCCCAGGAAAGGTTCCGATATGCATATAATTTTAAAATCTTTGAATAGACGGGGTGTTTATAGGAAAACCACAGTGGTTTTCCTCTATTTTCTCTTATACTATTGATTTTCTGTAAACTTCGTTTACCGTACGTGAAACGTCTCTTCATTATAAACAACTTTCGTTATGTTCATAATTTACTTTACTCTTCACATGACGGAGAAATTTACAATTTTCTTCTGGTATCATGCTCTGCATTTAGTGACCGACAGACCGACAACGAACCTACAGGTTACCATGGCAACGTCTCTGACTGCATGCCAGTAGGGAAGTAACGTATTGCCATTTTCCTCATCATGCTTTTAAATTCGTGGTTGTTCCTTGGGTAGATGGCAAGAGAGGCATCAATCGGCTCATCTGCGGGATATTGGCGGAATATCGTTGGAGGTTATAACCGCCCTCGAATAGATTAAGTAATAACACCATTAGTCATCTTCATATTTGTTTACCTAAGAATCACTGAACCTAAATTTCTCCTCTGTTAGCGCTTTATTATATCCATAACTCACGGCATTTATTTATTTGTCGTTATCCGGCTGTCCTCAGTTATAATCCATTTTCTATTAGTTTCAACATTCTTAACTGTATTATTTTCTTCCTTAATTACGCCGTATGTACGTGAATGCTAGAAACTACTGGATGCATTTCCACCAAGATTCGTATTTAGAATACACCTGTCCTTGATAGGTTTCAGGGCAAATATTGTTTCTAAATCCCTGAACTAACTGGGGGTTTATACGAAACCGAAACAGTGATTTTGCACTTCCAAAAAATATACACAACAAAAGTTTATGGAAGTCTACCTACCTTGGTAGAAATTAATGTCTAAACCTTTTTTTCTCATGTGCATCATTTCGATACGAGGATCAATAAGGGAGATATCATTAAAGGACCGTTTTTCTGTACAAGTCCCATCGGACTTAACTCACGAGCGGGTGCGTGTAAAGCGTATTCCTTACAACTTGGAAACTACTGAAGACATTCGAAACAAAATTTATATTTAGCATCCACCTGTCCAAAGGTAGGTTTTAAACGTAAATAACATTTCATGTTCCGGAATGGACTGGCGGTTTATAAGGAACCGAAATGGTGATTTTACTCTTCCACAATATATACAGAACAAGACCAACCTGACTGGAAATCGACCAAACCTGATGGAATTCCACCTCTAAACCTTTTTTTTCATGTGCATTTTTTCGTCAGGAGGATTAATAAGGGAGATATCATGAATGGTCACTTTTGCAGGTTAAGTCCAGCGGACATAGCCCAAAAGGTGTTTTACATGGAGCAGATTCCTTATCTATATAAATCAAATCGTAACGACTGTGTACCTCTACACTGACTATTTTGGCGAAATTTTCGTACAGCTTTCCGTTTAAGGGGTAATAATAACAATCTCCATAATTTTTGATTTCCTGAAAGTCCTAATTTTTACCCGCCTCGCCCAAAATCCACATTGTGGCATAATCTGCCAGAAGAATAAGAAGATAATTGAAATTTGACAAAATTATACGTTTTAGCCTGTAACGAATGAAAAATCCTATATCATTAAATTTTTCATTTTTTATCCCCGAAGAATATCGAAATATGCAGGCAATTTTAATGATGGTGCAGACCTTCGGAAATTCCTATCACGTAACGGATTGCACAATCTCCGTTCAATTTGGAATGATCTACAACCTTGGTCTTATGACTTTATGCCGTATCTGTATCCCTTTTACGTTTGATTTTTCTCTATTAATCGATGTTAAGTCAATTTGGAATTTTCACATGCATTATTCATACTTTCAATAACTTATATGAAATACAGAATCATCAAACTCTTCACGAAAATTGGCCCACTCAGTAGCCATATGTGAGCCAAATGCTACGTATGTAGCTGTCACATTATTATCCGAAAAGTAATGTAATGTGAGATGATCTTACAAAACCTTTACCCTGTTCCACGTTTCTAAATCTGACCCAAGAATAGATGACATATCATTGGACCAGCCATTTAGGCCACTAAATCCGGCGTGTCTTATGGTATAATCCTTTGTCGATATGACGTACGTTTAGTAGCAGTTAATCTGTAAATGAAGGTCTTCAATATTGTAAACACGCATATACTTTCGTATGTCGATCTATATATATTCACTGATGTCGATTTAGCGATCGAGAAAGGGTCGGTCTGCTATTGTAATCAGTACTCCCCACACCGACTTTGACTGGCAGTAGGAAAGGGTTCCTTCTCCAACTCCTGTGTAACTGTCATTAGTAAGGAAGGCCTACAATTGTAATGAATAGTTCCCTTCTCGATTTGACTTGCAGAAGGTAAGTGAGCATGCAGTTTTGTTTAAAACTCCCCTACCCGATTGTGTTTGGCAGTAGGCAAGGGTGCCCGCCATTATAAAGAAATGTACTCATCTAAAATGTGACTGGCATTAGGCATAGTGGCCTGCTATTTTGATGGAAACTCACCAACTTGGTGTGACTGGCAGTACGCTGGCTGGCAGTAGGAAAAGGGGCCTGTCATTATAATGATAACTGCACAACTCAATTTCGAGTGATAGTAGGGTAATTGCCTGCCATTATAATAAAAACTGTAATCTGTCTGGAGGTAGGAAAGGGGGGCTGCCATTTTAACGAAAACTCCCCAAATCGATTCTGTCCGCATAGTAGGCAATGGGGCCTGCAATTATAATGTAAACTTCCCAACCTGATTGTGAATGCCAGTAGGCAAGTGAGCCTGCCGTTATATCACAAATCCGTAACAAACACTTTACATTGGAAACGTACGGGGACCTCCCCATGCTCTTTCTCGGATAACGCTAAGAGACATGCAATTTTAAAACTATCTTATTTACTGCATGTACACTATTTACTTCGATATTCGAATACAATGTAGAATACCGTAGCGAAGCACGGGTACATTCGCTAGTAATAAATAATAAGCTATCGACAACTGTGTCGTTTACATTTATACACATTAACATTTTTAAATTTCGTCTGAATGCTTGTTAGAATGACGCACTCACACCTCGAAATATTGAATTTCCGGTTGGCCTTCAAGGGTTGTACATAAAATGCAAATATCTTGGCACTAACGGAATATTCCTGAACTTGGTCTTATTAAGCACAGCCTTCTGATGTGACTTTTCATCTCTTTGAAAGTGGTGAAGAAGACTACTTTCAGATATAATTTTTATAAGGCTTGGCTGGAGACCTTAATAATTGAGCTGGTCTGTTTAAATATATCGAAGAAGACTTTCATTTCAGTCATGAATATTTTCAGCTTTCAGTTGAGTTTCTTGAGAATACACTGCCTGAACAAAAAATTGGAGCACCCAGAAGAACTGGTCGGATGTCACCTTCACGTTCACGCCGTCGGCAGGTATGCAAAAGATTGGAGTTGCAATTCTCTGTGACAGTTAGAACAGGCACGAGAGTGCATTAGTGTTACCAGGCCGCTGAGGGTATGTAAGGGGCGTGAACAGCGTCAGAGCCGGCCCCACGGTGTAGTGGTAGCGTGCCTGCTTCTTATCTGGAGGCTCCGGGTTCGATTCCTAGCCATTTTATGATTTCTTTACCGGGATCTGAGGGCTAGTTTTAGGTCCAATCAGATTACATGATTACAAATGAGGAGCTATCTGATGTTGAGATAGCGGCCCCGGTATAGAAACCAAGGGTAACGGCCGTGAGTGTTCGTCGTGCTGACCCCATGGCACTTCGTAATCTGCAGGTCTTCGGGCTGAGCAGCGGTCGCTTGGTAGGCCATAGCCCTTCGGGTCTGTAGCGCCCTGATGTTTGGTTTAGTTTGGTTTTGGGAACAGCGTGAGTTGCTGAGGGATCACTATGAAGGATATGGAGAAGCCGCGTACTCTTACGAGACGTTATCAGCACGTGATAGTGTTTGAAAGCGGTCTCACTATGGGTCCTCATTTGACCAGCTAGCCGAATCATGCAATCTCCAGGTTTGTGGGGTATTCGGAAGTGACAGTATTCAGATGTCGAACTGCATTGGAACGTGAAGGTAGGCATATTCGTTGCCAAGGTTCTGGTCTCCCACCTCAGAACCCATTCACATCTGCGCCTGCAGTCAGAGACAAGTAATGGACTCCCTCCAACATTCAGTATCATCCCGCACCATTAGTTGGTGCCTAGCAGCAGCCGGACTAGGAAATTACCGTCCCATGCGTAGGTTACAATTAACACCACACCACAAATGGCTGCGCCTGGAGTGCTGCCGTGTCCCTGAAGAATGGACTACTGATGAATAGCGTCGCATTGTGCTCAGTGATGATTTGCGATTCTGCACTACTCCGGATGACAATTGTCTGCGAATATGACGGCGACCTGGAGAGAGGTCCCATTCTTCCAATGTTTTGGAGAGACACAGCGATGTTACTCCTGTCGTCATGATGTGGAGTGCCATCGGTTACGTCTTCAGGACATGGCTGGTAGTGACTGAGGGAACTCTGACTCCCTGCAACATTTTGTATCATCCCGCACCATTGGTCGGAGCCTAGCAGCAGCCGGACTAGGAAATTACCGACCAATGCGTAGGTTACAATTAACACCACACCACAAATGGCTGCGTCTGGAGTGCTGCCGTGCCCATGAAGAATGGACTACTGATGAATAGCGTCGCATTGTGTTCAGTGAAGAATTGCAATTCTGCACTACTCCGGATGAGAATCGTCTGCGAATATGACGGCGACCTGGAGAGTGTTCCCATTCTTCCAAAGTTTAGGAGAGACAAAGCGATGTCACTCCTGTCGTCATGATGTGGAGTGCATCGGTTACGTCTTCAGGACATGGCTGGTAGTGACTGAGGGAACTCTGACGGACATCCTGCGTCCTCATGTGTTTCCCCTCATGCGACAATATCGTGGTGCCATTTTGCAACAAGACAATGCTCGTCCACACACGGCACATGTCTGTGAACTCTGGATGATGTTGAGGTGCTCCCGTAATCATAAAGCTCCCCGTATCTTTGCCGGTTGTACATGCGTGGGACCAGATCAGACGTCAACTCCGTCCCAGCGCCAGTATCCAGGATATCAAGAACCAGTAACGAATGTTGTGGGCCAGCTTGCCTCAGGAGAGAATACAGCGGCTTTATGAAACTTTTCCAACCGAAACAGTGCATATATCCAGGCCAGAGGGGTTAAGCGTAATATTGATAAGTGGGCTCGTATTGCCACATTCTTTGTAAATTTGATCCGATATTGTAATCCCTGAAATGACATCACATACCCAATCAACAGGTGGAGTTTCATTTAATTTTCCTCCTCCCCTTTTGGGTGCTTCAAGTTTTTTTGTACGGCAGTGTAATACTTACATCGGAGGCAGTGCTTATATAGAGAAAACTCGCTGTCTTACCTGGCTTTACTCGGTCTAACGATCACAAAAGCTCCAAATTTTCTGGTGTCCCTCGCCTTATAAAAGAACGCACACCTTGTAGAATTATATTGCACAGTCTTCAAAATGATATGTCACACGATCAAATGGAAATACTTGATGTAGGAATAATCTACGGAGAGAAGAAGATCAAAACGGACTGAGACAATGAACTAGGACAACCCAGGATAAACCCTTCGGTCCTTTTCACAATCATTATGGTGCTAAAAGTATGGAAATGCGGACCCAGTAACTATAAATATCTCGGCAGATTGAGTTCAATGTAAACGGAATTTCTTGTGAATAGCAAATGTAACACTTTGGTGCTATTCACAATCATTATCGTGATATCGTGATGTGGATCCAGTAACCGAAGTATCTTGACAGATTAACGCTGGTTAGAAATCGGCCTTGTAAGTAGAGAAAGCATTTCGGTGCTATTCGCAATAATTATGCTGCTAAGAATACGTAAATATGGTTGCAGAAACAATAAGTATATCGGAAGATTAAGGCTAGCTACGAGTTTAAAATGATTAAACAAAATCTGTCCTTGGCATTGCCTGCACTCGCGCCTACTTCCAACACCAGTTGTAGACTCCTTAAGCTGACCTTGCCATGGTTACGGCCGGTCATTTATTCATTTGATTCTTACAGCGGGGATAGTGTGTTGCCAATATCTAAGAAACAGTTAGTTTTAGGGATTTAAAACGTGGTTTTCAGTAGTTTTGCTCTTCACGTCGTGAGGCCAAATGAAACATTTCATCCTGGAGGTGTGCAAGGTCGGGTTCAATCCTGAGGTGCGTATGTGATGTTTTGAGGGTGTTTTTCGTATCATGGATTGGGCCCGTCACTGAGGTGACCTCTAACATGTTTATGTAAACATTCTGGATGATCTAGTGTTGCCTTCGAGTCAACACCTGCACGATGAGTATGTTATTGATACTGCGATTTTTGAAGATGACAACAGCAAAGTTCATCGAGCTGGACGCGTATGTGACAGGTTTTATAAACTCTCCCCCACCTTTTTCCATCTCGGTTTGCGTGAAAAATCACATGAACTGAGCCCCATTGAAAATCTGTGGGACATGTTGTAACAGTGAGTAAAGCGCCGACATCAGTATCCCTGTAATTTGGTGGAATTGCGCGATCAAATCTTCGGCGAGTGGCTTAACCTGGATGTGAGTACCTGCACAACCTTGTGGACTCACTTTTTAACCGAATTCAGGCGGTTATCAAGTCCAAGGGGGCAGTTACACTGTATTAAATGCTGCTAGTAAAGATTTCTTCAGGGGTGACTAACTTTTTGCCCGGTGAGCTTATTTATTCCACTCGTTTCTGTATTTGTGCTGAGTATTCCCTTTATTCACTTTTCTCACTTTTCTTGGGTTTTCCTCCATTCAGTTCTACCTCTACACCCAGTAATTCCAATTATATCTCTCTACCTAGTATACAGTATTTTATTAAATTATTGCCAGAGTTGAGAAGTAATAGAACAACTTGTACCGTTACTTTTTACAAAACGTAATTTTTACTAATGTACTTTTTGGAAAAAATGTAATCGTTACATTCTAGTGAACGACATACATCTCACGTGAACAGAAGCGAGGGAAAATGTGATGATGGTCATGAAGATAACGTTTTATATTGTATTCAGCACAATCAGTAGCTTCTTTACTCGTTTTCTTTTTTATTCAAATCCTAGCCAAATTAAATTACTGAAATAACTCTTTCTGTAATTTGCTCCTTGCTTCAATACCCTCAGTTGTTTTTTGATTTTTGAAAAATGTCCAAATCTAAGGGCTTAAATGAAACTCTGCATTGTCTCACATTAGCGCTCGTAGTGGTGCTTAAGTGAAACTCAGCATTGACTCACATTAGCGCTCGTAGTGGTAGAAAAAATGGCAAACTGCTAACCCAATCGACCGCATATGATTGAGTCTACGGCGTGTCACCATCACCATCCCTAGAATGTTTTCAACATTGAGTTACTTGCTTGAAGGTCTAGAACTGGAGCTTTTCAGAAAATGCAAAGATGTACTTTCCCCGAAGAGGCTGAGGCTTCGCGATGCAAATTTCAAGAACCAATTACTTTGTAAAATAAGTGGCAAATTATCTGATATACTAAAAGTCATTAACTGTATTATGAATTATGGGGAAAATTAATTTTGAATCTTCCGATATATCACATTTAATCTCACATAAGGGAACACAAAATAAAGTAACATCTTTCTCCTTGCAAACTTTGCTATCATTCTAGCACCAAGCAAACAATGTCAGTGAATTACAATACTTAAGCATGGCATTCTAAAAAGTAATAGTAATTATTGTACTTGTTATCTTAATGCTTTCTTGTTGAGAAAGTTATTTATAATTGTAAATGAATAAAACACTTCACAGGTAACTGTAATTTCATTTTTCTTGTACTTTTTCCATCACTGCTTCTCTCCCTCTGCCTAATTTCTTACACTCATTTTCCATTTCTCGTGCGGATTTTTTCCCACACTGTGCGCAGTATCTCTTCTACACCCTTCCGGCTATGGGCCCAGTATTTCCTAGAGTTTGATCCATCCTTGTGTCCAGTATTTCTTCCACTTACTTGTATCTCTCTGAATAGCATTTCTGAATAGCATTTTATCCATACACTTCTATAACTTTACCCACTGTTTCTTCCACTTCATTTTATTCTGTGATCAGTATTTCTTCCACTTACTTGTATCTCTCTGAATAGCATTTTATCCATATACTTCTATATCTTACCCACTGTTTCTTCCACTTCATTTTTATTCTTTGATCAGTATTTCTTCCACTTACTTGTATCTCTCTGAATAGTATTTATCCATGTACTTCTATATCTGTACCCACTGTTTCTTCCACTTCATTTTTATTCTGTGATCCGTATTTCTTCTACATGCTTCTATCATTGGGTCCACCAGGCGAGTTGGCCATGCGTTTACAACCACACAGCTGTGAGCTTGCATCCGGGATATAGCGGGTTCGAACCCCACTGTTGGCAGCCCTGAAGATGGTTTCCCATTTTCACACCAGGCACTTGCTGGGACTGTACCTTAATAAAGGCCACGGCCACTTCCTTCCTACTCCTAGGCCTTTCCTATCCCATCGTCGCCATAAGACCTATCTGTGTCGGTGCGACGTAAAGCAAGTTGGAAATACTGGGCTCGATATTTCTTCCATTAATAATGTTATTAGCTTTCTGTTCCACTAACTACTTTGACGGTTTTCAGAGACAATTCCATGTAATACTTTATGACATTTCTGTTACCATAGACAATTAATACCTTACTGTACATCATAAGCTTTTTGACGTGATTCAAAATATAGCAGTTAATTATGATACGTTATGCCAAAGAATACTTACTATAACAAATTAAAGCTTGAAATATCAACAATAAATTCTAACATATTACACAATTACAACCTTACTACTTGTTCTTCATATTTCTTCCCATACAGTTCATGTTTTCTTATGGTAATATATGATATGTATGCAACATGTGAGGTGTAAGCTTTTTCGCACCCGTGTAATATGAACAATCGGCTAAAGTTTCGTACTTAAATCTTTCCAGTCACCCATGAGTGGAATAAATAACTGTTTACTGGACTTTCAGTGAAATATTTAGGAAACGTGAAATACATAGCTACATTCAGATATAGAGAGATGCGATGAGTAGAAGAGACATGGACGCCTTTTCTCAATGTTATCGGACAATTACGGATTAGAGTGTAAGAAGATATTCATGGCCGAGGAGTAATTGGCTGCATATTGAATTTCCACTTCATCTTCAGGTGCTTGAGATGTGTGAGCCTTAATTAAGTTCCTCGCAGAGAATCTGCTTTTGGATGGGAAATGCAATTTATGTGCGAGCTAGTCTGTTGCGGGAGGAAGGGGATTGTACAAACAGATAGAGCTCACTGGAGCAAGAAAACTTCCCAAATCATCATGCATTGCGGTTCTATATTCCTATCGTACAGAAATTGAACGTGCTATGCGTCCGGAAGAACAGATTTATCTTTCTGTGGCGGGGACAGTAGAATACATACAAGAGTTTTTCCTCCCTGTGGTAAGGAACAATTGAAAGGACAAATCCAGAACTTCGCATTGTGCGAGCATGGGTCAGCAAATACGGGAAACCTAACTGAGTGTGGCATTCCGTTTATTTACTTGTGCCAGACCCTTCACAATCATCTCCTCTACTCGACGTTCCTTGGTCAACACTAGTTTCCTTCCAGCCCTCTTAGGTTGGCGAGGCTTAGGGTGCCTTCAATTATCACACCCTTTGCGCCCCATTCCTTTCTTTATCTGAGATCCTCATTTTTCAGAGGATTGGACCTCTTCCATCCTTTTTTAACATAAATATGTCTGCCGGATGAGAGTCATCCAAAAATTTGTGTAACGTGACGCGACAAGGTGTGTGACGGAAGTGTAACCATAGCAACCGTGCAGGCAAGGTAGGGATGGATGATCAGATAATGTTACCTAGCAACCGTGCAGGCTATGTCTTGTGGCTGGTTGCCATCTGGAATTATCACCCGTTGCTGAATGGCCATGAGCGAGAGACATTTGATTTTCGCAAAGGCAAAGCAGTTTCTTTGTCCTCCGATCGGTGTTAAGAAAGGATGGTCGTCCAGTTTTATTTCTTCTTCATACATTGACCACCATCGCCTCCACCATCACTATCACCACCACCAAAAACAGACTTTCAGATAAATTACATCAACACCAACGAGCCA
This sequence comes from Anabrus simplex, assembly GCF_040414725.1. Lineage (NCBI taxonomy): Eukaryota > Metazoa > Arthropoda > Insecta > Orthoptera > Tettigoniidae > Anabrus > Anabrus simplex. Next base: position 47,371,505 of record NC_090270.1, read on the forward strand.
TTACATTATTACCTCCTACTTAATATGATGTAGGGCCACATTTTGCCCGCAGAATCGCAGCCACTGGGCGTGAAAAAGATTCAACCAGGTGGTTGACCTGGGGTATCTGGTACTACAAGCGTAAAATTGGGTCCTCCATTTAGCGTACACAGGATGACAAGCCTTGGTGGTGTAGCAAGAATCCGATTCTCCAAGTCGAACCACAAATGTTCAATGGTGTTCACAGCTGGGATAATTAAGAGGCTAGGAATTAAAGAAATTTCATCATCATGTTTCTTGAACCAGTCCTTCACAATCCTGGCAGTGTGGCTTGGTGCATTGTCCTGATGGCCGTCACCACCAGGAAACACTGTTGGTATGTGCTAGTCTTGGCTCCCCTCCAGATACCGGATAGTATTTCGGGATGGTGTGTCGGAATAATGGTCCCCAGTGTGTCCCATGGAAACATCGCCCAGATCATCACACCTCCTCCACCAGCCTGTCACCAATCCACCGTGAAACCACGTGCCGTAGCCTCCCATTGAAATCGACGTACACACTGCCGTCAACGTGATGAATTATAAATCTGGATTCATAGGACCAGGTGAATCATCCACAGTCCAGTGGCGATTATTTTGCATCCATCTTATTCGCTACTTTTGATGGAGTGCCGTCAGCATTAGGGAACGACTGGGTCGTTGACTTCGCAGTTTCATGTGCAGCAGTATTTGATGAACAGCATGCTGGAAAACTTTGGCCTGGTCATCACCAACGTACCTGTTGGCAATTTCTCGAACAGTGGCCTCACGGTCACTCCGAACAATGCGCAACAGCCTCCACTGGTCTGTGGCATCAATGAACTGCAGTCAACAAGCCGCACTGTTTCAGATATACTGGTAGCAAGGCACCGTACCATCACAACAATTTGCCCTCTATCAAACGCGGAGAGATCGGACACTTTTCCCATTCTGACACCGGAGACTACTAATAGAAAGCCTGTACAACTGCTCTGCTAGCAGCTTGTGTGTTACTCTCCTTGCTCCAGGCGTGAATAGCATTCTCGTGTTGGGTTGGTCATAATATAATGGATAAAATAAACCAAACCCATGGCGCTAAGGTCCTGAAGGACCATGACCTAAAAAACGACCGTTGCTCAGCTCGAATGCCTGCAGATTATGAGATGTCGTGTGGTCAGCATGACGAATACTTTCGGCCGTTATTCTTAGCTTTATAGACAGATGTAATTGATCATCGGTATAAATTCATAGATGAAACTTGTTTTATGGTATCCAAGTGGAATAGCCACTGTATTCTCACCAAGGTGATCACATTTCAGAGGATCTGTATCAGGTATAACAACTTGTGTTTCCCTGACTGTTCCTACTCAACAGTTACGTAAAACTACAAGCTGACTTTTAAGATACAGTCACAAAAATTGCAATCTAAGGTAATGTCCGATGATTCGGGAATCCATTTGTGATAGAAGGTCTTGCACCATACCTGTAATTGTGCTTCATAATATAGAGTAAATTAATTAGTTTTTAATAATAATACCAAGTGAAATATAATTTCCTATTTATTCAACAAATCATCAAAGAAGAAATGAGCCTTCCTCCCTCTTTATCACATAGAACTCCTTAAGAGGAGATTATTCTTTTACAATACTGGCTTTACGTCGCACCAACACAGGCGACGATGGGAAAGGAAAGGGCTAGGAGTGGGAAAGACGCGACCGTGGCCTTAATTAGGTCACAACTCCAGCGTTCGCATGGTGTGAAAAGGGGCAACTACGGAGAACAATTTCCAGGGCTACCGACAGTAGGGTTCAAATCCACTATGTCCCCCCGAATGCAAGCTGATAACTACGTTACTCAATTCATGCAGTCACTTGCTCCGTATAAATAGGATATGATGACAGACAATTCTGAATAAGTACATTTATACACGAAAGGTTTATGTTTCGGTAACATATTCTCAAAGTGTCATGCCTGAATTAAAACTAATAATGCGTTAATTTTTTTCAAATGCTAGGTATTCCAGGAGCTACGCCCACTGTCGTGTGAAACTTATTTCCTACAGTTGGTTTTCAAAAAAAAATGATAAGCGATCTGCTGTGTAACAGATTGAAAATGTCTGCAGTATTTACTTATTAGATCGGCCTTTTTCAATCCTCGTATTGGAAGGTATTGGCTGTTTGTTCGTGCCTGGTGTTCAGTACGTTTGTTGGTCATTTCTTGTGAACATAGTGACACAATTTCAATAAAATTAAGTTTTAGTTCAGGATGACAAGCCCTGGTTCAAAAAGTAAAGCAAAACTGTGGGGTTCAGGATAGTAAATTTGTCGTCGGTGTGCCAGTCCAAAGTTCGTGGAGAGTTGATTTTGAATACCCACCTAATGTATTTTCCCCTTCTTCATGATTCTCCACATTTACCTTTTACGTTCTTATTTCCTGCATTTTCATGTTTTACAATTTTCATAACACAGGTACATTTCTTCGAGAACTAATCACAACATTTTAGTTAAACTGGGCATCTATTTTTTTGTACTGTATTAACTAAGGTAAATTTATCTAAAAGCTTTTTTTCATATGTCTATTATATTATAATATGGAGTCTTTTAACGTGGCAAGCAATGAACAATATTTTAAATCTTAAAAATAAGTCGTCTAATAAAAATATAAAGAATCTTCTCCTGCTAATGAAGGTTCTGATGTCATAAACCAGGTGCCATATTTTTGTAAAAATATACCTGTTTGCGTGATTAGTGAAAGGAGTGAAAATTGACTGGAAGGTTAGCGTCCACAAAACGAGTAAAAGACCTTCATCTTCTGTGCTTAACCTATTGTGAATGAGTCTACAGAAATTCGGTGGTCTATCTCACACATTACAAGAGCTACGACAATGCCAACGTTTTGCGGTTATTTGCCTATCTTCTCCTCTTATAAAGCCTTGGCCTGCTAAAAGTGCTCTTACTTCCCTCAATATCGATCTACCCGTCCAACCAACTGCGTAATTTTACACGTAAAAGAACCCTACTGTCGTTTTCAGCGACCGTATTTGAGCTTTCCTACTAATTTTTATGCTGTTCGGAGCAATCGAACACAAATATTTCTCTCGTCGCCACCGTGTGTAGATATTTTGGTTAGACGCCATTTGCGGCCGTGGTGTTAAGTTAGGTACAATTCCGGCATTTGCCTGGAGGAGAAGTGGGAAATCACGGAAAACCACTTCCAGGATGGTTGAGGAGGGAACTGAACCCTTTCTATTCAGTTGACCGAGCCCGATAGCTGCAGTCGCTTACGTGCTGTCAGTATCCAGTAATCGGGAGATAGCGGGTTCGAGCCCAACTGTCGGCAGCCCTGAAATGGTTTTCCGTGGTTTCCCATTTTCACACACGGCAAATGCCGGGGCTGTACCTTAATTAAGGCCACGCCCGCTTCCTTCGAATTCCTATGTCTTTCCTATCCCATCGTCGCCATAAGACCTATCTGTGTCAGTGTGACGTAAAGCAAATAGCAATAAAAAAATAACTACTCAGTTGACCTCCCGAGGCTGAGTTGACCCCGTTCCAACCCTCGTACCACTTTTCAAATTTTGTGGCAGAGCCGGGAATTGAACCCGGGCCTACGGGGGTGCTAGCTAATCACACTAACCACTACACCACAGAGGCTGACTCTCTTAATTTTAAGAAGCGAAATATATGAAGGATTCAAATTTGTTATACTAAAAGTTATTTCTTTTTTCTTAATCTGTTTACTCTCCAGGGTTGGTTTTTCCCTCAGACTCAGCGAGGGACACCACCTCTACCGCCTCAAGGGCAGTGTAATGGAGCTTCAGACTTTGGGCCGGAGGATCCAACTGAGGAGGATGACCAGTACCTCGCCCAGGCGGCCTCACCTGCTATGCTGAATAGGGGCCTTGCGGGGGGATGGGAAGATTGGAAGGGATAGACAAGGAAGAGGGAAGGAAGCGGCCGTGGCCTTAAGTTAATTACAGCCCTCGCATCACTTTTCAAATTTCGTGGCATAGCCGGGAATCGAACCTGGGCCTCCGGGGGTGGCAGGTAATCACGCTAACCACTACACCATGGAGGCGGACCATACTAAAAGTTGCTCTGAGTAATCCCCTGTCCATCCATTCAACCCAAGCGCTTTCTATTCCTCTGTGAACCACGGACACACCGGAACAATTATTATTATTGTCCGCTTCTGTGGTGTAGTGGTTAGCGTGATTAACTGCCATCCCCCGGAGGTCGGGGTTCGATTCCCGGTTCTGCCACGAAATTTGAAAAGTGGTACGAGGGCTGGAACGGGGTCCACTCAGCCTCGGGAGGTCAACTGAGTGGAGGTGGGTTCGATTCCCACCTCAGCCATCCTGGAAGTGATTTTCCGTGGTTTCCCACTTCTCCTCCAGGCAAAATGCCGGGATGGTACCTCACTTAAGGCCACGGCCGTTTCCTTCCCTCTTCCTTGCCTGTCCCATCCAATCTTCCTATCCTTCCACAAGGCCCCTGCTCAGCATAGCAGGTGAGGCCGCCTAGGCGAGGCACTGGTCATTCTCCCCAGTTGTATCCCCCGACCCAAAGTATGAAGCTCCAGGACACTGCCCTTGATGCGGTAGAGGTGGGATCCCTCGCTGAGCCCGAGGGAAAAGCCAACCCTGGAGGGTAAACAGCTTAAGATAAGAATATTATTATTATTATTATTATTATTATTATTATTATTATTATTATTATTATTATTATTATTATTATTATTATTATTATTTCCTTCTTCGTCATGCCCATTCTAAGAGCGCGTTTGGACTTGTTCATTGGCCTGATGGGTTTCGTCTTCTTATCCTCCCAAAATATCTTCATGAATACACTTCGACCAGTTTTCTTTTAAGGTTTCTCCACAAATTCGTTTTCTTTAGCTGCTATTGTACTAAAGGCTCCACGATCTTCTATGATGTCGTCCGTGATATTCATTTCTTTGAGAAGCTGCCTCTGCGGATCAGTGGTAGAGAGTTGGCCTCCTGATCCCAAGATAGAGGGTTTAAACCCGACAGAGGTAGTCGGATTTTTGAAGGGCGGAAAAAAGTTCATTCGATACTCCATGTCGTACGATGTCTGCATGTAAAAGATCTCTGGTGACACATTTGGTGTTTACCCGTCAAAATTCATTAAATCTAAGCCATACACGCCCAAGAGAGTTTCTCGCTGTGCCATCTAGTGGGCCTAGAGTAAAACAGAACGTCGAAATTGACGAGCAGACAGCCAGATGGCGTCAAATTTCAAATTGAAATGTCTGCACACGGTAGCTGAGGCAATACGATTATTATTACTTGGAGGTTCACCTTAGTTTCTTATATGCAGTTTATTTTGTCCTTCTTAGAGTTGATTACTTTAAATAATATTTTGGTGAGTCTATCGCTGTCCATACTATAGATCAGCCATAGAATTCCAGGCGTCTCTTGCGTACGGCATCAGTGAACCTGTCAGTTAATGAGCTGTGGTCCGCTGTTCTCCTCTTAATCCACATACCATTTTATCTCGTGGGACCATACATTTTCCGGAGAATTTTCCTGTCTTGTGTTTCACTTTCCATAATTTCAGAGTGAACTCAAGAGATATGGTTTCTGAGGCGTATAAAACTTCCGGCAAAACAAACTGTCTTGTAGTGTCGTAATTTCGCATTACGCGATATGACTCTTTTGTTGTAATTCAATGATAGTATGTATGTCTTATGGAGTTTGTTGGCTGTCTCTATTTTGCCTACTGTCTAGTCCTGATGGTAGTATGATTTCTATAAGGTACTTGAAGGAGCATATCTGTGAAATTGTGCGTTTTTCATCTCTGGCTGAGTTTTCTTTGCTATGTAGATGTAGATTTTGCATGAATTATGTTTATTATTATTATTATTTTGAGGTGAAAACATCTTCCTTTTCATTCCGGCACTGGGCGAGAACTGGCGCTGAAACGCCGTTCAAGAAGCGTGACGCTATTTTGCAACGATGATATCTCCGTATATATTTATGATATCGCCATCGTTGGAAAGAAAAACTCTTTAACTACAATTTGACATCAAGAAAAAGGTTTTGTGACGTCACATGTCAAGACAATATGGCTACCAATTATGACCTCATTTTGCCGGTACCACGCTTGAAGGCAATCGTTATAACATCGGAACCGTCAGTCCGACTAGGCCCCTGGGGCTCTTAACAAGGTAGCGTGGGTTGGCGATCACGGGGCCACTGGTATTGCTTCTACTTACTTGTACCAGGTTCCTCACTTTCAGTTATCCTACCCTACTTCGCTTGGTCAACTCTTGTTCGACGCTATTAGGTTGCGGAGCCTAGGGAGTCTTTCATTTTCAAGCCTTTCGTGCCCCTAGACTTTCTCTGGCCGATGCCTTCATTTCTCGAAGCGTTAGATTCCTTCCATTTCTCTCTCTGATTAATGTTATATATAGGATGGTTGGCTAGTTGTACTTCCTCTCAAAACAATAATCACCACCACAACCACCATCACTTTGAAAATATGGTTTGTGAAATTTTCGAAAAATGTTCATAATATCTGACTTTAGACCAAAAGGAAGCAAGCCCAAACGTTCGATTACTCCATGTTATCTAGGTAGGTTAAGCTTGCACTCATGGGTATCGAGCTTCCAGTCTCCATGGTTGACGACCTTGTAGGGTTGAGCCTGAGAAAGAGGTCAAACCCAGTGCCAGTAAGTTTACAACTGCACACGTTAGGTTATAACGTCATGCAAAGTTAAGCATGTACTCTTAGAAAGCAGTCCGCATTTCAATTTTCCCGCGCTGTGAGGTCACAGCTCTATCAGGAGCAGGCTTGCTTGATAGGTTGTGACGTGACGTAAAGATAAGCATGCACTCTTAGCCAACAGTCTGAATTTTAAATTGCCCTCGCTGTTCAGGGCCTGTAAGGTTACACCTGCACACGTTAGGTTATAACGTCATAGCAGTCCGCATTTCAAAATCGTCCGCGCTGTGTCGTCACAGCTCTATCAGGAGCAGGCTTGCTTGATAGGTTGTGACGTGACGTAAAGATAAGCATGCACTCTTAGCCAACAGTCTGAATTTTAAATTGCCCTCGCTGTTCAGGGCCTGTAAGGTTACACCTGCACACGTTAGGTTATAACGTCGTAGCAGTCCGCATTTCAAAATCGTCCGCGCTGTGTCGTCACAGCTCTGTCAGAAGCAGGCCTGCACGTTAGGTTATAACCTTCTGTGAAGATAAGCATGCACGCTTAGCCAACTGTCTGAATTTTAATCGCCTGCGCCGTGACGTCACAGCTCCGTCACTCCAAGATGAGACGGTAAAGAACCTATGTAAGGTCAGGTTAGAGTTCATGCACAACAAATTGTGCTCCTCCACCTCACCATTTTGGCTCCTCCAAGGGGAGCCCGTAAAGAGTCTGTGAGTATAGGTTAGCGTCACTCGTAACGCGTACCATTACGTCACAACCTCAAATACAAGTCACCTGACCAATTGGACTTCTCCAAGGGGAGGCGGTAAAGAGTCTGTGTGAAGTTAGGTTAGCGTTCGGGCGCAAGTTTAGTTTAACAGGTCATAATAACATCTTACCCCATCTGCAGGTCACCTGACAAATTCGGCTCCCCCAAGGGGACCCGATTGATCCGGCCCCTCCAATGTGGCCCGCGACCTAACCGATTCGGTTCCTCCAAAACAGCCCAACCGGTTAAGTTCCACCAAAAGGGCCCGTGACCTGTCTGATTCGGCTCTTCCGGAGGGGCCTGTGAGGTTAGGATTGCTCTCGTACATAAGGTTATGACGTCATTCCACGTCTAACCTCGCCTAGAGGTCATCGAATCCAGCCCGGAGCCCTCATAGGCATACTACTAGGTCAATGATCCAGAATCCTAATTCCCTACTACTAGAAATAAATGCTCACGCGGCGTAGGGAAAATGCTGACGCAGCACCCATTGTCTTAGAACATAATTTGTCCTTCTATTAACTGCTCTGCAGGACCAAAATCGAGTGCGCAGTGATCACAAGATTATCGTCAACGCAGGAAGAATGTTCCACAACTAGATTAGTAATTCTTTATAATTTTTACCTTCTACTCGTTCCTCGTACTATATTCTCAATGCATGGAGAGGGATTTGAAGATCAGTTAAAATTTAAAACAAAATTACGAAATTAGAATATTTTATTTTAGACATTTTCACGACTTTAAACTGAAAGGGACTTCCATCTACTTTTCTTTTTACAAAAGCAGTGAAAATGATCGACTTATTAACTCTTTGCTCCAGTACCACTACCGAGTCCACTGAACTCTACAAAATTCATCTTCTTAATTTCTAGAATGATAAATCGCAGTAATTAGAAGGCGATGGATTAACATACGACGTTTAGACGCGGGGTGCGAAGACAGAATATGTAGTTAATGATGTGCTTACTACAACTAGACACCTGCTCGATAGATAGAGAAGAAACTCGTGATGCTTTTAGTCCATTAAGCGCGCGAGGAGACGCAGATACATGCCCGAGGCCGCGTAATTATGTGGAACCACACTCTGCAATTGACTAGGTTGCGAGCGAACAAGCTTCAGGCTGTGAGAGTTCTGACAGGTAACTGTCGCACCTTATGGATTGCTGTCTCATGTGCAGCTTGTCTTCACCAATGTTTCCTGGCAACAGAAAGAATATATCAGTACAGTTCCTTGAATCATGTCACTTGTTCACGTAACAAATGTATCATAAATTGATCAGCAAGCAACTTGACGGTTCTGGTAAAATGCGCACTAGCATTAACACTTGACGTTATCCATCGTGATAAATAAGAAGCAGTGAGTTGTACGCTTTTGTACAGTGAAGTTACCATTCAGTGACTTGGCTTTTTAAACTGTTCTAGCTACATGTGTTAAAAACAAATAGTTAATAACGCTGTTCTGTAGTGTGGGCAGTGAAAGGACAGAAAAAGAAGGAAGTGAGAGACTTAAGCCTTCCGCACACGGAGCTTCACGCAAGCGGAATGCTGGCGACACCTGGTAGCTCAGTAGGCACTTTCCCTATTAGGGAACGGGGATCCATCAACGGAGCTTCATGCACGCGGTTAGGAGGGGACGTGGAGGCGAAGCGGAGGATCCGCGGTACAAGCTACAGGTAGTGCAAGTCGCGAGCTTGAAGCGACAAATCCGCTCCACTCGATCGTTGTGTTCTAGATCCAGCAACGAGTTAGAATAACACAGAGAGGCGGAGGCGCTGCCTGGCTGTAGCTAATTGAACGAACGTCCGTCATGTTTTCAGTTGTCACAATCATAAGGAAGGGCCTGGCTTTCGAATGACGAAACATGTCACCTAGTCATATAACGTTATTCTTGCTCGTTGGGGTCAAGCATTACGTCAGACACCATGGAAGCCCGGTTCGTCGAGGAAGTTGAGAAGAGGGACGTTTTGTACAGAAGTGAAACACGGAAATTTTGTTTCTTAAGAATATGCATATTGATTGGGCATTCTGTAAAACATGTCATGCCTACTAATGGCAGTTCTTTTGCTGCTATGAATAGCCTACGATGTACATTCAATTCTAATAGGGGTGAACCCAGTATTTTTTAAATTTAATTTGCATCTGCCGTACTGCAACCCTGTAGAAGGTACACATATTACAACACGGAAATACACAAATCCTCCGATCTCTTCCCAGGTTGTGTCGCTCCGTTGGTGGATGCACGCTGTAAAAGTAGCATGACCGAGCTCGATAGCTGCAGTCGCTTAAGTGCGGCCAGTATCCAGTAATCGGGAGTTAGAAGGTTCGAACCCCACTGTCGGCAGTCCTGAAAATGGTTTTCCGTGGTTTGCCATTGTCACACCAGGCAAATGCTGGGGCTGTACCTTAATTAAGACCACGGCCGCATCCTTCCCATTTCTAGGTCTTTCCTATCCCATCGTCGCCATAAAACCTATCTGCGTCGGTGCGACGTAAAGCAAATAGCAAAAAAAAAAAAAAAAAAAAAATTATTTGCATGACTTGTAGCCTACCTCCATGTAGCTTGCAATTCGCTCCCTTGTCGCGCAGCTTGCGAAGTTCCGTCGTAAAGTACAAAGTACAAAGTGCACGCTTATTTAGAGAGGGAGGTGTCTAGAAGCGTTGCCAAATTGTGGTGAACAGACCGTTGCAGCATGCAGCCTAAGCCTGAGAACCGTGCAAAGCATTGTTCCAGAAACAAGATGATGAAGACGACACATACACCCAGACCCCATGCTAGAGAAATTAATCAATTATGCGTAAAATTCCCGACACTGCCAGGAATCGAACCCGCGACCCCTGAGACTAAAGGCCAGCACACTAACCGTTTAGCCATGGAGCCGGACACTTTGGCCATATCATTCGAAGTGATAAAAATAGACTCGTTCAGCTTATCTTCATCATCATCATCTGTTTACCCTCCAGGTTCGGTTTCTCCCTCGGACTTAGCGAGGGATCCCACCTCTACCGCCTCAAGGGCAGTGTCCTGGAGCTTCAGACTCTTGGTCGGGGATACAACTGGGGAGTATGACCAGTACCTCGCCCAGGCGGCCTCACCTGCTATGCTGAACAGGGGCCTTGTGGAGGAATGGGAAGATTGGAAGGGATAGGCAAGGAAGAGGGAAGGAAGCGGCCGTGGCCTTAAGTTAGGTACCATCCCGGCATTCGCCTGGAGGAGAAGTGGGAAACCACGGAAAACCACTTCCAGGATGGCTGAGGTGGGAATCGAACCCACCTCTACTCAGTTGACCTCCCGAGGCTGAGTGGACCCCGTTCCAGCCCTCGTACCACTTTTCAAATTTCGTGGCAGAGCCGGGAATCGAACCCGGACCTCCGGGGGTGGCAGCTAATCACGCTAACCACTACACCACAGAGGCGGCTCAGCTTATCTTACAAGGTGAAATTGAAGGAAAGAGAATATCTTGGCTACGGAATCTACGAGAATTGTATGAGCTCAGTATTCACATTTTCAAAGTTGCTAAGAACAAGAATCAAATCGCCCTGATTACACCGACATCCAACGAGGATATGGTACAAGAAGCACGGGTTCGGAATGCCTTATGAAGGGAAATTTTCGATATATTTCCAAATCCTTTGAAAACCTTTAAGAAAATTGTTGATAAACAATTGACGGGAAATCTGGGCGTCAATACTAACTGGAGATTGTTGACGATTGATTGAAATAAACTATTAACTAAATATATTATAATCTTCTTCCTTCTCCTTGCCTTCTTCTCAGATTCTCAGCTAAGTATGAGATGCTTGATTTTTCTTTGTTAACGTATATTTTGTGTTTTATCACTAAGAATAGCAATCTGTAACTTTTGTGCTGATGCGAGTCATTCTGGACGCAATCTGACGAGATTCCTCTTTGTCAGTATGTACGGCACGACTCACTGTGGTGTGACCTACATTACCGGCAATAAAATCCACGCGGTGTGGGCTGAAATCATAATAAAGCTTCCCACTTATTTCCGCTTTAGAGCTACAGACATATCTCTAACAAAAAAGTGGTCTTTTCTGGAGAGATAAATTTCATTCATCATCATCTGTTTACCCTCCAGGGTCGGTTTTTCCCTCGGACTTAGCGAGGGATCCCACCTCTACCGCCTCAAGGGCAGTGTCCTGGAGCTTCAGACTCTTGGTCGGGGGATACAACTGGGGAGTATGACCAGTACCTCGCCCAGGCGGCCTCACCTGCTATGCTGAACAGGGGCCTTGTGGAGGGATGGGAAGATTGGAAGGGATAGGCAAGGAAGAGGGAAGGAAGCGGCCGTGGCCTTAAGTTAGGTACCATCCCGGCATTCGCCTGGAGGAGAAGTGGGAAACCACGGAAAACCACTTCCAGGATGGCTGAGGTGGGAATCGAACCCACCTCTACTCAGTTGACCTCCCGAGGCTGAGTGGACCCCGTTCCAGCCCTCGTACCACTTTTCAAATTTCGTGGCAGAGCCGGGAATCGAACCCGGGCCTCCGGGGGTGGCAGCTAATCACGCTAACCACTACACCACAGAGGCGGACAGAGATAAATTTGCTCAGTTATATCTAGCATTAGACACTCTTCTTTCTTCATGGATACAGGAGTTGTGAAAGTACAATACACCTATCACACTTCCGTGAGACGTCTTCCTGTAGAAACGGCCTCTCCGAGAACTGCAAAAGTAATTAGCAGAACGAAATAAACCTTTGGCTTCAGAAGAAATTTAGGAACAATCGAAGTAATCCTGACGTTTCTTATGATCTTAGAGGATCGAAGTAAGAAGGAAAGCCCGTGTACATGTCATCCATAGATCTAGAAAAGGCATTCGATAATGTTGATTGGGCCAAGGTATTTGAGGTTCTGAATATGATTGAGATGAGACAGCGAGAAAGAAGACTTACATACAATCTGCACAAAAATCAGTCTGCAGTGAAAGAAGCGTGGGCTGTGGTAAAGAAGCAGTAATCCCGTAAGAAGCGAGGCAAGGCTGCAATTTGTCCCGTCTACTTTTCATTGCTTATATACAGGGTGAAGCGTAATTCGCGCACTCGGGCTTCGCAGCGCAACTCCACACATGCCAGCAATAAAAAAATTTCTCTTACAAATTTTCGTCTTGCAAATATATCCGGTAGAAAACGGACGTTGAAGAGTAGCAATCTGGCAACACTGTAACCATATGTAGGGTAAATACCGCTGTCAGCACATTATCGTTGTGCTGTACAGTTGTTGCAGTGGGTAGAGTTTTTGTTGGCATGCTTTTTTTAGGAGGTCGATGGTTCAATCCTGGGTTGAGGCGTATTTTTATTTGCTAATTTCCATCTGACATTACCTACTGTAACGCTGAAACAACAAATACCTGGTTAGACTAATAAGAAATAGACAGCTGAAACAAATGACCAGTCATAGGACAGAATAACTACACAAACAATATCACTTTCGATATGCTAAAGATGATAATACAGTACAATAATACAACATCTACTTGCCATTTACATACTACATGTATAATCATCATCATCATCATCTGTTTACCCTCCAGGGTCGGCTTTTCCCTCGGACACAGCGAGGGATCCCACCTCTACCGCCTCAAGGGCAGTGTCCCGGAGCTTCAGACTCTTGGTCGGGGATACAACTGGGGAGAATGACCAGTACCTCACCCAGGCGGCCTCAACTGCTATGCTGAACAGGGGCCTTGTGGAGGGATGGGAAGATTGGAAGGGATAGGCAAGGAAGAGGGAAGGAAGCGGCCGTGGCCTTATGTTAGGTACCATCCCGGCATTCGCCTGGAGGAGAAGTGGGAAACCACGGAAAACCACTTCCAGGATGGCTGAGGTGGGAATCGAACCCACCTCTACTCAGTTGACCTCCCGAGGCTGAGTGGACCCCGTTCCAGCCCTCATACCACTTTTCAAATTTCGTGGCAGAGCCGGGAATCGAACCCGGGCCTCCGGGGGTGGCAGCTAATCACGCTAACCACTACACCACAGAGGCGGACCTACATGTATAATAATAATGTTATTTGTTTCACGTCCTACGAGCTACTTTTAAAGGTTTTCGGAGACGCCACCATACTACATATAACATGATCGCGCAGATGTTGCATATTAGCACTAATACTGTCCATATTAATGACCGCATGACCTTCACAACAGAATACGTTGTCCTCAGAACAACAGATGCTCAAAGCGACCTCCCTGCACGTCCAAACATTGCGCAACCCGCCGGATCATACAGCTCTGGACCCTTCGCAGCATAGCTGTGTCCACAGTAACGAAAGCAGCATGAACACGCGCTACCAATTCTTCCACATTTGTCGTCGGAGTAGAGTACACGTGCTCCTTCAGGTGTCCCCACAGGAAGAAAACCAGGAGAGTTAGGTCAGGTGAACGCGGTGGCCATACAACTGGACCTCCACGTCCGAGCCATTTCCCTGGAAATGTTCTGTCGAAATACTGTCGCACATTACTTCCAGAGTGTGGAGGCGCGCCATCATGTTGGAACCATATCCCCCGCCGAACATGTAGTGGAACATCTTCCAGCGCATCAGGCAGATAGTTTGAGAGGAATGCATGATACCTTCGTGCAGTCAACCGGTGAGGAAACATGTAGGGGCCCAGACACCTGTCGTCCAATATTCCGGCCCAGACGTTGATACCAAAGCGAACTTGATATCCACGGTCGCGAGTGACGTGCGGGTTAACCTCACACCAATGGTGGGAAATGTGCAAATTGAAGACACCCTCACGATTGAATGCTGCTTTATCCGACCATAGTACCGTGTTCACGAAGTCATCGTTGGCTTCCTGTTGTTGTTGGAACCATTCACAGAATTGCACCCGCTGATGGCGATCTGCAGGATGCAGGTGTTGCGTGCAAGAGTAATGATAGGGGTGCAGCCCATGCTCGTGCAGCACGTTAACGACCGTGCGTTGCGAGACACGCAGCTGCCTTCCTACGCTACGAGTACTTCGCTGATTTTCTTGGTGTATGACCTCCAGAATAGCTTCCACAGTAGGTGGAGTACGGCGAGTCCGTGGACGACCTCTGTCACGTGATGGTGGAAGGGGAGGACCTGACTCCCGAAGGCGCACCTCCAGACGACGAAACACATTTTTATCTGGATGGTGTCGACGAGGATATCTAGCAGCATATTCACGAGTGGCAACACCAGCCCGGTTATCAGATGCACCAAGGACCAGAAGCATATCCACATATTCATCGTTTGTGTATGCCATACGTCTGCCACAGTGGTTTAGAAGTTTATAAGACGGACATTCGATACGTGTACGCATGTACATTGGAGTCTGTCATGGGCGCGTTACTCCGCTCGCCACTAGTCCCTGTCTGGTGGACAGCTCATACACTACGCACTAAACACGCCGTCAGTCCTGCGCGCTGTTCCACCTAACGCGCATTACCTCTCTGACAGATATTGTTCTGCATGATTCATCCCGAAATGGTGAAATGGTCGGTTTCGAATTACACTGTTTCCCTAACAGTAATAGACATGATACATGTATCTAGTAGGCATGTGCCGAGTATCCACAGAGAGCATTTCAAGGTCCTTTGGAGGACATACACAACGCAACTGAGGAGGCCTTAAAATGGATCAATGGACTTGATTTGGAACTATAGGCTTCTGCTTGTATATATTGTGTAGATATTGTATACAGTACTTATTTATATAATCTATCTGTGCACATCATACGATAAATAAATAAATAATAATAGACATTATGTTTCCACAATCCCATCGATATGATAATAATAATAATAATAATAATAATAATAATAATAATAATAATAATAATAATAATAATAATAATAATAATGCATTGAGATACGTACTAAACAGCATGCGGTTACCAGACGCAATGTTAAAAGGCAGAATTATTGGGACCATGGTGATAACACATACAAATTGTAACCGAGTTTGGACATTATTCGCAGAGCACGTTGCTAGGCTTACTGGTAACGAAAGGCCCTAACGAAATGTAATGGACCTGAACGAGGCAAGAATAATAGTTGGTACTAATCTATGGGACCTTTGGAGGAGGGTACAAAGAAAACAGGTTTCACATCTAGCAGATGAAGTGGTGCGAATAAATTCACGCCCACGACGTGGAAAGGGCGCCTTTCAAAGCTGACCAATGAAAACGATTGTTCGTCCGTTTCTAGGATCGTAGTATGGAAGTGCAAATGGTTTCTAGAGGACCCACTGCAATCGCTGTTGACGATTAAGATTCCAGATACCATATCACCTGGACTAAATTTACGAAATAAAAAAACGTACGCCTCAACCGAGGATTGACCACTCGACCTCCTGCATGCTAACCCAAAACTCTATCCACTGCACCAACCGTACAGTACGACTAACTTCTGCTGGCAGAGGTAGTTGCCCTACATGTGGTTACAGTGTTGCCAGACTGCTACTCTTCAACGTCGTTTTTCTGCCGGATATACTCGCAAGACGAACATTTGTAAGAGACATTTTTTTTATTGCTGGCATATGAGGAGTCGCGCTGCGACGCCCGAGTGCGCGAATTATGCTTCACCATGTATAAGGGGCAGTCAAATGAAAACCGAGCACCCACTGCAACGTGCCCATGGAATGGATTTATCAAAAGTAATTACTAAAGTGTTAATATGTTTATTCCATTGGGAGACGAGACGATCAATTCCAGTTTTGCAGAGAGAGGTAGGTCGCTGACTGATCCACAGCCGCACCCACTCTTGCACTTCCCCGTCCGAATGAAACAGACGTCCTCGAATGTCTTTCTTCCTCCGTGACTTGTCGGTTTTCCTCGATAAGGCCATCAACCCACCTGGCACAGCAGGAGTAATGGCTCGATGGTCCTGTCCTTGGCGCGCATCGTCCTTCTCGGAACATCCCGTGTCACTCGTGCACACTCGTCATGGACATGCAGTGTTCACCATTCACAACAGACATGCAACGATGACTTTCGCGTACTCCAGCACCCTCATCCACGAGAAAACGAACCACACTTCTCTGCTCTTCTTTGCTGCCTTCCAATTCTTCAGCTGGACGAACACATTAGTCCAGTCTGGACATCAACAATGACATAACCCAACAACTGCGTGCACCTGTGAGTTGTCACTATGCAGTTCTCTTACCGCAGCGATGACAGTATCGATACGTAACAACAGTGTTGCAACCTTTCACTTGGAATGTGTGATATGGCGGGTGTTCGGTTTTTGATTTTTACTACCCCTTATACATCAAGCGGTAAAGGAAATGAAAGTGGAATTTAGAGAGGTAATCACAATCCCAGGAGAGGAAGAAACATTCTGAGATTTGACGATGATATTGCTATTTTATCTGAGTCCGCAGATGATGTGGAGAAATCGGTAAATGGTACGGACACAGCCCAGGAGAAGGAGTACAAGATGAACGTAAACAAATCCAAAACAAAATGTAATGGAGTGCAGTCGAAGTTGGGTGATGCAGGAAATATTATGAATGTTGAATAATATGAAAGAATGTCTAGTCGGTGTAAACTTCCTTCCTATAAACCCAATAAACCCGAGGTCCTCAATTGTGTCAGTGCTGATTGTAGACAGTTAGAATAGTAGCTGAGTAGTGATACCTGGGTAGTATAATAACTAACGATAGAAGTAGTAAGGAGGACATAAAATGTAGACCAACAGAAGCAAGAGGGGCTTTTCTTAAGTAAATACATTTGCTTACTTCGAATATTGATATACGAATTGGAAATATGTTGAATACATTTGTCTGGAGCGTGGAATTGTACGAAAGTGAAACATGAACCATAACTCGCTCAGAAAGAAAGAGAATAGAAGTTTTTGAAATGTGGTGTTACGGAAGAAGGTGAGATGGGTAATTCGAATCAAGAATGAAGAGATACTGAACAGAATTGGTGAGAGGAGAACGATTTGGCGAAATTTGACCGGAAGAAGAAAAAGGATGATAAGACACTTCTTAAGACACCCAGGACTTTCAGAGTTCGTTTTAATACTGAAAACATTTCTTAGCAGGTAGCGTAGGGGTCCCTCACACTACAAAAAACGTAAAATTTAGCAGTGTCCTCAATTGTTGAAGAGATAAAAGACCCGGAAAGGTTTCAAATTGTGAGTCTTAGATAGCAATATCAAACTAAAGAAACAAATTTCAAAAATCGCTCCCGTCCTAAATGCAGTTGCGGAAAAAACAGTCTAAAATCGCGTGTTCCTTTGCTCGTTTTCGTTTTGGTTCAAGTCTTAGCTAGATTAACTTATTTACATAATTCTTTCTGTAATGTGTTCCTTGGTTCAATAATCTCAGGCGTTTCTTGATTTTAAAAAAATATCCACATCGAAAAATTTTAAAAGGGCTTAAGTGGAACTCTTCATTGACTCATATTAGCGCTCGTAGTGGTGCTTAAGTGAAGCAATGCGTTGACACACATTAGCGCTCATAGTGGTGCTTAAGTGAAGCAATGCGTTGGCTCACAGTAGCGCTCTAGTGGCAGAAATAGGCAAACTGTTAATCTAATCACGGCCTACTAGATCCCTCGCTGCTCTGGAGCTAGCTAGAGCGACACATCAAGTCGGCCGTGATCTAATCGACCGGATAAAGATAATACAAGGATTTTAATATTTAGGAATAAATAAAGGGATATATTCTCATACTTTATTATATTTTATTTGCCTAAAATTCGTAGCCCATATCACTAGGATATTTTGCAACATTTAGCTGCTTGCCTGAATGTCTAGCTAGAACTGTGGATGTTTCAGGGAAGTGTAGACGGCAAGAATTATAGGGGTAGACAAAAGTATAACTATAACAGACGTATTAGAGTACACATAGGATGTACTAGTTACGTAGAAATGAAGAGGTTAGTACGGGATAAATTCGAAAGGAAGCTGCATTCAACCAGTCGATGGACTGATGACCCAGACAACAACAAATAAAATAGTGTTACACTGAATGCAGAGACAAATGAACGTATTTGTACATGCAATGTGATGTACGAATGTCAATAAATATGTAATGGGTTGTCTCAGTTCAGGTACAGGAAAGGAAATCCATGAGCGTCAATTTTCCCGTTATAAATATAATACATATTCCCAGTTATTGAATGTCTACGCCTTAGTCGCGTTTCGTCATCCGAAGTCGGAGATGAGATGAGATGGAATTATATGGCATTGTTTTTGCGGGCTGATGACCTTCCTGCCGCTGATCTCAGTTGAAAAGCTAATTAAGAAGAAATGAATGCTTGTGAATGAAACCGGGTAAGCAGGTGGAAGGAATCCAATAAGGCGTATGAATAGGAACCGTCCCTGTATTTGCCTGGTAATGAAGACATGGAACTACAGAAATTCTTAGGCCATCCGAAGGTTGGATTCGAACCCAATCGTCTTCCAAATGCAGAGCTCGGCTTCACAGTCGGCCACTTTGGTCATAAATGACCGGTATCTGATCCCCAATAAAGCGTGTATATCACTCTAATTTATTAAGTATCCTCACTTAATGGTTACACGTCACATTTTGTTGGCGTGGAGGGAATACCTTAATTTGCACTTAAGAGCTCGTTCCTATACTTGTCATTAATTAACGCCTGTCGTTGCTCACCGACACCTGATAATACCCTATGACGTCACTCCTGGCTGTCAACAGCCTCGCCTCTCGAGGTTTATCTTCAAAGCCCGGTCAGCTACAGAGAGATCAAACAGGACCTAACTCAGACTATTGATCTTACCCTACTACATTAGACTACAATGGGGGAAAACAAGACACTGAAGCAGGCATTCAAATATTCATATGACAAAGAAATTAGTTCATTAATGTCTTCTTCACACCTCTAACATGGAGAAGCCACATCTATGAGGTCAGTGATTTCGGTCAAACTTTTGGAGGTTGGTTTACTTCAGAAGTAAACAGATACATGTCGACTGTTTTTCATTGGTGCTCACTGAATGACAACATGGGCCTTTTGATATAACGGCCTGGCCCGTGGGGCATGTCGGCAGCAGTGCTGCACTACTGGTCAGTAATTTTTACTTCCAAGCACTCTCTTTCCTTTTACTTTTACCTGTTACATGGTTTTATTTTGGTCCTTGTGAACCTATAGTGGCGGTATAATTTAAAGGGGATTAGTATAACTGCTGCCATCTATGACTGTTAGTATGTGTGGAATTTAAAATGTATCATTTAACAATGCACTATGAACTGCAAGACAGCAATTGGCTGTAATTTGTTGATATTGTGGTACAACTAATACCTTGATTGGACGACGTGGAGTATTCCTTGACTCCGCTGTGCGTTTGTCAACTGTCGACGTGCGTTGACTTGTGGATCTATTCTGTGAATTGCGAGTCGGCAGCTGGTCAACTCCAAGTTGGCTGTATTTGGAGCGACGCTCAGTCTAGCCATTATGGCTGAGGGAAATGATTACCTTCCACCCTAGTTCAGGGACTGAAGTGGCTGTGGAGCCTCTTACTTATTAGAACCTACGGTGATAAGTTATTTGGTTGTTTTAATTTACTCTTAAAGTGACTGATTAGTACAGTGTAATATCAATTCTTTCTGTAAAATAACAGTGTGTGGTAAGACTATTTTATAAAATGCGTCAGAAAGGATTGATTACGAACCTCTCCGTCGGTAAATTTTGTAAACTTCATACTTGGGTGAAGGTAGCTCGTCTACCATGACTGTTGCCATAAGGAGTTCTCACGAATTAAAACATGTTTGACTGAAATATTTGCTAAACAGCGCAAAGGCGATGCGTTGTTAGTTCCTGTGGTACTGAGTGAAAATATCTCAAATTTTAGATTTATCGTTCGAAATAATATTTGAAGCAGTTTGAAAGTGTTCCTCTCTAAATTTCAAGGGGATATCTGGCATGTACTTTGATGGACTTAAAACCAAACCAAACCTGTGGTCACCGTAATTAAGTGTTTTTCTAGTATTACTTTTAAAAACTGTTCTAGGCACAGCTGAGACCTAAGAGCATATTATTATCATTGTTAATATTTAAATTTGACATTCTCAGATGTGTTTTACTTAACTTAATTTTCTTGGTTTATTATTATTAATAATAGGTTTTCTTGGTAGCTTACTCATTTATTTTCTGTAGAATATTGAAGGAGCTATTATCCTCTTTGAGCTTCTCTTTCCTTAACGTTATAGTTTTACTCTGTTTCTTGTAACTTTTATTCTTGCTATTGTTGTTGTTGCATCTTCTTACAACGGTCATGTTATTGTTGAGCCAAGATGATGGGTATTGATAAGATATGATTTGATATGCACTAGGTCACCGTTACGTATTCATTGTGTTTCGGGAAGCGTTGTGGATCAGTAGCTTGTGTGGTGCACTGCTCAAAACTGTGATTAATGATGACTGTGTTTTATTGTACCTCATATTAAGTAACATTGTCGATGTGTTTTAAGGAATGTGATTTCTACGACATTTCTTTGGTTTAATTTGTGATGTGATTTTGTGAAATTAATTATTTTTGATGTGAATATGTCATATTTTGACATGTCGCCAACTTGTAAATTTTCTAGGTTTCTAGGCCTACTTCGTCTCCTGCCATTCGTAGTACTTTGAATTTGTTTGCTGTGATGTTTCAACTTCCCTTCTGGTTTATTTTCTTTATTTTATTTCTTGTGTGATATTTGAATGGAGTTGTTGTTTTTAATGCACTGCAATATCTCTAAAGTAATCGAATGCGAACAATTACCCACACGAGGATCAAACAAAGCGTTTAAAATAGGCATACCTATGGAAGAACGGGAAATAGTCTTTGACCCAGAATTCTGGCCAAATGGAGTAAGCTACCGCACTTATCGATTTCGTAAGCAATAAAGACGAGACTCCGAGAGAATTCCAGAAGACGACAGGCAAGACATTGGATATACTACTTTGGAATGTGGAAGGGTTAAAGAGTATTGTAAATACAGCACCAGATTATATTTGGATAGGACAAGATGTAATAATAGCTACAGAAACTTTTTTGACGGAGCCTTTTGGCATCACAGGATACTACACAGCACACTCTTATGCTAAACCAAAAGCTTTAGGCAGACCGGAGGGAGGTGTATCCCTTATGTTCAAACACACCATAGGAAAAATCAAAGAGATAGTAAAGGAAGAAAACATGACAATCGTAAAATCCACGGACATTACAGTAGTGGGGATGTATATTACATATGGCACGTCAATAGAAGATACAGCGGAGCAGGTATTAGGGGCTATATCACAAGTGAGAACAGAAGAAAACGTAATTATTGCAGGAGATTTCAACTGCAGAATTGACAAACCAAATAACAAAACAACAACTATACTGAATATTCTACAGGAGGAAGGTTTTAAACTCATCAATAAGGCCGAAGATATAACCTATATAGCGTACAATGGAACAAGCACAATAGACTTAGTTTTTTATAGAGGAAAGAAGATCATAGTTAAAAACCAAAAAAGGAAATGGAATACCTTAAACACACCTCTCACTAAACATATCCCCATACATACCAGATTTCTACTAGTAAGAAACATAGATGAAAAGACACTTCCTGACTCACATAAAACAACAAGGAAAATAAACTTAGAAATACTACAAAACAATACACAAGCTATAGAAAGCGCGAAGCGACACCTAAAAGACAATGATATCAATCTCACCATGACTACCATTCAAGATGCTATAATTGCAGCAACGGTACCAGCCAAAATAAGGAAATCGAAACCATGGTTTGACACTGAGTGCTACCAACACCGAAGAAAAACGTTAGATGCCCTACACAAAGCAAGACTCAAAAATGTAAAAGATGACCTAGAGGAATATGCTAGGAAGAGAAAGGAATACAAGATGCTCTTGAAAAGCAAGAAATCACAATTTATAGAAAAAGAAGCACTAAGAGAAGCAGATGAAGCACGCAAGGACCCCTACATAGCACTTAGAAGAAAGGTCACCAGAACATCAGATGAAATCCAAATGGAAAGTTGGGAATGCCACTTCTCTCGAATTTTAAATAAAAGACAGACAAACAAATCACATGATAGTAGGACACCGAATGAGGAGGAAAAGACCTCCCAAATTACAACAGAAGAGGTTGAAACAATAATCAAAAACACAAAAAACAAAAAGGCAGCAGGACCAGACGGTATTTATAATGAGATGTTAAAGGAATCAACAGGAGTGTTAATTGAAATATGGACAGAGTTATTCAATAAATGCCTCAGCTCAGGAGAAATTCCAGATAGCTGGAGAAAGTCGACAATCAAAGTCCTATACAAGGGATCAGGGGATACAAATAATCCGAATTCTTACCGTGGTATAGCACTTGAAAATAACATATTTAAAATCTATACAAAGTTACTCAACAAACGTCTCACGGAGACAATAGATCCATTGATTCCAGACCAACAATTTGGCTTTAGAGAAGGAAGGTCCACCTTACAGGCCGTATGTAATCTTCTTAATGACATTGACCAAGCGCTGAGACATCCAAAAGGCAAATTCAGAACCGTCTTTATCGACTACACAAAAGCCTTTGATTTGTTGAATAGGACCAAACTCGTAGCAAAAATGGAATCCATGACAAACGGAGGAAATGTAGTTACAACAGCCATAAGAAATATACTGACCTACAACAGAATACAAATAAAGGACGGAATAACAACTTCAAGAGAGATCCTGCAGACAAATGGGGTTCTACAGGGGGATCCCATCAGCCCCACCCTATTCAACATCGCCACCGCAGATATCGTGAAGATCTTAAAAAAATCGAATTCATTATCTTTATATATGTATGCAGACGACATGGTCATAGGTTCCTCAAACAGACTTGAATTACAAGAAGCACTAAATGACTTACATAACTGGGCAGAAGAAAATGACTTCAGTATAAATAGTAACAAAACAAAATACATGGTGTTCCGGAAAGGTGGAAGATTAGCAACAGAGGATAAAATGACTTTAGGAGGGAAGGAACTGCAGACAGTAAACTACTATAAATATCTAGGAATCACCCTACAAACAACACGCAATTCATTCAGGATACACGTAAAGGAAAGAATAACAGCTGCTATAAGAGGAATATATGACATAAAGAACATAACCAGTCTATCCCTCCAGACGGCTATGATCTTATTTAATGCTAAAATATCGCCAATGCTGACCTACGGATTAGAATTGATATGGGAAAACCTATCTTTTTCAGACCTAAACTCAATGGAGAAAGTAAAAGCCCGATATCTGAAAAGAGCACTTGGAGTGGCAAGAACAACACCTTCCAGGCTTGTTTACGAATTGGCAAGAGAAACATTCTACATCGAGGACTTACGTTACAAACTATCCCTGCCATCTACTGAGCAAGCGACAAAACTGATGCAGACAAGAGAGAAGAAGCGCGAAGAAATCCCTCTGGACTTCTATAGCACAGATGCAATGATCGACAGGAGATGGGTAAAAGAAAATCAAGAACTTAGAAATGTAATTACAAGATTGGCAGTGCATGGTTTTCACCATAAAATTTGTAAAAACAAAAAGTTTCATGAACCAAACAATGAATGTGTATGTGCATTGTGTAATAACCACTGTGACAGATACCATATAACCATGTGTCCTAAACGAGAAAGATCGATCGTGGACTTTAATAGATGCGAATTGTCCTTTTAATTCATCTATGTACATTAGTATGCAATAATAATAATAATATTCTAGTAGAAAAAAAATGTCTACTAAATTCTTTAAAAAAAGGTTTTCATTTTACCAAAAAAGGAACCGCAGTTCGCGTGCAAAATATTTTGAAAAGATATTAAATGGTATGTGATTTAAAATTGTTTCAATGAATGAATGGATTTCTTCTTATTCTTTATTTAATTAATTTATTTAAATTTCGTTCTTTTTTAATTTTATGAATTATTTATGGTTTTACTCCCCTTTTCAAAAATATTCTTATTTAAACATTTTTATGTGGTTAAGAAGATTTGGTGTTTCATGGTGTTCTCATGAATTGCTCTACCCTATTTTCCTGGATCCACCCTCTGTTGCGGTTCTTTTTAACCTTTGGTTCTGCCCAGATTCCATCGCTTCCCAGTCCTGTTACGTGTGTTTTGATCGAGGCCTACCCTAAGTAGTTGGCGTGATTTCGCGCTGAGATGGCCTCTTGTCTCTCTTGTGGTAGTACTGGAAATTCTTGTTGGAAATTGAA
The DNA here is from genome assembly GCF_040414725.1 of Anabrus simplex. Lineage (NCBI taxonomy): Eukaryota > Metazoa > Arthropoda > Insecta > Orthoptera > Tettigoniidae > Anabrus > Anabrus simplex. Next base: position 47,396,137 of record NC_090270.1, read on the forward strand.
GAAATTTGTAATCATTTTGAAGAACTTAAAGCATCGAAATACCAGTTAGACAGGATCAGGGCAAGTACACGACTTACTAGGTACTTCGTACACTACTTACGAACATTTTTGACATCTATGCACGACCCGCCATACACTTCCGTCAATTGGCGATGGATTTAAATCGGTCCAGTACTTTTTGCGTTCAAAACCCGAATAACTGCGCGCACTTCGCACTTGGCGGTAACATCCAAAGGGAGCTCCATTGTCAACGGCTGCCAAGCCAAGACTGAGTGTATCAGCGCGGCATGTGCATGTTTATATGCGAGTGCATGAAAGACTCTTCACAATATTGTGACCAACAGCCGCACAGAGTTCTGTATTTATAAAAACATAAGAAATCTTATTTTTGAGATTACCCTCGTAATTCTGTGCCTACCATAAGTGTGCTACAGGAGCATCGTTAATCTAAGAATGGCATTCCTTCTTCCACTATCGATTTATTAAAGGGTCAGAATTGCAATTTAAATATCGATACCATCGAAGAGGTTATTAGATTCCTAGGATTCTTTGTTGAATTAACTCGAACGGCTAGTGTGTTTGACATTGACCATAAGGTCATTTGCCGTTCCTTATATCCAAATTGTCTTGGTGTACTCAAACATGAAATTTCCCGGGTACTTGATAACTCATTGTCAGCCGATAAATTTCAGGATGTAATTCTGCGAAATTACATTCCAGTAAAAGCGTTAAGAACCTTGTTTACTAAGTACTGCTTCAGAATCCACGCAATGAATGAGATATTGTTAGCCTATATCCTCGATTTGTGTTTTTATTGTGATGTGTTCAGGCTGTCTGTTCCGGAGTCTGAAAGAGTTCAGGATATTTTAGAAGGTATATCTCCTCAATATAGGACGTATTTGTCCATAATTAACACTCCTGAAACTCTTGCTGTACTTAGAGCTGTGTGCGTTAAAGGGAGAGAATCAAGTATGTAGACACCTCGCGGGTAGTTGGTGTACTACCTCCTACGCTTGCCAAAACTAGTCATGCCTGTATTCTGATTTCATCCAAGTCGAATTATGTTAGGAAGTGTTATGCACGTGGTGCGCGGGACCACTTGCGCAAAAATTGGCCTTATGTTTGACGTACGAGTGTGTCATTTCCTACCAATCCTAATCCTAGTTGTTAAGTTTGTGGTTCGCAGGAACATATCCAAAAGTATTGTCCTTCCAAAAGGGTCAACTATGGTAAACCTCTAGGTCGCGCAGGAAAATATGACTAGAGCTGGAACACTCTAACCCTCTAATTCAGAGTAAGGGTTAGAAAATTGCTAATGATTGTCGTAAACCTACCAAATCCAAATTTCCCCCGAATCGTAATCGTATCTATGCTGGTATCTCTATGTGTTTACCCATGGCAGATACAGAAATTAATAACGAATCTGTAGGTGCTCTTATTGACACGGGTAGCGTTGTATGTCTGATGAATGTTGAATGGTACAAAAGAATGTCTAGTCCGTGTAAATTTCCTTCCAATAAACCCAATAAACCCGAGATCTTCAATTGTGTCAGTGCTGATTGTAGACAGTTAGAAATGCTGGGATCTATTTTAATTAAAATTCGCTTCTTCAATTTCTCCTGGGCCGATGACCTTCGATGTTAGGCTCCTTAAAACAACAAGCATCATCAAGCACAACAAGCAATTTCTCTTGGAAAATAAAAAAGTTTTGTGGTTTGGAATCTATCTTGTCCATTTATCATTGATGCGGACTTTATATCCAATTTAGGGAATTTGAATTTACGAGATAGTTGTACTTCCTCTCAAAATAATTACCACCACAACAACACTTCATGGCCGAAACTATTATTCTTCTATGTAACCTATCCTCCTCCATTCAAAGTAGTGGAACAACAGGGATTGTAAAACAACGGGTGCTGAATCAGAATTTTCCCACGAGGTCACTAACCCCTAGCAAGGTCACTGACCCCTAGTACCACGTGCTATTGTTTACAAACAAGACCACGTGCTTTTGTTTACCAACATAAGCACGTGTTAGGCGCGGAATTTGAATAAGAGAACAACCTTGACCTCACAGACGTCATCTTGAAGGGTCCTATGTACATGTGTGACCAGCTCACAGAAATAAAGACTGAGGTAGTTTCCCGTTGTTTTCCTCTTCAAGGTTCGATCCATGCCTGTGATAGAGATTTTTTATTCACGCTCGGTGACTATGTGATTGTGTCTCATCATAATCTAGCTTTTCACTGCATGTCATTTTCAATTGTTTTGTTTTATACTCAGAAAGACATACAGTTGTCAGTTCGTATATGGAAGATAGTAGGTTGGAAAATTGCATCATCGTCTGCCTCGAGGTCGCTTACATGTCGATTTCGATGCCATGACACAATCTAGGCTGGCTGTGTGTCAATTTTGCGAGCAGTGTTGATATATATGGACATGTACAGCCAGCTCGCAGAAATAAGGAGTGATGTATTTTCCCGCTGTTTTTCTCTTGAGAGTTCGAATCCATACCTGTAATAGAGATCTTTTTATTCACGCTCTACTGTTTATTACAAAAAGTACATGTAGGCTATATTTAAAAATAATATGAGCAAGGTAAGATAACAGCAGACCATGTATGTTCTAAACACGAATATGCATTCAAAAAGTTGTCAGTCATGTCGCCATCCTGAGGGGTCACAGCAAAATGCATTTACGGTCCTCTGTAACAGGATGAAACCTGCAAAGTTTGCTTGTGCCCTGTCGTCACGTTTAGACTTGTTCATAAGGAGGGGGCAGGTGACGACATGTTATTTATCCATCGGATTGAGACATAAAACCTTCAATTGGGCAAGGCCCCCTCCAATGTAGTGTCCGTCGGATTGTGACGTTTTCCTGCACAACTATGTAGTCTGTCATATGGAGACGTAAAGCCGTGTGCTGACGTCTTTTAAAATTACTGATGGTGACTGTGTAGTTAGATCCCTACAAAATGGCAACGGAAGGGCATCTGACCGTAAAACTTGGCCCAAGAGGCGGCTGTGTAGTTAGGCCCCTCCGAAATGGCGGCGGGAGGGGTGTCCCCTAAGATCGTGTCGGCAAGGGCATCTGGCTATAAAACTAGGTTAGGCCATATGTGTCCCTCTAGTGGGAGGATCAAAATGGCGGTGGGAAGGTCATCTGACCGTAAAACTGAGCCGTGTGTAGTTAGGTCCCTCTAAGATGGCGTTGGGAAGGGCATCAGCGTAAAACTGAGCCATGTGTAGTTAGGTTCCACCAAGATGACATCAGGAAGGGCATCTCACCACAAAACTATGTGATGTAAGGTTAGGCCCCTCCAAGATGGCGTCGGGAAGGGCATCATGCGAAATGGTGTTCTATGGATTCCCATTATCACAATGGCGTTCGGAAGGGCATCTCTCAAAATGGCGTCGGGAAGGGCATCTAGCCGTAAAACTATGCACTGTAAAGTTAGGCCCCTCCATGATAAAGTCGGGAAGGGCATCTTGCATGATAGTGTTCCATGGTTTCCTATTTTTACACCAGGCAAATAAGATGACGTTGGAAAGGGCATCTCGCAAGATGGCATCAGGAAGGGCATCTAGCCGTGAAACTTTGCGCTGTAAGCTTAGGCCAATCCAAGTTAGCGTCGGGAAGGGCATCTCACAAGACGGTGTCGGGAAGGGCATCTGGTCGTAAAACTAGGCCATGTATAGTTAGGCCCCGCCAGGATAGTGTCTGCGAAGTTAGCCTTGTACTCTTATTCAAATTCCGCGCCTCTCACTTGTCAAACAAGAGCACGTGGTCGTGTTGGCACCTGCCAAACAAGAGCACGTGGTCTTGTTTTGTAAACAAAAGCACTTGTAGTGAGGTAAGCTCCTTCAAGATGACGTCAGTGAGTTTAGGGTTGTTTTCTTATTCAAATACCGCGCCTAACACGTGCTTATATTTGTAAACAAAAGCATGTGGTCTTGATTGGAAACAATAGCTCGTGGTACTAGTGGTTAATGACCTTGCTAGGGGTCAATGACCTCATGGAAAATGCTGATTCAGCGCCCATTGTTTTAGAATCCCTGTTGCTCCACTACTATTCAACTCACATGACTTCTTAGTCTTGTCTCCTATCTTTGTTCCCATCTGTTTATAGCAGCAATCAGTCTGTATATTTTCATGCCAGTTACTTCTAAGTCCATCCAGCTTTTACTCCCGCTCAGCAAAAGCTAGTCTGAAAACGCACTGATGTGCGCGCTTCGTCGGATGCGCGACATCTTTCTTGCAGATTACCAATAGTTACAACTGCGAGCTCACTGCATTAGATTTCATACAATTTTCAGTTTCACATATTGTACGGCTCCATAGCTAAATGGTTAGCATGATGTGATTTGATTCAAGCGGGCCCGGCTTCGATTCCCGGCTGGGTCGTGGATTTTGTAACTTTCATTACTTAATTACTCTGGCTGTCATCTTCAGCATTAGGTATCCTCACAGATGAGGAATTCACCTATACGGCGTCAATTCGGAAGACTTGCACCAGGCCTCTCCGGGGGCCACACGCATTTATTATCGCACAGATTCACTTGGTCTACTGCCATCCTGGGGGAATGCACATTCTAAATATTGGAACCATACCACCCACGCTATTGCCCCATAGAACAATACAACAACAACATTGCCCCCAGGGCGTTTGATGGTATGGTAGCTTTTCAGTGTAGAGTCAGATGCCACCTCATCTGGAAAGGAAAATCAAGTATAATCCAAACTGATGGGTGAACAAATGCTCTTCCGATCGTGCAAGGATCGACCGTACTCCCTCCGTTCTAAGAATACAACCTCCGGCCTCCAAGGGCCATGGTGCGTTCACGGCATAATATCAAAAGTACAGCACTAAAACTAACTGAAATGCATAAGTGAACGGAGGAAAATTAGGATGCATTTAACTTCGGCAAATGATAAGCAGACAAACTTTAAAACCTTATTTAATATACCTTGATAAAACACATACATTAATTCAATGTAACCCTGAATAGTACTACAATAAAACATGTACAATGACTGATGGACTGAATACATAAACTCGGAGATATCACTCCGTTCATTTGCAAAAAAATTAAATCAACTTGAACGTTCTATTCCTTTACGACATGACGACGAATACACCTAGATCATTAAACACACACGAATTTGAAATATTCTCGAGTACAGGAATATCCTTGCAAATGCGACGGTTCTCATGAACGTCTTTCTTCACTATCAGAAGAAACACACCATCTATGCAAAAATCGGAGATAACTTTGAGTGGTCACCTAACTAATTAAATACACTCCTAATTAGTAAACAGAAGAATAACTAGCACTAGTAGAAAATATCACAATCTACAACAAAATTAAACAGATGCCAGGTCCGGAATCGAATCCACACCGCAAATAACCCTATGACAAAATCACGAGGCAGAACCCGCTCTCGAATTCAGACATAAATCATGAAATAAATCTCAAAGAACACATTCAAAAATTATGTACACACACTACAAACAAATGTGTAAACAATAAACACATACGACTGGCTGTATTTCGTGGAACAGAAAATAATAAATTTGTGTGTGACGGAAAATCCAGGGTTTGCCTTGAACTTCGAACCGGTGATCTCCAGGATGTCACCAGCAAATGGGTCTCTGAAAATCCCTATTAAAATTATTCAAAAGTCATCAAACAAATTCTATTCTGGCGTCCCAGTTATTCAATTTCTTTACAGAGATAATCATGAAAGAATTAAAAGGAAATCCTCTAAATGCGATCATATATCTGCGAACTCCTAAGTTTCCCCTATTGGTCCACAGGCTTGAACAATACTCTTGACAGAATTCTTTCTTACGAGAGCGGCCCGGTTCACCCTCTCACATATCATAAATCATAACGTCGCAGAGCCGTGCTTGTAAATGCTGGCTGGAGACCCTTCATTTTAAACCTTCTCAAAACGAGAAAATCAGACTCCCTGTGAAAACATCGCGGTAAATATACATAATTTCAACCAATATCCTCTTATCACATTCAAAAAGATTCATTCGCTTATTCATTCTCTGCCCATTCACTACTTTTCAACTCACATCAAGCCACTATTCATCTTATCATTGTCACATCCATACACATGGAATACCCGGGTTCACAACTAGTCAATCGCACAGAAAAATCATCCAATAGTTTTCCTACAAATCTGAACGCAAACAAAAAATCTCAAATGGATCTGAACGTAGCCATAATTTTACTCTAATTTAAGAGAAAAGTGTATACTTCTTGACATAGAAGGAAAACACTATCTAAAATGATAGGTCGTCCGTTCGAATCCAGGCTTGACACACACAACACAAATTGAAACAACAATCTCTATATTCTACTCATGCAAACTCACTTTAAAATCAGAGTGCATTGCTACCCCCACGATTATAATACCAATACTGGTATTTTGAGGACTCTACCGCCATGTGTTACCAATATAGATTGAATAATCCATATAAAGAAAGATATTAATTTTACCGTTTGAGATCTTCAATAAAACAAATCCTAATTTTACCCTCTCAATCTAAAGCACTCTCAGTCTTTCGGATATTTCATCTACAAATCCATGCACATGCTTTACTTTAAATTAACATTTTATAGGCTCGAAAATTTACCCCATAATCCCGAATTTCCGTTCCCATCTAGATAAACATTATTTAATACAGTACGAAAACCACTCACAAGCCACTCCCTAATTCAAAAACACATGCATTTTACATTTACTTACCTATCTTACGTGATCTACATACTTACATAAAATAAACCCGCATTTACAAAGTTAGTATTTCAAATTTAATGTACTCATCGTCATGTCGCGAAGTCCATGGCTTGGGCCTTGGGAAGGCCGTCTTCACTGGAAGAAGTCTGATGTTAATGACGGTCAATTAAATAACGTCATTCACCAACACAGTTTATGAAACTCTAATACAGTTCCCGCGGTCGTCTATACAGCTGTACAATCGCCCTGTTAGCCAAATTTTCACACAATTTCAGTTTTTAACTTTATCTGTAACTTGAATATACTCTTTCATACAGCGTGTCGACACAACACAAGCAAGGCCAAGACACCAGCGGACCGTGTGTCTGCCTCCAACATTTCACGTCAAGTCGTCTCTTCCTCAACACGGTGGTCTGTTATATAATTTCACCCCGACTCGTAGATTGCATGGAGGGCACTCCCCAACACATTTTGCATATCAGCCGTTTTACGAGTCGTTCGACACTGGCGATACGGTTAAACGTGCAGCTCAGAGTTCTAAGTAATTTAGTTAAGTGCGGAAAACAAATCGATCGGCTGTTTATCTGATTTTTACCATCAATTACGACGTCTTTTCGGGGATCTCCCGTTCGGAGTCTGCGTTTTCAGCTAGCGTAGTGCTTACATGATCTTCTGGTGGCGTAATTTTCCACGCGATGAAATTTTACAAACAATTATAATTCTGTCAGAGGTCTACTATAAAAAACATATAACTTGCCGAGGTTTCCCTTACTAATTAATGCGCTTATCTCGAAATCTTTCAACACAAATCAAGCTTGCACGTTGGCATTACCGTGTTCCGGCCATTTTTAGTGGGCGGAGTTATCACAATGTATTTTCCTTCCCAGTCATTTTCATAGCTCGCTCTCTTTCTGGGTATCTCTTCAGCTATGACGGACTTGTGTTTGCACCATCAAGTCGGAGTTGTTGTGCAATCTGATGCAACTTGACTTCAACATGGATAAATAGGAGCTTGACAAAAGTTTCCAATGTCTATTCCAATTTTTAATTATGTATGACCGACACGGTTACAATATATCTCGAAATCTTACAACACTAATCAAGCTTGCACATTGGCATTACCGCATTTCGGCCATTTTTTTTGTATCTTATGTATTTTCCTTCCTTGACATTTTCATAGCTCTACCTGCTCCAGATTTCTATTCTCTACCTGAATTTCAATCCTCTTTGTTCTCTTCCCTGCTGACATCACCTTAGCCTTGGAAATGATGAAAATGAAAATCTACAGCCTGTTTCCAGTCAATCAATCGGGTTAGCAATGGAATGAATGAAGCCCCATCTAGCGTCGAGGATAGGAACCGCGCCGGCTGCCGAAGCGTGTCGCACTGCTCTGGTGCAATGATTAATGACTGACAGATGAAGGGAAAGGATACTGGAGAGTGTTGCTGGAATGAATGATGACAGGGAAAACCAGAGTATCCGGAGAAAAGTCTGTCCCGACTCTGCTTTGTCCAGTACAAACGTTACATGAAGTGACCCGGGATTTGAACCAAGGAATCGAGGGGTGAGAGTCCGTCACTGCTGTCTGAGTCACGGAGGCTCTTGTAAATGATAATTTTCATAAATCAGAACCTAAAATAATCGCCCGCCTCTATGGTGTAGTGGTTAGCATGATTAGCTGCCACACCCGGAGATCCGGGTTCGATTCCAGGCTCTGCCACGGAATTTAAAAAGTGGAGCGAGGGCTGGAAGGAGGTCCACTCAGCCTGAGTAGATCAACTGAGTAGAGGGGATTTCGATTCCCAGCTCAGCAATCCTCGAAGTGGTTTTCGACCCCTCCTCCAAGCAAATGCCAGGATGGTACCTAACTTAAGCCCACGGCCGCTTCCTTCCCTCTTCCTTGTCTATCACTTCCAAACTTCCCATTCCACCACAAGGCCTCTGGTGAGGTACTGGTCCTCCGTCCCAGTTTCATCCCCCTGTCCAAAGTCTCACAATCCAGGACACTTCCGTAGAGGCGGTAGAGATGTGATCCCTCACTGAGTCCGTGGGAAAAACAACCCTGGAGGGTAAACAGATTAAGAAAGAAAGTTTATACATGAATGAATAAATCCATAATTCAACAAAATTGCGTCAATAAATTAAACAAACAGATAATAAATATAGATCATTTGTCTATTTATCCGTTCTAAGGGAGTGTATACATGCCCCGCACTAGCAGTCCATTTCTCCAACAAATGTGGTTTTCAGGATATTACCTTCAATTGCTGTCTCATTAAACTCGGTCGATGGAAAGTAATGGAGCCACGATTTGAAACGTAGCTAAGAATTCTATACCCCACCACTGGGATTATTGCATTTTCCTGTCTCACTCACGCGGAGTGAATGGTGAACCATTTGTATCCAGAAGCAGAAACAAGCTTCCAGTTTGTTGATATGCAGTCTGCAAATTTGAAATGTCAGAACAGCTCAATGAAAAATGGAAAATGGGCGCTGGTTTCACTGCAAGACAAAGTAGAGATATATCAACATGATGAGTTGTTTGCTGTCTCCTGTAATATACACACGACATCACTCAGGTTTGAAATATGTGAACCACGAATTTTTTTGTCACAAACACAGGTTATAAATGATCAACTTATTCATATACAACTACTGAATAATTAAAATTGTACCTTGGTTATTACAACGCTGTAAACTCGTGAGTAGAGTATCTGCTGACTGTCGTAATAGGTAACTAAGCGGTGTAACCTTGGGGCTCTAAAGTTAGGAGCGCGGATAGGCGACCATCGACGCTCTAGCCGACTTTGGCATTGCTTCCGCTTACTTTTGTCATGCTCTTCGCTGTTTTATATCATATCCGCCTACCTTGGTCAACTTTTGATCTTTTACGGCACCGACAAAATTACGTTCGCCACGACTAGGGAGTCTTTAATTTTCACGTCCTTTGTGGCACTTCTCTCAATTTTTACATAGTTTTTGGAAGGGTAGGATTTTTTATTTTTTTCCTCTAAGTAATAATAATAATAATAATAATAATAATAATAATAATAATAATAATCGTGCTACCGAATGCAGACATTGTAATTTGACGCCTTCTGGCTGTCTGCTCGTCAATTTCGATACACCGTATTATTCTAGGCCTACTAAATGGCAAAGTAAACCGAATATATCTTGACCATCTATGGTTTGTTTTAAATTTTTATTTTTGTCGGGTAAACACCAAATGGTCCGCCTGTGTGGTGTAGTGGTTAGTGTGATTAACTGCCACCCCCGGAGGCCCGGGTTCGATTCCCAACTCCGTCATGAATTTTGAAAATTAGCACGAGGGTTGGAACGGGATCCACTCAACCTCGGAGTGAGTAGAGGAGTGGGGGGTCGATTCCCACCTCAGCCATATTCGAAGTGGCTTTCCGTGGTTTCCCACTGCTCCTCCAGACAAATGCCGGGAAGGTACCTAACTTAGTCCTCGGCCATTTCCTTCCCTATTCCTTGTCTATCCCTTAGAGTGTCCCCACAAGGCCCCTGTTCAGCCTAGCAGATGAGGGCACCTGGACAAGGTACTGGTCATCCTCCCCATTTGAATCCCCCGACGCAGAGTCTGAGGCTCCAGGACACTGCCCTTGAGGCGGTAGAGGTGAGATCCCTCGCTGAGTCCGAGGAAACAATCAACCCTGGAGGGTAAACGGATTAAAAAGGAATAATAATAATAATAATAATAATAATAATAATAATAATAATAATAATAATAATAATAATTTCGTATTGCTGTTCCCAACGTGGTGCAGCCCACGTAAGGCAGATTCTCCAGCGAGGATGGGCGGCATCTGCCGTTTACAGAAACTGTGTTTTTATAGTAAAGAATAGTGTTGTGTGTGTGTGTGTGTGTGTGGTACAAATACCCAGTCCCCGATCCAGGGAAATTAATCATAAGGTTAGTCGTATGATAATTGAACCCGGCGCCCTCTGAACCGCAGGCAGCTGCGCTGACCTTTCAGCCAAGGGGTCGAACAATGTAGGAGCGCTGAATCCCGGATGCGCTGAGGGCGTGGTATGGGCATGTATCAATGAGAACGGAGAAAATTTTTCATATTTCATATAAGAACGAGTTTCATGTGATAAGCTGGTACGTTCTGTCCCTATGTGTTACTCATCATTAATATACTATGCAGAGTTGTAGAAAATGATTTCTAATATGGAAATAAAGAGTTTCCAGACCCATGTACAAATAACAAATTTTCTTCTTCTACGTGCGAGGAATGTGCTCTTAAAGTTTGACCAACCTCATTGTTACACTCTGTATCTTACAAGGAAACGTAACGAGGTATCCTCCACCTATTTTTCTTTTCTTTCTTTTCTTTCTGAATCGGTTTTCTCTTCAGGATTTTTTCCCTCGGACTCAGCGAGGGATTCCACCTCCAACGCCTCAAGGACAGTGTCCTGGAGTGTAAAACTTCGGGTCGGGGATGAAACTGGGGAGAAGGACCATTACCTCACCCAGGTGGCCTCACCTGCTATGCTGAACAAGGGCCTTGTGAGGGGTGGGGGGAATTGGAAAGCTGGAAATGAATTTTTTTTTCTATTTGCTTTACGTCGCACTGACACAGATAGGTCTTATGGCGGCGATGGGATAGGAAAGACCTAGGAGTTGGAAGGGAGCGGCCGTGGCCTTAATTATGGTACAGCCCCGGCATTTGCCTGGTGTGAAAATGGGAAACCACGGAAAACCATCTTCAAGGCTGCCGACAGTGGGACTCGAGCCCACTATCTCCCGATTACTGGATACTGGCCGCACCTAAGCGACTGCAGCTATCGAGCTCGGTCTGAAAATGATTGACAAGGAAGAGGGAAGGAAGCAACCATGGCCTTAAGTTAAGTTCCATCCTGGCATTTGCCTAGAGAAGAAGTGAGAAACTTCAGAAAACCGTTTCGAGGTTGGCTGAGGTCAGAATCGAACCCCTCTAGTCAGTTGACCTCCCGAGGCTGTGTGAACCCCGTTTCAGTCTTCCCACCAGTTTTCAATTTTCGTTTCAGAGCTGAGAGTGGAACCCGGGCTTTCGAGGGTGGCAGCTAATTCCACTAACCACTACACCACAGCACCTATTTTTCCTATTTCATATTTTGTACGGTTTGAAAAAGACTGTTGCCATTTCTTCATGGATGCAGTTACTTTTTTAAATCTATCTCTATGTAGAATTGTTGTTGTTTTTAGTCATCAGTCCATAGACTGGTTTGATGCAGCCTTCCATGCCACCCTACCCTGTGCTAACCTTTTCATTTCTACGTAACTGTTGCATCCTACATCTGCACTAATCTGCTTGTCATATTCATACCTTGGTCTACTCCTACCGTTCTTACTGCCTACTCTTCCTTCAAAAACCAACTGTACAAGTCCTGGGAGTCTTAAGATGTGTCCTATCATTCTATCTCTTCTTCCCGTAAAATTTAGCCAAATCGATCTCCTCTCACCAATTCGATTCAGTATCTCTTCACTCGTGAATCGATCTATCCATCTCACCAGCATCCATCTGTAACACCACATTTCAAACGCTTCTATTCTCTTTCTTTCTAGTTACATATTTAAGTAAAATGCAGCTTCCGCGGAGGTATCAGACCCATTTTTAGGCTGAGACTCTATTTAAGTTGCTGATGTATGGGTGGAATGCGTAATGACTTTCGGAGCACGACTTGTGCGTCTGAGTGTTATGAAATTTGTTACTCATAGGGTCAACAGTGCTAAAATAACACACTTTCTGGCCCAGTGAGTAAAGCAATGGCAAACTATTTTATTAGACCAGTTGCCTAGTACGTAACATTTTAGCGCCACCAACGGATTTTATGCCTTTCCATAAGCTCATAACATCTAGTTCTGTATTTGAGGATCCCTACCGGGCGAGTTGGCCGTGCGGTCAGGGGAGTGCAGCTATGAGGTTGCATCCAGGAGTTAGTGGTTTCGAACCCCGCTGTCGGGTAGCCCTGAAGATGGTTTTCCTGGGTTTCCCGTTTCCCGTTCCCGTTTTCAGACCAGGCCTTAATTAAGGCCACGGCCGCTTCCTTCCCACTCCTTGCTCTTTCCTATCCCATCGTCGCCATAAGACCTATCTGTGTCGGTGCGACTTAAAGCCAATAATGGTAAGATAAGGTAAGGGTGTATTCTGCCCGAAGGCAGGTCCGAACCTCCGCAGAGGTGTGCCTGAGCCGGAGTTTACGTACTGGACGGTGGCCAGTTCCTTTCCGCTCCTCCATTTCCTTACCTCCACCAACAGCGCGTGGCAACCCATCCAGATCTTGACCACGACTAATGTTGCTTAACTTCGGAGATCTCACGGGATCCGGTGTTTCAACACGGCTACGGCCGTTCTCATTTACGCATTTCACAGTCATACAGCTTAACCATTGGAGAACACTTCCCGACTATAAACTAGAAACACCCAGAAGAAATGGTCGTATGTCAATGTAACTTCATACACGTACACACCATCGATGGGTATGTAAGTGATTGGAGTTGCACTTCTCTGTGATGGTTAAAACGGCCAGTATTTGTGTTGTTTGTGCTTAGTGTGTTACCAGGCCTAGTAGGGTATAAGAGGTGTGAACAGCATCAGATGGTGAATGATCACTGTGAAGGACACGGAGACACAGCGTACTCATGTGAGGCAGCGTTATCAACACCTGAGAGTGTTTGAAATGGGCCTCATTGTGGGTCTCCATTTGGCCGGCTGGTTGAATCGTACAATATCCAGATATGTGGGGCAGTTGGATGGGACAGTGGCTTGATGTTGGATTGCATGGGGACGTGAGGGCAGGCATACTCGTTGTCAAGGTTTCGGTTGACCACGTCTGACCACCAGAAGGGAGGATCGCCATACTGTGTACCAAGCACACCTGCGCCTGCCATCCGAGAAAAAGTAATGGACTCCCTGTAACATTCAGTGTCATGCTGCAGCATTGGTCGGAATCTAGCAGCAGCCGGATTAGGGAATTACTGTCCAATGTGTAGGCGGCCGTTAAGCCACAGCACAATCGGCTGCGTTTAGAGTGGTGCCGTGACTGGGAAGCATGGGCTACTGATGAATGGCATCGCATTGTATTCAGCAATGGATTGCGGGTCTGCACTATCCCGGATGTCCATCGTCTGCGAGTATGGCGGCGACCTGGAGAGCGGTCCTATTCTTTCATTGTTTTGGAGAGGTACAGCGGTGTTATTCCTCGTGTCATGATGCCGGGAGCCATCAAGTATGACTTCAGGCCATGGCTGGTAATGTTTGAGCGAACTCTGATGGCACAGAGGTACGTCACGGACATCCTGCGTCCTCATGTGTTACCTCTCATGTGACAGTATCGTGGTGCCATTTTTCAACAGAATACGACACGTGTCTCTATGAACTGTCTGCATAATGTTGAAATACTCTCCTCTCCTAGAGAATATGTATAGTACTAGCTTGGGCGTCTGCACCATCCCAGAGCCAGAATCCAGGAGGTAGGGAACAGCTACAATGGTTGTGGGCCAGCTTGCCTTAGAAGAGGATACGATGGTTTTATGACACCCTTTCCAACAGAATCAGTGCATCCATCCAGGCCAGGGGGTGTGATACATCATACTGATAAGTGGGCTCGTACTCGCCATTTTTTTTTTTTTTTTACAAAATTTGACTCGATTTTGTATTCACTGAAATGACATCGCATACCTTCTTAACACGTGAAGTTCCATTTTGTTTCCTCTTTCCCTTCTGATTGCTTCAAATGTCCGACTCGCTGGCTGAATGGTCAGCGTACTGGCCTTCGGTTTAGAGGGTTCTGGGTTCGATTCCCGGCCGCGTCGGGGATTTTAACCTTAATTCGTTAATTCCAATGGCACGGGGGCTGGGTGTATGTGTTGTCTTCATCATCATTTCATCCTCATCACGACGCGCGGGTCGCCTAAAGCCGTCAAGTCAAAAGACCTGCACCTGGCGAGCCGAACATGTCCTCGGACACTCCCGGCACTAAAAGCCATACGCCATTTCATTTTTGCTTCAAATGATTTTGTTATGCTGTATATATAACCACAATGAGACTAACAACGCAATTTTCCAACCATCCCGAGCTGAGAAAATGTTATCCTGAAACATTAATAACGTTTTGCTTGGAAGCACAAAATTCTGAAACTTTCAAACAATATATAAAACACTTCAAAGTACACAATGTTGAAATTTGGATTAATCCAGATACAAGCGGACACTTTTTTAATTCCACCTGCGATAAAATGTATTAAGTTTTAAAAATTCGAAGCCTACATAACATAACGGGAATTAAAACGAGAAAAATGATGGTGTTATTGGATTATTGTAGGCCTATTTTTTATTTCATAAACAACCTCCAAACTCGAGTACGCATAATATTTTGGTCGACAGTAAGTAATGCACGGGTAGGAATCAAATCAGCGCAAGAATATTTCGTTCAATAAGTAGCGAAATATACATTTTTAGCCTTGTTCGTCGAATGTATTAATGAATGCATGCCAAACCCCTATTAAATCTTTAATATCATTTGTAAAATTCATTTAGTCTGACCCTTTGGCTGAATGGAGCTGGCTGTTTGCGTTCATCATAGTACACACCCTGATTTACATACTACACACCACTGTGCCAATCTCAAAAGAAACACGCATTATTGAATACATCCCTCCATAAAGAATTGGCGCCAGGAGAGTAACCTGGCGGTAAATAGGCCTACCGGGTTTTAATCCACGTGAAGTACCAGCACAAAGCCTAGGGTCATACTTGAGTGATTTGACGCTGCGTTACTGCGCGAAATCTCGCGTCAAAAATTCACAACACTAATTTGGACGGAAAAGGCCACTCAGCGTGATTTTCCGCTAAGGGACACGAGACAAGGTGCGTCTTCAAGGTCGCTCGCTCGAGAATGTCTGAGGTCCATTTTGTTTACGTGTTTTCCCGGTCAGTCCCTGGTACACTTGAGAAATGAAGACGCTGCAGTATTGTGCTTTTGTTTGAACACTGCGCGTGTTCCATCTGCGTTCGTTTTGTACTTTCACTTTGCAAAATGGAATTAGACAGTCAATTAATAATTTTGGAGGTAGAAAAGTACCCGTGCCTTTACGATACAAAGGAACAATAATTCAAAAACAGTGGCATGAAGAGAGATGCGTGGTTTTCAGTAACGGGCGCTGTGTTGTGGTAGACATTGGGTTTATTTTGCTGATACCATTTTTCAGCAAACAAAAATCATTTCAAATGAGTCCACGGATATTCTGTAACACTCAAAAATTTATCTTGGTTGTCTTTTAGTTTATGGTGTAGGAGCACAAATGGTCCACTTGATGACCTGTCACTTATTATAGAATGGATCCAATATTTCCTTTAAAGACTTCAACGACGACGATGAATATGCCGAAGACATCGAAGAAGAACCAGTGCAGCACATGGCAGAAACACGGTGTCATTTTTTAATGGAATTCCTTCCATATGCAGAGCAATGGCTATGTTTTGCTGCTTTACAAACAGATTAATAAAATCACGCCATGTAAACAAGCAAGTGTTATCACGTGCCCTGTCGTCCAGCGTCGTAAAAAACACGCAGAAATCCAACGTGACAAAACGCAAGTGTGCCCACCCACCTCGTGGGTCGTCCAACTGCGTGGAGAACACGCATTAATGCAACTTGAAATCACTCAAGTGTAGCCCTATGTTGCTGGGAAGAGGTCAGGATATAGAAAAATATGATTAATGATGTTGTAGAATTCCCTTCTGACGAGTTTAAATGTGCATATTATTTCAAGTACAATGCGGTTATGTAAGCTAAATATTCAATTCGAAGAGCTCACAGCGGGCGGCTAGCGCGCACACCCCTTCACCCTAGCTATAGTAATAGAACTCTAATTTAGATGCTTGCCAACAAAGCAGAAATGACCAATGAAGTCGTAATGCAATCGGGATCTGATCCATTACGGGGACGTTGCTCTTCGGTTCTGCTCTGAGCGCGGTAAGTCATTCTTATTCTCTATGTAACATCTATTGTGTATGTACTGTATGCACTGAACACGAGCTAATCAGCTGAAAGTACATTTCAAGTAGTATACGGTCGTAGTAGCTAAACATTAATTTTACATTTTTCTTTCTTTTTCTCTTTCTTTCTTTCTTAATATATTTACCGTCGAAGGTTGTTTTGTTCCCTCGGACTCAGAGAGGGATTCCAACTCTACCGCCTTAAGGGCAGTGTCCTGGAGCGAGAGACTTTGGATAGGGGATACAAATGGGCAGGAGGACCAATAACTCTCACACGTGGCCTCACCTGCTATGCTGAAGGGGGTCCTTGTGTGGGGGAGGGAAAATTGGAAGCGATAGACAAGTAACTGGGTAGGAAGCGGCCATGGCCTTAAGTTAGGCATGATCCCGACATTTATCTGGAGAAGTGGGAAACCACGGAAAACCACTTCGAGGATGGATGAGGAGGGAATTTTGCTATTTGCTTACGTCGCACCGATACAGATAGGTCTTATGGCGACGATGGGACAGGGAAGGGCTAGGAGTGGGACGGAAGCGGCCGTGGCCTTAATAAAGGTACAGCCCCAGTATTTGCCTGGTGTGAAAATGGGAAATCACGGAAAACCATCTTCAGGGCTGTCGACAGTGGGGTTCGAACCTACTATCTCCCGAATACTGGATACTGGCCGCATTTAATCGACTGCAGCTATCGAGCTCCTTGAGGAGGGAATTGAATCCCCCTCTAATCCGTTGACATCCAGAGGCTGAGTGGAACCCGTTCCGGCCCTCGTGCCACTTTTCAAATTTCGTGGTAGAACAGGAAATCGAACCCGGGCCGGGGTTGGCAGCTAATCACTCTAACCACTACACCACAGAGGCGGCCAATTTTATATTTATGTTATGTTAACATTGTCATCAGCTGCATTATCAAGGAGTTATTTCATTGTTTCTTCAACTTCAGTCACGGTCACGATCGGCTACGTGGCTAGGTTGTCAGTGTCTTTGCCTTCGGACCTCACGGATTGGGGTTCGATTTCTGACTGAGTCGGGGGATTTTAAACATAAATGGTCAATTACTTTTGCAAGCGGACTAGAATTGTTTGTGCTGTCCCCAACATTCATGCATCCGATACATCACAGAAATAAACACGCAGTTTCTCCCACAGAGTAGACGCTGTCCACCCTTATCGTAGGGTCTGTCTTACGAATATTTCTTTTTTGTTACCTTTAGTCGTGGAACCGTACCGAAGCAGGCCTACAAATATTTCGATTTTTACAACGAAAAGATTCTAAATATCTGTAGAAATATTTCATTTTGGCCCTTAAATGCTTGTTTCCACAATTGAATGCCGATTAAAAATAATTATCCAAACACCAAAATAATAAACACGGAACATCTAGATCAGAATCCAGGCCTTCGTAGATGACATCGCGATCCTGACCAACAACTCTAAGGATGCTGCAGTTGCTGTTCAATCCCTACACGAGTCAGAGGCGAAGACAGGACTACAAAAGACCAAGTGCTTCGAGAGTAAGCACCCCGGGAAAGCTCCTCTGACGACCATCTATGGGAAGATTGGAAAAGTCAATCAGTTCCGCTAACTTGGTGATTGGGTCCACCCCAGTGGTAGAGACGGAAGCTCCATCTTAGACAGATGTGCCAAACTCAACGCAGCATACCAACTGTCGCGAAATTGTTACAACAAGAAGTGCATGTCGAAGAACGGCGAAATATGACATTACAAGTCTGTTGTCAGACCCCAGTTGTTATGTACTGCGGAGGAAAAGCACCATGGACGACCAGAAAGAATTCGAACGGTTATCCACCGGAAAAATCAAGGATCAAGAGTGTTACCGGATGACACCTACCGGCTGTAAGCGAAACTGTACTAACAGTTGGAAACGGCTAACAGTAGCGTGCGACGAAGGCGGCTGAAGTTTAGCGGGCACCTGAAAATGGAAAACAGCTGGCTTACGAAGAAAATCTTCTCACTCATCAAAAGTTACAAAACTGGATGAATATGGCTCAATGAAGTAAGAAAAGACTTAGTTTCCGCTAGGATTTCCGATACTGATGTCTCAGACCGCCCCTAATTTTATAAAATGGTAAATTCGTGGTCTCCTCTACAAAAGAAACCAAACCATTTTCATCAGGAAAGGGAGGAAGAAATAATAGCAGGGCTAAAATGTATTAGGAACGAAAAAGTACATCGAAAAGGAACTAGTTATAAAAGCCCCCTAGCAGGGTTTAAATAACTGATAATTATAATGAACTGTGTTACTGATGTTTCTGTTAACCTGATCATAAATGCTCTGTAGCGGTAAAACATTCCAAAAATGGTGAATAATTATGTAATAATACAACCTTTAATGAAGACATACTGTACATTTTCCCATAAATATTAAAACCGTACAGCACAGTGCGTTAACATGACTCTAGGATTACTATTGCTTATTTCTAAATTAGTATCCTGGATTTAGCGTTTTGCTTTGTTATTTCAGTTATAACATAACAGGTATTTAACATGAAGAATTATATTTAATATTATCAGTTTGATATCCAATTACGAAATGGAGGGCGATAATATCAAATATTTCAGAAGTTCACTGAGGCGTGTTTTACACTGAGCGTTCTTCAAAATCGAGTAAACCATTAAATATTTCCTTGGCATCAGTGATTTAATCATCAGCGAAATGGAAGTTCTTGGCAGCACAAGGTATACATTTAAACATAGATTTTATGTCCTCAGGCTTGAGTTTGGGCATTGCCAAGGTTGCAAAACGTTCATGACAGTTTGAGTTAGAATGCCTTCCTCTTGAATTCCACAGTGCTGTAAGCTTCAACATTGTGGTTTGTTTTTATGTAGAACTTCGAATGATCTTCCTTTTTAACTTAATTTCATGAACTTCCAGGCTTTTATTTTCCCTGTCGTTCCATTATTAGGATAACAGCATAAATTATTAGTCTGCATTTATGTTACGACAAGCGGAAGATTTTGCGTATATGTCCTAATACCATTTACGTAGTCTTCAGGTAGGTGCATTCACTGCTGCCTTTTAGACAGATTCAAAATAACCGAAATCGTCATCCTTTTTATTAATTAATGGATTTAATTATTTATTCAGGATCGGCAACAGCATAACGCCGAATTACAAATATCCGAGCTATGTACAATAGATATTAATCTAATTTGAAAGTTATATACATATTTACGAAGGACGCAAATATACATATTAAAATTGTACAATCTTATATAATACATAATTAGATAACGTTATAACGAAGGAAAACGCATTTACAGTAAATACAGGAGAAGAAAGAGGAAAGACTAAGAAGGAAAATTAAGTTTATGAGAAATATAATGATAGAAGGAAGGAAACGATACGAAGATGTCTAGGTTCTTGTTCATAGGTAAGGTATTAAACATTGCTGGAGTACGTACGTACCTTTGGGTGAAAGAAAGCCGGGAGTAAGTAATATGGAATAGGGTCTTCAATCTGATACTCCGGGATGGGACGTGGAGGGGGAATAAGGAAACTAATTCTGGAAACCTAAATAAATCATTAGCTGCTTTGTATAGCAGATTCAGGTCGGCAACTTTCCTCCGAGCAGAAACAGTTTTGAGTTTTAGTTTCCCAAGCAATTCGTTATTGCTTACGTTGCGACAGGAAGGGACCCTGGCTCTGACGATAGCACAGAACAAGGATTGTACGCAGTCAATGTGGCTGATATTTGAAGAAGCAGCAATGAACCAGACTGGAGGGGCGTATTCAACAATCGGTAAGGTACAGGAAACGTAGAATGCTCTGAGAGCATTTATGTCTGTGATGTCAGAAAACCTGTAGAGTAAACCAAGGAGTGACATGGTACGTGAGGGGACCCTGTTTGCGTTCGAGACAAATATCAATTTACTGTCGAACTGTAGCCCTAAGTCTTTTTGATTATTAACAATTGTAATAGGTTGGTTCAGTAGGTGATATTTGTGTAGAACGGGGGATTTACGAAGTGTGAATGGAATGCTGGAACACTTGGAGGGATGAGGTTTAAGACGCCATGTAGTACACCAACGTGACAGTGAATCAAGTACATTTTGCAAGTGGATTGTAGCTGCGAGAGAATCGATCTGCTTGTAGATTTTACAATCATCTGCAAAGAGAAGGATTTCACATGAATGGTGGGAAACAGTATCGATAAGATCATCAATACACAGGGCAAAAGAAGGGGACCAAGGATACTGCCCTGCGGGACACCAGAGATGTTGGTAGTGGAGAAGAACTGCATCCATCAAGGACCACGCGCTGTAGTCTTTCACTCAGAAAGCTATTAATGAGAGCTAGGAGACTTCAGAGAATGTTAAACCGTTCAGAAAATTTGTATGCAAGAAGCGCGTGGTCCACGGTATCGAAGGCCTTCGCGATGTCGACATTGCATACATCAAGTTGAGAACCTGCGTGGATGGCAGATGTGGCATGATGGAGGAAGATAGCCAAGTTAGTTACGCCGGAGCTTCCGGGAAGAAAACCGTGCTGCTGGGGGGGATATGTATGGAATTTTAAACAAAAGCAAACGCTGGCGGGTGATCCTTTCACAAATGATTGATAAAACAGGTAACATAGAGACCGGGCAATAATTTGCGATATTCGAGCTCTTTCCACCTTTAATAATGGGTGTGATATAAGAAAACATGGCAAAAATTTATGTCCTAAAATTAGGAACCTTTAAAAACTGAAGAAAGAGATTGGTGATTTTTCCATAACAACTTTCAGAATCAAGGTTAGTTTAATATTTTCGTTCTGTACACCGCATGAATCTTCCCACAAAACTGGCTTAGCAACACCTTCTCATACCTTATTCTCAGTTCTTGAGGCATGATCTGATTCTTGTGTAGGTTGACTTGTGGTGCCTTCGACCCAAACAAGCAAAATCCTTTTCCATGTGTTTCAGAATTATGTAACATAAATGCCGTTTATAGAGTGCAATATTTGTCGGGGTCATTGACAATGGCAATGTCTTCTGAAAAGCAAACGCAATGGTTTAAAATTGTTCATATTTATCTCTGTTCATACCCTGCTACATCTTTGCTTGAGCATTACTTGCTAGCTTTACGTTCATTGATGGTGTGGTCTCCGGAGAAGCCTAGTTCAAATCACTCAGTTGACATCCATGGAGAACCTGCTCGTCTATGCATGTGGTGATGACGATAATGAGGCAGGGAGACGGTGAAATCCGATGTTAGCACATACCTTAGTCCTGTCGAATAACATCAAGAAGACTGCTCAAGGCTTAAGGCGTCCATCTGACGGATGAATGACCATCAACAGCATCATATTCCCTCACTTAATATGAACACTGCGTCGATATTCGGAATGGAACTTAAGCTTTTTTGGTGGCGATCTAGTGACTAGAAATTGTATAGCACTACCTCTCCTACCCTACAAGTTAACATTCTGATGGTGATGTTCTTCCACCAAAGGGACTCGAACCGGATAACCACGATGTCAAACGAAATGAACTTGAGGTCCTAAAAATTATGGCCCCCAGGCGAATAGCTTTAAGTGAGGCTGATGTTCTAGATCCAATGTTTCTTTGCGAGTTAGGTCATTTTTGACTGGTGTAAATCGCAACTATTACTAATATTCTTTTCCATACCTTTACTTTTGATGTTGAAGTACTTGTAGACAATATCCTTCTTGTTCCTCTTCTTCCGCTTTTCCCACACCTGTGGGATCACGGGTGGGACTGTATCGCACATGTGGATTTGGCCCTATTGTAGCTCCAGATGCCCTTCCTGACGCCAACCATATATGGAAGGATGCGATCACTATTGCGTGTTTCTATAGTGGTTGGTAGTGTGGTATGAATATGAAGAGGAGAACGACGGGACAAACACAAACAAACAGACCCGAGCCTGAAGTTTGAGATGCGATTCAAATCCCGGATCCAGCCGGGAGTCGAACCCGCCACCCTCTGAACTGAAGGCCTCAATACTGAGGTTGATTATAAGCAATTTGTATTTTTCATGCATAGCCCTACAACTCTGTGGTTTTAAACGAAGCCTCATACGTGAACTTTTGACAATAGCGCGTTTTTTATCGTGCAATTTTATTTACGGTATTTGGTTCGCTAGTTCCTGAACTCCTTCATAATCCATCTTGTTATGACCATCTTTGGAACCTCATTTGTTAGAAATATTATCAGAGGCTATCTCTTATAGTGCTATGTTCAGTCTCTTGGGGGAAATACGAAATTTATACACAAAAGTATCACAACAAATCTAAATGCCAGTGTTTATACCCTGAACAATTTCCTACTATGGGAATACTTATTTCTCTAACGTCTAATCGGCACCTGTTTCACCATAACAATTGTAGATAGGTCTTAGTTTCGTGGAATCGTAGGTCATCGTATTTGTTGAATTCTCTGCTTCGTGTTTTTTCATCTTCAGTATCTGGACATTGCTTTCTTCTTCGGATATTGCAGGCAAAAATCTTGACTTTTCTGACAACTTTAAAACACCCTTAGCACTGAAGAGTTCTTTATTCCTAATTTACGCATTATTTACTCAGGATATTTTCTTTTGGGACCCTTCATAGACAACTGCACTTCCTGAATAAGAAAAGCTTCTACTGGAGCTGTCCCACCGGCCGGTCATCAAAAAATAATGTGATAATTCCAGGTTATTAGTCTAAGGACGGATTAGTGTATTAAGGGCCAAATTTATAGCTAGCTAGCTAGCTAGCTACTTGCTTTACGTCGCGCCGACATAGATAGATCTTATGGCGACGATGGGACAGAAAAGGCCTAGGAATGGGAAGGCAGCGGCTGTGGCCTTAATTAAGGTACAGGCCCAGCATTTGCCTGGTGTGAAAATGGAAAACCACGGAAAACCATCTTCAGGGCTGCCGACAGTGGGGTTCGATCCTACTATCTCCCGAATACTGGATACTGGCCGCACTTAAGCGACTGCAGCTATCGACCTCGGTCCAAATTTATAAAGGATGAACTGAATAACATTGTAAGGACTATTTATTATTCGCTTAGGCTTACACATTAGGTGTACGTATTAAGTAGATTTTGAACATATACGAGGACTGGGGCAAAAGTCATGTCAACTACTTTTTTTCTTGTAGATATGTGAACGGATCACAAACGTAGGTCTATATGTGTCGTGTGGAAGTTCTGCAGGCATAGTGCGTATGCAGAACAACAGATGGCTCTGTGATAGCTGGCAGTAGCGCAGCGAGGGCTATGAAATCAGTCAGTTGGTGAATGTCGTGCGATACGGATGTAACCCGTGTTGAGCAGCGCGCTTACATCAAAATAGCCATTCTCTGAGGGAGAAATGCGATGGAATATCACAGTGAATTAGTGGAAGCCCTTGGAAATAATGCCCTACCATACTGTACAGTAGCACGGTGGGTAGGAATGTTTCAATAAGGACGTGTGTCAACCAGTGATGAGCAACGTTCGGGACGACCTGTCAGTGTGCGGACCGACGTGGCACGTGGCATCATCAAGCAGCTCCTGGACGAAGACAGATGATGGACGCTACTGGAGTTATAGAGGGCAAGTGTCATCGAGAAACGCACCGTCCACAAGATATTGCGTAATGAGCTGCAACTGCGCAAAATCGCATCACGGTGGGTACCGCATGTACTGATGGAAGTTCAAAGGTGGGTGCGCTATGCAATATGCTCCGATCACCTTGCAGGCTGGCAACAGGACGGCGATCAATTCTTGTCACGAATAATCGCCATCGATGAATTTTGGGCCAGGGCATATGAACCAGAACTGAAACGTCAGTCCGCGGAGTGGCATGATGCTGGATCTCCAAGCAGGCAAAAGGTCCGTCAGAATCCTCCCCCAGTCAAATTGATGGTGATCGTCGCGTATGACGTCAGGGGTGCCATTGTTTGCAGCTTTGTTACACATGGCAGAACAGTGACAGCACAGTACTATAGGGACTCCCTGGTGAGACAGGTACGACGTGGCGTTCGGGAGAAACGTCCGGATCTTGTGGACAGTCCAATAATCCTGCACGACAATGAAAAACCACATAAAGCAGAGTGTGTAGGGCAGCTACTGCGACACGACGTTGAGATGGGAAGAACTGGAGCACCCACGTACTCTCCCGACATTTCGCTCTGTGACTTTGATCTCATTAGAAAGATTAAGGAACCACTACGTGGTAGCCTGTTTGCAACACGAGAGGACATTGCTAATGCTGTGCCCCAACAGGTGAACCGATTCATACATGGTGCGGCAAATGCTGAGGCAGATGGGATTCAGCGCCTCCCACATCGTTGGCAGCGCGCGGTGTCTGTGGCGGGGGACTACTTTGAGGGTCCTTAGGCCCAGGTTTGTCATGCCAACTTTTTACGTACTGTGTTGTCATTCTTTTGCACTGGGAAGTCCATGTTGCCCTGTATTCTACCGTAATAAATTAGTATGTTACGATATTTCAGTGCTATTCATTGTCCACACATGTAGTTAACACCTTGTCCTTTCGTCTGTCACATTTTCCAACTGGACTGGTGTCTTCAAGAAAAAAATAGTTGCCATGACTTTTGACCCAACCCTCGTATAAATAACATTTATTTTGTAATAGTTGTAGGCTTAACTACATTTAGAAAACATCTCTTACCCACAAAAAAAGTCGCAACTTCCAGCTATAGAATACATTAAATTTTTTCGTATTAGACTATCTCTAAGTTACTCCTAGGTTCATTAGGCCCATGTACATAATCAGGAACTCCCACGTCATTCTTTCGTATCTTTTCTACTGCATTAGTTTCACGTAACCTTGATAAAACAAAAATTCAACTATCATTGAAGACGAATAGATAACTGTAGCAAATCAATTGGATCACCTTTATTGACATACAAATATGGTGATGTTTGGTTTAATTTCCTCTCTAAATGCAGATCAATTGTAAATGAAATTGAAATCGAAGTTGGGAATCTAACTGTGATACAGGAAAGCCCTTTTAAAATGATATTTTCCAAATTCTGTTATATTTTACAGACCTCGGATTATATTTTATCGATTACTGAGGAACAAGGCATTAGTTAATTGAGCCGTCCTTTTCCCGGTATACCGGGCGAGTTGGCCGTGCTGTTAGGGGAGCGCAGCTGTAGGCTTGCATCCGGGAGATAGTGCGTTCGAGCCCCACAGTTGACAGCGCTGAAGATGGTTTTCCGTGATTTCCTATTTTCACATCAGTCAAATGCTGGGGATGTACCTTAATTAAGGCCACGGCCGCTAACTTCCCATTCCTAGGCCTTTCCTATCCCATCGTCGCTGTAAGACCTATCTGTTGTCGGTGTGATGTAAAGCCAATTCTAAAAAAATATCCCGGTATAGAATTGCACATTCCTTTCAGAGTACTGTACATATGAGCTGTTTGAGTGTTTGTACGCCAGCATGACGACGATCTGAATCCTGTTATTATTCCACTCTCCGCTTTGTTGATGTACTGTGCAGAGTTGTCACTTGTCAATCCAATTGACGTAAGAGGGATTTGATCGATAGAGAGCATGTTGAGTGGCTGATGTTTTATTAAGCTGGGAATTAAAAAACTGCAGCACACTCTACAATTCGACGAGGCTGAAATTGACACATTCAGATATGAAGTACATCTTTACACCAACCTATTCTGTATACGAATGTGACATTTGAACAACATAGATGATATGTCACAACTAAGTACTTATGTAAGGTACCGTGGATTGAACTATTTTCATAGCTAAGGACGCGATAAAATAGGACAGGGAATTTCAGTTGTTGATTAGAAGTTGCTTTACGTCCCACTGAAACATATAGGATTTATGGCGACGATGGGACAAGAAAGGGCTAGGCGTGGGAAGCTACCGTGTGCTTAATTAATTTACAGCCCCAGTATTTGGCTGGTGCGAAAATGGGAAACTACGAAAAAGTATCTTCAGAGCTGCCGACAATGGGATTGGAACCGACTGTTTCACGAATACTGGATTCTGACCGCACTTAAGCGACTGCAGCTATCGAGCTCTGTTTTCAGTTATTTATATTGAACTGTCAAAGTCTAATCTGAATCTGTCTTCGTTCCTGTTTTTCCTTATCCATGCTAAGGATTCATGAGATATTGACCATTGTAATAGTGTTTTTAGCAAATATTAACATTCGTAACCCAGAAATATGCAATATATCTACCCAGACAATAATATTTACAGCGATGTAAGCCTATATCGCCTACATTCTGTACTGCATGATTTCACTTCACCCACAGTAGTAAGCTGTAAATTCAGGAAGCTGATGGTTCTACAATAAACCATCGTTCACTATCCACAAAAATCATGACGAATTTAGTGTTGGTCTCGTAATGTCTACAAGAACAATTACTGATTTGTTGAGAGAAACCTGTAGGATTATGTGTCCCTTTACAGGAATAAAACTTTAGCGTAATTTCTAAGATTCCAATCGGTGTGCCAGTCGATGAAAGCCAGTGATTGGTGACGTGTAAACTGTGAGACCTGGACACTGAACGAATTTACGAAAGGGAAACTTAGGACAGCGCAGAGAGGCATGTAAAGGTCAATGCTGGGATTTACAAGGAAAGATAAGAAGGGAGCAGATGGCATCAGAACAATCACTTAAATTAATGCCATACTTGAGAGAAAAGCCACCTTAAAATGGGAATGGGCTTG
Source organism: Anabrus simplex (assembly GCF_040414725.1). Taxonomy (NCBI): domain Eukaryota; kingdom Metazoa; phylum Arthropoda; class Insecta; order Orthoptera; family Tettigoniidae; genus Anabrus; species Anabrus simplex. Next base: position 47,423,560 of record NC_090270.1, read on the forward strand.
ACATATTGCCCGAAGGGAAGATGACAGATGGACGAAGCTAGTGTTAGAATGGAGTCCAAGAGATCATCAAAGGCCTAGAGGAAGACCGCCAGGCAGATGGGACAAGGGCATCAAGAGAATAGCTGGTACTACTGGCAGAGAACTGCTCGAGACCGTTCTACCTGGAGAGTTCTGCTAAAGACTTACCTGAGTTCACGACTTAAAGAGGCCACATCATGTAATGATAGAATTGACTGATGATGATGATGATTATGATGATGACAGGAGATGTGAAAAATAATGATACTATTAGAAAAATAGTTTCTGAGCTAGAAAAGCTAGTACATTTTATAACTTCACTGTTAGAGGCAGTGCATCACATATAATAGTATAAGAACATGTAATAATTGCTGTAATTAAACATAAATACAGTAGTTCGTTGAATTAGACTGACGGTAAGACTCATCGCAGTTTTTACTGTTGACGATAGTAAAAATACAGAGTGTTAAGTACAAAATAACCTTATGGAAGGCAAGGATGAATGTCCTCAATATTAAAAAATATACTGCGTTTGAAATTTATCGAATGTTTTATATCCGAGGGAGCAGCTTGAAGTAGAGCGAGATGCTTATGAGGTACGTAGTAGCTTCATTTGCCCCTCGACGTATACTACACGCCGTACCATGCTGCTCTCTGTATGCCTGCGTAATGCGTAAGAAGCTATTGTAAGTACATCACAGCGCAGCAGCTGTACAAATTACTTCACTACGGCTTCTGTTCGTATGAATGTGTAATGTGCTGGAAACTCCACTGCACTACAGCTTCAGCTAATATACATGCGTAAGTTGCACGAAAAAATTCTACATACATTTAATACTACAATAACAGGCAGTTTACCATACACGACAGATACTCCCCACCCTTCTGTCTTATAAGGTCTCCACCTCCACACGAAATTTTTCCACTGATCTGCGTGTAGGGCTGTCGTCCAGGTGGCAGGTTCCCTATCAGTCACTTACCAAGTCTTCTATGGTTTCAAAGAAGAAATTTATCGAACAGCTCCTTTGGAAAATTATTCCAATCCTTAAATCTTCTTTCTATAAATGAATACTTGCTCGATATTTCTCCTTTCGAATTCCAAATTTATCATCATATTATATCATTTTCCTACTTTCAAAAATTCCGGTCAAGTTTATTCGTCGACCAATCTCAATGCACGCCGTGTCTGCACTGACAGCTCGGAACATTCCACTTAGTCGAGCAGCTCGTCTCCTTGTTCCCAAGTTTCCGAGTCAAATGCTCCGCAATATTTTCGTAACACTACTCTCTTGGCAGAAATCACCCAGAAAAAATCGTGCTGATTTTCTTTGGAACTTAACTACCTCTCGCTTTAATAATAATAATAATAATAATAATAATAATAATAATAATAATAATAATAATAATAATTGTTCCGTGGTTCACAGAGGTGTAAGAAGGTGCTGGGGTGAAAGGATGGACAGGCAAATGACCGAAGCATAATTTAAAGCACTAAATTTTGAAATTTTATTCCTTTCCTTTTTTGTTTTTAAAATTTGGTAGATAATCTGAATAAACAACAGTAATATAATTATGATGAGCTCGGGTAAAATCAGCGGGGTATGAGTTCAGAAATCAGGTACAATAGATAAAATTATTAACACAACAGGTTATAAGGGATGAGCATTGTAGCCCTGAATGTACACTATTTTACAAGAGCAGATTTGTTCCATTCACTTACATTCTAGGAGACAGATCTGCAAAAGGTTACTGCAGTCCAACCTCTAAGAGGCACAAGATTCTTACAAAATTATTTCTTACAACTTTCAAAAACAGTATTTGCGGTCACTTCTGCTCCACAGTCTGTTACACCCTCGTTTATCAATAATTACAATTTAAACTGGGGCAATAAGTTCCCATACTTAATGGCCTTAACGAAAAATTAAAAGGTTTAAGATGATCGGGGATAAACAAAATGCTAGAAGGTGAAACACTTGCACATTTTTTTTTAGAAAAAGCGAAAATCGACATATGGCCCGAACTTGGAGATACTAAGCCTATACTACAGAGGGGTGACTAGATGCGATATGTTAAGTACTAAAGCAGTGTGATGAATTTAGTGGTTTAGAAAATTTTAGTCACACCAAACCAAGTTGAATGGGAATTAACAGAGGGTGAACTCTCTTTATTCCCTTAATTTACATACACTGACTGAGCAAATGTCATGGGATAGCGGAGCACTGATGCGCAGGTGTGTTGTCTGCGCACCACACGCTCCCTGTGCCAGCGGCAGTTATATAGGAGATCTTGTGAGCAGTGGATGTGCATGTGACAGGTGTAACATGGAAAGTCGTCGTGAGCTGACACCGTTCGAACGGAGTATGGTGGTCGGTGCCCGATGGATGGGAAGTGCGATTTCGGAAGTGGTGTGGGAATTCGGCTTCGCACGATCAACCTTGTCCAGGGTGTATCGTGAATGGTTGAATGCGGGTGTCACCGTCCACAACAGATGAACGACCGGCCGTCCAGCCACCCTCGATGACCGTGACCAGTGACATCTGAGACGGATTGTCAATAGTGACAGACGGGCAACCTGCAACAAATCATGGCTCAATTCAATACAGGTCATGCTAGACACGTCTCCCAGTGGACAATCCGTAGGGACATGGGTTCTATGGGTTATGGGAGCCGGCGCCGCACACGGGTGCCACTGTTAACCCAACGTCATCGGGCACAACAACGCGCATTTGTCGCCGGTCACCAGGGATGGACACTGGAACAATGGCGTAACGTGATATGGTCGGACGAATCACGATTTCAACTGCACCATGCCGATAGGAGGCACCGTGTATGGCGCAGACCACATAAAGCGATGGATCCCGCCTGCCGCGAAGGTGTGGTCCAGGGCGCTGGTGTCTCTGTTACGGTCTGGGGTGCATTTCCTGGTATGGAATGGACCCCCTAGTTGTTCTGAAAGAGACTTTGAATGGTACGCGGTATGTTGAGCTGCTCGGAGACCATCTCCACCCATTTTTGGCCTTCCAGAGCCCAGACGGTTCTGCGGTGTTTCAAGACGACAACGCGCCGTCACATCGCTCCCGCGTCACCCGGGAATGGTTCCAGGAACATGCAGCGGAGGTCCAACGACTGTCGTGGCCATCCAGGAGCCCCGATGTGAACCCTATCGAGCATATCTGTGATGCCCTGGAACGCAGGCTCCGTGCCATAGATCCTCCACCCACGAACAGACCAGCATTGGCGGCCGCTCTGCAAACGATTTGGTGTCAGCTGCGTCCAGAGGACTACCAGGGACTTGTCAACTCACTTCCACGGCGTCTCACTGCAGTTCGCAGGGCTAGAGGAGGCCCCACACGCTATTAGGTGACTATCCCATGACATTCGCTAAGTCAGTGTATTTTCCAGCATGGATTAGAACAGAGTCCTCAGACTTGCGGAAAATTTACATTTAAACAACGACTTAGAAGTTTATATTAAGGAAAGAAATTTGAAACATTCCCCTCAAGTTATCTGTCTGGAGATATCACATGTTAAGGAATTTCTGCCATTACCTTGAAGGACGGCGGTTGCCCCTACCTCCTTATACCACCGCGCACACACTAGACCGGAGCGATGAAGATGACAATACGGCCCTAAAGCACCCAGCTTCTGTACTATCTCAGAGGGGAAGTTCCAGAATTCTCTTGAGTTCGGCAGAGTGCCTCTCCACATCCTCAATGTTAATTGGTTAGAGAAATATACACAAAGTTCATGATTGGAAGGAGAAGGAAGCCGTAGGAATGTTGAAAACCAGAATAAATGAAAAAAATATACAAAAGATTAAGGTTTACAAACATTAAAAATTGAAAATTCCCTTAAAAAGTAATTGTCCGTAATCCCGCCAGAGGGGGCACATAAACCGATAGTAGAGATATCTAATGGTAGAAGGTCCAAGTTTCATGAGTTTCATTAGTTCCGGATTCACCACACAGATGGCTTTCTAGAACGCACGCAGTTAAACGGGACGGAGAAGGTGTACCCCGGTACAATAATAATAATAATAATAATAATAATAATAATAATAATAATAATAATAATACGGCAACAGAAAGAAAGACACAAAACTCTCTTTTTAATGGGAATGAGAAACTATTTCCTGAGACACCTGACTTGCAGAATAGCAATGGGACACCAAAGAGCATAAGATAATACTGGTCAACTATATGGGCTGCACCCATAGAACATAATGTAGAGGCACATTGGCTTAAAACTATCAAGTAACAAGCTGAGAATATTGAAAGTAGGAGCCAAGCAGATTTCACATTAAAGGAAGATGTAACAACGGTTAACAATTTACAGAACTCGAAGACCCCAGGAATAGACCGTATACACAGCTACTACAAAAAAAATTTCACCAGTGTACCTACCACACACAAATTTTCATCAGTAAACCAGATGCCCTCTCACACTTTTTCACTACAGGAATCACGTACCTAAAATCTAAATATAACGACCCAATAAATCCAGCTATCTAGCCGCCAATCACAGGCCTACCAACTCTATAAAAAGTTATAGCATCACTTGTAGCAAAAATAATTCAGAAGCAATGCAGGAACAATAACATCATCGATGAGGAACAAAAGGGCTGCAAATGGTTCGCAAAAGCCTGTAAGGAACAATTAATAATAAGTGATAGTATAATCATGGACAAGCATATCATAACAACAGACATTTGCACACTTGTTTCATAAATTACAGAAAGGCATTTGACTCAGTGCCAGATTCCGCGCTTGGTGAGGTTCTTACAGTATGTAGAGTTGTTCCTACAATAGTGACATTCCTAGCAAGTACCATGGAGACTTGGAAAACTGTTATTAACCTCCACAGTGGAGAATAATGTGTAATAACTGACCTCATACCAATTAAAAGATGCATTTTCTAAGGGGATTTCCCCAGTCCAATATGGTGTTGTCTTGTTCTGAACCCTCTTTCAGATTTACTGATTTCAACCATGTATGGATTTAACATAAAAAATAAGCAAAGAGCAATCTACAAAATCTCACATCTACTGTATATGAATGATATGAGACTGTATGAAGCGTCACAAAGACAACTTGAACACCTTGTTTCAATAACCCACAGTTTCTCCACAGACATCTGCATGAAATTTGGACTCGATGAATGTGCTACTCAGACAATAAAGAGTGGTTCTTTCTCAGCACAAGGCATCCACTCTGAAGCAACAGATATCTCACCACTAACAACAAATGAAACTTATTTATATCTGGGATATAACCATTCATCAAGGATTCAACACAAATACACAAAACAGGCATTGAGACTGACATGTATTGAACGAGTAAGACGAATTCTGCCTTCTACGCTCACCAGAAAAAGCATCGTTAAGGCCATCGACACGTTTGTTGTACCTATTCTGACATATAAATTTGGAGACATAAATTGGACTACAACTGCATTTAAGGATATTCAAACGAAAGTGAATGTGTTACTGACAAAACACCACATGCTTCATCCAAAATCAGCCTCAGAAAGGCTCACCCTGCCACGTTCTGATGATGGTGGTGGACTGATAGAACTGAAAAATTACACGACGAACAAATTGCTTCACCAAAGTGCTACTTAAAATATAAATCAGAAACCTCTGCCCTACATAGTGCAATGGTTGTAGCAGATAACGTTTTACACCCCTCAATCAAAGCACACCGGCTTTACTTACAATTTCAGTCTCAACAAATAAGGAAAAGATCGTTCTATGGAAAAAGAAACCTCTTCATGGATGAGTGGCTAACACACTCACATATATACCTAAAACAGAGGGCATCATACCAAGTCATTGCCACAAGAAACTACAGAAATCATATACTGCATGATCCATCCGTCTATTCACATCAGTGCCGACGGTGTAATACATCTCCAGAAACCATCCAGCACATAACCTCAGGTTGTCAATTAATGGCAAATACAGATTTCAAGTGCAGACAAGACCAAATTGCAATTGAAATTAGGTTGACAAAATGACCTAATCCATTATACTGCACTATATTGAAAGTAAAACACCAAACAATCTTGGGAAGTGCAAACTACGAACTTTACTGGGATAAAAGTATCTATTACCTGCAATAGACCAGACAAAACTTTTGTAGATAAGAACAAGGAAATCTGCTTCATAATTGACATAGCCTACCCTAATCCTCACAGCCTCCAATAAACACATACGGAGAAGATATCCAAGTACAGGTCTGGCCACAGAAGTAAAATCCAAGTCGAAACTAAAAAATGTTATCATGTTATCATCAGCGATTGGATGTAATGGTATCAAACCAAAGACGCTACACAGGAGCATTGCAGTACTTAATTTTCACCCTCTCACTTACAGAGGATTACAAAGAGCAGCAATCCTGGCCACTTGTTATATAGTAAGGAAGTTTATTGGCGTGAACCATCCACCGTGTACAGAGGACTAATGAAAATCGTCTACTAATAATTTTGACTATTTAAGTACAGTAAATATTATGTAAATATCTGTCAAATTCATTTGTCAACATTGTAAGTATATACCAGTATGTATGGAGCGTATGGGCATATGTACTAAATAGTTCTTATTCCATGTACATTGTACCGAAGGAACACAAACTCAATCGTAAAATTGTGAATTATACATAATAACATGTAATAATATTAATATTAATAATAATTATTATAATTTTATATTCTACTAACTATTTTACAGGTTTACGGAGAATTCGAGATGCCCAAATTTTATCCCACAAGAGATCATTCATTTGCCTCTAAATATGCTGACCGGTGGTTGAGGTATTTGAACACCTTCAAAATACTAGCGCACTGGGCCGGAATCAAAACCGCTAACTTGGACTCAGAAGGCCAGCGTTTTACCGTCCGAGCCACTCAGCCTAACACAAAAATCATCAAAAGGAAAGAATTTGTAAGACAGGATAAAATTTTGCTGTAGTTAATTTGATTACTGTTCACAGCCCGGCGATAGAGTATACCTGTACTTCGAATTTAACTGCAGCGGTTTCTCATTAGAGCTTAAAACGTACTCTGCATTGTTTATGTTGATCGTAACTGATCCACAAATATAACCTGATACATTAAATACATATAAAATATCGACTACGGTTGTGGATTGTTTACTTACGTAATGTTGCTTGTACATTGCTTGAATGTCATCACTAAAGCCCGGATTTTTATGCTGTAACAGGTTAGATTGCAAACTAATTTGATTAGTAGGAAGTGTCGGCCACCCGCTCTTCCACAATGTAGCAAGGGTAGCATAAATTACAGGGGTTCTGATTGGCCGTGCCCCTAATGTTCATGCAAACCTCATAGCACAGTCGTCGTGAAGGTAAACTATACTTGCTACTCGCTTCAGTAAATTTGTATTCTAACCTATTAATGCATCAAAATCCGGGCTCTAGTCATCATTGTCGCTGTGAGCAACGGCCGTGAAAGGATAGCAGGTTCTCTCACTCCTTTGCTTTTTTATTTTCCTCATCAGGTATATCATTTCGTGTGGCTATTTGTAGCCGGGTGCAGCCTTTGTAAGGTAGACCGTCCGATGAGGATGGGCGGCATCTGAATGTGTAGGTGACCGCGTGTTATTGTGGTGGAGGATTGTGTTATGTGTGGTGTGTGAGTTGCAGGGATGTTGGGGACAGCACAAATACCCAGCCCTCGAGCCATGGGAATGAACCAATGAAGACTAAAATCTTAGACTCGCCGGGAATCGAACCCGGGACCCTCTGAACCGAAGGCCAGTACGCTGACCATTCGGTCAACCAGTCGGACCTCATCAGTTATGTTCCATAGACTAATATATTTAAAAGCAGATGCAGCACATCCATCACTCTCTGTGAGAAGGCTGAAAACGTTGTTTTACAAAAAGCATTCTGCTCAAGGGGTTACGAAGATATATTTTCTTCAATTATATTAAAACTGCCCCCCGTCAGCGGCGAATACAACAGCTAGTAATAGCACGCATTACATTTGTACAGCATTACCATCCACTCTACAGGATTAGAATGCAAGGTACTTTTAAATGCAATTTAAACCACGTAATTGTGAGAGGAGTTGTTCTTGGAAGAAACAGAACAGTTTCGCGAATTTCACTTGTTGATCATTCCAATGCTAACAACGTGAAAACTGCTAATACTGCTTCTTCTGTGAAGATTGAGAATACATTTGCGCTATGGGCCGAATGGCTCAGACGATGATCAATACCACACCTTCTCCACCGCCTTCCCCATAAACCACTGATCACTACCACACCTCCTCCATAAAATAATTATAACCACCACTGTCTTCCCATAAAAAATTTATCACCACCACCTTCCTCATAGATTAATGATAATCACCACCACATTCCAGATTCATTGCTAAGTGTTTAGCGTCTTGGTCTTTAGTGCTCAGGGCCACGAGATCGAACCCAACTGAGTCAAGAAAACTTAATTATAAATTGGCCATTCCCTTGGCTCGGGGACTGGCTGTTTGCACTGTTCCTGACATTCCTGCAACTCATACAACACATTCAACACTATCCTCAACCATGCTAATACGCAGTTTCCCTTACAGGAGGTTCTGCCTTACGAGGGTTGTAGCAGGCTAGCAGTAGCTACACAAAGTTGTGATTAGCACCACTAATATCTGCTAACACTACAGAGTACTCTACCAGGATGATGCCCCATCGCATCCTACAAAAAGTGAGAGGCTTAGTCATATAATAGTGGCTCACGGCATCACTGGGCAGGAAGTGGGTACATTTTAAGCTCAATTAAGGTGTCGGCGACAGGGATAAATTTGCTTTCAAACTGAATTGTGTATGACCTCACTAATGTTCTTACCTGCGAGTTTCAGGCGGGTTGAACTGGCAAGCTGAAATCCCTCTGGATATTGCGTGGTGTGAATAACTTAGTAGGGGGTGCATGATTTAACCCTGAAACTGCATTAATAGCATCACATCCTCCTCGGGGAGGGTTATTAAAGTGCATTAGTTTAATGAACCTCTAACCATACTTTGTTGGCAGTTTTTAAACTTGAAAACACAAAAATAAACAACGCTTATTACTCATCATTAAAGTTAGTGTTACCTAATCTTTGTCTCTAATAGAGAAACCGTACCGTTTCTCCCACATTACTACTGTAGCCAGAGATATATAGTCATACCTTGCACAGAGGTGTGCTGGATTACTGATAGTGAGTCACAAACTTAGTCGAATACCTCTTGTACTTCATTAAATTCAATATTACAATATTACAATATATATTGTACAAAATGTATCACATTCATATATATAGGATACAATTAACTAAGAGAAAAATTCTTCACAATTCTACTCGTCATTAGTGTTGCTGGGGTGAAAATGAAAACCGAACACCTACCATAACGCACATTCCGTGCGAAAGGTGGCAACACTGTTGTCATGTATCGATACTGCCATCGCTGTGGTAGGAGAACTGTATAGTGACAACTTACAGGTGCACGCAGTTGTTGGGTTATATCTTTGTAGGAGCGCGGGCAGGTTTAGTGTGTTTGTCCAGCTGTAGAAATGGATGCAAGCAAAGAAGTGCAAAGAAGTGTGGTTCGTTTTCTGGTGTGTCGCAACGCTATGAAGACACTTTGCAGAAACTGCGACGCACCATGAATTCAAAACACCCTGGAATGCTGTCGAATGGAGTCTTCCTGTTGCATGATAATGTCCGCCCTCATACTTCCAATCTGGCGAGGGCTACGCTTCAGCAATTTGGTTGGAAAACACTTCAACATCCTCAGTACAGCCAGGATCTTTCACCTTGTGATTTTCATATTTTTGGTGATCTGAAGAAGGACATTCTGGGCGTCGGTTTCATTCGGACGAGGAAGTGCAAGTGTGGGTGCGGTTGTGCATCCGACAGTGACCTACCTGTTTCTACAAAACTGGAATTGATCGTCTCTTCTCCCAGTGGGATAAACGTTTGATTAAAATCATTCCATGGTCAAGTTTTTTCATTTGACTGCCTCATGGGGAACAATAGAAGTAAGTGGGTGTTAAGATAAGGTATGGTCTTCATTGGGGTAATAGTGTTAACGAGGTTGTTAGGAAAGGTTAAAGATCTCTTCACGTGGTTATGAGATTATTTAGAGGTTGTAGTAAGGATGTAAAGGAGAGGGCGTATATGTCTCTGGTAAGACCGCAATTAGATCGCAGTTGGAGTATGGCTCCGGTGTACGGGCCCATCACCAAGACTACTTGATACGAGAACTGGAAAAAATCAAAGGAAAGCCGCACGATTTGTCCTGGGTGAGTTCCGACAAAGGAGCAGTGTTAGGAAAATGTTGTAAACTTTGCTCTGGGAAGGCATAGGAGTAAGGAGACGATATGCTCGAGTATGTGGTATGTTTCGAGCTGTCAGTGGTGAGTTGGCGTGGAATGGACATAGTAGACGAATAAACTTGAGTAAAGCTTTTAAAAGTAGACAAGCTCATAATATGAAGTTTGGAATTCAAGACGGCAGATTGGGCCATATATTCATTTACAGGACCAAACGTAAGGGATTGGAATAAATTATCAAGGGAAATGTACGATAAATTTCCAAGTTTGTAGAAAATAGTTTTAAAAATAGGGAATCTACCACCTGGGCGTCAGCACAAAATGCAGATCTTTGATGATTGATTGATTGATTCATTCATTCATTGATTGACCTTGAGTTTCCCACGCATAGTATCAATGTTTAGTTTCCGCAATGAAGAAGAAGAACATGCTCGGTGGTTGTATGCTTTGCTACAACGGTCTTTCAAGCATTACGTAGGTATTAAATGTATATGATTCTTGCTAGAATGATGTCAGCAGCTTCGGCCCCAAGAATAGGAGAAATCTTCATGCTTTTTGATTCTGATATGTCCTGTTCTTCACCACTTTCATCACAATTTCCTGCACAAACAAAACGAGATTTGAACCAATGATGGAATAATTAAAATGTCATGCTTTTCACTGTAATGTTATTTGATTTTTTAATCAAATTCCGTTGAAATTTCAATACCTTTTAAATAAATATTCCCGTGAGATCTCCGAAGTTAAGCAACATTGGGCGTGGTCAGGAGTTGGATGGGTTGCCACGCGCTGTTGGTGGGGGGTAAGGGAATGGAGGAGCGGAAAGGAACTGGCCACCCTACCGCACGTAAACTCCGGCTCAGGAGCACCTCTGCGGAGTTTCGGACCTGCCTTCGGGCAGAATAACCCTTTCCTACATTTAAATAAATATGACCTGGGAATCCCAATTTTTATATTTACGAAGTTATTGTTTCCTTCGTACCCTCTTGATCATTCAATGAAATAACTACAACGGACGCACGACACCCTGAGATTAAGAAGAATTCGTGAGTACTTATGTACGATGTCCGGGTCCCAACAGAAGATCGACGATTAAAGGTACAATACCTGTAAAAATACACTATTAAACAAAGAACGGCATGTTTCTTTCTTTAAGAACATCATCAGATTTAATCACATTATACTTTATAATAAAAATCGAAAATGAAAATCCACAGCCTGATCCCAGTTATTCGACCCACAACTCTTTCTTTGCTACTGACCAGTACCACCGCACTCATTCAAGTCTTCCACGAGTAAACAAACTAATTCACTGCTGCCAACCCTCACAAAATGCGTGCGAGATGTAATCCAGAGTCCTAATTTGAATCAAAATCCCTGGTCTCAAATATTACATTTCAATATAATTATTTATTATCTTTCTTCTTAAAATGTAAACAATATGGCAAACAGGGTCATCAATTTTATTGTATGCGTCCATGGAGATTTGGCTGGCGCATGCTCGTGTACCGGTTTGTGACGACATCTTTACTGCTACACAGCTATGGACTCTGCCCAACTGAAAGCCTTTTCCCGCACTCTTCCTCCGCCGGAAACCCTCCACCAGCGCGCTTGCCCCTTACATCTCAACCCCCTCACCAACACTATATCCTCGGACGGAAGCTCGAGAGTCCGTGCCTTATCTTTCAACCTGAAAACATTTGCCAGTGAACTGCGTGCTGGAAGTAAGTCTGTCACCTAAGTTTGATATTGCCGAACAGTCTTCCTTATTGATGAGAATTTACAGTTTTACAATTAAATGTAATTTGCTTAGCATTATTCGAGTCCAATATTTGACTTCAAATGTCCATAGAAAATAAAAGAACCTTTTCGTTCTCTAAGGAGGACACCGTCCGGAGTCCTTAAGGGGGCCGGCCGCTACTAGTGCCCAACCCACCGCACACAGCGTCTAATGTAAAACGATTATGGTTATTATTATTATTATTATTGTATTTGTTTTACAAGCGAATTGACCATTTAGGTTCACGCTACAAATTCATTTCTTTGTATTTGTGTGGAGTTTTCTCTGTGTCCAATACTGCTTCATTCGTTCAGGCAGCATATTTTCTTTTATCGGTCCCGAACACCCAGTTTTTCCAACATCCTATATTTTTTAAAATATTCTTCTCTCCAGGCTCATCCCGTCTTTTTTGTTCATCTTTCGGCTTGAATCCCTTCCGAAATTTTCACTGTGTTTCTAAAATTATTTCTGCTTAACATTTTGACCATTTAAGCTTTCCATATCGTTCCGCGTTCCTTTAATTCATGGTGCAGTGTTTTCACTTTTTCCAGAAGTATTGAAATGTCTGTTTGGTAAGATATATTTTCCGACTTGTGGTATCGTTTACAGATGACTGTTATGCATATACCTGCCTCAGCTTTCATGATAAAAATTAACTCTGTAAGGAATTGTAATTTAATTTTGCAGACAGAGAATATCAGCTCGACAAACTTTTGGATGTGATATGCTGTAGTTTTGCCAAGTGAGACTTCAGGTTCATCCGGTACACTTATCCCCAGCTGATATTTCTAGTATTCTAAGTCTGTCTTGTTAACTTCACGGTATTTTACAGGGTCGACGCTACTTCTGATCTCTGAGTTCATTAGTTGAGGAAAGGAAAGCAAACATAAGGCAGACAGTTTATTATCTTGAGCAGTGCTGGAAGCTATAACTTGGCCCGTTTCCAAAGTTTTGGGAGGGATTAAGAAGTTTTCTATACCATAAGGGAATTCTAGAATATATATCCCCGATATGTCCTGTGCAATCGGACTAGTAATAAGAACTATTTAATAATAACATAAAGTGAAATCAAGTTGAACATGAGTGTTATCGACCACGCATACAGTAGGCTGAAAGGCTACCTCTCATTTCGTTATCATAGGCACCCATACACTGTTTACGAGGAAATTGCATATGGAGAGTTTTGTGAGAAAATGAATTCTATGTAGGTTTTATTTAGCTCCATTAACAGATCAGGCAAGATATTCTCTTTTATCGGTCCCGAGCGCACAGTTTTTTCCATCCTCTATATTTTTAAAACTACCTGCACCCCTGATAAGCTAGCATTGTATAAGGGTCAGTCAAATAAAAACCGAACACCCGTCAAAACACATATTCCGCGCGAAAGGTGGCAGCACTGTTGTTACATATTGATGCTGACATTACTGTGGTAGGAGAACTGCATAGTGACAACTCACGGGTGCATACATTTGTTGGGTAATGTCCGTTTTGTGCGCGAACTGGTCTAGTGTGTTCATCCAGCTGTAAAAACGGAGGCAAACAAAGAAGAGCAGAGAAATGCTGTTCGTTTTCTTTTGGTTGGCGTGCTGGAGTAAACGAAACTCATCGTCCCATGCCTGCTGTGTATGGCAAACACTGCATGTCCATGACGAATGTGCAGAAGTTGCATAGGAGATTCCGGAAAGGGCGCACATCACTGCAAACGATGTGCGCCAAGGACAGGCCCATCGAATCATTACTCCCGATGTGACAGGACGGATTGATGGCCTTATCCGGGAAGACCGACGAATCACGGAGGAAGATATTCGTGTTCAGGTCGGCATTAGCCATGGCTACGTGCATGCCATTATCAAAGATCACTTGTATTTCTGCAAAATTTTCGTGCAGTGAGTTCCGCATCAAATTACGGAGGAACAAATGATTGGCTGAATGGCGTCAAGTCTGAGTCATCTGCAGTGGTACCACGAGCAAGGGTATGCGACGTTTCTGTCCCGTATCGTCACAGGGGACGAAATGTGGTGACAGCATTTCGAACCCGAGAAAAAACGGCAGAGCCAACAATGGAAACATACAATTCTGCCCCGCCAAAGAAATCCAGAGATGTTCACACAGGTTCCAGTAAAGTCATAATGACCTTCTTCTTGCAATGCAGGGGCCCTCTGCTTGTCCACTTCCTCGAACGTGGAACCACAATCAATTCGTAGTGCTATGAAGACACTTTGGGGGAAATGCGATGCGCCGTAATGTCAAAACGCCATGGAATGCTGTCGGACGGAGTCATCCTGTTACATGGCAATGCTCGCCCCCATACTTCCACTCTTCAGCAATTTGGTTGGGAAACACTTCAGCATCCTCCATACAGCCCGGATTATTCACCTTGGGATTTTCACATGTTTGGCGACCCGAAGAAAGACATTCGTGGACGTCGGTTTCATTTGGACGAGGAATTACAAGAGTGAGTGCAGTTCTGGATCCGTCAGCGTCCTACCTCATCTGGATTGATTGTTTCGTCTTCCAGTGGGATAAATGTATTAACGCTTTTGCCAATTAGTTTTGAATGAAACCATTCCATAGCCACATAGTAGTGGGTGTTCGGTTTTCATTTGACTGCCCCTTATAAAAAACCCATAATAATCTACTAGAAATAAGCTTGTCTGCCTCTGTGGTGTAGTGGTTGGTGTGATTAGCTGCCACCCCCGGAGGCCCTAGTTTCATTCCCGGCTCTGCCACGAAATTTGACAAGTGGTGCGAGGGCTGGAACACGGTCCACTCAGCCTCGGGAGGTCAACTGAGTAGAGGTGGGTTCGATTCCCACCTCAGCCATCCTGGAAGTGGTTTCCCACTTCTCCTCCAGGCAAATGCCGGGATGGTACCTAACTTAAGGCCACGGCCGCTTTCTTCCCTCCTCCTTGTCTATTTCTTCCCATCTTCCAATCCCCTCGCAAGGCCCCCGTTCAACATAGCAGGGGAGACCACCTGGGCGAGTTACTGGTCATTCTCCCCAGTTGTATACCTCGACCTAGAGCCAAAACTCCCTTGAGCGGTAGATGTGGGCTTCCTCGCTGAGTCCCTGAGACCCTGAAGGGTAAACAGATAAATAAGAAGAAAAAGAAGAAGAAATAAGCTTACTAATAGAGAAAGAATTACTGAAATAGGTTCTAAATTTTCCAAGATTAGCCTCCACAAAAGAAGCTGGATCACATAGTTTCCTAACTAGCTCTGTAGTGCGCCGACAGGTGGCAGCACAATGTAGCGCTATCAGCTATAGTGACTTTAAACTATAATTAGTGAGTGTGTGTGTGTGTGTGTGTGTGTGTGGTAGTAGTTTGCGGATACATCATGGACAGAAAACAGGAACAACAATCCAGCATGAGATATTGTATTCGTCAGGGCAAATTGACTTCAGAAACATTGAACAAATTTCGTGCGATGGGGCAGTGAGTTGTGCGCAACAGTGGTGAATACATAGAGCATGCATAACATGTACTGCATCCTCTAAGGCACCCTGTATAATTAACATATTTGTAACATAATTTTCCACATAATTTTATAATTATACGAGGGTCGAGTCATAAGTCATGGCAACTAATTTTTTTCTCGCGAACAGGTGACAACACGGAAGTTCTAACAAATGCATTTGGAAATATAGGGCATGTGCTTATGCATAGTGGTAAGGTAAGGGTTATTCTGCCCTAAGGCAGGTCCAAACCTCCGCAGAGGTGTTCCTGAGCTGGAGTTTACGTGCGGTATGGTGGCCAGTTCCTTTCCGCTCCTCCATTCCCTTACCTCCCACCAACAGCGCGTGGCAACCCATCCACCTCCTGACCACGCCCAATGTTGCTTAACTTCGGAGATCTCACGGGATCCGGTGTTTCAACATGGTTACGGCCGTTGGCTATGTATAGTGCTTGAAGACAAATTCTGACTTCAGAAGACTGTCGTACGAAAGTGACAGAACACAGGCCATTGTTAAACATTATTACGGTATAGACAGCAATTACAAAAAAAAAAACTACGTGCAAAGGACAGGTCTCCACTGGTTACAGACCTCATGTAAACACTGATCAATCACCATTATCCGTACATCTTCGTTCATTGACACTGGATGGCCTGGGCGAGGCAAATCGGCAGTTGATACTCTATCCCGTTTGAACGTCTCCACACACCTCGCCACTGTTGTATAGGGAATGGCATGCACACCTAATGCTTCCCGCAGCTCTGCATGCCATTGGCGTGCATTTTTGCAGCGGGGAACTGCTATTTGAATATACAATCGTTGCTCCTGCTTGTTGACTTTCATTTTGTGACGCTCTCACTCACACACTGAACTTAGGGGCATGCTTAGACCCACACTGTTGTTTACATACACCATCTAGTGGCATCATACGCAAGTAAGTACCGTACGTTTCCAAATGCACATCTTAGATTTTTCGTGTTGTCTCCTGTTCGCGAGAAAAAGAAAGTTTCCATGACTTATGACTCGACCTCCGTATCAAGTGTGTTCAGGTTAAGCTGCAAGCAAAAATCAGGCAAGTTAGTCTGTAAGTTAGTTTATGGATCACACGCACGCAAACTTTATTGGTTACTTCCTTTGAGTGCCATTTATGACGGTAATTGAGTGTTTGCCAGTGCTTCTCTGAAGATTAGTTCAGAGTAGATGTTAAAGAATATCGGAGAAGGAATGCAAACTTCTCGCACTCTTCACTAAATATTAATAATCTTCTGTCAGCTGACGATCCGCTGCGGCGATCACTTTCTGGTTCTAGTAGAGCTCAGGGATTATTCTAGATCTTTGTCATCGATTCCAGTGTTGTTGAGAACTTTGATTATATTCCTACGTTGGAGTCGATCGAACGCCATTTCTAAACCAACAGTGCGCATGAAGACGTCCCGATTCACATGATTAATAAAGAAACATTAAAGCTCTTAGGCCTTTTCAATCGTGAAATTACCAGCGTTTCGTTCCATTGTAGCAGTGGGCTCATCAATTGGATTGCTACAATTTTCCAACTTCCCATTGTAGGACAATGCAATGATGGAGCACATCACGGGAAGGCAGGCATTTCTACAAGTGGATTGAAAAGGTGTATGAGCTTTATTGTTTAATGTCTTTAACATTTTAATAGACGAAATAAAATTATGTGTTCCCACTTCTCCAGACAAATGCCGGAATAGTACCTAACTTAAGGCCACGGCCGCTTCCTTCTCTCTTCCTTGTCTACCTCTTCCAAACTTCCCATCCCGTACAAGGCCCCTGTTGAGCATAGCACGTGAGGCTACCTGGGCGAAGTACTGGTCTTCCTCCCCAGCTGTATCCCCGACCAAAAATCTCAGGTTCCAGGACATAACCCTTGATGCGGTAGAGGTGGGATCCCTCGCTGAGTCAAAGGGAGAAACCAACCCTGGAGGGTAACCGGATTAATAAAGAAGGATAATATCTAAGTGGTGTATTAGAAACTCCTTTCATTATTGTATACTAAATAAAAATTACGAAAAGGTGAACCAGAGTTTCTTCTTAAAACGAACGAAGGATTGGAACAACGAGGTAAATTACCACGACCCACTGCACACAAAGATATTCCTTACAATTTCCCACAAACATTTGTATTCTTAGCTATCGAGATATAAGTAATGTAACTGTACCGGAGGTACACCTTCTCTGTCCATTTGAACTGCGTGCCTTCTAGAAGGCCATCTGTGTCATGAATCTGAAAATGTGTATTGTAAGAAGTTTGAACCATTAATCTTTAGTTGTCTCTACTATCGACCTATGTGCCCCATCTGGCTGGAGGACGGATAATTAATTTTCAAGGGAAATTTATATTCCATATGTTTGTAAATCTGAAGTGTTTGTATATTGTTCTCGTTATGTGCTAAGGTTACCCGCACTCCTACGACTTCCTTATGTTATTAACCGATCAGAAATTTTTGTATATATTTCTGTAGCCGATTAAAATCGGTGGTGTGCATAGGCTTTCTGCCTAGGTCAAGAGAGTTCGGGAACCTTACCCCTGAGTTGCAACATCAGCTGGGCGCTTTAGGGCTGTTTTGTCATCTTCATCGTTCCGGTCCAAGTGTGTGCACGGCATATTTGGGGGCAGGGACAACTTTGCTGACGTCATAAGGCCCAACAGCTCAAGGTAATGGCAGACGTCTTGTAAAATATGTGATAGCTCCAGACAGTTAACTTGAGGACAAGGTTCCAAACTTCTTGCTTAATGTAAAATTCTCAAGTTTAATATCACCTTTTAATGGTAAATTTTCAGGCAAGTCTAAGGACTCTGTTGGGAAATATGTAACTTAGGGAATAAGGAATGTTCACCCTCTATTAATTCGCATTCAATTTGGAGTGGAGGTGATTATGATTTTCTAAAATTCTAAATTGTTCAAACAATTTTGGAACTTAATATTTCGCTACTAGTCACTCCTCTGTAGTATAGGATTAGCCTCTGTAACTTCGGGCCATAAGCCCATGTAGGACTTTTAATGCATTTCAAAAGGAGAGGAAGTGTTTCGGTTCCTAGAATTTTGTTCAGGGCCGATCTCTTAAACCATTTCTTTTGTACACTAAGGCCATTCAGAGTGGGCTCTTATGGCCCCTGCTTGAAGTGTCATTAGTTATGGACGAGTGTGAAATAGACTGTCGAGCAGGTATGACAATAAACACTGTTTTGAAGTTTATCTAATGTAAAATTCGACAAAGAAAAAACTTGTGCCTCTAAGAGGCCGGACTGTAGCAAAAATTTTGGAAAGGAAGTAAGTGGAGCAAAGGTGCTCTTTGAAGTAGCGTAACTTTAGAGATACAAAGCTCATTTCTTGTAAATTATTGTGTCGACAATTTTCTGTATTGTACCTGATTTTTCGACTTTTAGTCCACTCTTGTTAACCGAGCTCCTTAACTGTTATTTGTTGTTGTTGCTGATTCAGATCATCTATCAAAGTTTTATATCAGAAAAAGAAAGGAAAGAAGTAACATTTCAGAATTTAGTGTTCTAAATTGTAGTTTGATCTTTTCTCTGTCCTCACATTCACCCTGGCACCTTCTTAGAGCTCTGTAAACCACGGCATTTCCATAAGAGTAATAATAAGAGACGGGAATTATAGGCACGAATAAGTTAGAATGCAATCGTATTTGACCAAGCCGCAAATGACTTCTTCCCGCACGATATTCTGCAGTGAGTTTTGCATAAATTATTAGCTATCTGAACTACCAGAACGCCTAAAGTTTATGCAAACTCACCGACATAACTGTAGAGCGCCTTGTTCAAATACCTTTGTATTCTGACCTATTCGTACCTATAATACCCATCTCTAGTAATGACACCGGAAATAATATTAATATTCTGAAGATGGTAATCCACGGCCTGTTTCCAGTTATGCGACCGGGTCAGGAATGGAATAAATGAAGCCCCATCTAGCGGTGAGGGTGGGAATTGTGCCGGCTGCCGAAGCCTGTTGAACTCCTCTGGGGCAATGATTAATGACTGATAGATGAAATGAAATGATATTGGAGAGTGTTGTTGGAACGAAAGATGGCACCTCTGCTTTGGCAACCATCATATCTCATATGGAGTGACCGGTATTTTAACCAGGGACCCAGCGGTGAGAGCCCTACGGGCTGCCGCCTGGGCTACGGAGGCCCTAATAATAATAATAATAATAATAATAATAATAATAATAATAATAATAATAATAATAATAATTTCATGTGGCTATTACTAGCCGAGTGCAGCCATTGTAAGGCAGACCCTCCGATGAGGGTGGGCGGCATCTGCCATGTGTAGGTAACCGCGTGTTATTGTGGTAAAGGATAATGTTATGTGTGGTGTGAGAGTTGCCGGGATGTTGGGGAGAGCACAGACACCCAGCCCCCGGGCCATTGGAATTAACCAATGAAGGTTAAAATCCCCGACCCGGCCGGGAATCGAACCCGGGACCCTCTGAACCGAAGGCCAGTACGCTGACCATTCAGCCAACGAGTCGGACATAATAATAATAATAATAATAATAATAATAATAATAATAATAATAATAATAATAATAATAATAATAATACACGATGTTCATTTCAGTTCTGTAACTTGTATAACTTAGTTTGAAAATAAAGTATTAATTATTGCATTTGGGACATTTTGGAAATATTTTGAAAATTTTAAATATGTAGTAATTTCGGAAATATTTGCTGTATTTAGGTATATTTAAGTTTCTTCTCAATTCGAGTAAAGGCATTCAACTACTAAAATTTCGTGCAGATAGGAATAAAATGACAGAAATTATGAATTTCATTATGTTCTCGCCTAAGTGAGAATCATCGCAAGTGAAGTGCTTGTGGTTATTAAAACGCGTGCCTTCCTGGGACGGTAAATACATTTGTTGGCCGCGTGCTAGTAGCTATGGCAGGGCTGGCGCAGGGCGCAATCAATACCGAGCAACAGGTCTATATATAGCCTGCCTTACCCGTGCAGCACGCATTAATGTGTGATGAGGGCGCGATGTCCAGTCGGCCGCGGCGAATTCAAAATACTCACTCGGATATCACAGCATTTCAGCTGTCCACTCAACCGTTAATGATTGTGTTAGGTGCTAAGTGCAGACGGTCCTGTACCCTCCATGATATCAGCACAATTTCCTGCCCCACCCAGATTAGCTCAGCCTGTCAGGTTGGTAGCAATGTAAAATGACATTCATGGAAAAGTCATTCAGCTGAGTCTGTAATTTGCCACTCTGGGTTTGAATACCTAATACATCCACAAAATCCCCTGCCTGTCGTAAGAGACGAATGATCCTCAAGAGATTTTCAAATTGAACCCTCCACGCGGGGTCTCCCCAACAAGGGCGATCTCTCTCCCTTATCGCTCCCTCAATTCCTAGGATAGTGATCTCCGAGGAGGTTACTTCATCAAGTTCTCCATCTCTCATGATTCTGAACCCAAGAAGTTCAGCTGAATTACATCCTTGATTATGTTCGACCATTAAATGGGAACTGCTACACCATCTCTCCTCCCAGAACATTTCCAAGGATGATCAGTTTTTCTGTCCGCTTCTGGGGTATAGTGTTTAGTTTGATTACCTGTCTCCTAGGAGGTCCGGGGTCGATTCCCGGATCTGCAACGAAATTTGAAAGGTGGTATGATGACTGAAATGGGATACAGTCAGCCATCCATCAAAGTAGAGGGGGGTGGGGTTCGATTCCAAGCTGAGCAATCCTCGAAGTGGTTTCCGTAGTTTCCCATTTCTTCTCCATGCAAATGCCAAGATATTACCTAACTTAAGGCCACGGCCTCTTCCTTCTCGCTTTCTTGTCTATCCCATCCAATCTTCCCATCCCACGCAAGGCCCCTGTTCAGCATAGCTAGTGAGACCACCTGGGCGTGGTACTGGTCCTCCTTCCCAGTTTATTCCTGACCAAATATTTCACGATCCAAGATAATGCCCTGGGGGCGGTACAGTCTTCTTGAGTCCGGGTAAAAAGCCAAACCTGGATGGGAAACTAAATAAATAAAATAATACAATTAAAAATCAGTTTTACTCTACTGTTATTCCAACGTCACATAATGTATCCTGAGAATTGTAAAACTCTTTGTTTACACGTTGATGGTAATCTCATTTTGATAATGAGCTAGTTAACAATGGAATCACTGGTGGAGAATGCTATCCAATCGCTCTTTTGCAGCACCACATTTGAAAATCATCGACTTGATTCAAATCTGCAGTACGAATAATCCACGTCTCCATAGAGGAAACCTGTGAATATCGGACTGGATACTATTCTCATGTTTAGCTTTTTTTTTGTTTTTGCTTGTGGCCTCCGGAGAAGTCTGGTATAGGTTTTTGGAGTCGACGCCGTACAAATGACCTACGTGTCTGTGATGGTGGGGCGCTACCTAAGATGAATAAATTCTAATGTTGAAGGGGGCACAGGCACGCAGAACTCGAGCCAGAGTAATTAACCAATTGAATTTAAAATTTATGATGCGGGAAGGAATCGAACCCGGGCCTCTTTGAACCAAAAGCCAGAATGCTAACCATTTAACCATGGAACTGGACTCATGTTGTATGGTAAAGATGTTAGAGTGCTCTTTTTACAAATGGGACAAATTTATCATAATATTTTAGCTATCAATTAACATTTTAATATTTCAAGTGCAGCTACCTTAATCGGAGACGACTGAATCAGGGCATAGCATTCTGAGACGTTTTCCAGTTCCCTGAATATGTCTGTGCTGGCTAAATCTTTTCTCTCAGACAGTTCAGGCTCTAGCCTTCTGACCCTAACAAGGCAGGTTCGATCCTGGCTCAGTCCGGTGATTTTTGAAGGTGCTCTAATACGTCAGCCTCGTGTCGGTAGATTTACTGGCACGTAAAAGAAATTCCTCGGGACTAAATTCCGGGATCTCGGCATTTCCGAGTACCGTAAATGTAGTTAGTGGGACATAAAGTGTATAACATTATTATATTTTCTCTATCAATAATTACTTTGTCCTTGTTAATCGGCACGTCCGCCTCTGTGGTGTAGTGGTTAGCGTGATTAGCTGCCACCCCCGAAGACCCGGGTTCGATTCCCGGCTCTGTCAAAAAATTTGAAAAGTGATATGAGGACAGGAACGGAGTTCACTCAGCCTCGGGAAGTCAACTGAGTAGAGGTAGGTTCGATTCCCCCTCAGCCATCCTCGAAGTGGTTTTCCGTGGTTTCCCACTTCTCCTCCATGCAAATGCCGAGATGGTACCTAACTTAAGGCCACGACCGCTTTCTTTCCTCTTCCTTGTCTATCCCTTCCAATCTTTCCATCCTCCTACAAGGCTCCTGTTTAGCATATCAGATGAGGCCACCAGGGCGAAGTAGACTACTGGTCCTCCTCCTCAGTTGTATCCCGACCCAAAGTCTCACGCTACAGGATACTGCTCTTACGGCGGTTGAAGTGGGATCCCTCGCTGAGTCCGAGGGAAAAAACCAACTCTGGAGGGTAAACAGATTAAGAAAGAAAAAAAAGTTAATCTGCAAACCCATTTGAGTATGATTTCCCTTTAGTTTTCCATGCTAGTGTTTTTTTAAAATGCATACCAACAAATTGAAGGATTCTGCTGACGCAAGAATAGAGGAATGCTGTGTTTGGAGAGGTCATAATTAAGGTATATCGCCACCATTTGTCTGATGTAAATATGCGAAACCATGGGGAAAACGTACTCTGGTTTGCCGACGGTGGAGTTCCAAGTCACTATCTCCAGAATTCAAGTTCGCTTCTATGCAACCAGAAATAATTCCTTTGTCTGATTTCCTTTTGATTAAAGCAATTTCTGAAGGGAACACATATTCTTTCTAATTCTGACAAAGAAAATATTTCACTACAATTTTGGTTCAGAAATTTTTCATAATCAGCCTCAGTGGTGTAGTGATTGGTGTGATCATCTGCCGCCCTGGGAGGCCCGGTTTCGATTCCCGGCTCTGCCACGAAATTTGAAAAGTGGTACGAGGGCCGGAACGAGGTCCTGTCAGCCTTGGGAGGCCAGTTGAGTAAGGGGTGTTCGATCGCCATCTCAGCCATTCTTGAAGTGGTTTTCCGTGGTTTCTCACTTTTCCTCCAGGTAAATGCATTGTCTATCCCTTCTTATCACCAGATCCCCCCTCACAAGGCCCCTGTTCAGCATAGCATGAGGCCACCTGGGTGAGGTACCGGCTCTTCTACCCAGTTGTATCTCTCGACCAAAAGTCATGCTCCGGGACACTGCCCTTGAAGCGGTAGATGATGGATCGCTCGCTGAGTCCGAGGGAAAAGCCAACCCTGGACGTAAACGGATTAAGAAAGAATGAATAAATGAACGAAAGAAAGAAAGAAAGAAAGAAAGAAAGAAAGAAAGAAAGAAAGAAGGAATTTTTCGCTTTTATTTAAGAAGATGATGACAATTTGAATATCGTCTGTTCAGTACATTGTGTCTCCTTGATGGAATGTTCAGAGTCGAGGCCATCAGATCAGAGGGTTTCGGGTTCTTTTCTTAGTCAAGTCTTGTTTTATACTCCGCCTGATTAAAGTCTTAATTTCGGGAACTGGGTGTTTGTGTTAATCCCAGTATACTCCTCTTCACAAACACACCACACTACCAACACCCACACAAACACACAATAGTCAATATATACCTTCTTATAGGGCAGGCGCTGGAAGAGCATCCGACCATAAAAAAAGACCAAATTGACCTTTTCGACGCAGTTAGCACCTTCGTGCCCACCAGGCTGTCAGACATTTTATTGGAACTGTGAAATGCAAGAGGTCATTGCCAAATACATTCATCATTTATTTCTTCAAGTGTCCAAGGGCATTTGCGCATCGCTTGTTACAGGTCTTTCTATTTGAAGCGTTTGGGGTGTGAGGTGATGATTATAACGAGGTAGAGAGGGGGTGTAAACAGGTGTCGGCAAGTCGCCTACTCCTGTAGAATAACATCAAGGTATCTGCTCAAGGCATGACGTCTCTATCTGATGACGAATCACCATCAACAGCGCCATATGAACAATGCGGAGAGGTTTGGAACTAAATGCAGGTTAAAAGCTTCCCCTAGTTTACTGTCACTGTATTGTCCTACATGGGAGGTTTGCAGTATTGTCTCTGCGGGGTACTAACGCCAGCGTTTTGGAAAGGTTCAGCATAGCATTCCAGCTTATGAGCCCACTGCTTCACTGGGGTGGGACGCTGGTAATTTCAGGATTGAAAATGTTTACAGACTTAATGAGCTAAAACGCAGGTTTTTGGCGCGCTATCTAGTGATTAAAAATGTATTCCACCTCCTCCAAACCTACCAGCCAACATTCTAACAGTGAATATTTTACTTACCAACGAGTCTCAAACTGGCTAACCACGGAGTCAAACCATAAAGAATCGAAGCCTCATGGACAACAGGCGGGAAAATAATGTCCTTTCTTTCTTTCTTAATCTGTTTACCTTCCAGGGTTGGCTTTTCCCTCGGACTCAGCCAGGGATACTACCTCTGCCGCCTCAAAGGCAGTGTCCTGGAGAGTGAGACATTGGGTCGGAGGATACAACTGGGGAGGCTGACCAGTGCCTCGCCCAGGCGGCCTAACCTGCTATGCTGAACAGGGGCCTTGGTTGGGGATGGAAA
Organism: Anabrus simplex; assembly: GCF_040414725.1. Classification (NCBI taxonomy): domain Eukaryota; kingdom Metazoa; phylum Arthropoda; class Insecta; order Orthoptera; family Tettigoniidae; genus Anabrus; species Anabrus simplex. The sequence continues at coordinate 47,448,793 of NC_090270.1, forward strand.
GATTGGAAGGGACAGACAAGGAAGAGGGAAGGAAGCGGCCGTGGCCTTAAGTTAGGTACCATCCCGGCATTTGCCTGGAGGAGAAGTGGGAAACCACGGTAAACCACTTCCAGGATGGCTGAGATGGGAATCGATCCAACCTCCACTCAATTGACTTCCCGAGGCTGAGTGAACCCGGTTCCAGCCCTCATACCACTTTTCAAATTTCGTGGCAGAGCCGGGAATCGAACGCGGGCCTCCAGGGTGACAGCTAACCACACTAACCACTACACTATAGAGGCGGACAAACAATTTCCTTACGAATGCTTATTCAGTGAGGCATGTACTGTAGTCGCTAACGAAGTGCTACACGCTAGGCACCCATATTTCTTTTGCCAATACAACGGAAGTTGAAGCGCGACTCCTTAGCTGAATGGTCATCCTAGTGCCCTTTTATTCAGAGGGCTTGGGTTCGAAACTCGGCCTGGACCTTGATTTGACATTTGGTTAATTGCTCTAGCTCGGGTGCTCGTTTTCTTTTTGCTCGTCTCAGTACACATATCTTCATTCACGTACAACATATCATACAACAGACCAGTGATTACAACCCTTCACTTAAGGCTGGCGTCAGGAAGGGCATCCACTCGTAACACTGGGATAAATAGTAACAAAATCCCGACTTCAGGTAAGCAGTAAAAGACCAGAAGGGGAAGAAAAGAAACGTAGAATACTACCAAAGTTAAGAATGAGCTTTCTCTACAAACTCGTGGAAATGAATAATTCTTCTGTATTTCTTTTGTATCAGCTGAGTTAGTAAAATTAAAATTTCTCAATAAAATCATGTCAAAATAGAATAAAGTTTAAACTGAGCAAGCAGCTGCGCGGTCTGAGTCACGTAGATGACAGTGCGACGGTGCCCATCCCGTGCAACTACACTGCATCTTCAGTCGCCTTTACCACAGGCAGGGGATACCGTTCTACAGGACATAGTGCGGGAGCAGCGGCGGAAGAAGACTTATTTCTGGTGGATCCTGAGTGAACGTCAACACTATGAGCCTCCCTAGATATGGAAAACTCGTTTCTAATTTTTCTGACTTCCTGACATGGAATCGAACCGAAGTGCCACTGCGTCAACCGAGCATGCCATTACAGCTTCCGCTAGCCTCAGATCTTAGCAGTATACTTTATATTAATATGTTTAACTATCACATAGATGTGAGCTACCTGTGATGTTTTTCCAAATGGCTTGTATTTTATCATTTAGTCACGTAATTGGAAAAAAAGTGATGTTATTTCATTTGCAAGCTCTAAAGCTAGCTCTAATTAAAATTTCTAAAAGCCATCTGCATTGTTATTCATTGAATATCTTACGCTCCACTTACTCTCTCATAGCCATTTGCGAAGTTCCCTTAGTTCATTAAAGCTGGCCGAGACTGTATAAGGGCCTGTGAGACTGCAGAAAGTTTGGAGGAGTCTTACCTGGTCAGGCACTAGTGAAGGCAATGACTGCACAGAACTTGAGCTTTTTCAGGATAACTTTCTAAACTTCTAAAACCATACAATATTAATGGTGTTGTAAATACACACAGTCTAAAATATTTTTTGTTTGTTTCGGAGAACCCTAGAAGTATTTAATTAGACTTGGAGAGACCATAGCTATCAGACACATATTTAAACTCAGGATGATATATAAAATAAAGTAAGTAACTGAGTCAAATTGCATTTAATATATATATATTAAGTACAAAATTAAAATATTTCCATTTTTTAGCTTAAAAATAACTGTTCCGTTAGGTTAACTAGCTACCACCCTCGGAGGACCGAGTTCGATTCCCGGCTCTGCCACGAAATTTTAAGAGTGGTTCGAGGGTTGTAACGGGGTCCACTCAGCCTCGGGAGGTCAACTGAGTAGATAGGGGTTCGATTCCCACCTCAGTCATACTCGAAGTGGTTTTCCGTGCTTTCCCACTATTCCCCCAGGAAATGTCGGGATGGTACCTAACTTAAGGCCACTGCCGCTTCCTTCCCTCTTCCTTGCCTATCCCTTCCAATCTTCCCATCCCTCCACAAGACCCCTTTTCAGCATAGAAGGTTAGGTACTGGTCTTCCCTCTTAGTTGTTTCCCCCAAACCAATATCTCACGCTCAAGGACACTGCCCTTGAAGTGGTAGAGGTGGGATCCCTCGCTGAATCCGAGGGAAAATCCAATCCTCGAGGGTAAACGTATTAAAATGAAAGAAAGTGAAAACTGTTATTAACAGAAGTTTGTTCTTACTATCTGCTTTACGTCGCATCGACATAGATAGGTCTTATGGCGACGATGTGATGAGAAAAGAGAAAAGAAGGAAGCGAGCGTGGGCTTAATTAAGGTGTAGCTGCAGCATTTGCCTGACACGAAAGTGGGAAACCACAGGAAACCATCTTTAGGGCTGCCAAGATTGGGGTTCGAACCCACTAAACCAAAACAAACCAAACCCCATGGCACTACAGCCCTTGAAGGGCCTTGACCTACCAAGCGACCGCTGCTCAGCCCGAAGGCTTGCAGATTACGAGGTGTCGTGTGGTCAGCACGACGAATCCTCTCGGACGCTATTCTTGGCTTTCTAGACCGGGGCCGCTATCTCACCGTCAGATAGCTCCTCTGGTTTTCCGTGGTTTCCCATTTTCACACCAGGCAAATGCTGGGGCTGTACCTTAATTAAGGCCACGGCCGCTTCCTTCCCACTCCTAGCCCTTCCCTGTCCCATCGTCGCCATAAGACCTATTTGTGTCGGTGCGACGTAAAGCAACTAGCAAAAAAAAATATAGCTCCTCAATTATAATCACGTACGCTGAGTGGACCTCGAACCAGCCCTCAGGTCCAGGTAAAAATTCCTGACCTGGCCGGGAATCGAACCCTGGGCTTCTGGGTTACAGGCAGGCACGCTACCCCTACACCACGGGGCCGGCTGTTTGAACCCACTATCTCCCTAATTCAAGCTGATAGCTTCGTGACCAAGTTCATGTTATTGGTTTTACGTCCCAATAACTAATTTTGACGGTTTACAGAGACGCTGATGTGCTGGAAATCTTTCCCCGCAGGAGGTCCTTTACGTGCCTGTAAATCTAGCGACATGAGGCTGACGCAATTGAACACCCTCAAATACCACCAGCGCTCTACCGTCTGAGCCCCTCATCGCGGCAAATCCCAAATGGAAAAAAGGCCACGAACGAGAATAAGATGCATAATCATTGTGCAGTGAGAAAAGGTAATGTATTTACTTTCCGCATGAACTTGTTCATAGAGGGAACTTTGATGGTGCTCACGTTATCACATTACTTCTGTATCTTTATAAACATTTTTCTCACGTACAAGTTTTAGTACTGTCTTTCCCGGCCTGAACATTATAACTTTTAGGCCAAGCTATTAGGTTCCCAGAATGTAGGGTGTTCGCCTTTGGGGGCTCACTTTCATATTTTATACCAACTTTCAGTTTGTTCCCTTAAACAGCCTCTCTCTTTCTTTCGACGATGACTTTATTTGACGGAATGTTCTTTTGTACATCAGTGTGGTACCTTGGTGTAATTGCCATCTGTTTATTCGTCCTCGTGTTAGATACCCAGCTCGGACCTGATATTGCGAAACGAATAGTCAGTATTGGTTGAGATTAAAAACTATGGGGGAGGGGTTATGGTAAAAGTTTGTGCATAGAATTTCAGCACCAAATTAAATATCTAAACGAAGGCTACTGGGTGGATGGGGTGAAGAAGCTTCTTGAAACAATAGGAACGGGATCTTACTAGGAAAGCAATGCATCAATGGATGACAGGAGATTGTGTAAGAAAGTAGTCCCAAGAGTGAAAGATATAGAAAGACAAATGATAAGGAAAGAATGCGACAGCAAGAGAACACTAGTAGAATTTTGTTAAATAAGTGAACATATGACAAAAAGGACGCAAATTTTAACACATAAGGAAATGAGAGGAGTAATCTGGTGGGTGATGGGAATTAACAAATACAAAACTTTAATAGAAAAAATGACGAAAATAAATGCATTTTATCTAATGCACATATGGAAGTGGCACATCTGATAATGGACTGTGAAGAAACGATAAATACCAGAGAGAAATGTATAGATGGGAAAGAGGTAATTTTTTGAAACCTGGTCAAACAGCAAAATTATTTAATACTAGCTGTTAGCAACGGCTTCGCTCGCGAGGATTTCGTAATTTGATAAAAATTACTTGTACCTTGGTACTGCACTAAGATATTATCTGTAAATCAGTAAAGTATAAAAATTCATTGAAGAATTGCATTTCATTTATCCCAGAACCTCTTTGTAAACCACGTTTGTGGCATTGCCTTTTGGGGGCTAAGATGAACAGGCTAACTGGCAGATCTAAATCTGGAACATGCGACATGGAACTCTATATGTGAGAAAACTGTTATACTTTATTTCTAAAGGAGATTCCAAATACCAATTTTAACGTCTCTAATATCTTAGGTTTTGAGATATGAGTATCCTTAGAAAGAGAATTCAACTCCTTCTTCACTTATTTTCGATCTCCAGCGTAAGTTGATTTTCCGAAAACAAAAAGTACCTGTTTCTTTATTTATAAAAGGGACTACAAATACCAATTTTCACGTCTGTAACATGTTTAGTCTATGAGATATACTGTAGATATACTCATTTTAAAAACTGTCCCACTCCTTGGCTGAGTGCTCAGCGTTGAGGTCTTCGGTTCACAGAGTTCTGGCTTCGATTTCGGGCTGGGTCGGGGATTTTAATCGGTGTGATTCATTCTTCTGGCTCGGGTACAGGTTGTTTTTGTTCTTTCCAACACTCTTCTATTCATATTCACTCAACACACCACATTACCAACCACAACAGGAACACGCAATAGTAATTATATCCCTACACATAGGGTTGCCGTCAGGAAGGGCATCCAGCCGTAAAACAGGGTCAAATCCACATGTGCGACACAGTTCGCACCCACAGGTATGGGAAAAGCGGTAGAAGAAGAAGATACTCATTTTAAAAATTCACCCATTTTTTTTATTATTTTCACCCCCTTAAATGGATTTTCCGAAAAAGTGTGTGTCAATTTATTTTTAAAGGAGATTCCAAATACCAGTTTTCATGTCTGTAACATGTTACTTAGGTTTTTGTCTTATATTGCAGATAATTTCGCTGCTGGAGGTGACGTTGTCATGGCTACGGCAGTTTATTTTTTATCCGATTCCCAGAGCAGGGGTAGTGTGGTACCAATATCTCCATAACGGTTGGTTTTAGGGCCTTAAAACACGGTGTTTGGCGCATAGGGATTATCAAGTTTTGTTCTTTGCGTCAAGGGGCTTAAATTGAGCTTTGCCTCGTCCTTGTACGACAAGTGTCTGGGAACGAACACTGACGACCATGGGGACCATAACTGGGCCACATATCTTCCACTAAGCTGCACCAGGTTCCTCACTTACATCTGTTCTGTCAGACCTTTCGTGGTTAAATCCTATTCTCTTCCAACCCGGGCGGTTTTGGTTTCCTGTGAGTGAAGGATATGCACTGTCTCTCTTCACAGGTGACTAAAGGGAAATACAATCCAGGGATTTTTGACTAGGGAGTGTCGGGTAGCACCACCTGAGCCTAGCTGAGTCTGGCATTGACATTTTCATTTTCTTTTCTATTTGTCAACGTTTTCTCCCTACTTATCAGACAGTATTAGATTTGCGGGGTATAGTCTCTCATTAATTTTGATGCCTCTCTTGACCCTTCTTTCTTTTATCCCGAAATCATTATTCCTTGAAGGCTTTGAAGTTGTACTTCTTCTTAAAAACAAACACCTCTACTACCGCTGAGAATTAAGAGCGGGTGGTTATCCAAACGTACGTCCGCTAACAAAACACGGTAATCATCACCACCAAATGTTGAGAGTTGCTTATCTATACGTAATTTCCCCGAAAATTTAATCACCGCCACTATGGTGGTTGGGTTAAATATTCGACACCAGGGCCTCCACCGTTGTTGGTAGGTTATGTAGATGTGCTTCCCCTAAAATATAATCATCATCAGCACCATTGTTGGCAGGTTATATAGATATACCTCCCATAAAAAGTAATCATCACAAAGCCTTTACCGTTGTAGGTAGGTTATCTAGATACACCTCCTCTAAAATGCAGTCCCCAACACCACCACAACCATTGTAAATAAATCATATAGACGTACCTCAGTTAAAAATTCACCACCGTTGTGATATGATATCTAGATGTGTTTTCCATAAAAAGCTATCACCACCACTACTATCACCATCACCGTTGTGGTAGGTTATCTAGACGTATTTCTACTTTAAAAGATCTCCAGCGCACTGTAATTTATGGTGCTGTATCTTAATTAATGCTATGGCCACTACCTCTTCGTTTCTGGTGATTCCCTCTCCCAGAGTACCTTGAAATCATCCTCTGTAAGCGCATTCGTCTGTTAGCTAGTAATAAACAAAGGATATACCTTTTATAGTGAAGCTGAGTATATGGAAACTCAATATATGAGCAATGAAGTAAGATCTCTTTACCGATGGGAGTAGGTTTGGTCTCAGCAGCAATTAACTACGAGAAATCGAAGCACGCGCAAACATCGTTCAAAGGAGTGATTGAGCTGGCGACTTCATGGATGTTCTGAGCTTCAGCTAATGGAAACAAGAACTGAACTAAGGAGATGCTACTTAAATAAATATTTAAATTAACTACTCCGCTGGCAATTACAACTGGGACACAATGCCGTGAGCCTTCTCAACTAGATTTATTTCAAATTATTATAACATTATAAGTAAGTTATAATATTACTCCTGCCGGTCTGTATGACGTAAGGACATGAGGAAATCATTACTGCGTGGTACCACCAAGGGTGACAATAACAATGCTGCACGACGTGACAATGGGGGAAAGTGACTCTAGATGTCCATCTGGACTCTTTCCACCAATGCGTGTGCCCTAAGTCTATCCGATGTGGCCGCGGGTATCGTATTGCAGGCCTTTCGTCGCATGAGCATTGAGCAGACATTCCCGATGGACAAGAGTTGCGGTTATCACGTGACCTCCGTTGATTGGGACACAACTGCTAGAGAGAGTATGGCTGGCGTCTAGAGGAACTATTGGATCACTGCCGTCTAGCTATATGGAAATTGCACGGATTGCACCAAGGAAAGTGTGAATCAGCCAAACAGATGCAGAGACCATGTGACTGTAGTCAACGACAGAACAAATGATGGAAAAATCCAAGGTCATGGAAGACCTACACACTCACCTCCTGAAGTGGAAGGACACCCAGTGGATTCTTGTAGATCCGATTTAATCGTAGCCCACTTACACAGTGAGTACATGAATCTCTCTAACCTTAAAAACACTATCTCATATCACCAAACAACACAAATTCTGCTGATATCATCATTTTATTCAGTAGTCATAGTAGATTTCATTGGGTATTAGAAATTTGAAGGGTGTAGTTGAGTAAAAATGTAACTGAATATGAGAAATAACTTTTTAGAGAACATCTTTCAAAGAAAGTCCCTAGGGCAGTGACACACTTCCGTTTTCGAAACAGTCCTGCTGTCCGTCTTTAGTCACTCCCAGAAGAATTCGTGTTGGATTCCGCTTCACCTCTTTGGCCAACGTAAAAATCCCTCTAATGAGTAGTGTTTTGACTTTCCACACCAGGTAGTAAAATCCGCTGGAGTGAGATCTGTCAAATGTGGGACGACAGGGATGTTCTAAAGCATTATACCGGAGAACCAAATTCGGTCTTTCCACAAATGAGGCCTTATATATCACACTGCATTATGAAGATGCCGAAGAATGAGAACATTAGTATCCTTATTGACAATTGACCTTCAGGAATGAATTTGAAATCTACAAGTCACTGGAAACGCAGAAGACTTCGAACATGTTTTTCCTTACACCTTAGACTATACGCTATACTCCAAGCAGGCAACACAGACAAGTTACCTACATGGGAAGTTTGAACCAGCTGAAGTTCGGCTACTTCAGTACCAGTAAGTTCCCTTCGGTGTGCGGCTCCATGGCTAAATGGTTAGCGCGCTGGCTTTTGGTCACAGGGGTCCCGGAATCGATTCCCAGCAGGGTTGGGAATTTTAACCATAATTGATTAATTTCGATAGCACGGGGGCTGGGTGTATGTGTTACCTTCATCACGACGCGCAGGTCGCCTACGGATGTCAAATCAAAAGACCTGCACCTGGCGAGCTGAACATGTCCTAGGGCACTCCCGGCACTGAAAGCCATACACCATTTCATTTTTTCCCCTTCGGTGTACTCATTTCTGTTTTGTTGTTACATTACACAACTTCGGAATAGGTGGAAGTGTGCACCATGGTTGTGTTCTGGCCCCCATTCTCTGCAACATATAATACCACCTGATATTCAAAGAAATTCTCGAGAATGAAACGGCTGATATTAAAGTGAATGGAAAAAATATCAACTTCAGATAAGCTGATGATACATTCCTACTTGCAGATTGTAACCGTAGGCATGAAGGATATCAATTGACTCAACTGATAATGCAAGGGGTTGTTCGGGTTGAGGAAGAGGCAGGGGTAGGACTCCTGGTAATCTAATATACTGCAGTGGACAGGCCTGAGTTTACAACAGCTTATTAGAACAATCATTAGACTAGTCATTACGGGAGAACCTGTATTCTGAAGTATAATAAGTTTAGCATAAGTTGTGGAAGACCTATACAGTCATCTCCAATGATTGGCTAACCTTAGTTAAGGAAACGGCACTAGAAGGATAAGAATAGAAATAATTTACTTCTTCTAACTTTCTCCTTCCCGTGCCAGAGTTACCGTATCAAGAATGTCGAACCTCTGTCAGTAGGCGAGGGCCGTAAAATAACATCCACGGCATCCCCTGCCTGTCGTAAGAGGCGACTAAATGGGACCCCAGGGACTCTCAACTTGGGAGCGTCGGTTGCCGACCGTTCACTTAGCTGAGTGCTGGCATTGCTTCCACTTACTTGTACTAGTCCCCTCGCTTTCATCTGTCCTGTCGGACCTCCCTTGGTCAATCAACTCTTGTCCTTTCTAGAATCCGACAAGGCCTAGGGACTCTTTCGTTTTCACGCTTTTCATGGCTGTTGTCTTTCTTTGGCCGATACCTTCATTCGTTGAAGTGTCGGACCCCTTCCATGTTTCCGTCTGATTAGTGTTAATAAAGGATTGTTTCCCAGTTATACTTCTTCTTAAAACAATAATCACCATCACCATCCATGTTACTCTTCTATCTCCCCTTCTATGATCTGTTGTATCGGGCTTTTATGTCATTTCTAAAAATGGTTTCCCGCATTTTGCAAAGGTTAAATTATCAGACGATCCTCCTCGTTAGTGACATGATCTACTCTTGGGATCGGCGAAACACATTTCAAACTCGGCAGTCAGTTCACTGAAGAAGATTTTACTGTCCATCTCTCAGCACCATGAAGGAGCACCGGTAAAACACACACACACACACACACACACACACACACACACACACACACACACACACACACACACACACACACACACATGAGGTTGGAAAAACTTAACCGGTTATATGAATTAAAGACGGTTTTTCATACTGATAAATAATTTGAAAAATAAGTCGATTTGGGATGGCGTTGTCATTGTATCAGCTGTTGAAGTTAGCCAACCGAATGGCATAGCGGGTGAATTCAAATGAGCTTTATGGGGCGGTGTTGCTAAATCTGGGCGTTGCTTAAGACCAGTTTGAGAGGTAAATAGATAGATAAAAGCCTTTATTTTCTGTGGCGAAGTTAGGGCTCTTGGCCCTTTCTTACAGTTAACCACACGCATATTATTATTTGTTAATGATGACACTGATTAACTTAAAATACTAAGAACTACAAATAACACTAAGACAAGAATATGAATAAATACAAGGAAAGAAGAAAGAAAGAAAAAAGGAACTGCCTAGATAATAGAGATTTGAAAAAATGCTCATTTCAATACACAACGAAAGAAATACTAACGTAAAAATACTGGTAGGCTAAATAAAAATATTAAATGAAATTATTAAAAAAATTAACTAATTGTATCCTTGCAATACTAGTCTAAGTTAAATACTGTAGTTACTACTAGCTATGTTTAGGCTACTTCTGCATCGTGAATACAGTACGGATGTTTTTAATTTAATTTAATTATCATATTAACAGAATATTTTATTTTATTATACAATAATCTCATATCATTTTCACACACAATCACTCGTTCCACTCATACAGGTACCTTGCTGGAAGCACTTAACGAGGAACTTCTGGTAAGAGGTTTTAAATATGCTTTTTGATGCAGCATCCTTGATGTCCTTGGGAAGAGCATTCCACCATCCCGAAGCGGTGATCGTAAATGATCGATGGTACGTGGTTGTTCGGTGGACAGGTATTTCTAGGAGGGACACTGAGCGAGTATCATGGAGATGTAAAGTACCAAGGTGACGAAAATTGCTGAAGAGATAAGCAGGGATGTCTTCCGAAAGTACCTTGTACACAAGAGTATTTGAATGCAGTTTACGCCTGTCGTCTAGTCGTAACCAAGATAATTGTTTATAGTAGGGAGAAACTCGAGCGTCATACCGTAAATCATAGCATATCTAAGACAAGCAATTTGAGTGCGTTGTAGTTTCAAGCTTAATTCATTTGTTATATCCCTAAAAATTACATCACAATAGTCAAAAATGGGAAAAAATAATGTCTGAACAAGTTGAATTTTTAGTGATCGAGGGAGTACATTTCTGAACTGTTTTAAGGGGCGCAAGCCGCAACAAACTTTTTCACAGATATTCTTAACTTGCCCCGACCAGTTTAGAGTTCCTGTTATAATAACTCCAAGGTTAGAAACTGATTCACAATAAGGTATAAGAGTATTATTTAAAGTTATGGGAGGAATGCAATTTTGTTTTAGAATGTGAAGGTTCTTTGATGTACCGATGATAATGGCTTGCGTTTTATGGGGGTTTAATTTAAGGTTGTTTTTAATTGCATAGCCATTAATTTGCTCAAGGTCAACATTTACATTACATATTGCTTGTTGTATATTATTAGTTCTAGTGTGGTAATAAATTTGCAGATCATCAGTACAAAGATGGTACTTGCACTGCTTAATTGATCTGGTGATATCATTTATAAGATTGTTTTTAATTGCATAGCCATTAATTTGCTCAAGGTCAACATTTACATTACATATAGCTTGTTGTATATTATTAGTTCTAGTGTGGTAATAAATTTGCAGATCATCAGTATAAAGATGGTACTTGCAGTGCTTAATTGATCTGGTGATATCATTTATATATAAAGTAAACAGGAGAGGGCGAAGGACTGACCCTTGTGGGACACTAATACTTTTTGTTCGCCACGTTGATTTATTATTATTTGCAACCACACACTGCCGGCGGTTTGTGAGGTAAGAATAGAAAAATTGCAGCACCTTCTGGCTGAAGTTTAAGGACTGTAATTTGGGAAGAAGCAACCTAGGATCGACAGTATCAAATGCACTACTGAAATCTAAAAGAGTAAGTATTGTCACTTGTTTATTTTCCATTGCATATCTAATGTCATCTGTCACTTTCAGCAGAGCTGTCATGGTACTATGTGTTTTCTTAAAGCCTGATTGGTAAGAGTCAAGTAAAGCATATTTATGTAAGTACGTAAGGATTTGCTCATGTACCAGGCGTTCCAGCACTTTGGACAGGGGCGGTAGGATAGAAACTGGTCAGTAATCTGAAGGAATACTGGGTCCATCCTTTTTCGGGATTGGGATGACGAGGGCATCCTTCCACGGCGTAGAGAAAATTCCTTGGGTTAAACAGTAGTTAATAATGTGTGTTACGATCGGCAGAATGGCGCTAATGATGTATTTGTAGAAAGACAGAGGTATGCCATCGTGTCCAGCAGCATTTGATTTGAGAGAATACATAACTGGCTTTACGTCATTTATACCAACCTCTTTAAACACAAATGTATCTTGAATTGGCATAAAATGAATATTATTATTATTATTATTATTATTATTATTATTATTATTATTATTATTATTATTATTTGCTGTTACAGTGGATTCAGCCGACGTGAAGTGTAAATTTAATTCATCAAGGGATACATTGGGCGCCTCTTTTAATAACTTTCGACCTATACCCATCGTTCGTACGTTCGTAATTGTTTCCATATTTCTGTCGAGTTCTTGCATTTCGATACTTGACATATGAGTGTATATTTACTCTTTCTGATTAACTGTTTAACCCTGTTGCGGAGAGCGCGGTTATTTTCAAAGTCATTAGCATTACCCATTCGTCTAAACCTTCTGTACCATGAGTCACGCTTTGCCATTTCTGATTTAATCTCACTAGTCATCCACGGAGAAGGTGATCGAGTTACCCGGATCTCTTTCTTGGGAGCAAATCTATCATACAATTCTAACACCAAATTAGATAATTTATTTATTTTTACGTCAATATCATCCACGAGTAAAATATCGTTCCACGGCAGATAATATGCTTCATGTCGTATTCTTTCGTTGTCCAGATTTTTTATATCCCTACGTGTTATATATTTAGTTTCATATCTTGGCATCTTTAATGAATAGCAGACATATATTAGATCATGGGTAGAAATACCTGGCACTGCAAGCTGTCCGTGATTTAAAACTTTCTAAGGATTGTTAGTTATGATTAAGTCAATCAAAATATGAGTCGTCCGGTTTACTGTATGTAGATGATTAGTAGCATTTAGAGGTAGGATGTTTAGGTCTAAGCTAAAGAACATATTTTGTAAATGCAATGAGCCGTTTGTCGCAGTCAGCATATTTGTATTAAAATCTCCCAGTATTTTTATATTTTCGTACAGTGGAATTGACTTGGCTAAACAAAGTTCAAGGTCCAATATATGTCTTACGTCTGGGGGTTTATAAACTACTCCGATCAGTACTTTTTGATTGTTAGCCGAAACTTCCACAAATATAAACTCAGGTCTGGTCTGAAGTAGACACTATTTTACTTTTGAGATCATTACGACAGTAAATAGCACACCCTCCCCCTATACGTTTTCTTCGCTCTAGACGATGTAAAGTCATGTTATTTAATTCAACAAGGCCTGAGTTTAGTGAGGGTTGTAACCAAGTCTCAGTTACACATATGCAGTGCAAGGTATTACTATCATGAAAGAGGGATTGTATTTCGTCAACGTGAGCCATCAACGATTGCGCGTTAATATGACAACACTGTAGGACTCGCCGATAGCTTGCAAGACTTTCCCTGAGAGTGTTTCCCGCTGACGCTCTTGAAGGGTAGGGTGAGAGGGGCGACTGGGGAGGGAGTGGGAGCGGGTCACTGACATCAAGGGTACTACAATCGGTAGAAATAACACTTGTATTGTGACTAGCCATTGTCTAGAAAATACTTCTGCTTAATCACCTTGTTTTCCCCACAAGTACTTCCAGGGGTAAAATCACATTCACACACACACATACACGCACATTTAGTTAAAACTACAACATTACGCGTTAATGGCATCTCAGTAATGAGCCCGTATCAATGCTCACTCGTGTTTTACATTAAACTAACAAGTTGTACCATTGTACTAACAAACACTTTTCGTCCATTGTCACATAGCACAACAATGCGACCGTCCTGGCTCCAGACACGATTTAAGCCAAAGTGAACACGTGCACGATTTAAGATGTTTTTCCTGGTACCCGTGAGCGATTCCGTCAGGAGAAGGTGCGTGCCTTTTAGCCGACGTTTAGCCCTCCAGATGCGGTCACGATCCTGGTACCGCAGGAACTTAATAATCAAAGGGCGTTTACCCGTAGCAACCACATCAGCCGCTGTTCGCTTCGGAACACCTAGGCGATGGCAACGATCAATGTCTGACATATTAATCTCGATATCCTTTTTTCTTTAATAGTTGATAATACTTTATCGTACACGTCTTCACCTCATGCTTCCGGGGCGCCATGCAAAATTAGACAGTTTCGGCGGCTATATTGCTCCGCTTCGTCCATGCGTTCACTTTGCTCGTCCAGCTTTTGCTCTATTTTTAAAATATTGTTTTTTTATGTCTTTCAAGTCACCAGACACTTTCTCTTGAAACGCACAGAACTCCTCCTCCAGCCACTGTAGTTTCTCCTCCCGGCTGGCGCTGCTCGTCGCCTCCTTGAGTTGGGCGCGGAAATGCTGCATTGCATCTTCAATTGCTGATACCTTTTGAACTACATCCCGTAGCGTCATGATTGTTGTCAATCTTCGACGGTGGTTATTAAAACTATGGAGATTAGGTCGCGAATGGCACTTAGCTGCTGTTTATCTTGTAAATTTACGAGTTTCCCTTGATACACACTTTACACTATGACTGAGCTCTCCGCCATCTTAGAAAAATATTCGCCAGAGGAGGGATTTGAAGACGGACCTCTGGGCTGACATGACCGCACCACAGCAAGTGCGCTACGGTGATACCGGATGAAACCCACGATTTGTTTCCGTTTTTCTCGGCGTCCGTAGCTTCTTATTCACGAAAACGTTTGGTAAGCGGCCATGTGGCATGCGTACAATAAACTTGGACTCGCATTACAACGCAAGCCTTAAGCCAAGTGCAGATATATAAATACCGGTTCGCAAAGCCCAACTTTAGCAGCTGCTAAACTTCTTCTTCTTATTATACTTGTTCGCTAATGGGTAACCTAGTATCACGCGGAATCAACATTTTTCGGCCTTCTTTTTTGCCCAATAGTTCGCAAATGGGAAATATCCCGGTGGCAATGGTCACTTACAGTATGTAATAATAAAGTTAACAGAATTAACCAACAACAAACAAACAAACGAACGAACGAACGAACGAACGAACGAACGAACGAACGAACGAACGAACGAACGAACGAACGAACGAACGAACGAACGAACGAACGAACGAACGAACGAACGAACGAACGAACGAACGAACGAACGAACGAACGAACGAACGAACGAACGAACGAACGAACGAACGAACGAACGAACGAACGAACGAACGAACGAACGAACGAACGAACGAACGAACGAACGAACGAACGAACGAACGAACGAACGAACGAACGAACGAACGAACGAACGAACGAACGAACGAACGAACGAACGAACGAACGAACGAACGAACGAACGAACGAACGAACGAACGAACGAACGAACGAACGAACGAACGAACGAACGAACGAACGAACGAACGAACGAACGAACGAACGAACGAACGAACGAACGAACGAACGAACGAACGAACGAACGAACGAACGAACGAACGAACGAACGAACGAACGAACGAACGAACGAACGAACGAACGAACGAACGAACGAACGAACGAACGAACGAACGAACGAACGAACGAACGAACGAACGAACGAACGAACGAACGAACGAACGAACGAACGAACGAACGAACGAACGAACGAACGAACGAACGAACGAACGAACGAACGAACGAACGAACGAACGAACGAACGAACGAACGAACGAACGAACGAACGAACGAACAATTCCATGGAAAGAAAATTTTACAAGAAATAGTAATATTTATGCAACCTCCGTCTCTCATACGGCAGCGCGTCGGCCTCTCACCGCTGGGTTCCGTGGTTCGAATCCCGGTCACTCCATGTGAGATTTGTGCTGGATGAAGCGGAGGCAGGGCAGGTTTTCCTCCGGGTACTCCTGTTTTCCCTGTCATCTTTCATTCCAAAAACACTCTCCACTAACATTTCATCTGTCAGCCATTAATCATTGCCCCAGAGGAGTGCACAGGCTTCGGCAGCCGGCACAATTCCTATCTTCGCCGCAAGATGGGAGCTTCATTCATTGCATCCCTGACCCGGTCATTGACTGGACAACAGGTTGTAGGTTTTCTTTTCACTACTAGTTGAACATTCCAAATCCAACATCATCCTATACAAATTCACGCACAATTTAAGTATTTGCAGTGCTTAACACTACGGCTTACAATACTATACAACGGCGGGAGATATCGAATTATTAAAAAGAGAAATCAGTTTGACCAACCGTCTAACGCTCATATACCGGATTCAAGTAGTTTACGACCATCCTGTCTTGTAATGAAAAGGAAGACTTATTAATGTCTGCACTGAAGGCTCGCCCAGGTGGCAGATTTCCTACCAGTTGCTTATCTAGCCATGTCTTAAATAATTTCAAAGATTTCACGACATGCCAACGAGTTTCGAATTGGAGATCACAGTTTCATACCACATGTTTTAATTTTAGAAACACTTTTTGCAGTGCGGATTCTCGATTTCATTTCTACATTTGTATACCATTCTTGATCTACTACTAAAACGTTTTCATTCCATCCCTGAAGGTGACGGCGGGCCTCCTAAAGGGTGATGCCGTCTGTCAGGCCAGGGAGATATGATACGGTGAACGAGATGTGCGGAGAAGGTCAGAAAGTCGGCGGCCGTGGCCTATATTAGGAATTGTCCTGGCATTCACCTTAGTGTAGGAGAATGGGAAACCACGGAACCATTCACAAGACAACCGACGGTAGGGCCCAGCCCTTCTCCGTCTCCCGAATGCAGAGGTGTAAAGTCACGGCTACCCCTCGTCTGCATGGTTGGAGTACAGAGCTGTCGGACAACGGACCATGGACCAGCCGTGGCTCATTGTGGGCTGAGCCGCACTCTGCAGCCGCCGACGCAGACCATTTATTACTAAAACATTTTCATTACGTCACTGAAGGGGGAGGCGGGCCTCCTAGACGGCGACGCTGTCTCTCAGGTCAGGATATACTAGAAAATTTCCCGGAATTTGTCTTAGTGCAGGAGAATGGAAAAGCATTCTGAGGACAGCTGACGGCAGGACCAACTCCTCTCCGTCTCGCGAATACAGAGGCGTAGAAAAAGGTACAGCCGTGGCCACCCATCCTCTGCTCGGTTGGCCGGACGGAATGCAGGGCTGTCGGCCGTGTCCCCTTGTGGGCCGAGACCCACTCTGTATCCACTGATCCCATTCTTGTGTTAGCCAGGAACCTATGTACTTCAGTGGTCTTTCCGTCTACGGTGAAAACAGGGTGGGAGGTTTTGTGTTTGGTGATTACCGTTAATCTAGTTTTTATTCTTTGTTGATGAAGATGAAAATCCACAACCTCTTTCCAGTCAATCGACCCGGTCAGGAATGAAGTAAATGTAGTTTAGTGGCGAGGGTAGGAATTTTGCCGGCTGACGAAGCCTGTCGCACTTCTCTGGAGCAATGATTAATAACTGACAGATGAAATGATATTGGAGAGTGTTGCTCGAATAAAAGGTGACAGGAAAAACCAAAGCACCAGGAGAAAACCCTGTCCGTCTCCTCTTTGTCCAGCACAAATCTCACAAGGAGTGACCGCGATTTGAACTATGGAACCCAGCGGTGAGAGGCCGGCGCACTACCGACTGATCCACGGAGACTCTAATTTGTTGATGCTGTTCAAAAAGCAAATGAAGTACTTCTAAATGCCATAATGCATTAGGCTGTAATTTGCATAGTGGATTGTGTTTATACCCTTCCAGTTGTTCTTGATCCCTTTATCAGCTACATCAAGAGTAATCAAAAATATTATCAGAGCAACTTTTTAAAAGTATTCGATCACAGCAATGTCTTATGTTCTAAAGGGTTTCGTTAATGTTTGATTTAATGATTGTTTTTGTTTACGATCGCTACCACCAGCATAAAAGAGAGATTTCCTTAGTTTTCATACTTCTGACATGTATTCGTAGGCTATTCCCATAACTTATATGGAACACTTATAAACAGGTAGAAACTTTCGACAACGACAAAGAAGGTTAGACACCTAACTCTTTTAAACCGTAGAGAGTTGAAAACTACTAACGATATGAGAAAGTAATGGGAAAGTTAAGTTATATTTCATGTAGGATGAAATATTTCTCGCTAAACACTTTGCTACTTTGTACCAGCTGAAAGTTAAAGAGAAACTTGATGACGCAAGTAGTTGGAAAGTTATAAAGATTGTGTTGATATCTACAGTTTGGAATCAGAATCTATGTTTAAGTACGGTCTTCGAAGGATGGATCCGATGCTGGTGAGATAGAAAGAATTAAATATTGCATCGTTAGTAAAACTATTGCTTGCATTAAGTATTAACAAATATCGCCATAACCTCATAAATATGCTATTTCAGCCAGAAGTACAAAGCCGTTAGGATCCTTGGCTGAATGATAATCGATCTAGTCCTTGGTTCATAGAGTGCTGGGTGCGATTCGTGACCGGTTTATAACAGCATCGCCTTTCATTTTGTGTGTGTGTGTGTGTGTGTGTGTGTGTGTGTGTGTGTGGTCCTATGACTTTTTGTCGTATTTCTATCCCTTATACGTTAAATAGAGCCGCAGTATCGAATTTCAAGTTAATGTTGTACTTTTTACACGTACGTGTTATCGTTTGGCATACTTATAGGAAAGATGCAATCATGACATTGGGCACGCACATTGACATGACCAGTGGCCATATGTTCCCCAAATGTTATGATTCCAGTGTCACGTGGGTATCAAAAATATAAAGTAGTATGTGAAACTGTACCTAATTTCACCCCATTCAATGACTAACTAAATCTAACCAATAAATGTAGGAGATACCAGAAAATGTCATAGGTCCAACCATGTACAACACTGAACGAGTCGTCGGATGGTGAAGTCCGTTTATAGATGCAATTTAGTATAATCTTACTCACTGCCTTTGCAGTGATTTTACGGAGAATCCGTATACGATGTAGAATATCGTAGCGTAGCATGGGTTCATTTTCTAGTTTTAAATAAGATGATTGGAGATCTAAAGCATTACAGCAAGCAAGTAGGATTCGTATTTAATGAAACAAAAACTACGGTCGGGACCAATAACTTGAAAAAGAAATAAACATCAACGGCAACTGTGAAGTGGCCGTGGACTTAATTAAGGTGATTGTGTGAAAATGGGAAACCGCGGAAAAACATCTTAGGGGCTGCCGATAGTGGGGTTCGAACCCACTATCTCCCGAATACTGGACACTGTCCGCACCTAAGCGAAAGTACAACTGGCCCGGAAAATATTTATAAGAATGGCGCGGAACTGAAGAGCAGAACTGCCCATCACAGGAAATGCTGGAAACCGTGATTTCGATGCACAAATCTCTTGCTGTCATATGTCTGCACGTGCGCATCTTCCGATTGTTTTCTCCATCTACATTTATTTTCGTATTTAGGTTCTAAAATTTCAAATACTTAGTCACCCGGTAGTTGGATTTAGCCTCTGTGTCTTAGGGTCAGACACCCTCTTACGGATCTTCCTTCTTAAATTATTTTTGGGTGCTTGAACTTCACTTCCATTTTGCTCTGTACTTTCGACCTTGTAAATTTAAACCATATTTCCTCTTTCTTCGGACGAGTATCGTGGCCATATGTCTCTGTAAATCTTTTCTCTATTTCGAGGGTAACTTTCGCATTAATGGTGTAGGGGTATTTGTACAGCAGTGTACTACTGCTTTACACTGTGATGATGATCGATGCGGATTCATAGCCCGCAAGGTTAGAGTCACCGCAAATTGTAAATCTTTGGAAAGCTAATGCTTCTGCTTTTGTTTTGGTTGTGTAAATTCCAGAAGTGGTTGCCTATCCCTTGCTAGTTTCTGAGTATCTGCGGGTCAACGAATTTGAGAGTACAACTCAAAGCGGGCTGTATTTAATTCATTCTACTATTGTAAATATTTTGAGCCTTCGAGCTCTTCGTGTGTAAATTTTCCAGATTAATCGTCGTAATGGTTCATGGTGTGGGTTACTGTAGTCACGTCCTAGTTCGCGAACCATGGGCAACGGCTGAGTGGCCTAGTTAGTGGTCCTGAGAGTCGGGAAACCAGTTGCTATGGAATGGGAGTGGGCAACTCGGACATATTCTGAGTCATGGCCCTCCTTGTGCTCAGGCGGGTAGGACTATACATCCACCGGTGGTCCATAACCCGTTAGAGGAGGGATCCTCACATGAACTCTGTGTAGGTAGGGTAGCATCCTGCTTCGTGAATTTACTGAGGTCAGAACATTTTAAGTAAGACTCGGACCTATGGGAGTAACGGAGTCCCACTCCCAATTGACAGGTGAGGGACTCCTTGGAAACAACTTGGCGAACGAAATGGAATTCGATGGGGGGCTATCAATATTAATTTTGATTATGGAAGAAAGAAAGTAGAACTGGCTGATTCAACAAAGAGGATGCATCTGGATGTGCTAGGATTAAGTGATATTCGGGTAAGGGGAGACAACGAGGAAGAGATAGGACATTACAAACTGTACATGACGGGTGTTAAAAAGGGAAGGGCAGAGTCTGGAGTAGGTCTGTTTATCAGGAATACAATTGCACGCAACATAGTTTCTATTAAGCACGTAAATGAGAGAATGATATGGGTAGATTTGTCAGTTGGAGGAATTAGGACGAGAATTTTCTCAGTTAATTCACCATGTGAGTGAGCAGATGAGAATGAAGTTGACAAGTTTTATGAAGCATTGGGTGACATGGTGGTCAGGGTCCACAGCAAGGATAGAATAGTGCTAATGGGTGATTTCAATGCGAGAGTTGGAATTAGAACTGAAGGTACGAAAGGCAAATGTCTGGAAGATATGGAAGCTAATGGGAATGGGAAGCGTTTGCTGGACTTCTGTGCTAGTATGGGTTTAGCAGTTACGAATACATTCTTCAAGCATACGGCTATTCACCGCTACACATGGGAAGCTAGGGGTACCAGATCCATAATAGACTATATCTTAACAGACTTCGAATTTAGGAAATCTGTTAGGAATGTACGTATTTTCTGGAGATTTTTCGATGATACGGACCACTATCTGATCTGTAGTGAAGTAAATATCTCTAGGCCTAGGGTAGAGAAAGTGAAATCTGTCTGCAAACGAATAAGGATAGAACATCTCCAGGACGAGGAAATTGGATATGATTAGTGAGAAGTTTCGAACAGTAGACAGTTAGCAGGTTCAGGGTATAGAAAGAGAATTGGTGGCATACGCGCATGCTGTAGTAGAAACAGCAAGGGAATGCCTAGGAACAACTCTGTGTAAAGATGGGAAAAGGCGAGCATCTTGGTGGAATGATAAAGTGAGAGCTGCTTGTAAACGTAAAAAGAAGGCTTACCAGAAATGACTCAAAGTAAGGGCCGAGGCAGAGAGGGATTGGTACGTAGATGAAAGAAACAGAGTGAAACAAATAGTTGTTGAATCCAAAAAGAAGTCGTGGGAAGATTTTGGTAACAGCCTGGAAAGGCTAGGTCAGGCAGGAGAGAAACCTTTCTGGACAGTAATAACGAATTTTAGGAAGGGAGGGAAAAAGGAAATGAACAGTGTTTTGAGTAATTCAGGTGAACTCATAATAGATCCGAGGGAATCACTGGAGAGGTGGAGGGATATTTTGAATATCTTCTTGACTCAAAAGGAAACATTCCTGGTGCTGTCGCGAACAACCAAGCTCATGTGGAGGAGGAAAATGATGTTGGTGAAATTACGCTTGAGGAAGTGGAAAGGATAGTAAATAAATTTCATTGTCATAATGCAGCAGGAATAGATGAAATTAGACCTGAAATGGTGAAGTATAGTAGGAAGGCAGGAATGAAATGGCTTCATAGAGTAGTAAGATTAGCATGGAGTGTTGGTAAGGTACCTTCAGATTGGACAAAAGCAGTAATTGCACCTGTCTATGAGCAAGGGAACAGGAAGGATTGCAACAACTATCGAGGTATCTCATTGATTAGTATACCAGGCAAAGTATTCACTGGCATCTTGGAACGGAGGGTGCGATCAGTCGTTGAGGGGAAGTTGGATGGGAACAAGTGTTGTTTCAGACCACAGAGAGGCTGTCAGGATCATATTTTCAGTATGCGCCAGGCAATTGAAAAAGCTACGAGAGGAATAGACAGTTGTGTTTAAGTTTCGTAGATCTAGAGAAAGCATAAGGGAAAGCATTGAGGGAAAAGATGTTCGCCATACTGGGGGACTATGGAATTAAAGGTAGATTATTAAAATCAATCAAAGGCACATATGTTGATAATTGGGCTTCAGTGAGAATTGATGGTAGAATGAGTTCTTTGTTCAGGGTACTTACAGGGGTTAGACAAGGCTGTAATCTTTCACCTTTGCTGTTCGTAGTTCACATGGATTATCTGCTGAAAGGAATAAAATAGCGGGGGGGGGGACTCAGTTAGGTGGAAATGTAGTAAGCAGTCTGGCCTATGTTGACGACTTAGTCTTAATGGCAGATTGTGCCGAAAGCCTGCAGTCTTGGAATTTGAGAAAAGGTACGATGAGTACGATATGAAAATTAGCATTTCGAAGACTAAATTGATGTCAGTAGGTAAAAATTCAACAGAATTGAATGTCAGACTGGTGATACAAAGCTAGAACAAGTCGATAATTTCAAGTATTTAAGTTGTGTGTCTCCCAGGATGGTAATGTAGTAAGTGAGATTGAATCAAGGCGTAGTAAAGCTAAGGCAGTGAGCTCGCAGTTGCGATCAACAATATTCTGTAAGAAGGAAGTCAGCTCCCAGACGTATAGTAAATTCACACAGACTGAACGCTGAAAGTCATAACAGTCTATAATGATAATATATGTATGTATGTATGTATGTATGTATGTATGTATGTATGCAATCTTTGTAAATTCTAGAGCAGTTCAGCTCTTTAATGAATAACTGTGGTACCTTCTCAACTGCAATTATTGCTAATTTTGTCGAAAACAGTGAAAGAAAAAAGAAATAAACTTGAAATGAGATTTTGTTAGGTAGTCTGGAATACAGGTTAGTCCTTGTCCAGAAATTCACCCCTCTCATTTCCTTTCCGCTCCTTCCTCCGCGGAAGTAAGCATTTAATAATAATAATAATAATAATAATAATAATAATAATAATAATAATAATAATAATAATAATATGACTCAGATTTCGTGAGAGGCATTTTGACTTTACGCGTTTTCAACCATTTGCATGCCAATTTTGACGTTCAGTTTTTCTTTATTAGATGGCAGTGAGATCAGAACTCAGCTGTTCTTGATTTCCAGTGCTAGTCTTAGTTGAAGGCCGAATTATTAATGGAGTGGTCAGCACCGTGACTTTCTGTTTAGTGGACTCCGGGTTCTATTCCCGGCCGGGTGGATGTTTTTAATCTTCAACGGTTAATTCCCTAGGCTCGGGCATTGAGTGTCTGTGGTGTTTCCAACATCCCTACAACTCATACACAATTCAAAAGATTATCCTCCACTAGCGGGCGTGAAAAATAAAACTGACCCTGAAAATATTTATAAGACTGAAGCGGAAATGATCCTCGTTAATGCACAGTGGAACAACCCATCACAGGAATTACAGGAAATAAAAATCGTACACTTGTGAATCATTTTTAAATTGTTTATTTTTATTAGAGTTTCATAAAATAAACAAATTTGCTTGAATTCAGCTTTGACACGTGCAGGTTTCTTGGACTGAAAAAATAGAATTCAAAGAGAGAAAGGAAAAGCGTCCCTGAGAACAAAAAAAAATACATTGGGACGAGAATTACTGGTTCTACTTGCTCGGGACGATTTATCGTACAGTCTGTGTTGCGAGGTCCTTCCTCCTTCGCTGCAGCTGCCCATGGAGTGGTACTTCTCCAAGTCACGAAAGCTCTACAAAGACATTCAAATGCTAACTTGAGGAATGAACGCTCCCGATCGGGGTAAATGCCTGCGGGTCCCTTTAAGTCTCCTCTTGCGATTGCGATAGGCAGGCGATATCGCTGGTATCATTCTACCCCCCCCCCCACACATAGGGAGACCAAGCAATGAAGAGGAGGCTAACGGAAAATAAATAAAATGACACTGAGGATCCATCATATGATGTAGAAACTTTAGAACTCATTTGCCGAAATTAAACATTTTCATGTAAGAGGAATGTTTTGCCTTAAACTATTAAAGATAGACACTGAATGTGTATTATTTATGGAATATGATATCTACGATGTTCTAAGACAGTAATTTTTAATTTGTTTCATTTTATAGAAGAAATAAGGGAATTTTTGGCGCTAAAAAATATCAGTAATTTTAAAAATATCGTAGCTCAGGAATTACGAAATGGGAAATTCCCTCTGTTAAGCAGTTTGTAAATGTTACAGAAAAAAAAACAGAAAAAGCTTCAACTTTTTTCAATAGATACTGAAGAAATATTCCTTTACGTTCACCACAATTTAAATGATGTAAGGAGTAGAATACGGTAAGCACATGTATTCATAGAAGAGTGCTATTTGCATGCAACTTTTACAGACACTATCCGTTTACCACGAATTTCCTTCCACTCCTTCAGTATAGGCATGAACAATATTTGAAATAGTTTTTAAACAACACAAAATTGAAAATGAAAGCATGGAAATGAAAATTTAATAAACTACACAAAAAGTCTTGGATGATCCTGAACACTTGCCACAGCTAATGCAGTCGCGAGCGGATCGGTACGGGATACAACAAAATACTACATACATAATTTTGCTCTTAATTCTAGGATGGGAAGAAATTGAACGATTTGATTGATTGATTGATTGATTGATTGATTGATTGATTGATTGATTGATTGATTGATTGATTGATTGATTGATTGATTGATTGGTCGATCGATCGATCGATGTCACATAGCCTCCAGTGAGGCCTGGTGTTGGACTTTGTAAGCTCACCAGACAAAAAACTAGTCACCCTAGCGTGCACGCACGGATGGATCGTTAAGCCTGTGCAGATGGCACAGTGAACCATTCCCGTGCTCAACTGCAGATAACTGCGTGAGCATAAGGCAGTAGCGATCAGTGAGACATTGATGTTTTAAGCGGACAGTATACGTCAACATGGGTAGATGTGAGAGAGTGGCAAAAAGGAACAATTGTATTTGGCGGTGCCCATGGACATACGGTGCGTGATGTTTCTGGCTTTGTTGATGTTTCGCAGCGGACTGTACAACGTGTCTACAAACAGTGGTGTTCTACACGTGGCTACGAAGTACGACGTCAGAATTGTGGTCGAGAAGAGATCCTGACTGAGAGGGACGGCAGACACGTTTCACTTCTTGTGAATCAAAATCACTTCCAAACCCGACAGCAATTGCTGCAGGGAGTGAATGAAGGTCCATCCCAACCTGTTTGCGAGAGAACGTTGAGGCGGGAACTGCATGCAATGAACATTTGAATTCGGTCTTCAATCGGCTAGAAATCATCGAACGTGGAGAGTAACTGACTGGCGGAACGTAATGTGGTCTGACGAATCACGTTTTTGCCTGGATTCCAATGATGCGTGGAGTGCAGTGAAGACCAAATGAAGCATTTCATCCTGGATATGTGCAAGGTGAGGATCAAGCCGGAGGTGGGTCTGTGATGTTCTGGGGGTGCTTTTCGTATCATGAATTGGGCGCACTCTCTGGGGTGACCACTAACATAAACCAGCACTTTTGTTTAAACATTCTGGATGATCAGGTGTTGTCTTTCAGTCAATATCTGCATGATGGGTACGCTATTGATGCTCCAATTTTTAAGATGACAACAGCAAATGTAATCCGGCTGGACACATTATGTGACTGGTTTTATGAATTCTCCTCCACCCTATTACATCTCGATTGGCCTGCAAAATCACCTGACTTGAATCCCATTGAAAATCTGTGGGATATGTTGGAACAGCGGGTAAAATGCCGACATCAGCATTCCCGCAATTTCGTGGAATTGTGCGATCAAATCCTCAGCGAACAACTTGGATGCGACTTACCAACCCAACCTTGTAGACTCACTTCCTAACTGAATCGAGGTAGTGAGGCGGAATTACATGGTATTGAATGATGCTTGTAATGATTCCTGGAGGGGTGATTAATTTTTTGTCCGGTGAGCTTAGTTGACGCCCAGGGATAAACAACGCGTCTTGATGTGTGGCAATGATGACAATAATGAGGTAGGAAGAGGGTGAAACCTGGCATCGTCATATAACAACTCTTGTCGAATAAATTGCGAGGTCTGCTGAAAGCTTAATTGATCGCCATCAACAGTGCCCTATTTCCTCTCTCCATATGGACACTGCCGACAGGTATGGAACTGAACCGAGGCTTTTGTCACGTAATCAGTTGATTAGAAATTTACACTATCAGCTCTCCTAACCTGCCGGCCAACATTCCGATAGTGAAAATTTCTTTCACTAACAGGACTCGAACCGGCTAACCACAGAGTCAGACCGTTCAGACTTGACGCTTTAACGATAATGGCAACTAAGCGGGTTATTGAAGAACTGTGTGCCATTGATGCTTTCACGGCCCGTACTTATAGACAAGACACTGTATAGACTTTTAGGCTTATGCCGGGTCAAGTAAATAAGGTGAAATTCTTTACCTTAACTGTGCTCTGCGTCATCAGAAGAAAATCTCGACTGTCCACGAGAAAGGTTTCTTAAACAATGACATTTTGAAATTTAGACGTTATAATAGAAGTGGAAATGGTACGTTCATTCGTCACCAGATGGCTCCCCGTACGTGGCACAGCGCTAGCGCTCGAAGCGGAAGCTGACCGAACTATCAGAAACAGTCTAACTGGACATTACATGTGTACGGAACATTGACAGGAGTGTGACATTGACACAAGCCTGTATTTTAGTCAGTACTTGGGATGCTCGTCATAGAACGCCAAATTCCTTATCCCCTGTAATCCCGTCCATGAGAAATAAGGCACACGTTATGGGTGCTGTGTTATTGCGAGCAGTAAATAAGTGGTAAATGTCCTTTTATAAACATCTCTTCAAAACTAACTTGATTTGAGGAGTTGATTTAAACTAATAGCAACGCTCACCGCCGAGAATTTAAAGGAAAGAAGAGACTGAGCGGATGTTTTTGGACGATTGTGCATTAGCTATGTAATTCTGCTGCACATTAGCATTCTACTATCCACTGTCCATTGTCAGTCACTTATAGCCTCAATTCCGCTATGTACAGCAGAATTCTGTTACGGTTGGTAATGCTGAATATAGCATCACAGTAACACTTCCATTGTGAATTCTGTAGTGAATTTTAAAGTTATATTGTTTTATTATTACTATTCTTCTTATTCTTCTTGTTATTATTATTATTATCATCATAAATAATAACTTATTATAAGGAGTTAAGAAGGAAGGCATATTTTCCAGTGTCGACTTAATTAATGCCACTTTAATGATTTTCAGTGCATCGAAAGCAATGATTGCTACTCTACAAGACATACCTGAAAATATTACACACTATTAAACAAAGAATGACGTGTTTCTATCAAATCACTTTAAATCATGCGTATGTTTGTACAATGTTGTTTACATTGCGTAAACACATCAGTTTTTTTTTTTGCTGTTTGTTTTACGTCGCACCGACACAAGTAGGTCTTATGGCGACGATGGGGACAGGAAAGGCCTTGGTATGGGAAGGAAGCGGCCGTAGCCTTAATTAAGGTACAGCCCCAGCATTTGCCTGGTGTGAAAATGGGAAACCACGGAAAACCATCATCAGGGCTGCCGACAGTGGGGTTCGAACCCACTATCTCACGGATGCGATTTCACAGCTGCCCGCTCCTAACCGCACGACCAACTCGCCCGGTAAAAAGAAACACATCAGTGATAGAGTGTTGGTGATATTATGAACAAGTAATAAAAAACAATGTTTGCTAACACACTGCCAACTCTTTGATTAACACGCTTCAGATATTTGAGTGGAAAACTCTTTAACGGCCTCCCAACAGCTCAAATCTCCCCCCACGTGATTTTCACATCTTTGGTGAGCTAATCAAATACATTAGTATACATCGCTTTGCATCCGACGGTGACGTATGCGATTGAGTACAGATGTAGCTCCATCGACATGTCACCAGTGTTTTACAAGAATTAATCTGACCAACTCATCACCTAGTTGAATAAATACATTAAGAGTTCCGGTGATTTATTTTGAGGTCTTAAGTGTTCTGGTAATCATTTTGGCAGGTGACACCCTCAAATTTTCATAATTGCACGGATTAGCAATAATCAAGCACAATCAAACATTACTATTCCCTAATTTTCTTAAACTTTCGTTGAGGAATTGGTGTATAATTGTGCAGGTGTTCAGAATTGCGGATTAATAAATGTCTACTAAGCTCCTCCGTCTTCTTAATATTGTGATATCTGTGGGAAAGTTGGCGTCCATCAGGGATCTACACTGTCGCCTTTCATTTTCATCCACTTCATGGATGCTATAATATGTGATTTTCATAGTGAAGTCCTATGGATATTGCTGTATGATGATGAATGTCAAGCTTGCACGTAGAGCTCTGGAAGTGCTCCAACGACAAGCAAAGACAAGGGCAGATCGCCTTTCACAATTTGGGCTTCGTGTTAACACCGCGAGTACAAATTATTTCAAAACAAACCCGGCTGATGATTCCATCAAGGTTGACTGGGTAGATATTCAGAAAGCTAAATTGTTCAGATACACGAGATTAAGCCCCCAGGGTGAGAGTAGAATGGACGATGATATTAGAGCAACGTGGTCAAAGAGGAGAGACGTCTTAGGTATTTTTTGTGATCGCAGATTGCCAATCCACCGAAATGCTGTACGTCCAGCCGTGTTATACCGCACGGAAAGCTGGTCAGCGATCACAACTAACAATGTCGACTCTATGCGATGGAAATGCGCATGGTTCGCTGGACAATGGGTGTCTCCATCCACGATCACATCTGAAATGACGCTCTTAGGCGGTAGTTTGGTACAGCCCCCATTCAAAATAAAATACGAGAAGGGCGACTGCGATGGTTCGGTCACGTCTTACGGGCAGCACTTTGAACAGTTGCCAAGATATCTTGTCACCTTACTGTCGACGACCAACATCCATATGGCACACTCAAGCAACGATGGCAGGACACTATCAACAAGGACATGAGAATTTTCGGCGTTTATCCAACTGATGCCCAGGACCGTGCGAAGATTCAAACCGTTGAGTCTGCTCCTGCAGAAGAAAACTAAAATGATGGTGATGATGATGATATGATGATAGTCACTGACAGCTATTGACAGCATAACTACGCTCGGGGAAGAAGCTTGTTCCTCAATCTCGCTCAGTGTCTTCATGTTTAATGTGAGAAGGACAAGGGAATGTAGCTCGTTTCAGTTAAGCTTTGAAATATTCTGCACAAACAGATACAATGAAAATCCAGTAGAGCATTTTGACGGATTTTTGTTATTCTCTCAGAGAGAGGTTCGTCTATTCCCACACGGACCAAAAATAATCGTGATGGCAACGAAGTACGATATAACATACAATTCTTGTCATAAACTGGCGATATGTATGAATTCATAAATCCTAAAATACTTGGACAATCTCATTGAAATCCGGCGATTTAATATACGGTACAATACATGCAAAAGTTCACTGTGGGCACAAGTTTAGTTTCAGAGTTATATTTAGTTCCCTGATTTTTAGGTCGCAATAAGTTAGAATGCAAACTAATTTGGCTAGTAAAATGTATAGCCTAACCGATCTTCCATAATGTAGCGAGAGTAACATAAATTCTAGGGGTTGTGATGGGCCATACCCCTCACTTTTATGCAAAACTCATAGTATCACCGTTGTGCAGACTAGCATATACTTCTTACTCGCCTCGGTATGTTTGCCTTCTAACTTAAAGGTCCTACCAAAAGTTTAAGAACACCTGCATAATTCATGAACATGATTCCTGCCTTTAACCTTTGGTCTGTTATATGAATTTTTACAGAGAACTATTACAAATTTAGAGGAACATTTGGTGAAATTTTCATTAAAATTAGTTTGAAGTTATAAATATGCTTGTTTATAATAATTGTAAAGACAATAGCTATTTATTTAATACGAGGAGATCTGAACCATACAACATGCAGATTACATTAATAATTTTTGTTATGGAGAAATACAGATACTTGTAAAATATTTATAAAGGTAATAGAGCAACAGAATATAACTCCATTAGGAAATTACCCCGTTTCATAGCTCGCAACAGAACCAAACAAAGTGGTCATAAAACAAATATTCCATGACCTTGGCTGGACAGGAGATACTCAAGTTACCGAGATCGTCTGTTTGTTATGTTGTAGAGTGAAAATCTCACTATAACTGCTCTTTCTGATGCCAACCCCATGTTGAGGGATGTATTCACATTTAGAAGTTGCTGTGTTCGTTAGTTGAGTGTTGTCTTAAATGTAGACGATCAGTTGTGTATTTAGATGGGAAGAAACACCCTTCAGCCAGATAAATTATCCAGCCCACTCGAGGACCAAACCTGGCGCCAACTGAACTGGGAGCTCCCATGATGACCATTCTGCCAAGGAACCGGATGTTAAACAAGAAATCAAGTTTACTAATGTTTTCAAGTATGGAGTGTTAGCAAAAAGTTGTGAAGCTCACAGAAACAGCGCACTTAATTATAAGGGACAGTCAAATTAAAATCTAACACCCGCTAGAGCTTGACCATAGAATTTTTTTATTAAAATGTATTTACCAAAAGCTTTGCCAACGGCCGTAGCCGTGTTGAAACACCGGATCCCGTGATATCTCTGAAGTTAAGCAACATTGGGTGTGGTCAGGAGTTGGATGGGTTGCCACGCGCTGTTGGTGGGGGTAAGGGAATGGAGGAGCGGACAGGAACTGGCCACCCTACCGCACGTAAACTCCTGCTCAGGAACACCTCTGCGGAGGTTCGGACCTGCCTTCGGGCATAATAACCCTTACCTTACCTACCAATATCTTTAACACATTTGTCCCACTGGGAGACAAGACGATCAATTCCAGTTTTGTAGAAAGAGGTAGGTCGTTGACGGATTCACAGCCGCACTCACTCTTGCACTTCCTCGTCCGAATGAAACCGACATCCACGAACGTCTTTATTCAGGTCCCCAAAAATGTGAAAATTACAAGGTGAAATATCCGGGGTGTACGGAGGATGTTGAAGTGTTTCCCAACCAAATCTCTGAAGCGTAGCTTTCGCCAGATTGCAAGTAAGGGGGCAGTGATATGCGCCCTCCTCGGAATATCGTGTGCCACTCGTGCACACTAGTCATGGACATGCAATGTTCGCCATACACAGCAGACATGCGACGAATAAGTTTCGTGTACTCCAGCATTTTCATCCACCAGAAAACTAACCACAATTCTCTGAACTTCTTTGCTTACCTCCAGTTCCACAGCTGCACGAACACACTAGACTAGTGCGTGCATCAACAAATACATAACCCAACAATTGCGTGCACATGTCAGTTGTCACTATGTAGTTCTCCAACCACAGCGATGACAGGAACGATACGTATCACCAGTGTTGGCACCTTTCCCACGGTGTGTGCGTTATGACGAGTGTCAGCTAGGCTAGAAGGTGGTCGTTGTCTTTAATTAAAGTAAAGCCCCAGTGTAAAAGTGGGAAACCTCAGAAAATCATCTTCAGTGCTGCTTACCGTAGAGTTAAACCCCAATATCTCACAAACATAAGCTGCCAGCTATGTGACCCAAACTGCGCAGCTTCTTGGTCGGTGATTAATAGCTGGAGTGATGTAGTGTACTATCATGTCTGTATATAAAATATTGCCGGAAACGGAAGCATTCGGGAAAGGGTAAATTACTGTATCTCGTATGTGCTTAAGAAAGAGGATCAATCCCAGAGGTCAAGAAACAGGGCAATTCAAGGCAGCCGCTAGTTATGGCCGGTATATAATTTGGAATGTTAAGGTTCAGCCTCTGGTCCGAATCCTGAAGCACATACTGTATATCCATTTCAGTGAAATTGTGGGTCTTAATTAACATTGATAACGTTGCCATTCAGAATATGTAACTGAACGTTAGACAGTGAAACCAAGGCTAGGAAAAGGCATTCATGGTTCTGTTTTAGGCACCACTTTGCTTGGCTGGCATTAGAACACACTGCAGTACATTAGATGTGAATCACTCACACTCCTGAAGTGAGATCAACTTAGATATTTAAGTGTATGCTGCTGTGATTTTGTAAACTTGTTGCGATAGAACGGAAAATACCACAGTTATTCGAAGACCTAAAAGGTTCTATGAAACTTATGTTTTGAAATCACTCAGAGAGTTCTTTATACACTTCAATCGGTCCAAATGATGAATATCTACGAGGAAACCTCCATCTTATAAAGTACATTAAATTCGTAACTGTAACTGCCATGAACAAAATACGGTACATCCCACAGTATAAGAAAATGACAAATAAGTAATGGTGGATCACTTAAAGGCAATGTGAAGCTTTCGAGATATAGCCAGCGAGCCAAGAGAGGAGAATAGATTACGACTCACTTTTCTTCTTTGTAAGTCCTTCAGTCGAAGTGATTGATGCTGGGGAAGAAGGTACAATCTTATCTCGCCAGTTAAAAGAAGCTCTTCAGCCTTCTGAAAGGAAGAATATCCGGCCAAGAGTGCCAACATAGGATGAAGGAGGGTGGTTCGATATAAAGTAACCATGAAAAAGCTTACTTCATAGTGATTTTGCTCATATCTTTGGGGGGAACACCTCCTGGTCCTAAATGTATAGTACAGGAAAATATGAGAAAAAGATTTCATAATACACACATTTATTACAAAAAAAAAGTTAAATTTATTTGTTCAAATAATATGATACAATATTAGCATAAATGCTTTCATCTCACAGTTCAAACTATCAAACTATATGCCTAATTTATTTATTTATTCTTCTTTTGTTAACGGCCGTAGCCGTGTTGAAACACCGGACCCCGTGAGATCTCAAAGGTTAAGCAACATTGGGCGTAGTCAGGAGTTGGATGGGTTGCCACGCGCTGTTGGTGGGGGGTGAGGGAATGGAGGAGCGGAAAGGAACTGGCCACTCTACCGCACGTAAACTCCGGCTCAGGAACACCTCTGCGGAGGTTCGGACCTGCCTTCGGAGAGAATAACCCGTACCTTACCCTTCTTTTCTTCATCATTAGGGCTACTAAGGACCGCGAGATCTCAACTGTTTGTCTTCTGGCGGGCTCACCAGATTTTCATCCTTTTGGAGTATGCTATCTTGTATGCGTCAGAATGGACATGCTTCGGTCGAATTGGGACTTCTTGATGAACCTGTCTATGTTTGTGTTTGAGTGGTTGTCGGAGTGGAATGTTCATTTCTGTGATTCCATAATTTGAAAGATACTTATCGATCTTCACCAAACAAGGAGGATTCGTTTTGAGACTTCTGATAACAATCACTTAAAAATTCTTTCAGCTGGCAATCTGAAGAGGTGAGCGTAAAAATGTATCCTTCTTTTCCGGATTACGCTTGATATCTTTTAGGTGTGGATGTACAATTCTCAGTTGCTCCGAAGTCTATAATCACTCTTTTTCAGGTTGGGACCAAGAATTTTTCGAATAATCATCCTTTCCTTAAGCCTCCATTGGTCGCGTGGATTACTATTGAAATCCAGGCTTATTTGTTTTATATTTGCGAACATAACACACTTGCTTTTGGTACATGCTGCTTATTACCTTTCCTAGAAGATCTCCACACTAAAATCATCGTGAAATATTACTTCACTGACCACTAACGTGCCAGTGGTATACCAGAGAGTTAACTCGGATTACAAATTTATTCCACGCGACTATTTACGGAACTACTTGTGAAGTGGCAGTTGTGTGAGTCACTGGGTTGAGATGGGGTGATTTTTGGCGTATGCGATATCTGACGGTCAAATTAGTATTCTCTAGCAATTATGAGTGAAAACGGGGAATGTAGTGAGGTTTTCTTAGGATCACCGCTGCCATAAATGCACTGAACGTATATTCCAAAAAACAATAATTGGGAGAAGGTAACGAGGGGATCATTCGTACAAGATCTCTCCCTGGCACTTATGAGACCAGAAATGGAGAGGAGAACAGTGTGCAAAGCAGTGCCAAGGGCGATTAGAGTACGTAGAAAGCTGCTACTTGGAAGAGACTGCGATGCCAGTGGAATCACCTAAAGGACATGCAAGACGATGTTATCTTTGCAGTCGACAGAGGAACAAGAGCACCCAGCAGCACTGCAGTAAATGCATGAGTTGGGTGTATCAAGAGCACATGAAGAAGTTTTGTGTGAAATGTTCAAGTGCTGAACAAGACTGTGGCACAGGTTCAGATTAGAACGCTTCGACTGCGTTGGTTTGTTGTATGGGATTGAGAAACTGAATATATTATAAATAATTAATTTTATAAAAATGCTCATCTGTTATCAAATATTTCATGTTTGTATTCAGTACGGAAAATGTTACCGAATGTCTTTAAAAATATAAAATTAAATAATTTTTCATACTGGAGCAAAATATTGGATATTGAACCATACTTTTCATGAGCCAATAAGCATCGATTTTAGTATTGGATATTGGGATTACACAAGGCCACCCACGAAGCCATTGTCTTACAGTATATTTCATAAAGGAGTCCAGAAGACGCGTTCTTGTGTGAAGTGAGCTAGAGCGTCATTATGAGAAATCTTCAGAACCTCATTAAAAGGAGTTATGTCCCAAGGCAAGCCTCTTGATGAAGATTGGGGACGCTCCCTAGATCCCGGCAAAACTTATATTAGGAGGGAAGAGAGAATTAAATTAATATCTTTGGTTACGGAAGAGTTGCATTGGATTTTATACAAGAATTGCAACCTGCATAATTTCTGCTTAATTTTGATATGCATTAGGGCTGCATTCATAAATGCATTCGTTAAATAGAGCACATGATGTACTTTGTGCGGGAATACTTCGCGGGCGCGCGTATCTTGCACGCGACCAAGCGGCGTGATGACGCTAAAACTGGATTATAAAAATAAGGCCGCCTGGCATATCAGTCTCATTCTTGGACCAGAAGGCCGCTTGAACGAGTCGTCATACTGCGTGTTGGTACTGAGAACAACACTTTGTCTTCGAGCTGCACATACTACTAGTACTACTGTACCTGCGAGGAAGTAAGTAATCAACTTGAATATTCAGCTGAATTTAAGATTTTACCTGTGAGGATATGCTATGGGGAGATGAGGTACTGCCTGTAAGAGACTAATGAACTAGTAGCTTCATATTTCTGTGAGGTCAAGGTATTACTGACGAAAGGCTAGAATTAATATTGGCTCAGGATAGGAATTCAGAAACGATATGTTGTCCGTGTGAAAGGGTGAAATAACAGTGACTGAGAGGAGTGAAGAAACTATTGTGTACCAGGTTAAAACTATGAACGAGACTTGGTCAATGTAACGTGTGAGACATGATAGTAGTGGAAACAGGCATCGAATTTGAACAGTCTGTAAAGAATGAATTTGTTTTCAGTTACCCCAGCATCAAGTCAGAACGAGTTTTTGACATCATCATTGCGAGGAAGCCACAACCAGGAGCTGAAGCCAACACGACAACGGGCATCGATCCAGGAACGTTGGGAGCACCTGATCAGCGCGACGCCGAAGGGTACACCTTCCAACCACATAGGGAGCTGTACGAAGGAGCCACACAAGAAAGAATGTCTCCAAGTGGTCAACAGTATCTGATGCCAGCGCCGCAGTCTATCATGATGTGGTAAATTCAGTGGTCCACAGGGAGGGCCGCTCCGCAATGTCATCGATAACATAAGGTCAGAGCTTTCCAATTCTGTTTCAAGCATGTCATTTAAATTTAGATAGGAATAGGTGGGCCGTCAGTCAACAGATTAGTTACGGTAGGAAATTGTCTTGGTAATAATGAGCTAGGCCTCAAGCTCGAACCCCGTACATTAGGGTTGATGATTGTTTGTAGATTCGTTGTTGGTGTATTTATATTTCCTGTGATAGTATTATTTTAACGTACGTGTTATTTTTATGGGTCAGGTCGAACTCCTTTGGTCGTAGTAGGTTAGTCTACCAGACAGGCACTTTTTATTGTATAGCATTTAGGCATTTGTCTCTGCAGACGTAGATGCGTATAGTTGTGACCAAGATGTAACCCGTAATTCACCCAGCTTCACTGATAGAGCGAGCGAGCGAGTCCGAATATTTGAGAGATATGAGCCCATGAGAGGCAGAAGTAAGATTTGCGATTGATATGAGAGAGCCCTGCACAGTTGAGAGTATATTGGATGTATTGGAGATGCCTAGTATGGCCATGTGACTATCGCTTAATGATTAGTGTTTTTGTAGCACCAAGGTTGAGGCCATGAGAGGCGGAAGTAAGATTT
This sequence comes from Anabrus simplex, assembly GCF_040414725.1. Classification (NCBI taxonomy): domain Eukaryota; kingdom Metazoa; phylum Arthropoda; class Insecta; order Orthoptera; family Tettigoniidae; genus Anabrus; species Anabrus simplex. The sequence goes on from NC_090270.1 coordinate 47,484,968, forward strand.
GCGACACGGCTGGTAATATTGAGACGAGGGCAGATAGCCCAGGTGTATTTAAAAGAGGGCTTTTAGCAGCAGATTACGTGAGGTGATTTTCTTTTGAAAGGCGAGATTTTTAGCCTGCAGACCAGATGAGCTCATAAATTATGTGGACTGTCGCTGGGGAAGTGGTTGAAGGGTAAGGGTCGTTGAGTCTGACGTCACAGTCTTGAAATGAGTGATATTGCCGTCTGCAGTTTGTCAAGTGTGCCAAGGGGAAGAAACGACCTTCATGTTTTGAAAGCAGGAAGAGATTTTTTTTAATGTTCTTTTTGTTCTACGTTAATTTTTAACACTGGCCCGTTTGATATTGACACCCGTGGATATTTTAGTTATGTTCCTTTTATAGTGTTTGCATATGAATCTTATACGCCTTACTCTTCATGGGACTAGGGTTCGTGACCGAGTCAGGACACTGTACATTCTGTGTTGATATTTGTTAGCACCAGGGTTCGACGGTACGAGGCATAGTAAATTTTATGGGAATCACTGTTTGATGTGTATTTCAGCAGATATCCGTCTTTCTAGAGTTCGTTACATACACTATTGGAACATGCTTGTTACAGCACAGCTGTTTTCGTGAAGGCAGTGAACTGGTTGTCATCGGCTCAGCATTATCTTGACCAAGCATTCTGAAAGCTCTTATATTTGTAAATAATTCAATTTTATGTAATAAATCCCTATTTGTTAAACCTTGAATGCAGCGATGTTTTCTGTTAGATATTTTATTTTATCTTGATTGAGCGAATTCTTACCTGAGTAGGCACATATCCTAATGTTTATCTTTTGTTGCCCCGTTATCCCCATGTTATCCCTGAGAAGAGCGCTTATCCGGCTGAGTGAAGAGGAATGTGTTCAGGTAAGACTATGTGCACCAGCTCACATCTGTGAGAGTTCTGTCACTACTGTACTCTGGGTTCGAGACCGGCTTTCGCCTGGCCGGAACTTTAGAGTCCAGTAGGGCACATAGTATTTATGGCGCCCAATTCTCGTGGAGCTCGATAGCTTTGTAAAAAGGGGCCCATTATGCCATTATGCCATAGCGCCATAGTATTTATGGTGCCTAAGCAACTGTGGGGCTCGATATGTCCGTAAATGAGGGCTAACCATAGCGCCATGGTAGTACTGACGCCGAATAACGAATGGCCCGATATTTCAGTAAAAGGGACCATAGCGCCATTGTAACATTGTGAACTTGGTGTGGCTAAATGAGGACCCGATATTGCAGTAATGAGGGTCATACAGCTTGTTTTATTATGCCGTCAGGTGATGCTTGATATTTGTGTAAACGAGCTCACACAGCCAAGGTGTATTTTGCTGATTTTCCCCCGTAAATTAGGGCTATAGGCCATAACGTGTGTCTATAAAAGTAGGACCTGTTATTTCGGAAAATAAAGGTCATGCAAGGCTTGGTGTCAGGCAGAGGTTATGACAGCTGCATTCAATTATGTGTAGTGCAGATATACCAAGTTTGGTCTTTGATCTGCACTGTTAGCTTTGTGATGTATTAGATGTATCTTGTTGAGACTTGTGATGTTTATATGACTGCCAGTTCAGAGGGGTATTTTGTGATTTTTATGTCCCTTGGTCGTACCATTAGAATATGGATATTGCAGTTGATGGGGATTAGTGAGGATGTGCTGATTTTGTGGTTACCGTGGAGTGATGGATGATATTCGTGTGGGGATTTGACCTGCAGGGTGTTGTGTTTCACAGGTGTATAATCGTATAGCTTTGATTTTTGCAATGTTGTGGTTTTTGCTGTTTTTATGACATTTTGTTGGAGAATTTGGTGTTTGTGTTGTATATATTTTTTTGTATCATAGTGTTGTGCTGACGGTTACCCTATGTTTGAATGACATGATGTTATATTGAAGTAGCCTACTGAGGCTTTGGGAGTTCGAGAGTTTAGCAGTTAGGAACATTTTGATAAATTAGAAATTGTAGGAAAGTGAGAGTACTTGAAATTTAATCGATGACATACGGAGCGGTTTTTCCGCCGGACCTTATAACGAGTGAATCGTGAATGTCGGTAGACATGGGAGAGGTGCTGAGGTACCTGAGCGATCAGATAAATGAACTGAAAGAACACTTAACCGAGCAACTCACGGAAAAATTCGCGGAGTCCGAAGAAAAGGTTACACAAACAATGACCAAGAAACTCACGGAAAAATTCGCGGAGTGCGAAGAAAAGGTGACCGAACAATTAGTACTCACAGAAACGCGGGTAGCTAACCAAATAACTGAGCTAAAGGAATACACTAGCATTCGTTTGGAGCAATTGGCCTCTGAAAATGAAGCGACTAGGGAAACCATAGCAGAATTAGATACGAAAATAGAGAATGTACTGCTGTGCTGTGTTACCACGACCGAGAAGTTGAGTCAACAGGTTGAAGAATCGCACAGAACGGTAGAGAAGCAAATTCGGGAAGTAAAGAATAGTATCGAGGGAATAGAACAGCGTATGGAAGAAAAAGATAAGGAGACTCAGTCCGAACTAGGAACATTTAGGGAAAACCTGGTGGCAGTAGTAGTCCGGGTGGACCATACCCAAGAAGAACTAGTAAGAATAGAAGAAAAACTAGAGGCTAGGACTCAAGAAGTAGTAGACAAATATGAGAAGAGGACGGAAAAGTATACGGCTAAGATTGCTGGACTAGAACTGGGTTTACAACAGACTAGGAAGGAAGTCAGCGCTGAGGTCCAGGGTTTGAAGAAGTGCCGAGAGCAGGAACAACGGACAACTGAGAAGCGAATACAAGGGTTAGAGCATGAAATGGAGAATATGCGTGTTAAGTTGGACCAATTAAAAATCGAGGAGGAGAACGGAGTAAAGAAGCGGAAGCTGAGTAGGACTCACAGCCCGATAGAACGCCAGTATGGAAATGACAGCCTGAATGAAAGTCAGGATGAGGGACAGGAACTGCTAGGAGAATCATTTAGGGCGAAGCCAAGAATAGGAAATTCAACCCTATTCAGTCAGGACAGTGTTTTTCCGGGTTATCATTGGATTAGGGCACCCGAGGAGAAACCGAAGAAATTCGAGGGAAATGGAGAGGTCACGCCCCGTTCATTCTTTAAAGAGTTAGAGACATACATGGACGAATGCCAGATACCACCAGAGCGCAGACTACGCACGGCAGAAAAGTATCTTGGAGGGATTGATGGAGCCTGGTTCAAGGCGTTTGGGCAATCATTTAAAAATTATGATGAGTTTAAACGCGCATTCCTGAATAAATTCTGTTTGCAAGAGCTAGATCATCAGCCCGAAGAAATGGAAATCGTCACGACCAATATTAGGCAGTTGCCTGTAGAGGTACAAAGAGCTCTAATCGCGGCAAATGTTACGACGGCGGTGGCAGCGGAAGAAATGCTTAGGCTCTGGGACCAGACGTCTGCACTGCATCAGCCACGTATACGGGCCATAGAGACTGTCCATAATGTGAACGTACAGGCGGAAGAGCAGATGGGAGAAAGAAGCCACAAGGAGTGTCAAAATTCCGGCACTCAAACGCCAACCCTGAGGGAACGAGATGAAGAAAATCCTAAACCCAGAGGAGATACGAACTGGCGACCTCGAAGATGGAGCACATGGCAGGATGAACCGGACCGATGGAGAGGACAAGAACGCCGAAGGAATTCATTTGAACAGCGGAGGAATGACCGGCCGTACTGGAGACGAGACGAGACGGTGATCGTTACAACCCCAGAAGTAACAACGAGCGGTGGAATGGGAACCGAGCGAGGTATAACAGACCCAGGGAGAGTTCACTGCGCCCTAGACATGGTGGCAGACAAGAGGGCGCCTTCCACTCGAGAGTAAGAGAATCGGGGGATATGTCAACACGCGACACATGGCAGGAAGCAATACGAACCCACAGTGCTGCCAACTCTCCTGGAGCTGCGAGCTTGGCGTACCAAGAATTTCACAACGGAGCCAGGCCGAAGAGTCTCAACCCAAATGCACCCAGCTTTGCTGAGTTCGAGAGGGAGGATAAAAAACGAGAAATTTAGTGCAAGGAGATATTTCGCGAGGATGCCGGTTGGATGACTGTAGCTATTCATAATTGGGTTATCACTCCAGATGATCTACTAGAAGATCCTATTAAAAGTAACTTGCCCCGACCTAAAGAATTACCAGTAATTTACACGAGAATTCACGGTTTAAACGTATGCTCTCTGGCTGATACAGGAGCCACGGTCAGTGTGGTATCACAGGCCTTAGTTTCGGAAATTCAAAGCAGAGTTCGTATCCCGTCCATACCAATTTCAAAGGTCAAAATTAAGGGTATTATACCTGACAAAGTAACGTCCTGTAAGGAGCAGGTATTACTTGACATCCAGATTGGAGACTTACTGGTGTCCCATCCATGTATTGGGCTTCCCAAAATGGAATACAATCTAATATTAGGAGCCGATTTCTTAAGAGAATACGAAGCTGTTATTGACATGGGTACAAACTCTATCCTGTTAAAATTAAATGGTAACCAGGAACGAATAGAGTTAAACAAGAACCAGGATTACCAACCCGGTGAACGTATTTGGACAATGAACATGCAGATGGAAGAACTTGATTCAGAAGGGTGGCTACAGGGTCACGAAGAAATTATTCCGGAGTTCGAAATTATGGTATCCGAGTTGGAAGAACAACGAGAGAGAGAAATTTTTTGGATCTGTTGCCGAGTAAAATCGAAGAGGCGAAGATTAGTCCGGAAGACAAGGGGCGGCTGCAGGAGTTATTGAAGAGGCATGAGACGGTCTTTGGTTCGAGACCTGGAAAGATCCAGAATTACCAGTACAAATTATGTGTAAATAACTGGGAGCCTTTCAAACAGAGACCATATCCGATTCCAGAGAAAATGCTACCCCAGGTCCGGGAGGTAAGACATGGAGAGGAACGGGATAATCGCCAAGTCCCCGAGTCCATTTTTAAACCCCTTGTGTGCAGTGCCCAAAGCAAATGGAATTGTGCGCGTGTGCCTAGACGCACGATCTTTGAACCAACGCCTAGTCCCCGAGTATGAGAGACCTCCAAACCTGAAAGACATTCTTAAGAAGTTCGGAGATACGGAATTCTTCAGCACGGTAGACATGACCTCAAGCTTTCACCATATCGTCTTGGATCCAAGTACAAATATGCTAACCGGATTTTTATTTGATAATCAGACGTATATTTTCCTACGTCTTCCATTTGGCCTGACCTCAAGTTGTGCCGCTTTGATACAGGCACTGGAATCGAACCTCAGTCCCGAGGTAAAAGAGTTTACGATTCGGTACATCGACGATATACTAATTTGCACTAAAACCTTAGAAGAACACCTGGAAAAATTGAATTTACTCTTTCAGGACCTCGAGCGATGCAATTTCAAGGTTAATTTTGAGAAATCACACTTCTGTCAGCGCAGGGTATTGTTCCTGGGACATGTTGTCGACGGTCAAGGCATTCAGCCTAACCCAGCTAAAATTGCAGCGATACAGAATTTTTGTAGGCCAATCAAGATTAAACACGTTAGGCAGTTCTTGGGCCTAACGCACTTTTTCTCCAATCATTGTCCCGGTTACACGGATACCGTGGCGCCACTTCAAGACATGTTAAAGACCAATAACAGATGGAAATGGGGAGAAGAGCAAGAAAAAGCTTTCGTAAACACTAAAGTACTTTTAGAATATTCCGTAAAATTGGGGTACCGTAGCTTCGATAGAAAGTTCATTATACAGACGGACGCTTCTGAAGTAGGAGTCGGAGCAGTGCTTTACCAGGAAACACCCGAGAGGGAGCATAAAATATCATATTTGGCTTTCATGAGTAGAAAATTACGAGGACACGAGTTGAAATACACTACCACCGAGTTGGAGATGTTAGCCATAGTTACTGCCTTAGCACACTGGAGAAAGTATGTATACGGATTCCCAGTAGTGATTAGAACAGATCACAAAGCACTTACCTTCATTCTTAAGACGGACATGGCTAATGCACGGGTCAGTAGATGGGCACTTTAGTCCAGCAGTTCGACCTCACGGTAGAACATTGCCCAGGGAAATTGAACGTACTTGCTGACGCGTTGAGCAGAAATCCTAATCCGGAGGAGCTTACAATACACTTAACTATGTTAGACCAAGAGGATCAGAATATACTGGAGAGACTTCGGAATATTCATGAGGAACAGGAAAATTACCCAGAGACCGGACGGCTGATCCAGTACTTTCGGAAAGAACTCCAACCCGGGACTCCACAGTACGCTGAGGCGGAGCGCAAAACGGCAAATTATCACTACTTTAATAATATTTTACATAAATTTGTGGATGAGAATCACACGAAATTTAGAATTGTTGTGCCTCCTCGATTACAGATTGACTTGGTGTGGATAGCTCATCACTCTACAGGACATTCATGAATTGATAAAGTGGTAGCAATACTGCAGGAAACTTTCGTGTGGCCTAAAATGAGGACGATGGTACAGAAAATCCTGCGTACCTGCGACATCTGTCAGAGGGTGAAACCAAATCCGTACCTTCTGAAGCAACCGCTACGACCACTGATACCTACGGGACCACGTAAATTATATGCAATAGACTTCTTCGGTCCCTTACCCTCTGCTACTAGGGGCTTAAAGTACATCCTTGTCTGTATGGATGTGTTCAGTAAATTTGTTACATTATGCCCTATTCAGAAGGCGAATACTCGCTCAGCACTATCGCAGATCAAGAAGAAGATAATACCCATTATGGGTACGCCAGAGAGTATTTTAAGTGATCATGGGAGCCAGTTCACTGCTGCAGGGTTTAAGCGTGAACTAGAAAGACTAGGAATTAAGCATGTCTTATCCAGTATCAGACATCCGCAAGCTAACCCGAGTGAACGTGTCATGAGGGAGATATCCAAGTACTGTAGGATATACTGCCCGAGAGAACATTATAAGTGGAACACTGTAGTGCCCATTATTACAGAGTGTATTAACACAACCAGACACGAATCGACCGGTATGATTCCGGCATGGATTCACAATAATGAGCTGCCTAAACGTCCTTGGGAAAATGTAATTCCTTGCCCTAGGGATCCTCAACTAGCTCGAGAGATATGTGTTAGTAACGTGGCGGAACACTTAAAAGCACAGGCTGAAAAACGGCTGCGAAGAACTAGGTACAAAAGGTTTCATAGACCCCTACAAGTGGGCGAGTTGGTGTTAGTTAAGACACCCACTGTCTCTAACCCTACGGAGAGATACTACCATAAGTTCGCTGAGCTATATACTGGACCGTATAGGATAATTCATAGTTATGAAAATAACTCATACAAGGTACAAAGCTTGGACGCTACGGTGACTAAGGTCTTTAACTCGGCAAATCTTAAGCCCTTTTTCAGACCAGGCCAATACCAATTAGACAATCAGGAAGAAGAAGAAGAAGAAGAAGTCGAAGAAGAGGAAGACGAACTTGGGGAAGAAGACACCGAAGATATTGCCGGAGAGGAGGTTGTCATTCCGGAAGAAGATGAACATGACGGCGAAGAAGAACAACCAGAGGTACCCAGTGGTGAAGAAGAAGAAGAAGTAAATATGATTTCTTCAGGAAACCATCATAAACAGCTATCTGAGCAGCGAGAAGAAACGGAATGTCAAGGCTGCGAGAGTAACCACCGGAGATTTCTAGCTGTGCTGGATGCCTATTACCAAGTTAGGAAGGATAGGGAGGCTATCATGTCTGTAGCTGAAGATAGTCCCGTGCCAGAAAGTTCTGAAAATTGACAGCATAAATGGTTGCAATGAGAAGATGATCTCGAAAATTAGGAAAATAAAATTCTTGACAAAATTTTATTTTGTCGTTCACGGGGGGCTATGAACCATACTGTTCATGAGCCAATAAGCATCGATTTTAGTATTGGATATTGGGATTACACAAGGCCACCCACGAAGCCATTGTCTTACAGTATATTTCATAAAGGAGTCCAGAAGACGCGTTCTTGTGTGAAGTGAGCTAGAGCGTCATTATGAGAAATCTCCAGAACCTCATTAAAAGGAGTTATGTCCCAAGCCAAGCCTCTTGATGAAGATTGGGGACGCTCCCTAGATCCCGGCAAAACTTATATTAGGAGGGAAGAGAGAATTAAATTAATATCTTTGGTTACGGAAGAGTTGCATTGGATTTTATACAAGAATTGCAACCTGCATAATTTCTGCTTAATTTTGATATGCATTAGGGCTGCATTCATAAATGCATTCGTTAAATAGAGCACATGATGTACTTTGCGCGGGAATACTTGGCGGGCGCGCGTATCTTGCACGCGACCAAGCGGCGTGATGACGCTAAAACTGGATTATAAAAATAAGGCCGCCTGGCATATCAGTCTCATTCTTGGACCAGAAGGCCGCTTGAACGAGTCGTCATACTGCGTGTTGGTACTGAGAACAACACTTTGTCTTCGAGCTGCACATACTACTAGTACTACTGTACCTGCGAGGAAGTAAGTAATCAACTTGAATATTCAGCTGAATTTAAGATTTTACCTGTGAGGATATGCTATGGGGAGATGAGGTACTGCCTGTAAGAGACTAATGAACTAGTAGCTTCATATTTCTGTGAGGTCAAGGTATTACTGACGAAAGGCTAGAATTAATATTGGCTCAGGATAGGAATTTAGAAACGATATGTTGTCCGTGTGAAAGGGTGAAATAACAGTGACTGAGAGAAGTGAAGAAACTATTGTGTACCAGGTTAAAACTATGAACGAGACTTGGTCAATGTAACGTGTGAGACACGATAGTAGTGGAAACAGGCATCGAATTTGAACAGTCTGTAATGAATGAATTTGTTTTCAGTTACCCCAGCATCAAGTCAGAACGAGTTTTTGACATCATCATTGCGAGGAATCCACAACCAGGAGCTGAAGCCAACACGACAACGGGCATCGATCCAGGAACGTTGGGAGCACCTGATCAGCGCGACGCCGAAGGGTACACCTTCCAACCACATAGGGAGCTGTACGAAGGAGCCACACAAGAAAGAATGTCTCCAAGTGGTCAACAGTATCTGATGGCAGCGCCGCAGTCTATCATGATGTGGTAAATTCAGTGGTCCACAGGGAGGGCCGCTCCGCAATGTCATCGATAACATAAGGTCAGAGCTTTCCAATTCTGTTTCAAGCATGTCATTTAAATTTAGATAGGAATAGGGGTGCCGTCAGTCAACAGATTAGTTACGGTAGGAAATTGTCTTGGTAATAATGAGCTAGGCCTCAAGCTCGAACCCCGTACATTAGGGTAGATGATTGTTTGTAGATTCGTTGTTGGTGTATTTATATTTCCTGTGATAGTATTATTTTAACGTACGTGTTATTTTTATGGGTCAGGTCGAACTCCTTTGGTCGTAGTAGGTTAGTCTACCAGACAGGCACTTTTTATTGTATCGCATCTAGGCATTTGTCTCTGCAGACGTAGATGTGTATAGTTGTGACCAAGATGTAACCCGTAATTCACCCAGCTTCACTGATAGAGCGAGCGAGTCCGAATATTTGAGAGATATGAGCCCATGAGAGGCAGAAGTAAGATTTGCGATTGATATGAGAGAGCCCTGCACAGTTGAGAGTATATTGGATGTATTGGAGATGCCTAGTATGGCCATGTGACTATCGCTTAATGATTAGTGTTTTTGTAGCACCAAGGTTGAGCCCATGAGAGGCGGAAGTAAGATTTGCGACACGGCTGGTAATATTGAGACGAGGGCAGATAGCCCAGGTGTATTTAAAAGAGGGCTTTTAGCAGCAGATTACGTGAGGTGTTTTTCTTTTGAAAGGCGAGATTTTTAGCCTGCAGACCAGATGAGCTCATAAATTATGTGGACTGCCGCTGGGGAAGTGGTTGAAGGGTAAGGGTCGTTGAGCCTGACGTCACAGTCTTGAAATGAGTGATATTGCCGTCTGCAGTTTGTCAAGTGTGCCAAGGGGAAGAAACGACCTTCATGTTTTGAAAGCAGGAAGATATTTTTTTAATGTTCTTTTTGTTCTACGTTAATTTTTAACACTGGCCCGTTTGATATTGACACCCGTGGATATTTTAGTTATGTTCCTTTGATAGTGTTTGCATATGAATCTTATACGCCTTACTCTTCATGGGACTAGGGTTCGTGACCGAGTCAGGACACTGTACATTCTGTGTTGATATTTGTTAGCACCGGGGTTCGACGGTACGAGGCATAGTAAATTTTATGGGAATCACTGTTTGATGTGTATTTCAGCAGATATCCGTCTTTCTAGAGTTCGTTACTTACACTATTGGAACATGCTTGTTACAGCACAGCTGTTTTCGTGAAGGCAGTGAACTGGTTGTCATCGGCTCAGCATTATCTTGACCAAGCATTCTGAAAGCTCTTATATTTGTAAATAATTCAATTTTATGTAATAAATCCCTATTTGTTAAACCTTGAATGCAGCGATGTTTTCTGTTAGATATTTTATTTTATCTTGATTGAGCGAATTCTTACCTGAGTAGGCACATATCCTAATGTTTATCTTTTGTTGCCCCGTTATCCCCATGTTATCCCTGAGAAGAGCGCTTATCCGGCTGAGTGAAGAGGAATGTGTTCAGGTAAGACTATGTGCACCAGCTCACATCTGTGAGAGTTCTGTCACTACTGTACTCTGGGTTCGAGACCGGTTTTCGCCTGGCCGGAACTTTAGAGTCCAGTAGGGCACAATATTTCGTGTACTTATTTCTGATTAGTGTATATATCATACTCCATCCTTCTTATAAAATCGAAAACTGACATTCGAAAAGAAAAAGTAGATAATAAAGTAACCCAGTGAAAATTGGACTACGATTGTAAACCACGCGACTACTGGCGTTATATTTTCGAGCGCGACCACCGGAGGGTTAATTTCCAGTTTTTCAAGCGGGCTGTGTGTTCGAAGTGTTAATCATTCTGCTGCATATTATGTTTCAGGTCTAATTACAGTTTGATAATGTCTAGTTTTTGCATTTCGAGAGATAGATTTTTTGTTATACATGCTTTGAGTGAGTTGGAAGGCTGTTTCAAACTTGTTGACACGTGTTAAAACGGCGAACTTCTCAGAATTGTTGTATTCAACCCATTCATCAAGGTATTTTAATCTTTCCGCTTTCAAGATTCTACCGTGGGTAGTCAGAAGATGTGGTGGAGTATGTATGATGTTACAAATAAAGTTGGTTTTGGTGTAGGAAATTTTGAGCGAATTTTAACAATGCATTCGTGCAAGTGATTGATTTGTTGAGAGGTGGTTTATTTAATTTTTATAACTTTATAAGTGGTGAATTTAGGGCTCCAGGCGCTCTCTTACACTTAACCAAATGAACATTATGTAACAAAAGAAATGTTAAAATAGAGTGTATCTATAAATATTTCCTTTTGTTTGTACAATGAAATGTTCGATTGTAATGTTTCTAGTTTTCCCCTTTATTATCCTGTAAACGAGAGACAAACAATCAATTCTTCTTATTCTTGTGCTTCTTTTTCTGTGGTACTATAGGCTTATATCCAAAGCCTTCTCAAGGATATCATTCCACTCATCTCCTACGACGTTCGTACTCCTGTTCCCTCCTCACCCTCCCCGAACTGTCAGATATATATCTACAACGTATTTCCTTTTCCGTTATGTCCGTTATATCTCTTTTTTTCAAACTTGCTTTACGTCACGCCGACACAGATAGGTCTTGTGGCGACGATGGGCCAGGAAAGAGCAAGAACTGGAAAGGAAGCGGCTCCTGAAGGATATAAAATACAAAGAGGGGAGCCTCCGTGGCTCAGATGGCAGCACGCTGGCCTTTCACTGCTGGGTTCCGTGGTTCAAATCCCGGTCACTCTATGCGAGATTTGTGCCGGACAAAGCGGAGGCGGGACAGGTTCTTGTCCATGTACTCCGGTTTTTCCTGTCATCTTTCATTCCAGCAACATTCTCCACTATCATTTCATTTCATCTGTCAGTAATCAATCATTGCCCCAGAGTAGTGCGACAGGCTTCGGTAGCCGGCACAGTTCCTATCCTCGCCTCTACACGGGGGCTTGATTCTCTCCATTCCTGACCGAATCGAATGACTGGAAACCGGCTGTGGATTTTCATTTTTCATGAAATACTTGGATTCTTTTCTTTGCTACTTGTTTAATGTCGCCCTAACACATCGAATGTTTTCGGTGACGGAAAGACATATTTTAGCTTAGAACTTTGGCCGGTAAGGTTCCGCCATCTAAGGTGCAATATTGTCAAGGCATTCTCGCTCTTCATAATGTATGTGCTGCGGGTCGGTATATCACCAAAAATATTATCACATAAGAGGTTTTATCCTGGCGACGACGATATTTAGCTTCGTAAATATTCTGCAACTCCTTACTTGTGTAATGCTGTATTTAAAAACTAAACGATTCCAGGGTTTAAATAGTTTATATATAGTTTTGATCCTTGTTTTGTATATCGCATGCTGAAATTATCTCTAGAATATTCCATACCGTATTTACTTTCCTTCTGCTATATTAATCACAAAACGATTTTATGATAGTGTAAATGTATACAAATTAGTTCGATGTCTTCCTTAAACCAATGTATTACATTCACTGTATACGCTGTTATTAATAACTCATTAATCATATTCTAACTAGTGAATTTAATAGAACTCAAATTCATGCTTTATCACACATGTGTACTGAATGTAACTCTTAGATTATTCCCTGTTATGAAAAACAACGACTGATAAAGGACAATCGATATCACTGGATAGTTAAAAGAACATTATGTGTTACAGTGGGAGATAATCTGCCTCCAAAACCAATAAGCCTTAACGAGAATGGTATACTACCACTTTAGAAAATGGGATATATCAATATGGCTTTGTAATATGGCAGGGAATGGAAACCTATTATCATATCATTTATTAATGATACACTGGGTAGGGCTTTAAAATCAGGTACATTTAGACTGCTTCAGCCTCTTTCCAATACATAGGTTATTTTGTAGCTAGATTATGATTTTAACCCTGCACCCTGGATATCCGCGGAGTTAGCGTCTTGTCGAATGCAAACTGTGCGGATAACTTTGCTGATAATTGAAACCGACTTTGAACCTATTAGGTCGTGTTACGTACATTTATTATGTGTTGAAGAGATGTTAAGTTCTCAATTCTCAATGTGTTTACCTTCCAGGTTCGGTTTTTTCCTCGGAATCAGCGTGAGATCCCACCTCTACCGCCTCAAGGGCAGTGTCCTGGAGCTTCAGACTTTCGGTCGGGGGATACAACTGGGGAGAATGGCCAGTACCTCGCCAAGGCGGCCTCACCTGCTATGCTGAACAGGGGCCTTGTGGAGGGATGGGAAGATTGGATGGGACAGGCAAGGAAGGGGGAAGGAAGCGGCCGTGGCCTTACGTTAAGTACCATCCCGGCATTTGCCTGGAGGAGAAGTGGGAAACTACGGAAAACCACTTCCAGGATGGCTGAGGTGGGAATCGAACCCACCTCTACTCAGTTGACCTTCCGAGGCTGAGTGGAGCCCGTTCCAGCCCTCGTACCACTTTTCAAATTTCGTGGCAGAGCCGGAAATCGAACCCGTACCTGCGGGAGTGGCAACTAATTACGTTAACCACTACACCACAGAGGCGGATGAGATGTTAAGTACAGAACAAAAATGGCCAACCAGAGACCAGTAGGATCCGAACTCACAACTAAATGTACATAACACGACCTAATAGGTTGAAACTCGGTTTCGATTACAATGCGGTCGTGAAAATTCAGTATTCATTGACTAGGCCCTCGACGGGCTACTTAAAAACGCACTCTACAGCGTGATGGTAGTGGTACCAGACCTGTAGTTCAGATCCTTTCGAACAGAACAAAGATGACTTAGGCCACCATAGCTCAATTGGTGGAGCAACCGACGCGAAATCGGGAGGTTGTGTGTTCGGATCCCACTGGTATCTGGTTGGCCATTTCTTTTCTGTTCTTAACATCTCTTCAACACGTACTAAATGTACGTAACACGACCTAATAGGTTGAATGTCGGTTTCGACTACAATGCGGTCGTGAAAATTCAATATTCATTGCTGATAATTTCTCAATAATTAATTTCATTGATTTTCACTGATACTCTTATTTATGCTTGTGGTTAGGCGACCATTAACAGTGGAATGGGAGAATGGTGATATATAAAGAGCCTTGATGCCATAAAGCCGTAAATCTGACCTAAGACTAACTGGATGTTGCACGCAATTAGTGCGAGGAAGGAACAGAGGTCAATACGTCGGTAGTTGTCGCAAGAGAAAATTCCTCATAGGGGATCTAAGATGTTCTAAAGGAAGTTTATGAGCAACGTAGACTGGTAAAGGATATGGAAAGAAGGAGGTTAAAGCTTGAAGGTTATGAGATATAATGGACTCATAGTAAACGTCTTGGAAGGAAAAATGCTAGGAAAGAAAGGAATAGAAAGACCAAGGAAGACGTACTTCAAGGATGTGAGAAATTTGTTGGGATATAAAGACCAGAAGGAAGTGAGTAGAACAGTAGGATTGATAAGAGAATGGTTGCAGCGACAAGTGAATTATGATGACACAATCTGCAACAGGTTGTACAGTAATCTCTGCGCACTTCAGTCGAACAAGTCCTTCGTTGCTGTCTGCTTGTTGAGTAACCTCGTGTTTCATGTGGGAGCTTTATCTTACCACAGAAAGCATTGTCATTTAAATAACACTTTCCAAGTGAGTTCAAATCCCATATATTTGAAAAAGCAGATGTATAGGAGAATGCTCATAATAGCCTGGACACAGTTTGTAACCGATAATGAAGTGTTAAGGAGAGCTGGAGTTGAGCGTAAGTTGGCAAACATAACCAAAGCCAAGAAACCAGCTTATTTAGCGCATGTTCTACGAGGTAGAAAGTATGGGAATCTACACCTCATATTACAAGGAAATAGGAGCTGGTCAGAGCTCCAAAACATCAAAGAGTGTACTTACATTAACAACATCAAACAACTCTTCAAGTTAGCTTCTCCAGGGTGATGGCCAACGTCTGGGGGAAAGGATATGGCACTTAATGATGAAGAATAAGGATAAGAAGAAGAAATATTCAGGTACTGAAAATAAAAACATTGATTTCCGTTCTGGAATAAAAGTTTTTTCGCCCTAGTGTTTGAATGTCGCACTAACACATCGGATGTTTTCGGTGACAGAAGGACGGAGAAGGGCTGGGATTGGGGAGGTAGCAGCCCTGTTCTTAGTTAAGGAGCAGCCCTAGCATTTTCCTGGTGTGAAAATGGAAAATCACGGAAAACCGTTTACAGTGCCCACCATCTCTCGAAGGCAAGCTTACAACTACGCGATCTTAACTGCACAGCTAATTCGCTCGATAAAAGTAAAATTAACATTTTAATGGTTATATCAATCTTCTTCTTCTTCTTAATCTGTTTACCCTCCAGGGTTGGCTTTTACTTCGGACTCAACGAGGGACCCTACCCCTACCGCCTCAAGGGCAGTGTCCTGGAGCCTGAGACTTTGGGTGGAAGGTTACAACTGTAGAGGATGACCAGTATCTCACCCGGGCCGCTTCACCTGCTATGATGAACAAGGGCCTTGTGGGGAGACGGGAAGATTGGAAGAGGTAGACTAGGAACAGGGAAGGAAGCGGTCCTGGCATTAAGTTAGGTGCCATCTCAGCATTTGCCTTGAGGTGAAGAGGGAAACCACGGAAAACCACTTCAAGGATGGCTGATGTGGAAATCGACCCCCCCTCTATTCAGTTGAACTCCCGAGGCTGAGTGTGCCCCGTTCCAGTTCTGGTACCACTTTTCAAATTTCGTGGCAGAGGCGGGAATCGAACCCGGAACGCCAGGGATGGCAGCTAATCACGCTAATCACTATACCACAGAGGCTGATTTATCGCAATGTATTCCCAAATAACCCACATGATTTTCACATCATTTAAAAAACGAGACGTATTTTCTATCTTTAATGATACTGGAATATGGGCTTTGAAATATAATGTTAAAAGACAATTACAGCAATTTTTACTGCCAGTGCTTTTACAGTTAGGAAAATATTAATTTCTTTCAATTGACCCTTTTTTAAACTACTGTAAAATTTTCAAATTTTAATTCATATTTTACATATTTTATCTGATTTTATGTGTAGTCATCTACGCTTCAGATATTAGAATCTGCATTTACTTCGAGAGATACAGCCGTGGTTAACTAAATGCCGCAACATAAATGTTATTTGTGGGCTGAAAATCGGTTGTATGTTATAGAACTTTGATGAAGAGACACAGTTCTGAGAACAGATTAGTAACTTGGAGACTTGGAGAAGCCGATAGCGGAAGTGCGTAAATAATCAATGTTTTCACAAGTTTGCAACATGGCAGCAAGTTGTGTTTGGAGGTCTGTTTAACAAGTATAGCGCAACTAATGTGATTCACTTGCAGTTCAGTGAGAGTGAACCGATTAATTATTAACATTCTGTGAGATAAATATTAATAAGTGATTTGTCTTCAAGTAATTAATTTACCGTTTTAGGTGGGCGTCGTGGTTGGGTGTGTTTTCATAATTGGACAATCATTCTTTAACAGTTTGATATCTTGATGTTGTCCTATATGCTTTGTGTATGCATAATTTTTCATTTCTATGTAACTACTGCAGACAAAGTGTACTTTTCCACTTCCTATCAGACATCAGCCTTCAGAATATTAATATTAATCATCAGCACGTCTTCAACTACCTTGTGAATTAAATTTTATATCACATATTATATTATGATATTCGTTTACGGAATTTTGAGACCGCGTTAAGCAACAATCACACATTACTTCTTTGTAGCCCAAAATCTTTGTATTCTTTCTCTGTCTTCTTTCCTCTGTCCATCCTCTATTCATTTTCTGTTCGTCGTGGAAGACTCTGAAGCTGTCGATCACTAATCTATATTTTGTTCGGTTTAGGATGTCTCCTCGATACTGCTCAAGATCCCTTCTACTTCCCTGAACAATTTATCGCAAAATTTAGGTCTACTGTGAAGTGGTATAAAAATCTCTTTTCCAGCCTTTTATCGTCTATTATGAACAGATGTGCACAAAATGCGAGTGACTCAATCAATCTTTCACTCTCTTGGTATATTTCTCTCCTTCATTGTAACTTATATTGGCCATCATCGATTTTTGCACCCATTATCTTGCGGAGGATCTCCTCTCCAATTTCTCGGCTTTTCTTAATACTGTTTTGATTTCTGTATTGTAGCGTATTAGTTTAGCTCCCCTCGAGATGGCTTTCCTCTTGTACAGAACATGTGTCCTACGAAAAGCAGCGGCTCTCTTCTCTCACCTGGTATAGTTTGCTTCTCTCTCACTAGTTTTCAGCTGTACAATTTCCTCGAGGTACCTGAAGTTGTCAACTTCTTCTATCTCGCCATGTTCTGTCTTCTTGTGTTGACGGGCTGTTTTGATATTGGTCGTATGATTGTATTTTTTCAAATAAAATATGGATTCTTGCTTTATCTGCTTCCTGCTTTACTAATTTGTCTGCTCTTCATGCCCTGTTTTAAAGTGGTGATTCCCAATCTACATATCTTATTTTATTAAATTATTACACAATTTTAAATTATTGTAAATATTAAATGTACATAAAATCATTATCTTTCTAAATATTACTAAACTTAATTGACTAAATCTTTAGAGTTTTAATTCAATAATCATAAATAAAATAAAATAAATATTCAGTTTGTTCTAGTGCATATTTCAGGAGTTTATTTTCCTTTAGAATGCCTCGGTCTTCTTGCGCTTCTATTATCAGCAAGGATTGAGTTGCAAGACGCACAGCAGTAGGTATAATATAATTATCCAAACGTGCAACTGGGAGCAGGTAAGTCGGATTGTGCTGATGACCCTGAGGGAGTTTGATTGAATGGATGAGGTATTTAAAATCTGTTTCTACATACTCCAGTTTGCTTATTTTCAGAGCACCGTGGAAATGGCACGGCATTTTCATCGTTCTGGCAGCGACCCAGCCGCACGGCCAATTCGTTCGGTTATAGAAGGGACAATTGATTCGGTTATCTTTATGAAGAGCGGAAATTCAAAAATTTAGGTTATAAACCTGTTTTACTATTTAGAGAACGCTGTCATCAGTGACAACAGAAGTATTCTTAAAGTGAAAATCTGGGCTGAGTGGCTCAGACGTTTGAGGGGCTGGCCTTCTGACGCCAACTTGGCGAATTCGATTCTGGCACAATCCGGTGGTATTTGAAGGTGCTAAAATACCTCATCCTCGTGTCGGTAGATTTACTGGCACGTGAAAGAATACCTGCAGGACTAAATTCCGACACCTCGGCGTCACCTAAAACCGTAAAACTAGTTAGTGTGACGTGAAACCATTATTATTATTAGTAGTACTATTAAGGTGAAGAAAATAATATTTAAGAGTAGACAAGTATTTCACAGCAAGGTTTATCTGATTACCAGAAAGTACTTCAATATCCAAATAGGGACGTTATCTGTGAAGAGTGTTATGTGGAGTGTACCTACATATGGATGTGAATTGTGGACACTGAAAAAACGCCAAGAACAAAAATTGGCTGCGGTGGAGATGTGACCCCTGCACGCTTGACACAAACGAAGAATACCGATCAAATTATCTAGGAATTTGGTGAAAAAATAATCACATCTATGAAACAGAAACATGAAAGGCAGAAAATTGTGCGGCACATCTTGGGACACTGTGGCTTCTTTTACAATATTTTTGAAGGAAATGTCCCTGGAAAAAAAAGGGAAGAGAATGACCAAGAGAGTCCTATTTTACTTAGAACATACTGTATATCAATAATCTAATTCACTGTAAAATATCGGTATTTACCAGTTATCAATTAGCACAGTCTGTACAAACGAGTAATTTTTTATCTGATACTGCGAAGATAGGCCTTTGTTGGCGATACCTAGTGTTTACAGTGCGCTATGTGTCTGGTGTGGGCCAAACTAAATTTGTTACTTTCATTGACCTGTCTCAGTCTCATCCTTAGCTTTGACAGTATGAAAGTGACCGAGGTATGAGCGATGCTATTAATACCATTCCTTGTGCAGCCAGTCCCTGTTATGAATGATGTGAAAATATTGCTCATAGGGTCGGTTGGTGCATGCATTTCAATGGGATTGGCGGACAGATATGCATTAGCAACTCCTGGCCCAGTGAGGGAAAACAACGGGAAACTACCTCACTCTTCATTTCCCTAGTATGCCTCTTCAGTGACACATAGGCTATCTACGACAGCTGTTAGTGGAGTTGTAGATGACCAAACCAGCCTTTGGGCTGAATACCCAATACGCACTGCGAAGATTAGTTACATTTATTTAATAGTTTTTTATTCCTTTCTTGAGTTATTTCGTATTCCTTTAAGTTATTGTAAAGCAGCTAATACTTTTCAGAACAACTCGCCTGTAAATAATTTCTCTCAAGACTCTTGCTCATACTGCGCACCAAATTTCCAGTTGTCTCTGCTCCAAAATTATACCATTCTTTCATAAGCAATTCTTTTACCTGAGATTTGCTTGAGATGTGGTGTTTTCGTCCTCTTCTTTCTAACCTCCAGAGATCCTCAATAGGATTGATATCGGAGGACTCTGCGGGGATTTTCAAGGTGTGGGGCGTAATAGAAAGCACCCATAGTCCGAAAATCTCTGCTGTTTGCGTGGGATCGTTGTTGCGCTGGAAGTAGTCCTTGTTTCCCAGACCCAATTTCTCTACACTGTTCTTCGAATTTAGAATATATAATAAGCTCATCTGTCCATAGTTCCCTCAATGAAAACTAATCCCCGACACGAGACGCGGCCATACATCCCCAGACCATAACATCCCATCCACCATGCTTCATAGTACCTTAAAGATTCTGGATGCCAAGAGCAGTATTGGGCTTCCTCCAAACCGTAACACGGCGATCGTTATGGAACAGGTTGAATTTACTTTCGTCCGAGAAAACAACACTGTTCCAGAAAGCGAGGTCTGTTCGTACATAAGCCTTTCAGAACTCTAATCTGCTCTTCTGATTCGTCTTGCTTATGTAGAGCATATATCTGTGTGCCCTAGCTGGGCCTACACAAACTGAGCAAATTATTCCTGCCTCAACTAAACCTGAACACTCGAATTGAGTGACTTGCTGCCTCGGTATAGAACATACCTGGTCTTGCGGCGTTGACGATTAAGCTCTCCCAACCCCACCCGTACTCACCTGTCAAATCAGTCCTGTCGGGTCACACTTGTCAGTACATGTTATATCACGAAAGAAGTCTGTTTGAATTCAGTTAAATTTGTTACATTAAACATAATTTGACAGTATTACAGTTGGTGCTATTTGCAACCTGCAGAACTATCAACGTTTGTGAAAGTTTTCATGGACCCTTCAGTGTATTATGTGATTCTTCGCATCCCAAACATTTTTGTGTTTTTGAAGAACCTCAGAAGGTCAAATGGGCATCTACTCAAATATAAACATTGTCTCAAATAGAGCTTCTTCAAGGGCATACAAGAAAATAAAGACTTTATTGTAAACAAAATCTATCAACTTGAAAATGGTGAGATTTTTACAACTGGGTTTACAGATAGGTCTTACGGTGACGATGGGATAGAAAAGGCCTAGGAATGGGAAGTTGCCTTAATTAGGGCACAGCCCCAGTATATGCCTGGTGTAAAATGGGAAACCACGGGAAACCATCTTTGGGGCAGCCGACAGTGGGGTTTGAATCCAGTATCTTCAAAGTGCAAGCTCACAGCTGCGCGCCCCTAATCGCACTGCCAACTCGCTCGGTGAAAATGGTGAGATTAACAGGTTGACTTTTATTAAACGTGTCTCATACTACCTTTTTAGTTTGTAGGCTTGTAACAAACCAAAACCTAATAATATTTTTCAAGGCACATGGCAGCAATTTGCTCATTTCGAGTGTTTGCAGGGGAAACAGTTTCTGTCAGTCGTTCAGTACAAGTCTTTGGATTTAGGTGAGGTGGGTAGAATTTGCTCAGTTGGTATGCGCCGCCTTAGTTCTATATCTTGCACGACTGATGAGACGCCTTATTCCTCGGGGTGTCACTTGCTTTCCAAACTGTTCACCAAAAATTGCAGTTATACCGCTAGATGTAGATTGTTTGTCCTTCTTGATCATTTGCATCACATGCCTCGTTTCTTCGGTGGTCAGTTCTTTGTTTACAAGTTGCTTTACGTCGCACCGACACAGACAAGCTTTTTGGCGGCGATGGGATACGAAAGAGCTTGGAGTGGGAAGGAAGCAGCCGTGGCCTTAATTAAGGTACAGTTCCAGCATTTTTCTGGTGTGAAAATGAGAAACTACGGAAAACCATATTCAGGGCTGCCGACAGCGGGTTTCGAACGCACTATCTCCCGAATACGGGATACTGGCCGCACTTAAGCGACTGCAGCTATCGAACTCGGTGGTCAGTTTTTGTGGGCAACCTACTCTTTCTTTGTTTATTAGCAGGTTCGTTTCTTTGAAACACTTAATTATCACTCAGCACAGTTGAATGACTTCTTCCAGCGACATTTGCAGCTTCAGAGTAAGATCTCCATTCACTATTTATTCAGAAAATCAGCCGCCTCATTTCCACTACAGTTTCCTTTCTTTTCCACCCCTTTCAACCACTTGTATACCACTAGTCACTCAGTACAGCTCGTTTAGCATTCAGTCAGCACCTAAGAGAGAATTGAGTGTGGTAGTTAGCTAGTTCGTTCGTTGTTTGCTTGTTGACAGCCAATTGTACGAATACTTCTGTCCGGATAGATCTGGATATTACAACCTAAACATTCCTCGTTTTCACACAAGACTACGGTCTTGCACTTGTGGCTGATCTGTGGTATTACGGGAAATCATACATGCTACCCCAGGGCAGGGTTTTCCAAACTTTTTGTGTCTATAGTCCACTCTGCATAGGGCGTATTCATGTCCAAGGAACCCCTAGCCGTAGAACATAATTCAGAATTCAGTGAACTGAAACCGGAATTTTGTAATTGTAGCGTTGGTATGAGATAACAACGCCTACACGAATTAACAATAATACGAAAATAAAAAATAATAAAATAAAGTCGAAAAATAATAATAATAATTTACACTAAATGTGAAAAGGGAAATGGTAAAATGACACAGTAGCGGCGGATACACATCAAAGCTTGGAAACGTGACAGATAACTTATAAATACGCAAAATAATAACTTATAAGCCTACAAATTATAACTAAGAAAGGATTGTGGAAACGTGAAGGGGCCCTACAGAGGTCCATGAGAAGGTATGCCGTTATGGAGAAGAAAAGGTTTACGATAAATCATCCTTGACTTAATATATTGAAAATAACAAATGAAAAATTACCAAGAAACAAAGTTAAATGACGTAGCAACTGATACTTAACTCACAAACCAAGGATGTTTAACTAGACCTTAACGACAGATACAGATCCACTAAACAAATGAAAACATAATCGGGATACTTAAGTAAAATAGGTAAAACCAAAGATTTAACATCGTAATTTTATACTGAATTACAAAATCTTGTCAATAAGTGACTGTCTTTCGAAAACATATTCATACAGGAAGTATAATAATTATAATTTCGTGTGGCTATTTCTAGCCGAGTGAAGCCCTTGTAAGGCAGACCCTCCGATGAGGGTGGGCGGCATCTGCCATATGTAGGTAACTGCGTGTTATTGTGGTGGAGGATAGTGTTATGTGTGGTGTGTGAGTTGCAGGGATGTTGGGGACAACACAAACACCCAGCCCCCGGGCCATTTGAATTAACCAATGAAGGTTAAAATTCCCGACCCGGCCGGGAATCGAACCCGGGACCCTCTGAACCGAAGGCCAGTACGCTGACCGTTCAGCCAACGAGTCGGACATACAGGAAGTGAAAATTAGTTACAACGGGAATCTAGGGCAAACTCCGACACGTTGAATTTAAAAGATTGAAAATTTACAATAAACGAGAAAATTCCGAAACATTAGAAGGAATAAATAAAACAACATGATAGAAAAAAGGAAATAGTACTTCCTGAGTAAGAGGAAGAGCGCGTCGGCTCTCGAGGACGGTCAGATGGAATAGACGCGGCCTAATCGCATAACGCCCGCGAAGCGGCAGAAGGCCAGAAATTCACAAATCACAATCCACCAATAGGACACAAATTCCACTAGATTCTCGTTCTTTTCGCCAATTGGAAAGGTCGTTATTTTGGCCGATCCAATTGCATGACCATATATGGTCATATTAAGACAGTTAGCAATTTCTCAAATATTCCTATTGCGACACCTGCTTCAACAGCGGTAACCACACGCCCGGTATAGGATGTCTCAAAATTAAAGCAACTTATATTTTTCAAATATTACAAAATTACATCTTGATATACGGATCACTTAATCACTCTTGCAATGTTAACAATAAAGTTCATAAGTCCCATTCTTGAGGTTTCCCTAAATTACATTTTTTCTAGTTACATAAATTTTGAATACAATTACTCCAAAATACTTCTTGCATCCTGCAATGTTCATTCTGTCCAAAAATAAAATGGTACTCATATTAAGAAACACTATAATCAATGATTTTCAAATAAAGGGTAAATAGTAGTTTACATTTCCAAACTCAATAATATACTTTTACAACACACAATGCTTAGTTCCAGTTCTTCGTCCCTCCACAGATTACAGTAATGTTACTATGTTTGATTGTATTCGTATAACTTATGATTAATATTTACTTTCCTTTAAATTTAGCAGGGCTGAGTGCCTCAGACGGTTGAGGTGCTGACCTTCTGACTCCAACCTGGCAGGTTCGATCCTGGCTCAGTCCGATGGTAATTGAAGGTGCCTGAACACGCCAACCTCGAGTCGGCAGATTTACCGGCACGTAAAAGAACTCCTGCGGGACTAAATTCTGGCACCTCGGCGTCTCTGGAAACCGTAAAAAGTAAATCAAGATAACATTATTATTGTTATCTTTAAGTTTAAATTTAACTTCATTTATATGAAGATAATATATATGCATAGAAATTACAAAACAACGTGACATTAGGCTAAAAATTACAACAGTTTGGATCTGAAAAGTCACTTGAGTAAATTAAATTGGTACGGTTGTCGGGTCAATGGGAGGGATGGTGTTGTTTTTCAAAGACTAAGCGTTTTGCAAGTGTAGTCAAGCGAACCGAAGGTCAGCCTCAACATAGTTCCGTTTCTGTACTTCGTTTGCATTTGTGTGAGAGCAGAAATGGTACACTCACACAGGTATGTTGTCATGAAAGGCATTAAGCCCAGTGTTTCCTTTCTAGAAATTGTCGGGCATAGGAGATATGGTGGACAAAAAGTCGATCAAAGACTTGGAGTTGTGACACCAGGTCTTCACAAGATACTGCCAACTTGTACGATTTATCACCAAGAATTCCATATACTTTATTTAGGTTATAAAAGAGTGACTACACAGTTCCTAAATTTAGAATAATGCTATATGAATTGTGCGTGTACAATAAAATATCGCTATTTTAATTACGTAGAATGTACATTATTATTGCGGACCCCTTGGAATATCGTCGCGGCCCACCGGGGGTTCACGGACCACAGTTTCAGAATGGTTGCCCTTGGGCAAAATCGAGGTATACGTTATTTACTGTAGCATATTTCACTGTATGAATACTTACGTCCATGTCCGTATGAGGTTACGTGTAAGTCAGGGCCCAGACCCCTAACTTCGCCATGGACGAAAAAGGATTTACCCTTTTTTTCAACTTGCTTTACGTCGCACCGACACAAATAGGTCTAATAAAGACGACGGCATTCGAAAGGGCTAGGAGTGGAAAGGAAGTGGCCGTGGTCATAATTAAGGTACAGCATTTGCCTGGTGTGAAGATGGGAAACCACTGAAGATTATCTTCAGGGCTGCCGACAGTGGGATTCGAACCCACTATCTCCCGAATGCAAGCTCACAGCTGCACACCCCTAACCATACGGCCAACTCACTCAGTTCTTATTCTTCTCCTTCTTTTTCTACCGCTTTTTTCCACATATGTGGGGTCACGGGTGTGAACTGCGTCGCACGTATGGATTTGGCCGTTTTACGGCCGGATGCCATCCCTGACGCCAACCATACCGGTATATGGAGGGATGTAATCACTATTGCGTATTTCTGTGGTGGTTGGTAGTGTGGTGTGTTGTGTGAAATGATGAGAATGTTGGGACAGACATATAAACCCAGTCCCCAAGCCGACCCGGCCGGGAATCGAACCCGGGACCCTCTGAACCGAAGGCCAGTGCTGTGACCATTTAGCCAACGAGTCGGGTGGCCAACTCACTCGTTTCTTTATCCATATATGTCTTTTCCATCTATCTGTCCATCTATCTACTGTATCTAGCTAGCTAGCTGCTGTAACTATCTATCTACAGTATCTATCCATCTGTAATAGCCTGCCGTTCATATTCAGAGCTAAAATGAACTGCTCAAGACAGAACTCCGTGGTTACAGCGAGGCAAGATCGGGCATGACAAAGTGAGCCATAGGTGGCCTTGGCCACAGCCGTGGTCAGGCTGTTCTGCTGTGGCTGCTTTGATGGACAGCTCAACACAAGAAAAGGTGGAAGGAGGAGGTCAGTTCTTGTGTCGGCTGCGTTCAAATCAATACAAAACCAAACATTCAGACAGGATGGAGGAACGTAATCAAAACAAAATAAATCACAATACACGTAGTCCGCATCTGTCGTGTAGTGGTTAGTGTGATTATCTGCCACCCCCGGAGGCCCGGGTTCCATTCCCGGCTCTACTACAAAGTTTAAAAAGTGGTATGATGGCTGGAACGGGGTTCACTTTGCCTCGGGAGGTGAACTGAGTAGAGGGGTTCGATTCCCACCTCAGCCATCCACGAAGTGGTTTTCCGTGGTTTACCACTTCTCCTCCAGGCAAATGCCTGGATGGTACTCAACTTAAGGCCACGGCCGCTTCCTTCCCTCTGTCTTGACTATCCCTTCCAATATTCCTATCTCCTTCAAGGCCCGTGTTCAGTATAGCAGGTGAGGCCAGCTGGGCGAGGTACCGGTCTTCCCCTTTAGTTGTATACCAAACCCAAAGTCTCACGGTCCAGGACACTGCCTTTGAGGCAGTAGAGGTGGGATCCCTCGCTGAGTCTTTAAAAAGAAACCCAGCAACTTCCGAATTTAATTGACTACAGAGTGGTCCCAGTTGCTTTCGCGCCATCAGAAGCACGCAGCAGAAATTCCAAGCATGGAAATGTATAAATTATGAAATGAGAATTCATCTACGAAATATGTGTTTGATATAAACACTGCAACCATTACCTGTGATAGTGTTTAATGAATCATTTTGAGACATGCGCAACACGTTTATTAGAAACTACTACAGAGAAAGATATCCGTTTAATTCAAGACAGGGTCAGAAAGCGGGATCACCGAGCAAGTGGATGCGGGTTCGCTCACGTAGCGATCGACAGCCCTGAAAGCGGTTTCCGTGGTTTCTAATCTCAACAGAAGGCAATTGCCGGCACTGAACCTCAATTAAGGACACGGTTAAATCCTTCCCATTCCTAAACTTTTACTATCCCATCGTTGCCATAGGACCTATCTACGAAGGCTGATCAACAAAGACCGAGACTGATTTCTTTCACAGATGTATATTAATCCATTTCAATGTTTAAACGATATGTTTCAAAGCAGTCCCCTACTACTTCAATGCACTTTTTATAGCGTCTCTACCAGTCCTTGAAGACATGCTGCAGACCATTCTTTCTCAGGTGCTTAGGAGTCGCCTCACTTTCTTTTTAGCACTGCTTCAGAGTTCTCAAATCGAATGCCCTTAAGCTTTGCCTTTAGTGATGGGAATAAAAAATCACAGGGTGCAATACCAGGGCTATAAGAATGATGCGGTACACAGGTAATGTTGAATCGAGCCAGAAACTGCATGACTTGATTTGCGACGTGAGGCCGTTCCATTGTCATGATGAAGTCGCCACCCAGTCCGAGAAAGCTCCGGTCGTTTC
This sequence comes from Anabrus simplex, assembly GCF_040414725.1. Taxonomy (NCBI): domain Eukaryota; kingdom Metazoa; phylum Arthropoda; class Insecta; order Orthoptera; family Tettigoniidae; genus Anabrus; species Anabrus simplex. The sequence continues at coordinate 47,512,003 of NC_090270.1, forward strand.
TTTGCAATGTGTTTCCTCAGTGTAGCCAATACTGACGTGTAGTAACAGTAGTGTGAGGGGGAACTGCATTACAGTCCTTTACAGTAAAAAAATGCGATCACCATCAGCTTCCCTGCAGATGGAACAACGTTGACGATTTCCACACTGTGCTGGCTTGTTTCCCTTTAGGATCGTAATGATGCTTTAGCTTTTCGTAAGTTTCAGTTGCTGTATGGTTTAAACGAAAATAGAATTTGATTGCGCTGTACTTCTCCTCTCGCGTTCATTGTCTGGTATGCGAAATGCACGTAGCGTCTACAAAATAGAGCATTTCTACCAAACTACCGATATGAGAGTGCTGCCGCCTAAGCACATTATACATAAAAGTCAGCTCTTTTCAAATATTTATTTTACACATAGGAAACTATCACGAAAGCTACAGGAAAAACTCAGTCTCAATCGTTATTGATCAGACCACGTATGTCGGTGCGACGTAAAGCGAATTGGAAAAAAAATGGTAGTAGGCTGTCATAATTGTAATGGCTGCAGGTTATTGAGGGTTTTGTAATTTTACTCATTAGAAATGAGTGTGGGAGTCAACACAGCGCCATCTTGTAACAGATTATGTGTGTGACGTCAGGTATTTTGTACAAATTTTGACTTAATTTGAAGCGATACTTCATTAAAACTACATTTCACACTTTGTTTACATTTTTTATTTCAATAGGTATCCTCCTATTTTATATGTCAATTGAGACATCAAACATAATCATAAGTTAAATACTCTTGGTGATTTACGCGTTCTACTCAATCACTAAAAGCGTCGTAAATTTGTTCTCTCCATGTACCCGTTGTTGAGGAACGTAAGTCTACGTTAATAAAGAAAACGGTAATAAAGCTCGCTGGAATCTACAAAAAGAGAACGAGTTTCGTTTCGCTAGAAAACGATATGAAACGCGCGTGGCCTAGAACCCGCTCGTAAGGTGATGAGCAAGTTGAAATTTTTAATGTAATAATAATAATAATAATAATAATAATAATAATAATAATAATAATAATAATAATAATAATAATAATAATAATGCAAAGGGCTTACAAAATCACATGGAACAGATATAGCAAAAGATGTTTTGTTTTTTGCTATTTGTTTTACGTCGCGCCGACACAGATATGTCTTATGGCGACGATGGGATGGGAAAGGCCTAGGAAGTGGAAGGAAGCGGCCGTAGCCTTAATTAAGGTACAGCCCCGGCATTTGCCTGGTGTGAAAATGGGAAACCACGGAAAACCATCTTCAGGGCTGCCGACAGTGGGGCTCGAACCCACGATCTCCCGATTACTGGATACTGGCCGCACATAATCAGTTTCCCTCCCCTGAGTCAGGAATATGTTGGGACCCCACTGCTATAGAGACAAGTAGATTACTCACTGGGAATTTCGCGAAAATTTGTCAGCTCCAAGTTTAACTGTAACGGAAGTTTGTTCATCATATATTTGAATACCGAATTCATACCGAAATATATTATTGGATATTGTATCTTATAAATGTATTTGTGGTACTGAGTTCGATTACGAGCCCTCTACAGGGTTCTTCCTCGCTGTGGTGTCTGAGGAGCACGACTCACAGCCTTGGAATGAAATAATCGAGGTACTACCAATACATACGGTACGGAATTTCGTAAAGCGGAAAAGAATTAAGGATATAGCATCAGAGGGGAGAATTGTCCCGATTTAATCAGTATGACTGAAGGGCGGTACACGCGAATATGGTCCTGTAACGGAATTAACAGATTTTTAAAGAACGCATGAATTTGATTACATTTAATGTGGGCACTCGTACGATGGTTGAACCGAAAAAGGCACAGTAGGCGTCCGTGGAGACTTTGTTTGGCTCGTTTCGAAAATATTCAGGTAAATGCTGAGGGCGTACTTAAATTTGACCACAATGTTGCCTTCGTAAATAAAAAATTTAAACGAATTACTGCTACGTTAAACGAATCACAATATAAATAATAAATAATTAGATAAATAGATATATAAATAAATAAGTAAATAAAATAATCAAGAAATAAATAAACTAATAAAAGTTCGAAATCTATGGTCAAATGTCCTGAAAATGTTTTTCCGTGGTTTGCCATTTTCAATAATTTTATGGACATGCGGAGGTGATATATTGAAATGGTTGATCGCCACGCTTTTTGGGGAGCGGGCTGGGGCTCCCCAAGCCACACATTACCCCAAAGGTTTTGTGTGCGCACACTTCTCTAGGGTTATCTGGGACGAAAAAAATTAGCCGTTAAGAAGGGAATTTATTTACATACAAACATTCACAAATTACAAACTGTATCAAAGGTAAAATATGTTACCACTAAATGGGAATTCTAAACGGAGTATAGGCACGTATGATGCTGGTCTTAATTAGTTTCCCTCCTCTGAGTCAGGAATATGTTGGGACCCCACTGCCATAGAGACAAGTCGATTACACACTGGGAATTTCGCGAAAATTTGTCGGCCCCAAGTTTAACTGTAACGGAGGTTTGTTCATCATATATTTGAATACCGAATTCATACCGAAATATATTATTGGATATTGTATCTTATAAATGTATTTGTGGTACTGAGTTCGATTACGAGCCCTCTACAGGGTTCTTCCTCGCTGTGGTGTCTGAGGAGCACGACTCACAGCCTTGGAATGAAATAATCGAGGTACTACCAATACATACGGTACGGAATTTCGTAAAGCGGAAAAGAATTAAGGATATAGCATCAGAGGGGAGAATTGTCCCGATTTAATCAGTATCACTGAAAGGCGGTACACGAGAATATGGTCCTGTAACGGAATTAACAGATTTTTAAAGAACGCATGAATTTGATTACATTTAATGTGGGCACTCGTACGATGGTAGAACCGGAAAGGCACTGTAGGCGACTGTGCAGACTTTGTTTGGCTCGTTTCGAAAATATTCAGGTAAATGCTGAGGGCGTACTTAAATTTGAGCACAATGTTGCCTTCGTAAATAAAAAATTTAAACGAATTAGTGCTACGTTAAACGAATCACAATATAAATAATAAATAATTAGATAAATAGATATATAAATAAATAAGTAAAAAAATAATAAACAAATAAATAAACTAATAAAAGTTCGAAATCTATTGTCAAATGTCCTGAAAATGTTTTCCCGTGGTTTGCCATTTTCAAAAATTTTATGGACATGCGGAGGTGATATATTGAAATGGTTGATCGCCACGCTTTTTGGTTAGCGGGCGGGGAATCCCCAAGCCACACATTACCCCAAAGGTTTTGTGTGCGCTTACTTCTCTAGGGTTATCTGGGACGAAAAATATTAGCCGTTAAGAAGGGAATTTATTTACATCCAAACACTCACAAATTACAAACTGTATCAAAGGTAAAATATGTTACCACTAAATGGGAATTCTAAACGGAGTATAGGCACGTATGATGCTGGTCTTAAGCGACTGCAGCTATCGAGCTCGGTGCAAAAGATTTATATTAAAAAAACGCAAAATTACGACACTGCAATACAGTCATCAAAGCAGAGGCACCTTATGCATCTGAAACACTGATCATTGGCGGCAGGTCACAAATGAAAAGCATTGAGAAACAAGAGAGGAAAATTCTCAGAAAAATCCTAGGACCAAAGTTCGAAAATGGAATTTGGATGGAAAAAGAAACCAGACGAAATTTTTCAATTCTCAGAAAAAAATCACATATACCATCAGAAAGAGGCGACTAAAACTCTACGGACACCTACACAGAATGGATAACAACAGGCTGACAAAGAAAATTCTAAATCTAGCTCTAACCCTGAAAATCCGCAACTATTGGTCAGCAGAAATTCATGAAGTTCTACAAAAAATGGGTATTGAGGACGAAACCATTCTAGATAGAATGAAATTTAGAAGCTTAGTAAACAAACATAAATTTGCAGAGAAACCAACAAGAAAACATACAAGCTGGACAGAAACACGCAGAAAGGAACACAGTGAAAAAATGAAGAGATATTGGGAAGAAAAGAAGAAGAAACATTGTGCAAAATAAGTTCAAACGCACTTCACAGTTGGGCACAACGAATTAAAAAAATAACAATGTTATTGTTTTCACGTTCCACTAACTATTCCTGACGGTTTTCGAAGACGCGGAAATACTGAAAATTTCTCTCGTGGAAGTTTTTTTACGTGCCAGTAAACCTACCATCACGAGGCTGACGTATTTAAGTATCTTCAAATACCATCGGACTGAGCCAGGATCGAATCTACCAAATTGGGGTCAGAAGACCAACGCTCTACAGTGTGAGCCGCTCAGCCCGGTTTTAACGGATCAATAATAAAGATTTTTTTGCTTAGTGGAAGTGAAAATGTATTCACTAAGACAATAGTGCACAAGTCACCACGAGTAGAAAGATGCTTCAAGCTTTTATCATGTTCGAACCCCACTGTCGTCCCCCTGTGGCTGGGGGCGATAGAATAACACCCATGGTTACCCCTGCCTGGCGTAAGAGGCGACTAAAAGGATCCCCAGGTTCTTCTGACTTGGGAGCGTGAGTTGCTTACCACGGGGTCCTTAGCTGAGACCTGACATTGCTTCTACTTACATATGCCAAGCTCCTCACTTTCATCTATCCTACCCAACCTCTCTTGGTCCACTCTTGTTCTTTTCCGAGCCTGACGCTATTAGATTTCCGAGGCCTAGGGAGACATTCATTTTCATGCCCTTCGTGGCCCTTGTATTTCTTTGGCCGCCTTCATTTTTCGAAGTGTCGGATCCCTTCCATTTTCGCTCCTTGATTAATGTTATATAAAGGATGGTTGCCTAGTTGTACTTCCTCTTAAAGCAATAATCAGCACTACCACCACCACCCCAGTGTCGGTAGCCCTGAAGATGGCTTTCCATGTTCCCATTTTCATATCAATCAAATGCTGGAGCTGTACCGTAATTGAGACCACGGCTGCTTCCTTCCCACTCCTAGCCCTTTCCTATCCCATCGTCGCCATAAGATCCATCTGTGTCGGTACGACGCAAAGCAACTTGTAAAAAAAAAAAATTAAAATGTACAGTTCCTATCCGTGACATGCCATCATGTAATCATAACGTGAATATCAAAGTTATTGTAAGTAGTGGTGTAGTGGTTAGTGTGATTAGCTGCCACCGGAAGTTCGGGTTCGATTCCCGGCTCTGCCACGAAATTCGAAATGTGGTACGAGGACTGGAACGGGGTCCACTGAGCCTTGGAAAGTCAAATTAGTAGAGTGTATTTGATTGCCACCTTAGTCATCCTCGAAATTATTTTCTGTGGTGTCCCACTTCTCCGCCAGGCAAATGCCGAGATGGTACCAAACTTAAGGCCACAACCGTTTTTTTCCCTCTTCCTTATCTATCCCATTCGATCTTTCCAAGCCCCAACAAGGCTCATGTTCAGCATAGCAAGTGAGGTCGCCTGGGAATGGTATTAGTAATCCTCCCCAGTCATATACCCCCTGCCCAAAGTCTCACGCTCCAGGACACTGCCTCTGAGGCGGTAGAGGTGGGATGCCTCGGTTGGATCCCTCGCTGAGTTCAAGGAAGAAACTAAAGGGGCCCATTCACAGTCGAGCGGGTTGGCGAGCCGGTTCGTGACCTTGGTCGCACTGACCGGCTCGAAGGTGTATGGGGGGTTGTTGAGGGTTGGGCTCGAGGTTGGGTCCGTGTTGGCGGTTCGACAGCTAAGCCAGCGAACCCGACCGGTTCGCCAACTCGTCAGTGTGTGTATGGCCACTACCTGACCGGCTCACTGTGGTTTCGTCTGTACCTTACTTTGGTTTCTGTGTGAGTTAATTAGGCCTGCCTCGAATAACAATGACTTTTGAGGAGAATAAGCAGTTCGGGGAAGAATTTATTGAAATGTACCGGGCGAGTCCTGGAGCTTTCCCATCCTTGCGTCACGCAATGTCTTCCATGTGTTAGTGCGACATTGAAACTGATAACAATAACAATAATAATAGTAATAATAGTAATATGAAGAAGAAAAATCCATGGTCTCCCGATACTCTCCTTCAAATATTATTAGTCTATAGACCATTCTGCTATGACATGTACGCCTCTCGCGCCTCTGCACTTAAGTTGATACTGTAAGTATGTATCATACATTATTACAGTAGTGAAATTTTCTGTATTTCATAATTAGTAGTGAAATAACATTTTCTGAACTAATCACTTTCAAAATAGCATTACGTTTGTTATATAAAAACGATCTTATAATACATCACAACCAAATTGTGTAGGCCCACTTACGTGCAAATATTCCGGCTAAAACGTATCTAAGATTGCCCAACACGTCTCAGGAATGATTTTTCCAAGTAGCTGAGGAGATATTACACTACTAAATTTCAGGTCTTCATAACTTCTCCCTGTCGCTATAAATCGCAATGTTACAATTAACCTCTCTTCAGCACTGATGCTATCTCTCATGTGGTCTCCTGTTTCTCTATGTTTGGCCGAATCAACTCCAACAATTCGCAAAATCTGTCGCTATCCATACGCAGAAAGTTCTTATAATCTGCAGGTTCTTGTACGCACAGAGTTCTTAATAGGCTGACGTGTAAAAATCGTGGTTTATCTCTCAACCATTCCTTCATCCACACACGTTTCTTCTTCTTATCTTCATCAATGCACAAAATGCTGCAACAGCTACAGCCACTTTGGAATGTTTTCGTTGGGCCAGAACAAAAACCTTTTTTTGCTAGTGGCTTTACGTCGCATCGACACAGCTAGGTCTTATGGGGACGATGGGATAGGAAAGGCCTAGGAGTTGGAAGGAAGCGGCCGTGGCCTTAATTAAAGTGCAGTCCCAGTATTTGACTCGTGTGAATATGGGAAACCAAGCAAAACCATCTTCAGGGCTGCCGACAGTGGGATTCGAACCCACTATCTCTATAACAAAAACTAGGCAATGCGCATACTATTTGCAATACAGACTGTCGGACTGGTCCGCCAACGGGTTCGCCAGTGTATGCTCACCGCCTAGCCAGTCGGGTTCGGGGTGTGGATTTTATACACGGACGGGCTCGCCAACCGGCTCGACTGTGAATGGGCCCCTTTTAACCCTACGCGGTAAACGGATTAAGAAAGAAAGAAAGAAAGAAAGAAAGAAAGAAAGAAGGAAAGAAATGAAGGAAGGAAGGAGGGAAGGAAGGAAGGAAATCAGAAAGGAAGGGAGACAGGAAAACATTGAGCCACCACGATTAAAATACATGCTTCCAGTTTTTCTCACAACTTAGGTTACAGAGCCTACTTCAAACTACCGTCTTCTAGGCACTAATTCACTAAGGCGTTAATATAGTCCCTATGTCATCACATAATCATAATGTGAATATGAAATTTGGGTATGAAAGCATTTGCAATAGAAACATTTCGTTCCTGTCGCGGAGGATTAAAACCAGAATACATTACATAATACACGTCGGATAATGAGATGATTCAACTTTCTGCACGCCTTCTCCCACCCCTCCGGCCATTTGCAACGAATATTTAGAGTCTATTTAGTACTTTCATTGGAGTGCCTTAGTTATTGATGTCCTCTCAAAGTCCCACTTCTTATATTAATGCTCCACTCCATATAATTGTCCTCCTGGGAGCAGCGACTATCTTGAGCGTCTCCGAGCTCATCTGCATAATCTACTTTACTTTCAGAAGGAGCCTCTCTTGTTGCACTGATTCCTTGCCGTGAATTTCATCTCTGTTGTTGAAGTCAACGGCAGAGTTTACAATCACGCCTTAATTCAAAATGTATGAAGTAAAGTTCTAGTTTCTCAGAAAATTGAAGAAATTCATCTGAAGTGTACAAAAGAAAAAAGATTTGTTATATGGAATTTTCCGGGAAACTATTAATGAAACTGATGTTTAATGAAAATTGTAACATAAAGTCTTAAAAGGACGTGGTTTGCTGTACAAAATACAGCTACTTGAATTACCTACAGGAATAGCCTCTTGAGTGCTGTAATTAGAAATGTCAAAGAAATTGAAATGTTTAAATCGTTCTACACATTAATTAAAATTTCATTTGAAGAATTTTTAACAATTATAAAAACTAGTTGTAGTAATCGTTGTTGATGGGTAACAAATGTAAAGGGAATCCTTATACCTCCCTTCATGATATTCCTTTTGACAGTAATTATTTTACAATTTTCCTTGTCGATATGTACTGAAAACCATTCGGCTTTCAACTTAAGACGATCATGAAAAAATCTACTAACATCATCCAATTAGCACCATTGAACAATATGTCCATGTTCGCGATGCCCGGCGTTGGCATGGACTAGGTAACGAAAGTCTCTGTTATCATGTACGGTAAAACTGTATTAGAAAAAATATAGAAAATATATATAGAATATAGAAAATTTTATTTTGTTTATCTTTTGTTATGTAGTGTTTATAAACAGGACCACTATAACATAGATATCTGAGAATTTCATTTTAGGCCTTCCCCTAAACTACCATTTCAACCAGTGTGAGTAAAATTATTTACAGCCTAAATTGTATTGCTTTATTTCCCGACTTAACATACCGATTTTCATTACATTATGTTCAGCCATTAAATTGTGATGCGCGCACTTACATAGATATATACAGACGGACATGGGAAATTAAAAATTGCATTTCCTTCTTACTGTGGACATGACCGATGTATAAATACCATACTTGTTTAATTCTGAGCAATGTACATACACAGTTCTTATTTTATACTTACATATATAAAAAGTGCATAAAATGACCAACAGATGGCACTGGACAGCAGCACGTCAGTGACGCAACATGAGATCCGTGCACGGTCCAAAGAGAGGGCGTCAGATGTGCCTGCAATCGCGGCATGTTGACGTTACCAGAAAAGGCACTGTTAGTGAAGTTTTATTTACTTCATTTTGATGTGAAATAAACCCCACGTCATTCCAATCATGTGTTTCAATTATAACCTCTCTACCTCTAATATCCCGTGAAGTATTGCCTTGTCAAATGTTAAGACACTTTTGGGTCATCCTGTATATGGATAGATTTATTGAACAATGGTCAGGGGTAAGATATGTGTGACCGAGCTCGATGGCTGCAGTGGTTTAAGTGCGGCTAGTATCCAGTATTCGGGAGATAGTGGGTTCGAACCCCACTGTCAGCAGCCCTGAAGATGGTTTTCCGTCGTTTCCTATTTTCACACCAGGCAAATGCTGTTACTGTAACTTAATTAAGGTCACGGCCGGTTCCTTCCAACTAATAGCCGTTTCCTGTTCCATCGTCGCCATAAGACCTATCGGTGTCGGAGCGACGTAAAACAATTTGTAAAAGAGAAAATAAAGATATGTGTAATTTAGAATTTCGTGTGATTTGACATTTATTTTTCCAAGAAGCTGTGTGATCAAGTTAGTGAGGCTGAATCCTTCTCATTAGTTCTGCAGATGTACATTGTGCCGCACCTAGTGTTTCCTATGTCTGACTCCTTGGCTGAATTGTCAGCGTACAGGCCTTCGGTTCAGTTGGTCCCGGGTTCGATTCCCGGCTGGGTCGGGGATTTTAACCTTCATTGGTTAATTCCAATGGCCCGGGGGATGGGTGTTTGTGCTGTCTCCAACATCCCTGCAGCTCACACACCACACATGACACTATGCTCCCCCACAATAACACACATTTACCTACACATGGCAGATGCCGCCCACCCTCAACGGAGGGTCTGCCTTACAAGGGCTGCACTCGGCTAGAAATAGCCACACGAATTTTTTTTAGTGTTTCCTATATTTACTTCCCAGAATGGGCTTGTTAGTCTATTCCCTGATATAGAATTCACATGTCTGTTATTTGATAATGATAAGTTTTCTCTGACTTGACATCTACCCCTTTCACGTTTAGACATAAGGCGCCTCATGAAGGTATGATTTCCCAAAGCATTTCTTTCGATCCTCATTTATTTGCTTTTCCCTCTGAGAGATAAAAAATTGGAAGTTTTAGTAAAGAAGATGGACAGGCTTATTAAGAAGTATTCACTATTTAACATACGTGGCTCTCTGCCTTAAGCTAACGTACATCATTGATTAATACGTACGGACCTTTTTCCAGGTATTTATTTGTTTCTCTACTTTCTTTGGGTTGCAAACTCCACCCATTACCCCGAGTATTTTAAATGTGGACGGGTCAAAACTGGCTAAATGACAACCAGTAGCTGGACCCGGGCCTCTTATATAAATGAATTACAAATAAAAGGCAGAACCCAAGACAGGAATAATTTTAACATAGTTTGGGGTTTATTTTCATAATATTGGTTGATGCAGAGATACGGTGACCAAAACACAAATCAAAGGATGCAGAAAGAATATAAATGTTACTTACATATTCATGGAGGATTGCGTTTTCATAAACATGTATAGAAGCCTCTTACTTCACAGAAACAATCATAAAAGGTTCCTCCCTTATTTCCCTTTTTTTGGGTACATAGGGAGAGATAAAATTCATATATTCAGACATTACCAGCAAAAGGTATGTTGAATTTATTCCAAAATATTTATCTCATGAAGGAGGAAAATATTATATCTCCGAAAGTCAAATACGACTGTCACCGGACAAAAAAAAACAAAAAAAAAACAAACCTCTTATTCTTTTCAAAGCATCACCACCAACAACAATCTCCACAGAGTAACTCCTCATAGAAGTTTAAAGACGAAAAAGGAAGCACATCAGCCAACAAGTGTTATTATAACCCCTAAAGAGGTAACATGGAGAAAGGTCAAGGGGCGTTGCCACAGCTACACAGAAAATATACATTGTCAAAGACGACATGGGATACAATGAAAATATTCACTTATCCACAAAATAACATATGGGGCATATCTACCATATACTAATAACTTTACTTTTGTTGGAAAACATTAATATCAGATCCCGAAAAAAAACGGCTAAACCAGCCAGGAATAGAGATAAGCAACGAAACAGACAAACATATCAGAAAAACAGAAAGTAACATACACAAGGTATCCAGAAAGTAACAAAAATCCGACATCCATACAACGCATTCATGCAAGCACACCTAGTGACCAGATCCATAAAGCAATATAAATACAGATTCAAGACACACCACGACGAAACTGCAGTAGCTTGAGATAAGTGACACGAAGGACCGTGAGCTCGATCTAAAAGTCCAGATCCAAATATCAGGGTGGCCGCAATACAAGGCAAAGCTCACCCAATCATAGCAATAGTCTAACCACAAATACGCAATGGTACGGATTCATAACGCTCAACGGTAGCGAACATGAATTGTTCCTAAGTAGCGTATTAAATACAAGTCGTCATATGAGCTAAGCCAAAACGTCGCAGGAGGAGAGAAAAAGACAAGGTCTCAAATGCAAATAATTCATAATCAAATAGCACCACACACACGTAAATTGAAGCGGGTTAGTGGTACCTTTTTGTTCCTACGTAGGAACAGATACGTAAATATGTATATATATCCGGTAAGATATGAAAAGGGAACAGTGAATATAAGTTTTCCACAATCAAAACAAGGAATAAAGAACAAAACCGGGATCACAATGAACACTAGCTTAGCGGAGCTGTGGCAGCTCAAAGAAAGTAGAGAAATAAATAAATAACTGGAGAAAGGTCCATATGTACGTTAGCTCAAGGCAGAAAACCACGTATGTTAAAATGTGAAACTATCTTAATATACCAGTTATATGAAACGAAACACGTTACACGTTACTAGGGCTTCCATTTTAGTTTTCTCAGAGAGCAAAGCAAACAAATTAGGATCGAAAGAAATGCTTTCGAACATCATAGCGGCATGAGCCGCCATCTGTCTAGCCGTGAAAGAGGTAGATGTCAAGTCAGAGAAAAGTTATCATTATCATTATCAATAACATGGAATGGACTAACAGGCCCATTCTAGGAAATAAGTATAGAACACGCTAGGTGTGGCACAAACATTTAGTTTCATTTTATCTCTTATTAAGTAAAGTTTCCTTCCACATACTTTTTCTATAGATTTTATTCTCTCTTTGGTCATAAAACTGAACATTTTTCCGAAGTATGCCAAAATTTGTCTATTTCCGATCAAAAAGCTTCAATGTGTTTTCATTTACTGCCAAACTTCAATTTTTTGGCATCTTCGGATATATATCATCAAATCCAATCAAATCTCACTCGTTATTTTACGTCAAGTTACACCTTGTCGTAAGTGAGTTTAACTACCAAATCATACCTCCTAATTAAAAATAACAGACAAGCAATTCCCGTGTATGTAATGCTCTTCGAGCTATAATATTTCATGGAAAACATCACATTATATTCTTTTCAGGACAGTGGTGGTAGTGATGATTTTTTCTTTTAGAGTAAGTACAACTAGATAATCGTACTATCTGAACAAATTGAGTGGAAAATACATTTAAAATAAAAGAATTTATTCAGCGAAGGGATTTCGAACTGATTTACAAAATTAAACAAAAATTATTTTAATAAACCGAACACGTCACAAACGAATCAAAAGGATCGTAAGTTCCCTGAGTAACAGAACACTAGAATTTTACATACCCTTGATTAAATCACTCTCACACATAAAGCGGATGACGAGATCAGCAGTAGTCTCGATATCGTCCAGTATGAGTTCTAGTGTCTCCTGCAGGCCGAAGGTTCTTTCATAGGCCAGAGAGATCGGCGCATTGTGTGAGGATGTGGGCCACGATGAAGTCGGCACCACAAGAACCCATAGTGGTGGGGTCATCCCTACTCAAGGGGTAAGATTACGTTGATCTGCCATGAGCTATCCTCAGCCTATACAAAACTACGGCCTTTCTCCGTGAAAGTTGGACAGAGGACAGCCATACGGTAGTTGTCTTAATAACTGAACTGCTCTCAGCTTGTTGGGAGTTCGATTCCCAGGACGCCAAGATGGTTTGACGTAGCTGAAAACAAATATCTTTAGCAGATATATTCATAGGTCCTCGAGGTAAAAGTACCCTTCCTTTTCATATTCATCCGTAAGTTAATTTACCACAATCTCAAAGTGACTTGCAAGTCACGCGAAAGTGATTTTGGTGCCAACACCACACAGCATGTCTACAAGGTCATGAATCTGCTGCACTACTGCGACAACCGAGCCCCAATTTGTGAGAATTTTAATATCAAAAGGGCGGTGTTAATTTCTATTTTAAGGTGATGGTGATGGTTACTGTTTTAAGATGAAGTACGGCTGGACAACCTTCGTCTCTTAGCTCAAATTAGAAAGAAAATGGATGAGGTACCTTCGAATATTGAAGTTACTGGCAAAGGAAAAATAGGGCCGCGACAGTCGTGAATATGGAATATTCTGTAGGGCTCATAAATCTAATAACATCGGGGGTTTAAAGAGAACAAGTGAGGCGTCTAGTATCAAAACCGGCCAAGTCACAAAATTTACGAAAATGAGTTAAGGTTATCAATTTGAAGTAGAAGGATAGCACTATCAGGTGAAACAAGAATATGCTTTAAAATCGTCCATGTCTTCATGTTATAGAGCACTGAATTCTCAGTCGTGCAACAGAATCGGCCAAGTCATGCAGCCAGTGAATTCAAAACCGGCGAAGTCAAGGAACGAGCGACAATCTTTATGATGCAGCATTATTGTCTGGAATCTTGTGTTGTTACATTAAGCAACAATGTGATAATATCAGTAGGAAAAATAGTTCCTTGTAATGTATATTCTTTGAAGTCATAATATTTTGTTTTTTGTTCGTTTGCAACACTTATTTACGTATTCGCGGGCTTCTTACCGTCATTGGCGCCAAAGCAATCCTATTTCCGGTGTGCTCGTATTTGGTCATTATTGTGTGCTGTAACGTGGATATTGTTCCGAGTGGTGAACTGAAAGATTTAATTTCATACCTTGTGAAATTGTACAAATTTGCAACAAAAACGGCAAAGTCAAAATTTAAATTAACAAAAAAGATGGGTTAATTATGAGTTAGATTTCTCAAAACAGCGGAACTTAAATATTAAACCATCAAGGATATAACTGTGAAAAAAAAAATCTTTTCTGACCATCATTGCTTTGTCTCTACAGGTTTTTCGTCCATATTGATAAATATGCCTTGAGTGACTTGGCCGGTTTTGATACTAGACGCCTCAAGTGTTGACCGAGGAAAGTCGGATGAAGAAATTAAAGTGTTGTTGTTGCTGTTTAAATCAACAATCCATAGACTGGTTTGATGCTACACTTCTCATTTCTGCGTAACTACAACGTCTTAAATCTGCTGTTGGGTGCTTGTCACATTCATACCTTCGTGTAATTCCTACCGTTATTACGGCGTACCCTTCCCTGTGAAACCAAGTGAACAGGCCATGGCTGCCTTAAGACTTTTCTTGTCATTCTGTCTCCTCTCGTCAAAGTTAGCCAAATCGTTCTTCTCTCATCAATTCGATTCAGTATCTCTTGATTCGTGATTCGATCTACCCATCTCACCTTTAGCATTCTTCTGTAACACCACATTTCAAATTCGTCTAGTCTCTTCCTTTCTGAGCTAGTTATCGTCCATGTTTCACTTCCATACAAAGCCACGTTCCAGACAAAGTCTTCAAAGACATCTTTCTTATATCAATGTTAGAAGTGAGCAAATTTCTTTTCTTAAGAAGGGTTTCCTTTCTTGTGTTAGACTGGATTTTATGTCCTCCTTTCTTCTGCCAACGTTTGTTATTTTACTACCCAATTAAGAATTTACACTGAGTGGACAAAAGTCACGGGAAGAGGAGTCCCTTTGGAATATGCGTCGTGTATGACCCCTGAGCGTTGTGGCTAGCTGCGGCATAGCTGAGCAATCTGTTACAGACACCAGTGTAGTGAAGATGTCAACACGTCGCGAGTCAAATGACTTCGAACGTAGGTTGATCATCGTCACATGGCGCATGGGTCATATCATTGCGGAGATTACACGCGAATTCGGGTTTCTGAGATCAACAGTGTCAAGGGTGGATCTTCAATATCGCTGAGAGAATATTACCATCTGTGTAAACCGCCGCACGGCAAGAGCACAGGGTTTTAACGAACGGGTATCACGTCGCTTCCGCAGAACCATACTGGGCGCTCGATGGGCTACCATGAGTCAGATCACCGCCCAGTTGAATGTTCGGAGTCAGGAACCCACCTTTACCAGGACTGTATGGAGGCAAGTTAACCGCCTAAGTTTCACCAGTCGACGACCAACTCGTGTCCGTTTGCTGACGCCTTGATACATAGCTCGACGTCGTGCATGTGCCCGGGAACATCGGCAGGGGGTACTATGGATCTACTCTGTTACCCCTACCCATCACGGACGGCGGTCAACTCTCTCAAAGAATGACAGCAACGTCAACCTATGGGCAACATTCTTGTATATAACATACTTTACGTATAATTTTAAATCCCTTGTTAATACAATACGACCAGACGAGCTGGCCGTACGGTTAGGTTCGCACAGCTGTGATCTACATCCGAGAGATAATGGGTTCGAACCCCACTGACGGCATCCCTGAAGATGGTTTTCGGTGGTTTCCCATTTCCACAACAGGCAAATGCTGCGACTGTACCTTAATTAAGGCCACAGCCGCTACCATCCCACTCCTAGACCTTTCCCCGCCATAAGACCTATCTATGTCGGTGAGACGTAAAGCAAATTGAAAAGGAAAATACAATAGGATAAATAAATAAATAAATAAATAAATAAATAAATAAATAAATAAATAAATAAATAAATAAATAAATAAATAAATAAATAAATAAATAAATAAATAAATAAATAATTGTCCTTAATAATCTATATTGGATGTTTGTCTGTTTGTTTTTCTGCCGTTCTTTTATGTACTTGACCGATCGAGATAATTATATTCAACCTCATAGCTGGTACTTTTGGAACATATAGGCTAGGTACTGTTGTGCTGTCTATTAACGGAGGCATGAAGCATCGCTTAATTATGATTGTTCTCCCTAAATGCTATGTCCTATTAAAGTAGGAAGCTTACCAAGTTAACTTACAATTCCGTTTCGTAGAAAAGAGTTCCTATTAATTAATTTTCATCCCACCTACAATAGCTTTCAAGGCAAAAGTCCATTTTGTGTTTGGACCCACACTTTCTCCGATGGAATCAAAAGTAATGTGTAGAATGTCAGTATTTTGAAATAAATTTGCCACTATTTTCAAAAAAATTAAAAGCGCATTTTTACGTGATAAAGAAGCATTTAGAAAATATGGCAGAAGGTGATCATATTTTTCAGGTTGGAGTCGGAGAAACAGTAGGAAAAATGCTTGGACCAATTTCACAGAAATCTCCACGATCTTCTACAGCAGTACCAACACTGCAAAGAGCAGAACATGACAACGATCTCTACTGTACTCTGCAGTATGAATTTTCGATAAGTATTAGCCGAAATTCTTCTATGACAGATTCGGCTCGCTTGCTTGCGAGTAAGGAGGTGAGGTGACACGGAAGAACCACTCAATGCTTATGCTTGCTCAGTAACGGAGGCAAAGTGGGAGGAAATGTAACCGGCTACCACAAGGTCTAGACCACCTCACCGGGCGAGTTGGCCGTGCGTGTAGAGGCGCGCGGCTGTGAGCTTGCATCCGGGAGATAGTAGGTTCGAATCCCACTATCGGCAGCCCTGAAAATGGTTTTCCGTGGTTACCCATTTTCACACCAGGCAAATGCTGGGGCTGTACCTTAATTAAGGCCATGGCCGCTTCCTTCCAACTCCTAGGCCTTTCCTATCCCATCGTCGCCATAAGACCTATCTGTGTCGGTGCGACGTAAAGCCCCTAGCAAAAAAAAAAAAGACCACTTCAAGTTTCTTTAAGTTGATTGAGCGACTGTCATGCGAGCTACGCGCAAACTGACGAGGGTCACATATTATTAGCATAGAGTGCTGAATCACCTCCATTGTCCCATGGAAAATCAGGTGCAAGCTACTATTGGCTGAAATTTGTACTAAACAGGAAGGAGTTGGACGCTTGGAAACATGCGTAAATGCTTGTAAATAAATTAATTATTATGACAAAATGAAGGGAAGGGCCACATGAAAACGGAGGAATCGCTAGGCCTCGGAAACGTCATACACTCGGAATGAGATGAGAACAATACGTATTATATTGGACAATGGAGATTAGAAAAGATGGAAATGAGAGGCCAGGCGCTAGTCTCCTTCTTCTTTAGTCTGTTTACCTCCACAGCTGAACGTAGAGCTCTTCTAGTTCCTTCTCTGCCGTCCTTTGTCCGACAGTCTGTATCCAGTTGTAACCTTCATGGCGTTGGATCTCAACATGTCATATTGTATGTGTGTTACCGTCTTTTGGTGGATCAGCAGAGGTGAAAGAAGGTGCTGGGATGAATAGGTCTCAATATACAAAATGAAAGTTAATATAAAATTTAACAAGGTTATATTTTCTTTTCAAGATCAAGAAATAACAAATATAACAGGTACTCAGTAGCCTAGCAACAAATCAAGAATGTACAATTACAGTTGTTACAGGATTTGGGCTCCGAGACCCAGGCACACAATTCTTGAGCAATTAGCCCAACTTTACCCAAATACAAGGTTTGACAAAGGGGCAGAAAACCCCAATCATGCCCAGGAGCACTTGCTCCCTATTACTCAGTAAAGCCTGCTCGAGGCACACAGAAACCAACTTTAAGAAAGAGCAACCCGCTCTCAAAGTTCAAGCCTATCAAAGGCCACACCAAACTCCACCTTCAAGCTGACCTCCAAACACATGAAAACAGGGGTAAAAATACCCAACCTACTGAGGCCTATTCCATAAAGAAACAGGACAATTACATGGCCCCCAAAATACCAACTTGAGAGGAGGCGTAACTGCACTCCTAATACATTTCTTTAAAATCTATTTGGCACTAGGCCGCTTATGCGAGGGCTAATCCCATACAACGGAGGTGACACGATTGAAAAGTGTTATGACATTACGAGTACTGTAGAAGGGAAAATGTTATAAAAACGTAGTCACCTCAAAACAAAATGAATGGGAGCTCGAGAGGGTTAGGCACTCTCTATCCCAATTTGTAGTTAAAGAGACAGAATTTATACCAAGTGTCTTTTACATTCTAAATATAGGTTACATGAGGAAAGTTTAGAACCCGCCCCGAGGGTTAAACTGCTGAGCTGGCAAGAAAATAAGTTATAAAACGGCCATTACCTGGTGGTTGAACTGCTGCCCGAAGAAAGAGGCGCTTCCCGCCCCCTGCTACATAATTACACGATGAGAGATGTTACTGAAGTGGCACCGAGACCAGAAAAACAGCAGTTTATATACCCTCGCGGAAAATTCGAGACGTTTCATGAATGAGAACCCACACCCCCCTCAACTTTATTGGCTAGGGTCAAGCAACATATCCATATCGGAGAAGACACACATTATTGGTTAAAAATTAATTAAAGAAATTCGGGATTGGCTAAATTCAAAACAAGCGGAAAGAGAAGGGTTATACTGCCAACCCAAAAAATGACTGAAAGAAATTTAACAAAGAACAAACTTATGAACACAAAATTTCTCAAAAAACAAAACAAAAAACAGTTCCTTCACTTCGCACCAGGGTGCACAATTGTAGTTCTTCAGTAGTGCCATCTAGAAGAGAATGTTCACACTTCTCACTACAGAGAAAAGAAATATAAATCGAAAAAGACACAGTTCAGAACTCTTCAAAATTTACAATAGCGACATATTCTGAGAAACTTTAGAATTAACATGGTTGTTAAAGTTCAGGCTTCCTCCAGTAGAGGAGTTCCAACTGGCGCAATGTTTGAATTAGCGGAGCGGAGGTGTACCGCCCGGTACAATGTGGTTGGCCGAAACTTCTTGACTCTTGGGGTATGTACTCCACCAGAGCTTTGGATCATACTTCCTGGCACGTGACACACCCTTTCATACTTGAACCTCGTCATTCGCTCTACCACGTTTGTAATTCCTGTCCTTCTCTTGATCTCCGCAATCCGGATTCGGTCTGGTAAGCTGACCCTAGCATCACCCGCTCCATTGCTCGTTGGCAGACTCTGAACCTGATAACACTTTTCTTCGGGACAGTTTAGAGCCCACAGGTTGTGACAGATACGACACTTTCCTCTTGAGGCTTGCAGGGATTTTTGAGTCTCTGAGGATGTACTTCAGTTTGCTGAATGATGCCTGATTCGAGTTTATTCTTCTGGTGATGTCAGCCTTCTGGTTGTCCCGTCCGAGATTAATCTTCAATGATCTTATTGTCGATCGTAACCTGAAGTTGACATCATTATGGAAAGGATTTTTAGGTACGAGCTTTGAATAAATGTTTGCTTGCCTCTTACCCGGAAGCACTGGGTTCGATTTCCGGGCAGGTTAGGGATTTTTATCTGGATCTGAGGGTTGGCTCGAAGTCCACTCAGCCTACGTGATTACAATTGAGGATTTATCTAACGGTGAGATGGCAGACCCGGTCTAGGGAAGCCAAGACTAACGGATGAGGAAATTCGTCGTGCCGACCACACGACACCTCGTAATCTGCAGGTCTTCGGTCCGAGCAGTGTTGGCTTGGTACGCTATGTCCCGTCGGGGCTATTGCGCCATAGGGTTTATTTTTGTCATAAATATTTCCGAACTGAGCTATCCGAACCCCTAAACTGTATGCAATTCACTGACATAACTGTAGAACGGCTACAAGATACTTGCTCGTTGTTCAACTAGGTTTGCATTCTTATTCGTGCCTAATAATCCTATCCTAAAACCCTTGGCACTCAGCCCCGAAGGGCCTTGGCCTATCAAGCGACTGCTGCTCATCCCGTAGACCTGCAGGTTACACGGTGTCGTGTGGTCAGCAAGACGTGTCATCTCGGCCGTTATTCTTGGCTTTCGAGACCAGGGACGCCATCTCACTGTCAGATAGCTCCTCAGTTCTAATCCCGTAGGCTAAGTGAACCTCAAAACAGCCCTCGGATCGAGGTAAATTTCCTTGACCTGGTCGGGAATCGAGCCAGGGGCCTTCGAGTAAGAGGCAGGCACGTTACCCCTATACCACGGAGCCGGCAGTAATAGTTTTCTGTACGTTCGTTTTCAGTCCTTCAACTTGGGAGGACTGTTGAAGTTCTTGCAGCATTGTTTCAGGTTCACCAGCATCACTGCTGAAGAGTACAACATTATCAGCGAACATATCTTCTAGCGCCAAGGTAAAAAGTTTCAGCAGCGTTGTTTACCAATTTTCGATGGCTCTCTCGATTGGAAATTCACCCACGACCTATTCCTCTTCAGAATTGTCGTAGAATACATTACTCCCATCCCTTAGTTCCGGATCACCTGAAACTGGAGAGAAAGTAATCATTTTTTGCAATCCAAATTTTGTTCTGATACCTTCAATACTTTTCTTATTCCAATTAGTTTACCTAATACTACACGAAACTGTTTACATCCATTCTCCAAATGGAAAATTGTGCGACGAGCTCGATTCCCATAGTCATCAACAGTCAGCAACTGTTAAGTTAATCATCACTGACCTGTATTTACGGCTGTCGCCCGTGTGACACAATGCTGACCTAGTCATCATCATCATCATCATCATCATCGTCGTCATCATCATCAACATCATCGATTTTCCGCTCCAGCAAGCCGGGTGCGGGTGTTTACGAGCCTCTTCCAGTTCGTTAAGTACATCCACAGCTGTTTTTCTACCTTTAGCTGCCAATTTAAATCAAGTTTGGAAGGTCTTTGAAAATTTGCTTTTCCCAACTATCACGAGGCCTCCCATTGCATCTCTTACCAACAACATTCCTTTCATAGTATTCTCTTGGGGCCCTAATTGGCGCCATCCTTTTCGTATGTCAACACCATCGTAATCTGCTTAATTCTAAGGTTTCCAACAGGCTCCTGTCCAATCCAAGTTGTTGCCGAATACTGTCAAACTTTATTTTGCCTCTCCTTGTCTTTTGGAGACATGACCGAAGGAACGTCATTTCAGTGGCCTGTAGGTTACTTTGTGGAGATCTAGTCAACGTTGCTTCTTCCAGTCCGTGTGTTGGAATTGGTACAAATAAGTTTTGCAGAGCATGAGCTTGAAACTTGGGGAAATGAGTCATCCCAAAGTAATTGACGAACAGAAAGATAGAATTTTCATGCAACTGTTATTCTATTGCCAGATTCTTGGTTTATGGTATAGTCAGAAGAAACGAAACTCCCTGATTATTTGAAATTATTGATAATATTGTACACCTAGTATTTTCTTAAATTATTTCAAAGAAATTTGAAATTTATCGAACATTTCCCGCGATAAATTGTACCAGTCCCTAGTTTCTCTACATATAAATAGATATTTGCCCCAGTTGAATTCCAAATTTTCTTCATATCATGATATTTCCGATCTTTAAAATCTCCCTCTCAATCTTATTCATCTACTAATGTCATTCCACGCCCTCTCTCCACTGACAGCTCGGAACATACTGCTTAGTCTTCTCTGGTTAAAGTTTGCAACACTTTCGTTACGCTAGTCTTCTGTCGTAAATCATACAGAATAAATCATGCTTCTTTCCTTTAACTATTTTCCAGTTTATGTATCAATAAATTCTGGTGGAGGGCCCATACACTGGAACCATACCCTAACTGGAGTCATACCAGAAACTTACAAGTTTTACATCCGGCAGAGATACTGGGATTTATAAAGGGCGATGTAAACAGACAGTTTAGGAAACATGACAACTAGAGAATGGATGTGGAAAGTGGTATGGAACACTGAGAGGTAATGGAACGTAGCCTTTTGCGAAGAAAGAAAACGTAGAGGGTGATTGTCCTTGGATTACACATGCATTTTAAGAAAAGGGAAACAAATCAAAACTCAAAACAGAAAGATCTTTACAAATGCAAATTAAAAGTTTATTAAGCATGCCCCTAGATATGCACATAACGTTGAAATGAATTTAATCACTTAATTTGAATTGAAAGAAAATTATCTAAGGATACATGATGTTTAATGAGGGCTGATCCCAAACACAGAGGTACAGAAAACTTGCATCACTACCCAAAACACTTCAGGTAATGTGCATAGATTTTCAATACATATGAAAGGCGACACAGACATATGGGGAGGCAAACCCGAAGGATAGTTACATTATAAAATACAAAATCAAAAATCAAAATAAATCGGTATTGCCTCCGAAAAAGAAGGTACAGTACAAGATTTTAGCCAAAAAGCTAAGACATTTCGGCAAATTTAACGCTGAATGTGAAACTCGAGGAAAGTTTAAAACCGAAATAAACGTAGAAGCAGTGCTTACCCTGAGACCAGGTTTTCCCACGAGGGGACTGAAGGAGGAGCACGACCACTGGCTACGATGGTCAGATGATCAAAGACATAGATCCTGCCTCGTTCCCACCGAAGGAGTTGTGTAAGATCGAGAAACAAAAAATGGTGCAGCCACCAGAGAGTATCAGCCAGAAAACAGACTTCACCCTCGACTTTCACATTCACCAACCACATTTAATTTTATTTTCTACAATCAAAAGTATCTTCGTTCTTGCTGATCAAATGTTCGAGAAAAGTCTTCGTTTACGCATCAGAACATGTACGTGTAGGTGCATACAGTTTAACCAATTTCGACAAAAATTAAAATTCACAAATAAAATATAATTTAGATTCAAACTCTAAATATGAGTTTCTAAAACAGAATTCTTCCAAGTCCAAATGTCCTAACAAAATAAAACCTTTAAAACAATAAATTAAGAAATTTCAATCAGTTCCCACTGCTGTCTTTATACTGCTATAATAATAATAATAATAATAATAATAATAATAATAATAATAATAATAATAATAATAATAATAATAATAATAATAATAATAATAATAATAAATTACTTCCGGACGATGAGTGAAATTGGGAAGCGTACAACTGTCTCGGGAGCACGAAGTTTAGTGGGATGTGGGTTGAGAGGAAGCGAAGTTAATCCTCTCAAGAGCGTTCCAGGAACCTGAGTGTAAGCGAAGAGTGTTTGCCTGTTATCTCACTTAACACGCAATGCACACTCGGTAAAATGGAGTGAACTAAAGCAATCATACGCTTGGCTTAGTCTTAGACTAACTGAGTAAGAAACTGTCCTAAATACAAATATTAGGAGAAGAGCGATTTACTCCTAGAGATTCTCTTATTCGTTAAAAGTTAGATATTCAAGATACATTTCACAGAAGTAGTACCACAAGATGTAACTCTAGACTCTTGCGCGAAAGTTAAATATAATGAAGTGAGCAAGCAAAGATTCTCCGTACAGGCCATGGAGGTCTTTGGAGTGGAAAGTAAAAGCCTATACTGTTCTGGAAAATATTATAGGCTGGTACTCTACTTTCTTCTCAAACAACCACATAATTAAATATAAATCAATATAAAATCAAGGATTGCATTCAGACAAAGAGCAGTTATAATTTTAGCCTGATATTCCCACGAGTAGAGCCCGGAAATTCAAGCATTTGGTTTTGCTAAAATAGGCAGGCGAATAAGTACTTCATGTTTAGGAAATCGACAGTAGAATAATTAAAATAGACATTTATAAAGACAAAATTGGCACTAAAATAATACAGATGCTTTAATGTAAGCCACGTAACACATACATGCATCATATTTTAGTACTTATGTCTTCCTGGGTTGGGGATGATAGGATAACGTCAACAGTATCCCCTTCTGTCGTAAGAGGAGGTGACTAGAAGGGGTACTAGGGTGTCTCTACTTGGGAGTGTGGGTGGGCGACCACAGTTCCCCTAGTTGAGTCTTACTTGTGACGGGTTCATCGCTCTCACCTTTCCTGCCTCACCTCTCTTGTTCAACTCTTGTTCTTTTCTGACCCGCAGGGCCTAGGGGATCTTTCATTTCCACATTTCTCGTGGTCCATCCCTAGCTTTTGCCGATAACTTCATTCTTCGAAGTATCGGGCCGCTTCACTTTTCCTTCTGATTAGTGTTATAAGAGGATGGATAGCTAGTTGTTCTTCCTCTTAAAACAGTAATCACCACCAGCACTTAATTTTCTGTAGCAAGGACAGGACCTGGCAACTCTCTCGACCATTTGGCTTGTGAAGCTTTTAGTAGATTTTTATCTATAAAGTTAAAATGATTACTTATTTATTATTAATACCGTATTGAATTATAATTTTCTCTCCATTGATTAATTTTAATACATAAATAACAGCAGAAAATATCTACAGCTTAAGAAATGGGAAAAAATGCGTTCATCTTTCAAATAGGCTAAAACAGGAGAAAACGGTAAAATAATAACGGGTCCTACCGTTCCCAAACGTACGGAAACATGTTTGCCTATATGTGACACTTCAATATATCCACCCAGATAAGAATGCGTTTTGCGTAACTTCCGGGTTCTACTCATGAGCATCATAAGAAGCCGAATTTTTTACCGATATAGTCACCCAGTAATGGGGAAAGTTATTTCGCAAACTTTACAAGGCCCTTTTTCAAAAATATCGGATAAAATTAAAACTTATTGCAAAGCTCAGCTATAAGTTCCTTTAAGTCACTTTAAAGTTTTCTAATTGAGCCTCCCGTTTGAAACGGAAAAAATACCACCACTTTATTGTTCAACATGCGTAAAAAATTTATTTGGGTGCGATAAAAATCTCGACTCCACATAAATAAACGTAGAATAAAATAAGATAAATTTTGGTGTAGCTTATTTCCATGTGCGACATAGGTGCAACTTTTTATTAACGTATAAATTCTGGTGCCCATACTATGTTTTCCATGGTAGCAGTATCTTTAACCTAGACACTACGCTATTTATATGACCGGGCGCCTTTTTTCTCAGGAATTAACCTGATATCCATTGTTGATATAGGTTGAGTGGACCTCAGCAGCATGTGCCTCTCCAGTACTGGAAAATTCATTTCTAAAATCTTCGACTTCCTGACGTGGAAATGAACCCACCTCCTTCTGAATGAACTGATCACGGCTTTACCGTCTTGGCTGGACATCCCGTAATTGTAATATAGGTTAGTGTATTTCTAAATACTCCAGATCCTTCGCTGAATGGTTAGAATATATTGGATTCCGAGGGTTATGTGATCAATTCCCACATATATCGGGGGTTTCAACCACGTTTGGTTGGTTTTTCTAGCATGGGGGCTGGATGGTTGGGAAGTTCTTAATAAACACCCGTTCATTTACATGCAACACATAACACAACTAACCTCCGCAAAGAAACACGTAATAGTGAACACATTTCTCCACATTGGTTTGTTGTCATGAAGGGCATCCAATTTTCAAACTAGGGCAGGTCCACATGTGCGACACACATTTCACTTACGACTCCCCCAGAGTGTGGGGAAATGGGAAGGGGAATAATAATAATAAAAATAAATGTATTTCCAGTGAAGAAGGGATGCATTTCATCTGGTGGCGACAATCGTCCATTCGCACCACCATTTAAAACGCCTGAATGGTATGCATAGCCACTTAACAGCGTGGGCGAACAAGTTGCCGTCTTAACTCCTAGCCTTTCCAGTGCAATGACACCTGTGTTATCACTGCTGTAGAGCGGGTCGTGATCTCGCCAGGCTGAATATTCCAGCTGGGTGGTTTACAATGCCAACGGATCAGCTAGTAATTCGGTTGGACAGCCCATCCGTTGATTTATCACGCTATTACCTCTTGATGTAGTCTGCACATAAAGAATTGCAATTTACAAGAAATACAGTGTTCCAAAACATTCATAAAGTAAGCGGGGAGTTGGTAGTACACCCCTAAAACAACATAGGAAGTTCCTATGAATATATGTCCTACGGTCCATCATTTAAGAGTTGCAGCCTTTCCAACTTTGTACGGGAAGCGTTGCTTAATGAACTTTTCTGGCACATACCATGTCGTGAAGCTGTCGTTATGTTGGTGCACCAGCAGGGATTCTAATACAAGAAGTGCTCAAAACGTCCACCATGCGCCTGAATGCAGGCCTGAACACGCTACCTCATCGATTGTCGGATACGTCCGAACACTCCAGACATCGATGGCAATGAAGCGCTGTAATATCAGTTACGGCATGCCTGCCTCCAAGCTTAATCCTACCGAGCTCGATAGCTGCAGTCGCTTAAGTGCGGCCGGTCGGGAGATAGTAGGTTCGAACCCCACTGTCGGCATCCCTGAAGATGGTTTTCCGTGGTTTCCTATTTTCACAGCAGGCAAATGCCGGGGCTGTACCTTAATTAAGGCCGGGCCGCTTCCCTCCCACTCCTAGCCCTTCCCTGTCCCATGGTCGCCATAAGACCTATCTGTGTCGGTGCGACGTAAAGCAACTAGCAAAAAAAAAAAAAAGCTTAATCCTAAATACAAACTCCCACCTCCTTCTCCAGCAGTTTAGGTAATAAGTAAAACAAGCGTAGCTGTAAAAATGATCGACCGTAGGACATATGTTCTTAGGGATATTTTGTGCTGTTTTGGGGAGTACTATCCATCCCGCGAATACTCACCACATATTCGGGAATATTCTGTATATGATTCTGATGTACCTCTGAAATAACTTTTTATTTCTAGTCTCATACTGAATTGTCATTGAGTCTATTCTCCTATTCTCCTCTTTTTTATGTTCCTTACTTCCTTTACAGGTTGGGTCAAAAATGATACACAAGCACAAAGGGTGGAAGGTTCACGATATAAGAAGTAAAATCTCCTCACTGAATATGGGGTCACAATCGAGGCACTCGCGAGATGATGGCGGGCGCAAGTAGGCGCCCCGTCACTGAGATGATTTCTTGCACACGTGGACACACCGTACGACTAACGTGTTTGTAAACCAGGTGCCGCAGTGATAGTTAGTTACACATAACTAAACCACACCTTACACCCCGTTAGCAATAGCTATTTTTAAACACAATGCATGGCCTACAGCTTTGGATAAGGAAGATGGTATATGATGCAATAGTTGTTTACGCAAAAGTCGCAGAAAGTTAAATTCTACGTTACGAGTGGCACGGACGGAATTTCGAAGCGAGTGTCATAAACTTAAACGAGCATGGTATTCCCTTTAGTGGCTGTTGTGTACAATACTTCATTCTATACTTTGATTATTTTTTATTTTTTATTATATATATTGTACCCTATACGGTCACATTTGTGGATCTAACCCTATGTTACCCCTAGCACGTGTGTGTCGTCTTCACAATGTGTTCTTTGGACCACATTTTGATACTGGGAAGTAATACATCTTTTCGCCCAACGTCTTTGGATAACGTGAAGGGCAATAAAACAAACGCGAAGAAGAACTTAATTCTCTTTGCATCTCAGAGCATCGTCTTTACAACAGCGAAGTGTCTGCACGTTGTCAGTTGTTCGAAATCTTGAGAAGGCTGCCGCAATGAAGTTACAGTAGATAATATTTAAACATGTGTTGGTAAACTTTACTTTGTTCAAGATAGTAGTTTCTACCACGTAAATCTGGGCGCTTGAATTTTGAACACTAACCGACACTAATGCGAGCGTGCAAAAGCTATAATGAAATAACTGTGCTTTAAGTATTTGGTAATAAATATTTATTTCACCAGATGTTACATTGAACAATAATCTTGAAGTACGATAGCTGATGCCCGCGTACATTTGAATAGAGTATCTTGGAACATTAAATAATGTGACTTAGAAATGAAATGCTAATCGTAGAGAAGTAACAAAAAATAGTGTAAATATCCAGTGATTTTTGTCAACGAAGAAATGTTAATTTTATTTTAAAAAATTGTGATATATGCGCGTCAATCCTTGACACATGGTCAAGCTATATTTTCCTATATGTGTTTCATAATCTTGAACTTGAGTGTATGTAAACATGAGTAGTTTATAATGCAAAAAATTTGTGTCGAAGTACAAAAATTCAATTACAATTATCTTATGTTACTCATGGTATTAGGTATCGAACAAGTTCGAGGTATCGTTTCGCAAAAGTTCAGAGCAAATTTGTAAGTTCATTCCATCGTTGCACATGTTCATCAGGGATAAGGCAATATATTGCCCCCATTTTTCCCGAGCTAAGCCCAGCCATCGAGCGAGAGATCCCAAGGTGGACCGTTCGATCGTTGACTATCACTTTCTAGAGGCATTTAAGGGATGTTAAGGATTGATGACCAAGCAGGATAAAATGAAATGTTAAAACAACACTCTGACATTTATTCACATAAGCAAACAACAAAATGAAAATATTCTTGCTGATATGTTTTATAACATAGAACTTTCATGATATTGCATTTCTTCCTCTATTTAGAGTGACACGTGTTCTTAACCTCCAGCCTTACTGTGCTGTAATGAAAGCCAAAGGAATAATTAGGCCACTTGCCTTTCCAAATCAAAATATTTGATTGAAAGAATTAAAAATATTAACACATAGATTCGTAAAATAATTAACAACTGTCTTGTTAACGAGGGCTTTACAATAAATGTGTTCAACGCTTTACCAATTCAAAGTAGTCTCAACACGTGGTTTTAAGATGTACTCAACTGAATTTATCATTTACAGTATTTAATATTAGTCAATGACACCAACATGAACTTCAGTAGAAAATGAAAATTGATTTCAAAATTCTCAAAATAATTTATTATTATTATTATTATTATTATTATTATTATTATTATTATTATTATTATTAATTTCTCATTATTTAATTAACCTATGTTTCAGTGTCACACGATCGTGTTCTCATCAATTTTCCACTGCATCATTTACCTACTGATCGTCATTAGCATTTCAGAATACTTATTTCCAATTAATTATTATGACTTGATTTCACCATAACTCAAAGTAATCATGCGGCTGACGACTTCTACTTCTGATCTTTGTATTTCATTTCTATTCAAATTAATCTTAAAATATTTCAAAGTTCAACTATAAATGATTCAGAAATTTACATTATCCACGTGTGAGCTAGTTAAATAAATTTTATTTACAAATCGAGTGCCTTCGTAAAATAACGAGATGATCTTTCCTTTTAAATCTCGCTAATGAAGAAAATAAATCCCTTTTCTAGTCTTCCTCGACTTGAGTTGATCAAACTTTCCCTTAAGGGCATGAAAATTACTTCTTAAGGCAACACACAACGATGAGTGTAATCTGCGTCGCAGCAAGTGCACGACCAGATCAAATTAAATGGGACCAACATGATACAAGAGAAATATACATATTTACATACACACACACATTCACACTAGGAAACACGTCTTTTATGTACATTATTTACATCGAAACCTGTTTTGACAAGTTTATTCATGATTTTTACGAGTGGTCAGGTCGCGTAATATCTAGCAAAAATAATCTGTGAACTGAAATTATCCTTCATTAATGGTGGCTAGTGATCGAAGTCATGGGTATCACTTGGTAGAAATACATTTCACATATCAATGTAAGTCCATCTAACTCATGAAATTATAGTGGAAGATTCTACTAAAAGCCATAAGCACTACCATCGTTTGGGCTACAGGTTGAAACTATCGCGAGCGTGAGCCTTAATCGTACTATTTTTATTCCCTACCTGTGAAATACACTCGCAACACGTGCTCCAATAATTATAATCTATCTTGCGCTCCCAGTACACAAGAATAAGTCAACTATCATCATTAAATCATCAATTGCTCAAACATACAATAAATATCCCTCGGGATAAGTCATATTCCAGACCCTTCATGAACAGAGCACATTCAATCTCACATATAAGGACTCTACAGTAATTTTATGGCTCACGAGCGTTTAATTCTGTTTTACCCGATCTTTAGTCAATATTATTATTATTTAAGTGATTATTACATCTACTGATCCTCGTGGAATATCGTAAAATTAGATGACTTCACCATAAATACAAGTGATCATGAAAGACACTAGGTTCGACCCTATTCACTCAAAATGTACACGCAAATTTCAGTCCAGTAACTTTCAACATTACAAGGAAAGTAGATTTATCGTGTGGTCAGTGATTATTAAGTATAAAGCTCCTAAGCATGGGATATCAATCAAAGACAACCTACATGTCTACTCTAATAGATTCCAAATTTCATTCACACGTACCTAGTCTACCACGACACCTTAAGAAGTGGAAAAATGAAATATTTCTAACTACAACAAACTAATAGATCTACGACTTAAAGAAGAAAGACCTCTAGTTGTACAAAAGGTAAGACAGATAAATTAAATTAAAAGGTACTCAAGTTTTAGATGGAGTTCGATTCCCGTCGACAGTCAATTATTCCAGCATTTTCCTCCGGTCAGTCTCCTTCCAATTACCAGATACGCCTCACATTTTTACAGCTCCATGGAGGCTCTGTAGCAGGTGTCCCTCGATGAAGTTGTGTTGCCGGTGGTTGTGGAATTGTCCATCTTGAGGTGTTCAACTTCTAAGACGACTTCCGTAGAACGCCGGTCACAAGCTGTAACTGAGATGACAAAATTAAGTATTTCGCACAAGCACACGTCGAATATTAATAGCTCGTCTACACAGTCACACTTAACTTGGTTCTTAAGACGTTTTTATTCCATAGGAATTCACTAATTCGCTAAATTCTGGCAGAACGGGCGTTAACTTGAACTGGAAATTACTTCTCCACGTGGTCCGATAACGTAGTTTCCACACAGCAGCACAGCGAAGAATATTCAGGGTAAGAGCAGGATATTCAGAGAGAGCAGGATATTCAGAGAGCGATTTACTCGAAACAAGGCCTTTTTATCTTATCAGCCTGGGAGGTGTGATCTTCAACGAGAACGGTAATTGGCTGATGGTCTCATTTAATTGGCTAAGACTATTCCAGATTGTGAGTTGCGCGCGTGCGGTGGTAATCACGTGGTTTGCTCTGACCTTGGCACAGTCCTGCCGGTGTATCACCCCTCTGAACGACGAAAAAAACTCGTTCTTAGCTCGCCACTACTCCCCAAATGACATGCTGCAGCTCCAAGCAGACAATAAAACTTTTACTCTCCACTTGTTGAAAATATTCATAATATCGCCAATTTTAACGGGGACAATATATAGTGACCTGCAAGACTTCATGGAGACATCCATATCCCCTTTCATCCGGATTCAACATGTGTAGGAGGAATATGACGACTAACCAACCTCCAGGCCTTTTCAGTTCCAATATGGAAGCTTAAATCTTGGAGTATTTTTATCCTACTTATATTTTTATCGTAAGTGAAATCACGTCGTAATAAATTGTTACAATTCCATCATAACATTTGTATACATCATGACATGATTACTATTGTTTTCTTGTATGAGTACCTAGAATTCGAATGCTGATAAAATTTATATTATTACGAGTTGCAATGACAACCAAATCATATTTAAAAATTTATCATGCTAGTGAAATTTGGATTCAGAATTTTTAAATTATTATACACAGTTCTAAACGAGTGTACTTTGATAACATTACATGCAAATCAATACAAAATTATCTTGGACTGATCGAGTAATATTTAAAAATTTATGAATGTGTCATATCTGAAATTTAAGTATCTTTGACCTAATTTTCATAAGATGGCTATGATATACTAAAATATATGGTTTGAAGGTTAACACGTATTTAAATCAAACTAAGGAACATTAAATTGACTACGAGTATTAATGAAGTGAATAATTTAATAGTTAAATTATAACAGGAGAGGAAGTAGAGCCACAGCTGATTATAAAGGTTATATTCTGTTTTTCATTTGAAATATAAGGTCAAGGTAAATTCTTACTCACTGATGATTATATTATAGCACAATTATGGCTTATTAATAATAATAATAATAATGTTATTTGTTTTACGTCCCGCTAACTACTTTTAAGGTCTTCGGAGACGCCGAGGTGCCGGAATTCAGTCCCGCAGGAGTTCTTTTACGTGCCAGTAAATCTACCGACACGGGGCTGTCGTATTTGAGAACCTTCAAATACCACCGGACTGAGCCAGGATCGAACCTGCCAAGTTTGGGTTAGAAGGCCAGCGCCTTAACCCTCTGAGCCACTCAGCCCGGCATTATGGCTAATTAGTAGTGTAACTTGCCAAATAAAAAAGGAAGTAAAAGAGAGGAAGGAGATGTAAATCTATTCCAAATCTCTTAGATTGTTCTATTTGAGATGGAGGTTTACCTGAGTTTGTGTCAGTACAATTACTACAGGTATCACGCTGGATTTGTAATGTCATGTTTTTTACCATATTGTGTCTTCAGTAATAATATATATTCTTGGATGTTGGTTTTTGTCTCTCATTGTGAAGATAGCCATCCCAACGCACTCATTGTTTCGTACTGACCCATATCGACCCGAGATTTCCTTGCTCGCCTCTGTACCTAATTCCTTTTAGGACACAATATATATAGTACTCATGACAGGGACTGGTTAGGCTACCCGCCATCTTAGCTGCTACAAGCTGGATCACGTCCAAGGCTAAACTGCGTCATACACTCTAGAACCGTTTACAGCAGAAAAATTGATAACTTCTTTAATAATCATCGTAGCGGAATAAAAATTACATTACTGTGATCGCCCCATCTCAAACGTCTCCTAGCGTGGATATTAGGAATCAAGGAATCAAAATTTATTCAACTTTAAAGGAATATGGTCATGAAGATGACGTGTGGCTTGGGCAGGTAAAAAGGCCTCTCTTCAGCCAGATAGAGAGTGGTAACAATTGATGGTCCATCCCAGTTGGACCTGTCGCGGGATACGCCGAGATTTTGTACAAAGTACTTAAACTCTGCAAGAGTGATTACGGAAATACGAGTGTGATGGAACTACAAATCGTAAGTGTGAAAACGAGCTTAGAAGTATTATATGCATGATTATGGTTGATAGCAGGACTTGTGATATCAAATATCGAGTGTTTCGAATAGGAAATTCTTCGACACGAACTTTAAACATGGTATGTGCCTTATTGAATGATTAACTTTGTGAATTTTTCACTTCTAGTGTCTTCAGTGTAATACACATTTCTCAAATGAAACTTTAAATATTTCTAATACTCCAAGTGAATAACTTGTAAGTTTTGCTCTTTCGGGTGTTACAAATATGATAGACGTTTTCCAATGAAACCTCTGAATTTCTCACGTGATTTACTGACCACTCTAATATGCAAATATTGCTAAAGAACAGTAACAGAACAGACAAGTGTCTTAGGAGCATTTATTATGTATTCACGAGCTTTGAAGGCACAACGGTATTGCTTAACCTGTACATATTATTCGAGTGACTTTAGTATTCTTTGAATGATATAAACAATTTCAGTAGAGTTACAACTGTGATCAAACAATTCTACGACTGTTAATTTACATTAAAACTGCGTAGGAATACAATTAAACAGGACAATGACTGAGAAGTACCGAATCACGCGAATCATCTAAAATAAACATTGAAACATTGACATGCCCCACAACGGGCGACTTAAACGCACTCTACAGTGTGCTAGCAGCAGTGCCAGACCTGTAGCTCAGATCCTTTCAAACAGAACAAAGATGGCCTAGGCCACCATAGCTCAATTGGTAGAGCAACCGACGCGAAATCGGGAGGTTGTGGGTTCGGATCCCACTGATGTCCGGCTGGCCATACGTTGAAAGTCTGTTTCGATTAAAATAAACATTGTTCGTGTGGAAAGACGAACTCTTATGCCCTAGGCTATAGTCATTTTCTACGGCAAACACTATCTGTTTACAGAACCTTATAAACTTTATTCTTTACTTGAAGGCGATAAGCAATCACCGACAATTTATTTCTTTTAAATTAGCCCCCCTACTTCAACCAAGCGTGCAATCAATTCGGCTATTAGACAGTGCTAACCAGTGCTGATAGAGATTAAAAATACCAAGTGTGCGTGTTAATATCGATTAGGGGGACTATATAATGTGGACACTCGTACAAATCAAATCACGAGTGAAGTGACCCCGCTGCTAGAACATTCAGAACATCTGACCGACGAGGGATCGTGACAGTCTACGTTGGAGAGTGGTCCTATGGGAAATGCAGCCTACGTTGGATTTTGGTTCCATGGTAGACGACGGTGCCTGAAAACCAAGATACACAGCCTTGAAGACATCTAAAGCTGTACACAATGTGATATGAATATTTTTGCTATGGAGATTTTCTTTTGACACTTTTGCAATAAATTCAATTCACAAGAAACTCTAACATTTGGTAGTTAGAACCTCTCCCTCTGTACTATTGCTCTAGTAAAACAACTCGGCTACGCCCAGTGTTAAGTTCATGTTCTCAAGCAAACTTTGAGTTAGTTCGGGCGATTTACTGGTACAATGTATATATGTATACATTCTGACACGTCGCAAGGCAAATCGTCAGTGTTTGATGATGTGAAGTTTTGTTGCTTGCGTTGCACTGAAACATATGAGACGTAAAAATATGACGTTGTGTGGTGATAACATACCAAGCATCATGTTATTTGAAGCAGTGAAGTCAGGCAGAGAAACAATTCGACAAATTTGAGTCAGGTGTTCGCTGATTCATAATCACTTCTGACAATCCGTGTTCATATTAGTCTGAACTAGAATTGAACCAATCAGACACGATTTCGAATAAAATTGTCCGGAAACAAATGACTATGCTGTAAAGTCTATTTTTCATAACTCTGTTAATTCTTGAAAGAAGCAAGTCTGTTTTGCCATAGTATGGAATAAAAAACTTTTTTGTACTTCTAGGCGCAACGGCGGTATATAAAGACTACAATTTTGAGAGAACTAAATATTTCACACCGAAGAATAAGTACCGCGCAAGAACCATTTAAGTAATTTTACAGGAGAAGCAAACATCGTTTTTCATTAGTCTTTCTTAATAGCCATATCGACAATTATGTCGCATAGCATCTCTGAGTTCGGATGTTGTGATGCTAAGTCTTCCCTACATTTCTGTACGGTTTTGAAGGTTGGATGCTCAGCCCTTTGCTGGAGAGGCGGATTGAAGCTTTCTAAATGTACTTGTACAGAATAATGCTTCGAATATCCTGGGTAGAAAGTAAAACCAATGAGGAACCCCTCAACTTGTTAAACAAGGAAAAAACTAGCTTCTATCAACCATCAAGGAATGAAAGCTCGGGTAAATAATGAGAAGTGAAATATATGAACTTCTCCAACTCATCATCGACGGAAAAATTGAAGGGAAACGATCCTTCAGGAGACGTAGAGATTCTTGGCTTAAAGACCTGCGCCGCAGGTGTGGATGAACCTACATTGAAATCTGTTTCGCGAATTATTATAATATATTGGATCACCAAAACTTCTTAGGGAGACGAAGTCGTAGGAAGAAGACATCTTAGAATCACGCATGTGTTGACAACCTATAGAATATGTAATAACCCCCTGTTACGGAATGGATGTGTTTTTCCATATTTCCACTGTTAAGAGTTACGAGATTTTTATATTATTTCAGCACATTTTCAGAGACTCGAATGTAACTCAAACTGCATGAAAGGTGGAGATAAATTAATTTTTACTGGAAAATATTACTTTACGTGACTGCAACAGGTACTTTATATTATATTTCAATATTTATTTCTTATTAAGTAAGCATTATTTAGACAAATACATGTAAAATATTTAATATCTTTATCAACGGCCAACGTATATTTCACACTAATTTCTGCCTACTGATATGTACGTGGTCGAATAAATTGTCGCTGGAGGGCGGTATGAATCATTTTCCTATATGAACATTAAAACAAGAATAATAGTTAACACCACCTTTCCAATACTTATCTTTCCTTATATTTAGGAAATAAACATTACATTTTCCTATTTTTTTGTCATTGAGCTCCTTGACGAGGTGCTGACAAGCTGCGATATCATTCAGTATTGGTATTTCAACGACGAACGTCTGGATATTATGAGCTTCGTAAAACATGTATATCTATACCAGTTTTGTCACGGTTATAGAATCCTAATGAAGTTACTCTGAGATACTGTCAATTCAATTTATTCAGATGTGTACCAAAGTCATGTCAACCTGAGAAAGGAACAAGCATCCACGTTGTTAACCACACTGTAGTAGCTTTACACGCGACATTGATCTTGTCTTCTGTATGTTTTGTATTTTTTCCCACTCCACTTGTTTTGAGGCAAGACGTTTCCATTTTTTTCCGTCGCATGTTCTCTTTAGTTCCAACAACGCTATGGCTTCCTGGACTCTCTAGAGTCCCACAAGGCGGCGTTCTGGGACTCCTTTTGTTCTACCCGTTCATGGGTGACCTGGGAAATTACATTACTCCACCCTGTTTTCCGCCCTTAGTCGCTCGTGGAGGTGAAATAGAAAGCTTGCTGTAGTCATTCGTTGGGTCGTGACATGTGACATATAACTGGGATACAACGTGTCCTTTGTTCAGTAATAAAATTATATTTCTTTCAATACACGCCAAACATTTTGCCACTTATTTTGGTATTTATCTCGAATTTGATACACAAAATAAGAATATAAGCTAATTTTAATATGGATATATTTTAGGGCTATCTTAAATTAGCGTCATCACTTTCGCTACACCTTTGTAACCATAGCAACCAGTGTTCGTCTATGTATACTAGGTCAGTAGCGTCATCCCTTCTAGGTGGCCCACCCCACCCCATCAGGGTGGGAATTAGAACTTTAGTACATAGATAGCGTCATCCGTCGGTAGATGTAGAGTAAGCCTCGGCCTAAAAGTGCCGGCTGGTCTGTGGTCCAACAGCTCTGCACTCTGACCGGCCAACTAGCAGAGGAGTGTTGGCTATGGCTCTACCGTGGCTCTACGCGCCTGTATTCGGAAGACGGGAAAGGGATGGCCCCCACCGTTGGCTGTCCTGAGAATGGTTATCCGCGGTTTTCCATTCTCCTGCCGTGGCTCGATGACCTTTGATGTTAGGACTCTTTAAACAACAAGCAACAATCAACCATTCTCCTGCACTAAGGCGAATGCCGGGACAGTTCTTAGTATAGGCTACGGCTACCAACCCCCTCACCTTTTCCGAGCATCTCCTTTACCGTAACAAATCTCCAGGCTTGAGAGATGGCGTAACCGTCTAAGTGGCCTGTCTCATTCTACAGGGGAGGAATAAAAATATTTTAGTATTAGTAGTAGCGTCATTCTCTCACTGTGCGCTTTCTCCCTGTAAATAAGAGCTTAAGAAAATCTCATACAAGTGAACACCGTTCTACTCCTCATTCCAGAATTAAAATCCTTCAACTGGTCGGAAAATGAACCCAGGCCCTTGGAATGATAGACAATTACTTTATATCTACACCACAAGGTTGACGCATAATAAAAATAATAATTATAGAGACTCAGCGGATCAGGCGGAAGAGCGTTGGCCTCTCACGGCTGGGTTCCCTGGATCAAATCCCGGTCACTCAATGTGAGATTTGTGCTGGACAAAGCGAAGGCGGGGTAGATTTTTCTCTGGTTACTTCGGTTTTCCCTGTCGCCTTTCATTCCAGCAACACTCTCCAATATCATTTCATTTCATCTGGCAGCCATTAATAATTGCTTCAGAGAAGTGCGGCAGGCTTCGGCAGCCAGCAAAATTCCTATTCTCACGGCTAGATGGGGGCTTCATTCATTCCATCTCTGACCCGGTCGAATGACTGGAAGCAGGCTGTGGATTTTCATTTTTCCATAATAATAATAATAATAATAATAATAATAATAATAATAATAATAATAATAATAATAATAATAATAATAATAATAATAATAATACGATGTTTACTTTTAATGAGGTCTAGATGTATTTCGTTTTATCACAGTTCACGAGCCTTACCATTCGTTTGAGGATATATTAATTTTTCTTTTCGATTTGTCGGAACTTTTTATCTCCCATGTGGGTGGAGTCAAAGGATTAATTTAGTGCGCATCATAAAAGGCTATTAAGTGGAGAACAACCAAAGAATCTGTTCTAGCTGTTTCCTCTTTTAAGCATAAAAACATATCGATGATTCTGTACTTACCGGGCGAGTTGGCCGTGGGGTTAGAGGCCCGCGGCTGTGAGCTTGTATCCGGGAGATAGTGGGTTCGAATCCCACTGTCGGCAGCCATGAAGATGGTTTTCCGTGGTTTCCCATTTTCACACCAGGTAAATGCTGAGGCTATACCTTAATTGAGGCCACGGCTGCTTCCTCCCAACTCCTACGCCTTTCCTATCCCATCGTCGCCATAAGACCTATCTGTGCCACTAGCCACTAGCAAAAGAAAAATCTGTACTTTTCCGTGTACAAGCGCGAATTTTTGTCTGTCAGTCTGTCTGTTTGTGAATACACCGCGGAGAAAGTTCTAAGCAGAATTTCTCAGAACTCTCTATTTAAGTTCAGGGAGAGCCAGATGGTGCACTACGCTGTATACAGCACATGAATCCAGTGCACTTGACTTTGGAGAAAAGAATCTCACGTACCTGACCGAAGAAACTTGGTTGTGGAGTATTCCGAAACCTAGTAGAACATCGAGGCCGAAAAGGAAGACAGGCCATGGGCCGTTAAAGTCACGTGACAAGGCCAGTCCAAGCAATGGTAGAGTGAAGCCGGTTATCACATGTGTTCTTGCGGTGTTATTGCTAGTTTATTGTGGATTTTGGAAGGAAATAAGGGAGATTTTGTGTTTATGCGAATATGTTGCTGTTGTGCAACAGTTCCTTACATTCATAGTGTTGTGTGCGGAAGTGTAAGTAAGTATTTATTTACAAAAATGTGTATGTAACCTCAACGTTGTTCACATCATTCAGCAATGTTGCGCTGCAGTATATACTGTGTGGAGATGAGAAGAATGCAAGAATGAGGAATGTGGCCTGCAAGCACGAACTTCCTGCTCTGCCCAGACAGATCGGCTTTTATCTGCTCTTACCTGCTACACGAAAACATTTGACTCATACTTTGCAGTTTACTGGCTAACAACTGGCAAGAGCGAAGAGCTGCCAATAGAATAGAATATAAAGTCGCCTGGGTAGTAGCGGAGTTGCTATGGTAACCGTTGCGTCACAGGCTCTGCTGGTTAAAACCCCTTCGCCCGTGCCTCACCGGGCATGTGCATTCTTCTGATCTCCCAACAATACACGAGCTGGATAACTTAGAGTACCAGTGGTGAAGATTTAGAGGTAATACCTTCATATCCTATTTAATTACAGATATATAAAAATGAAGATTTAATTATTAGGTATGATGCTGAAGCCAGGTATGGAGGGGAACAAATGTAAGACTTGTAAATAGCTTAGAATAGGCCTACCTTTGACCCTGGATTCAATAAGATATTCCTTGCATGAATGTTGTTGTAAATATAGGCTTAATTGAACATTAACCACTTTCATTAGCAACATTTGACCAACCTGAGTGTGCATCTCTTTACTGCAGTAAGATTTTTAGATTTTGTCAACCAAGGCTAGTAAGGTACACTCTATTTCATTTAATTTCTAATTGAATGGGGTGGTTGCAAGGTAACTTCCAGGAAGGTAGCAAAATTTAAGTATTAGATATGATGCTGAAGCCAGGCATGGAGTAGAGCAAATGTAAGACTTGTAAATACCTTACAATAGGCCTTCCTTTCACCCTGGATTCAATAAGATATTTCCTACGTGAATGTTATTACGAATATAGGATTAATTGTACATTAACCGTTAACATTATTGAGTGTGCATATCTTTACCTCGGTAAGATTTCTAGTGTTTGTTCAACCAAGGATAGTAAGAGACACTATGTTTCATTTGATCTGTAGTTCAGTAGTATTATTGTAGTAGGTCGAAATGCGCAGAATGTATTTTATTTATCACACTACGATAGTCTCTCGCGTGAGCCTGGGGATACATTCTCTACAGCAAGACCGGCCGTGTCACGTGACATTCAGTGTATGACGTACGCGCCGCGGCCTGTCTTTCTCGTTGGCCTCGTAGAACATCTTGTGGTGTTGCCATAACAAATCCCTTCACTCTTCCATATCTTGGCGAGAATGATGGCGAAACCCTCTAGGTGGCCCGCCCAAACCCTCAGGGTAAGGAATGAAAACAATTGACGATGGTGCGCTGCACTTTGTGTAGTGATATGTACTGTTCATGGTGATGTTGGAGACAATGCCTTCTTTCGCGTGCACAGTGGATCGCGTTTCTGGAGACTTACTTTGTGTGCAAATGCTATGAGTAGATGCTGGTTGGAATGCAAATTTAAGGAAGCTAATAACTAGTATACTCTAGCCCGGACAACAGTTCTGCTATGAGACTTACATAAACATTAAAAGACCCGCCCTATTAGGACTCGTGGAAGTTACGTGACTCTTCATACATAGCGGAGGAGCGGGCTAGACAAAACTTCCTACTAGTCAAATTAGCTTTTATTCTAACCTATTGCAGCCTCAACATTTGTGCTCTAGACCTATGCCAGGTGATTAGAAGCATAGAAGCATCGATTTCCTGATGAACCCTGTTCGCATACTCGCGAATTATTTTTTGTTCTTAGTTAATATCTTTAATTCGTTAATTGTTCCCATTCCTACAGTATCTTGCCATTTGATGGATTCTCTTGTGGAAGCTTTGTTCATTCAATTATTCACAATTTTGTTTACACTTTCACTTGAACCCGCACTTCGGTCTAGTATTTAACGTACCGAGCTCGATAGTTGCAGTCACTTAAGTGCGGCCAGTATCCAGTATTCGGGAGATAGTAGGTTCGAATCCTACTGTCTGCAGCCCTGAAGATGGTTTTCCGTGGTTTCCCATTTTCACACCAGGCAAATGCTGGGGCTGTACCTCAATTACGGCCACGGCCGCTTCCTTCCCACTCCTAGCCCTTTCTCGTCCCATCGTCGCTATAAGATCTATCTGTGTCGGTGCGACATAAAGCAACTAGCAAAAAAAAGTATTTAACGTACTGTTCTGGTTTTACGCTTAACACTTGTTCGATTGTCGACTTTTCTCTGTTTTGAATTCGACTGGTTTACCTTCCTGTGCACTCTGACGTCTTTTGATACGCCATTTTGAGGTCATTTTATTTCCTTCTCTCTTTCTGGTTGGATTGTTACTACATTTTGTTAACCACTGCAGCCGTATTATATTTCATCTTTATGTGTATTTGTGTACTATTTTCGACTTATTATCCTTTCTCTAATTTTCTTCATGTTCAAACAACACACTGTACTACCAGCCGTCACAGAAACACGCAATAGTGGTTACATCCCTCCATATAACGTTGGCGTCAGGAAGGAAATCCGTCTGTAAAACTGGGTCAAATTCACATGTGCGACACAGTTCGCACCCGCGACCCCACAAGGAGCGGAAAAGGCGGTAGAAGAAGAAGAAAAATACTCATTCTCTAATTTGTGCACTCTCAGTTACCCTTCTAGCTCCGCCCATTTTGCGCCGTATAAAATGGGGACGCTATTCTCTTCCGATGTTCACTTCGCTGCAGCTCGGACCAGCCAGCAATCCATGCAATTTGCCTTCTCAAAGCTCACGTGACCGCAATGACAGCCGCTGGACGTGCTGGGAACAAGGTTGACACATAGGGCGCGTTAGCTCTCTAAACTTCACGACAACACTTTGCTGGCGTGGGCCGTACCTCTGTTCCCTGCGCGGCTACTGCACTTCACAACGTAAGACAATGCAATCTTCTCTTCCTCATACGTGCTAGCTACTTTGAGAAACAGTAC
Organism: Anabrus simplex; assembly: GCF_040414725.1. Taxonomy (NCBI): domain Eukaryota; kingdom Metazoa; phylum Arthropoda; class Insecta; order Orthoptera; family Tettigoniidae; genus Anabrus; species Anabrus simplex. Next base: position 47,553,567 of record NC_090270.1, read on the forward strand.
GGTGACCTACAAAATGCTTTTATTATAACAAGTCAGCCATAACATAGCATCGCATGTTATTCTAGAGTATAAGCCAGTAGTATAATTGGACAGTTCTGCCGCCACCGCCACCGCGGGCTCCCAGAGGCCACCTCCACCGCCACCACAGCCAGAGGCCTCCCAGATGCCTCCTCCACCACCACCACAGAAAGAGGCCTCCCAGAGGTCTCCTCCACCACCCGCGGGAAATTTGAATTTGTAAACAAAGCCACGTGCTTTTTGACAGCTATCATCGACAACAACGCATCGCTAACCTCAGTACTGCCATCTTGACGGGCCTAAACCTCAGTAGTACCAACTTAACCTAACTAGCGCGAGATTTGAATAGGTAAACAAATCCACGTGTTTTTTGACAGCCACGTGCTTTTTGACAGACAACAACGCATCGGTAACCTCAGTACTGCCATCTTGACGGGCCTAAACCTCAGTAGTACCAACTTAACCTAACTAGCGCGAGATAAACTAATCCACGTGCTTTTTGACAGCTGTCATCCGCCATCTTAAAACCACAGAGCACCGTGCTGCCCTCTTTATCGTAGTAGCTGTAAATTCATCAGCTGTCATCCGCAGTGCTGCCATCTTGGCGGGCCTAAACCTTAGTGCTACCAACTTAACCTCACTAGCGCGAGATTTGAATCGGTAAACAAATCCACGTGCTTTTCTGACAGCTGTCATCCGCCATCTTTAATCAACAGAACACCATGCTGCCCTCTATATCTTTGAAATGTGGTGGCGGATAACTTGAAAAATGCTTTTTGATAGCAGCCATCTTTAATCAAGAGAGCACCGTGCTGCACTCTATGTGGTAGCGGCAATTTGAAAACTTGTAAGTGCCACTGTTTGGAAACAAACCACGTGCTTTTTTGACAGCTACATCCGCCATCTTTAATCAAGGGAGCACCGTGTCGCACTCTTTAGTTGAAATGTGGTTTCGGCAATTTGAAAAATTCCACGTGCTCTTGTTTGGAAACAATGCTACATGCTTATTTGACAGCTACCGCCCGCCATCTTTAATCCATAGAGCACAGCGCTGCCCTCTTTAGCTATTTACCTTTGAAATGTGGTGGCGGATAATTTGAAAAATGCTTTTTGACAGCAGCCTTCTTTAATCTAGAGAGCACCGTGCTGCCCTCTTTAGCTAGATACCTTTGAAATGTGGTGGCAGGCAATTCCACATGACAGCAGCCATCTTAAATCAAGAGAGCACCGTGCTGCCCTCTATGTGGTGGCGGCAATTTGAACAATTCTACATGCTCTTGTTTGGAAACAAATTCACGCGCTTTTTTGACAGCCGTCATCCGCCATCTTTAATCAACAGAGCACAGTGCTGCCCTCTTTAGCTAGATACCTTTGAAATGTGGTGGCGGCAAATTCCACTTGCTCTTGTTTGGAAACAAAGCCATGTGCTTTTTGACAGCTGTCATCCACAATCTTTAATCAATAGAGCACTGTGCTGCTATCATGCGGGCAATTTCGTCAGCTGTCATCCGCCATCTTTAATCTACAGAGCACCGTGCTGCCCTCTATGTAGTAGCGGGCAATTTGAAAAGTTCTGTTAGCTGTCATCCGCCATTTTAATCAAGAGAGCACCGTGCTGCCATCTTTACCTAGATACGTTTGAAATGTGGTGGCGGCAATTTGAAAAATTCTATGTGCTCTTGTTTAGTAAACAAAGCCACGTGCTTTTTTGACAGCTGTCATCCGCCATCTTTAATCAATAGAGCACTGTGCTGCTATCATGCGGGCAATTTCATCAGCTGTCATCCGCCATCTTTAATCCACAGAGCACGGTGCTGCCCTCTGTAGTAGCGGGCAATTTGAAAAGTTCTGTTAGCTGTCACACGCCATCTTTAATCAAGAGAGCACCGTGCTGCCATCTTTAGCTAGATACCTTTGAAATGTGGTGGCAGCAAATTGCTTTTGTTTAGTAAACAAACTCACACGCTCTTTGTCAGTTGTCATCCGCCATCTTACATCGCAAACCTCAGTGCTACACTCTTTATTTGAAATATGGTGGCGGATAATTTAAAAAGAAAAATTCTACAGCAGCCATCTCTCGACGCTAATTGGACAAGATGGTGGCTATACATGACTCCTTAAAGTTGCTCATGCAAGATGGCTACTATACATTGGTCCTTATGAGACGCCCTTGGGATGCTTGCGCATGATAGCGGTTATGCAAGGCTCCTTATGAGACGTCCTAGAGATGCTTGCGCAAGATGGCGGTTGCCCTTATGAGGCGGCTTAAGGATCCTTGCACAAGATGGCTAGAGACACCATAAGGATGCTTGCGCAAGATGGCGGACGCAAGATGGCGGCTATACACGACTCCTTATGAGACGTCTTAAGGGTGCTTGCGCAAGATGACTGCTGCTCTTATGAAGAAAGCTAGCTTAGAGGCTAACGTGTCGTGCTAGTTCGATTCATTAAATTTGGGCTTAAAAGCAAAATGTTAAATATCTCGAAAACGGTGCATCGTAGAGCAAAACGGACAAAATGTTTCTACCCAATACCTCGATTCGCAGTATGGGGAACAAGTAAAACATAGTCTATTGATGAGATCAACGGTTCGGTTCCTACTTAGGCCCTTTGGCATTCACACCAGGCAAATTCTGGGGCTGTACCTTAATTAAGGCCACGGCCGCTTCCTTGCAACTCCTAAGCCTTTCCTATCCCATCGTCGCCATAAGACCTATCTGTGTCGGTGCGACGTAAAGCCCCAGTAAAAAAAAAAAGACTTTAGATGGATATGTCCTTTGGCATTCGCTCTGTTTTAGCTTGTATTGCAGCAAGTCTTCGCAACATGATCAAGTCTAGCTATGGTAGATAGTATAACGTGCCGCGCAGGTTCGATTCATTAAATTTGGGGCTTAAATGCAAAATGTTAAATATCTCGAAAACGGACAAACTTTTTCTACCTAATACCTAGGTTTTGCAGTATCAGGAACATGATAGCATAAGAAAAACATAGTCTAATAATGAGATCGACGGTTCGATTCCTACTTAAGCCCTTTGGCATTGCCAGCTATCTAATTCTACAAGATGACGGCTATACATAGCTTCTTATGAGACAGCTTAAGAGCGCTTGTACCAGATGGCTGCTGCTCTTAGGAGACGCCCTAGGGGTGCTTGCGGGAGGTAGCAGCGACAAGACGGTGACTATACACAGCTCCTTATGATACGGCCTAGAGGTGCTCACACAAGATGGTGGCTGCTCTGATGAAGATAGCTAGCTTTGCATCGTGCAGGTATCTTTACAGCACTAAACCTCATACCTTTGAAATGTGGTGGCGGGTAATTTGAAAATTTCTACGTGCTTTTCTCTTAACAGCAGCTATACATAAGCTGTTAAGGCCTCCTCTTGTGTCAAGGCATAGCTCTATCGAGCAAGTTTAAACCTGCATCGGGATAGCTAGAGTAAGCACGTGCTGCAGTGATGACGTCATTATGCATATTTAGACTTGCAAATCACTAAAGAAACATAACAAGACTAGAATCGAACACTGCACTCTATACCGTGATCATGTGATCGGAACATTGATTGAAGTGTTTAGAACACTAAATAAGTGATCAAGAACCGTCGATCTCATCATTAGAACATGTCAGGGGATACCTTTGTTCTAAGAAGATTAGATTACCGCACATTCCTTGTAGGGCTAATAGGCTAAAGGGCTAATGGGCTAAAGGGCTAATGGGCTAAAGGGCTAAAGGGCTAAAGGAGCAACAACCTCATCGATCGCTATCAGCAAGAACGCTTGAGGTTTACCGCCGTAAAGATGACAAGAGTGAGGTTAGCAATATTCCGTTGTTGGATTTTAAATTTCGCGCTATAATATGCATAAGGTGGTAGCCTTGAGGTTTACCGCCGTAAAGGTGGCAGCAGTGAGGTTAGCGACGCTCTATTGTCCTTCAAAGTGAGGTTAGGGTTCGTCAAGAAGACAGCTGTCAAAAAAGCATGTGGCTATGTTTACCAAACAAGAGCACGTGGCTGTGGCGACACGGTCACGTAATCAATCATTAGCTCGACGTCGTTAAGAGCAGCATTAGGATTAGCTATGCTTAAAAATCTTGGGAACAGAGCAGCAGTATGAATTGCCGTGTTTCAAAGCGTGCACACATCACCTATCGATTTTACAACTAAAACTAAAGAGTGTAGCACTGAGGTTTTCAAATTGCCCGCTACTACAGAGGGCAGCACAGTGCTCTATTGATTAAAGATGGCGGATGACATCTGTCAAGAAAGCACGTGGCTTTGTTTAGTAAACAAGAGCACATAGAATTTTTCAAATTGCCGCCACCACATTTCAAAGGTATCTAGCTAAAGATGGCAGCACGGTGCTCTCTTGATTAAAATGGCGGATGACAGCTAACATAACTTTTCAAATTGCCCGCTACTACATAGAGGGCAGCACGGTGCTCTGTAGATTAAAGATGGTGGATGACAGCTGTCAATAAGCACATGGCTTTGTTTCCAGACAAGAGCAAGTGGAATTTGCCGCCACCACATTTCAAAGGTATCTAGCTAAAGAGGGCAGCACTGTGCTCCGTTGATTAAAGATGGCAGATGACGGCTGTCAAAAAAGCGCGTGAATTTGTTTCCAAACAAGAGCATGTAGAATTGTTCAAATTGCCGCCACCACATAGAGGGCAGCAAGGTGCTCTCTTGATTTAAGATGGCTGCTGTCATGTGAAATTGCCTGCCACCACATTTCAAAGGTATCTAGCTAAAGAGGGCAGCACGGTGCTCTCTAGATTAAAGATGGCTGCTGTCAAAAGCATTTTTCAAATTATCCGCCACCACATTTCAAAGGTAAATAGCTAAAGAGGGCAGCGCTGTGCTCTATGGATTAAAGATGGCGGGCGGTAGCTGTCAAATAAGCATGTAGCATTGTTTCCAAACAAGAGCACGTGGAATTTTTCAAATTGCCGCCACCACATTTCAACTAAAGAGTGCGGCACGGTGCTCCCTTGATTAAAGATGGCGGATGTAGCTGTCAAAAAAGCACGTGGTTTGTTTCCAAACAGGGGCACTTACAAGTTTTCAAATTGCCGCTACCACATAGAGTGCAGCACGGTGCTCTCTTGATTAAAGATGGCTGCTATCAAAAAGCATTTTTCAAATTATCCGCCACCACATTTCAAAGATATAGAGGGCAGCATGGTGTTCTGTTGATTAAAGATGGCGGATGACAGCTGTCAGAAAAGCACGTGGATTTGTTTACCGATTCAAATCTCGCGCTAGTGAGGTTAAGTTGGTAGCACTAAGGTTTAGGCCCGCCAAGATGGCAGCACTGCGGATGACAGCTGATGAATTTACAGCTACTACGATAAAGAGGGCAGCACGGTGCTCTGTGGTTTTAAGATGGCGGATGACAGCTGTCAAAAAGCACGTGGATTTGTTTATCTCGCGCTAGTTGGGTTAAGTTGGTACTACTGAGGTTTAGGCCCGTCAAGATGGCAGTACTGAGGTTACCGATGCGTTGTTGTCTGTCAAAAAGCACGTGACTGTCAAAAAACACGTGGATTTGTTTACCTATTCAAATCTCGCGCTAGTTAGGTTAAGTTGGTACTACTGAGTTTTAGGCCCGTCAAGATGACAGTACTGAGGTTAGCGATGCGTTGTTGTCGATGATAGCTGTCAAAAAGCACGTGGCTTTGTTTACAAATTCAAATTTCCCGCGAGTGGTGGAGGAGACCTCTGGGAGGCCTCTGGCTCTGGTGGTGGTGGAGGAGGCATCTGGGAGGCCTCTGGCTGTGGTGGCGGTGGAGGTGGCCTCTGGGAGCCCGCGGTGGCGGTGGCGGCAGAACTGTCCAATTATACTACTTAACCCTTTTTTGATGGCTGAAAATATTTTTATTTCCGGCACGTGCGGCTATGAATAAATCTATTTAAATTCTACAATCTATACCATTTTTGCAACTGGTACATTTAAGCCTCCAGCGTCTTTCTTCGCTACAACTAGAACCATGATAACAGCTTCGGAAACTTCAAGGCAATAACTTCAATAATTATGATGGTTAATTTCAAGTTCTTAAAATAATATCTTGGATATAAGCCTGCGACTTCTGCTCTATTTCAGTATCAATATTATTTCGTGTTATTTCAGTTAATGTTATTTAAGCGTTGTGTCTTGCAACATAAAGAATTTCAGTACTTCATGTAAATTTGGGATATTTAGGCCTTTGGCTCTCTTTTCTATATTAGCATTCATATTTGTGCTTTAATTTTTTCAATTAATTCAAACCAACACTTGTTTGTGAATTCTTTAATTACAAAATTTTGTTAACTATTTCCCAGTTTAGTCTATTCATGAAGTCAAATTTCACGTATTTATTGTTAATTGTAGACTTGTTGAACATTTATTGAAAGATAATTTTAATATAGGATTGAAAAGTAAGTTACAACTTCTTGGGTTTCTTCCTATCTCACTTCCTTTATGTTACTATCTAGTTCAACTGCCATCTCCCCGTTAACATCTCTTGGTAAGCTTTTACCCCCAATAAACCTTATATCTTCTGGGATTAGGATAAACTCCAACTCTTGGATTTCACCTTTCCTATTCAATCTGCCTTGGTCAACTCTTGTTCTTTTTCGATCCCCGCTGGCCTTCTGACCCCAACTTGGCAGGTTCGATCCTGGCTCAGTCCGGTGGTATTTGAAGGTGCTCAAATACGTCAGCCTCGTGTCGGTAGATTTACTGGCACGTAAAACAACTCCTGCGGGACTAAATTCCGGCACATCGGCGTCTCCGAAAACCGTCAAAGAGTAGTTAGTGGGACGTAAAACAAATAACATTACATTACATTTTTCGATCCCGGCGCTGCTAGGTTTTCGAGACCTAGGGTGGCTTTTCGTGGCCCTTGCCTTTATTTTCTCGACACCATTACTTTTCCAACAACAATTCGGCTATTTCTAGCCGAGTGCAGCCCTAGTAAGGCAGGGCTTCCGATGAGGGTGGGCGGTATCTGCCATGTGTAGGTAACTGCGTGTTATTGTGGTGGAGGATAGTGTTATGTGTGGTGTGTGAGTTGCAGGGATGTTGGGGACAGCACAAACACCCACCTCCGAGCCATTAGAATTAACCAATGAAGGTTAAAATCCCCGACCCGGTCGGGAAACGAACCGGGGACCCTGTGAACCGAAGAGCACTGCGCTGACCATACAGCCAACGAGTTGGACAAAGTAAACTCGTGTCCTCATCCCGAGGTGGTGCAGCTCTTTTGAGGCACACTCCCAATTGGAGATGAGCTGCATGGACCATTTCAATCCTATACCAGTCCTCCCGCCGTTCTTAAATTTCTGGCAGTACCAGGAATCGAACCCGGGCCCTCGAGGACGGCAGCTAATTACACCAACCGTTAGGCTACGGAGGCGGACTACTTTTCCAATGACTGATCCACTTGCATTTTTCTTCTGATTAGTGTTAACAGAAGATTGTTGCACAGTTGTACTTCCCCTTCAAACAATAATTGCCAACATCTTTATGGCAAGATGATGAGCACTACTGGTGCTTCTGAGAAAAGGCGCCGCTAGTCATAGTGCTAACATCATCATCATCATCATCATCTGCTTACCCTCCAGGTTCGGTTTTTCCCTCGGACTTAGCGAGGGATCCCACCTCTACCGCCTCAAGGGAAGTGTCCTGGAGCTTCAGACTCTTGGTCGGGGGATACAACTGGGGAGTATGACCAGTACCTCGCCCAGGCGGCCTCACCTGCTATGCTGAACAGGGGCCTTGTGGAGCGATGGGAAGATTGGAAGGGATAGGCAAGGAAGAGGGAAGGAAGCGGCCGTGGCCTGAAGTTAGGTACCATCCCGGCATTCGCCTGGAGGAGATGTGGGAAACCACGGAAAACCACTTCCAGGATGGCTGAGGTGGGAATCGAACCCACCTCTACTCAGTTGACCTCCCGAGGCTGAGTGGACCCCGTTCCAGCCCTCATACCACTTTTCAAATTTCGTGGCAGAGCCGGGAATCGAACCCGGGCCTCCGGGGGTGGCAGCTAATCATGCTAACCACTACACCACAGAGGCGGACCATAGTGCTAACACGGCCATGAAAATGCTGCACGATCCCTGCATAATCTCAAGAAATGTGGGTCCTCTCACCCGTTTTCCCGATTTCACCTACATAGAACTGTTTCCTTGGTTTAAAAAAAATATAACAAAATCCTCATTCATTGCACAATTCAATTTCTAATTATATTCCAGAAAAACACCAGAAACTTGAAAAAACTATTGAAAAATATGTGTAGGAAGGTATTATTGTGCTTGTGAAATGGAACTGCGGGAAAACAATGCGAGCGAGAAAAGTTAGTGTTGTGTTTGTGCTTGTATTATTATACTCAACACTTGCAGAATATTTCCGCTGGGGTATAAAATGTATTTTCCTTGACCTAAAGGTAGGCATGATAATTATATGTAAAAATGTTCAAGCTCGATTGGCTTTTCCAAAGGCGAAATTAATAGCGTTCCGCCCCAGTGTAGAGATAAGTTTAAAGAAACTAATGGAGTGAAATTCCCCTTTGAAAAACCAAATATCTCTTTCAGTAAGTAAAACTCGCGGAGCTCGATAGCTGTAGTCGCTTAAGTGCGGCCAGTCTTCAGTATTCGCAAGATAGCGGGTTCAAATCCCTCTGTTGGCAGTCCTGAAGATGGTTTTCCGTGGTTTCACATTTTCACACCGGGAAAATACTGGGGTTGTACTTTTAATAAGGACACGGCCGCTTCATTTCCACTTCAAGTCCTTTCCTGACCCATCGTTGCCATAAGACCGATCTGTGTCGGCGCGACGTAAAGGAACTTGTAAAAATAGAAAAATGAAACTCAAAATTGATAACGAGTAATTCATTTGCATCTAACGAATCGTCTCGAGAGATATCTGCTTGAAGTTTGGAGTCGGCAAGTTCAGTTTTGGCTGTCGACCAATCTTTCACACCACAGCCTGCAAGATCACATCGACCATCTGTACTCTAACGCCCCTCTTTAAAAATGTGCTTGTCAGTCATGGCCATCCATCAATACTTCACATCACAACCTGCAAGGTAACATCGCGTCACATATTTTGTTTTGTTAATTTCGTGACGCATATTTTCAGATGACCCACAACCGTAAGATGTATATATGTCAAAAAATAAGAACATTTCAGTGAGTTGAGTTTATGACTGGTGTACTATGATGAAGAAACATTAAGGTTGCAGCAACAGAAATGCCACATTTCTCCGTTTAAATTACCTGTACCGGAAAAATGTGCGTAATGAAAGTTTGCCAAATGTAAATTCCGATCTTTTCAGTTTCATATGATTTATTGTACTAAAACAGTATACTATACATGCATAGAACTTAAAGAACGTATTCAGGATTCCTGACCATGTCTTGGTGATAGTTCCTGTTTGCTTTTCGTTTACAATCCGCTTTACGTCGCACCGACAAAGATAGAACCCATGGGGACGATGGGATAGGAAAATGTTAGGAGAAGGAAGGGAGGAAGGAAGGAAGGAAGGAAGGAAGGAAGGAAGGAAGCAACTGTGGCTTTAAATAGGTACAACCTCAGCATTTCCCTGGTATGAAAATGGGGAACTACGGAAAATCATCTTCTGGTATGCCGACAGTGAGATTCGAACCCACTGTCTCCCGAATGCAAGCTGATAACTACGTGACTCAAACCACGCAGCGACATGCTTGGCCATACTCCTGAAGGTTATGCTAACCTCATTGCTTAACCGTAGTTCGCGCTAGACTAGGGCTATACTTATTACTCACATCAGTAAGGTTGTATTCTACCCTATTACTGCCTAAACTTCCGACTCGTTGGCTGAACGGTAAGCGTACTGGCCTTCGGTTCAGAGGGTCCCGGGTTCGATTTCAACCTTAATTGGTTAATTCCAATGGCACGGGGGCTGGGGGTATGTGTTGTCTTCATCATCATTTCATCCTCATCACGACGCGTAGATCGCCTACGGGCGTCAAATAGAAAGAACTGCACCTGGCGAGCCGAACCCGTCCTGGGATATCTCGGCACTAAAAGCCATACATTTCATTTCATTTCACTGCCTAAAATTCGAGCTGAATCTATATAAATAAAATTGTAACGACCATGTATCCGTACATTTACTATTTTGGGAAAATTTTCGTTTAATTATCCGTTTCAACTGTAATAATGACCCTCTGAATATATTTTGGCTTTGGTGTCTGTCTGTTTGTCTGAGTTCTTATAACTTGAAAACTACTGGATATATTTCTACGAACTTCATATTTAGAATCCACCTGTCATTGGGTAGGTTTTAGGGCCAATATTGTTCCTAAATCTCAAATAACTGGGGGTTTATGCGAAATCGAAACCGGGATATTGCACTCCCACAAAATATACACAACAAAACTTAACGGAATTCTACGTGCGATCAGGTCATTTCAAGGTGGGTAACAGGGTTTAAGTAAAGAGCCATTTTGCTCTTTTAGTAGTATAATAGGCGGGTTCGGCGGCCACCTCCACCTCAGGCTCCCAGAGGCCACCTCCACCTCCACCTCAGCCAGAGGCCTCCCAGATGCCACCTCCACCTCCACCTCAGCCAGAGGCCTCCCAGAGGCCTCCTCCACCTCCCGCGGGAAATTTGAATTTGTAAACAAAGCCACGTGCTTTTTGACAGCTGTTTTATCGACAACAACGCATCGCTAACCTCAGTACTGCCATCTTGACGGGCCTAAACCTCAGTAGTGCCAACTTAACCTAACTAGCTCGAGATAAACAAAGCCACGTGTTTTTTGACAGCCACGTGCTTTTTGACAGATTTGTAAACAAAGCCACGTGCTTTTTGACAGCTGTCATCGACAACAACGAATCGCTAACCTCAGTACTGCCATCTTGACGGGCCTAAACCTCAGTAGTGCCAACTTAACCTAACTAGCATGAGGTAAACAAAGCCACGTGTTTTTTGACAGCCACGTGCTTTTTGACAGACAACAACGCATCGCTAACCTCAGTACTGCCATCTTGACGGACCTAAACCTTAGTGGTACCAACTTAACCTCACTAGCGCGAGGTAAACAAAGCCACGTGCTTTTTGACAGCCACGTGCTTTTTTGACAGCTGTCATCCGCCATCTTTAAACCACAAAGCACTGTGCTGCCCTCTATATCGCAGTAGCTGCAAAATTCGTCACCTGTCATCGGCAGTGCTACCATCTTGACGGGTCTAAACCTTAGTGCTACCAACTTAACCTCACTAGCGCGAGATAAACAAAGCCACGTGTTTTTTGACAGCTGTCATCCGCCATCTTTAATCCAGAGAGCACAGTGCTGCCCTCTTTAGCTACTTACCTTTGAAATGTGGTGGCGGATAATTTGAAAAAAATTTTTTGACAGCAGCCATCTTTGTGCACCGTGCTGCCCTCTTTAGCTAGATACCTGTGGTGGCAGACAATTCCACGTGACAGCAGCCATCTTTAATCAAGAGAGCGCCGTGCTGCCCTCTATGTGGTGGCGGCAAATTGAAAAATTACACGTGCTCTTGTTTGGAAACAAACTCATGCGCTTTTTTTGACAGCTACCATCCACCATCTTTAATCAACAGAGCACAGTGCTGCACTCTTTAGCTAGATACCTTTGAAATGTGGTGGCGGCAATTTGAAAAATTCTATGTGCTCTTGTTGGGAAACAAAGCCACGTGCTTTTTTGACAGCTGTCATCGGCCATCTTTAATCAATAGAGCACTGTGCTGCTATCATGCGGGCAATTTCGTTAGCTGTCATCCGCCATCTTTGAGAACAGTGCTGCACTCTATGTGGTGGCGGCAAATTCCACGTGCTTTACAAACCCATGTGCTTTTCTGACAGCTGTCATCCGCCATCTTTGAGAACAGTGCTGCACTCTATGTGGTGGCGGCAAATTCTACGTGCTTTACAAACCTATGCGCTTTTCTGTCATCCACCATCTTTAATCTAGAGAGAACAGTGCTGCACTCTATGTGGTGGTGGTAAATTCCACGTGCTCTTGTTTGGAAACAAATTCTACTCGCTCTTCAGCTGTCATCCACCATCTTTAATCAAGAGAGCACCGTGCTGCCCTCTTTGTGGTGGCGGATAATTTGAAAAAATTCTTTTCGACAAGCAGCCATCTTTAATCCAGAGGGAACAGTGCTGCTCTCTTTAGCTACTTACCTTTGAGGCGGTTAATTTGAAAAATTCTTTTCGACAAGCAGCCATCTTTAATCCAGAGAGAATAGTGCTGCCCTCTTTAGCTACTTACCTTTGAGGCGGTTAATTTGAAAAATTCTATTTAACAAGCTGCCATCTTTAATGAAAAGAGCATCGTGGTGCTATCTTGCGAGTAATATTTTACGTCACAGCTGTCATCCACCATCTTGCATTGCTAACCTTAGTGCTGCCCTCTTTAGCTACTTACCTTTGACGAGCTGTCACCTGCCATCTTGCATCGCAAACCTCAGTGCTGCACTCTATGTGGTGGCGGATAATTTGAAAAAATCTTTTTGACAAGCAGCCATCTTTAATCAACAGAGCACCGTGCTGCCATCTTTAGCTACCGCCATTTTACATCGCTTACCTCGCTGCTGCACTCTATGTGATGGCGGTTAATTCGAACAAGTTTAATCACGCATCGGGCAAGCTAGAGTAAGCACGTGCTGTTGTGATGACGTCATTGTGCATGTTTAAACCCGTTCGTTGACTAAAAGGTTTAGTCTTCGAGAAACAGTGATAGAGTGTAGAGTGCAAACATGACGAAAACATTAATAGTTGATGTGCAAGGCTTTAAAGTAAATGGAAACAAATTTGTGTTTAAAGAGGTGGCTGTGTTAGATTGCAGTGTGTTGTGGGCTCCAAAACTTGTTAGTTTAGTATTTAGTCCACCGTTCCTTTACTGTTTGCAAACAGATGAAGATAAAAAGCAGACTCAGTGGATTGAAAACAATTTAGGTTTGAAGTGGGAAGAAAAAAGAATACCTTATCGTTTTCTAACTTTAATGATGAATGCACATTTGTCAAGAGCAGATCTTGTTCTTTTAAAGGGTTGTGAAAAGAAAGAATGGTTGCGTGATTTTCTACCATCATCGTGTGAAGTTATCGACATGCATGAATTGGGGTGCCCATCATTTAAAACTCTTCCGAAAGAGCATAGCAGAGAAACAAGTAAACAGTCTTTACAACATGTAGGTATGCTCTTTGATTGGTTGTGTCGCAGTGCATGCCGGGAAGTGAACAACATATGTAAAGTGCAGTGTCGAAATAACCTTAGTGTAAAAGAAACATTTGTAGAGTAAAGACATCATGTCATTTCTAACAGATACTAAGTGTAACGCAGTTGAAAAGGCGATCGTAAAGTTTTATGCATGCAAAAAGAAACTAAACACTTTTACTGAAGAAGAGTTAAATGCATTACCAAAGGCATTTTTGGTTAATGTAGCTGCGAATGCTGTAAAGAAGATTTGGGAAAAGGTGCCTCGTGAGTGGACTCAAGATCCTGTTTTGTCAGAGCTTCAAACGTGTAGTTTACATCATGAACACGTGAGTTTAGCTAGAAGACCTTCTGTGAGACAGTGCCGTACATGTCAACTAATTAAACTGTATCACGGACCTAAAACTAACGAGTTGTCTTCGCTTATAAACACTTATCATGGCTGTGGAGAGAGTAAACAAGGAAAAGGTGAAGAAACGTGCTGGGAGAAAGATGAGGAAGCATGTTTGGCGTGGACTCATCAATAGAGTGATTGATCTTCTTTTCTTCGTGCTTCATCTCCCCTTCAGCCCTAGAACACATTCGCCTGATACGTAGTTACATGCTGCCTGCATAGAGTGTAGCTGTTAAAATCTGCTTCGTAAAGTTATGCTGTGTGTGTATGTGTTATTTTTTTTGCTAGGGGCTTTACGTCGCACCGACACAGATAGGTCTTATGGCGACGATGGGATAGGAAAGGCCTAGGAGTTGGAAGGAAGCGGCCGTGGCCTTAATTAAGGTACAGCCCCAGCATTTGCCTGGTGTGAAAATGGGAAACCACGGAAAACCATCTTCAGGGCTGCCGATAGTGGGATTCGAACCTACTATCTCCCGGATGCAAGCTCACAGCCGCGCGCCTCAACGCGCACGGCCAACTCGCCCGGTGTATGTGTTATTACCTAGTGCTTTAGCTGCTCAGAAGTATACAGCAGCACTTGTCGTTGTTGGTGCAATAAAACGAAAACTGAGTGTCAAAGACCGTAACATAAACAAAGGAAAAAAATGTATGTATATAGTCTAAAATAAATATGAATTGTCAAAACATATTACAGGTGTTGTTTAATCCTACAGCATGTCCTAGTGACTTAGAAGAAAGGAAACGTAGAGGATTAAAAGAAAACACACACATAAGATTTAAAGTACATCCTCTTTATTAATCCATGAATTAAAGCTGTTATTAAAACCAAGCCATTTAACATACAGTTTATTACCACGACGTCGAATAACACGTTCAACTAAATAGTGATCAGGATATTTTGTTTTCTGCAGTTCTTCGATGTAGAATCCTCCTTCAATAGGCTGTCCTCTGAGATCGCGGAGTAAATACGTAACTGGATTAGTAAGCTTAACACTTCTGATTTGAAAAATTTCAGTGCTCCAGTTAGGTGTGTATCCTTTCGCAAAGATAGACTTGTGTTTGCTGATGCGAACGAAATCACCTTCTTTAAAGCGATGGCGACGTGGATCAGCTGTTTTGATTACAAGATGAATAGCATCTAGACGAGGTGTATTCTTTGTAACAAGACGTGGCTTTGTTCCGATAGTGCGATGAGGTGTATCGTTGTAGGTAGATAAAAGTCTAGGTAGCAGATCAATCCAACGATATGAACCTTGCGCTGTAAATTCTCGCCACATCATTGTTTTGAGTGTACGATTAAAGCGTTCTACAACACTCGCCTTGAGATTGCTGAACGTAGAGTAGTGTTGAATGCCAAGTAACTTGAGGTAAGAAGAGAAATCCTTGTTGTAAAACTCTTTACATTGATCAGTTTGAAGAAGCCTTGGGCAGCGTTTCGATTCTTCAACAATATGTTTAAATGCTTCTTTAACTTGAGCTGCTGTTTTAGAACGCACGGGTTGTGCAAAAGCAAACTTTGAGTACACATCGATAACAGTAAGTAGATACTTATAGCCCTTATTACTAGAAGCATATGGAATCATTTCTACTAAGTCTGCTTGCCAGAGATCATCTTTTCCTCGTGTAATAACGCGTCTGCGACAGTAGGTGCGACGTGCTGGTTTATGTAACTCATGCGCGATGTTTACCTTTACAGGTGAGATCTTCTCTTGACGAGCCATTACAAAATAATACCGGCATAACGTAGTTCTCTTTCTATTTCTAGAATTTATGATCCGTGACCAGTGTGACCAGCCTCTTGCGATGCTCTTAAAAGTTGTAATCGTTCAACGAGTAAGTTTGGGTCATTCCAGTATCTTACATCCACATACGGCAACAAAGGCTTGTAGATAACGTCTAGACTACGTGCAGTCGGAAACAGCTTAGAAATAAACTCACGATACTTGTAACTCTTATTCGCATTTACAGCTTCTGTTCTCTTGTAATTACGTCGTGTTGCATCAGTAGCAAAAAGTATTGCTTTATACTTTTTAAGATCATCTTGTAAAATTATATCCTTGTCAGGTATTCGTGAGAAAAGAAGTTCTAAGAGTCCTTTCGTAGGTTTATAGGTAACACCTTTTACAATGAGTTTGTTGCTATTAATCTTAACATTTGAATTTCCTATCCGGAAACAGTCATCTTCGTAGCGAATACCATAGGTAGTGTCAGTTTGTCCTGTAAAAAGTTTTTCTATATAAGGTGCAAAGAGAGATCCGTAGGTATCTTGAATAAAAGTTCTAAACTGATTGCGATACTCTGGTGTAATCATAACCTCAGACAAAGATGGTAGATTTTGCGTCGATGTAGTAGGTGTTTCTGCAATAACATCTGTAGTTAAAAACTCAACACGCTTAGATGGTGATGTATCATTAAGTTCTTCTTCTTCTTCTTCCTTATCTTCCTCTTCTTGATCTACATCCTGCTTCTTCTCTTCCGTATCTTCTTCATGCTTTTCTTCTTCATGCTTCTCTTTATGATATGATGTTTGCATAGAAGCAAAACTTGAAGTAGACTGCGGTAATGAAGTAGAATTAAAAATTTCTTTGAGTGGTGTACTTAGTTGTGTTTTAAAAAATAAATCCGTGTCTGCTTGAATACGTTTAAGCTCTTTAAATTTCCGTCGAATATTGTTTCGAGCTTGGATGATATGTTTTGTGATCTCCTTGCTAGATGTTAACATGATGGTGGTTTTTAATCAAGTAGTTACTGTAATTCTGTGTTAATGCATATAAAATGATCGAAACCCATGCGATATCGTCCATGCTGTACATCACTTTCTTTATCAATAACTAAAAAGCTGTAACGGTGTAATGACCAACATTTAGCACACATACGTTTAAAGTCATCGAATGTCATATCAGTGTTAACATGATCGTTATACACATGTCGCATGTTGCGCTCATCTTGCCGAAAAAGCACAATAACATTTGCGTTGTCGCGTATCAACTGCTTAGGCACACGAGAATAGGTTTGGCACAAATAGATGCAATCAACATATTTATGCCGACCCATACTAAAGAATGCACGAATAACGTTTTGCTGTTCTGTTGCAACATCATCAAAGATCATAAGAGAATTAGGAAGCACATCGTCTGGTGATGGTACTCGCTCATGTGAATTAAATTTAAAATATCTTATTCCATCTTTAAGTAGATCGTGCATTACAGTTTGTAGAATAGTATATAGCGGCTGATAGAGTGACTTTGCGAAAACGTAAATATTCTCGAAGCGTACACCATTTACTGAAGTAATAAGTGTGAGTAAAAGATTTGTTTTACCGCATCCCGACGGACCTGATATAATACATCGAACAGTAAAAGGAAACAACGTTCCATGACGTTTTCTTGTAGTTGTACTAGAACTAGGTAAGAGATGTGGTACAATGTCGGTAACAGGTAGCGTGTCTTGCTGCTTTATAATCTTCATGATAACTGAATCATAAAGTATGTAATAGTAATATATATATTAAACGAAACAAGAGGCAACGGTTAGTTTATGATTTGCTCTTGACTAGTAAAGTCGTGTCCAGCATGGTGAAACAACGATATCCAAACGACATGAAGAAGAAGAAGAAAGTAAAAACTGTTGGATGGAAAGATGTTATAAAGGCTGCGCAAAAAGCTATTCGAGGGGAATACAATCCTCGTGTAGCTATTACTAAGGCGTTACGCGCAGCAAGAGCGAGAATTTCTCCAAAGTGTAGAGCAATATTTAGTAAACGTGCGCGAATTATTCCTGTACCAAAACGAGGAGGATTTCTTCCTGCGCTGTTTGCTGGCTTAGCAGCTTTAGGGTCATTGCTAGGTGGTGCTAGCGCTGTAGCGAGAACTGTCAAAGCTGTAGAAGAAGCGAAACAACAGTTGAAAGAGAGTGAACGTCATAACAAGACGATGGAGGCAATTGCGTTACGAGGCAAAGGTGTGAACATGAAGCTAGCGCCATACAAGAAAGGGCTTGGTATCTACATTTCTCCAAAAAACGTCTACTGAATGCACTGCCATATCGAGCTCTAACGCATGATGAAGTTTTTACGTTTGCTAAACAACTAGGAATTCATTATTTTCGAGGAGTGTATATGCGCGATCAACTACCAGCACGTCCACGTGAACGTGAAAGTGCCGTAATTAACTTGGACGACAGTCGTGGACCTGGTACTCATTACGTTGCTTATGTAAAACGTAAATCTAAAGTATGGTATTTTGATAGCTATGGAGATTTACCTCCTCCTTTTGAGCTCATACGTTATTTCGGAAGCAGTGCAGACATTGTTTACAATAAAAACCGTGTGCAAAACTTTAATACACGCATGTGCGGACGATTATGTCTTATGTTCTTTTATCAAACCCAGACAGTAGAGAAAGTGTATTAGTATCTACGTGATGACGAACAGTGAAAGAACGTTTGCTGTACGTGGAGAAGGACCTGAAACAACCGTCTATTTTAATCCACCAATCGAACTTGGTTATCAGCCGCATAGTCTTGGATTACTATCGTTTGAAAGCTACAATAAAATCTATAATGTGCGTGATGGTTTAAACAAGTTCTATTACGATGAGTATGTGCTAACACTACCCTCAGGTAGTTATACAGTAGATGATATTCACGACTATATTGAAAGTACGTTAATTGATCAGTTTGGGGAAGATAGTTTTAGTAATCATAATTACAAGTTCTCAATCACTATAAGCAACATTACACATAAATGTGTTATTGAATCATCATTTAAGATTGACTTCAAATCACAACCTGATTCGATTGGCCCACTGCTTGGATTTTCATCGAGGGAGCTCCTACCGAACGTACGTTACGAGTCTGATCAACCTATAAAACTCTTCGATGATTATAATGTGAACATTACTTGTAATATTATTACAGACTTGAATAGTAATCTACAACCTTCGCACGTCCTGCATGACTTCATTGTTACAGAGGAACGTGGATATACTATCTGTGAGAAACCAGCAGTAGTTCTTTATCATCCTGTGTCTGTAAAACACATTAGCAACATTACTCTTAGACTTGTAAATAAACATAATCAGCTTATTCATTTAGATCAGCATGCGTACGTAGCTTACAAACTACATCTTAAACCAGTATGAAAACCATCTATAAAACACGGTGTACATTCCGAAGACATACTACATGTGTGCAGAGACTCATCGAGTTAACAGATACCCATAAGCAGATACTCCAAGATTTGGGATATACACTACTACAACAGAATGGAAGAAATGCTAGACATTACGAATACAGTAGAAAGTCGTGAAGGTGTAGTACGAAGTGAGCTTCATTCCTATCAACCTTTTACGTTTGGATTAAATAACAATGATGAAATTCATTTTATTATTAATCAACAAGATGTTTACACCTTACCACACGAAATCTACCTCTATATTGAAGGACGATTAGAAAAGTCTGATGGAAGTGGACCAAGCACTTCACAACTAAACAACCATGCTCTAGCTTTTCTCTTTTCTGAAGCGCGATATGAAGTAAATAATGTTGAAATAGATCGAACGAAGAATGTTGGTATTACAAGTGCAATGAAACTCTACCCTTCTTTCTGTGATGAAGAAAGTAATCTTTTGCGGATGGCTGGATGGTGTCCAAAAGCTACTAACAACTGGATGATTAATGAGGATGGAACTTTTACGGGTATGTTATCACTGAAACATATTTTTGGATTCGCAGAATACTTTACACGTATTATAATCAACGCAAAACAAGAGCTTATTCTAATCCGTGATCGAAGTGATTACAATTCTCTTAAAGCAGTAGAAACACCTGTAGAATCGAAAATAACACTGCATCGTATACTGTGGCGGATCCCACATGTAACCTTATCTGATCGTGAAAAACTTCGATTGCTCAAGATTGTAGAAAATGATACACCATTACCTATACGTTTTAGAAGTTGGGAGCTGCATGAATATCCTGTGTTACCACCTACAAACAAGCATAGCTGGGCTGTTAAAACATCACGTTTTACTGAGAAGCCCTTGTACATTATTTTTGGATTTCAAACTAATCGTAAATTCAATCACGAAAAAGATAGCTCACTGTTTGATCACTGCAAATTAAGACACGTTAGACTATATCTCAATGGAATTACGTATCCCTACGAAAACATCGACATTAACTTTGAGAAAAATAAGTTTGGGATGCTCTATGACATGTTTTGTAAATTTCAATCATCGTATTATCAGAAAGAAGATCGTCCGCTATTTACACCTCAAGAATTTAAAAATAAAGCACCGATTGTAGTTATAGACTGCTCTTATCATGAAGAATCTATAAAAGAATCTCCAGTTGATATTCGTTTAGAATTTGAAACATCTGAAAACATTCCTGCTAACACAGCAGCCTATTGTCTTATTATTCATATGAGTGATGTTACTTACCATCCGCTAACGAATATTGTTACGAGACTATAAATAAGAATAGATCTTTTTCATTTTCATTAGTGTGTGCTTCGACATCGTACGCTATGGAACAAAACTGTAAATGTGCATGCTGTTTGCATGCTCATACGCAACATCTTATTTATGTTTCACGGGTGAGTGAGGCTATTAAGATGTTCTATAAACGTAGATCGTCGATGCCGAAACATCTTATTCAATACTTACCACCAGGATTTTTATATACGTACGCTGCCTCTTACGTACATAATTTTTGGGACATCCTTCCTCTACACAGTAAGATGTCAATCGAAGTAGCTTTATGCAGAACTTGTGAACGACATTACAAGCATCGAGGAGAAAATGGTGATGATGATTGGGATGGACCAAATCCGAGGATTGAACACTGTACACAGTGTATGAATGAACTTTCTCTAGTACTTCATGATGATGATGATGATGATTCCGAAAAGGAATAACAGCAAGGTAAGAAGTATATGATTTTCTCTGTAAAGCATAACATACTTAGTATAATATATTTCTAAATGCTTTGTTTAATTTGAATGTTGCAGGAGGCATTTCAGAAGCATACGTTGTTAAGAAGCACACCAACCTTGTCAGCAGCAAAAAACGAACACTGTTGTAGTACATTTGTAAATAAATATTTGATCGCATTCAAAAATGTTGTACTTATTGCATTGCTTTACTCCGACTTACTCTTAAGAAAAACGATCAGGTCTAAACATGCACAATGACGTCATCACAACAGCACGTGCTTACTCTAGCTTTACCCGATGCATGTTTAAACTTGTTCGAATTTACCGCTACCACATCCCTTTACATCGACTTACTCTTAAGAAAACGGACAAGTTTAAACATGCACAATGACGTCATCACAACAGCACGTGCTTACTCTAGCTTGCCCGATGCGTGATTAAACTTGTTCGAATTAACCGCCATCACATAGAGTGCAGCAGCGAGGTAAGCGATGTAAGATGGCGGTAGCTAAAGATGGCAACACGGTGCTCTGTTGATTAAAGATGGCTGCTTGTCAGAAAGATTTTTTCAAATTATCCGCCACCACATAGAGTGCAGCACTGAGGTTTGCGATGCAAGATGGCAGGTGACAGCTCGTCAAAGGTAAGTAGCTAAAGAGGGCAGCACTAAGGTTAGCAATGCAAGATGGTGGATGACAGCTGTGACGTAAAATATTACTCGCAAGATAGCACCACGATGCTCTTTTCATTAAAGATGGCAGCTTGTTAAATAGAATTTTTCAAATTAACCGCCTCAAAGGTAAGTAGCTAAAGAGGGCAGCACTGTTCTCTCTGGATTAAAGATGGCTGCTTGTCGAAAAGAATTTTTCAAATTAACCGCCTCAAAGGTAAGTAGCTAAAGAGGGCAGCACTGTTCCCTCTGGATTAAAGATGGCTGCTTGTCGAAAAGAATTTTTTCAAATTATCCGCCACCACAAAGAGGGCAGCACGGTGCTCTCTTGATTAAAGATGGTGGATGACAGCTGAAGAGCGAGTAGAATTTGTTTCCAAACAAGAGCACGTGGAATTTACCACCACCACATAGAGTGCAGCACTGTTCTCTCTAGATTAAAGATGGTGGATGACAGAAAAGCGCATAGGTTTGTAAAGCACGTAGAATTTGCCGCCACCACATAGAGTGCAGCACTGTTCTCAAAGATGGCGGATGACAGCTGTCAGAAAAGCACATGGGTTTGTAAAGCACGTGGAATTTGCCGCCACCACATAGAGTGCAGCACTGTTCTCAAAGATGGCGGATGACAGCTAACGAAATTGCCCGCATGATAGCAGCACAGTGCTCTATTGATTAAAGATGGCCGATGACAGCTGTCAAAAAAGCACGTGGCTTTGTTTCCCAACAAGAGCACATAGAATTTTTCAAATTGCCGCCACCACATTTCAAAGGTATCTAGCTAAAGAGTGCAGCACTGTGCTCTGTTGATTAAAGATGGTGGATGGTAGCTGTCAAAAAAAGCACATGAGTTTGTTTCCAAACAAGAGCACGTGGAATTTTTCAATTTGCCGCCACCACATAGAGGGCAGCACGGCGCTCTCTTGATTAAAGATGGCTGCTGTCACGTGGAATTGTCTGCCACCACAGGTATCTAGCTAAAGAGGGCAGCACGGTGCACAAAGATGGCTGCTGTCAAAATTTTTTTTTCAAATTATCCGCCACCACATTTCAAAGGTAAGTAGCTAAAGAGGGCAGCACTGTGCTCTCTGGATTAAAGATGGCGGATGACAGCTGTCAAAAAACACGTGGCTTTGTTTATCTCGCGCTAGTGAGGTTAAGTTGGTAGCACTAAGGTTTAGACCCGTCAAGATGGTAGCACTGCCGATGACAGGTGACGAATTTTGCAGCTACTGCGATATAGAGGGCAGCACAGTGCTTTGTGGTTTAAAGATGGCGGATGACAGCTGTCAAAAAAGCACGTGGCTGTCAAAAAGCACGTGGCTTTGTTTACCTCGCGCTAGTGAGGTTAAGTTGGTACCACTAAGGTTTAGGTCCGTCAAGATGGCAGTACTGAGGTTAGCGATGCGTTGTTGTCTGTCAAAAAGCACGTGGCTGTCAAAAAACACGTGGCTTTGTTTACCTCATGCTAGTTAGGTTAAGTTGGCACTACTGAGGTTTAGGCCCGTCAAGATGGCAGTACTGAGGTTAGCGATTCGTTGTTGTCGATGACAGCTGTCAAAAAGCACGTGGCTTTGTTTACAAATCTGTCAAAAAGCACGTGGCTGTCAAAAAACACGTGGCTTTGTTTATCTCGAGCTAGTTAGGTTAAGTTGGCACTACTGAGGTTTAGGCCCGTCAAGATGGCAGTACTGAGGTTAGCGATGCGTTGTTGTCGATGACAGCTGTCAAAAAGCACGTGGCTTTGTTTACAAATTCAAATTTCCCGCGGGAGGTGGAGGAGGCCTCTGGGAGGCCTCTGGCTGAGGTGGAGGTGGAGGTGGCATCTGGGAGGCCTCTGGCTGAGGTGGAGGTGGAGGTGGCCTCTGGGAGCCTGAGGTGGAGGTGGCCGCCGAACCCGCCTATTATACTACTTCTTTTCGACACAACAGATAATAAGAGAGGTTTTCGTCAAAGATTGGTTTCATGAGGGGTCAGCCACAGGGCCACTCCCCGCTTCAGATGAACAACTATAAGTTTTCGGGTATGGAGAATTACGCAAAACTTCAGATCAGGAACTGTACCATTCAATAAACTTTGCGGTCATCCTCATTCATTCTCCACTTTGTTCAGTTTTATCGATTAATTTACGTCAGACTTCTGCCATTTGCTTTTGTAGAAGAATATTAGTTTAACATGCCGTATGTGACTTCGCATAAATTCATGAAGGAATTATGAAATTTATTACAAGTCCCGTGAGAAGAACGGGTACATACGCTATTTGATAATATAATTAATTTCTATAGGGTCATTTCCAGTCATTTTCAACGTTGCCACCAAACGTCGTAGCATAATTTTACTAACCAAAATTATTTGAAGTCATTCGTTTGATGAAATGCATAATTTTACATGGAAAAGGCACCTACAGTCCGCTTCTGTGGTGTAGTGGTTAGTGTGATTGGCTGCCACCCCAGGAGGCCCGGGTTCGATTCCCGGCTCTGCCACGAAATTTGAAAAGTGGTACGATGGCTGGAACGGGGATCACTCAGCCTCGGGAGGTCAAATGAGCAGAGGTGGGTTCGATTCACACCTCAGCCATCCTGGAAGTGGTTTTCCGTGGTTTCTCATTTCTCCTCCAGGCGAATGCCAGAATGGTACCTAACTTAAGGCCACGGCCGCTCCCTTCATTCGTCGTTGTCTATCCCTTCCAATCTTCCCATCCCCACCAAGGCCCCTGTTCAACATAGCAGGTGAGGCCGCCTGGGCGATGTACAGGTCATTCTCCCAGTTGTATCCTCCGAAGCAATGTCCTTGAGGCGGTTAAGATGGGATCCCTCTGGAGGGTGAACAGATTAACAAGAAGAAGAGGAACCTACATCCCTTTTCAGCCACCACACTTGAGCTTTCTCACTAAAAAGTATACTCGTGTCCTCATCCCGAGGTGGTGCAGCTCTTTTCATTCACACCCCCCATTGGAGGTGAGCTGCATGTACCATTTCAACCGCATACCAGCCCTCCTGCCATTCTTAAATTTGTGGCAGTACCGGGAATCGAACCAGGGCCCCCGAGGACGGCAGCTAATAACACTAACCGTTACGCTACGGAGGTGGACAGCTTTCTCACTAATTTTCATTGAGTTCAGAGCCATCCAACTCAAATACACCTTATTTTGATAGCCCGGCCGCCTTTGGCCCCCAGGAATGAACCTGGTACTTATTTTTTCTGCAGACTGATTGAATCTTAGGTCCATGTGCACTTCCAGGAATGGAAATCAAGTTCGAAAACCTTTTCTACTTCCTGACGGGAATTGAACTCCGTCCTTCAGTGCGACTCGAGAACGCCTGTACCTCCTCGGCTACGCAGCCCATACATGCCACGTACGCAGTACGCGTCGTTGACGCGACAACCGTATAACAAATGCGAAGTTATCCAACTCCCAAGCTACTTTCCTCCAATATTCGAACTCGGGACGCGGCAGTAAACCCATCTATCGGAGATGAGTGGCAGCAGAAGAAATAAATCACATCAAACAACATAACGTCTAATGTATTACTCGCACACTTTTTAGTGATAGATGGACACCCTAGTGCTGGACCGGTCGACCTCGGTTATCTTCGAGATTCGTATTAACAACCTTTGAAACACAAACTATGAATCGTTTTTGCATCGCTGTGCGACTTCTGGCGTACACTTTACGTACTAGTACTGTTGTTATTTACACAGTAAAGCCAAACTATAGAGTTAATGCTAGGAACAAGTTTCGCATCGAGAAATATTATGTAATGTGTGTGACACAGTTGTTGGCTTAACATAATAAAGATTTAGAAAATTCATGTCGATCGATCATATTATCGATTCAATTCAGATTTCATTTCCATTCAGTTGGCAGTATTACCGGAACCGGGAGAGCTCCCTCCTTACTCCTCACCCCGGACAAAAATCTATCACTAAAAAGTATGCGAATAATAATGTTGATGTTGGTCAGTTTTATGAGCTTCCGATGTTGTAGACCTTCACGTTTACTTTTCTTCCGAAGCTCTAATACAGTGTTAGGGCATGTAATGTAAAGGGAGTCCTTCTTTGATGACACCGCTTTGTCTTATTCTTAAAGCGATCGTTCTTTTACGACTGTTCTCATTTTTTATGATCATCCTCTTAATTTTCATGATCGATGTGGACCACGTGGCTTGCCTGCGTGAATATCATTATTTGTAGCCTGTACTGTAGTGTCTTAGGGGCTGCCTGGCCGAGGCGGTAAAGGCGAGCTCGGTTCGCCCGGAAGGGCGTAGGTTCGAATCCCCGTCAGGAAGTCGTAAAATTTTAGAAACGAGATTTCCACTTCCGGCCCTGAGGTTACTCAGCCTACACCAAAAATTAGTAGCAGGTTAATTCCTGGGTGCAAAGCCGGCCGGGCGTAGAGCTAACCACTCTACCCCATCACGTGCCGAGGTTAACAATGGTGGAAGCCTTTACCTTCCACTCATCCAAGGGTCTTCATGGCCTGTACGGTGGTGACTTTGATTTGCTTTGCATTGCATTGCTTTACTGTAGTGTCTTATTACCCGACTTTGCGTACCGATTTTTATTAAATTCTCCTCACCCAATTTCACGTTTTCCGGCGTTGATATGGACTTAGCAACAGAAATAGAAATTCATGAATATCTCTGTTATAGGCGGTACCGTAAAAATGCATAAGACATACATGATCGGGTAATTAATTTCATGTAAGTTTAGTTATCTAGTATTATGGATAAATTAATTTTACATAACTTCAGTTATGTAGCGCTATGGATAGGACCAATAATAACATAGATATTTGAGAACTAAATATTAAGCTTCCCCTAAACTACCATTTCCCTCAGCGTGAATACAATTATTTATAGCCTAGATTGTCGTGCCTCATTTCTCGAATTTACGTACCGATTTTCATTAAATTTTCTTCAACCATATTCTTGTGATGCGCGTACAGACAGACAGACAGACAGACAGACAGACAGACAGACAGACAGACAGACAGACAGACAGACAGACAGACAGACAGACAGACAGACAGACAGACAGACAGACAGACAGACAGTTAAAAAAAGTGAATTTCCTTGTTACTGTAGGCACGACCGATACATAAATACCATTCTTTAAAAATTCTGAACAATATACAGACAAAACTCTAATTTTTTATATATAGATTATTCCTGCTCCTTGGCAGAAGGTTAGCGAAGAGCCCGTAACTTCCGAGAGCCCCGGGTCCGATTTCCTGCAATGCCGGAAAATATAACCCTGTCTGGTTAATTACTCTCTATTGAACTTTGGGTGACTGTGTTTCTTTCTTTACACATCTTTATTTATATACACTACATCATACTACAATACTTAATATTCAGCTTATGCAAGTTACTTATTGGGGCGCCATCCAGGCTTATTTTAGTTTCGTCTGGTGGTTCAAGGCAGGAAGCTATGAGATATCTAGGATGAAAATCTCAACCCTTGATCGACTGGAATTCAAACCTGAGCCTTTTGGGTGAAAAGCCAACAGCTAAGCCAATGAGCTAATGACGCTCCCCTGTACATCGCACTTGACTCCACCACAAACATAGGCAATACTTTCATAAAGGGTTGGTGACAGTAAAGCTATACAGCCATAAAGTAGTGGCGTCTACCCCATGTGGGTGGGGGACGCAGACGAAAAACACACCTACAGTATCCCCTGCCGGTCGTAAGAGACGAATACAAGGGGCGACTAAGGAACAATGGATTTGTGGTTTGGAACGTTACGCGTCGACGTTACTTGCCATTAGTACCACCATCTGAAGACCAAAATTGGCCTTCGTTACCTACGATTAGTTCCATTTTGTGAGGAACACCACGGGTCTGGGCATTGCCTATGATTACAGTGACCATGCGAAGAAATGTGCCGTACGCTGCTCTGAAATATGTTGCTTCCCCTGTGTTCAGAATGGGTCTGCGTTACCTATAAGCAGTACCACTAGATGAGGAACACCATAGGTCTACGTTTCCTGTGATTAGCACCACTACGTGCGAAACACCACGGATTTAAACGGCGACCGTGATTACTCCCACTATGTGAAGAACACCATGCGTCTGCGTAGCTTGTGAGTAGTAACCTTGTGTGAGGAACATCATGGGTCTGTGTTACCCGTGAGTGGTGCCATTATGTTACCTGTGATTAGTACCACTATAGGAGGAACACCAAGGTTCTGCCTAACCAGTGATTAGTACTATTATGGCGGGCCGGTGACCTGGATTTTGGACAGGCATCATCTCAGAAAATAAGGCATTATGAAGTGGACTCACTGATTGTTTTGAAGTCATGGTAATTTTTTCATCATTCGTTTTGGATTCTAGTCGGTGGATACATTTTTAAGTTTTTAATTATCGTTCTATTTCGTTGCACCTCGTACCATTAGCGACCAGTGACCTAGTTGTTAGGCCCCTTTAAACAACAAACATCATCATATCATAGTGGTAAGGTAAGGGTGTGTTCTGCCCGAAGGCAGGTCCGAACCTCCACAGAGGTGTACCTGAGCCGGAGTTTACGTACGGTAGGGTGACCAGTTCCTTTCCGCTCCTCCATTCCCTTACCCCCACCAACAGCGCGTGGCAACCCATCCACTTCTCGACCACGCCCAATGTTGCTTAACTTCGGAGATCTCACGGGATCCGGTGTTTCAATACGGCTACGGCCGTTGGCATATCATAGTGGCGGTGACTCAAATAATTGGGAAAAGTCTAGAAGACGATAGAAGGAAGTAAAGTATCATTTCACTTCAAACAATGTTTAAGTAGTCCTCGCGGGAGAAAAGCACAGAATACTTCCGAAATAAATGGGACCCTACAGGCTCCATGCGTAGCTTGGTGAAAAAGGAGCTTGTAGACAGTTCTGGAATTATTCCACTCATTTGTACCAAGCCCCTCATTTTCATATTTCGTTTACGACCATACTTGGTCAACAGTTATTCCCCTCTCGACCCCAACGGTATTTTTGAGAGACCTAGGGTGTCTTTCATAGACACGCCCTTCGTAGTCTTTCCTTTCTTTTTCTTGCCAATACCTAACATGATTTTGAAGATTCAGAATTATTCCGTCCAATTAGTATTAAGAGAGTATGCCTGACTAATTGTATTTCACCAGGTGAGATGACCCTGCGGTTAGGGGTGCGCGGCTGTCAGCTTGCATCCGGGAGATAGTGGGTTCGAATCTAACTGTCGGCAGCCCTGAGGATGCTTTTCCGTGGTTTCACATTTTCACACCAGGCAAATGCTGGGGCTGTACCTTAATTAAGCCACGGCTGCTTTCTTCCAACTCCTAGCTTTCTCCTATCCCATGGACGCCATAAGACCCATCTGTGTGGGCGCGACAAAAAGCCACTAGCAGAAAAAGTAGTTGTATTTCTCCTTAAAAATATAATCACCACTGCTAGGGAATCACAACCCAAGGAGAGAACATTAAAACCCTGTGCTTTTCGGATAATATTGTTATTTCGTCTGAGTCTGCAGAAGATCTGAAGACATTTCTGAATGGTATGGAGAGAGTCTTGGGGAAGGAGTACAAGATAAAAATAAATAAATCGAAAACAAATGTAGTGGAGTGCAGTCGAACGAAGTCAGGTGATTTAGGAAATATTAGATTAGGAAATGGAGTCTTAAAGGAAGTAGATGAATATTGTTACTTGGGTAGCAAAATGAATACTGAAGGCAGAAGTAATGAGGGCATCAAATTTAGACTAGCAAAAGCAGAGAAGAGCTTTCTTAAGGAAGGAAAATAGTTCACTTCGAACAATCATACAGAAATTAGACGAACGTGTTTGAAGACTTTCCTCTGGACCATGGCATTGTATAGTGAAACGTGAACGGTAACTAGATCAGAAAGGAGGCGAATATAAGCTTTTGAAATGTAGTGTTATGGAAGAATGCTGAAGGTGTGTTGGGTAGATCGAATCACAAATTAAGATATACTAAATCGAATTGGTAAAGAGGAAATTGATTTGGCTAAAATTTACGTGAAGTAGAAACAGAATTATAGAACATACTAGCAAATGTACCCGTCCTTCGCTACGGTACTCTACAATGTGTAAGGATATAGAAGTAAATTGCTGTACATGAAGTGAATAAAACAAATTTAATTGCATGTCTCTTGGAGTTATCCGGGAAAAATCATAGGGAGGTACGCAGACGTTGTTTCCAATGTGAAGTGCGAGTTGCAGAGTTGTGATGATAACGACAGGTCCACTTGTCTGCTGCAATTCACTATGCGTAACGCCAGTCACATTTTAATGGGTAAATTTGTACATAATCGGGAGCACCTATACCTAATGATAAAGAGAATCAGGTAAAAGAGTTTAAAAAAATGCACGCTCCCTTGTCTTCTGCTAGTCAAATCAAGAAGGGAATTATGCATTACAGTGTTACACAGGCGTTGCTGAGAGTCACTATTGATTTGTAAGGTATTAATTACAATGTAAGACACACCCCCTTCTAGATCGCTACAAATCGACTTAAATTAATAAATGTAGATCGACATACGGAAGTATATGCATGTTCACCTTCATTAACAGAATAACTGCTGCTAAACGGTGCACTCATATTGGAAAAATGGATTGTATAAAAAGACGACTCTGGCCTCATTTAGCTATCTAAATAGCTGGCCCTATGATATTTCCTCGTATCTCATCCATTTAAAGGCAATATTATTTTAGAATCGTTGAATAGGGTGAAATTTGTGTAAGGTTTTCACACAGTGAATTACTTTTCAGATACTTATGCGACAGCTTCAAACATAGAATTTGGCTGGATGGGCCAATATTCGTGTAGAATTTGATGATCCCATATTTCCTATAAGTGACTCAAACCATCAATTATACAGTACGTGTACAAAGTGCAAAATTTAGGCAAATCCAGAAATAGAGCCAAATTTAACATAAGGGATAGAAATACGTCAAAACGTCATTGGACCAAAGTTGTAGATCACTCCAAATTGAACCGAGATAATGCCATCCGTTTTGTGATTCGACTTACCGTTTGGCCACCAAATACCTCGAAAGGAAGGTCTGCACCGTCATTAAAATTGCCTCCATATTTCGATATTTTTTGGGGGTAAAAAAGTAAATTTTTTAAACATGTCGTAAAATTTCCATCGGTTACAGGCAAAAAGCTATTATTTTGCCAAATTTCTATTTTCGAACTCGTCCGGGCGATTGGGCTGCCATCTTGATATGGGGAGGGTGTTAAAATTAGGACTTTCAGGAAGCTTTTAAGCCCATGAAACATATAGGTTATCGTTCAGGATAAATATCACCGACTGTGTTTAATTTCAGCGAGCCCGAAAAGTATTGATTCGACACTACTTTCGATGATATATATGTCTCACCCCCTCGCCTCTCCCCCGCCCCTAAGCGTTCCTGGGGTGCCCTACCCCCCGTGGTTTGTCTTCTGATACTAAAAATCCGAAGCGTACAATTAACCTCGGCGACCCCGAAAACTATATATTCGACACTATTTTCGATTACTTTTATATATTACTTCCCCCTCGCCCCCTACCCCAAAAGGGGATGAGCTTATAAAATATCCGGAGTCTCACTAATCATCTCAGCGACCCCGACAACTATGGATTCGACACTATTTTCGATTATGTTTTTATCTGAAACCCCTAACCCCCACCCCTAAAGGGGCTAGTGGTGGCTTGCTCATACAGTGCTCGTCTTCAGATAGCAAATAATAAGTGTTCAAAATTTGATTGAAATTGCTCCAGTCGTTTAGGTGGAGATGTGTCATTTACATACATACATACATACATATATGATGTGACCTTATCGGACATGTACATATTTATTTATTTATTTATTATTTGGCAGTGAAAAACCTTTGTAAATCTCCCTCGTACTTGTTACAAAAAGTTGCATTAGATTGCACATGCTTACACAACCTTTGTAACCTGCTAAACACCACTCCGTCTTAACTAAGAGGATACACAGATAGAGAGAGAGAGAAGAAAATCTCAAGCCAGAAAAATCGATAATGATACCTTCACCCGTTGCAAAAATGGCCGAACACGATGTTGCCACCTCGCGAGTTGCATTTGTATGCTGATATTTCGAGACATGCATAATATTTAATATGGGAAACCTCGGGATGTTATATGATTTCATTATAGACATCTGCCAAAATTCCAATTCTTTATAATATATTAACGTGTGGAAGAATACGCAATCGTTGCATTATATAACACGCTAAGCGTCCCTTGTACGCAGCACCCTCATGGAGGACATTGTAGGGGCATTATTTTGATAATTAATTTTAAATAAATGGCCGAACAATTCAGGTTCCGCACATAACCAGACTACTTAAGAATCTGAGTCACACGTTTGAGTGTATTACCGATGCCATACGACTCGTGGAACTATTAATTAAAAAAAGTAGTGGGGATTATCCACTGTCTCTTGCATGAGAGGGGGAAAGTTTATAAAAGGAATAGCGATGATGACAACAGTATCCACTTCACGCGAAGGATCCAAAGCAGAACCACGGTTTGATGGTGTTCTGATCTATTTAGTGTTTCAGACTGTAAATGTACAGTTTATATCTTCGAGAATATTGTAATTGTCTACAAACAATAGTATTTAAAAAAAAGTTGAAGTTATGTGATCGCAAGAACGGTATAATTGTAACTTTTTAAGTGATGCAACAAGTATTAATTTCATTATAGTGTAATAATTGTATTTTTTGTGTTAAAGTGACGCAACAAGTGTTAATCTCATAAAAACTGTTATAAGTGTAGAAGATGACCATTGGATTATGAACGTGCTCAGCGGGAGTAGCAACGGACATGAACCCGTGACCAACGTCAACACCATGGAAGCTTAAAAAATGAAAATGAGGGTCTTACCCGGGACCCGAAACTTGGATTGTTACGACATGATGATAAGTACTAAAATGAAATAACTTTTTAATAAATGCGCGGTTATTCATTATGCAGATCACGTAAATTAGGTTAGACATGTAAATTGCATGTATTTTTTTAATTAGAGAGAAAACTTGTGAGTGGTCTTCATATTCATTTATGTTCATTTCATGGAATTAATAGTCTACTCCATGGGCTTAAATATATATATAATTAACGCAATGCATGTATTTGACGTGATGATAAAATATTAGTTAGTCTGAGAGTGCTTAGATTAGGTAAATGTAATAGAAAGTAGATTTGTTTTGGCACTGAGCCAAGCCGTAATTTTGTATAATTTATTTACGTGATATCCAAGCTTATTATGATAATGCATGGTGATTATGCTTGTAAAAATGGATTATCGACTGTTAACATCAGGACAGCAAGGCACTCTTATTTTCACGTAATTTGCATGAAAATATATCTGTAGATGGCTGTATTAATTATATGCGCAACTTGTGCATGCCTAGACATCGAACAGACGCCCTCCTATTGAGATTAGCGTTTTCCTTTAATGTCGAATATTTTCCCTTTCTATATATGAGAATAACATTATGGATATGTTTAAAATCCATATTTGATTTTATTGATTTGATTTTAAAATGTAGGAAAAACCTAGGCTGTATTCTGTAATCGGATGGAATCGAAGCCGGTCATTCTAAGTTGAAGGATGTGAATATGAGAAAATGAACAGTGGATTGATATTGTATTATAGAATTGTGGCAGGACAGTGAATTTATAAGCCAGTGGAGCTTTGGAAATATGATATGGGAATATATAATGAAATAAGATTATTTAACAAATATGTGTTCCAGGGGAAACGATTTGCTTTCACCTTGAGATGTTGAAAGGATATTTCTGCCACACCGGGCCATTATTTGCTAGGGCTTTGACGTCCAGAGATTTACGAGCTGAGCGAAGACGGAAGGGTAGCGAGAGGGCTTGCCCCTTGTAGAGGATTACTGTATGCTGTATTGTTCGAGCTATTCCACTTAGAATGAAGGCAGTGCGACACCGATTATTGTTTAAAGGATTCTTTTACTTTTCCATGTATGATCTTATAATAATATTTAACTAAGTGGAACGCCAGTATTATTATTTATTTGTTGACCCTATGATTAATTAAGAAAGGCAGTTTTTTTGTCCCGTTTGTCGATGCCATCTTGGATATCATCGGTTCGAGTTCTGAGGCAACCATGGATTTTTGTTGTCACATATCTTTTTATATACAGCCAATTGCATGTGTATCTTGTTTATTGTTTCTTTTCATATTATGTGTACATATTTTCTTTTTTATACTTTCTTTTAGTCGTGTTTCACTTTTTATATGGATGACAAATCGAGTTTTATTTTCGTAATTTTTGTCATTGGATTCATTGGGATGTGGGTTCGATTTCTGGACCCGACATCAGTCATTTTATTTTGATTAGGATTATATCGACTAGCATTCATTTATTCTTTGTTTATTTTTGTAATCTAATTAATTTAGCTAGGTGACCACTTCAAGTTATCTTCAATTTATTTTGTTGTATAAATAATTGCTTCTTCTGATAGTGAAGAAAGTTCTTAATGATAACCGTCGCATTTATAAGGATATTTCTGATTTTTTTAAAGTATGTTATACAAATTATAATGTAATATTTATCATCATGTCGGGAAGAAGAAAGAGGTAAAGGAGAAATACAATTTTTGACACTTTACAATTTGTATTTAGTCCATTGGACTTTGCATATTCAACATTGATATACTATAAATATTCAGGATCAACTTTTAATTAATTTGATTTATCAAGCTCAATAAATAGGTATTTAAACTTTTGTCTGCCTGTCATTTTGCCGAATAACATTGTATACCAGGTTTCCTTCCGTTCATTTATGCCTTTAAGCTAGTTATGTGTTATTTTCTTTGATCTTCTGCCGCGAACGCACCATGGCCTTGGGAGGTCGGTGGTTTGATTCTATGGAACGGAAGGGTGCAGTAGACCCTTGCACGGTCGGAAGAGCATTTGCTCACCCATCATTCTGAAAATTTTTTTGTTCCTTCCTGATGAGGTGGCATTTGACTCTAGACTAAAAAGGTCCCTTTCCATCAGGCGCTTTGGCGTTTGGTGCTATATGGCGGTATCCCGACTTTTTTTAGGGATTATCATGCAGTCATTTGGTTCTATGCGGCAAATGGCGTGGGGTGGAAAGGTAGCATTTGGCGCCCAGCGTTTTGGCATTTTCGGCATTTCTAGGCTTTTACAATGTTAGGTATTTTTTCCATTTTCGGAATTTTTGGATTTTTCGGCATTTTCAGAATGTTTCGATGTATTCGATAGAGATAATTTCAAATGTTAACTTTTGCGAAAATGGGCGTCAGGCATGGTAATTCCATATTTAGGAATATAGGACTGACCAATTATTATATGAAGGAACACGATGGTTGTTCAATTTATGGGATGCTGATAATTGGATCTGTATGAGAAGTGAATGACAGATTAAAATTAATGTGATATTTATGGTAATTTGAAAACATAGTCGTGGTTATTGTCTAAGTGACGATAACCAGGACAGTCATTCATAGTAATTGAGGTACCCAAAATCATGTAGGGATTTAATTAAATCCCGGGAAACAATAAAATGATTTTCCCAAATCTGAGGAAAAATGAATATCGATACCCTTCAGGTAATCGTATTCATGGGTACTTGTCAGGAGGTACTGGTTGTTACAGGCCTCATTACTCATAGTGAATCATTTATTAAATTTGTGTTAGTGTTTCGCGGTAGGTAAAGGTGACCTCAGGCCTTTAGTGTTTGTTGTTAAGTGGCAGTAAGTTAGGATTCATGTGGAAAGTTTTGGGACGATATTACCCAGTGTATTAGGTGTATCTGCCTCAATACTGGAAGGATGGCCTAATTTATTGGCATATACCACCTGTGTTGGTATTTAACTTGCGATTTTTTTATTATACGAATTATTCAAAATGAATAATAATAATAATATAATAATAATAAAAAATATAATAATGATAGGCTACATATTTGAAATATTTGAAAGGTACCCTTGATACATTATACTGTTGAATGATTTTGAGATAGCTGTATTCAGGCTATATAATTAATTCAAGTCACATTGTTGTGAAAATTTTATGATTTTGGATTATGTTGACCTTGAATTGATTTCATTTTCATGTTGATTGAAATATTGTGTAAAATGGATATGGAAGCCATGAGGGCTCTGATAGAGGAAGTTAAGGACATGATTGATCAGAAAATAGATCAGAGTAATGAAACAGTTAAGGACATGATTGATCAGAAAATAGATCAGAGTAATGAAACAGTTAAGGACATGATTGATCAGAAATTAGATCAGGTTAATGAACATATGGAGATAATACAGAAGGAGTGTAAGGAAGGGAGAGATGAAATTAATAAACAGATGGGGAACTTTAACGTACGGTTGGATGAAACAATTGAACGTTATGATGAACTGGTAGGACAGATAACGGGGTACCAGACACAATGTGAAAGAAACACAGCACAGTTAGAAAAACGACTGGATAATACGCACGAAAAACAGGAACGGCTAGAAAACTCGTTAGGCACGGTAATTGAGCGCGTCGAACGTGTTGAGGCTCAGACATTAAGTATGGCGGAACAAATCGATGTTCATATTCAAACGGTGACAGATCACCAGGAACGTACAGATTGGATAATAGAAGATGTTAAGAAGGAGGTCCATCAGACTCAGGTCGATATGCATGACATTCGGAACCAAACCAATGCATTGAAACAGGAAAGTGTTTCCAACGTGGATAAGCGAATATCTGAGGTCAGAAAACAGGCATTCGATGGAATAGTCACGGTCCAAGAGGAGGTACGGAAGAATGAGGATAGGACGTCAGATAGGATCGAGGAATGGTCGCATAAGATGCAAAAGACGAAGATAAAAGTAGATATACATGACGACCTTGTACATGAATTGAAAGAAAAGATTGAGAAATTGGGATTACAAGAGGTATCAGAGAATAAGCAGTATCGACCATCCGAAGAATCGAACTGGGGACCACCAGAAAAGAAGATGAAGACCAGTCACGAATACGTAAACATGGAAGAGAATGCTGCTCCTAAGAAGGAGGCGAAACAGTCTATCTCATCGAAGAGGTCAGGCATAAAAAAGAAGAAGCAGAAGAAGAAACATAGTGCCACGAAAGGTTCGAATTGGAGATTACAGCCTAGAAGAAAGAAGAATGGATCGTCAGTTCAACGGAAAGGACGGTATCATATCAAACGGTACTGTTACAAATACGGACAGTGTACTAGTCCGAGAAGATGGTATTCAAAGAAGAGAAGTCGACGCAGAAGAGGTTCGAAGCCACAGCCCGCGAAGTGGAAAGAAAAAGTAGATGGGAGAATTTTGAATCCCAGACGATACGTGGAGAAGCGGGAACGTAATCGA
Source organism: Anabrus simplex (assembly GCF_040414725.1). Classification (NCBI taxonomy): domain Eukaryota; kingdom Metazoa; phylum Arthropoda; class Insecta; order Orthoptera; family Tettigoniidae; genus Anabrus; species Anabrus simplex. The sequence goes on from NC_090270.1 coordinate 47,590,174, forward strand.
CAGAACAGACGGAAGACAGCTGCGTTGCAGCAAGCAACTGAACATGGAGGTCCAGAGTTTCAAACTCAATGGGACATGAGCAGAGATCCTGAATGGAAGTCTTTAGTGATGACATACGATCCAGAAGTATCGACATCATTAGGACATTCTGGCAGGAAGAGAAAGAAGAAAGACGAAAGTGTCATACTCTATCTTCAGAGTAGTAGTATAATGGATATTAAAGTAAATCCCTATATTTTAGATTGTGTCTCCAGACTGACGGAAACTGTACTTGATACAGCAAATTCAAAAATTATATTATCCACCAGGAAGCATTAGAGTAGATTTGGACCAGAACTCCGAGGAGGAAGGAGAGGATCAAGATGAAGATGATGACAACATTCCACAGGATGAAGAAGATGAGAATCTTGAGGAAGCTGAAGTCCAGATGACAGGGATTGAAAACCAGGAAGACGAGGATATCCCATGGTGTCAAAATTGTGAAGAATTAGAACAACGTCGAGAAATTTTGGGTCAACTTGCTTTTATACTCGAACGGGATAACCAAAGGTTTAGGGTTGAAAACCGAGAGCTCATGAGAACAATACACTGCCGAAGAGACCACAATTAAATATGTGAATGAGAGTCCCATCAATAAATTGAAATCAGTCAAGAAATTTGTAACCCTTTCCAAATTTCTTGAGTCCGACGGAAAGGCAGATGTGACCTTATCGGTCATGTACATATTTATTTATTAATTATTTGGCAGTGAAAAACCTTTGTAAAGCTCCCTCGTACTTGTTACAAAAAGTTGCATTAGATTGCACATGCTTACACAACCTTTGTAACCTGCTAAACACCACTCCGTCTTAACTAAAAGGATACACAGATAGAGAGAGAGAGAGAGAGAGAGAGAGAGAGATAGAAGAAAATCTCAAGCCAGAAAAATCGATAATGATACCTTCACCCGTTGCAAAAATGGCCGAACACGATGTTGCCAGCTCGCGAGTTGCATTTGTATGCTGATATTTCGAGACATGCATAATATTTAATATGGGAAACCTCGGGATGTTATACGATTTCATTATAGACATCTGCCAAAATTCCAATTCTTTATAATATATTAACGTGTGGAAGAATACGCAATCGTTGCATTATATAACACGCTAAGCGTCCCTTGTACGCAGCACCCTCATGGAGGACATTGTAGGGGCATTATTTTGATAATTAATTTTAAATAAATGGCCGAACAATTCAGGTTCCGCACATAACCAGACTACTTAAGAATCTGAGTCACACGTTTGAGTGTATTACCGATGCCATACGACTCGTGGAACTATTAATTAAAAAAAGTAGTGGGGATTATCCACTGTCTCTTGCATGAGAGGGGGAAAGTTTATAAAAGGAATAGCGATGATGACAACAGTATCCACTTCACGCGAAGGATCCAAAGCAGAACCACGGTTTGATGGTGTTCTGATCTATTTAGTGTTTCAGACTGTAAATGTACAGTTTATATCTTCGAGAATATTGTAATTGTCTACAAACAATAGTATTTAAAAAAAAGTTGAAGTTATGTGATCGCAAGAACGGTATAATTGTAACTTTTTAAGTGATGCAACAAGTATTAATTTCATTATAGTGTAATAATTGTATTTTTTGTGTTAAAGTGACGCAACAAGTGTTAATCTCATAAAAACTGTTATAAGTGTAGAAGATGACCATTGGATTATGAACGTGCTCAGCGGGAGTAGCAACGGACATGAACCCGTGACCAACGTCAACACCATGGAAGCTTAAAAAATGAAAATGAGGGTCTTACCCGGGACCCGAAACTTGGATTGTTACGACATGATGATAAGTACTAAAATGAAATAACTTTTTAATAAATGCGCGGTTATTCATTATGCAGATCACGTAAATTAGGTTAGACATGTAAATTGCATGTATTTTTTTAATTAGAGAGAAAACTTGTGAGTGGTCTTCATATTCATTTATGTTCATTTCATGGAATTAATAGTCTACTCCATGGGCTTAAATATATATATAATTAACGCAATGCATGTATTTGACGTGATGATAAAATATTAGTTAGTCTGAGAGTGCTTAGATTAGGTAAATGTAATAGAAAGTAGATTTGTTTAGGCACTGAGCCAAGCCGTAATTTTGTATAATTTATTTACGTGATATCCAAGCTTATTATGATAATGCATGGTGATTATGCTTGTAAAAATGGATTATCGACTGTTAACATCAGGACAGCAAGGCACTCTTATTTTCACGTAATTTGCATGAAAATATATCTGTAGATGGCTGTATTAATTATATGCGCAACTTGTGACATGCCTAGACATCGAACAGACGCCCTCCTATTGAGATTAGCGTTTTCCTTTAATGTCGAATATTTTCCCTTTCTATATATGAGAATAACATTATGGATATGTTTAAAATCCATATTTGATTTTATTGATTTGATTTTAAAATGTAGGAAAAACCTAGGCTGTATTCTGTAATCGGATGGAATCGAAGCCGGTCATTCTAAGTTGAAGGATGTGAATATGAGAAAATGAACAGTGGATTGATATTGTATTATAGAATTGTGGCAGGACAGTGAATTTATAAGCCAGTGGAGCTTTGGAAATATGATATGAGAATATATAATGAAATAAGATTATTTAACAAATATGTGTTCCAGGGGAAACGATTTGCTTTCACCTTGAGATGTTGAAAGGATATTTCTGCCACACCGGGCCATTATTTGCTAGGGCTTCGACGTCCAGAGATTTACGAGCTGAGCGAAGGCGGAAGGGTAGCGAGAGGGCTTGCCCCTTGTAGAGGATTACTGTATGCTGTATTGTTCGAGCTATTCCACTTAGAATGAAGGCAGTGCGACACCGATTATTGTTTAAAGGACTCTTTTACTTTTCCATGTATTATAATAATAGTTAACTAAGTGGAACGCCAGTATTATTATTTATTTTTTGACCCTATGATTAATTAAGAAAGGCAGTTTTTTGTCCCGTTTGTCGATGCCATCTTGGATATCATCGGTTCGAGTTCTGAGGCAACCATGGATTTTTGTTGTCACATATTTTTTTATATACAGCCAATTGCATGTGTATCTTGTTTATTGTTTCTTTTCATATTATGTGTACATATTTTCTTTTTTATACTTTCTTTTAGTCGTGTTTCACTTTTTAAATGGATGACAAATCGAGTTTTATTTTCGTAATTTTTGTCATTGGATTCATTGGGATGTGGGTTCGATTTCTGGACCCGACATCAGTCATTTTATTTTGATTAGGATTATATCGACTAGCATTCATTTATTCTTTGTTTATTTTTGTAATCTAATTAATTTAGCTAGGTGACCACTTCAAGTTATCTTCAATTTATTTTGTTGTATAAATAATTGCTTCTTCTGATAGTGAAGAAAGTTCTTAATGATAACCGTCGCATTTATAAGGATATTTCTAATTTTTTTTTAAAAGTATGTTATACAAATTATAATGTAATATTTATCATCATGTCGGGAAGAAGAAAGAGGTAAAGGAGAAATACAATTTTTGACACTTTACAATTTGTATTTAGTCCATTGGACTTTGCATATTCAACATTGATATACTATAAATATTCAGGATCAACCTTTAATTAATTTGATTTATCAAGGCTCAATAAATAGGTATTTAAACTTTTGCTTGCCTGTCATTTTGCCGAATAACATTGTATCCCAGGTTTCCTTCCGTTCATTTATGCCTTTAAGCTAGTTATGTGTTATTTTCTTTGATCTTCTGCCGCGAACGCACCATGGCCATGGGAGGTCGGTGGTTTGATTCTATGGAACGGAAGGGTGCAGTAGACCCTTGCACGGTCGGAAGAGCATTTGCTCACCCATCATTCTGAAATTTTTTTGTTCCTTCCTGATGAGGTGGCATTTGACTCTAGACTAAAAAGGTCCCTTTCCATCAGGCGCTTTGGCGTATGGTGCTATATGGCGGTATCCCGACTTTTTAGGGATTATCATGCAGTCATTTGGTTCTATGCGGCAAATGGCGTGGGGTGGAAAGGTAGCAATACATACATACATACATACATACATACATACATACATTTTTATATATAGTAAGATAAGGTTTTAAGATGCCCAGCACTTGTTCAGTTGGGTTTTGAGGGAAGTGTAGGCGGTGAGAAGTGTAGGGATAGACCAAAGTATGGCCAGCAGATTAGAGCATACGTAGGATGTAGTAGTTACATAGAAATGTGAAGTGTGGAGCAGGTAGTGTGGCATTGAGAGATGTATCAAATAAATCTAGGAACTGATGACGCTCACAACAGCAATAACAACAACAACAACCAGTGATTACGTAGGCTAAGTGGACATTTAGCTACACAAGTTATACGAAAATATATTTTCCTTTCTTTCTTAATCCGTTTACCCTCCAGCGTTGGTTTTTTCTTCGGATTCAGCGAGGGATCCCACCCCTACCGCCTCAAGGGCAGTGTCCTGGAGCGTGAGACATTGGGTCGTGGGGACACAACTGGCAAGGAGGACCAATTCTTCGCCCAGGCGGCCTCACCTGCTGTGCTGAACAGGGGCCTTGTGGGGGATGCAAAGATTGGAAAAGATAGACAAGGAAATATGAACGAAGCTGCCGTGGCCTTAAGTTAGGTACTAACGCGGCATTTACCCGAGGAGAAGTGGGAAACTGTGGAAAAAACTTCAGGGGTGTCTGAGGAGGGAATCAAACGCCCCTCTTCTCGGTTGACCTCACGAGGCTGAGTGGACCCTGTTCCGACATTTGTACCACATTTCATACTTCGCGGTAGAGCCAGAAATCGAACCCGGGCCTCCTGGGGTGGCAGCTAATCGCACTAACCACTAAACAACACGGGTTCACAAAATGTAATTTACACGTTTCAATTCCATTTCTCTTCCTCTGTTCCTTCTTCCTTTAATGTGATTCTAATCTGGGCATCTGGGTAGGATTTTTCTTTTATTCCCGACGTGCACAGAACGCGGCTGAACAGAATTGGATTGGAAAAACTTTGTTTTTAAAGACAATTTAGCATTCCTTCAAAGCATTATTGAGGCAATTATAAATAGGTGCTCTTTTCTGCATCATATTATTTCTTTCCCTCACGGCTATCGGCAAGTATTAAGAAAAGAGTACTGCTTACTTCAGCGCCTTGATTTAACTTACGAGTGGATCCACAAAGCGAACCTTCAGGCTCCTTCTATAATTACATGTCACATGCCATGAGCCACACGCTTGAAAACAGGCGTGTAGTGTGTGACTTTGGACATGCCCATGCAATATATTTGACAAACGAGCGTGTACCGTGCTAAGATTATATTAACAAAAATATCTTAATCGCAACAAGTAACTATTCAACCGTCAGTTAACCCGAGTTCGAAGCTATGTTGAGTGTAACTTCGGGATACTAGGCAAATAATGTCGAACTTTCCATCGGCCTTTGAACGTTGGAACAGATCTTGCTCTAAAAGGCTGCTGTGTTCCGTCAGAGACAGAGACAGTGTCGATTACGAATACACACTGGAAGTAGTCGGTTTTGAAGGCTTCAGATCAGGGCTAGACAACAGAGGCGTTGTAATGTCAATATATCGAATGCTGCTAATATTCTCGAGCAGAAATTATGTACAGATAATTAACGACGCGTTCATTATCTCTCCCTACCTCTTATTCAGCAGATCTCGTTTTTTATTTTGAATTTTCTGGAATCGATTATGAAAGTCATGATTTCACTTCAACAAACACCACCTCTGCTTTTTACTGTTGAATAATAATACTCGTATGGCCTCAGCTACCGTGTGCAGACATTCAATTTGACGCCATCTGGCTGTCTGCTCGTCAATATTGACGTTCCGTTTTACTCTAGGCCTAATAGATGGCAGACCGAGTAAACCGAAACTCTCTTGGGTGTCTATGACTGACACTTTAATGAATTTTGTTGGGCAAACACCAAATGTGTCACCCGAGATATTTTACATGCCGATAACGTACGACATGGAGTGTCGAATGGACTTCTTTCCGCCATTCACTAATCGGAATACCTCGGCCGGGTTTGAACCCGCTATCTTGGGATCCGGAGATCGACATTCTAGCACTGATCAACAGAGGCAGCTCTTTTATTATTGAAAACATTTATTAGCAGACAAAGTAGGGGTTCCCATACTACGAAAATCGTAAAATTAAGCAATTGCTCCAATTATGCCGAAAGTTGAAGGGCTAAAGGGCCGGGAAATGTTTCAAATTGTAAGTCCTGGATAGCTCTAACAAAATAAAACATATTTATAAAATCACTTTCCGCCTAATTGCAGTTCCGGAAAAACAACATGAAATAGTTTGTTCCTTTATTCGCATTTTTATTCAAATGCTAGTCAAATTAACATATTTACATAATTCTTTCTGTAATGCGTTTCTTGGTTCAATAAACTCAGGCATTTTATAATTTTTTGAAGAATGTTCACACCGGATGTAGTTATAAGGGCTTAAGTGAAACTCTCCTTTGACGCACATTAGCGCTCATAGTGGTGCTTAAATGAAACGATGCATTGACTCACAATAGCGCTCGTAGTGGTAGAAAAAGGCAAACTGCTAATCTAATCACCATGATAATGATGATATTAAGAAAAGGTTTGTAATTTTTTAGGAATAAATAAGGAATCCATTCTCATACTTTATTATATTTTATTTACCTAAAATTCGTTGCTTATATCCCTAGGACGTCTTGAACATTATGTTGCTTGCCTGAAGGGTTAAACTTGTCGATTTTGTGAGGCAGAGACAGTATCGATTACGAATACTTCGAATCCCACTGTTAGCAGCCCTAAAGGGTGTTTTACGTGGTTTTCCATTTTAACACCATGCTGTACCTTATGGACACGGCCGCTTCCCTCAAACTCCTAACGCTTTCCTATCATCGTTATAAGATCTCTCTGCGTCAGTGTAACGTAAAGCAACTATTTTGTTAAGAAGGAAGCCATATTTTCCAGTGTCTACTTATTAAATGTAATAAAAACTTTCCAGTCTGCCAGACACAAAACAATTCCAAATGCAAATTAAAACACTATAAGCATACCTGTAAAGTGTTGACAGGTTTACACTACCTAAACTATACTGTACATATATGCACATAATTAGAGTGATTTGATAGAATCTGAGGATGTTCTTGTAGAACAAAGCATGTCATTCTTTGTATACAATATGTGATTTATGCAGGTAGATAGATAGATACGTAATGCGTTTATTGGTAACAAAGCTAGGGCTCAAGGCGCTTTCTTACACTTAACCACTAGAAGAGTATACATGTATATAACTTATACCGTAATTACAAATACAGATAACAATTAATATTAATAGCAATAACAATAGTCATAATATTAATAGTGATAATAATAGAATCCTTAATTTTGAAATACACAAAGTAAAATATACTTAAATCACGTAACTACAGTAATCCATTCATCCCACCCATTCTTTTATTCACTCAACAATAGATTGTTATCCAGCAAGTCAGCGGGATCTACTCAGCAAATGCTCGCAGAGATTATAAACGAGCAGTGCGGTTTACAGGCATGGCAAGAGACCAGCTACAACTCGTATTGTGGTCATGATAGGACGAGAGGTAAGAAAAGGGTGAAGAAAGATAGTTGGGAGTATTATGCTTATAGTGTAAAGCAACTAGTAAAAGGAAAGAGGATTACGAATAAACACTGACAGTGGTCGGGTTGGAAGGTTTCATATCGGGGATGGAATGTTGCATGCTTGAAAAGGCACTGAGTGCTGCTAATGTGTTTGGGCAGAAATAAAGTGTGGAAGATTAAGAACACGTCTATTATCTCTCCCCACTTCTTATTCCGCAGATCTCGTTTTGATTATGGTTTTTCTGGATTCGATAATAAAAGTCTTGATTGCACTTAAATAAACACCACTCCTATTCTTTTTTAATGTTTATTTTCGAGTGATTTGCGTTCAGGTCTCCTGCCCAGGTGTCAGCTTCCCTACTAATTGTCTTCCTAGTCATTTCTTAAATAATTTCAAAGAAATTGGAAATTAGTCGTAACTATTCTAATACCTAATTGCTCTTCCAAGGAACGAATACCTGTCCCAATTAGTGTCCTTGAATTGTTACTTTATTTCATATTATGATCTTTCTTACTTTTAAAAACTGCACTCAAGATTATTCGCCTGCTGGTATCATTCCATGTCATGTCTCCGCAAACAGCGCGGAGCATAACGCTTAGTCGAGCAGCTCGTCTCCTTACTGCCAAATATTCCCGGCCAGAATATTTTAACATTGTCGTTACACTATCCGTTTCTCTGAAAAAGCCCGAAAAAACCGAGCTGCTTTCCATGGGATCTTTTCCACTTCTCTGATCAAGTAATCCAGGTGCGGAGCCCGTACATTTCAAACATATTCCAATTGGATCCATTCCCCAAGTTAATACTTTAAAACACTACAAGCTGTCGTGACCTACCTGTCCAGTGAGACGATCTCGTAGGTTGGTCACCAGGCCGTTGGATGTTGAAGTATTACCTGTCCTGCCGAGCGGAATGTAGGGAGGTAATTTGTAGGTATGACTCGTCCCGCAACTCCCGAAATAAAAGATGATGTTATTTCCCTGTCCTTTATTACTGAGGACAACTAGAACTGCTATGTACGGTATATTTACAAGTCTGAATGTGATGATCTAAAGAGAGAGCGAGCTTGTTCCACGCGCCTACTTTTCTACTACGCGTATCTCTGAATCTTGCCCTGCGGCACTTGGGCTATGCTCGAAAAGAATCTCGTTCTGACAAGTACGAACTACTCGCAGGGAGAAGGCCCTGCGCCATCTTGGCCAGGGGTTATATCTCCACTCCTGAACTCAAAGTTCTATCCCTACCTCCTACCAAGGGGTTGGGTCTTACGGGCATTACCAAACGGATCACCTTGTCACTGGCGACCTCAAGTAACTATTCTCAATAGTTGTCACGGTAAGTGCTGCCATCTAGGCACTGTTGTCTTCTGTCTTACTTTGTCCTCATCTTTCCTTGTTTTCCTAAAGTGCATCTGTACTGGCCCTGACTGGCCTTGTACTCTGCTTTGTTCCTTTGTCGGAAAGTCGGCGAACCGCCTAGCTCGTATACCAACTTTGTTTGTTGATACATAGTAAATATCCTGTTGTGATCAACAAGTCTCCGCTCTTGGTCAACAACTTTTGTAAGCGCACTTTGCAAGCTCTCTCCACTACATGTAACTTCTTGAAATATTTCCCTTTTCTTACAGTAACTAAATCTGACTATAATTATTATTCAATTACCTTAATACTACAAGGTGTCTCCTGTCATTGATCATCATTCTAACACTAATTAATCTCCTCTGACACCTTGAGCTCGAGACTCGGCTGCTAACTCCGGCTGTCTTCCACCTGGCAGTCCGCCGGTTTGAGCCCCTGGGAGGTCGGTACACGACAAAGCTGCAGTGGACTAGTCAACCATCTTCATGAAATGTCAACTATAAATGTTTTCATTATGGTCTTGTTCTCGCCTGCGTGGCACAGATATGCTAGCTGTGATGGTCGCGTGTGTGTCCCTGCTTGGCTCAATCACATTCCTGGTGAAGGAAGTGGGCGGTAAGTATAAAATAAACCCATTAAAACGCACGCCTTGCATGTGTTGAGCCCTGGCTTTGCTGGAAGTAGAGACAGGGGAGAGGGAAGAGTACCACTTCGGCGTTAATTTCCACATTACTGCCAATCAAAGAGTATGAAGGAATAGTGGTAAGTCGAGCTTTCTTACTTCACACATATAAATATAAACAAAGAGAAAACAAAGTGTCAGTTTTAAATATGTGTTGTGCTGTAAACGTTTGCTGCTGGCGTGCATGTACTTGGTGGTCCCGATAAACATTTGAATCAACACTACACAAAATATACCTAGGGATTCAATAATTATGCCCTTAATACTTCAATTCTCACATTAAATATCACTCATTCGAAAGAGTAACAAGATAATTAAAACAATAAAATATTCTCAGAGGAAGCATTTTTTCAGGGAATACCATGTCACCGATGAACTAAACGTTGTCGAACCATTCTGCGTTAGATGCAAAAGCTTTTTAAATACTGGTTTTGGTTTATTTTGTAACTAAGACATGAACGAAGTATCTACTTTGGATCGTGAAGGAAACAGACTTGTCCTATATGAATCAGACATTATTTTCTTATGTGGACCAGTGACAACAAAAGTCGTGCATGTCACATTTGTGTGTTGTTAGCTATTAAGATTTAATGGTTCTCTTTAACAGAAGCAGCTTTGTCAATTCACTGCCGATAATTAATTTACAAGATAATAATGTCCACGTCCACAATAACAAAAAGTAAAAGTACCACACACGATACTAACGAATATCTCTTTGTCACCACATTTTAACAATATTCAAAATATTAATAAGTTAAATCAACTTATCTGGTTCTTACTAGGAACTGTTTTATGTTTTTGAATAATATGGAAGTACGATTTTTCTATTTCTTCAATATTATGACGAAATGACTTGTTCTGTAAATGTCAAAGGATAGAGAGCATTAACGTTAGTAGGTTTCTGGTACTTTAAAAACCGAAAATATTTCTGAAGATATTAGACATCGGTCTAATTAATTACGGGGATATCTCTGTTACACGATGCCATAGACTGTGCTTGTGTTTAGGAAAATGAACCGTTTGCACCAACACGATTGTCTCGTACTTGGATATAGACATGCTTATTTTAAACACAGACACTATATAAATATTATGCTTCGACCTATCTTATACAGACGTCGCGGAAAGGGAATTTTCTGTCTCACAATCAGTGGCAAGGAAATGGTCACGCAGTCACTGAATATCTAAGCTGCAGTTAGAACTAGTATTCTATTGGAAAATACAGAAGAGGTCAACACATGATAGCATTGGTCAATCATTACTTGGATGAGACGCAAAAATATTTTATTATCCCAATAGTAAAAGTTGCAGCTAGTTCTATGGACTTGCCGAATGGGAGCACCTGATGACAGTTACAGTTCTCCTTTTCAAAGTCAAAACACTCCACTATTTTTGCTATTATTTTTCGGCCTTCGTTGTTCAGGGCCGTGCGCATGCCTTTCTGAGGATGAGTTCGGGGCTTCTGAGATATATATGATTCGAGTAACGTTGCTTCAGTAGTGATTATTCAATTTAAGTAAATTAAATTATATATAGAAATGAATCTGTTAATACCATAACACAATGAACTAAAATGCAAAGAATGACATGGCAGGAAGGTTTTTAATAAAACATTAAAATGTCTTGGCGGACAAAAAGATTGCTTCACATTTCGACGTGGTTGGTACCATAGGCGATCTTGACTGAATATTATTGATTGAAGACTAAGAATCCGAGCGCTTGAAGAAAACCACACGGATTTTATTGCTTACCATGCTATACAATGAAATTGACGCTTTGCACGCTTGATGGATACGACGAAAGAAAAACTATTCAATTTGTAAAACGTAGCATTTCCGAAACTGATGATTTTATTATATTACTTTTATTTCTGAGGCGTATCTTCGTTATGTGAACTATGGGTACATGCATGGCAAACTGTTAAATTTACACACACACATACACACGCGCGCGCGCGCGCGCGCGCGCGATCAGAATGAAACTCTCTATGTGGCAGGGACAAAGGTCCACTCGTGTCGCTATTTAGAACGCCTGAAAGGTATGCATAGTCATTAACGGTGTGGATGGACAAGTTGCCGACTTAACTCCTAGCCATTCCAGAGTGAGGGCACCTGAGTTCTCGCTGCTGTAGAGCGGGTTGTGGTCTCCCCAGGCTGGATACATTCCTGCTGTATGGTTTACAATGTGAACGAACTTATGTCCCAATCAAATACAATGGCGTTCTAAGATACCTGATTTTATCGATAGTCCTCTTCAAGGTTTACATACACTTCAGTATCAGTATCCTTCGATCCTCCTTATGTCAGGTAAACAATTTTGCAGTGTGCGCATCGCGGATTCCCTGTAATTAACACCTACTTACGTTTTATGTTTGGAACTCTGTATGTTACAACTGAATTATTCTGCTTACCTTCGATATTTAATTAAATGAACTTTGTAATTTTAAATACAAGTAAAACACAATCCAAATAATACGGTGCTTGATTTTAAACACGGAATCTAAAAATTTAGAAGCAGACACATTTAGGTATACCAATTGATAGCGCCATAATGTGAAAAGTGATTCAGGTTAACAATGTTGCCTCGTACTCAAATTAGCCCCTGTTACTTGGAAACCAGGGCAACATTTTACAGTTTCGTTTTTACCAACATTATTTCAAGTTTCGATCTATTTCCTGGTGAGATGTTTCACCGCGAACTTCACTTCATCCTGAATACTGGGTGGTTTGTGAAGGAAAAATTGAAAAACACTGTTCTAGGCAGATTTAGACTTACTTGCTACGGAGGAACAGGTGTCTGTATCACATTAGCTGCACCTTAAACAACACGTACATTATCAGCAGTGATGGTCGTTCCCGCTTCGTTCATTGCTTCGTTTTCCGCCTCAGTAGCGTAACGATTTGCACTATTAGTTGCCTTGCTCTGGAGCCTGGGCTTGATTCCTGGTACTGCCAGAAACTTGAGATGGCTGGATGGCTGAGATTTGGCTGAAATTCTACATGCAGCTCACTTCCATTGGGGGTGTTCCTGATAAGACCTGCACCACCTCGTGACGAGGACAACAGTTTACTTTAGCTGGCTCCTTGGTTGAATAGTCAGCGTAATCGCTTTCAGTTCAGAAGGCAACGATTTCGATTCTCGGACAAGTCAGAGATTTTAACCTTAAATGGTCAATTCTCCTGGCGTGGGGAATGGGGGTTTGCAATGTCTCCAACATACCTGAAACTCACACAACACATACAACACTGTCCTCCATAACAGTAACACGCAGTTTCCTATACACGGCAGGTGCTACCCACCCTCGTTGGTGGGTCTGCCTTACTAGACTGAACCAGACTAGCAATAGCCATACAAAATTAAAATGAATTGGTACAACGTTTTGTAAAGGAAACTGAAGGATAGCTCTGAAGTACTGACGGGAGTTTTGCTCACAGTGTCACCGCTGGCTGAAATTCCAGACAGCCGTTATGACATCAGGAGTCCTGCACTGCGGATAAAAAAAGCATGTGCGCATGCGTGGGGATTAATCACATGCTGTGTTACCAGACTTGCAGCCAAGACGTAGCGTGTTACTTTCACCTGATCAACGAATATTACTCCTGACAGGTGCAGCAAACCTATACGATGCTCAACTTGATGAGTATTTCCTGAGAGATAACCAGGTTTACAGGATCCTAGAGAAGAGGATGTACAGGACAGGAGATCTAGCATAAAGCGAACACGCGCAGAGGCGAAGGTAACTGCCAGTCCCCACACCCCCGAGGCTCGACACTGAAGATGTGCTAGAGAGGGGAATGAGGGGAGGAAGGAGCACTGGAGGCCCGTCAACACTCTCCTCCGCTCTGTGGCCTTGAATTACTGTGCATTTCTCTGTTTGGTTCTTGCTACATTTCCCGACCAGTAGTTCTATTTCAATTCATCATTCATCGTGAACAACTATTTACAATACGCATTCTCTCAAATTACCCATGATAACCACTGAACCAGAAATATGTGTTCGCCTCCTAAATAGAATGAATATCTTTCTTCAAAACGCTTTTCTTGAACTCAGCTGAGAAGACTATAGTTACCAGCTTCGACGGGTTCAATTCTAAGGCCATCGACAGTTTCTGCAGTTGAAGAAAGTGACGGAAGGAAATATTATTCGTAATTGAGAGAACACTATATAATTATTATTTATGAATTCTTGTGTGTATATTTATCACCAGCAAATGTACCCATGTTTCGCTACGTTATTCAACATTGTATATGGATTTCTACATAAATTACTGTACACGCAGTGAGAATATATTACATTGCATGTCTCTTAGTGTTATCCGAGAAACACCACGGTGAGGATAGCATACGTTGCTTCCGGATGTTCAGTGCGTGTTGGGAAGTTTTTATAATAATGGCAGGCCACGTTTCTTACTGCTATTCACAATCGAGTTAGGGAAGGGTTTACTATAACGGCAGGCTCAGTTGTCTAATGCCATACGCAATCGAGATGGGGAATTTTCATTATAAAAGAAATGCACCGCTTAATGGCAGCTTCATCCTTCTACCCAACGAACAACCACGAGTTTACAGAAATGGTGACCAAAATTGCATTACGTTACTTCCCTACTGGCAAACAACCAGGTACGTTGCCATGGTAACCGGCAGGTTCATTGTCGGCCACTCAATGCAGTGCATGAAACCCGCAGAAAATAGTAATTTTCTCCGTCATTTGAAGAGTAAGCAAACTTATATAAACATAACAAAATTTGTTTAGAATGAAGGTATGTTTCACGCATAGTCTACGGATTTTACAGAAAAGCTATAGTAGGACGGAAAATTGAAAAGTATCTGTTCTTTTATTCCTCTAAACTCCAAGTCTATTCAGTGACTTTTGAACCATATGCTATATAAACCTGCTCTTGGATGAGTATACTCTCGATACCAAGTTTGGTCGAGATCTATTCAGGCATTTCGCCATGATGGTGGGACAGACGGAGAAACAGACATGAAAGCTAAAGAAAGAAAGAAAGAAAGAAAGAAAGAAAGAAAGAAGAAATAAATCTGAGCTGCTATATAAACCTGTCCGTAAATAAGAAGGCCCGAACTGGAAAAGTAGCAGGTGTGGTCTGAATTGAGCTGACTTGAAAGGGATAAAACCGGGCGAGTTGGCCGTGCGGTTAGGGTCGCGCAGCTGTGGGCTTGCATCCGGGAGATAGTGGGTTCGAACCCCACTGCCGGCAGCCCTGAAGATGGTTTTCTGTGGTCTCCAATTTTCACATCAGGCAAATGCTCGGGCTGTAACTTAATTAAGGCATGGCCGCTTCCTTCCCACTCCTAGGCCTCTCCTAACCTATCGTCGTCATAAGACCTATCTGTGTCGGTGCGACGTAAAGCAAATAGCAAAAAAAGAAAGAAAGAAAGAAAGAAAGAAAGAAAGAAAGGGATAAACATCTGAAAAATTGGTAAAATTTCGCCATGATGGTGGGACAGACGGACAAACAGACATGAAAGCTAAGAAAGAAAGAAAGAAAGAAAGAAAGAAAGAAGAAATAAATCTGAGCTGACTTGAAAGGGATAAAACCGGGCGAGGGATAAACATCTGAAAAATTGGTAAAACATAACCAAATACAGCGGAACCAATACAACTCTATTTATATAGAGTTATTCAGTTTATTACTTCAAAACTTTTGCATACAGTTGATATTTTATCTCGAGCCGCCATTGTGTATCAGTTCTGTCGATCTTCTATCAGTGCACTGTGGATAGTGGTATCAACTCTCACTCATTGTTCAATGATCCTCATTCATTATGAATTTATATGTCGTTTGTTACAGTAGAGCTAAGTGGATCATTTGGCCATCTCGTGTGTCACACATCCGCTATCTGCTGTGTATTTGTATAATGGTTGCCCAGCCGCCTACTGATCAGTGAGTTAGAAAATTGATTAATCACTCCATTAGATTTTAATTGATTGCTCTATTAGTCAAGCGCTGGTATGATCATGTTTCTCAGGGCTGACAAACATGAAACGAAGCTATAATTATTGCACGGAGGCCTGATTTATCCAACAGTTTGAGTTACCATTTAAATGTCACCTAACATTCTGACGTTTTTCGGCGATCGTGAGAAATAAGAAGGCCCGAACTGGAAAAGTAGCAGGTGTGGTCTGAATTGAGTTAAAATATTGTTATTGTCTGGCGTAAAGAATGGACGTTCTTGGGAGGATTACTAGATGAAAATAAATAAATAAATAAATAAATAAATAAATAAATAAATAAATAAATAAATAAATAAATAAATAAATAAATAAATAAATAAATAAATAAATAAATAAATAAATAAATAAATAAAATGTCGTTTCGGTCGTTTTCTTCCCTCTTCCTTTTCTATCCCTTCCAATCTTTCCAACCCCACGCAAGGCCCCTGTTCAGCATAGCAGGTGAGGCCACGTGGGTGAGGTACTGGTCATCCTCCCCATTTGAATCCTCGACGCAGAGTCTGAGGCTCCAGGGCACTGCCCTTGAGGCGGTAGAGGTGGGATCCCTCGCTGAGTCCGAGAGAAAAACCAACCCTGGAGGGTAAGCAGATTAAGAAAGAAAGAAAGAAAGAAAGAAAGAAAGAAAGAAAGAAAGAAAGAAAGAAAGAAAGAAAGAAAGAAATAAGAAATAAATCTAGGCCCTATACTAATCTATCTATATATATCTATCTATATATATTCTATATATTCCTATTTTAAAGGGAATATACACACGCATATAGGAAAATTAACTCAACGGAAATTGTTCTGATGGACCGAATATCAATATGTGGCTGGAAGGCGTGACCAGTCTTAAGGGAAATAATGGATAGGAAGGGCATTGTAACATTCACCGTTTTGGCAGAACAGGGACGATATAAGTGTACGCGCCAATTCACTCCACTTCCGTGTATTTTAAGATGATAATGAACCAAGTGTCCATAAAGAAAAGAAAATACAAGTAACAGTACATATACGAATGTTTGCCAGTAAATTCATGAGAGGCTACATTACGCTACCTTGATAGCGCAGCGGTTAAGTCAATGGACTGAAGAATGCAGGTTCGAATCTGCCTGATGGTTGCCTTTTTAACATAGGAATATTGATTTTATCAAGGAGAATTATTACAGTTTTATATTTTGTTAGTGAGTTGAAATGAATTGTTTCAACCGTACAACTGGCAAAACAGGCTAGGCGAAAGCAGTACCAGTTCTTCCTTCATTAAGATCGTCGCGCGCATATGTTATTAGCAAAACTGTCTAAGGTTCGAAGATATGTCACTCATATTGACGAAGAAGAGACCGGAGGCAACTTGAATACTATTGTCGACCAGTAGGCCTAATGAAGTGAGTGTGATAGAACTCTTGAGCAAGAAGTCTTTGAACCTTAGCAATCCTTGCTAATAACTATTCCTCCTCAGAAGAGTACCACCTTTTCATATCAGAAGATTCAACGTACTGGTGTGTGATATTTGAAGGAGACAGCTAAATGACAGATTGCTGCGCGATAACGTCTTTTTCACGCGCACAGCATAATGGCAGTAACTTATCTAAACATTAATGGTGAAGTGTTGCAACATAACATTTTTCTATTGTAGGTGACTGTGCGTGTCTATTTAGATCTCTTTCTTACATTTTATATTCTACTCAGTTTAGGAAATTCTAAGTTCCCGTGGAGGGAATAGGGAAAAGCCAACATCTAATTTTAGATCAGATCTACTCAGTTTCGGCATAAAGAAGTTCGTGAAGCTATTGTTTCGTAAGTTGTGAACAATTGGGTAGAGTCCTCCATTTTGTCTGAAAATCATCTTGGTTATAACTCTTTCTCCCCAGAAGAGTGCCGACTGTACATGTCAGAAGATTCAAGTTATGGTGGAACATGTGAGTTGACGGCAGCAGGCAAAATATCCCCATTCCGCTTTGAAGTTTATCGTGATCAAAAGTTATACTGGGCATTTAGTGATGAAGCTAATACCGTAAAAAGATTGCGATTTACTGGTAATCTAACGGACATTTTGAAGTACTGCATATGAATGTCTGTACGAAGAAACAAGTGCTTCATTCGTTGTTACAAAATATTCTGAAAAATGTCATACTCGATACTCAAATGCTACGAGAAAAATACAATTTAAAAAAGCAGCAGCCACATTTTTACAGGATAATCCTTCCACACTTACCATTCCTGCAAATAAATACCAAAAGAAAATCCCGAAGTCCATAGAGCAGCAGCGGGCACGTACCAGAAGAATAATCTCAAGGTTCATAGTGATGCGGCACAGACATACCAGAAAAAATAATCCCCAGTTTCATAGAGCAGCGGCAGCTACACACCAGCAAAATAATCGCGAATATCACAGGACAATACAAGCAATATGAGCAACATCACCCAGGGGACCGAAAAGAAAGACGATTGCGTCCTTCTAAAATTAAGTTTCGTTCCGGGATGTCTTATGATCCTGAAATTAATTACGAAGATAACAGCTTGGTACAATGGTACAATGATCCATAAATGCCAATTCTGCAATGCTCTCAAGTGGAAAGATGAAACACCAGACTTGTGTTGCGATTCTGGCAAGGTTCAGCTGCCACCACTCTAATCTCCCCCTGACCCATTGTACAGATTTTTTATGGGTGCCCTTTCAGATCATGGTCATTTTTTTGGATCGAATTAGAAAATATAGCAGCTGTTTTCAAATGACATCTTTTGGTACTAAACAAGTTATCCAACCCGGTTTTATGACAACTTTCAAAGTACAAGGTAAAATTTAGCATTCCATAGACAGACTATTGCCAAATGCTCATCAAGATTCTGGGTTTTTTCAGATTTACTTTGTTGGCGAAGATGAAAGAGAAGCACTAATACACTGTTTAAGATACCAGATATTAAGCCGGCCTTCAGAATGTCAAGATATTTAGGTAGTTATTCATGCGAACAGAAAGCCGGCTGACGTTCACAGAGGACGATATAATGCTCCAACATCTAATGAGGTTGTTTTAGTAGTCGTTGGCGAAAAATTTGAAAAATGAGATATAGTTATTCAGAGCCACAATGATAAACTCAAACGTATCACTGAAATTCATCCGTCTTATTTTGCACTTAAACATCCTATGATGTTTCGTTGTGGTGAAGATGGCCATTCAATAAATATTCCTCAACGTGATCTTCATAAAAATATTTTTTTGAACAAAAAGGTATCAGCGGCGAGCTATTATGCCTTTCGAATAATGGTGCGAGAGGGCGAGGATAATTTACTCTTAAATGCAGTTTTTCGGTGAGTTTTTATACTTCAGGGATTTACAGATAATGTCTTAGTGCCGTACCGAGGAACAAGTAATTTTTATCCAATTATGAAATCCTCGCGAGCGACGCGGTGGGTAACAGCTAGTAAATAAATAAATAAATAAATAAATAAATAAATAAATAAATAAATAAATAAATAAATAAATAAATAAATAAATAAATAAATAAATAAATAAATAAATAAATAAATAAATAAATAAATAATTAAATAAATAAATAAATAAATAAATAAATACTAATTATTGTTTAATTCTGTTTTGTAGTAGTTAGTGTGATTAGCTGGCACCCCGGGAGGTCTGGGTTCGATTCCAGGCTCTGCCCGAAAAAATTAAAAAGTGATACGAGGGCTGGAACGGGGTCCACTCAGCCTCGGGAGGTCAATTGAGTGGAGAGGTTTTCGATTCCCTTGTCAGCTATCCTCGAAGTGATTTTCCGTTGTTTCCCTACTTCTCCTGCAGGCAAATGCAGGGATAGCACCATCTTTAAGGCTACGGCTGCTTTCTTCCCACTTCTTTGTCTATCCCTTCCAACTTCCCAACTCCCACAAAGCCCCTATTAAGCATAGCTGATGAGGCCTGCTGGGTGAGGTACTGGTCTTTCTTCCCTGCTGGTAACGGTGAGGGTTACGGATTTAAACCTCACTGTTGCCTACAACCGTACGGTTCGGTGGAGGAAGAGGCTGCCCAATGCTCGGGTTAACTGAGTAAAAGGTATCTGCATTGAACCCCAATTAAATTTGTTTAACACTGTGCAACAGTTTGAATTGAACGCTGTGGAACGAGCTTAAGAACGTTGGGTGACCGTGTGTAAATACTTGTCTAGCCCGTAGCAAGCAGGGTGAGGCGCTGTTCCCGCAAACGGACCAGGAGAGGATGCAGTATGTTTACTGTTGTAAGCCCCGTCGATGGCTTGGTTACGCGAGAAGAAGAGAGAGCCGGAAAACAGCATGCAAGAGACAGAGCGAGAGATCTGAAAGCGGGGAACCACCGAACAAAACCGGGCTGGTCTACAACACGAAATATCCAGGTCTGGAATCATTCCAGTTCGATTCTGGATGTTAGTCACAGAGACATATCCCACACATGCAAGAAGAGGACAATTACTTTTGATATTTTCGAAGTAGATTAAGCCATAAAAAAGATGTAACTATGCCTGCTTTGTCCATTTCAATTTGTTTGAAATATCCGTTGAGAGTTAACTGGCCGAACACAAAGCGAGTCGCTATTTATTAGCGCAGAAATTTAGGCTCGATTGCACTACCATTTGGTTCTTTCTCGCTACCTTCTCTCGATGCTCGGGATCGTGCAGTGCACATGGCTGCATACTCTTCACCTTAAGACCTACTCGTACATTGTTAGGTGCGGCGCAGCTACTTTTGAACTCACGAACTAGCGGATTGGGTTTGGACCGTGACCGAGCAAAGGGGGTCCGGGGTCGTGAGCTGTGTTTTTAATGTGCGCGGGTTGGTAATGGAATGCATTTCACTTGACTGCTGGGAATGACGTCATATCCAATTGTGTCTCAGCGAATGGAAATGCTACTGTATGGTTGAACAATGGAGAACTACTACGATGCATTTTCATTCCTCCCCTGAAGGGGGAAGGCGGGCCTCTTAGACGGTTACGCCGTCTCTCAGGCAGGGAGATTTGTTACGCTGAAGAAGATGTGCAGAGAAGGTGAGGGGGTGGGCCGCCGTGGCCTATACTACGAACAGTCCCGGCATTCGCCTTAGTGCAGGAGAATGGAAAACCACGGAAAACCATTGTCAGGACAGCCGACGGGCGAGGCCAGGCGAGAAATGCAGCACCGTGCTCCCGAATGCAGAGGCGTAGAGCCACGGTAGAGCCGTGATCACCTCTCCTCAGCTCGGTTGGATGGTCAGAGTACAGAGCATACGGGACAACAACCCACTCTGCAGCTACCGACGAACAATGGAGAATGGTAGGTGCTAAATTACATTATGTTATAAAAGCTAATTACTTCTGGTGGCTGGTGGCTATCGCAGTGAACACATTCCCTCCTATACAAGATGTTACACATAAGATTTGTACTATTTAAAATCCATTAACAAATTTATGTTGCACATATTGAAATAATACCGCAGAGGAGCACTAATTTCAGTGCAGTTTGCTTTCTCGTACATCGTCCATCCCTTTCAAACTAAATCACCGCTACCACCATCACAATCCCTACTGCATAGCCAACTCACTACTTCTGTCTCAGATGGCTTGAGACTCAGCACAAACCACGTGTCGTATAGTGGTACGTGCTTTAAATATAACATTTGCTACCTTATCCTGCACTGTACTACACAACATTCAACTACACTTTACATGATCTCCTGAGTAAAGTCATACTAACTAAAATCGACTGTTTAACACTAGTTTCACGGAAAGTGTATAACGCATACGGACACAAACAGATCGTTCACGAAAGATTTTAAAATAATGAATCATCATGAGCCTATATTCCTTCTTTTGACTTAGAATTTTGTTTGCCAACGTAATTTAATATATTTTTTCTTACATACTACAATGCAAGACTTCCAAAATGTATTTATTTAATTATTTTTTATATAACTAATATATTGTGGAGGTAAATTAAAATAGTTTGGAACAATTTTACAACAGGGAAAGGCGCATAGGTACCTGAGTTTAAAACGCTTAAAATTTAATTTCCTTTTTCCTATAAAAGTCAGTTTTTAGTCTGAGTAAGTTTTCTCCTGTACCCTCGAATGTAGTGTAGTGCAGAGGAGTAGTTCTCGCTTATTAAGAGCGGCCCTGTATTCTGTAGTTTTGTAGTTACTGTACCGAATTTTTATAGGATGCTTTCCAGTCATTTTCTACGTTGCGAATTACGGGGCCCTAATCTAAGTTCTACTTATTTATGCCAGGCTCTTCACTTTCATCTATCCTATCTGACCTCCTTTGGTCAACTGTTGTTGTTTTCCGACTCCGACAATATTAGATGTCTAGGCCTAGGGAATACTTAATTTTCACGCCCTTTTTCGTCCTTGTCTTTCTTTGCCCGATACCTTCATTTTTCGAAGTGTCCAACCCCTTCAACTTTTTTCCCTCAGATTGGTGTTAATAAAGGATGGCTGCCCAATTGTACCTTCTCTTGAAACATTAATCACCACCACAACCACTTTCAATATTGTGACGTAACTTCGGGGCATATTGTTACTATCTGTAACTATTTCAAGTTTCTCGTTTCGTCAAAAGCGTAATTTTACATGGGAAAGAATCCTGCGGCCCTTTTCAATAATCATTTTTGAGCTTTCCCTCCAATTTTCAATCAGTTTGGACAGTTCGAAGACAAATTCCTTCTTCATGGGTGCATTGGGACTTTTTCTCTACACTGTCGTCATAAGTGTTGTGTAGACATTACTTAGATTTCAAAAAGTCCATAGTTTTGTAACTTTGGTCGGCCCAAGAATGTTCCCGGAACTTTTGACGTACTTTAAATCAAAATCGAAAAATATCTCCTTCGTTCACATTATTTACACTAATTAACAAGTATACTCGAATTAATTTTTACATTTTTAAGTGAGGGGAGACATATTCCTGTGGGAACCTTCTCTCTATCCATATAACTCTGGATGCACCTTATGTGCTGGTGATATCAGATTCAGGTCGTATCCTTGTGATTACTATAGAAGAACCCACTAGATATTTGGCTCAGAGTGGAAGGAAATTGCTTATCCATCCGAATAATGATCCATGCACGGGCAGAACTGGATTAATTATAATTACCTCAGATATTTCTTGTGTTGTTGGTTTCGTACTCTGCCACCAAATTACGGTGTGAGGAAAAACAGAGAAAGAGATGAAGGGAGCGATTTAATTAAGTTTCTAACCTTAGTGAAGTAGGAGTTTTATTCAAGACTCGAGACCTGCCTGGTAAGTGCACCATTAATTTGCTCTGACGTCATAGAGCAGCAGACAAGCACCTCATTAACAGAAATATCATGTAGAACGAGGGAGGAGGATAATGATTAGAAGAGGTGAAGTAGCGGAAGTGGAGATGGTAGCAACCAATACTGAAATTACTCGGTCGTTAAACTTGATTTATTGGGAAAAACGTGTTATCAATAAGTAATGGGAGAAAAGGTGAGAATTTTGCTCTGCCCCGAAAACAAATCCAAATTCGAAGTCCTTCTATATCAGTGTCAGAAATAGCATATCGTACAGACTTACCTGCAGAGTGGCGTACATAAATATTAAACACGTTTTGTACACTACTCTGAACAAAGCAAGCAAGCAAGTAAGCAAGCAAGAAAGTAAACAAGCAAGCCAGCCAACCAGTTGGCAACCGAATCAGCCAGTAAGCATGCATGCTAGCAATCCAACGAGTGAACAAGCCACTAATCAATCAATCAATCAATCAATCAATCAATCAATCAATCAATCAATCAATCAATCAATCAATCAATCAATCAATCAATCAATCAATCAATCAATCAATCAATCAATCAATCAATCAATCAATCAATCAATCAATCAATCAATCAATCAATCAATCAATCAATCAATCAATCAATCAATCAATCAATCAATCAATCAATCAATCAATCAATCAATCAATCAATCAATCAAAAAGCAAGCAAGCCATCAAGCAAGCAAGCAAGCAAGCAGTCCAATAAGGACGCAAGGAAGCAAGCAAGCAAGGAAGCAAGCAAGCAAGCCATCAAGCAAGCAAGCAGTCCAATAAGGACGCAAGGAAGCAAGCAAGGAAGCAAGCAAGCAAGCCATCAAGCAAGCAAGCAGTCCAATAAGGACGCAAGGAAGCAAGCAAGGAAGCAAGCAAACAAGCAGGCAAGCAGGCAAGCAAGCAAGGAAGCAAGCAAGAAAGCAGGCAATCAACCAGGTCAACAAACAAACAAGCCAGTAAGCAAGCAAGCCATCAAGCAAGCAAGCCAGCCAGCAAGCAAGCCATCAAGCCATCAAGCAAGCAAGCAAGCCGTCCAGTAAGCAAGCAGCCAGCAAACAGAGCATCATTATGTGTGCCATGAAGACATCTTGGAGGAGAGGAAGGCAAAGGCTTCCAATATTCGTAGTCTCGCCACTAAGTGGGAGAGAGAGGTTAGCCTGGTATGCCCCTCTGTTACAGGCTGGCAGCTGAAATAGAAATATCGTCTCCAAATTTTTCGGATGCCCAACTAGCAATCGAACCTACGCTATTCTGGATTAACCGAACACGCCATTGCGACCTTGGCTGAGCATAACCTGGCTTGAACAATAATAAAGATCAAACAGTGCTAAAATAGGATATTTTTTGGTATTTGCTTTACGTCGCACCGACGCAGATTAGTCTTATGGCGACGATAGGATAGGAAAGGCCTCAGAATGGGAAGGAAGTGGCCGTGGCCTTAATTAAGGTACAGCCGCAGCATTTGCCTGGTGTGAAAATGTGAAACCACGGAAAACTATCTTCAGGGCTGCCGATAATGGGGTTCGAACCCACTATCTCCCGATTACTGGATACTGGCCGCACTTAAGCGACTGCAGCTATCGAGCTCTGGTAACATATGATTATGAACTGATCAGTAATTACAGAAAGATGTTAATATAACATTATCAGAATAACATGTAACTAGTGGACTCGTGGTGCTCGGCAGGATTTCTTATAAATAGGTCAGATAACTCGTCTTGTTATGCTCGTCTCAGTCGCATTGTTTTGCCTCCATTTTCAATATTTTATGAACATTTAATATCAGTAATGTAGTTTATAAATCGCCGGCCCCGCGGTGTAGGGTTAGCGTGTATGCCACTTACCCGGAAGCCCCGAGTTCGATTACCGGCCAGGTCACGGATTTTTACCTCGATCCGAGGACTGGTTCCAGGTCCACTCAGCCTATGTGATTAGAATTGAGGAGCTGTCTAACGGTGAGATAGTGGCCCCGGTCTAGAGAGCCAAGGATAACGGCCAGAGGATTCGTCCAGCTGACCACACGACACCTCGTAATCTGCAGGCACTCAGGCTGAGCAGCGGTCGTTTGGTAGGCCATTTGTTGCACCATGTGTTTTGGGTTTAGATTTAATTTAGAACACATCTTTCCATACAATATTCTCTGCACTTCGACCATTCGGTCGTATCTGGATCTTAATATTTTCAAACGATCTTGCCCGAAACAGTGCAACATACAATTGGCGGTGGCTGAATACTGGTTAGACACCCACTTTTTCAAGAGTTTGTCCCTGAGCTTTATTAATGGTCATATAGAAGGCCAGTCGACTTGATACTCTCCTATCTGTACGAACGTAGACGGTTTTCTTTAAACAGCATATAAGTTATTAAGAACGTTCTGCCATCTGTTGAGTATATTCAGAAGCTGGGGAAGGTCAGAGAATCAAAGAGTATCTAACAGGGAATAATATTCTTCCATAATCAGAGAAGTGTATACTCTCAGGCTGCACGGGCAGTAATCAAACATGCCTGTATGCTATCACATTACTAAGGATGAAAACCACATACATCAGAATATTAATGAAAGTGTTGGTCGCTTAGCAACCTGCTAAGTACAGAATGTATTGCAGGTTAGGGTAAGCCTTTGCCTGCAAGTATTGGTGTGATCATTTAATGATTTGATTTTTTGTTTACTCAATGTTGGCTGAACTTTGAGTAATCAATGTCTCTTGATTAACCGACACGTAATTGGGGAGAGAAAAAGACAGAAATGAAGCAAATCGGTCCTGTAGGACGGTCGGACGGACGGATTTGCCAAAGCTGTTTTTAGTACTTTTGGGAACAACAATATCATTGTGGGTGGCTGAGACAAGCCCTTCCCTTGTGCAGGTATACCTAAATCCGTATCGAACAAGACGTAATGTTTCCAATGAACTATGTATTCAGGTATGGGTTAGAACAAATTTATTACCATCATTCTCAGTCTAATTCTAAAGCTTGGGAAGTTTAAAACCGGCTGAGGTACGAGCGATGCCTTTAATGCCATTCCTCACGCAGAAAGTCCCTGTTATGAATGGTGTAAAAGTGTAACTCATAGGGTAGCTTAGTGCATGCATGTCGGTGGGATTGGCAGACCGGAGCACATTGTGACTCAGTCACAAAAACAATGCGAAATTGCTCTACTCCTCATTTTCCTTGTATAATTCTTCAGTGACACCAACCGGTAAAGTTGTAGAGGATTTAATCAGTTTTAGGGTTCAATACATATCTTACATATCTATAGTGCGGCTTATATAACATGAGGGAACTGACGTATCCATAGTTGACGGGACAATTACTTGGGTGAAGCACTGTATTCAAGTAACACGCAACAAGTACAGAAATAAGTGCTTTTTATCGAATGTACTTTTTAGAGGATAATCAAGTGTTACAACCTGTGACAATAACGTTCGGTGAATGAAGTCAGAACGGTCGATCCAGGACACTGGCGACGCACAACGCTGCACCTGCGTAGCAGCAGGTGTTGACCACCTGCTCCCAACGTTGTTCAGTAGAGCATCGTGTGTGTGCCGTGTTAGACCTGTTTGACACAGTGCGTGTTTAGTGCGTTAGTTATGAACTGCGAACAGGAACGTGAACGACCAAAAGATCAATGCACAGTTTTGTTTTAAGCTTGACAAGACACCGAAAGAAAGGCATGCGATGCTGGTACGTGTTTATGAAGATCAAGCACTCTCCTTGAAGTGTGTATACGAGTGGTTCGCCCGTTTTTGAGGAGGCCGGGAAAGTGTTTCTGACAACCGCCGTAGCGGAAGACCGGCGACCGCCGTCAGTGACGAAAACATTGAGAAGGTGAGGACATTAATCACGAACGATCGGCAATTAACTATGCGCATGATAGCGGATGAACTGCAGATTAACCTTGAATCCGTAGGACAAAACGTTATCGAGAAGTTAGGGAAGAAGAAAACGTGTTTTAATCTTGTGCCACATCACTTGACTGACGATCAGAAGCAGGCACGTTTAGAGGCTTCACAGGATTTTTATCGAAACGACGGATGCGACTCCAAATTTCTTGAACTGTAATGTCACTGAGGAGGAAACCTGGTGTCTCAGGTACGACCTGAAACGAAACGACGAAGCATATAATAGCGTTCTCCGGGATCCCATCGCCGGAAGAAGGTTAGAGCCGAAAAGTCACGCATTAAACTCGCTTTGAAAGCAAAGAGATTTGACGATATTCCTGACATCCACGTGACGTGACGTGACGAGGCGTATGAACACCATCCCAAAGGAACCCTTCTTGAAAAGTTTCCAGGACATGTATCGCCGATCTCAGCAGTGCATAGTTATGGGAGGAGACTATTTCGAGGGACAGTAAGGTCACTATCGTCCATTGTTCATCTATGTTGACAGTATAGGACTATTCACCGAACTTTATTGTCACAGGTTGTATTTCTAACATGTCAATGAGAAATGTGACCAAATTCCAAGTTATAAAACCAAACTACGCACTGTGCTGGAGAAAGTAATTCAATAAAAATAAAAATTTCAGTCATAAATTCTTAATTCTATATATTTGTTAGTTCACTTTTTCTGCTGTTTCTTATAGTACACGGCTGGCTTAGCATCATTTTGCCCGGTACAAAACAAATGTTTCTAATATTTTCAATCCCTTTCACATAACTCACAGCCCTCGAGTCCGCACTGCAGGTGAACTTTCTTATGACTCTAACCTGCCGCTGTTTGGTGATCGACGAACAAACTGCAGTACAGTCAGATGATGAATGCGTCAGCTCGGAGTGTACGTGTACCACGTATAAAGAATGCCTTGCGGGTGTAGGATGCTGCAGGAGTAAACTCCTTTAGCTTAACAGCTCCACTTTGAGCGCTAACGTAAGTAACACAGAGGTTTTACTCACGGACGAGAGGAAACGTTATCGTTCAAACAAATTAAATTAGCATTCATTACTTAATTTAAAGGACATTCAAATCTAGTCTGAACACTATTTTAGCTTAGTGAAGCAGTACCTAATTTGCTTAGGCACAGTGCACTCCGGTAAAGTGTTATATTTGTTTATAAATATATTTAGAGACGTATTTAAAGTTAATTACAAGTAGGACCATAGGTCTCATTGGTTGTAAATAACTGCCACTGTAACTTAAATTTATCAGTTAATTAACCAAAAATCAATTAACAACGAAGAGAGCACTTATAAGAACGTAGCGTAAATATTCATACAGAAGATAAACTAAGATTAAAACTCAAAATAATGTACTTACACTCCAGATGACCACAAAGTCATGCTGGTGTTTATATTTTGTTTTGGGGTGTAACTAATGTAACAGCATGGCAACAATTCAACTTAGCTTTGAAGAGAGAGAGTTTGTCCTTGAATGTTATTGGAAAACCGAAAACATCACGGAAGTGCAAAGACGGTTTAGAAGGGCGTTCGATAAACCGCCACCAACGCACCGCACAATTGCTCGCATCAGATATAAATTTGAAGCAGATGGAACCGTTTACAACGTCAACAAGAAACCTTCTGGACGACCACGGACATCCACCAGCCCTCGAAATGAAGAGCACGTGCGAGAATCCCTACTTCGATCCCCACACAAATCTCTACGGCAAACGGCTTGGGAGACACACCTCTCAAAAGATAGCGTCCATCGCATCTTGAAGCGCCTGCGCTGGAAATGTTACATTCCAACATGGTCCCATGCTCTCAATGAAGACGATCCGGATCGGAGAGTTCAATTCTGAGAATGGTATTTGGCAATATGCAGAAGATGCAGGGTTTCCACACAAAATTTTCTGGAGCGGTGAGGCTACCTTTAAATTACATGGGTCAGTTAATCGCCATAATTGTACCTACTGGGGTCCTGGAAAACCTCATGTTTTGAACACCATGTAAACTTAACACGGATAACAGTGTGGTGTGGGATATCAGCACTGGGCATCATAGGACTACTTTTTTCAACGGAACTAACCTTGCTGCAGGAGTCCGTCGGTCAACACATTGAAGAAATGTTGGGTGATTACGACGAGATTTACTTCAGCAAGATGGAGCACATCCTCACTACCATCGCCATGTAAGAGCTCACCTCGATGCAGCTTATCCAAACACATGATTTGGACGAAGGAGTAGCACTGAATACCCTGCGCATTCCCCAGACCTCACGCCAATGGACTTCATTTAATGGGGATATCTCAAGGACAGGGTCGATTGCACAAAACCAAGAACAATTGATGCATTACAATTGAAAATTGAAAGACAATATCGCGAAATTCCATATGTTCCGTTTTGTGACCTTTGCGAATCCATTGGTTCGCGTTATCAGCGTTACTGAACAATAAAGGTCATCAATTTGAGCATTTGCGAACATGATTCTGTAATTACAAACTTATCTCCATGTTCACGGTCCTTCTAAGTGTTAGTACATTATTTTGAGATAAGTATCTAAGAGATTATACCATTTCTTTCAACACTTTAGGAACATAGATTCTACTTATAGCATCCACATTGTCCTACCAAGCGACCGTTGCTCAGTCCGAAGGCCTGAAGGTACGAGGTGTCGTGTGGTCAGCTAAACAAATCCTCTCATCCGTTATTCTTGGCTTTCTAGAACTCGGCCGCCATCTTACCGTCAGATAGCCCTTCAATTGTAACGAGGTAGTCTGAGGGGACCTCAAACGAGCGCTCAGATCCAGACGAAAATTCCGGACCAGACTGGGAATCGAACTCGGAGCATCCGGGTGAGAGGCATGCACGCTAATCTCGCACCACGTGACCGATTCAACTTTTAAAATACAGCCATAGGTATAGTTCTACAGTTCACATGCAAGTCATTCTTTGATCTACGTCATTAAGAACTATCTTCATGGGCCCGATTAAACCGGAATACGCAATAAACATGAACGCTGTGCTGCCTTGGCATATAAATGGGGTCCAAAACCGTCTGTGACTGTGAGAAAGACAGTCAGACAATCTACCACATCGCCTTTGAGTGTGTTGTCAGGTGTTACCCAGACGAGAGACAAGATTTAATTGGTGCGACATCTGATGTAGTTGAATGGCTCAAGAATCTGGACTGTAATTTATAAGGGCTGCTTGAAGGGGTCCATCATGAATTTGTTTTTCTTATCCTTATCCATTGTTTTGTGTCTTATGCATGCCATACGTAAAATAAAAATAAATAAATTATGAGCTAAATGTTTCGAGCCATCCAGATATATTTCTCCAATTTAATTATAACACTGCCGTTGATTTTATGACGCAGTGGTTCTTTCTTTCTTATGTTCTTTCTTTCTTTTTTTAATCTGTTTACAATCCAGGGTTGGTTTTCTCTCGGAATCAGCGAGGGATACCAATTTTACCGCCTCATGGTCAGTGTCCTGGAGCGTGAAACTTTGGGTCGGGGCGATAAAACTGGGGAGGAGGACCAGTACCTCGCCCAGGTGCCTCACCTACTATGCTGAGAACGGGTCTTGTGGGTGATCGGAAGGGTTACACAAGGAAGAGGGAAGAAAACGGATGTGGCCTTAAGTTAGGTTTCATCCCGATATTTGCCTGGAGGACAAGTGAAAAGCCACGGAAAACCACTTCGAAGATGGCTGAGGTGGAAATCGAGTCCCCTCTACTCGGTTGACCTCGTGAGGCTGAGTGGACGCTGTTCCAGCCCTCGTACCACATTTAAAATTTTGTGACAAAGCCGGGAATCGGACCCGAGCCTCCGAGGATGGCAGCTAATCACACTAACAGAGTGGTTATTATAATGAAATTTAGAATAACTTACAGTAATTGATAATTCACACAAATTTCATTGAAATGTATGTGATTCCAAATAAACCGTTCCCTTCTTTATCAACTTTCTCGCTTAATTAGTTTACTTATTCATGCCTCCCATAATGTTCGTGTAACCGGATTTCAGCGGTTACACGATGCACAGTTAAAAGGGAGGAAAATAAATCAAATTACACGGTACCTTAAACCCTAGACACGCATTAAACATAACCTTAACTGCGCCGAAAGCACACAAACAAAAATCAGGTTGGGCAACTTGACTATAAAGAAGGAACGTGGAACGGGGGCTGAGGAACCTACCAAAGGCCATAGAGATGTGAAGGTTGCGGCTTTCCCGAAAATCAACGGTGATATCTTGTTTTAAAAATGAACTTTACAAGGTAAGTTTCGAACAAAATTCATCTATCCAAACGATCCAGTCACATAATTTACGAATACAAGATTAGATGTTGTTTGACAAGAGCATTGCTATTAGCCCAAGAAGTTAACCAACTTAGCATGAATCAAGTTCTACAATACGTTTCTGAAGGTAAGAAGACACACAAGATACAAACACAATTTAGAAAGAAGGTAAACGTATTTTCTAAAACATCTGAGCAATAGAGTGGCGGCTAGGGCAAACACCTATGTGATAACACCAACGATCATTAAAGGTAAATTAAAATGGGACCGAAATAAACCGTGCTTACCCTAAGGTAGCCCATCATGGGAGCGAGGATATGGCGACATGCGTCAAAACTTTGCGCTGACGAGAGAACGAAAGACCACGAAATCCTGTCTCGCTCACTTAAAAAGGGAAGATTGGTTTTGGTCCGATTATCGAGTGACCAATCAGAACGCAGGAGTTTGCCTATCGCCACCGAGATTCACCAATCACAACTCTTTATCCAGTCGCGATGTTTATACAATATTCCCGAATATATACAGACACTAATCGCGATCCTTCCATTTTCCAGAATTAATAAGGACATATTTCTAGAATCCACAACTGACAGGGGCCTATACACCCTGTTTTAAAGTCGGCATCACAACTTTTCTGGACTGTTCCGGCTATTATAGAACAACAATAATTTATAATCTAGTAGTTACATAAGTAGATAAAGGGAATACAAATAAAACATACTACAAAATATTTTACACCATAAAGGTTAGGTAGCTAAATGGAATACGAATAACATATTCTACCGCAACATTACGCAACGGTGAATATTCCTAAAAAGATTTACAAATAAAATATTCTACAACAACTTTCCACATCATATAGATTCTACACAGATCTCAGTTAGGTTTCCTATTATGTGAAAATATCCACATTGTCAGAATGTGTAATAGAAAAGACAAATCTCAATGATTCAATGCGGGGGTAAGACTTATAAAAATAAATTATAAGTGGAAATTGATTCAAAATAAAATTCAAAAATCATGTTCATCAAAGGGGAATTATTTCAAGACCACCGTACAAAAGGCTACTAAATATTTGAACTGATTCCTTAATAGCCAAAATAGCGAAACCGATACATAGAGATTTTATAGACAAGAAGTCATAGTTGGAGTAGAACAAGTGCGAAGCAGATTAAAATTGCTGTCCGGAATAGAAGGTCGTACTCTAGCAAGCTAGATAATTTTGAAATGTGGTATAACAGGCGTATGTTTCGAATCTCGTAGAGTGTATGCGTGGTGATGGAATTACTATCACACTACAATTAACAAAGACAAGGGGCGTTTTGTGAGCCCTATTTTATTCGACCTCATGACAGCAGACATTATAAATGGCCTACAGACACCGGAGACAAAAGTCATAATGTATTCAGATGACATGGTTTTGCTGACTAGAAACCACACCATAGCTTAGTTAGCCCTCAACAACCTCCAGAAATTGGCAGATCGTAACTCGTTTATCATTAATAATACCTAAAGACAGGTATGACATTCAGAAGGGAAGGGAGCCTTAGAGCAACAGATGTGTTCACCTGTAACGGCACACAATTGTAATTCGTACCATTGTTTAAAGACTTGGGATTCACGCTCCAAACTACATGCTCAAGCTTCACAGAGCACACGCAAGATAAAAATGGAGCAGCAACCAAAGCCATGTATGAAGTACCAAAGCTCCGGCGTCCATCAATAGATACCGCGATGACGCTACGCAAACTTATAATAGCACCAGTAGTAGCGTACGGTATCAAGTTAATATGGTGAAAATTCACTGCTCCAAACTTGAGAAGATTGTAAAATTTAAAAGCCAGATTTCTGAAACCAGTTCTTAATATTTCAAAATATACAGAAAACCAATTTACATATGCAGTGACTAATGAATCATTTTTCTTGGAAGACATAAAGTGTACATTTAGACTCCCGGATACGAAGCATCGATCGAGATACTAGAAGAAAGGCGGAAGTAAGCACAACAAATACCAGCAGGATTCTTCAACACGGAAGTAGCAAAAACTAGTGTCTGGAGAGAACCTAACTACAAATTACGCCACATACACACGCGCTTTTGTGTGTCTGGCGAATGGATTTCACACCCCCAAGTGATGACTGTGTCTGCCCACTTTGTGACTTGCCCTATTCTTGTTATCACTTAATGACCTGTTCCAACAGAACACAACCTCTAAGTGCATTTGCCATGCAAAGAATTGTGAGTGATATACATGATCCGCGATATACCTACAGATATTACATTAAGTATATAATGCTTGCGTAGATTTCACATTATTATTATTATTATTATTATTATTATTATTATTATTATTATTATTATTATTATTATTATTATTATTATTATTATATACGCACATTGACCTTAATACATATTTTTAACCCGAGATATTCTTTCTCTTCAAGGCTAGGCCTCTCTCGGTCATATCATGGAAAAAAAATAAACTACTTCAATTGATGCTCCATATAAGATTGCTCGAAAAAGTGGACGTGGGAGGCGTTGAATATATTGAATTCGAAATGTGAAGGTCTGGTTCCGTAAATTAGGACTTCACTACTGAAAGTTGATAAGTGGAAAATTAGTAAACTCGTATTCCCATGCAGAGATTGTGCAGCTCAGTTCAGGTACAACCCCAATACAGGTGTGCTGCATGTATCATTTTAGCCAAATCCTAGCACTCCTGCCACTCTCAAATTTACGGCAGTAAAGGGAATCGAATCCGGGCCCCCGAGTACGGAAGCTTATGGTTCTAATCGTTACACTACCGAGGCGGGCAATCGAAACTTCCTGAATGATCACCAACCTTCGGCAGAAAACAACATGACAGGAATGGACAGTTTTAGTGTCAAGCTTTTCAAATAGAGGTCGAAGTCTACGAAGATTTTTTGAGCAAACATAATCTGTAATCGATATTATGAATTCCTTAGTTTCAATAATGATATATTTTGTTAAATTGAAAACATTTTACATCTTGGCTGAGGAAAACACTGCTCCTTAAAATTCGATGTCACCATTAAATGAAGTCTCAAGAGAAATACAACGAGAGTTATCTCAGATGTTTGTAGAGACTTGTGTTTCTTCCTTCCTAACGATGTAACACGCCCCCACGTGTCTTCTGCAGACTGTGTAAAGAAGACTTGTTATTTCTAGCTAGTGAAATCAATTATCCCTTCTGCTACTTTAAAATGCTGAAAAACCATTCATGATTCATTTTCCATGTTCGAACAATGTTTGTTTTCATTTACACCGAGTGTATATATACATGGTTCAGCTCTCAATATCAGTGCGTTATGAATGAAAATTGACTGCACTATTTCAAAATAATTGAAAGCTCTATTATACAAATCCTACTAGTCCAATCACAGACGAGTTTCGATTTTCTATACCCATTCAGCAGGATAATGATGAAATCATATTAATTTTTTTTCATTGCTCCAGGGCCACTGATATGTTACCCCAATGAAACAAGTTACAGACAAGTCAATAAATTATAGTACGCAGCATAGTTCGTTACTATCTTCCACTCTATACTTAAGTTCGTATATTCGAATGCTGGAGGTCATGGTTGGTTCCCACTGTGATTCGGACGTAATAAAATGAGCAGATTGGTTATTTGTCCACATCTGTGGTGTGGTGATTAGCGTGATTAGCTGCCACACTCGAAGGGCCGGGTTCAATGCCGGCTCTGCCACGGCATTTGGAAAATGGTACGAGGGCTGGAACGGAGTCCTTTCAGCCTGGGGAGGACAACTGAATAGAGAAGGGTTCTGTTTCCACCTCAGTCATACTCGAAGTGGTTTTCCGTGGTTTCCCACTTCTCCTTCAGGAAAATGCCGGGATGGTACGTAACTTAAGACCACGATCGCTTCTTTCCCTCTTCCTTGCCTATCCTTTCCCAGCTTCCCATCCCCTATTCAGCATGGCAGATGAGGCTACATGGGCGAGATTCTGGTCCTTCTCCCACTTATATCCCAAATCCAAAGGCTCAGACTCGACACACTGTCCTTCAGGCTCTAGAGGTGGGATCCCTCGCAGAGTCCGAGGGAAAAATCAACCCTGGACGGTAAACGGATTAAGAATGAAAGAATAGTTATTTTTAAATTCTACCGCCAACTAGCAGATTGTCCTCGTCGTTGACGGGTCTGCAGTTGGCGATATATACACAAATTCTGTTTGTACCGGACGTTGATGCGTCATTTTTAAGCTGCAGATAATGACATTAGTTTAGTTTTATCTCTGTGACTTAGTTCCCAAGGACTCTCTGCACGGTGCGGAATCATACTTCTGATGGATTGATAAGGTACTAAATGAATTATAATTACAAGAAGCTACCGAGAACTGATCAAACACAACACAGTGTTCGGCCAGTCGTTGTGGAATATTAAAATACTGAGTTATTGGTTTCAAGCTACAGTAATCTCAGGGCCCTCTGGTGTACAGCCTGTGAACTATCAGGACCCACAAAAATCCGGCCAAATGCCCAGGTAGACAGGCAGACGTCACTTCATTTTTGTATAATTACAGAGATGTGTACAGGAATCCTTTAAGTATAAGGGTATAGAGTCCCGTATATTTAGGTCCTTTCAGGTCAATGTAAATTGCATTGTTCAAATCAACTACTGGTCAGCGAATGCTGTTTTACATGTTCTAATTGCTTTCCTGTCAAATTGGTATTTTGCAGACTAAGATATATTTCGTGACGTTATTTATTGATGGATACAATATTTTAGCGGCTGCCTCTTGGCACAAGTCATAATAACACGTAGTCTCCACCGAAGTCTCAGTCTGATTTTTGACTCACTACATGGAAGGTGTTGAAGGATGGGTGGTGCTGAGTAGTGATATTCGGAACACAATTGTTGCATTTCGACCACGGGGAAGACTTGACAGGTACACAAAGTACAACTATTCCTGACAAAGAAATACTATTTTTCAGAAAGGTATGTATTTGCATTTTTTACTTCGTTTACGAAATTGAATTTAGTTTAACGATTTGCTACATTGAGGATATCTGACAATTTTTTGTAAAAAGTTTCTTCCTTACTCCGTTTACTTCCCTTCCCCCCAGGTTTGTTTCTTCCCTCTTACTCAGCGAGGTATCCCACCTCTACGACCTAAAGGGCAGTGTCCTGGAGCCTGAGACTTTTGGACGGGAATACGACTGGGAAGGAGGACCAGTACCTCGCCCAGGCGGCCGGCCTAATCTACTGTACTTAACAGAGTCCTTGCGGGGGATCGGAAGATCAGAAAATATAGGCAAGAAAGAAGGAAGGAAGCAAGGAAACGGCCGTGGCCTTAAGTTAGGTACCATCCCGGCATTTGCCTGGAGGAGAAATGGGAAACCACGGGAAACCACTTCGAAAATGGCTGAGGTGGGAATCGAAACCCACTCTACTCAGTTGACTGGCGAGGCTGAGTGTACCTCGTTCCAGCCCTCGTACCACTTTTCAAATTTCATGACAGAGCCTGAATCGAACCAGTGTCTCTGGGGATGGCAGCTAAATACACAAACCACTACACCACAGAGGCGAATGGTATAAAATTTACTAAACGATATTTTCCATTACTTATTTACGTATTATTCTAAACCATTATAAGTAACAGAGTGAAATCATACACATGGTAATACAAATATTATCACATTAATTGCTGTACTGATATGTAGGCCTAACTTACCGGTAGTCTTAGAATTATCTGTCTGTAGTATTATTTCTTTTTAGAATTTCTATGTCTTACTTTTATGTTTACATTTTAAAATTCTGTTTATAGTGGTTAAGTGTAAGAGAGGGCCGTGAGCCCTAACTTCGCCACAAATGTAAGTCAGGAATGAATAAATAAATAAATAAATAAATAAATAAATAAATAAATAAATAAATAAATAAATAAATATACATATACATATACATATACATATACATATACATATACATATACATATACATATACATAAGAATTTAGAAATTTGGCACCACTTCACGAAATACTTCCTGAAAGTTATATTCTGAACTTATATATCCTTACATAATCCAAAATTTTATGAATATATTGTCATTTGCTCATATAAAAATCTGTGTTTAGTGTAGTCCAATAATATATAAGACACATTTTGAAAACAGAATTTGTAATGACTTTGTAAATACTTTTGAGAAAATCTGATTCTAAGTAGGAGAAAACATTGTTGTAGAGAATTTTTATTCTGGAGGCCCTTGTAGGAAAATACATGTTAGGATTTGATGAAATACGCATCATAAATGCATTATTTGTTTCATTTGAGACCACTCCCACTCTCCTCTGACGTCATCAAGCTTTGATAGTGCGCAGCCGATAAGCATGTAAAAATGGCTGTGCGCCGCGAGCGGTGAATTAGGTAGTTCAGCTTCGGCTTTCGTTGAGCTTGCAGGTTGTTTTTAATGTTGAACGTTTCGGCTGGATTTGCCGATTCGATCAAAACTTAATTCAAAATCGGAGAATACGGAATTCGTGAAATATCGCAACAACCACATCAGATTTAGTGAAAGAAATAGTTGAATATTCAAGATGAGCCACAAAATGAATTGAAAAAATACTCTCGAAAGTAATAACTGGAGAATGGCGATTCGAGAAAGTCACCCACGACTGCTGCACAGCGAAAAACGAACGGAGTGGAAGTGAGTCAAAGCCCGGCGCGCTGAGCCACAGCCGAACATTTCTTCAGCCCACGAACTCCGTAATAATAATTTCGTGTGGCTATTCCTAGCCAAGTGCAGCCCTTGTGCGGCAGACCCTCCGATGAGGGTGGGCGCCATCTGCATTTGTATGTAACTGCGTGTTTATTGTGGTGGAGGATAGTGTTATGTGTGGTGTGTGAGTTGCATGGATGTTGGGGACAGCACAAACACCCAGCCCCCAGGCCACTGGAATTAACCAATGAAGGTTAAAATCCCCGACCCGGCCGGGAATCGAACCCGGGACCCTCTGAACCGAAGGCCAGTACGCTGACCATTCAGCCAACGAGTCGGACACGAACTCCGTGATGCGTAGTGTTTAGCATAGGGGACCATGATATGGAAAGTGACGTTGGCCTATACCATAGTTTCGTAAGATCTGCCACCTCCAGGCGAATGGAACCGGTGTTTATTTGTGATTCATAGTATTTCATTCATAGTCATTCATAGTTATTCGCGGATTATGAGCTCACTTGTAAACTTAAATATCTCGGATATATCATGAGGAGAGCAATGCATGAATTCTCGCAGTTGATACTCCATGGAAATTTTGTTGGTAAATGTGAACCTGGAAGATGTTGAATGTCATTGGAATTCTGCAGGTTCCCTGCATCAAAGGTACGAATTTACTGTAAGAAATTGTTAAATCTGAATTTCGAATGACCAGAATGACCGTTGACCTGCGGTAGGAGATGGTTCCTGAAGACGACAGGTGCATTAATTATTTATTTTCGACCATCTAATTACGAAAATTCTTATGTGGCCAATTTATTATGCGTACTAGACGTTATATGGAACGCTATTATTTATACTGGTCCCTACTATTTACATAAATGTTTATCGGAATTCTAAATACATTTCAGATCACCTTGCGCATAATTTAGAGGAAAGGCAGATCCTACTCAAAAGTATGTTATATTCTGAAGTAAACGTCAGTTTAAAAGATGAGCGAACCAAGAACTGTATACCTATTTATAGAAAATCTCGGACATTATACGGAAAAGGAGTTTGTTCTTTGGACACATCCCGGGCTGGAAAGAACGTAGTGACAACACTTTCGTCACTTTGCGAAGGAACAATTTATGCACTGCTGTTGGCAGATCATGAAGAGGGGAGTGGAACTATGTAGCGCATCTAGTTGCGCTAGTGGAGGTCCTGCAGAGGAACGTGTCCGAAGCTGTCAATTCGTGGTGTCAAACCGGTCCACTCTAAGATGATGTTTTCGAAGGTGGAGCAACCAGCATTAATAAAGATATACGTGGAGAATCTAAGGTTACTGGGACAGCATACCCACTTTTTCAGATGGATATGACCGTCAACCAGCACGGCAATGCCCACTGTCACAATGCTGCTTCTCTGATGGATTTTTTGGCGTAGTGGGGAGCTTTTGGGGAATGCAACATATTCACAAGACATGAGTCCATGTGAATTCAATATGTTCCTCAAAGTAAATTAAGCTCTGCCAGGGATACGTTTCCATACTCGAGACCCAACATTTGAAGCTGTAGGGTGCTCCGTCATGGACATCAACGAAGGTGGCACTACTGATGGATCCTGCGCCTTCCACACATCTGACAAGGGGTGCAGCATGATGCAGGAGATTGGATTGAAGGTCTGCAGAGGTTTAGTGGTTTTACAGTAAATGGTTTCGTATAGATGTATATGTTGCTACTATTTTCTTTCCAGCCTTCGTATGCTTAAGAAGCATTTAAAAGAAATAGCATATGAACTATCTATGAATGTATACAATAAGAAAAATATTTCGATTAATGAAGAATTGAGACTTTCCCCTTCAGTGATCCGCCCTGAAGCCTTAT
This sequence comes from Anabrus simplex, assembly GCF_040414725.1. Lineage (NCBI taxonomy): Eukaryota > Metazoa > Arthropoda > Insecta > Orthoptera > Tettigoniidae > Anabrus > Anabrus simplex. The sequence goes on from NC_090270.1 coordinate 47,629,832, forward strand.
ACGCAGAAGTAACTAATAACCTAGTAAGAACAGGGGTACTTAAGAGAATACAAATGGTGGAATGAATGATTCGAATATTGAGATCGTGAAGGACAGAGGACGGCCAATTTTAAAGACGAGCGAACCAAGAACTGTATACCAGGATAGATAAAATCTCGGAGATCATACGGAAAAGAAGGATCGTGTTCATCGGACACATCCTGAGAATGTATCAGGGGAGGTTAACATTGCAAATAATACAAGAGAACCAAAGTACGCTGGATTCGAGAGGTACAAAGTGATGAAGGAGAAATGGGAATACAGGAACGAGAGAATAAAAATCCAGTCTTGCACAGGTTTTCAGGACACAACTAGGCTCAGAACAAAGTCATCATGGACAGAAGAGCGAAGAAATTTGCGAAGTATGAGAATTAAAGAATACTGGACAAGGAGAAAGACCAGAAGAAACGAAGCTGATACGAATCAACGTGGTCCCCAGATGGCCAAAAAGAAAATAAGATAGTAAAGAAATAGAATTATGTATTTAACCACATGTATGGCACATAGTAAATGATAGGAAGATGCTGCGCTGTATCAACCACATTTAGATTTTGAAGACCATAATTTTCTACACACCGGGCGAGTTGGCCGTGCGGCTAGGGTCGCGCAGCTCTGAGCTTGCATCCGGGAGATAGTGGGTTCGAACGCCACTATCGGCAGCCCTGAAGATGGTTTTCCGTGGTTTTCCATTTTTACACAAGGCTAATGAAGGCTACGGTCACTTCCTTCCTACTCCTAGGCCGTTTCTGTCCCATTGTCGCCATAAGACCTATCTGTGTCGGTGTGTGACGTAAAGCAAATAGAAAAAAAATCCACACTTTAATTGGATATTGTACATCTGTATATTTACGTGACTACATACAGTACATTTGAACCTTAGTGTACCGAAAAGGTTTGCACACATTCAGGTTTAGTGCAAGGGCTACAGATACGATATGAATGGTTGAGTTACTAATTGACTGGATATGTGCAAGATGGGAGAAATTATAACAATCAAGGCCTTCAGTTAAATGAAAGTGAATCTGAAGTATAAAAATTCATTTATCATGAATAATTCCCAGATGAAAAGCCGTACGGAGATGTTTAAGATGTCTAAAGATATAGCTTTTGGTGCTTAACATTCAGATAATAAAATATTCCAAAGCTGGAAACAACATTACATTAAGCGATGGACTCAAATATGGAAGTTTTTTAAAAAAATCCGTGAATTGACCACTAAATACCAATTCCGAGCCCTTGTTTTAGGTACCACTAAATAAACCTATCTGAGTCAGAGATGTTAGTTCTGAAAGTTATGCGTAATGCCATTAAAGTGAAGGTTATCTGGCGGTCTAAATGTCACTTTATTTGCTTCAAATTGACTTTCGAATGTAAATTTTGACACATGATGCGTAGATCACTGTAGAGAGCAACTTACATCTGATATGTACTTATTAAGATCTTTATAAGGAGACGAAGTTAGGGCTAAAATATCTAACGGATCTTTCATCTCATCGTTAAGTCGGAGATAGCCGAACGTTCTGTTACGAAAACCAACCGGAACAGTTCATAACATTTCCAACCGTAAATATTAATTACATTGTACAATGACTGACAGAGCAAATGCAACACCAAGAAGGAGTGGTCAGAACTTTATGCCAATTGCAGGGTAGACTGACGTCACTGAGGTATGCTCATGATGTGAAATGCGCCGCTGTGCTGCGCACGTAGTGAACGATAAATGGGACACGGCGTTGGCGAATGGCCCACTTCGTACCGTGATTTCTCAGCCGACAGTCATTGTAGAACGTGTTGTCGTGTGCCACAGGACACGTGTATAGCTAAGAATGCCAGGCCGCCGTCAACGGAGGCATTTCCAGCAGACAGACGACTTTACGAGGGGTATGGTGATCGGGCTGAGAAGGGCAGGTTGGTCCCTTCGTCAAATCGCAGCCGATACCCATAGGGATGTGTCCACGGTGCAGCGCCTGTGGCGAAGATGGTTGGCGCAGGGACATGTGGCACGTGCGAGGGGTCCAGGCGCAGCCCGAGTGACGTCAGCACGCGAGGATCGGCGCATCCGCCGCCAAGCGGTGGCAGCCCCGCACGCCACGTCAACCGCCATTCTTCCAATATCGACCAGAACAATTTCCCGTCGATTGGTTGAAGGAGGCCTGCACTCCCGGCGTCCGCTCAGAAGACTACCATTGACTCCACAGCATAGACGTGCACGCCTGGCATGGTGCCGGGCTAGAGCGACTTGGATGAGGGAATGGCGGAACGTCGTGTTCTCCGATGAGTCACGCTTCTGTTCTGTCAGTGATAGTCACCGCAGACGAGTGTGGCGTCGGAGTGGAGAAAAGTCAAATCCGGCAGTAACTGTGGAGCGCCCTACCGCTAGACAACGCGGCATCATGGTTTGGGGCGCTATTGCGTATGATTCCACGTCACCTCTAGTGCGTATTCAAGGCACGTTAAATGCCCACCGCTACGTGCAGCATGTGCTGCGGCCGGTGGCACTCCCGTACCTTCAGGGGCTGCCCAATGCTCTGTTTCAGCAGGATAATGCCCGCCCACACACTGCTCGCATCTCCTAATAGGCTCTACGAGGTGTACAGATGCTTCCGTGGCCAGCGTACTCTCCGGATCTCTCACCAATCGAACACGTGTGAGATCTCATTGGACGCCGTTTGCAAACTCTGCCCCAGCCTCGTACGGACGACCAACTGTGGCAAATGGTTGACAGAGAATGGAGAACCATCCCTCAGGACACCATCCGCACTCTTATTGACTCTGTACCTCGACGTGTTTCTGCGTGCATCGCCGCTCGCGGTGGTCCTACATCCTACTGAGTCGATGCCGTGTGCATTGTGTAACCTGCATATCGGTTTGAAATAAACATCAATTTTCGCCCGTGCCGTCTCTGTTTTTTCCCCAACTTTCATCCCTTTCGAACCACTCCTCCTTGGTGTTGCATTTGCTCTGTCAGTCAGTGTATATCACTCGTACAACATCGGTCCGGCACCTTGCCTCGATAAGCAGCATATTTGACATTGGTTCAGATGGTCCCGGATTCGATTCCCGGTCGGCGTCTGTATTTTAGCCTGTATTAATAATCCTCTAGGTCACAGACTAGGTACTTTGCCATATGAGGCGTGATCAAAAAGTTCCCCTTTGAAGGCGCTGTTACAGCGGACATGCAACGTAGCGCGACTCCGACGCGGGTTTTTAAGCACAGAGATGTAGGCAACAGGATTACTGTTGCAGTCATGTCGTGCCGAGGTGCGTGCCTTAAATGCGGTCATGTGAACTATGGCGACGTTATTACCAAATGCGTCCAAACAAGACCAACGTGCTGTTATTCTGTTCTTGGTTGCCGAAGGACAAACACCGGCGGACATACATCGGAGAATGAAGACTGTGTATGGGGCAGCATGTCTGTCGAAAACCACCGTTGTGAAATCGTGCACCAAGTTCCGTGCCGAGGTTCGTGCGTTAAATGCGGCCATGTGAACTATGGCGACGTTATTACCAAATGCGTCCAAACAGGACCAACGTGCTGTTATTCTGTTCTTGGTTGCCGAAGGACAAACACCGGCGGACATACATCGGAGAATGAAGACTGTGTATGGGGCAGCATGTCTGTCGAAAACCACAGTTGTGGAATGGTGCACCAAGTTCCGTGCGGGTCGAGTTTCAAAACAATACGCCGTTGAATCTGGGAGGCCTGCCTCATCCATTACGGACAACGACGGTCACCACTCATGCGTTAGCAATGGATCTCGACTGGGTAGCGTGAAACACATTATCCGGCAGGAGTTAGGCCTTGAGTGCTCGACGCTTCTCGTCGGACGAAGATGTGCAGCAGGTGGTTATGGACTTATTCACGCAGCAGGACCCGGTATTTGCCAAACTGCTATCTTCAGCCTGGTGTGTCGGCTGGATGAGTGCCTCAGTGCTCGCGGCGATGTTGCTTGATGGGTATCCCGATTCAGGACTGTGTTGCCGTCGAACGGACACTCATTGATCGCCCCTTTTACTACATACATCTTTATTTCTCCATGCACAGTACACTACCAACCACCACGCACACACTTAACAACAGAATAGATCCCTTCACACTACGCTCACTTCGGGAACAGGCCGTATTACTGAACGAATTCCATACAGTCTCACTGAAGTCACGCGCCCAAACCTTGAAGGGTATGGAAGAAACACCGGATGACGTGAAAAATAGAAAGAAGAAGAGGAAGGAAAAGTATTAGCAGCTGCATAAGTAGAAGAAGAAAAGAAGTGAAGAGGGCGCAAAGGAAGAGAAACAAGGTGATAGTTCTATAGGACATTTATATCGTGTTAGCAGGGCACGGGATCTCCAATTTTAATTTAAAACCGAACCAGGACGAAACGTGACTGTTCATTTTTTTAAATCCACATGCATTCTCCGGGTGTAGAACTACTGCTGACTAGGTGAGAAGTCAGTGTCCATATCACCTGGCTATGTTTAAGAAAAGCCTAGGTAAACAACTGATAGAGAATCAGCCACCTGGACGACAGTGTATGGCGTCCGCATCCGCCTTCGTAGCGTAACGATTAATACTATTCATCCTCGATAGCCAGGGTTTGATTCCTGGTATTGTCAGAAATTTATGAATGGCAGGAGGGCTGATATGCGGTTGAAAGTGTTTGTGCAGCTCACCTCCATTGGGATTTTGACTGAAAATACAGTAACTGCACAATCTCAAGACGAGGACAGGAGTTTACTTTACTAGGTGGTGTCCAAAAATTTGCTTATAAACTTGATGGGTGTTCAAAGGCTTCATTACTCTGTACGTGCAGTACAGAAGTAATCATTGGAACTCTCAATAGTCAAATATTAAACTGCATGAAATATGATTACATTGTTATACAGCAGTATATCTACAAAATTGCTTGTCTCAATGTTTGAAAATTAGAGGTAGACCGGAATTTGAGAAATCCTAATTCATACATTACTTCGAGAACAAATATAATTAGGGGAGGAGGACGAAAGCCTTCGTGGTGAACGAATACGAGTGTTTACTTTATAGGTTCAGTGGAGAGATAAATAACATAGCACTTGTTTGGACTATCGATTGTGTCAAGGGAAATTAGAATTACAAACCGTACAAGAATATTGCACTTTCGAACTTGTGAAGGTTGTTCGATACATTTCCATTTCGGCTGGTGTAGCTTAATTATATAATGGTCCTACTGTGGCCTGCTAAGTGGCCGTAAAAATGAGACGTTAGGTCTTTATGAACCCACATTGTAGTTAGCTGATTCGTGTCTCGGTAGTGAAAAAGTTTGAACGTGGTTGTATCCCAGTTTTGAGTAGAATACGTAACGTGTTCCCACTGTGGATGGCGATGGGTGGCGAAGGGGGGTAGGGGGTTCAGGATACATCCACAGTATCCCGTGCCTGTTGTAAGAAGTAAAAGAGGTTACTAGTTGCGAGCATGGGTTGGTGACTACGACTCCTCCAGCTGACTCTGGCATTGCTGCCACTTACTTGTGTTAAGCTCCTCGTTTTCGTCTTTTGTATCCGACCTCACTTGGCCAACACTTGTTATTTTCCTCCCCAAATGGTATCAGGTTTTCAAGGCCGACAGTGATATATGCCCCTAAACTTTCAGATAGAATAAATTATCCTATTTATTTATTTATTTATTTATTTATTTATTTATTTATTTATTTATTTATTTATTTATTTATTTATTATTTAATCCGTTTATCCCCGAGGGTCTGTTTTCCCCCTCGGACTCAGTAAGGGATTCCCAACTCTACCGCCTCAAGGGCAGTGTCCTGGAGCGTGAGACTTTGGGTCGGGGGATGAAACTTGAGAGGAGGACCAGTGACTCGCCCAGACGACCTCACCTGCTATGCTGAACAGGGGCCTTGTGGGGGATGGGAAGATTGGAAGGGATAGACAAGGAAGAGGGAAAGAAACGGCCGTGACCGTAAGTTAGGTACTATCCCAACATTTGCCTGGAGAAGAAGTGAGGCACCATGGAAAACGACTTCGAGGAGGGCTAAGGATAGAATCGAATCCCCCTCTACTCAGTTGTCCTCCCGACGCTGCGTGAACCTCGTTCCAGTCCTCGTACCACATTTCAAATTTGGTGACAGAGCCGGGATTCGAACCCGGACTTCCGAGGTTGGCAGCTAAGCACAAGCACACTAACCAATACACCACAGAGGCGAACTAGAATAAATCTATCTATCTATCTATCTATCTATCTATCTATCTATCTATCTATCTATCTATCTATCTATCTATCTATCTATCTATCTATATCAGAATCATCTTTCACCTTCAAGACCTTTTTGAACCTTTTCCCACTTTTCCCGATATCTTCATTTTTCGAAATGGCTGACCTCTTCCATTTTCATTCTGATTAGTGTTAATAGAGGATTGTCACCCAGTTGTACTTCCTCTTAAAACAATAATCACCACCACCACCACCACCATCAACACCAGCAAGTAAGTACTGCGTGATAGTTATTGCAGAAATAACGTATGCAATAAGGGAGGGTTTGAAATTTTATAGTTGAAATGTTATTTCCTAATTCTGAAGAAATTCACGCATCTCCAAGACCTGGAGTTCCAAATCAGTTTCCATCAATTGGGCAGTAGAGATGATCGGCTGCATCTCCAATAGTGTAGAGCTCGCCACATTCCGCGTAGCTTCCGTAAGTTTGAGACGTCCCAATAAGGGGTTTGACGCTGGTCATTGGTGATTTTTAGACTTTTAAGAATTTTGAAAAGTCGCTAAATCCTCTCCGATAAGTCTGAAGTCATTTACTGTACATATATAGAGACACATCCCGAAGGAAATTTTATACACTTCTTTCTACTATTTTCGCAAATATTCTCTATTAATGTTCTCACCACACACTAGCAGAACAGGGTTAAGACCACTCAAACGAGACGTCACACGATGTCCTATCACTCTGGAACCCTGAGCTGTAGTAATTGACAGCAGTATGCCACGGTAATTTTAGTACCTCAAGATGGTGGATCTATTGCATCACTCGATGATGTCATAAAGCGATGAGACATCTGCTACTAGGTACACCCGTTCTTTGATATCTGCAGCTGCGTACATTTCGTGTAGGCTTCTTCCTTGGCACACACTGTCTCTAGTACTGTTTGTTGATTCAACTCGGTCTGGATTTGTAACATCAATCAATCAATCAATCAATCAATCAATCAATCAATCAATCAATCAATCAATCAATCAATCAATCAATCAATCAATCAATCAATCAATCAATCAATCAATCAATCAATCAATCAATCAATCAATCAATCAATCAATCAATCAATCAATCAATCAATCAATCAATCAATCAATCAATCAATCAATCAATCAATCAATCAATCAATCAATCAATCAATCAATCAATCAATCAATCAATCAATCAATCAATCAATCAATCAATCAATCAATCAATCAATCAATCAATCAATCAACTTGAAGTCAGCAATTCGTCACAGACAAATGAATTCGAAAGACATAGTCGTAACATGCATCGATTTTAAAAAAGCTTTTGACTCTGTTGATAGAGAAATTTTAGATGAAACTATACGTGAGTTTGGAGTTAAAAACAAATGGGCAAACCTGTTCCGCGAACCCCTTACAGACACAGTATCGAAAGTTAAATTTATCACTACCTTTCAAAATAGGAACAGGTGTCAGACAAGGTGATGGCTTATCTCCATTCCATTTGAACTGTATCTCGGAAAATGTTGTGAGAATTTGGAACGGAAAACTGCAGCACCATAATATATTATCACTTATGCTGGTGAGAAAGAACAAAGGTGTTGCAATAAATTGCCTAGCATTTGCAGATGATTTTGCCATATTCTGTGAAAGCTTGACTAATACAGCGATACAAGTAAATCTTCTGGAAGAGACAGCCAATATGGCAGGCTTAATAATTTTGGCAGAGGAAACAAAAATGTATGACGAATATAAAAATTATCCAAAATTGCTAGGAACAGATATTGGTTCAATCGAAATAGTAAAGCAATTCAAATATTTGGGGGAAACACTCCAAGAACATGGTTTGGAAAATTCTGCTAAGGAGGCAAGGATACACAAAAAGGAATGAGCATATGGTATAACAAGAAACACATACAACAAAAAATGTTTATCTAAATATCTTAAAATAAAGCACTACAACACAGTTGTGAAACCAGAATGCTTATATGTCAGTATAATATATGGCGTATGGCTTTTAGTGCCGGGAGTGTCCGAGGACAAGTTCGGCTCGCCAGATGCAGGTCTTTTGATTTGACACCCGTAGGCGACCTGCTCGTCGTGATGAGGATGGAATGAAGACGACACATACACCCAGCCCCCGTGCCAGCGAAATTAACCAATTAAGGTTAAAATTCCCGACCCTACCGGGAATCGAACCCGGGACCCCTGTGGCCAAAGGCCAGCACGCTAACCATTTAGCCATGGAGCCGGACTATATGCCAGTGCATGCCTAGCACTCAGTTATGAAGTTGAAAGACTGGAAGTACTAGAAAGAAGAATTATAACAAAAATATTAGACCCTCTAAAAGCTAAAGAATATTGGAAATTAGGAACTAATCACGAAATTTATCAGAACAGAGAAAACATATCTATTATTTATTTATTTATTTATTTATTTATTTATTTATTTATTTATTTATTTATTTATTTATTTATTTATTTTTTATGTATTTATTTATTTATTTATTTATTTATTTATTTATTTATTTATTTATTTATTATCCACGAAAAAGCCCTACTTTGTCTAGCATATTAGGGGTGTAGGTTATAACTAGTTACCTTAGATAGTACAAAAAAATAATACAAAAAATTTTAAGTGAGTGATTACACACACAAATGAACTAAACTGGGAAAAAAGGAAATAAAAACTATTCTTAATTTTTTTCTAATATAAACTGCATAAACTTAAAAAAATTCATTCAAACAGCAGATCTTGTGAAATATCCTAAAAATGGGTTTGACTAACATTACTGTACAACAATTTCAGTGTTGTTCCAAAATATGTCTAGCTTTGCTGAAGAATGAACAATAAAATATAAGGTGAGTTGCAGTTTCTTCATCTCCACAAACGCAACTATTATTACTACTAACTTTGAATTTATATAAATAAAATAAATTTTCCTTGACCCGAAATAAACTGAGTGCTGGTGAAGTTTGGTTTCAATAAACTGCAGTTGAGAAGGTCCTGTACCGTGGGAGAAAGGATTGTTCTAGTAACTTCACCGTTATTACTTGAGTTCCACAGCTTTGACCATTCGCTGATTGTGAATTTATATAATTCAAGTTTAAATTTAGATATAGGGGCTATTTTTTATACACTTCATTGTCACTAAATGCTGCAAGTTTAGCAAGCTCATCTGCTCTTTCATTACCTAATAGACCTTCATGCCTTTCAACCCAGTTAAAATAGATATGTCTTCCACACTGTGAGAGATCTGTTCTAATGCTACATGCCAAATAATTTAAATTATATTTGTTACTTATAGATTTCAGAGCTGCTTGCGAGTCACTATGTATACATGCACTAAACTTTCTTTCTTTTATCCAGTGAACTGCATATTTTATTGCAAGAAGTTCTGCCTGAAAAATGGAACACTGGGAGGGAAGTTTCATAGTCTTAAAGTATATTTGTGCTTCATCTTTATACAGAACAAGGACACTTCCTACTAAATTAGTAAAATCCTCTTTGGGTGTTCTTGAGCCATCTGTGTAAACTTGTACCTCATGTGAGAGAAAACATTCATTGATAACATACGAAAGAGGAGACTGCAACTTTTTGGACATATTTACAGAACGGACGACAGTAGACTAACCAAAAAGATATTCACGTATCCTTGGAAGTAAAAGTCAACAACCACCTGGATTCAAGAGATCAAAAAGACTTGGAAAGAAACAAAATCAGGAAAGAATAAATAATGGAAGGAGACATTTTCAGGAAGAAAATTTTAAAGACGGAAGGATTCCTAGGGAGGGAGGCAAACAAAACCGGCACAAAGTGTAGTGAAACAATGAAGGAATATTGGATGAAAAGGAAGGAACAACAAAATAGGATGAAGAAATGAAATTGGAACGTGGCCCCTAGTAGACCCTAATACAACAACAATAATAATAATAATAATAATAATTGTTACCGTGTTTTAGCGGTAGGTAGAGGCGTAAGAAGGTGCGGGCGTGAATGGGTTTCAAACTACGGAATCAAAGTTAATGTAAAAGTAATTTAAAATTTAACTAGGTTATATTTTCTTTTCAAAAACAAATCAATAACAGACATGGCAGGTACAATGTAGCAAAACAAGGGGAGATACAATATTTACAGGTTTTGGGCTTCACGCCCTGACTTCTGCGATCAGCTCAGTTTTACCACAAACACAAGTTTTAACAGAGGGGCAGAAAACCCCATTCATCCCTAGGAGCCCCTGGCTCCGAATTACACAGAAAAGCCTCCACGAGGCATATGACACTCCATTTTCAAAAGAGCGATCCGCTCTTAAAATTTAAGCCTCTCAAAGGCCACACCAAACTCTACCTTCAAGCTGTCCCCTAAGGACGTATTCACAGGGGTAAAATACCCAACCTACAGAGGTCTATTACATGAAAAGAAGGTTGATTACATGACCTCTAAACTAACAATTTGAGAGGAGGCGATCTTGCACTCCTAATACACTTTGTTTTTTTTAAAACCTAATCTGGCTCTGGGCCGCTAACGCAAGGGCTAATCCCATACTACAGAGGTGACTTAGAGAAGAACACTTTACATTACATAAACGAAGAATAGTTTGAGAAAATAAGTTCACCTCAAAACAAATGTAAGTGGGAGCTCGAGAGGGTTAGCACTCTCTATCCCAATATGTAGCTTTACAAGAAAAAGATGAAAAGAGTAATTACATTTTAGGAAAAGGTTACATGATGGAAATGCTTCGAACCCGCCGCGAGTGTTAAACTGCCGACCTAGCAAGAAAAGAAGTTATTAATAGACCATTACCTGGTGTTGAACGGCTGAAGAAGAAAGAGGCGCTTCCCGCCTCCTGCTATGTACTTAATACACTGAAAGATGGAACAGAAGTGGCCCGGAGACCCCAAAATCAGCAGTTTATATCCTCTCGCGGAAGATTCTAGGCGTTAGGGGAAATAAAACACCCTCCCTCAAAGTTTTTATTGGCTAGGGAAAAGAAACCCCTACATAGAGGAAAAAGAAACACATTATTGGTGGAAAATTAATTAAAGAAATTCGGGATTGGCTAGATCCAAAATAAGGGGAAAAAGAGGGGTATACAGCCAACTTAAACCATGACAGAAGGAAATTTAACAAAGAACAAACTCTTGAAATAAAAATTTCTCCAACAAAATAGTTCTTTGATTTCGCACTAGGTTGCACTATTGTAATTCTTCAGTAGTGTCCTCTAGAAGAGAAAGTTCACACTTCTTACTTCAAGCGAAACAACAACACATCAAAAGTGACACAGTTCAAAAACTCAAAATTTTCCACGTGGTGACATCTTCTGAGAAAGTAGAGAATTAATAGAATAGATAAAGTTCAACCTTCCTCCAGAAGAGGAGTTTCAACTGGCGCAACTTTTAAATAAACGGTGTAGAGGTGTACCGCCCGGTACAGACCTCCCCCCCCAAAAGTTCCTCCAGGGGTGACACATGAAATCAGTTTGAAACAAAGTCCAAGTAATGATGTTGATACGAAGATAGATAGCAGAAGCATTTACAAGATTTCTTAATTCAGTTTCAAAATGTTGTTGTGGCAGGTGAATGAAAGTCTTTATGTTTGTAAAATTTGAATTTCTGAAGATAAACTTTTAATACTTAAAGGTGAAGAAAAATTTTGCAATGTCCACCAAATATTGTAGTTGAATTCCCAAGTGTAGTTATTGCTTATGGTGACTGTCCATGTAGTTGATGTAGATTGAGTCGAATGGCCGGACCGGCCGTTGCAGCTTGCTTCCAACGGAGGCCGCTCGGACCCCTCAAGTACCCTGAGATACCGCTCGCCCGCACTATGAGGGGAGCAGAGGTGTTGAAGTACGCCGCGCCCGCGGTGAACAGATACAGGCTGCGGGCATGTAGTAGGTCGTGCGCCGCACATCAGCCTTGGCCGGGAGGAGAGCTCCGGCTCGCCGTGCACATGTCGTCCTCGCTGGAGAGGAGGGGGCCCATCCCCCTCCCCAGTCGCTGCACGGCGCTGCGCGGCTGCGGGGGCGCTGAAACATTAAAGCTAGGCGGCAGAATTGTGTTGGACATTCATCTTCTTTGAGGGTACAGGCTTGTGGAGAGGTTGAGGGGCCAGCGGCGTGTAGATATCCATGGCATTTACTATTATGAAGCCACAGTGTAAGGTGGAGCAGGAGACGGGAGCGTGGTAATGGCCGTGGCAAGAACAGGATGGCAGTTTAACGGGTCGGGGCAGGTTTTACATAAGGCTTACATCTAAAATCAAAATATTACAGAAGGGGCAGAATGCCTTAAAAGTGAAACTCAAAAAAAATATAACCTTCATATCCTTTCAAAATACTATGAAGCAAGTTAACACAGAAATTACACCGGTTTCACCTGGGACAGGTGAACTCTAAATATCCTCTCGGTGGCTGGATTACTTAGCAATAAGGTAACCGGCGTAAGAAAATCGAGAATGATACAAGGCCCATGAAATCTGGGGGCAAGCTTGCCCGCGGGAACAAAATTTTTGACCATAACCTGGTCGCCTACCTTCAAAGGGGTGGGTCTCCGTCCACGATCATACCTTTCCCTAACCTTTTCATGAGACACTTTAAGATTGGCTTTAGCCTTCTTCCAAAGATCTTTAATGTTATCCGGATCTATTGTCTCGGGTAGAATGTCATTCAAAGACCAGAGGTTAGAGAGCGGCGAGTTAGGAACAAACTTGAACATCAAGGAAGCTGGAGTAAACTTGTGAGATTCATGAACCGCCGAATTCAAAGCAAAAGCTATCCAATGCAGGGACGTGTCCCACCTGGAAGGATCTTCATGATGATAGGCAATGAGTGCGGACCTGAGATTACGGTTAACCCGTTCAGCCAGAGATGGTTGAGGATAATAAGCAGATGTAGTTACATGAGAGATGGACAAGTCAAAACAGAATTTACGAAATAAATTAGATGTAAAAGCCTTAGCATTATCAGATACAATATATCGACACGGACCAAAAGAAGCAAAAATAGAATTTAAGCAAGTAATGGTTGACTGAGCGGTAGCCAGCTTAGTCGGAAATAACCAGGAAAATCTTGTAAAACCATCTACACACACAAAGATGAACTTGTTGGCATTGCCCTTTGACTGGGGGAAGGGTCCCACATAATCGATATACAGGCGTTCCATGGGGCGCGACGCTTGATGAGAAGACAAAAGGCCTACCTTGGTGGACATGGTGGGTTTACTGATCAAACAAGATTTACAAGCTTTTACAAGTTCCCGAATTTCACCGTCCATACCTTTCCAGATGAACATTTCACGAATCTTTTCACGAGTTTTAAAGATACCCAGGTGCCCCCCCAATGGGGTCTCATGATAGTATTTGAAGATCATAGGTACAAGAACCGCTGGAACAACAACTTTCATCAACTTATCATGCCTCGAAGGGCAACATAGAACACCATTCCTCAGAACATAAGGGACAGCATGTTCCCCAGAAGAAAGGGTTTCCATTATCGGAGCCAGCGTCGGATCTTCACGTTGGTATTTCTCAATATCCCTAAAAAGCATGGGAGCATCTGTTAAGATGGCATTAACACCAGATAGTATGGACTCGGAAGGTGATGAACTGTCGACCGGTTCGTGGGTCTCTACGTCGTTATGAAACATACGGCTGAGTCCATCGGCAACAATATTTTCAGTACCTCTGATATGCCGTACATCGAATTGGAAGGCAGAAATACGGATGGCCCAACGGGCTATACGACCTGTACGACGCGGCCTACCTAAGACCCAGCTTAAGGCTTGATTATCTGTCTCCAGATCGAATTTGACGTGTTCCAGATAGAGACGGAACTTTTCTAAGGCGAATAAGACTGCCAAACCTTCAAGCTCATATATGGAGTACTTTGCTTCTTGAGCTGACAATGTCCTAGACGCATAGGCGATGGGTCGCCTCCCTAGTTCAGTCTCTTGAAGAAGAACTGCAGCTACTGCTGACGACGATGCGTCGGTTTGGACGATGAATTTCTTCGAGAAATCAGGCATAGCAAGTACAGGGGCATTACAGAGAGCTAATTTCAGATCTTCAAAAGCGGCTTGTTGAGAAGGTCCCCACTCGAATTTGATGCCTTTCCTACGAAGAAGGTTTAAGGGCGCCGCTCTATTAGCAAAGTTAGGAATGAACTTCCTGAAGAAATTCACCATACCAATGAACCTGGCGATACCTTTGATGTCCTTGGGAGGTTTAAAATCACGGATGGCCTGTGTTCTAGAATGATCGACTGCTACTCCATCGGGTGACACAATATGCCCTAGGAATGACATAGAGGGCTTAGCAAAGGCAACCTTGGACAACTTAACAGTTAACCCAGCCTTACGAAGGCGATTGAGAACTTCTCGCAGATGATCTAGATGTTCTTCAAAGGTCTCTGAAAATACGACGACATCATCTAAGTAGTGATATAAGTACTCAAATTTGATGTCGGAAAAGACCCTATCTAGTAGCCTAGTGAGCACAGCTGCCCCCGTGGGGAGCCCGAAAGGCACGCGGTTGTATTCATATAAATTCCAGTCCGTGGCAAACGCTGTAAGATGTTTAGACTCTTCGGCCAGGGGAATTTGATTATAGGCCTGATTCAAGTCCAAGATGGTGAAGAACTTGGCCTTACGAAACCATGAAAAGCAAGAATGAAGGTCGGGAAGGGGCACAGATTGCAACACCACCTTCCGATTGAGAGCCCTGTAATCAATGACAGGCCTGAAGCCTCCTTGGGGTTTCGGGACTAGAAAAATAGGCGAAGAATACGCTGACTTAGAGGGCCTAATAATACCATCCTTCAACATCTGATCGATGATTTCTTTCAGAGCCTTCATTTTAGGTGGAGATAGCCTATACGGTGGAAAGCGAACAGGAATCGAATCCGTGACCTCAATTTTGTATTCAATAAGGTCAGTAACACCAAGAGTATCAGAGAACACCTCGGGAAACGACTGACACAATTTGCGAATACTATCAGCCTGCTCCTCAGGTAGATGTCTAAGGTCTAACAACATCTCATCCTGGGTAGGCGAAATAGATGAACATGATGCAGAATTACACTTTAATAGAGGGATTTTACAATTAGAGGCAAATTTGAATGTGCACGACTTACTCTGAAGATCGAGCACCAGACCAGTGTGAGACATGAAGTCCGCTCCCAGTATGATGGGGCAAGACAAATGCTTGGCCACAAACAATTTGATTTTCCATGTAAATTTAAAAACACGAATTTTGACATGTAAGGAACCTAGAATTTCTAATGGAGATGAATTAGCCGAAACATATTTAACAGGAGATGAGTCATAGTCAGGGAGTTTACAAACAGATTTCAATTTAGAATACCAATCAGCCGAAATAATGGAACAAACGCTGCCTGAATCTAAGAGAGCTGTTATAGGCTCGTTATTCAACTCAATCCTAAGAAAAGGAACCGGTGCGGGGGTATCCGCCGCAATCCTAAGACACTCTCTGGGGCATTCAAAAAAAGAATTTGAAGATTGCTCATTCCCTGAATTCTCGACCCTTTTGCCCGGGGCTAAGCCTTGGAAAGCAGAATTAGTCGACTCAGCCGAAGCCGCTAGTCACTTTTTATTATTGGCATGGGTGGAATTTGCACCAGAGCAGGAGGGGGTGCTATTTGAGTTTGGGCAATTCTTGGCGATATGTGAGAAAGCCCCACATTTAAAGCAGCCTTGTGATGACCCTGCTCCATTCCTTGTCCCACTTGACTTGATCAGAGGACACTTATTCCGCAGATGGTCAGGCGACCCACAAGCATAACATTTACGGGGATTGACTGGTCGGCGAGGTGGAGGCCGAGTGCTACTAAAGGAAGGCGGGGGTTCTTTCGCCACACGCAAGGAATCGGCATACCTAACTCCTTCCGCAGAGACGGCTAATGCTTCCAGTTCAGAGAAGGTTTGCGGGCACGCCGCGAAACACAAATATGACCTGTAGGGTGGTGAAATCCCTTCAACAATAGCTTGCACGATCTGATCCTCAGGGAAGTGGAGAGCAAACACCCTAGTATAAAACTTAATATCTTGGATGAAGTCTGCCAGGTTTTCATCCAAGCGCTGTACCCGATAATAGTATTTCTGAATAAGGGAGGACCTGGCCCTAGCCGGGATGAAGTTAGCTAGCAAATGGGCATGGAAATCCTCAATAGAAGATTGCTCGGCAATGGCTCTATCTATTTTGTCAGATAGAACACCAATAGCATAAGGATAGATAATTTGCAAAATTTGACATGGGGAAAGAGAAAACACAAGGGCATGATCCTGAAATTCCACTAGAAACCTTAAAAATGAAATTACGTCACTGGTGGTGTTGACGGAAAACTTAGAGATACCTCTAAGCAACATTGCCAATGGATGAGGCAAGCTGCTGAACCCAGGTGACATAGTCGTTAAAGGTTTCAATGGCAAGGAAGTTAATTCAGAGCGGATGTTACCCAATGACGCACGGCGTTCAGATTCGTTGTTCGATGGGGCAGAGAGAGTTTGAGCAGCAACGGTTATCCTATTGACTTCTCCCTGAGGAGGCTCTTCCTCGTTACCTACATTCACCGTGGCGGGTTGATCAGTTTTGGGAGGAACTTCGCCGGTTAGCAATTGAGTGACCTTATTAGACAATTCAGAAATAGTTTCAAGGAGCGTATTAGCGTCCTTCCTCTGAACGTCATTCACCTTTAGAGACAACAGATCATTAACTCTATTTGCAAAGTGATACAGCCTGCCTTGCACACGCTTAATTTGATTAGGAGACGGATCGTTTTCATCAAAAAAGCTGACTACAGATGCTAGCCCAGTAATATTCTCGACGATCGTGGAAAGAGAATCATCAATTTCTTTCTCTCCCAAATTGGGGATGGAAATGGGCAAATCAAGGGACTCTCTAAGCTTGTTGGTGTCGATTGCAACCGTGCCTCCAGATTGCACATTTCTGATAGTTAACTCGTATATCAACTCCTCTTTGCGCAAATAGTTAAGGAGGAGAACATCGCGAGGGCCGGGCATGATGACAGAACAATTTTGAAAAACTCAAAAAATTCCAGCAACTGAGACAATTGTTAGAGTTCGAATCAAAGCAATGTTTAGCCGTCAAAAGGGGCTAAATTGAGACCCATTCAACCACGCTCTGCTACCACTTGTTACCGTGTTTTAGCGGTAGGTAGAGGCGTAAGAAGGTGCGGGCGTGAATGGGTTTCAAACTACGGAATCAAAGTTAATGTAAAAGTAATTTAAAATTTAACTAGGTTATATTTTCTTTTCAAAAACAAATCAATAACAGACATGGCAGGTACAATGTAGCAAAACAAGGGGAGATACAATATTTACAGGTTTTGGGCTTCACGCCCTGACTTCTGCGATCAGCTCAGTTTTACCACAAACACAAGTTTTAACAGAGGGGCAGAAAACCCCATTCATCCCTAGGAGCCCCTGGCTCCGAATTACACAGAAAAGCCTCCACGAGGCATATGACACTCCATTTTCAAAAGAGCGATCCGCTCTTAAAATTTAAGCCTCTCAAAGGCCACACCAAACTCTACCTTCAAGCTGTCCCCTAAGGACGTATTCACAGGGGTAAAATACCCAACCTACAGAGGTCTATTACATGAAAAGAAGGTTGATTACATGACCTCTAAACTAACAATTTGAGAGGAGGCGATCTTGCACTCCTAATACACTTTGTTTTTTTTAAAACCTAATCTGGCTCTGGGCCGCTAACGCAAGGGCTAATCCCATACTACAGAGGTGACTTAGAGAAGAACACTTTACATTACATAAACGAAGAATAGTTTGAGAAAATAAGTTCACCTCAAAACAAATGTAAGTGGGAGCTCGAGAGGGTTAGCACTCTCTATCCCAATATGTAGCTTTACAAGAAAAAGATGAAAAGAGTAATTACATTTTAGGAAAAGGTTACATGATGGAAATGCTTCGAACCCGCCGCGAGTGTTAAACTGCCGACCTAGCAAGAAAAGAAGTTATTAATAGACCATTACCTGGTGTTGAACGGCTGAAGAAGAAAGAGGCGCTTCCCGCCTCCTGCTATGTACTTAATACACTGAAAGATGGAACAGAAGTGGCCCGGAGACCCCAAAATCAGCAGTTTATATCCTCTCGCGGAAGATTCTAGGCGTTAGGGGAAATAAAACACCCTCCCTCAAAGTTTTTATTGGCTAGGGAAAAGAAACCCCTACATAGAGGAAAAAGAAACACATTATTGGTGGAAAATTAATTAAAGAAATTCGGGATTGGCTAGATCCAAAATAAGGGGAAAAAGAGGGGTATACAGCCAACTTAAACCATGACAGAAGGAAATTTAACAAAGAACAAACTCTTGAAATAAAAATTTCTCCAACAAAATAGTTCTTTGATTTCGCACTAGGTTGCACTATTGTAATTCTTCAGTAGTGTCCTCTAGAAGAGAAAGTTCACACTTCTTACTTCAAGCGAAACAACAACACATCAAAAGTGACACAGTTCAAAAACTAAAAATTTTCCACGTGGTGACATCTTCTGAGAAAGTAGAGAATTAATAGAATAGATAAAGTTCAACCTTCCTCCAGAAGAGGAGTTTCAACTGGCGCAACTTTTAAATAAACGGTGTAGAGGTGTACCGCCCGGTACAATAATAATAATAATAATAATAATAATAATAATAATAATAGTAATAATAATAATAATAATAATTTTAAATACCTGGAAGAAGTTCTCAATCCGACTTGTAATGTAAAGGAGGCATTAACGGGGAAGGTGAGGAGGATGGAGATGACCTACACACTAGGTCATGACGCATACAAGTCCAAGTCAATTTCCATTTAAGCCAAATTAAGGCAGTATTCGGGAGATAGTGCGTTTGAACCCCACTGTCGGCAGTCATGAAGATAGTTTTCCGTGGGTTCCTATTTCTACAACGGGCAAATACTTGGGCTGTATCTTAATTAAGGCCACATCTGCTTTCTCCCCTCTCCTAGCCCTTCCCTATCTCATCGTCGCTGTAAGATCTATCTGTGCCGGTGCGACATAAAGCAACTTGTAAAATGATAAATTAAGACATTACTGCACAGTGGTAAGAACGAAGTGCCTTTATGGAGCAGAAACAATGACAAAGATGGCAGGCTCAGACCTTGAAACAAGGGAAACAAAGTTCCTTCACAAATTTTGGATCCAAAGAAGTTGCAAAATGACGAACATAGTATGCCTTACTTTTGAGTTGCGACCTTTACCAGCATATCTGTCTTACGTTTTTGAAATATTACCTGTGCATACACATATGTAAATATTACTCCGGTCTCTTAATTCTAAGTATCGGGTCGCAAGTCACACAAAGATTCCAAACTGGAATTGTATTCACGAGCATAAGTTCTAACATATGGCATATAATCATTTCTCAGGGTAACACACTTCGTTGTTCCTAAATGCATTAAATAAATCGCGGATTCCGTTGAAGAGTCGCCATCCGTTGAAATATTCATAATATATCCTTATATTAAAAGAAGTTATCAGATCCTCATCTAATATTAAGCGTAAGCTAGCTCAATAATTCCGTATGCTATCCTACTATTACCTACTTAAGGATTATAAATGCAAAATCAAATCTATATACAATTTATTAGCATGCTAATGTATAATTACAATGAATCATATATATTCATTGGCAATAAGGAAAGGAAAATCGTAATATTTTAAGTATCATCCCCAAAATGCTTGGATTCCGGAATAAACATATTTGAAAAACGTTCAAATATTCAATACATTTGCTTACATAATTGATAATAACCAAATTATACCATATCTTCCATGATTAAATTCGTATGAGGGGACAAATAGGGATCAGACCTTTATTAAATCAAGGAGGAGTGGAATATCTTTCATTTAATGTTGTTTGGAATTTTCTTTGGGGCATAAGTTAAGTTTTATTTTGGTTTACGGTCTATTTGACCAACAATTTAAATATACGTTTGGCTTCTTGTTAGTGACTTTCCACGTTACGAGATAAGCATTAGCATTTTTAATTATGGGTTCAAAACACCCATATAGTTACCAAAAATTCCTATCATAACCCAAATGAATAGATTAATTCAGTACATCACCACCTGTACAACATAAACCAACTAAATCTAGTACGGAGTGCCATAGATTTGACGGTACGTCATTCTAATCTGCGAAAATTGTGCCATACAGTGCAAGTCATGTGCTAAAATATTTACATACTCCCAAATATTCCTTCGCTGTGCCATAGTTTCGATAAAGCAGACCGTACTTCGTGTAAGCGCAAACATGCTGACCTTCAAATACGTAAATGTGCGAGATTTCATTCTACTCCTAAAGAAATATATATCGTAATACGTAACAAACACGTAACCTCACCATATCCTCTTCCGAAAGTTACAACGAAACAAAAACAGCATGGATCGAAACATGCATTCAACTCAACATGGCCTATATTCATTACTTGCAGTGCTAACCCAAATCTAAATATATTACGTAACACAGGAATCCGCATTCTAATTATCTATCCCATTCTTCAATAACGAACAGAAGCATGTTTCCTCATTCTACATATAACATGCCACATTAACATTTCATATCCTCTGTAAATATATATATCTTCATATTTAAAATATATCATCACTCAATTCCACTAAAATAACCCCTGTGTTACGGACGCAGTATTCAATAACCTGACTATACTTTATACACTGCAACTTCGTAATATCAAACACTTCTTTACCATATTATTATCATACTGGCCATGGTTGGTATACATATTGACCCGAATTTCTAGGTTACGTCTTATATCTCGCTTATATTTATACATCCACAACTGGTTAAACGCTTCACGGTCTATACGTATTAATTGGCACAAAACATGCATAAATACACGGTCAGATCTAGTTTCCAATAACCTTAACATTATCACATTAGCACTGCAGTTATATATCACAAAATAGCACTCTTCATCGGCTAATAAATCGCATTTATATTCATATATCTTCTCATTGGCACTTGATCTCTTATATCTAGCACTCCTGTATACCTATAAATATTTTTCACTAATTGATTTGAAATTCATTACGATGCAACTCGTAATACTTATCTCGTAACTGGATTTCTGCTGGCTCTCAGCTGGACTACGGCATCATGGAACAGGCAATCGCTGCGATCCGAAGACTACGTCATCTGCGGCTTCATCTTGGGTCTTGGCTTGAGCTAATCAGTCTTGAGCAAAACATTTCCTCTGTTTAAGCTGAGTCCATGTCACCAGTCATCATGCAATCATAAAAGAACAAAAATATGGTAGAGTACATAGTATACTGGTGAAAAAAATAGGCAATTCAATTCCCAATACTTGTTGTTGGAAACTCGTGTTAGCCGAAAATATTCTTTTCTTTAAATTTATAATGTTCTCTAATTTGGCCTATTCCTTGTTCTTTCTTTTGCTTAAACAGCTATTGCCTCCCTCCTGGAAACAATAAATTTTGCCGTTATGGTATTACTTTCGGCAACGTGTAATTCAGCTGAAGCTTTCTTTCCCCGATTCTGACTTCAGATCTCACAGTGACGAATATTTCTTTCAAATATACTCCTTTTCCGTATTGTATTCTTGCAGACAGAGTCTTCTATTCCGTTAATATATCAATATTTCCGTATGTGACGTTGAGTTGATCTTTTAATAATCTTATTATAAGCCGTGCAGCTTCCCTTAAACTTGTATCTTTCATCAGTCACAAAGT
Organism: Anabrus simplex; assembly: GCF_040414725.1. Lineage (NCBI taxonomy): Eukaryota > Metazoa > Arthropoda > Insecta > Orthoptera > Tettigoniidae > Anabrus > Anabrus simplex. The sequence goes on from NC_090270.1 coordinate 47,651,856, forward strand.
AGTCAAGAATCGTTCTCTTTCAAATTTTTCCGTCCGTCATTATTTAACTCTTGAAATTCTTTTCCCTTGCGGCCGGGCGATATCGATTTATTCGATCACTACTCTGTGTACTTGCACCTGAAGTTATTGTCCGCCATCTTTGTCCACTGTATTCATTCCATTGACGGCCGCTAATGTAACGTAATGGTACATTTCACCTCCACGTTAACTTTAAATATGTTGGATACAACATATTTAATCCGCTCTTCCATATACTTGTATAATGGACCTTTACGTTACATTATCCTCATTCTCTGTATCACATTTCATGTTTGATTATTTCTAAATTTCTTCCGTATAGTCACTCCTGATCGTTTTTATTCCCATTATTTTTCTGACATTCAATATATGGATCATTTTCTTTCTCAGTGATTTCTAAGGTATTATTTGGCCTTAATCCTTCATTTTCTCTGTAATAGTATTTGAGGTTTGCTGCGTTATATACCCCTTTATATGTCCCTGACATATTTTCGATCTGGGCAATTAACCAACTAATAATTTTGCCATTCGATTTCCTTTCTTTATTGCACCTATCATTTATGCCTAATTTATAATCGACGTTTTTTTTTCTTCTCGGAAACGTCTATCCCTGCACTAAAGTTTTGTGCGTTCGGATTCAATCTTCGTTTCGCTGCCTCCATCTTCTTGTATTCCTGGAGTTCTAAGCTCTCCGCACCTTCTATATCACCAACCACTTCTTTGTCCTTAATTGCCTGTTCCCATTTATCCTTAGTGTTTGAACTTTCCCTTAACTCTTGGATATATTTTCTCTTGGCAAATTCTCTACCTCTGAAACTTTGTTCTCTTCTTCCTTCGTAGGGTTGTCTTCTTCGGAAATTATTCCGAGCTCCGTTTCCTGCGTATCTATTATTTGTCCTATAATATGGTACATATCTATCGCTCGTTTGATATGTCCGTCGATTTACATATCCTTCTGGCATTGGCATTCCTTCGCTTCTTTCTTTCCATCCATTTCCCGGTTTCTAACACCATTCTTAAGTTCTCTCCATCTATTATTCTCCACATTATCCGGCGTTATCACATTTATCGATGCCTCATTCTCTGCATTCCTCATTAACCTGGTTGTGGGATGTGCAGTTGCCATGTCTAGCTGCCTTAGCCGGTCTTCCATTTCTATGGCAGTCTGAACATTTGCTACTGCCAAGTGCCTTTGCACCTCGGGCGGAAATTGCCTCTGGATTGTTTTTATCGCCTCCAATTCGCTTGGTGCGGCGTCCAGATCTTGAAATCGTTGAAATTGGAATGCGAAATAGTCTGAGTATCTTGTTTGCCCATTAAATGCGAATTTTCGGGAGTATAGCTCCATCCTAAGCTGTAATTGTGCCTCTGAGCTCCAGTACCTTCGCAAGAATGCTGTTTTAAATTCCTCATAATCATGAAAGCTGTACCTAAATGCTTGGTACCATATGCCAGGGTTAGAATCCAAGTGCTTTTGAACTATTTTTAGCTTTCTTTCATTCGGAATCTGATTAGCCCTAAAATAATCCTCCATTTCCCGAAGAAATTGCTTAGGTGATAAACTTGCGGTATTATCAAAATGTTTTGGTCTATCATCAACTGTTTTAATAATATTTATTACGGCTGGACCTCCACTGCTACAATTCCCGTTTCCAATTATTCCACCGTTAATAACTTGGTTGGAATCCGTCGTCATCGTCGGTGTTGTTTCTCTCTCGTTCATCCGAATATCCATATTCCCTAACATACTGGATCCTGTATTTTGGTCATGTACCCTTAATTCCTGTATCTCTTTTCGGATAGTCCGCAACTCCCTTTCCGTATTGTTAACTCTACTGTCAACCTCATTCTTATTCCGCTCTACTTCCTCTCGGATTATATCTATTTTATTCGCTACTTGCTCTCTCGCCAAGATAAAATTTACTTCTATAGACTTATTTGTATTTCCTATTACCTCATCTAACTTGTTCATCCTTTCTTGATATTGTTCCCATCTCTCCGTAGAATTTAATTTCAAGTTTTCCAAATTCTCCGTCAAACTCCTCATCTCCTTCTCCTTTAGAGTTCGTATAGCCTCTCTACTTTCCTTCAATTCCTTGCTGACCTCATTTATTTTTTTATTAACCTCTTCACTCCTATTTTCCATAATTTCCGTCATTTGATTACGCAGCTCATCGATATCTGTCTTAATTTGCGTGACTTCGCTTCCAAATTTCTCAATTTCCGTTCTTATGACCTCTTTCATTTCTCCCCTCATTTCTTGCTGCCTCTCATTTTGCCTGTTAATCTCTTCTTGCTGCTTTTCATCCTGTCTGATAATCATTTCTTGAAATCTCTCGTTAATCATCTCTTGGAACTTTTCATTTTGCTCTCTTGTTTTCTCGTTGTCCTCATTAATCATTTGCTGGAATCTTTCTTCCTGCCTACTAATTATTTCTTGGAATTCTTCATTTCGCTTTCTTGCTTCCTCATTGTGCCCATTAATCATCTCTTGAAATTTCTCATTCTGCCTTCTTGTCTCTTCCTGTCTTTCTCTTCTTTCTTCCTCATTCCGTTTTCTTGCTTCTTCTTCTCTTCCTTCCATTTTGTTAATCATTTCTTGGAATTTTTCATTTTGCCTGCTAATTATTTCTTGGAACTTTTCCAAAATTCCCTTTTGATTATCCCTAACTTCCTGTATCGCTTCGTCTCTCTTCCTGACTTCCTCCTCAGTTACCTTTTGGTATCCCTCAAGTTGGGATTTCAACTGGGCTAAATTCGACATCTCAATATTGTTTATAATTCTCTAATGTACCTGTTAAATTCTCTATAAGCCTAACTTTCTCTATGTATTCCTTAACTCAACTAATTCAATCTCTAAATATTACTATAATACAGTCTGACAGACTTAATTATACACTTATTCTACTACTTCTAGTACTTCAATAAATTCTTTCTTAATTAGGAATGTTCACCCAAGACTACTTTAGCTCAACCCAAATCAGCCTGTCCAAGTCACACAAAAATCCAAACATTTAAAATAATAATCATTTTTCAATTATGTTTATTCCTTGTTTACTTAGCCTACATATACAATAAATAAAATTAACATTGCATTAATACATTTCCATTATCCTAAGTACCTAACGAAATTTTCTCGGAACAATCTAAATAAATGCATATTCAATCCTTTTCCTACATTATTCCTAGTATAAGAAATCATCCTTCATCGCATGCCATATTTGCATCCGCAATCCATCATGACGTTTGGAGACATGGAGACATGGAGACATGGAGAAAATTTATGGCTATGATATCTGAGAAATGGAATATTTGATGTTTCGGACATTTGTTTTGCGTATTTAAAGTGAAGGACTTTTCCTACTGGTCTTGTTATGAGCTTGTAAAATTCAATCTAGGGTTGGGGTTTCAAGGTTCAATGGTAACTATGATATTAATTTTAACTTTGGGTTCTGTCACTTAAGGTTTCATGCGCATGAAACAAGATTTTATATTTAGGGAGCTCCTCATTGGTAAATATGTATGTAGTATCGGTGTAACCTAATTCATTTTTCTTATTTCCCTTTTAATAATAATAATAATTATTTGATTACTAAATTTTTCAAACCTATTCGAGGGTGTTAGGTAATATTGGAATATTGTTAAGATGAAAACTTTTCTTTTGAGCTACTCGGTACTGGCGTAGCCATTTTTAATTACTGTGACTCTGTTTTGTTTCTGTACAATGTAATAGAATGCACACGTGGGTGGGCGTTGTCCTGTTGCCTGTGACAGGCGAGGATCTGAGTTGATTATTGACGGGTAGAACCGTGTGATGTAATGGTCTTGATTTGGTCGCCTTGTGGTGGACCGGTTGCTGTTTGATGATATTTAAGTGATTTAAGTTTCGGTCTCTGATGTAATGTTCTCTTAGTTATCCTTCTTGTGGATCATGTACCTTCATTTGGGTTATTTCTTGAAGATTACCGAAGTAATATGGGTTGGTAGGGTATGACCGAGATTGTCATTGGAGAAGTTTTCACCTTCAAGACTGTAACTGTGAATTTATAGATTTTAATTGTCATTTGATTCTCTTTAATTAATGCATCGACCTTGATGGTTTAATTTTCAGTTAATTTTCCCTTTTATTTGATCCAGTTGCAACTTTTAAATTTTAAATCAATTGTAGTTGAGAGGTCGGTTATTTTTCTTTAGAAAATTTTGTTAATTAAAGTTTTCCTTTCTTCAAATTTATTCAGTAGTTATTATTCCAGCCTTTAGCTAATTTTATTTGTTTAATTGATTCGCCTGGCCTCTTGGCCCTGTTGCTTCTACACATTGCGACGACCTTTCTATTGGGATTGCACGGTAAGTTATCTGGTACCTATTATTCTTGTTTTCTTGGTACAATCCCTGGTCGTGCTATACGCTCTACCTTAGTATTTTATGTCGTGAGAGTGTATTTGGTAGCAGATTGCGTGGTTGCCATAGCAACTACGTTCTGTTATCCTCGTTATTTGTGCTTAGTATCTGAGCACGTGTAATTTATTGAACTACTAATTGATACCTGGTGTATCACCTTTTCTTTTCATATTTCTTGTGAATTATTGGCTAATTTAGCCAAATCACAATGGTCTATTGGCTGGAATAATAAGGAGATTGAGAGAAAAATTCAAGGTTGTGAAGGGAAAGGCAGACTTACGTTGGGTGGTAACTTCTGTGTTTTCTGTTTCATATCATTATGCCTGCACGTGCTGTGTTGTTGCCGCGAATGTTACGAAAAGGGGAGCTGCAGTACGAACTGCAAGTACGCGGCTTGGTATCAACCGGTTCCATGGAGGGTGACGTTGCCTTGCTTCAGGCTTCCCTGGATTCTGCTGTAAAACCAGGTGACATGAACATCCAAGTGGGTGAGTCAGTGAATTACCTTTCAGTTTCAGTTAGTGAATTGTTAGTCTTTTTAAATCAGCTTAAAGAATGCAATCCATCTGACTATCAGTTGAGAAGGCTAAAGGCTCGAACTAATCACCTTATCAACAGGGTTCAGGATTTAATTTCCCTTGGGCCTGAAGGAGAGTTGATTCCCAGTGTACTTCCTTGTTGACTTCTGTCATCAACATTTCTGTGGAACTTGATTTAATGATTAGTACCAAAAAGGTTGGTCAATTGTCGTTGAATGATGAAATTGAGAATAATGAAAGTAATTGCTTTGGTCAAGCTAATGAGAATATTTCTCCCCAAAACGTAACTAATCCGTGCTCATCTCATTGCTGTGGGCTAAGTCCTGTGCTAGAGAATTTGTTGGTTAGGTCATGTTCGGCCCCAAACTCTATTAAAGATCTCTTTAAGGATGTAAAGGTCTTTTCTGTAGATTCCATTGACGAAACCATCAGATTCATGCGGTTTCTGGTAGAATTATCTGAGTCGGCTAATGTGTATAGCATGGATGCTCTGGGGATTTTTAGAGTGTTATTTCCTAACTGTCAAGGTGTCCTTAAAAAGGAAATTTCTAAGGCTATTAGCAGCAATTTAAGTGTAAATGAATTTCACGAGTTAATCTTGGCAAAGTTTATTCCGTCCCTTGCGTTACAAAGTCTAGTTCCAAAACATTGTTATAGGACGCAGTACTTGCATGAAAATCTATTGGCCTATGTCTTGGATTTGAAATTTTATTGCGAGGTTTTTAAAATCATGGTACAGGAAGAAGAGATGGTAGCTCGTATAATCAAAGGCATTACTCCTCAATATCGGTCCTTTTTATCTTTGACTAAGTGCCCGAGTAATTTTGCAGAACTTGAGGAAGCATGTACCTTTGCTGAAGACGTAAAACATGGAGATGAGTCTCGGCACACTAGGTATCCTCCTCCCTGTGTTTCTTATAGACCTAATGATATTTCTAACCATCATGTCACTCCTTTATCATCAAAAAATGTTACGCTTGTGGATCCAGAGATCATCTAAGAAATAATTGTCCTTCAGTGAGGAAAAGTGGTAACGTGAGTTCAAATCAAAACGCTAGTTGTTATGTTTGCGGATCTAAGTCTCATATGAAAAGACAGTGCCCTAAAATGAGGAACGGTAATTCACAATGACCTATTAGTGTACCCAGTGCAGTGAATAAGAACTTATTGGTTGAAGATCATGGAAAGAATAGGATTCCCTTTCCTCAAATCTTAGGTATCTCTAGTGATATTGTTCCGAAATCTTCTACCATTTGTCTTGAAGTTAATAATGAACCTGCATTGGGGTTGATTGATTCGGGTAGTGTGGTGTCACTTATCAGTGAAGCTTGGTATTTGAAGATGAAGAATTGTTGTAAATTACCCACTATTAAAGCTTCTAAACTTCAATGTGTGGCTGCTAATGGAGGCGGATTAAGGATTCTGGGTTCGGTTTTGGTCAAGATCCGAATTGGTGATTTCACTTGGAAAGCTGATTGTTTGGTTGCCTCTGATTTATCTCACCAAATAATTTTAGGTGCTGATTTTATGGGCAAGGTTGGAATGATTTTGAACCTTCAAGATAGAAATTTAATTTCAAGTTTTGTCCCGGTAGGATTTTCAATTTTTATGAGGATATAATATTTCAAAGGTATCCTGCTTGTGCTCTTGATGAGGATATTGAGGACAGCAGTGGTAATAAATTAGATCTTGATCATCTGCCTCCCGACCAAGCTAGCAAAATTCGTGATCTTTGTGCTATGTATCCTGAAGTTTTCACTGATAAATTAGGATTAACTAATGTGCTTAAATACCACATTGATATTACGGACAAGATTCCTGTTAGATCTCCGCCCTATAGGTTATCACCACCTAAGATGGTTGAGTTAAAGAAAATCATCGATAAGATGCTTCAGGATGGTGTTATTCGACCTTCTATCTCTCCATACTCGTCTCCGATGTTTCTGGTGCCCAAGTCATCTGGAGGTTTCAGGCCAGTGACGGATTATAGAGAGTTAAACCGTAAGATCGTAATGCAGTCTGTGCCACTACCGGATTTGCATACTTGCTTCTCTTGGTTCCATGGTGCTAATTATTTTTCGACCTTTGATTTGAATCAGGCATACAACCAAATACCTCTTGATGAGGAATCTATTCCTCTCACTGCTTTTGCCACTGACTGGAATCTGTATGAATACACGGTTATACCTTTTGCGCTATCGACGGGAGCGGCTGTGTTAACTCGATTACTGGATTCTGTGTTTGGGGATGTGAAATTTAAGTACGTTATTCATTATCTTGATGATCTTGTTGTATATTCTGCAAATTTTGAAGATCATCTCAAGCATGTACAGGAGGTAGTTGAAAGATTGAAGAAAGCAGGTTTAACTGTCAAGCTTTCGAAGACCAATTTTGCCAAATCTCAGATCTCCTTCTTGGGACATGTAGTATCGTCACAGGGAATTTCAATTGATCATGCCCGTACTCAAGCTATTCACGATTTTAAACCACCTAAAGATGTGAAAGGGATTGCCAGATTCATTGGTATGACTAATTTCTTTAGAAAATTCGTTCCGAATTATGCTGAAATTGCTGCACCTTTGAATTCCTTACGTAGAAAGAATGTCAAATTTGTGTGGGAAGACCCTCAACAAAGAGCCTTTGAAACCTTGAAGAGAGCGCTCAGTAATGCTCCTATACTGGCTATTCCCGATTTTAATAATAGGTTCATCATCCAGACTGATGCCTCAGGCAAGGCTATTGCAGGAGTCTTATTGCAAGAGTCGGAAATGGGTAGACGTCCTATCGCTTACGCATCTAGAGCTCTCTCCCCTCTGGAAAGGAAATATTCTGTCTATGAATTAGAGTGTTTAGCGGTACTATTTTCGTTGGAGAAATTCCGTGTTTATGTGGAGCACGTTAATTTTGATTTAGAGACAGATAATGAAGCTCTTTCCTGGGTTCTGAAAAGACCCAAAAGAACTGGAAGGCTAACTAGGTGGGCGCTGAGAATTTCTGCTTTTAAATTTAATGTTCGGCACATTCGTGGAACGGAAAATGTAATCGCTGATGGGCTTAGTCGCATGTTTGATGAGGAGGATGGTTTTGAAAACTTGGAAGCGAAGAGGGTACCTCATGTTGTTTCGGTAAATGTGAATTCTATCTTGACTAATCTTCCAATGTTGTATCAAGATATTGCTCTGCACCAAAACGATGATCCTCAGTTAAAGGAAATTCTGGAAAAGATTAATTCTGGTAAAATTATCAAACCCTATTCCTTGGTGAAAGGGGTACTCTGTTGTCAATCCCGTTATGATAAAAAGATAAAGATTGTTGTCCCCAAGATTTTAATTCCTGTAATATTTCAGTATTACCATGATAGTCCGGTTGGTGGACATTTGGGAAACTTCAAAACTAGGTCAAAAATAAGGGAGTTTTTTATTTGGAAAAACATGGATCAGGATATCACATCCATGGTTAAGTCTTGTAAAAGTTGCGCCATTAGTAAACCTAACCTAAACAAACGTGTGGGGTTGTTGTCATCGACTCAAGTTTCCAGAGCTATGGAGCGATTGTTTATCGATCATGTTGGACCCTTTCCACGTTCCAGTCGAGGAAATACTCATGCATTGGTGTGCATTGATGGTTTTACCAGATTTTGCTGGATCTTCCCGACTAGATCGACCAATTCGCAGACCACTATTTCCTGTTTAAATTCTATTTTTGCCTCCTTTGGAACTCCTAAGTTTCTTGTATCTGACAATGCTGCTGGGTTTACTAGCCATTTATTCAGGAAGTACTTGTTTGATTTATGCATCTCCCATGTGACCACTACTCCATATTATCCCAATCCCTCATATTCCGAGAGGATGAATAGAAATTTGAAGTCTGCTCTCATGGCTTACCACCACTCGAATCATACCAAGTGGGACACCTGTCTTCATTGGTTGTCGTATGCATTTAATACTGCAACCCATGAGTCTCATGGCAAAACTCCTATGGAGTTAATGTTTAGTTTTGTTCCATTTTCTCCGCTATCAAATCTCCTTCGAATTGAGGAACTGCTTCCTGAAGTCTCTACTCCTCGTGATGTGAGAAAGGTGTGGGATGAGGCCAAAACGAGGTTGGCTGTGTCGTATGAAAAGGTACGAAAGAACTATGACAGAGGCCGAAAGCCCACCAAGCTAAGTGTTGGAGACCAAGTCTTCGTAAAATGTTATCCTGTCAGCAAGGCTATAAATAAATTTACTTCAAAATTAGCTCCTAGATTTCAGGGACCTTGTACGATATTGCAGTTTTTGAGCCCTGTATCTATGCTTGTCAGTGATCCTGTGGCGAAAAGGATTCGGAGAGTTCATTTATCCCAAGTGAAAGCGACTTGATATATTGTGTGTTTTGGGTTGAGTTCAATATCTTGTGGGAAGTCGATGGTATTTAATCAGGTAATTGTTTTAGTTAAAACTGTGATGTAAGCGTAGGACTTGTCCGGTCCGTATCAATATTGGAAAACTTAAGTATTGGTGTAACTATATCTTGATGCCTTGCATATCTGGTGGAATTCGAATCTTATTGAAAAGGGGAAGTCTAAGGGAAGTCGTGTTAAGTGATTTCATCCTGTGGAAAGTATTGAATATTCGTGTGGACTTCGAGTCTTGCCTAAGCCACGGACGAGTGAGGTCGCGTTGAGCGGAGGGTCCCGGGAGTGGGAGGTGTGGGTGAAAGTGCCGAGAGCTGGAAGTTTGTGGAGAAGTGTGCCGACTATGATTAGTATAGAGCAGTACAGGGCGACGGTAGGAGGATGGCAGAGAAGAATGAAGAAAGAAGAAATGAAATTAGGAAGGTGTTATAGGGATTTGGAGAGAAAAGGTGAATTATTGCTATCAGCGGCGGTGATTTTAATTTTGCTATGTATTGGGGGGGTCGAATTGAACCCAGGCCCGACCCCTAGTAGAAATGAAGAAAGGGAAAATATGGACGCATTCAAAAGAGCTGTAAAAGAGGCGGTGGAAGAAGTTGGCCCTTTTGAGCAAATTAAAAATATGATTAAGGAACAAACCAGGGAATTTGAAAGAATGGAGGTATGGTTAAGAGAGAAAACGGAAGGCATAACAGTGCAAGTGAGACATAACACCGGAGAAGTGGCAGCATTAAGGGAGGAAATAGGACGAATAGAAAAGGAAAACTTGAAGCTGAGAATAGAAGTGGAAGCAAATACTGTACATCGAAGAAAGAAGTGCTTATTTATCTATGGTGTGCCTGAAGAGTTGAGAGAAGACAAAGTACTGACAACTTACAAAGTTGTGGATTTAATACAGGGGAAGTTGAAACTTAATTTTAGTGAAGTAGATATAGATGATGTGCAGAGGGTGGGAAAAATTAGGGGCAAAAGGCCTATCAAACTAGAACTGTTTTCTACGTTGATGGCTGATGCTGTGGTAAAAAATGCGAGTAACATGCAGAGAGAGAAAATATGGATCAAGAGAGACGTTGGATGGGAGACGATTAGGAACGAGAAAATACTTAGAAAACATAAGTTTCGTGCAATAAATCAAGGTTTGAGAGCGACTATTAAAGGGCAAGAGCTAGTGGTAGCAGGCAGAAATTGGAAGAAAATTTGGACTGTAAATGGACTGATTGACTTAGACAGGAGGATAAAAGAAGACGAAGAAAAAGTGAGTAGTGCAACGAGAGGTAGGAAAGTGAGAAGTGATATCAGTATTAGTATGGACTTAGAGATGAAGGCAAAGCGGGCTGAAGAAGAAGGGAGCAGTGCAGCGAGTAGTGGAGAGAATAGGCAAAATACAAGAAGTAACAGTGTAAGTGTAATTATAGGAAGTAGTTCTGAAAAGTGTCAAGAGAGACAGAGCGAGGTGCTAAGTGGAAGTACGAACAACGGTAAGGAAAGAGCAGTGGACGGACAATGCAGGAGAGAGGCTGAAGAACAAAGGGGTATTGAGGGAAAGGAGAACGAGCAACAAGAAGCCGAGAGAGCTGGGTGTAGTGGTGTAGTTAGACAAGATCAGGGTATAAAAGTAAGACCAAAGTTAACCTATGAGTACCTCGCACAGAATTTGAGTTTGAGCATAGGGAGAGATAGAAGAAGATATACGGACAATATGATGAGAGCTAGGTTAAAAGTAGTAAAAAAACAATAATATAGTGAGTAAGTAAGTAATTAAGGGCGTGGAGGCTGAAATGTTGTGATGGAGAAGTGGTATGCAAGTTATGATATGTTAAAGGGTTGAAAGATGGTGTTGGAGAAGTGGTGGTATATGGCAGTTTGTTGTTATTTGGAGCTGGAGGAGTGATGATAAATGTGGTGTTGGATAAGTGTTGTAATTTGGCTATTGGTAAATTTTGGTTCGGTGGAAGATGGAGTTTTCGGGAGGTAATTATGATGGGTAATAGGATGAATATGAGAGTATGGCAAATTGAGCAAATTATGATATGTTACAGAGTTTAAATGTGGTGTGGGAGAAATGGTGGTATAAGAGGGTGAAGTGTAGTGTTGGAAGTATTGAAGGCTTAGTATTTAAGTTATGCTATGTTATAGGGTTGAAATGTGGTGTTGATGGCTATTTAATTTTTTGGAGCTGGAAACAGGTGAGTTTATTATCATTTTGTATTGTATTGGTGACTGGTATAAATGCGGAGTGATGGCAGACGAGTGTGTGTTAGGGCTGATAGCCTAGTATTTATGATTAGGTGATGTATGGTTTGCTATTATGTGTATTGAGATGGTTTATTTACGGATGATTGCGTGGGAGTTGGGAGGTGGTATATTGTATTGGTGTTTGAAATTTTTGGTTTGTTTGTAATATAGCGAGTAAGTAAGTTATTAAATGTTGTGATGACGAGTGTGTGCTAGGGCTGAAATGTGGTGTTGGAAGTAGAGGTGGTAAATGTGGAAATGTGGTGTTGGAAAGGTATGGAGAAGTGGGGGTGTACTCGTGATGATGTTGAAATGTGGTGTTGGAAAAGTATGAAGAATAGATTTTAAGTGTGGAAAGGGATAAGACTGGAGAAGTGGTGTTTTTGTTTGAATAATTGTCTTGAGGTGTTTTATTAGGTGGAGTTGAAGTTGTAATTGATTATCATTTTGTATTGTATTGGTGACTGGTATAAAGGCGGAGTGATGGCAGACGAGTGTGTGTTAGGGCTGGAAGCTTAGTATTTATGATTAGGTGATGTATGGTTTGCTATTATGTGTATTGAGATGGTTTATTTACGGATGATTGCGTGGGAGTTGGGAGGTGGTTTTGTGTTTGGCATGACTATTTAATTTTTGGAGCTGGAGAGAGGTGAGTTTATTATCATTTTGTAAATTTAGGTTTGTTTGTAATATAGCGAGTAAGTAAGTTATTAAATGTTGTGAGGACGAGTGTGTGCTAGGGCTGAAATGTGGTGTTGGAAGTAGAGGTGGTAAATGTTGAAATGTGGTGTTGGAAAGGTATGGAGAAGTGGTGGAGTACTCATGAGTAAGTTGTATTGAATGTGATGATGGTATACGAGTGGGTGGTATTTGTAGATGTTGAAAGGTGGTGTTGGAAAAGTATGAAGTTGTAGTAATGTAATTTTGGCTATTTGTAAATTTTGGTTTGGTGGAAGATGGAGTTTTCGGTAGGTAATTATGATGGGTAATAGGAGGAGTATGAGTGTAGGGTAAATTGAATAAGTTATGATATGTGATATGTCTGTTAAATAGATTGTGTGAGTGTAATTGTCGGAGAAGTAGAAGTGGTATATATAGAAATGAGGTGTTGGAAATGTGGTTATGAGGTGAGGTATGGTTTGGTATCGAGATGGTTTATTTACGGCTGAATTCGTAGGAGTTGGGAGGTGGTATTGTGTCTGGTATGAGTATTGAATTTTTAGAGTTGGAGAGAGATGATTTATTATCATTTTGTAAATTTTGGTTTGTTTGTGCAGAAGGGACGAAGAAATATGTTGTTGGAGAGGTGTTGGTATATGATTGCCGAAATTTCAATGTTATTATGGAGTGTTATGAAGGAATGAAATGAAATGAAGCAATATTACCGAGGTTTTGTGAAAGTTGTGGTATGGTGGATTGGAATGTAATGACGGAATATTGTTGTTATTTTGGCTGGTTTGGTATGTATTTGTGTAATGTTGCTGTGGTAGTTTATTTTGGAGTAGGTCAGGGAACAATAAACCTGACGAAAATGCTGAAGGTAAACATAGGCATGGTTGGCCTGAGCACAAAGCAGAGTAGGTCAAACAGAAAAACAATGGCGGTGTGGGAATGTGCTGAGTAAGAAAGAACAGTTGGTGGAAGGTGTAGTCTTGCCCCGGGATCACATATGAGATATATTGCAAGTAAGGCAAACGGTTCGAGGGAATCTACCGTTGGCCAGTTGATTATTAATATTATTATTCCTTTATTATTAGTGTTTTATTATATTATTATTATTATTATTATTATTATTATTATTATATTATTTGTTTATTTATTCAGCTATTTAGTTAGTTGTAGGGTGGCTTAGGTAAGACTCTATTGTGAACATGTATTGGGGCTAAACGCCTGTGTTGTTCATCAATAAATATGTCATGTTATCGTGTGGACTTCACGTTGTAAGGTGCTCTGGTACCCTGTTTATTCATTGCTGTTATCATCATTTTCTAAGGTGTCTGGAGGGAAATTACTACTTATTTTCCGGTATATTGTTGGTGAGAGTTGTAGATTCATGTAATGTATTTAGAGTTTTACTTCTTCCATCCGTTATAGTGAAGTGATGTTGAGATAGTTAAAGGATTCATGACCTAAGGAGTGTACCTCCTTTTGACCTGTAGGGTACGGTTCCTGATCCTTATGGATGTGAGTTTTGGTATTATGGGTTTGATTTTGGCAATTATATTTGGGTGGCATTATGGTTTCGTTGAGAGGTGACTGTGTTCCTCTGAAGTCATGATGGTTATTGCGGTTGTTGTGATGATATTGGGTGGGCACTCTGTGATTTGTGAGATGCTGTCGAGGATTTGTATGTCCTTTACCTTCGTGGCTGACACATCGGCACTGGTGGTCATTTGAGTGGTGATGTATTGTTGTTATTTGAGTTATTTATTATGTGGGTTGTTGTAGTATGGACACCTTGAGGAGGTTGTACATTGCCTTTTTATTTTTCTCTTGGTGTCAAAGGTGGATTTGGGTGAAAACTCATTTTATGTATCTACAACTCATTTTGGGAAAAATTCTTAAGTAGGTGTTTATTTCGGGTCTGTCACCCAACTTGTGTTTCAACTTCTTATATTCTCTGCCATGTCTTGTTCACCTGTGGTCATCTTGCTTATGCTTGTGGATTTAAACGTTCATTTTAAGTAACCTGCCTATCTAAGGCCTTTTATTATGGGAGTTACATCTGAATGATGTCATTGGTATAGTAAGTTATCGTTCTGTCATGAAGAATAAGTATGGGATTATTCTGCTCATGCACTCGGTACTGCAGTCATCGATCCTCTACCTGCATATGGGGGCTTGTAGAAGGAGTATGTGATTTCAGAATAGTGTTGTCTCCCCTCTTTCTCCTGGTCATTTTCTGTCCCGGTGTAGGTGTTTATATTGTATGTTAATTGTCTGGTAATCGCTGCTAGTTCGGTTGTTGATGACCCACCTTACGCGTACCCTACATCTGAATTGTGCATATGTCTCCAACTGTAATTAACCTTTTACCATGGCTCTGAAAATTGATATCTTCTACTCTAGTTTATTTCTCTATACTAAGCATGTTTGTTCCGTGTCCTTCTATTTATTCTTGTTCTAGTCTTTCAGTTTCTCTTTGGAATGAGATTATGTGTATTGGGGTATGGAAGTTGATCCTGAGTTAGTGTTGAGTAATTGTGATTTCTGAACTAGAAATGATTTTAAAAGAAATTTTGTGGGGGACTATGTAATTCTACTTGTTTGCTGGCCCTTGATTTCACGGAGATGTATATGTGTGTTAAATTTAACTGTATTGTAATGTTATTTCCTCCTAATTCTTGCTGTTGGCATGATTATTGATTGTGTGTTGTCTAGTTATTTATGTAATATTCCTTGATCTGGAGTACGTGCATCTATGGTAAAGGAAACTGATGATAAGGAGATTAGTGTGGAAACGTCACTTAAGGATTATGTAGAATTCGGTGCACTGACTTATGTCTTGAAGATGTTTGTGTTTCCTAGTTATCTTATTTTTTCTTTTCTTTTCTTCTCCTTGTATTTAATCTTATTACTTAATGTGGTAATACCTTACCATTCAGAAAGTCATGCCTTTTTCCTACGTAAGAGAAACCCCCAAAACAAGTTCCAGAGAATTTTTTATGCTATTCTTAAAATTATTGTAAGACCAGTCTTCTCAGCGTAGTGTGTTCCTGAGGATTAATTGTGTTACAACGAACTGAGTACTCGTGTACTACTCGTGTTAGGTCAATCGCTTCGGAATTAAGTGAACATTTCAAGGAAGATTGTAATGTGAAAAAAAAAGAACTTAAAGGAATCTTAACGAACTGTGGGCGAGCTGTAGCACTTGGTTTGGCATGTGTGTTCATGTGGCTCTACTCGCTTCGTGACATGTCAGTGTTGGTTGTTCATCGGGCCTGCTCGTCATGTCCCACCCCTTGTAGATCTTTTCGAGGGGGAGGCTGTAATGGAGTTGTATTACTCCATTACCTTAGTACTACATATATTGGATTCCATTTATATAGTTTAATATTATGGTGTGCGTGTCCACGAATTAAGAGTTCGAGATTCCATGGTCCCTTCTCGGATTTGCGCATGGGGAGCCATCTTGCGGTGGACTTGGTTATAGAAACACGAGGTGGCTAGTGTGTGCTGCGATCTGTCTGCGAAACGTGAAGTTGACCTGCCGAGGCACGGAGCTCGACAATGATGTCTGAGCGTTTTTGTTTTTAATTCTTGGGACTGAATTGAAGAGACGCTCTGAAGCTAAGCTCTTGGTTGTGGTTTAACGACAAGTTATTTATTCAAGAAAGAAGATGTTGGTGAATTTTGATCCGGGTTAAAGGATTTCCACCTGAGCCTTAGGCTCGTTGTTTGGTTTGTCATTTGAAAAGATTATTCTCTTCTAACTAGCCGACCTCGTAAGTAAATTCATATGTACTTCTGAACTGGGCCGATATCGCCGAAGAAACTACTAATAATGACGTTTGGAGACATGGAGAAAATTTATGGCTATGATATCTGAGAAATGGAATATTTGATGTTTCGGACATTTGTTTTGCGTATTTAAAGTGAAGGACTTTTCCTACTGGTCTTGTTATGAGCTTGTAAAATTCAATCTAGGGTTGGGGTTTCAAGGTTCAATGGTAACTATGATATTAATTTTAACTTTGGGTTCTGTCACTTAAGGTTTCATGCGCATGAAACAAGATTTTATATTTGGGGAGCTCCTCATTGGTAAATATGTATGTAGTATCGGTGTAACCTAATTCATTTTTCTTATTTCCCTTTTAATAATAATAATAATTATTTGATTACTAAATTTTTCAAACCTATTCGAGGGTGTTAGGTAATATTGGAATATTGTTAAGATGAAAACTTTTCTTTTGAGCTACTCGGTACTGGCGTAGCCATTTTGAATTACTGTGACTCTGTTTTGTTTCTGTACGATGTAATAGAATGCACACGTGGGTGGGCGTTGTCCT
This sequence comes from Anabrus simplex, assembly GCF_040414725.1. Taxonomy (NCBI): domain Eukaryota; kingdom Metazoa; phylum Arthropoda; class Insecta; order Orthoptera; family Tettigoniidae; genus Anabrus; species Anabrus simplex. The sequence continues at coordinate 47,668,454 of NC_090270.1, forward strand.
GTTGCCTGTGACAGGCGAGGATCTGAGTTGATTATTGACGGGTAGAACCGTGTGATGTAATGGTCTTGATTTGGTCGCCTTGTGGTGGACCGGTTGCTGTTTGATGATATTTAAGTGATTTAAGTTTCGGTCTCTGATGTAATGTTCTCTTAGTTATCCTTCTTGTGGATCATGTACCTTCATTTGGGTTATTTCTTGAAGATTACCGAAGTAATATGGGTTGGTAGGGTATGACCGAGATTGTCATTGGAGAAGTTTTCACCTTCAAGACTGTAACTGTGAATTTATAGATTTTAATTGTCATTTGATTCTCTTTAATTAATGCATCGACCTTGATGGTTTAATTTTCAGTTAATTTTCCCTTTTATTTGATCCAGTTGCAACTTTTAAATTTTAAATCAATTGTAGTTGAGAGGTCGGTTATTTTTCTTTAGAAGATTTTGTTAATTAAAGTTTTCCTTTCTTCAAATTTATTCAGTAGTTATTATTCCAGCCTTTAGCTAATTTTATTTGTTTAATTGATTCGCCTGGCCTCTTGGCCCTGTTGCTTCTACACATTGCGACGACCTTTCTATTGGGATTGCACGGTAAGTTATCTGGTACCTATTATTCTTGTTTTCTTGGTACAATCCCTGGTCGTGCTATACGCTCTACCTTAGTATTTTATGTCGTGAGATCTATATACAATTTATTAGCATGCTAATGTATAATTACAATGAATCATATATATTCATTGGCAATAAGGAAAGGAAAATCGTAATATTTTAAGTATCATCCCCAAAATGCTTGGATTCCGGAATAAACATATTTGAAAAACGTTCAAATATTCAATACATTTGCTTACATAATTGATAATAACCAAATTATACCATATCTTCCATGATTAAATTCGTATGAGGGGACAAATAGGGATCAGACCTTTATTAAATCAAGGAGAAGTGGAATATCTTTCATTTAATGTTGTTTGGAATTTTCTTTGGGGCATAAGTTAAGTTTTATTTTGGTTTACGGTCTATTTGACCAACAATTTAAATATACGTTTGGCTTCTTGTTAGTGACTTTCCACGTTACGAGATAAGCATTAGCATTTTTAATTATGGGTTCAAAACACCCATATAGTTACCAAAAATTCCTATCATAACCCAAATGAATAGATTAATTCAGTACATCACCACCTGTACAACATAAACCAACTAAATCTAGTACGGAGTGCCATAGATTTGACGGTACGTCATTCTAATATGCGAAAATTGTGCCATACAGTGCAAGTCATGTGCTAAAATATTTACATACTCCCAAATATTCCTTCGCTGTGCCATAGTTTCGATAAAGCAGACCGTACTTCGTGTAAGCGCAAACATGCTGACCTTCAAATACGTAAATGTGCGAGATTTCATTCTACTCCTAAAGAAATATATATCGTAATACGTAACAAACACGTAACCTCACCATATCCTCTTCCGAAAGTTACAACGAAACAAAAACAGCATGGATCGAAACATGCATTCAACTCAACATGGCCTATATTCATTACTTGCAGTGCTAACCCAAATCTAAATATATTACGTAACACAGGAATCCGCATTCTAATTATCTATCCCATTCTTCAATAACGAACAGAAGCATGTTTCCTCATTCTACATATAACATGCCACATTAACATTTCATATCCTCTGTAAATATATATATCTTCATATTTAAAATATATCATCACTCAATTCCGCTAAAATAACCCCTGTGTTACGGACGCAGTATTCAATAACCTGACTATACTTTATACACTGCAACTTCGTAATATCAAACACTTCTTTACCATATTATTATCATACTGGCCATGGTTGGTATACATATTGACCCGAATTTCTAGGTTACGTCTTATATCTCGCTTATATTTATACATCCACAACTGGTTAAACGCTTCACGGTCTATACGTATTAATTGGCACAAAACATGCATAAATACACGGTCAGATCTAGTTTCCAATAACCTTAACATTATCACATTAGCACTGCAGTTATATATCACAAAATAGCACTCTTCATCGGCTAATAAATCGCATTTATATTCATATATCTTCTCATTGGCACTTGATCTCTTATATCTAGCACTCCTGTATACCTATAAATATTTTTCACTAATTGATTTGAAATTCATTACGATGCAACTCGTAATACTTATCTCGTAACTGGATTTCTGCTGGCTCTCAGCTGGACTACGGCATCATGGAACAGGCAATCGCTGCGATCCGAAGACTACGTCATCTGCGGCTTCATCTTGGGTCTTGGCTTGAGCTAATCAGTCTTGAGCAAAACATTTCCTCTGTTTAAGCTGAGTCCATGTCACCAGTCATCATGCAATCATAAAAGAACAAAAATATGGTAGAGTACATAGTATACTGGTGAAAAAAATAGGCAATTCAATTCCCAATACTTGTTGTTGGAAACTCGTGTTAGCCGAAAATATTCTTTTCTTTAAATTTATAATGTTCTCTAATTTGGCCTATTCCTTGTTCTTTCTTTTGCTTAAACAGCTATTGCCTCCCTCCTGGAAACAATAAATTTTGCCGTTATGGTATTACTTTCGGCAACGTGTAATTCAGCTGAAGCTTTCTTTCCCCGATTCTGACTTCAGATCTCACAGTGACGAATATTTCTTTCAAATATACTCCTTTTCCGTATTGTATTCTTGCAGACAGAGTCTTCTATTCCGTTAATATATCAATATTTCCGTATGTGACGTTGAGTTGATCTTTTAATAATCTTATTATAAGCCGTGCAGCTTCCCTTAAACTTGTATCTTTCATCAGTCACAAAGTAGTCAAGAATCGTTCTCTTTCAAATTTTTCCGTCCGTCATTATTTAACTCTTGAAATTCTTTTCCCTTGCGGCCGGGCGATATCGATTTATTCGATCACTACTCTGTGTACTTGCACCTGAAGTTATTGTCCGCCATCTTTGTCCACTGTATTCATTCCATTGACGGCCGCTAATGTAACGTAATGGTACAATAGCTTACGGTTGAGTTCATACCAGAAACTCTACAAAACCATCGGAAGAATTACGAGGACCATGGAGAAAAGAAGATTGACCATTTATGGGCACACTAATAGGATGAATTAAGAGAGGTTGGCCAGCAAAACACTCCTTCTACTAGAAAAGTGGAAGAATCATCCAGGATAGCTTACACAAGTGCACAAAGACCTAGCAGAAGTGGGTGTCAAGGAGGAACAAATGCAGTAGAGAAGAGCATTTAGGAAAGAGTTTGTTGCGGAAGTGAGAGACGCACCCGAAAAGCCACTGGCCAAGCCACGGAATACCTCAGCGGAAGAAAGAGAAAGGAGAAGCTAAAGACTAAAGCATATTTGGCGAGACTGAAAAGAGAAGAGCATTAATCTGCGTGACAGAAGAGCAGGTAGAATGTGTAAATGTGCCTCACAGATGGACATATACAACAACAACAACAACAACAATAATAATAATAATAATAATATAATTAGTCAAAAATGAAGGTAAATGGACGCCTGAGGATCTCTCAATTTCGAACACTAATAACAGGAATAATAATAATTATAATAATAATAATAATAATAATAATAATAATAATAATAATAATGATAATAATAATAATAATAATAATAATAATAATAATAATAATAATAATAAATGGTAGATCAAAACGATTGTACTCAGGTTGTCTTCATAGAGCTACAGAACTGGTAATTTGCTGCCTGGAGCTTACTTACACCGCCTGCAAACGTTAAAAATAGTAGGAGCATGCTTACAAGGCTACATAAGCATAAGGTGTTATCACAAAGTTTCCGTTTGAGGGCGCTGCTGCAACGGACATGCAAAGTACCGCGACTCCGGACATGTAGGCAAAAGGATTAGTGTTGCAGTCATGTCGTGCCGAGGTGCGTGCGTTAAATGCGACCACGTGAACTATGGCGACGTCATTACCAAATGCGTCCAAACAGGACCAACGTGCTGTTATTCTGTTATTGCCTGCCGAAGGAAAAACACCGGTGGGCATTCATCGGGGAAAAAAGACTGTGTATGAGGCAGCATGTCTGTCGGAATCCACCGCTGTGGAATGGTGCACCAAGTTCCGTGCAGGTCACGTATCAACACAAGACACCGGTTGATCTGGGAGGCCAGCCTCATCCATTACGGACAACAACAACTCAAGTAGGAGACACTCGAGCACCCGCCCTGTAGTTCTGATCTCTCTACATGCGAATATCACACCTTCGGTCCCCTATGGGTCAACGCTTCCTGTCTCGGACGAGGATGTGCAGCAGGCGGTTACGGACTTCTTCACGCAGCAGGAGAGTACAAGGTGTTTTACCACACGAGACTCTTAACTTGGTGCGTCGGTGGGGTGAGTGTCTCAATGCTCACGGCGATTTTGCATCATTGGCATCCCTAGTCAGAACTGTCGAACGGAGACATTTGGATCGCTCCTTATAAATTCAATTAAGTGTTTGACCCCAAAACATCTATATGTTAAAAAAATGAAAACAGAAACAAGATCATATAAAATTTTACAAATTAATATTTACTATTTTTATAAAAATCAAAACAACCCCAATCCAACATATTATTCTCCATTTCCTTATCACCTTTAGAATAGATGGTTACTCACTCCCATACCTTCCTGCTTCTGTACCTGGATTTGAAGCCTCATGTTGTGGAACTCCAGAGCATGCAGCAGCTATGGTTGAGATGGAAAAGCAGGGACTAGAGATGGACAGAAAATAACACAACAGTTATTTTAAAACTGTTCCGGACTCAGAACTGATCTATAAATGAGCAGTACGCAGGGACATTCTGTTCCGAAAGAACAGTGTTCCGTATCGCCTGCACTCCAGCGCGATTGGTCTAGCAACACCCTGTTCCGAAAGAATAGTGCTCCGAGTCGCCTGTACTCTGCTGGATTAGTCTAAGTGCGGGGAAGTGTACCTAAGAAATATGAAATTGTAAGAGGCGCGGATCTTAGTCAGCATTTTGACAGACAGCGAATCCGCGGTAAGTAGGCTTATGCATGACACCGATTTTTATCTCTCTGTTCGTATGAATTCTCGCTGCTATAAACCACGTGCATCGTCAAAGCATGATTTACGGCTATTTCTGTTGTCCTATCCACTGCAATTTGTTATAAATAGACTACATATATAGGCCGTATATAAAACCTAGCAATGTCACAATACCAAACGTTATTGAATAGGCCTACATGTTTCATATTTTCCAGAACCTGTCTTCTTTAGTCAGATAAAAACCGTAGTTAATCTATAACTTTTCGGTTGTTCTGTCCGTCGAATCTAATTTACGTTCAAAGAAAATTTATAAAATAAGTGAAAAATAAAACATTTGACAACAGAGCAAACCTAAAAATTAATTTAATTTAATTAAGGTGTTTCTTTTTCATATTCCGTAAATACCAAATTTGTTGTGATAAAGTCATGTTTTAGCGTTTTCTCGGGAGGCAGTGCAAGACAGAAGAAATTGGCGTATTTTAATTCATGGGGTCACGGAGATTCGGAATCGATAAACGAATAGAAAGGGGGGGGGGGCATTAAAGCATGGAAACTAACAGTGAGGAAACAATTTTTGAATTAGCATTTATGAGATTCGTTGATATTTTCTAATTCCGCGCTGCCTAAATCTTTGATTGTTATTTTGAAGCTGTTACTCGGAACATTATATTTTTTCGGAACATGAACAACCGGAATTGTTCCAGAAAAGGAACAACTTCACTCGTCCCTATCAGGGGCTTGATAAGGTGAAATTTTGCCTGGGGAAGAAAGTAAAATACCCATGTATTTAATGAATACATAGTTGATTCGTATATTTATATTTCATCACGGTCTGGAAAACAAAGTTTGGGGTCTAATGTCCGAGAAGATTCGTCGCACTGACCATGCGTCATTTCATATTCTGCAAGCCTTCACGCTGAGCAATGCACGCTCGGTAGGCTATAGCGCCATGGTGTTTGGTTTTATATATATTTAATGGATGGAAATACATGGTTACACTGGAATATAAAGCTTTGTAATCATATTTCATTATTAAATACTACATCCACGGGTCATATGAGACATAATTGCGGTTCGTGATCCGGTTTTCCAATCTTTTGTCCTGTTTTTGTTTCAATATATTTCATCATAAACAACCGAACAGTTTTAATTGATATAAAATATTGTATATTGTTTTATAGAGGATTTATTTGCTATTAAAATCTAGTTAATTGTGTTAAATATTTCCACAGTTCATTGAAGCTTCGAACAAATTGAGCATTAAATGGAAAATCATTCATGAATGAATTTTCTGTCCACTTCTGTGGGAGCAATGCTATTTAACATGACGTAATTTATAGAGCTCTAGATTTATGTAAGGTTTATGTATATCAAGCCTTTAGAAGGACGAGGGATCGATTCCCCGTCAAGAAATTTAAAAGGTTAGAAACCAATGTATGTTGCTGTGATATTCACTCATTCTACACTAAAAAATGTACAAGGTTGATTCGTGATGAAAAAGGAATCATTTTCCATTCACTCTTCCAAGGGGTTTCTTATCCTGAACTAAGATGTCTTTTATTTGCTTTCGCACGACTTTATAAGGGTGAGAAATTCCAACAGCTGTGTCTCTTTATATCAAGATTTAGGGACCTAAAATCTCCAAAATGGAATAACTTACTCTTTGATTACAGCCTTTTAAGTTTTACTTCTTTTGAGTTCGTTTGGGCCGCATGAGAACCACGGTGGTTGTGCGTTAGCTGTATTGTTGTTGTTGTTTTCGATGGTTACCACTTCAGGTGTTTTTAATGGTGGGTTTGGGTGCTGCTTTCTCCTTGGTACCTTGACCTTTTCTGTTGGCCCAGTAATCCTTCATTTTATTGTTGAACTCCATTTCGCATTCCTCGGACCATTTCCTTCTCTTATTGTGGTTATCTTCTGTAAGGGATGTTAAGAAGGGTCTGATTTGGTAATTGAACGGTAGTTGCTTCTATTAATTATCATGATATGATTATTGTTATGTTCTGCCAGATCCTTCTTTACCTGCTGGACCTACAGCGATCCAGTGGCTTTACCCTTGCTGACTACTTCGGAGAGTTTATGACAGACTGTGGAAGTCCATTCTATACAGGTGTTCGTAGAAAGCCAGCCGTCCTTCTCTGATGTTATTTGTGCGGGTTTCTTTGTGCTGGTAGAGTTCACGGTTTGGTTTGTACCTTCACCTTCCATCTGAGAGGATCCTTGGTCCTACTCTCTTTCTCAGAAACTTCCTTCCTTGTACTTCAAAGGCTCTTAGTGGTGTCATCTTAGTTAGATATAGGCACTCTGCTGAGTAGAGAATTGACGGTCTGACAATTGCATTATGGTGACTTAGTTATTTATTATTATTATTATTATTATTATTATTATTATTATTATTATTATTATTATTATTATTATTATTATTATACCAGGAGTACACCTTCTCTGGGCAGTTAAACTGCGTGCCTTCTACAAAGCCATCTATGTAATCTAACTTGAACTGATGTAGTACTAGATACTTTGATTTTCAACTGTTAGATATCTCTACCATCAGTTGAAGTGCGCCCTCTGGCGGGATCAACGATAATTAACTCTTAATGGAAAATGTCTTTTTACTATTGGATAACCTTAGTTTTTGAAGATCGTTTTGTTCATCTGTTAAAGTTGTCGACCCTTCTGCTGATGGTTCCTTCTTTAATAGCAATCAACCTATCAGAAATTTGCAAATATTTTCTCTAGCCAATCAAAATCGGGGGTATGTACAGGAATCAAGCCTATCAGTAAAGAGTTTTGGAATCATCCCTTCAAATGTACTATAAAAGCAGAGTGCTTTAGGGGTGCATTGCGTTTTTCAGCTTGCTCCAGTTATTTGAGTGCGACGTGTAAAAAGGGGACAGAGGCCGCAGGCGGCGTTCGGAAGGCCAAGCAGCACAAGGTAATGGCAAAATTTCCATAAACACGTCATGGCTTCTGCGGATAGCTTGAGGGGAAGGTTTCAACCTCTTTTATTTCATGTACAGGCCTATTTATAAATCTGGTGGTTTAAATGTAGAATTTCAGCCAGTCTGAGAATTCTGTTCTATTCCCTACTAGGGAAGATACAATGTAAGGCAACAAAGAGTGGTTACCCTCTGTTGATTCCCATTCAGCTTGATCTAGGGTGACTATAGTTATGAACCTCTAAAATTCTTAACACTCTTTTAGTATTTAATGTTTCTCATTTAGTCACCCCGATGTATAATAGGCTTAGCCTATGCAACATCGGGCCATAAGCCCACGTACACTTTTAAGTATTTCTAGAAGGAGTGCAGGTGTTTTGCCTCTTTTCATTTTGTTTATGGTCGATTACAACCAACCTTCTTGTTTGCCATTAAAGCCATTTAGTACGAGCAAAATTCCATTGTGCTGTGTAGATTAGAGTCTGGTGTGAAGTCCTTTGAGGGACAAAATATGTATAAACTGTCGAGCGATAGGCAAGACCACCTCGGGGCTACTTTGTGTAAATTCTGTAATTAAGAGCAACCTATAGGTTGGAAGTGCGCAACTAGAAACTTATGCCTATGTGAGAGTTGGCGATGATATAGTTGGAGTGCAGACTCCCCTGTGGTGTGAGGAATAGGAGTTAATTGTGCTCTTATAAATCTTGCACCTGTCAAGAGCAATTCAGCTCTTTTCTGTGTTGTAATTTGTAATTCTCTCAAGTTTTGTTCCTGATATTCGGACTTCTAAGTCCAGTATGTTGTGGGAGCTGATGAGATGATTATAATATTATTATTTATTCATATGTTCTATTTATCAAATTTTAAATTCAAAGAAAAAGGAAAGAAATACAATGTCAACCTTTATTTTGTTAACTCATGCTCTAGTTAATTCCTTGTCTATCCATTCAACCCTCACGATTCTTACACCACTGTGATCCACTATATTTCCTTAACAATTGTTATTATTAAAGTTATATCACCACTTCCGTTCATTCTTGCGGTTTATTTATTTATTTATTTATTTATTTATTTATTTATTTATTTATTTATTTATTTATTTATTTATTTATTTATTTATTTATATCGTCTCAGAAGCAGAATTACAAATATATAAATATGTACAAGTAGATACCACGGACTCTTCTTTATGTTGAAGATGTCGTGCTGGCTGCGGAGAATAAACTTGATCTCCAGCGCCACACAGAAGAGTGGAACAACCAGCTAGCGCAATACGGCCTGCGCCTCAACGACAAGAAGACAGAATACATGACATTAAATCCTGGAAAATTCGGATATATCCACGTCCACAATGAAGATATGTCATGAATAGCGAAGTTTGTGGATCTCGGCCCCACATCTCTAAAGCCGATTTTCTGACGAAGTCATGATAAGAATACACGTAGTCTGGCTGAAGAGGTGAATGACAGCAGGCATCCGACTGTTATCCATTCTGACGCTCTCTACGGCACCGAGGGTTGGCCAGCTACAAAGAAGGTAGAACGTCGGATAAGCGTCAAGGAGACGAAAATTCTTACGTGGACTGGACTGGATCACATTTCAAAGGAAGTATTTATGCGCTTAGGGTGGCGCCATTTCCCCCCAATCTTGTCAACAGCAGGCTGCTGTCAATCAGCCTGCAGTCCCGTCCACTCTTGGTGACAGGTAGCTCACTAAATCAGATTACTGTAGTTCGTTCAGGGGATCAACATCGCGTACGCCGTCTCAGAATATCAGTTCCGTTCATAGATGCTGAAAAATTAGTTACTGAAATACAAAATCGTCCTTGTCTGCGGGATTTACGAACGACAAACTATTCAAATAAAATTTATAAACTTCAAGAGTGGATTGAAGTTTCCCTAGAAGTGATTCCCAATTTTGCCAATTAACTCTAGTACTCTTCTTTCTCCTCAATCTGTTTTTCGTAATTATATACATTCCAAGGATAACGTTCGTGTCCATGGTCCAAAGTCAAACTGAGACGCAAAAGATGTGGTGGAGACAAATAGCCTGAAGTGGACAGCAAGGAAAAACCTAGTGTCTGAGAAGTGGCGTGGAGTGGTGTGGAAAGCAGTGGATAGTGTGAAATGGGCATAGGAAACATTTTGGCGTTGCACCGATCTAGAAGGAAATGCGGGAGAGCCGTCTACGCTGGTTCGGACATGTGCACCGTGTAGAGGACGATACGTTCGCGAAGTTAGCGTATGTACTGGAAGCCGTTGGAAAGAAATGGTGGTGGTGGTGATTATTGTTTTAAGAGGAAGTACAGCTGGGCAATCATCCTCTAAGTGGAAGATGGAGTGACTAAGAAAGTGATCACCTCACAGAAGACGAATGAAATAAAAGGATATAGTTTATCAGAAATGAAATCACTCATTCCAGGAAGAAGTAGAGAAGTCAAAACTTGAAAGTAAAAAAAAAATACTAAGTTAAATCACCTGTTCGCCAAATGTAGACAAACTATTCTGTGTAATAAGAAACAGCTTTTCAATAATGTGTTGGATTTTGCTTAATTCAATAAATCTATGAAGCAATTGCTTTGGATCGTGAATGAATCTGACTTGTTCTATATTCTATATTAACTGGGCATTATTTTCTTATGTGGACCAGTAAAAACCAAAGTATATAAATCACATTAGTGTGTTGTTAGCGAGTAAGATTTAATAGTTCTCTTTAACAGAAGCAGTTGTTTAAATTCACTGCCAAAATCTCATTCACAAGATAATAATGTTCACGTCACAATACCAATAGAAAATGTATTACACATAAGATAAACTCACTTATCTGATTCTTACCGGGCAATGTTTTGAATTCATGTATAATATGGAAGTAAAATTTGACTATTTCTTTATTATTATTATTATTATTATTATTAGTTATCATTTTATCTCAAAGGATGGAGGGTGTTGACCTTAGTAGGTTACTGCAAAACAAATAGGCTTACATGTTTTTTTCCCCGTGATTATTGAAATAACACTCAGAGGAACGGAAGAAATGTGTAGGTTTTGTATTTTTACCATCATACCCTATAAGGGCTCGGGCTGAGGACGCTCCAGACAACCTCAATGTGTTGCTCCCTCCGAAATGCTAATAGGTAGGCCGATGAAATGAATTAGCACAATAATAGGATACTGATCACTCACTAGAACCGGCTGTCAACTGGGACGCAATTTACCTGTTCCCTTACCGAAGAGGGTCTCAATCTACCGCATTCTCTATGTTTGGAACAGTATATATTTTCCGTCGTCAGATAGTCTGAAAATAATGGAACATCATGTGGTCACCTTGAAAACTTCCACAGCCGTACAACTTACCTTTATCTCATATCGGGCACTTCCTCAGTGTTGAACTCACAAGGCTGATTGGAGCGGTCATTTCAGGAACAAATTCTTTCGACGAGTCGAGGATTAAAACCGAGGTCCTCCCGTAAGCGATAGGCACGGTTTTTCTACCCCACGGAGCTGTAATTACCAGGCCATATCAGTATAAACTCTTTTGCTAAAAAGTTAAGTGCCCGATGTTATTGTTTCGTGAATGATCTTTGAAATTTTATAGCTTCGTTGTAAGGGACACAAAATATTTTAGTACCAGCAGGATATACGGGGCTGAGATTACATTATATATTACTCCTCACCAATAAACATTTACGATGCCATAACTAACACCTATTCTATTCAAAACATAATTTTATGGCTTTTATTCCTTCAGTTTAATATCGCCCTATCTCATGGTTCCGTATTGCACTCTTTGTACTCGTAATTCACCAGGATATCCTAAAAAAGAACAGACATTGAATAAAATTTGTCTTTTACTATAATAATAATAATAATAATAATAATAATAATAATAATAATAATAATAATAATAATAATAATATATGTATGTTGCGTATGTTGGGTATTCAGCCCGAATGCTCGTTTGATCCTCTGCAGCTCCGCCAACAGCTGTCATAAATAGCCTAGGCGTCACTGAAGAGGCGTACTAGGGAAATGAGGAGTGAGGTAGTTTCCCGTTGCTTTCCTCACCGAGCCAGCCGTTGCTATTACATATCAGTCTGCCAAGCCCACTGAAATGCATGCACCAACCGACCCTATGAGCGACATTTTCACACCATTCATAACAGGGACTGGCTGCATAAGCAATGGTATTACTAACATCGCTCATACCTCAGTCACTTTCATATTGTCAAAGCCAAGGATGAGACTGAGACAGATCAATGAAAGTAACAAAATTGATATAGCCCATACCAGAAGACATAGTGCACTGTAAACACTACATCTCGCCAGCAAAGACATAATAATAATAATAATAATAATAACAATAATAATAATAATAATAATAATAATAATAATAATAATAATAATAATAATAATAATAATAGTAATAATAATAATAATAATAATACAGGGCGAGGACGTGCAGCTGTGAGATTAAATCCGGGAGATGGTGGGTTCGAACCCAACTGTCGGCACATTGAAAATGGTTTTCCGTGGTCTCCCATTTTTACACAAGGCTGTACGTTAATTAAGGCCATGGCCGCTTCCTTCTATCTCCTAGTCCTTTCCTGTCCCATCGTCGCCGTAATACGTATCTGTGTCGCTGCGACGTAAAACAAATTGTAAGTAATAATGATAACAATAATTGTACCGGAGGTACTACTACATCGTACATTTAAACTGAGCGCATTTTAGAAGGACATCTGTAATATGAACCTTGAACTATGTATCAGAAGAAGTTTCGGAACTTTATCTCTGGTGAGAGAATGAACAGTTAATCTTCAAAGAAATTTGTAGTTTCTAGGTATACAAAACTGAGATGTTAGTAGATTTTTTGTGTTCTAAGGTTACTAGCACTGCTATCTCTTCTTTCTCCATGAAATTATCAACCAATCAGAAATTTTGAATATTTATTAAATTAGCCAATCAAAATTGAGGGTGTGTTCAGGCCTTCGGCCTAGAGAGTTCTGAAACCTTCCTCTCTACTATAAAAGCTGGGAGTATTTGGGACATGTTGTCCTTTCCATCGCTCCAATCAAGAGGTTTAGAGTGGGTAAGTAGTGGAGGCAGCGTGGGAAGGCCCACCAGACCAAGGTAATGGCAGACAACTTTTAATTATTTAACAGTTTCAGGAAGCTGACTTGAGGGGAAGGTTTCTAAATTACTTCTTAATGCAAAGTTCAACCTAATACTTTAAATGTAAATTCTCAAACAAGTCTATATTCTAACATAGGGAATAAAGTGTGTTCACCTTCTTTTAATTTCCATTCAACTTAGTATCTGGGTGACTATGATTTTGTAAAACTATGAAATTTATATCTTCTTTTGGTACTTAATATTTTCTCCATCTAGTCACCCTCCGTAGTATAGGCTTAGCCTCAGTAATTTGGGTCCATAAGCCCAGATAGGGTTTTAAGTGTTTCAAGTGTATTTCCAAAGAAGTGCAAGTGTTCCCCGCCTAGCATTTCGGTTTACGGCCGATATCTTGAACCTTTTCTTTTGATCACTAAGGCCATGTAGAATGGGCAGTTATTGCCTCTGTTAAATGTTAACTATTCCTATTCAAGTGTAAATCAGACTGTCGAACGGTTAAGTGAATAATAAGTGTTTTTATTGATCTAAAATGAAATTTAGATTAGGAAATTGTGCCTTGGAGAGGCTAGACTGGAATACGTTTTGGAGCGCAGTCTACTTGAGTATTAATTGAGTGGTGCAATGGTGCTCTTTAAATATTGTAACTGTGGAGCTACAAGCTGAATTCTAGAACTTATTGTGTACCTGAACTTTGTTCTTTCTTGTTATTTAAGCCAACGAGCTCCTGATTTGCTTTCTACTATAGTTTAAAGTCTGAAATCAAAAAAGGAAGAAAAGAAATTTCCAATGTTAGTGTTTTAAATTACGCCTTGATCTTTTCTCTGTCCACCCATTCAGGCCCGCACCTTCTTACACCTCTGCTTTCCACGGTATAATAATATTAATCGTCGGATTTCCTTTTTCTTTCTTTCTTTCTTTCTTTCTTTCTTTCTTATTTCGTTTACCTTCTAGGGTTGGTTTTTCTCTCGGACTCAGCGAGGAGTCCCACCTCTTCCGCTTCAAGGGCAGTGTCCTGAAGCGTGAGACTTTGTGTCAGGGGAATTCACCTGGCGAGGAGGACTAGTCCCTCGTACAGGTGGCCTCACCTGCTATGCTCAACAGGAGTCTTGTGGGGGCATGGGAAATTTGGAAGATATAGGGAAGCATGGAAAGAATAGGGGATGAAGGAAGAAAGGAAGGAAGGAAGGAAAGAAAATTTCCATCCATGCATTTGCCTGTAGGAGAAGTGGGAAACTACGGAAAACAACTTTGTGGACTGCTCAGGCAGGAATTGAACTCCCTTGTATTCACTTGATCTCCTGAGGATGAGTGAACCCCGTTCCAGCCCTCATACCACTTTTCAAATTTCGTGCAGAGCCGGGAATGGAACCCGGGCCTCCGGAAATGGCAGCTAATGACACTAACCACCACACCACAGAGGCGGAATAGGTTTTTTCTACGGTCACTTGGCACAAATGAGACCAGAAAGATTGTTTACTCGAATCTTTGCCTACTTTCTGAGTAAGAAAACTAAAGGGATCTGGTTCACCGAGGTGGGAAAAGATTTGTAAGAATTGGGAATATTACATGATGACAGCTTGCAGTGTGACCCTTAGAAGAAAAAACTTGATGACCGACAGAGTTTTCGAACAAAACCTAAAATGGAGACAGGCAAGACGAGGGCCGAAGAACGGAAGAAAGTTCACCGATGAAGGATGCGGGAGTACTGGGCGAGTGTTAAAGCTAAGGAGAGAAAACGGTTGAAACGACAGGTAAGGTTAGGGTTATTTTGCCCGAAGGCAGGTCCGAACCTCCGCAGAGGTATTCCTGAGCCGGAGTTTACGTACGGTAGGGTGGCCAGTTCCTTTCCGCTTCTCCATTCCCTTACCCCCCACCAACAGCGCGTGGCAACCCATCCTACTCCTGACCACGCCCAATGTTCCTTAACTTCGGAGATCTCACGGGATCCGGTGTTTCAACACGGCTATGGCCGTTGGCTGAAACGACAGAAGATGAAGAAAAAGAAGACGAAGAAGAAGAATTTGGCCGATGCTCGTATCCGAGTTTACCTTTCTCGCCTGCAGTTCCGTAATTCACTGGCCCGCCCGGAGGAGGTGGTGCTGATGTCTTATTAGACCAACTCTTGCATAAAACATGCGGCCACACATGTTGCATCCAATAGGAAGTGTGGAATGTGGTAGTGTGGTATTATTTACATAATTATCTCTAGCGTGTTCCTCGGTTCAATACTCTCAAGCGTTTTTTTTATTTTTGTAAAATGTCCACACCGAATGTAGTTATAAGGACTTTAGTGAAAATCTGTATTGACTCACATTACCGGTCGTAGTTGTAGAAGAAGGCAAACTGATAATCTAATCCAGGGCCTCTCAGGGTGCATGCGCGTGGTGCATGCACTGTGCACGGTGCAAAAGACGACTTGGCTTGGTTGACCAGAGTGCAGACCCCCCCACTCCTCGATTTGGAGCAATAGCGCTTATTCTCTCTTTCCTCACGCCTATCTCGCTCGCTCCCCCTGTCTCCCTCTGCCCCACTTGCGCCGTAGCGCTCCAAACCCGGGCTGACTTGAGCCGAGTATAGGCGAGTTGAGCCGTGCTTAGCCGAGTAGCCGAGAGACGAAGCGTTGATCCGAGCTATGCCGAGCGGCAGCGATGCACAG
The DNA here is from genome assembly GCF_040414725.1 of Anabrus simplex. Taxonomy (NCBI): domain Eukaryota; kingdom Metazoa; phylum Arthropoda; class Insecta; order Orthoptera; family Tettigoniidae; genus Anabrus; species Anabrus simplex. The sequence continues at coordinate 47,684,211 of NC_090270.1, forward strand.
TGCACGGAGCTCTTGCGCCTCTATCTGCACGCGTGAGATTTTGGCCGTTTGAGAGGCCCTGATCTAATCGACCGGATAACGATGATTAAGAATAGGATTGTAAATTTTAAGAATAAATAAAGAACATATTCTCATACTCTATTATATTTCATTTACCTAAAATTCGTAGCTCATATCCCTAGGATGTTTCTAACATTGAGTTTCTTGCCTGAAGGGATAGTACTATGGAATTTTATATGACCAACTGTACAAAGATTGCATCCTCTTTACCTGAGAGAGCGACTGTGTTTCCCATTCAGAAATACGCCACTCTATCCACATTTTTGCCACCATTTTCAGAAACAGGACAGTCAATAATATAGTATAGTATTGACAAAAATTAGTCTTTGTACAGTACTACTCATCCTCGTGTAGAAGATTACCTTGTGTTGATCGATGATGTATAACTGTTAACTCTTTTCACTCAGCAGAGAATCCTTATCCACTTCGAGTGAACACAGTAGGCGAAACAGTATATGTACACTAGAACGTTGCTCATCACGATGCAGTTTCGAGGATGGAAATGTAAGTATAGCATGAGATGTACCCAGCTGTGGATTTGAAGATTTGATGACCTAAGACGTAGTTTACAAGCTGCGTCTCTCTTAAATAGGTCGCAATTTCGAACTTATAAATAAAAATATAAACAGCCCCCTTGGACGTAGTTTACATCACCAAGGATCGAAACGGCCGACTTGGTAGTGATCTACGGAAGCACTGTGCTGTGGATATTAGCATTGTGGTTAGTCAGAAACGTGTTTATTAGCTGGTCAGGATTATGTTATAGAACTTTGTGCTTTGATCAATGCAGGCGAATTCGTGGTGTATTTTAATACCCTCCCGTTCATTCATCACGAATACCTCAATTCAAACATTATGCAGAGCAGTGTTTTGGAATAATATCCCTGAATACAAGCACCACCAAAGATTGCGGCCTCGGAAATTTACAAATGAATGGTTTGAATTGAGTCACGTACCAAGATGAATGGAGGGAGAAGCCTATTCATCACATTTACGAGAGAAATGCGTGGTCTGATAACGGTTCCGTACAGTCTGTGGCAAATAATTGTGACTTGTTTAATATAGCAGTGATTTAATAACTGTTACTCATAACCCCACTGTCGGCAGCCCTAAGGATGGTTACCCTTTTTTTCTCCGCAATTTTCACACTAGGCAATTAAGGCCACGACAGCTTCCTTCCCACTGCTTGTCGTTTCCTATCGTATTGTCGTCATAAGATCTAACAGTGTCGCTGCGACGTAAATCCACTTGTAAGGAAAAGTATTACTCACAACCCTCTTGCTTATTTCCTCTCGACGTTTCAATGGATTTCAACTATTCCATCAAATTTTACGAGCAGAAGCATAATAATAATAATAATAATAATAATAATAATAATAATAATAATAATAATAATAATAATAATAATAATAATGGTAATAATAATAATTTTAAGTATTTACGGGAAATATTATAAGACACTGGGTTGGAAGAGAATGTCATTAAGGAGTGGGCGAGAAGGAAGGAAATCCAATTTCAACTGACAAGGAACAACTACAATAAAAAAGGTTTTATCTTATGGGGATAAATTGAGGCAGCCTGACACCGTTATTAAACCCGAGTACCTGTATGCAGCGGAAACATTGGACGTGATTGGAAAAGATGGAGTAGATGATATCAGGAAGAGAGAAAGAAGAATTATAAGAACAATTCTGGGCCCAAATGTAACAAAATGGAGAGAGGAGACTCAAATCTAACAAAGAATTGTATCAAAGAACAGAAGGAGTGGTTGCACTGATGAGAAAGAGAATAAAGTTCTATGGACACTTGTTGAAGATGTACAATAATGGACTAATGAGCAGAATAATGCGGGAAGGGGAAGACCGAGTTGAAATGGATTCGAAAATTGACGCTCGACGTGATGAAGATGGGGTGTTCCGGAAGATTATGTCACGGACAGAAATCAATATAGATAAAGTTTCTCGGCTTACAGGAGACTGGGAAAACACTAGTGAGGAAAGGGAGGTCCTATACGGAAGAGCAGGAGGAAGAAGGAGAAAGGATGAAAAGATACGGACAGAAAGTGGTTAATAGAAGACCGAGATGAAAATAGCAATAATAATAATAATAATAATAATAATAATAATAATAATAATAATAATAATAATAATAATAATAATAGTAATAATAATTTTACGTCCCATTAACGAATTTGACAATTTCGTGATACGCTGAGGTGCCGGATATTTGTCCTGCATGTGTTTCACTACGTAGCTAAAACCTTATATTGCCCTACACGTGTCCCCTTGGTGGTGCTAAGAAAGCAACAGTGATAAGATGCCGCCGTACTGTCCCATGGGGACTCACGGCCATGACAGTAGAAATAGGACAAAAAGTCCTTCTAAGGACTCAGCATTCAATACTCGCACCCTGGGCCTTCAATTAACTATTTGTCAGCTTAACATTGAGGGCATTAGTCGAATTAAGTGTAAATATCTACCCAAGATCCTCGAGGAACAATGAGTAGATGTACTGGCACTGCAAGAAACCCACACAGAAGATGATAGTCAGCTGTCTAATAAGCGTAAAATTCCGGGATACAAGATTGCCACAGAACTACATCACCCAAAATGTGGTATTTATATTAAGAGTGATATTGAAGACTATACAGTCTTTCCATCTGATATGCGCCAGAATATCTTCTCAGTTTCAATCAAGATACAGGATGTTACCACCATAAATATCTATAAGCCTCCAAAGGTCTACTGGCCAGACCCTGTCACCACTGTACCTGATGAAGATAGTATAATACTTGGAGATTTTAAAAGCCATCATACTTCTTGGCGATATGACAGAAATGACAAAAAGGGGAGTAAGTTGTGCGAATGGATGGACATAAATAATCTTACACTGATATTTGATGCCAAAGATCGTAGCATATTTCATCTGCTCGGTGGAACCATAATTATTTCCCTGACGTTTGCTTTGTCTAATGACTCCAACACCACAAATCCGAAGACAAGTTCTGAAAGGACTTCCCACGCAGCCAGCACAGACCAATCATTTAGAACATCGGTGTGCATCTCCCTGTAATAAGATCTTTACCCTTACCTCGCTGGAACTTCCAAAAAGGTGACTAGAATATGTACGCAAGATATACAGATGCTAATATTAGATGGGTGCAACCAACCCCTGAGGACTATGACCGGTTTGTTGGCTTCATCAAATCTGCTGCCAAATGAATCATCCCTAGAGGTTTTCGAAAATCTATGTCTCCGGTTGGAATGAAGGAAAAACTCCCCTAAGCTGTGAATTTCAACAAGACAGTACTCATGAAAAAGAAATTGAACTTCTGGAATCCTTAGACAATGCTAGAAGAAAGAAATGGACCAAGACTGTTGAAGCCTTGAACTTTAATAACTCAAGTAGGAAAGCCTGGTCTTTCATACGAAAATTGGACCCAACATCTATACCATCGTTAAAAAAATCATGTATAAATGTCGAATACATAGCTAACCACCTCATTTCTACATCTAAGACTGTAGAACACAAGAAGTTCAGTAGAATGATACGATTGGAATTCAATCAGTTAAAACAGGAAGTCAAACCACATCCAGTGTGGTCCCATATCGTCAATTGTATGTATGTAACAATATAATTTAATGTAATTCTTATTGTCTTGTAAGCATCGTACGCTAAATAAATAAATAGTAAAATAACTACGTGCGAATAAATCTGCCGACACGGCGTTGGGGTATTTGATTACCTTTTTAATACACCTCGACTGACCCGATGACGAAATCGGCTGACGTAGGCTCAAGAGTCCAAGTCTCTACCGTCTGAAGTACTGTGAAATACAGTTTGAAAATTTGGTTCCAATGATATTCGATGGTAGAATAAGTTCTTGGTTCGATGTATTTACAGGGCATAGGTCAGGCTCACCTTTGTTGTTGATAGTATTCATGGATCTCTTAATGGAATGTGTAAAATTTGCAGGGATTGATGAAGATGGGTGGAAATTTAGAAAGGAATTTTGGCCTATACCGGCGACTTGGTCCTAATGGCAGCCGTTGTGAAAGCCTGCAATGCAAACTCTTTTTCCTAATGAAATATACACCTATTAATCAGACATTTTAAACATATTTGTGGAATGAAAATTTACAAGTTTTCTGTTTTTTGTGTTCGACATCCATTAAACATCAAAGGTCTTTAAAAGTAATTTGGGCCCTAATGGGCTAAATGCTGGACGCTATGTGAACAAGACACTGAAGCATTAGTTGACGATTTTGTTTTCAGTTATCTCTACGTCGCACCAACACAGATGAAATGATAGGAAAGGGGATGAAGTGACCGTGACACATGTACAGGTTCAGTCCAAGAATTCTAGCATTTACATGGTGTGAATCAGGGAAACCATGGAAAACCATCTTCAGGGCTGAAGACAGTGGGGTTCAAACCCACTATATCCCAAATGCAAGCTCACAGCTACGTTATCCAAACAGTGCAGCCACTTGCTGGGTAAAGGAGGACTTATAAGCTTCGTTAGAATTGTTAACTGAAGGAGTAAACACAACAACTTATGACGGGAAACATGGTTGTTAGGTCAGAGAATATTTCAATAATATGATCTATTACACAGGCAAGCTTTTTGTGTGGCTTACAGTACCTTAGCACGCATGTACAGTACCTGAACGCAGACTGGCAGTAAAACATAGACTTTATTGATCGCGCTACCTGAGAGGAATCAAATCCACTGGTGGTTAACAGATGCTAGAACGTTGTGAATCTGGCGGGAGTGACGGATGATCATTACGAAATAATACATTTCATCATATTCATAATCTTAAGATAATATTCTGTTAGAGACTTCCTCGTTGCACTGAACTATTTGTTATTGACAAACAACTACTTGTTATATATTTTATTTAGGTACGATGAGAGGGACTGGATAAACGGCGTAGAAATCATAGTTGTTACGCCATTTCTGTACAAGAAGTTATGAATGATCTGATAATGTTAAGAAACTATCATCTTATGAAATATATTCCGTGAAGATATCTGCATCGTTTCCTTAGGAGAAATAACGACTGATCTAATAATATCGAGAACGTATGGTCTTAATAAATGAAATATACACAGCAATGAGTCATTACGTTATGACCACCTAACTAACGCATTATATAACCATTCTTACCGCCCCTAACCGCGCCCACTCGGCGAATCGTTGATTCAACAAGGTGGCAGACCGCATCCTGGGGTATCTCATACCAAAAGCGCAAAGTAGGTTCTTCCATTTGGCGGTGGTAATAGAGCATGAACTCGCTTCCCTAAGTCGAAATATTAATGTTGATTTGGGTTTATAAAGCGGATATTTTGGGGCTACGACATTAAGTGGGAGAGGAGGGGTGGGGGCGGACCTACATCTTTGAACATAGAAAAATGAGTTCAACTAAACTTTTTTTCGGAGCAATGGAAATGAAAACTCAAAAGAAATCTAGTACGACAAACTTATTATTCCTTAATAATATTCGTACATATATAGAAATCATATAAACATATGTCATTAAATATAATTATTTAAAATGGTGGTGTATCATGGCATCTATTTTGTCTTTTACGTGATAATTTCCGAACACATGAATATTTTTCTATAATTCTTTCTTATTATGATTAGTAATATTATAGCTACAACATGCACTAGAATTACTGAAGTCATCAAATATAAGTATTTTTTTATGAAGTAATTTTCAAACAGTAAATTTTTCCATTAATTTACATTTACATTGTAAAATATTTTTAAAACTTAACCAATGAAGCTAGCTATATATCTTCTTATCCTTTATGGAATATACACTGACTTAGCAAATGTCATGGGATAGTCACCTAATAGCGTGTGGGGCCTGCTCTGGCCCTGCGAACTGCAGTGAGATGCCGTGGAAGTGAGTCGACAAGTCCCTGGTAGTCCTCTGGACGCAGCTGACACCAAATCGATTGCAGAGCGGCCGCCAATGCTGGTCTGTTCGTGGGTGCAGGATCCATGGCACGGAGCCTGCGTTCCAGGGCATCCAAGATATGCTCGAGAGGGTTCATATCGGGGCTCCTGGGTGGCCATGGCAGGCGATGGACCTACGCTGCATGTTCCTGGAACCATTCCCGGGCGACGTGGGAGCGATGTGGCGCCGCGTTATCATCTTGAGACACCGGAGAACCGTCTGGGCGCTGGAAGCCAAAAATGGGTGGAGATGGTCTCCGAGCAGCTCAACATACCGCGTACTCTTCCAGAACAACTAGGGGGCCCATTCCATACCAGGAAAATGCATCTCAGACCATAACAGAGACACCAGCGCCCTGGACCACACCTCCGAGGCACGCGGGATCCATCGCTTCATGTGGTCTGCGCCATACACGGTGCCTCCCATCGGCATGGTGCAGTTGAAATCGTGATTCGTCCGACCATATCACGTTGCGCCAATGTTCCAGTGTCCATCCCTGGTTACTGGCGACAAATCCGCGTCGTTGTGCTCGATGACGTTGGGTTAACAGTGTCACCCGTGTACGGCGCCGGCTCCCATACCCTCTAAAACCCATGTTCCTACGGATTGTCCACTGGAAGACGTGTCTATCACGGCCTGTGTTGAATTGATTCGTGATTTGTTGCACGGTTGCCCGTCTGTCACTATTCATAATCCATCTCAGATGTCGCCGGTCACGGTCATCGAGGGTGGCTGGACGGTCGGTCGTTCGTCTGTTGTGGACGGTGACACCCGCATTCAACCATTCACGATACACCCTGGACACGGTTGATCTTGTGAAGCCGAATTCCCGCACAACTTCCGAAATCGCACTTCCCATCCGTCGGGTACCGACCACCATACCCCGTTCGAACGGTGTCAGCTCACGATGACGTTCCATGTTACACCTATCACATGCACAGCCACTGCTCGCAAGGTCTCCTATACAACTGCCGCTGGTACAGGGGGCGTGTGGTGCGCAGACAACACACCTGCGAATCAGTGCTCCACTATCCCATGACACTTGCTCAGTCAGTGATATGCATGCAAAATTTCATCTTAACATCTTACAAACTTTCCGATTTATGAGGGAAGCGTTCCTGAAAAATAAAAGTTACGGAAAACAAGCAAAAAATTACCGATTACGGTCTTATTCGGGTGACAGGGCTTCTCGATTCTGGTCGTATATCCGAAGGTATTTACGATATTAACAAAACCTTTGCACTTTTAAAAAATATTCGTTCAATTTTAAATGAAAAATTAAATCGAAAATTGCATTTTTGATCAGTCAAAAGTGTCAGTCCTCCCTTAAATAAAATTAAGTTACATGTTCCTCGAATCAGCCGCCCACAATACTGGCAATTTGACATTGCGCATTTTCCTGTTGGATCTAGCCATCGCCTGCATCATACACTGTTGACAGGAACAGGTGAACTTGATTTCCAATAATGCCTAGATACCGGGCAACTGTCAGGGATTGGCGTACCGCAATAAAAAGTTAGAGATTGTTTCACGAAAACATCTCCAAGACCACCAGAATTCCTCCACCAGCCTGTCTCCACCCAACAGTTCATCATACCTCCCGATGTTAACCAGCGTACACAAGTCCAACCGTCAAGGTGATTAATCAAGAATCTAGATTCAATGGACCAGGCACCCATTTTACAATCATCCGTAGTCCAATGGCGATGATCTGGTGCCCTTCTCATACGTTTAAATCGGTGGAGAGCATTCATTATTGGGATACGACTGGGTCTCCACAGCCCGAAGCGCAGCTGTGTTCGCTGAATCGTACCTCTCAGCGACTTCTCCGAGCAATATGCGACAGCCGCATCTTGCCTCTGGTATCAGTGGCCCGCTGTCGACACACGTCTTGATGACATGTCTTTGTCACAACAATGACTCTAGAGCAGCCAGAAAAGCCCCACCATTCAAGAGATGCTGGCATCAAAGTACCTTACCATCAAAAGTTTGTCTCTATCAAAGTCGGAGAGATCGTCTCTATTTCCCATTCTGACGCCAGAGACTCCGTTAACAGCATGGCTGTAGAGCTTTTCTATACGTACCATGCTGCCAGTGTATCAAGTATTTCACTCCACGCTCTGAACGTGATAAATGTTGCAGGTTCGGAAGTGGTCATAATGTACCGGTTCATCGGTGTATCAGTGGTGAGTGTCAGCCTTTGTATCCCGACCCGGCAGAGGTCGTCGGATTTTTGAAGTGCTAAAGAAAGTCCAATCGACACTATCACCTACGACGTCGGCATGTGAGAGATCTCTGGTAACAACACGGAGTGTTTATCCGATAAAATTCACTAAGAACTCAGCCATAAATGCGCCTAGAGAGAAACTCCCATTCATCTAGTAGGCCTAGAGCAAAGAAGAACGTCGAAATTGACGACCAAGCAGACAGATGGCTTCGCATTAAAAGGCTTGCACACGGTAGCTGAGGCCATACGCACTATTATTATTTTATCGGTGTATGTATTTTCTCTGGAGACACAAAGACTAATTCAACAAAGACGAGAATCCTAGGCCCAGAGACTAGGTTTTTGTGCTGCCCCCGAAATTTCTGCAACTCAATCACCACATGCAATACTACTTCCACAATATTAACAGGCAGTATCTCCCATTCTCGTCGGAGGTTCTGTTTTAGAAGGACTGCACGAGCCTAGAAATATCCAAATTATATCATCAACATCATAATCTTCTTCATCATATTCTTCTTCTGCGTCATCATCACCATCATCATCATCTGTCACTAAAGTTATTCTGAAGAATTGTTGTAATATTGTTGCATACGGCTGACGTTATGGTCTACTGCAAGCTCTGTGGAGTTGGAAGACATCCACGGCACTGATTTCCTGCTGTAAAACACGACCAGAAAAATATCCACACGATATCAATATCATCATTAGTGAGAGGAATTTATGGAGCAGCATCTTTCCAAACATATAGCTATTTTGATACAGACAGGTCAATATGTGTAAGAAGCGAGATTTCCACTTCCGGAAGTGTACATGGCCCTGAGGTTCATTCAGCCTACATCCAAAATGAATACCAGGTTAATTGCTGGGGGCAAAAGCGGCCAGCTGTAGAGCTAATCTCTGTACCCTATCAAGGGTGGATGTTACGGATAGTGGAAGCCTTTACCTTCCACCCCTCCAAGGGCCTTCATAGCCTGTACGGAGATGAGTTTGCTTTGCTGTACTTTTAGGTCAATATAAGTATTTTAGGACATGAATTGAAGCTAAATAAACACAATTTGTTGCACAATTTGCACCTTTTTTATGAGATAACTACATTTTTCCACCTTTTCCCATTTATTTCTTGCTTCAGCACCTTTTCCCGCACGTTTATCTGGTTTTGTAAAGTTTAGACAAAGGTTTTAATTTTTTTTAACAGATTATTACAATGTTGTATAATTAGAAGTCAACAATAGTCAATAAATAAATATTAAACTATAATTTATGGAAAGCACCATTTATATCCCATCAGCCATCAAGCAGGCGCAACAATTACTCAACAACAAAGACCTAGAGTTGGATCTTTTTGCAGTGTATGGCTACAGGTATTTGCCTGATGTGATTGAGTCTAGAAGTAAGAACAGTTGGAGAAGTTGATGAGTGTTAGGGACAACATTGATGGATTCGCTAAATACAAATACGAATTAAATTTTAAAAAATGTCCAGTTGTGGAAACCTTTGCAACTTCGACTGAACTCCCTTTACGAGTTCTGACAAGATATGCCCCAATAGTTTCTGTAGATGTCGAGCAGAGTTTCTGTATAATATATAAGGATCCAATGAACTCAAATCACCAGCGAATTAGTGTCAAAAACATTCAAATGTTGCGTGTAATCCAATGTGACAAGTTTATTATTTATTATTAGAACCCAGTAACTGGGATAAAGAAAGTACATGTAACTGTTTAAAACTTAATAAAGTGATTTCCTCAAATCCTTTTTTGCAACATTTTTGTATGTATTTTAAGAACTTCCCCTCCCCTTTTCTCACCATACTTTCCATCATCAAATCCTTTCTCTAATCATCATCATCATCATCATCATAATCATCATTATCACCACTTTCTGTCATTAAAGTTATTCTGAAGAATTGTTGCAATTGTTGCATACGGCTGACGTTATGGTCTAACTGTTAGAACATCAACTTCTGTGGAGGTAAAAGTACATCCACGGTATCACTTGCCTGCTGTAAGACACGACGAGAAAGGGACCGAAGACTCTCAGATTGAGAACATGGTTTAGTAACCTCTCTGATACGCCATGGTCAACTTTTTCTCTTTTTCCGACTCCGATGATATGAAGTTTGCGATGCGCAGGGAGTCTTACGTTTTCCTTTTCTTTTGCTAATCCTTTATTCTTCGAATCCTTACTTTCTTACTTGATTCGTAAGAGAGGATTGTTTTCCAGTTGTACTCCCAGTAATCGCCGGGCTGAGTAGTTCAGATGGTGGAAAGCAGGTCAGCTGACTCCACGGTGGCAGGTTCATTACTGGCCCAGACCGGTGGTGTCTGAAGATGCACAAACACGCCAGCCTAGTGTCAGCAGATATAGCGGTACGTAAGATACCTCCTGTGGGACGATATTCCCGCACCATGGCTTCTCTAAAAGCCATAAAAGCAGTTAATGGTGCGTAGAATCGATAACAATAATAATAAATCAGCCACCACTACCTGTTAGCATAGCGTAGCATCCTACCACTCAGCATCTATTCCCGCTCTCCAACGAAATTAAGGATGATCCGAGAGAGTGTATTAAGCTTCATATAACATTGTTAAGTATATAATTCTTTTAAAATATCCTCTCTTGGCATTCCTGGAGGTAGCTATTTATAACAGAAGGTCTAGTTCATCACAAGGAAGCTATCCTCCACTTCTTCAAGGTATATGAACAGATATTGTTCAGAGAGTAATTAAGTATTGGTCGACAGGAGTTGCATGTTCTAAAAGTTCGATTCAAGCACTCTTTTATTCCCTTTCTGCTCGTTTTATTTGCATGTAAATGTCATATCCAAATCTCCTTCTGATGTCCTGCGGATAATTTTCCCCAAGTTGACTTCTCATTTTCTCTACCCCAACAGTTTGTTACCGAGCTCGATAGCTGCAGTCGTTTAAGTGCGGCCAGTATCCAGTATTCGGGAGATAGTAGGTTCGAACCCCACTGTCGGCAGCCCTGAAAATGGTTTTCCGTGGTTTCCCATTTTCACACCGGGCAAATGCTGGGGCTGTACCTTAATTAAGGCCACGGCCGCTCCCTTCCCACTCCTAGCCCTTCCCTGTCCCATCGTCGCCATAAGACCTATCTGTGTCGGTGCGACGTAAAGCAACTAGCAAACTAACTAGCAAAAGTTTGTTGTTGACAATATTTGTGATGAAGATATTGTACGTATGATATGTCGGAAAATTGTTCCTTCTTTCCATATTCTATTATCATTGACTTCCTTTAATACTTTATGATTGCTTTTCTTTTATTCACACTTGTTTTTTCCATTTTATGAAATATCCACGTTTCTGCTCCTCCTTAATGTCCAGTATTCAATTTTACCAGTCAGTGTACCAGTTCTCCGTGCGGGTGACGTTTAATAAAAGAAGATAATATATGAATTGAAACTTCAAGGTGAGAATTAATGGGTAGGGTAAGGTAGGTACTGGATAGTTTGGGAACAGAATGATAGCCTATTGGGAAATAAATTTACACATGTGTGTAACAAAATGAACATATGGCGTGGAGCGAGACAGTATAAGAAGGTGGTCTAAATAGTAAAAGAAAATAACATTTACAGAATTCTCTAAAGTAAGTAAAGAATTGTCCACCTCAGTGGTGTAGTGGTTAGTGTGATTAGCTGCAAACCCCGCGGAGACACGGGTTCGTTTTCCGGCTCTGCCAAGAAATTTGTAAAGTGGTACAAGGAATGGAACGTGGTCCGCTCAGCCTCGGGGGATCAACTGAGTAGAGGGGGTTCGATTCCCACCTCAGCCATCCTCGGAGCGGTTTTCCGTGGTTTCCCACTTCTTCTCCAGGCAAATGTCGCGATGATACCTAACTTAAGGCTATGGCGGCTTCCTTCCCTTTTCTTTGCCTAGACCTTCCAATCTTCCCATCCCCCAGAAGGCCCTTGTTCAGTGAAGCAGGTAAGGAAACATGGGCGAGGTACTGGCCCTCCTTCCCTGTTGTAAACCTGACAAAACGTCTCACGCACCAGGACACTACCCTTGAAGTGGTAGAGGTGGGATTTCTCACTGAGTCTGAGGGAAGAACCAACCCTGGAGTGTGGACTGATTAAATAAATAAATAAATAAATAAATAAATAAATAAATAAATAAATAAATAAATAAATAAATAAATAAATAAAGAAATAAATAAATAAACTAAACGATGACAGTAAGAAACATTAAGTTAAATGGAAGATAGAAATGAAGCGACAGTTCAAACAATCAGCACTAATTTGAATTTAGGGATGACGCCAAGGTGGCAGATTCCCTAACAATTGTTTGCCTAACCTTAATTGATTTTAAAAAATTGGAAATTTTTGGGACATCTCCTTTGGCAAATCAATACCTAATTCATCTTCCTATCAAGTAATTTTGCAGGAATTACTCTTAAATGCCACCTTTACTCTCATATTTTAAAATTTCCATGCAGGCTTCTTCGTTTACTAATGTAATTCGAAACCATCTATCCACTGACGGCTCAGAACACACCGTGTAGTCGAGGCGCTAATCTTCTTAACCCCAAGTCTTACCAACCCAATGTCTACAACATTTCATTAACAATACTATGTCGTTGGAAACCACCCAGAACATATTGGAAACATGTAATTCACTACAAGTTAAATTTTCTATAATGTATTGCACCCTTGCAGAGCTCCTTCGGTGTAGATTAGATGTCAATGTTGCCTCGGCTGCCCTAAAAAAAAAAATATACTTACCGAAGGTGGTGAGGTCCTCTTCTCAGGCGCGATCAGTCCCTGTCGTCGAATCAGGATGCATAGGGATAGAGCATTCGGTAAACTATTGACTACAATAATTTATGACTCAGACTGATTTTGAGTTTAAATATGTGTATAAAATTTTATTGATAAATCAAAAAGAGAAAAGTAAATAAATTTTATAAAATGTAAATATAGACTTGTTAATGTTACATTATTATCATATGAGACTGTACAGCTAGAACTCTCATTAATGACACACATGACTACCTCATTAATCCCTAAAGTATAATATTTGTAATTTTCCATAAAATTTTGTTAAAATGATGTTTCCCATATTTGTTCATCCAATTATATAATGTCCGTGTAACTGTACACATTTACTAGGATAATGTTGTATATAGACCAGGTGGATCAATTGAATAACAATATAATCATGAGAACTCTTAGTGATGATAATAATAATAATAATAATAATAATAATAATAATAATAATAATAATATTTATATGAATAAATTTTTGTATAGCCAAATCAAGTTATTCATCAAAAAAACTACTTGCCATCAGTAAAATATATTTATAATAGATAAAATTGTTTTATATAGATATAAAAAATAAATAAAATATCGATATTAACTAATTAATAAAATTGTTTTGATATCACTGAATCACATTTGTAAACCAATTAAAAGAATACAGGAAAGTCTCCACAGTGTATCCCAAATACATATCTGAAGTGTGGAAAACCAACCTAAAATGTAATACAATAGTAATAATAATAATAATAATAATAATAATAATAATAATAATAATAATAATAATAATAATAATAATAATAATAATTGAAATAATACGACGATTTTTGCGTAGATCAAAACCTAGAAATGTCCCTACTAATCTCTCAGATATGTGAAATAAGTTTGCAAACAAACATACCAAAAGTTACCATAATATAACAATTAATTAATTTTACTAATTTGATTGTACTCAAATTTTATTGATTACATAATTAATTGCCTAACTGATCACTGGAAATCCTTGTCTTGTGACTCAAATCCTCCAATATAGTGATATTAATGAATTTACACTGCATCGAAATGATAATAATAATAATATTGTAATAACAATAATAATAATAATAATAATAATAATAATAATAATAATAATAATTGAAACGAGAATAATAATATCACTTAATGAATGTTACTTCTATGTTGGATATCATAAAGAAAAGTCCTAAAGAATTTATAATCGCCTACCAAAATCCAATACTGTTGTTAACCAAATCGTAGATAAATTGAATAATAAAAAAATATAAAATGTAAATTATTTAATTAATTAATAAATCCACAATTGACTGACACAAGTGATTAATATGGTACTCATCAAGACTCCCTAATTGCTTGTGAATTGCATTGGTAAAATGTTAAATAATAATATTCAATATTAATAATAATAATAATAATAATAATAATAATAATAATAATAATAATAATAATAATAATAATAATAATAATAATAATAATTAATAATATCTTAACATGACCTGTAATTACGGTACTCTTGATCCACCATCCTGATAAATTATAGTATGTTTACGTCAGTTATCTTAGAACATTCATTTGCCATGAGTAACACCATTTGAATAGAATCTTACTTAACAGTGCATATTGGGTTTTCTTTATCTATAAAACCATGTTTGCCATAATTTAATGAAATACCTAATCCACTGTGTAAAGGCATAACCATGAAATTCTCATAATAGAATTCACCAATATTAATAATAATAATAATATTTCTCTTATCAAAACTGTTACTGAGTTCCCATAATTACAATATCTTCCTTCCAGGTGCAATAAACAATACTTGCTTTAACCTGAGAATTCAGTAACTTTGTCTCACATAATGGACCTTGGTTGTTGTTGCATACAAAAATCTAAAGCTTTGCTTTCATATATGCGAGTGACCCCTACTTAGATATCGTAAAATTACTCTGGAAAAGACAAACTCTCCTACTTTAAAGAAACATACACTAACTTATGCTAATATGTACACCAAGCGAGGTAACGCAGCCAGAAATCCTAACCTAATACTTAAAATTCCACTAATATATACATAGATGAACCCTGTCATCAGCACACACCACACTTTTGACTTATTTCAGCGTCTCAACATATTATAATTCGCTGAAATGTAGCCATGACCCATTGCAAATGTTACTGTGGTTTCTTCAGAATAAAATGCATAGACAATGCACAGACAATAAAAGAATGTACCTAAATGATGACTGATACGAGGCAAATAAAGTAATAAATATATTTAATATTAATAATAATAATAATCATCTGTTAAAACCAATAAAATAGCTCCTACTGGCAAGCATCCACACCAGCCCAGTTGCGTGATCCATGTTACCAACCTAACTTTGAAATATCATTTAAATGCGTACTATAACTTTCTCTAAATAGAACGATATTGTGACACGGCTAAACCATTTATATGTATCATCTTGTCCTTCTAACTCGTATACCTTCTTTAACTGGCTTATTTGTTTCCTCACATTTATTCATTTACGACGTCATCATCATTTCTTATTCTGCACGAATTCTATTACCTCTCAGCTATCATGCTGATACTTATATTTCCATTTTTTATTGAGAATCTGTTCACCATACTCTTTGTTCTCCATAATTATCTTCAGGTAAATAACCCCATGTGTTACCATATACTCTCAACTACGGACCTTCAAACATCTCAAATAAATTACCGTCGCTCAATATCGCTCTTATTATTTGACAACACCTTGATTTTACCTGAGCCAAAAAATAAATCCTTTTATTTAACATTGTTCACTCAACTGTCTAACCGCGTTACTTGCCATAGCAACCAACATGTGGATGTATCAGTGTTACTGTCGTCCAACAGAATTCTCGACAGTAACTATTGAATATATATATATATATATATGTTTGATTATCATTAATTGACTTCATCACTACTCCCCCACGATAACTGTGCTTGCGTGAAACAAATAAAATTCCGCCTAAATGCAATACTGACAATGCTACTGATAATAATAATAATAGTGCAGGTATAGGCGAATCACTCGTTATAATTGCCTCAAAAATATAACTTGGTCAATACAGAACAAAATAGTACACGCACGACTGATGATAATGATAATAATAATATTTACACTACTCATAAACAGAATTATCCTAATTTTCTGGCTGTGTACTCGGGTTTATAGTTACATCTTCGTCACTCGCATACCCGTCTAAATAAAGATACCATTATCAAAGGAAAGCTTTAGATTTTAAATCAAACATGAGATTGTGTACTCACATTGAGGGCACTTCGGGATCGCCAGGACTAAAGGCAGCCATGTTGTCTTACAGATTCATGACCAACATGTTAATATCCTTGACCATTCTTGATGTATCCGGCATTGGCTTATATTACTACTTTCCACTCTCTTGACACTTTGCACACGTTTATTTCCCACTCATAATTTTAAACACAATAACTTGTTTTAAAACTAAACATTACACTACAATACATATATACACACATACGCAGTACTCAGATATTTGGAACTTAGGTCGGATTTTAAGTACTCTGCTTTAACACACTACTGCTTCTCACGTAGCAAAATCTTGCACAGGCTCAAACGTTTTCCTTTGTAAAGACCTAGCCGTGAGAGAAAGTGTCCACCCCCACACGACCTAAATACTTATAGAAAGGGAGAGTATTTCCTCCGCTCAAATGTTTCAAACACATTAACAGCCCCGCTGTGGCAGGCCAATTGTTCTCCACTACTTACGGCTTACACATATATTAAACTGTCTGCGTTATTCTGCAGGCTACATACTCAAGCTGCTTCACCTCAGATGCAATTTACTGCATAATTCAAAGTTTCGTCTTCGCCCTGCATGGACTGAACACTCGTAAAATCTGTCAATTTGATACTCCACTCACTTGGGTGTTTTTAAATACCTTAACAACCCAACTACTGTTTATAAAGCGTATTTCCTATACCTTTGTACTCAAATACGGAGCAAAGTTAAGACACGTCTGTCCGCCACAAGACTCTTAATGATGACTGACTCGTGAGAAACCACTACTCGGGGGATGTTGGGCGCACTAATCGGCGTAGGAACACTAATTCTTGCCACTAAAAATCCCAACCAAAGGAATGCTGGGTAACTCCAAAACAAAAGTTACCAAAACATGCAATGTTTTATACACACAAATTGCATCAATTCTTGTTACTACCATGATGCATCGTGACTCTAAAATTGTTCGTAATTTCTTTTACAATACAGTAGGCGTTGGCTGGACTATATCTTCTGCCGCTCTGATAAACCACTCTTCACGCTGGCAAGGGGTTCCCACTGCCGGTGATAACAAACATCTGGATACACAATATTCCAATCCATTTGCCACAAACCAATAAGTTAGTTCAGAATTACTATAATAATTACTGACATCTCCTCTTAATATAATCTTCCTTAAATACTGACAGGGATTAATTACAAGCCACATGTCATTTAGTCGCGCTAATTTTGAAATTATTTAAATGCAGCAATCTGATTGGAGCACATACTCCACTGTTCATCTATACGGACGAGTTCATTCCAGAATAAGGGGATTCGGGTATCAAAACCCATGATTCTCCATCTCAGTCACTCCTGCCAGTACTTTTCCACTCTAACTACGCAGTTCCAAAAGATGATGTAATAACAGGTGTCCCAATAATTTATTTTTAGCAGAGAACGAAGCGTGGGTTCTTATCAAGGCTTCATTCTCACGAGCTAGCTACCAGAAATTTCCAATGCTGTCCCTTTGTTTAAGAACGCTGGCTATTACTATTTATTAACAAATCCAATTATTAAAATGTTGCCAATCAGACTCATCCGATGGGTGCAACACTCTCCCACTTTAAATAAAATTTTTGAGAGTATCGAGAAAATTTTTTTCACCTCCATGTTGATAATGTAACTTGTGTGCATCACTTGCAACCATCCGTGAGTCTGTACTATGTTATGCTCTATTTGACTTAAGCAAGTTACTCCGGAGCTCTTGATTCTCTTGAAGAAGGCGTCTCTGTTCCTCTATTAACTGTTCTGCTATAGTTAGTAAAACTTTCCTCAATTCCACTCGTTCTTGCAGACATACTGGGCAGCATTCTCTTCTCTCTTCTCCCTGGCGTTGGGCCGAAATGGTGTCGTCTTCCTCCTCGGAAACAAGGGATGTCGCCTCCTCATCTGATGATGGCTCCGTGTCCTCCCCATCTTCTTCTTCCTTCTCGGAACAGACGTCATCTTCTTCTGATGATTTTCCCCACTGTTCGACGATGTTAACTTGTGGTGGAACCTCGTGTCGTGGCTGTCTATAGAGTTTCAAATTTGAAGCATTGAAAATGACTTCGTTGTTCCCGTCCAGATCTGTTATCTTGTACGCATTATTGTTAAAGGTTTGAGTGACACGATATGGGCCTATGTAAAGTGGTGCGAATTTAGCATAGTATCTATTAACTCCAATTAGGTTTAGTTGAGGATTCAAAATTGGTGCTTTTCTTCTTTTCTTGACTGTTACCCCCAGGTGGGTAAGCTTGAGCCATTGGATTAAGCGATTGTTGGCGTCGACCTTCCTGCTCCCTTGCTCGCTGAAATTCTATACTCTCTGCTCCAGTGAGATCGGGATTTAAGTCTCGTCTATCCAACGCTTGCTTCCACTTTTGTTGCTCTTGCTGTTGCTGTTGCTCCCGCAGTTCCTGCACATACCTTTTTTTCTCATAATTGCGATATTCTGGATTCCTGTAGCCTGATCTCTGCGATGGATGATCACTCCACGTTCCTCTTCGACTGTACCGTTGATATGGCTGACTTCTATTCCTATTTTGGTATCTATTTTGCTCCTTGTTCCAGTATCTTCTCGAATATGACCTGGGATAATTGTAGTTCTGTTGATACTGCCGATGTTCATAAAATTCCCGACCACTTGATGTATTCCTCTCATTCGGTAGTCGTCTTGAAATTGTACCAGTGACACGTCCCTTTTCATCTTGTTTATCATTTGCCTTCACCGTGTCAACTACAAATGCCCTGTGCTCTGTGGCCTTGGCTTGCCTCGGAGTGCTCATATTTACAGTGTTGTCCAGCTGTCGCAAAATTCCTTCCGCTTCCTCAGGACTCTGTGCTTTGGCGGTAATCATCATCCTTTGTACATCTGGAGGAAACTGCTTTACTATGGCTTGAACCAACTCTTGTTGACAAGGAGGATTATCTAGCTCTTTCATCTTGACCAGCTGGTTCAAAAAGTAATCACTATATCTCGTAGGCATACTGGAATTGTATTTTCTGGAATATAACTCAAGCCTTAAATTCTGTTGAGCGTCGCTTCCCCAATACCGATTCAGGAATGCCTTTTCAAAATCTTCGAAAGTTTCAAATAAAAATCGGAAACCAATAAACCATGTTTTAGGAGAGCCCTCGAGGTATCTTTCTGCGATTCTCAACCTCTTTTCTTCAGGTACCTGCATTTCCCTAAAGTAGGCCTTAAGATCTTTCAGAAACATTTTTGGAGTTAACGACCCACTCCCGTTAAATTTTCTCGGTTGTTCGTCGGTAATCTTAAGCACATTTATAAGACTTGCCGGTGCAGCAACTGTCTGTCCACCTCCAACTGAAGTTAATGGAGTATTGGATTCCTTGTTAATCAACAAATCCCGGAACGGATTAGCATCTCTCACTACCTGTGATGTCGTGGTTTGAGCCAGCTGTTTCTTAATTTCGCTTTGCTCCTCTGTCACAAATTTTATTAATGTTGCTAAGTTGTCACTTTGTACTTGCAACTGGTGTATTTCCTTATTTAGGACTTCTTTCACCTCTTCTCTAACCCCTTCTTCACTAGAGATCAAGCCTTTATCTAACTGTTCCCATTTATTATTCATGTCCACCTGCCATTCAACTATGTCTTCTTTCATGTCAGCGAATTGTTGTGTCACCTTTTCCTGGTCTGCTACCCGGTTGGCCTCGACCGTTTTGAATCCCTGGTCCAACCTTTCCATGGTTTCCTGCATTTTAGCGCTAACCGCCGTAAGGTTATCACGTGTCTCCGTTTCCACCTGGTTGACCCTATCTTCGATCATAACGATCTTTTGTGACATCTTTTCACACTGAGCTTGCACTTCTTTTTTGGTTTCTTGCAAACTTTTTGTAAATGATATGCTTACATCGCCTATCTGCTTAATTAATTGCTTATGTGCAGCGGCTAAACTATGCAATTCCTGCTTAGTGTGTGCCCTATTAGTCTCGCAGAGCCTTAATAACTTTTCTTGGTTATCTAGGAATTCCTTTCTCAGTTCGCCCTGACTACTAACAATTTTACCATCGAGTGTCTCCAACATAGCCCGCGTATCCTCTAGTTTCTGGGAAAAACTTTCAGTTACGTTCCTAGTGATTTCATCTTTAAGCACTGCCTGACTATTCTCTAAGTTTTCCGCTAAGTTCCTAGTAATTTCGTCCTTGAGTACTGTTTGACTATTTTCTAGACTTTCTGTTAAGTTCTTAGTAATTTCGTCCTTGAGTACTGTTTGACTATTTTCTAGACTTTCTGTTAAGTTCTTGGTAATTTCGTCCTGTCCTTCCTTCATCTCACTCTGTACAGTTTCTACCTTGGTGTTGAGCATATTAATGCTCGCGACCAACTGCTCCCACTGCTCCTGTGTTATAACCATTATGCATAAAAGTCTGCCTCTATGCCTAGGTGACCTTACGTGCTATATACCACAACAACAAATGTCCCATGTTTTACATAAATAAACATTAATAACATATATTCAATATGTATCACATATATGAAATTCCGCCTTTTACACAGTGTTCATTTTACTGCAAGTTCAATGAATGTTCTAAGTTTCAGTCTGGTCATTTAAATAATCCTAACGTTGACTTACCATTCCCTTATAGACGACAGTCAAGCCCCAGCGTTGGGCGACATTTTATTACTTATTACTGATTACCTATGCACCCTTGCAGAGCTCCTTCGGTGTAGATTAGATGTCAATGTTGCCTCGGCTGCCCTAAAAAAAAAAAATATACTTACCGAAGGTGGTGAGGTCCTCTTCTCAGGCGCGATCAGTCCCTGTCGTCGAATCAGGATGCATAGGGATAGAGCATTCGGTAAACTATTGACTACAATAATTTATGACTCAGACTGATTTTGAGTTTAAATATGTGTATAAAATTTTATTGATAAATCAAAAAGAGAAAAGTAAATAAATTTTATAAAATGTAAATATAGACTTGTTAATGTTACATTATTATCATATGAGACTGTACAGCTAGAACTCTCATTAATGACACACATGACTACCTCATTAATCCCTAAAGTATAATATTTGTAATTTTCCATAAAATTTTGTTAAAATGATGTTTCCCATATTTGTTCATCCAATTATATAATGTCCGTGTAACTGTACACATTTACTAGGATAATGTTGTATATAGACCAGGTGGATCAATTGAATAACAATATAATCATGAGAACTCTTAGTGATGATAATAATAATAATAATAATAATAATATTTATATGAATAAATTTTTGTATAGCCAAATCAAGTTATTCATCAAAAAAACTACTTGCCATCAGTAAAATATATTTATAATAGATAAAATTGTTTTATATAGATATAAAAAATAAATAAAATATCGATATTAACTAATTAATAAAATTGTTTTGATATCACTGAATCACATTTGTAAACCAATTAAAAGAATACAGGAAAGTCTCCACAGTGTATCCCAAATACATATCTGAAGTGTGGAAAACCAACCTAAAATGTAATACAATAGTAATAATAATAATAATAATAATAATAATAATAATAATAATAATAATAATAATAATAATAATAATAATTGAAATAATACGACGATTTTTGCGTAGATCAAAACCTAGAAATGTCCCTACTAATCTCTCAGATATGTGAAATAAGTTTGCAAACAAACATACCAAAAGTTACCATAATATAACAATTAATTAATTTTACTAATTTGATTGTACTCAAATTTTATTGATTACATAATTAATTGCCTAACTGATCACTGGAAATCCTTGTCTTGTGACTCAAATCCTCCAATATAGTGATATTAATGAATTTACACTGCATCGAAATGATAATAATAATAATATTGTAATAACAATAATAATAATAATAATAATAATAATAATAATAATAATAATAATAATTGAAACGAGAATAATAATATCACTTAATGAATGTTACTTCTATGTTGGATATCATAAAGAAAAGTCCTAAAGAATTTATAATCGCCTACCAAAATCCAATACTGTTGTTAACCAAATCGTAGATAAATTGAATAATAAAAAAATATAAAATGTAAATTATTTAATTAATTAATAAATCCACAATTGACTGACACAAGTGATTAATATGGTACTCATCAAGACTCCCTAATTGCTTGTGAATTGCATTGGTAAAATGTTAAATAATAATATTCAATATTAATAATAATAATAATAATAATAATAATAATAATAATAATAATAATAATAATAATAATAATAATAATAATAATAATAATTAATAATATCTTAACATGACCTGTAATTACGGTACTCTTGATCCACCATCCTGATAAATTATAGTATGTTTACGTCAGTTATCTTAGAACATTCATTTGCCATGAGTAACACCATTTGAATAGAATCTTACTTAACAGTGCATATTGGGTTTTCTTTATCTATAAAACCATGTTTGCCATAATTTAATGAAATACCTAATCCACTGTGTAAAGGCATAACCATGAAATTCTCATAATAGAATTCACCAATATTAATAATAATAATAATAATAATATTTCTCTTATCAAAACTGTTACTGAGTTCCCATAATTACAATATCTTCCTTCCAGGTGCAATAAACAATACTTGCTTTAACCTGAGAATTCAGTAACTTTGTCTCACATAATGGACCTTGGTTGTTGTTGCATACAAAAATCTAAAGCTTTGCTTTCATATATGCGAGTGACCCCTACTTAGATATCGTAAAATTACTCTGGAAAAGACAAACTCTCCTACTTTAAAGAAACATACACTAACTTATGCTAATATGTACACCAAGCGAGGTAACGCAGCCAGAAATCCTAACCTAATACTTAAAATTCCACTAATATATACATAGATGAACCCTGTCATCAGCACACACCACACTTTTGACTTATTTCAGCGTCTCAACATATTATAATTCGCTGAAATGTAGCCATGACCCATTGCAAATGTTACTGTGGTTTCTTCAGAATAAAATGCATAGACAATGCACAGACAATAAAAGAATGTACCTAAATGATGACTGATACGAGGCAAATAAAGTAATAAATATATTTAATATTAATAATAATAATAATCATCTGTTAAAACCAATAAAATAGCTCCTACTGGCAAGCATCCACACCAGCCCAGTTGCGTGATCCATGTTACCAACCTAACTTTGAAATATCATTTAAATGCGTACTATAACTTTCTCTAAATAGAACGATATTGTGACACGGCTAAACCATTTATATGTATCATCTTGTCCTTCTAACTCGTATACCTTCTTTAACTGGCTTATTTGTTTCCTCACATTTATTCATTTACGACGTCATCATCATTTCTTATTCTGCACGAATTCTATTACCTCTCAGCTATCATGCTGATACTTATATTTCCATTTTTTATTGAGAATCTGTTCACCATACTCTTTGTTCTCCATAATTATCTTCAGGTAAATAACCCCATGTGTTACCATATACTCTCAACTACGGACCTTCAAACATCTCAAATAAATTACCGTCGCTCAATATCGCTCTTATTATTTGACAACACCTTGATTTTACCTGAGCCAAAAAATAAATCCTTTTATTTAACATTGTTCACTCAACTGTCTAACCGCGTTACTTGCCATAGCAACCAACATGTGGATGTATCAGTGTTACTGTCGTCCAACAGAATTCTCGACAGTAACTATTGAATATATATATATATATATATGTTTGATTATCATTAATTGACTTCATCACTACTCCCCCACGATAACTGTGCTTGCGTGAAACAAATAAAATTCCGCCTAAATGCAATACTGACAATGCTACTGATAATAATAATAATAGTGCAGGTATAGGCGAATCACTCGTTATAATTGCCTCAAAAATATAACTTGGTCAATACAGAACAAAATAGTACACGCACGACTGATGATAATGATAATAATAATATTTACACTACTCATAAACAGAATTATCCTAATTTTCTGGCTGTGTACTCGGGTTTATAGTTACATCTTCGTCACTCGCATACCCGTCTAAATAAAGATACCATTATCAAAGGAAAGCTTTAGATTTTAAATCAAACATGAGATTGTGTACTCACATTGAGGGCACTTCGGGATCGCCAGGACTAAAGGCAGCCATGTTGTCTTACAGATTCATGACCAACATGTTAATATCCTTGACCATTCTTGATGTATCCGGCATTGGCTTATATTACTACTTTCCACTCTCTTGACACTTTGCACACGTTTATTTCCCACTCATAATTTTAAACACAATAACTTGTTTTAAAACTAAACATTACACTACAATACATATATACACACATACGCAGTACTCAGATATTTGGAACTTAGGTCGGATTTTAAGTACTCTGCTTTAACACACTACTGCTTCTCACGTAGCAAAATCTTGCACAGGCTCAAACGTTTTCCTTTGTAAAGACCTAGCCGTGAGAGAAAGTGTCCACCCCCACACGACCTAAATACTTATAGAAAGGGAGAGTATTTCCTCCGCTCAAATGTTTCAAACACATTAACAGCCCCGCTGTGGCAGGCCAATTGTTCTCCACTACTTACGGCTTACACATATATTAAACTGTCTGCGTTATTCTGCAGGCTACATACTCAAGCTGCTTCACCTCAGATGCAATTTACTGCATAATTCAAAGTTTCGTCTTCGCCCTGCATGGACTGAACACTCGTAAAATCTGTCAATTTGATACTCCACTCACTTGGGTGTTTTTAAATACCTTAACAACCCAACTACTGTTTATAAAGCGTATTTCCTATACCTTTGTACTCAAATACGGAGCAAAGTTAAGACACGTCTGTCCGCCACAAGACTCTTAATGATGACTGACTCGTGAGAAACCACTACTCGGGGGATGTTGGGCGCACTAATCGGCGTAGGAACACTAATTCTTGCCACTAAAAATCCCAACCAAAGGAATGCTGGGTAACTCCAAAACAAAAGTTACCAAAACATGCAATGTTTTATACACACAAATTGCATCAATTCTTGTTACTACCATGATGCATCGTGACTCTAAAATTGTTCGTAATTTCTTTTACAATACAGTAGGCGTTGGCTGGACTATATCTTCTGCCGCTCTGATAAACCACTCTTCACGCTGGCAAGGGGTTCCCACTGCCGGTGATAACAAACATCTGGATACACAATATTCCAATCCATTTGCCACAAACCAATAAGTTAGTTCAGAATTACTATAATAATTACTGACATCTCCTCTTAATATAATCTTCCTTAAATACTGACAGGGATTAATTACAAGCCACATGTCATTTAGTCGCGCTAATTTTGAAATTATTTAAATGCAGCAATCTGATTGGAGCACATACTCCACTGTTCATCTATACGGACGAGTTCATTCCAGAATAAGGGGATTCGGGTATCAAAACCCATGATTCTCCATCTCAGTCACTCCTGCCAGTACTTTTCCACTCTAACTACGCAGTTCCAAAAGATGATGTAATAACAGGTGTCCCAATAATTTATTTTTAGCAGAGAACGAAGCGTGGGTTCTTATCAAGGCTTCATTCTCACGAGCTAGCTACCAGAAATTTCCAATGCTGTCCCTTTGTTTAAGAACGCTGGCTATTACTATTTATTAACAAATCCAATTATTAAAATGTTGCCAATCAGACTCATCCGATGGGTGCAGTATGTCATGTTCCTGGTTGTGAAATGATAAGTACAACTAATTATTTTTATAGCATTTAATTACCAAAGAACAAGTGCTGACGATGTTTATTGCAAATGTTGTCATAACAAATTGTATGAATAAAGGAAGTTTAAAGGAAACTAATTATAAAATAATGCACCTCATCTCTCATTAGTGGTAAAGTTAAGTGAGATAAAGTACCCAGATATACATAGCCAAGTTCAATGAAGGATGTGGTGGTTAGGACTACTAACTTCGTTGGTTTCCTCATTTGATACACGTCATAGATTACAAATGAATGAGTTTATAAAATAATAAAGCCATAAAGAAAGAAAATCGAGGTATTTCATGCAAGGACGGTATGAATATGAACATGTGCCAAAACACTGAACAGACAAGATTTATCAGAGGACGATTTGGATGAGAGGTGCTTTATATGTGTAGAGTGGAAAATGTAACGGAACCCTACCCTACAGTTGAAACAGTAATTCTACAATAAAATATAAGCTGGGCTAGCACCAAAATTACCAGAGAAGATGGAAAAGAAATCACAGGAAGATGAATAGGAGGATTTTATTTATTTGTTTGTTTTTCGTCGTACGGACACACATAACACATGACGACTAAATGGGACAGGGAAAGAAGCGATAATGGCCTTAATTAAGGTGGAGCCTCAGTACTTGACTAGTGAGAAAATGGTAAACCACGGAGAACTATTTTGTGGGGGCTACCGACAGAGGTGTTCGAAGCCATTATGTACCGAATGTGATATCGTAGCTACATGACCCAAGCATCGTAGCCAACTCGCTCGGTCTTAGAGATATGCTGTACTTAGGAATTGGTGACGATATGCATGGAAAATATCATAGGCTCAGTATCCTAGGAAGTAATTCATTTGTGCGTGATTTATTTGTTACTACCTATTTTCAGGAAACACTGCAAGAATGTAAGCGGCCATTGTCCAAATATATTATTATTATTATTATTATTATTATTATTATTATTATTATTATTATTATTATTATTATTATTATTTCCTTCTGTTATAGGGCATTGTTTATGCCACGAAGCCTTGCTTTTACGCTAAATCATATTATACACACTATATTGTACAGTTACAGAATCTTAATATTCTTAACTCTGTGATTAATTAACGAGTTGCTGAAAGATTAATTCTAAATGAAAGATATTCCTGTTCGATACTACAGTACGCAAAGAGTAAAATTTCGTACTAATTTATTAACTCTATGTGTGGTGCCATTTATGATATCTCTTTTAAAGGATGTTTCTGCTAGGTATTGGTTTATTTGTAGCCAGAAGGGATTTCAGGAGCTTATGGTTGCAGGTTTGAATGAACTGCTATGACCTGTGGTAAATCGAGAAATTCAGCCCGTAAGCATTTGCTTACTAGGTAGGAATAAAATTTTAGAAAAGAATGTAATATTTCTTCT
Organism: Anabrus simplex; assembly: GCF_040414725.1. NCBI lineage: Eukaryota > Metazoa > Arthropoda > Insecta > Orthoptera > Tettigoniidae > Anabrus > Anabrus simplex. The sequence goes on from NC_090270.1 coordinate 47,711,683, forward strand.
CAAATAACTGGGAATACCTGCGCAAAGAATGTGGACAAGCGAGAACGAATGAAGATTTCTTCTCGCTTGAAATGTAACTAAAGCAGCTGTTCAAGGCAAGGTGATATATGCCAATACCTAAACATTTTTTGAAGCTGGCTTCATAAGCTCGCTGATATTTGGTGCTAAGCGTGCTGTTTGGGTTATTGTAGGGAGAGGCAGCTCTATACGAGGGACGTCAGGGAACAGGTTGCTAAGCTTACCGGTAAGCTGTAGAATCTCGAGCGGGCGTTCAGTTTCATTACGGTAGGCCTAAATTATTAATTGAGTTTTACTAATTAATGCGGTTGAAAAATAATGTAGATTTCACCTTTCATCAAAGCAACTGTCGAAAATTAAACCCGTCGTTCTCGAAACAAACACTTCATCGGCGTAAGAAATTCCTAATCACTCGTATCTCCGCACAGTAGCATTTTTAGCCCCGCAGTACAGATCTTTACGAAAATTAGCCAACCATATTCCTGCGCCAATCGACGTGAATATTTCCTCGGACTAATCTCCATTCTTCCTTCATTATAAACAAGCTTCTCCTCTGTTAATTCCCTCTTCTGCAGTTTTCTCTCATTGTCTGAAACAAGCTCTGTTTATCGCAATTTCTTGAACAACTTGGTTCTGGTTACCTATTATCTCGTAATAATAATGTTATTAGCTTTACGTCCCACTAACTACTTTTACGGTCTTCGGAGACGCCGAGGTGCCGGAATTTAGTCCCGCAGGAGTTCTTTTACGTGCCAGTAAATCTACCGACACGAGGCTGTCGTATTTGAGCACCTTCAAATACCACCGGACTGAGCCATGATCGAACCTGCCAAGTTGGGGTTAGAAGGCCAGCGCCTTAACCGTCTGAGCCACTCAGCCCGGCCCTATTATCTCGAAGACACTGCAATACCAATTAGAAATTCCCAAACGGTCCTGTCATATGATTTCTTCTTTAGGAAAACGTCTCAGCTAGAATTATCCGTTATCCAATACTATACATAACCGTACTGGTAGCTAACACAAATACATTTCAAAATCTAATGAACTGAACGCACACTCCGTGCGCTTACCTTTGACCATGCTCGCTGCGCTGCCAGGCGGCGCACTTTATTCCCGCCACTCGCTAACAAAGCAAGCATTCCCCAGACCACCTGCGCGGTAATTTTGCTCTACATCTTCCTGTGTGTTACATTATCATAGTAGGAGATTGGAAGTATTACATTTTTTGAGAGTAACTATCTTAGTATTTAATGGGAGGAGGAATCGTAAACATAAGTTGAAATGCAGGGAAAGGGAACTCGCTAGCAATCTTTCGTGATGTGGTATGTCTAGGTTAAAGACTTTTCAAAAATCACACCTAGGTTTCTGATTTATTTATGCATCTATTTATTCGTCTATTCTCCAAGCGATGTATCACGTTACAAGTAGTAAGTGACTACGTGGATCCTGGAGCAAGAACGGAATTACTTGCGTTGTTACGTATCGGTATGATACTGCAGTTTAGGAATCAGATTGACTGCCTATCATGTGCAATACACATGGTGAAAGAGGATTTTAAATGAATCCTTAATAATATTTAAGGCAATGTCATTTAGACAGGTTAAAGAAAATTTTAGGCTTTCCAAATTTTTCCAGTTCAACAGTGGCACAACACCCCTACGTCCAAACAGTATCCCTATAGCACACCTCTTCTTCCATGGAAATGGTAGTGATCAGAGAGGTACGGTAGACAGGGTTCGCAGATAGACCTCTTCTCCAGGTCGACTTCAGATGCCTGATATTGTCAAAACGAATCGTTGGATCTAATACAACAGGTTTTCCAGTGCTCCGGTTTTCTGCGACAATATCAGCTCTTATAAAAGACCTTTTAGAGGTTTCACAGTGTACTTCTTCATGGGTTTCCCATCCTAACGATCTCAAGGATGAAGCTTAAGCCCTTCTCACTTTGTGATATCTTGCGTTCCCCAACGAGTCGCCTTTCGGTCATGAGCTTTTGGTGTTGCGTGGAAGAGTATCGGAGGAATTTTAACACTACAGGGTTTACTACTATTCCATTAGTACTATGCGGTCAAATAGAAGAACATTGAATTATAATAACACAATTTTTACTGTGACAGTAATAACACAATCCATTAATTAATGATACATATGCATGACAAACAATACCACTGACTCTCATGCTATGGCAGAAATTAATAGTAAATTTCCCTTTGAACTGGATTTTAAAACCGGTGAATACAATAATGTTTGTAGTTACATATTGCGATCAGTGGTATAAATTAAATTGTTTAGCAGCACATACCACTTCTATCGCAATCATACACAGCGTTCAGTTAGTGGTAATGACACGTTTTCAAATTGCTTGCTGATTCTTGTAAATCTGTCCGAACGTAATTGAAATTGTAATTCGCAGCAGGTTCGAGATGACCATTTCTACAGAAACTGGGTGCCAACATGTTCTGGGAGGAAGTCCACTTCTCCACTCCTGAAACTTAGACTCTGCTTCAAGGAAAGTGTATGTAGTTCCTACTCAATATTTTCATAAAAATGTCATAAGATCTATCTGCGTTGGTGCGACGTAAATCTTGCATAAAAATCTCACATTTGAGATGTATATATACCAAGCAAGTGACTGAGCGATTTGGGTCACGTAGCTATCAGCTTGCATTCGGAAGAAAGTGGGTTCGAACCCCACTGTCAGCAGCCCCGAAGATAGTTTTCCGTGGTTTCCAATTTTCACTCCAGGCAAATGCTGGGGCTGTACGTTCATTGTGGCCACGGTCGATTCCTCCCCACTCCTAGCCCTTTTCTATCCCATTGTCGCCGCAAGACCTAAGTTATCTGTGTGGGTGCGACGCAAAGCAAATTTGTAATTAAATTAATTAAAAAACAAATTGGTAATAGAAATCAGAATAATTTTCTACGTTTTCCAATCATATCTAATGTATGGTTTGTAAATGTCACGCATTTTACGGGATCGTCCCCTCTTCGAGGTTGTGTCCTGGTGATCCTATTATTTTCTTAGGAACTTAGAAATGTCCTGCATTTTACCTATTTTGTTTTGAGTCTAAAGGTACCTAAGAATCGAACAATGGTGGAAAAATGAAAAAAAATTCTGTTGCAGATTTTGTTAATATGTCCTATTTCATAACGACCATTTTGAACATTATCACCTCATCAGATATTATATTTTACTTTTCCTTGTGTTTAGACTGGCGTGTTCAATAATGCGAGAGCGAATAGGAACGTAAGTTCACTTCCAAGTTACCGCCATTTAGGAAACCGCCTACACATAGGCAACACGGCTATGACAACATGCAATGTTCACAGCATTGTTTTCCACATAATCCCCAGGAGACTGCAAACATTTCTCTGAACGTTCAAGCGAAATTTTGATTCCGCATGTGTAGAAATCACCTCCAGCGCTATGTAACCACCTGGAGAAAGCTGCTTTTACCTCCTCATCGTTTCAGAATCGTCGTCCACCGATATCATTTTTTCAGCTTGCCGAACACATGATAATCACATCGCGCTAAGTCAGGACTGTATGGAGGATGCTGCAATGAATCCCACTTGAATCTCTGTAGCAGTTCCGGACGTTTGATGGGCCGTGTAAGCTGTTGCGTTATAGTGCCGCTTTTCTTTAATTACCTTACGCAACCAGTTCAACGTTTGAAACTTTCTTGCTGAAGGTTCACCTGGGCCTTTTTTCCGTGTTTAGGGGGGGGGGTTGAAATGGTAGACCCACGTTTTATCCCCTGTGACGAATCGCAGCAGAAACACGTTGCCCCACACAGAATACCGTTGCAAAAATGGCAGTGACGATTGGAAACGTTGTCCCTCGTGAACATCGGTGAGCAGACGGGGACTCATCCAAGTTGCTGGTGAACAATGGAGGACACGCTGCCATATGAAATGTTCAGCATGCTAGTAATTTCCTGCGGTGTTATTCGCCGATTTCCTCTAATGATCCTTTCGACACGATCAACACTTTTGACGGTACCGGACGTTGCGGGCCTGCCTTCGCAATATTCGTCCAGACATCCGTGGGTCCGGCGTCAAATTGCTTACACCACTTTACAATACTTGGGCGAGAAATTGCACGCTCACCGTATACAAAAGTGATCTCACGATGGATGTCCGTGCAATTGAGCCGTTTAGCCCATAGAAATTGGATCGTTGTGTGCAACACCAATTTGGAATGAACATAGAGTTGACGCGCCATTGAGCCTAGCCCACTCTGCACACACAACACAAGGGGATACCACAACAACCTCCCCATCGGACGTGTAGCTTGTTCCGCATTGGTCACGGTCACGACGCACAGCGTACTCTCGCGGCGAGCTAGTGTAACTTACTTTTCGATTCGCCCTCGTAGTTGAACATTTATGAAGATCTTCCAAAGTAAGACTGGTTTTTGAATTTTTCAATAAAATCCAAGATAAATGGAGTCTACTGCATGACAGGACCACTGTTTTACAAAAAGGTGGTATTGTGTCACTTGATAAGAAACTTGTACTTGAGAGACATCGATTTCTGGTTCTGATTTTTGGGCTATTCCATATCCTCCATAACTGAGCCATTATACTCCATACGCCTCACACGGCCACCACCACCGAAGCCCCTCTGCGTGCAGCTTCATCAATTGAGTTCATTCCTAATATAGCCTTTCTTTTTCTCAATTGGTTTTACGCCGCACGGACACAGATAGGCCTTACGGCGACGAGGGGATAGGAATGAGCAGATAGTGGGAGGAAGCGGCGATGGTCCAGCATTTGCCTGATATGCAAATTGCAAGGAACAACGGAAGACCATCTTCACTATCTCCCGAATGTGCGCCCGTAACCGCACGGCCAACTCGCTCGTCTTGGGGTCGATTCACCTATCTCCAGGATGCGAAGGCGCTCTCCGTTTCCGTATCCCTTCTTCCTGGTATGAATTTATCGCGTCTGTTCCTAAACTCCAGTTCCGTGCAGTTACGTCACTAGTCAAGTGTTCCTTGATGAATTTTAGTGATGATGGATGATCTGTCAATGATAGCTGTAATCTTGGATAAAGAGGAGGAAGGAGAAAAGGAACAGTTGGTTCATCATATAACTTATACTGTAGAAACGCAGGTGTTTAGAAGAAGAGTTTTCTACCCTGTATAAGGGCTTGATGGACGAAGAAATAAAATTTCACGGATATTTCAGAATGAGTAGAAATATATTCAGAGTGCTGTTGAAGGAGGTCGAAACTTGAATAACAAAAATTGACACTTTCTGGAGACTTGCAGTTACCCCGAAGAGGAATGCTAGCATGTCAAGTTCTCAGCTTGTCAATTTTAATAGTATTATTACTGTGATATTATTATACTATACAGGCCTATATTATTGTTTATAGTGTTACTAACCTCATTAAATATGTATCAACTATCACACACAGTTTCTTAACTTTTAAGTAATAGAAATTAATAATAACTTTCCTTCATCTTCCATTTTTCTCGTATTTCTTCTCACTCTCCATGTATTTCGGATCAGCTAAATTAAATACAAAGAGTGTGTGTTCACTAATTCAATCAGCAGTTCGTGCTTTATCTCTGTAGGTAAGAATCAGTTCAAACTTACACAGGTAACCACAGCTCTCCAAGATAACAGAGAAGCGGCAAGGTGGGAAGAGAGTAATCACGTTCGTGAAAACAAGAAATGTCGCTGGCGAGCGAATACGTTTTACCGGCACGGATCACGGAGAAGCACTGAAGATCACGATGAATGTCTTCAACGGAAGTGTTAGAAATCATCGCTTCGTTTTCAAGGTGACGAGATTTTATTTCCATGGAAGATGCCGTCACGTCCCGGAGATGTGTGAATCGACCTTTAGGCTTCCTTCACACGTATCTCTTCTCAACCAAAAAAAAAAAACCTGTGTTTCTTGAGTGGTTCAGCTGTGGCTACAATCGACTACTATCAACCACAATTAAGTGGTTCTTTGTGGTTGTTTGTAGTTCGCATCGCCACACTATTTCCAACTACTTTCAACCCGTAACATGTACACAGTACTGAAATGGATTTCGAAGAGCAAGCATTGCTGTGGCCTTTGTTACGCCACCGAAGACAAATTAGAATTTATTGGATTCATCCTATTATAGAAAAGAGGAGCGAAAATCAGTGTCACTTACTGTGTCATTGTATGAGAATGTGAGATGTAATGTTTTAAAATTATTTTTGAATGACCAATGATACATTCGATTACTTGTTATTTTAATTGAAAGACAATTCACAACGGAAGAACACACCTATGAGCGAAAGTATATCGCCAGAAGAACATCTCGAAATCACAATCACGGGTGTGTGACGAGTTACAGCGCTGCTACTGGCATGTGTTTTGCGTGTGCTTGGCGTGTGGTTGGCGTATCGCACGTGTGAACAGCGTTCGACCACTGTCAGTGACATTTTTGTGGGTGATATCGTCCACAGACTGCGACAGTGGTTGAACTTGACTGCAGTGTGTGGTACGTGTGAAAGCAACACTGTGTTTCCATAAGAGCTTGAGGCTGCCACAGCCAACCACTGTGATGTGGTTGCAAAGTGGTACGTGTGAAGGCAGCCTTTGTCTTTATCTCCTCATTATCAGTACACGCTTGCCATTGTTCTGACCTGTTTGTACCAGTGATTATTCCCACTACTTTCATGTCTGTTATTTTCAACTTATGAATAAGATATCCTGAGTCCAACCAGCTTTTACTCCAGTAAAAAAAAGTTGGTCTGTTGTAAAGATAATTTTGTCCGGGAGCTGACTTCCTTTCTTACAGAATACTGTTGATCCCAAATGCGGGCTCACTGTATTAGCTTTGCTGCAACTTGATTCAATATCACTTACTATAGGCCTACTAACATCCTTGGAGAACACATATCCAAAATAATTGAAAAGATGTACGTGTTCTAGCTTTGTATTCTAAACCTGACACCCCAATCTCTTAGATTTCTTACCTAGAGACGTTAATTTAGTCATGGAAAGGCTAATTTTTCATATCATACTCATTGCAGCTATTTCCAAGTTCCAAGATATTACACTTCAGGCTTTCAGCACAATCTGTCATTAAGACCATGTCGTCCGCACCTAAATGAATCTCTCCTGCCATGTAAAAACTATGACAACAAAGGTGAAATAATACAGCCGTGTCTAACAACTTCCAGTACCTTTCACCAACAACTCGTTCTTCCATCAACACTGTTTCAGAATTGTCAACATAAATGCCTTTGATTGCTTTTAATAATCTACCCTTAATTCCGTAATCCCCCAAGAATGGCGAACATCCTTTCCCTCGGTACTGTATCATATGCCTTCTCTAGATTTACGAAACACGAACATAAACATAACATTTTAAGTTACCTGGCGCATACTGAAAATCTGATCCTGACAGCCCTTCTTTGGCCTGAAAATACACTGGATTTCATACGCCTTATTTCTGATAATTTACTGCAACCTTCCTTCCAAAATATGAGTGAACATTGTGCCTGGTAAAATAATCAATGAAATACCCCGATAGTTGTTGCAATCCTTTCTGCTCCCTGTTTTATCGATAGGTCCACTATTAGTGTTTTCGTCCAATAAGGAGGTATCTTTACCATATATTACTCAAAAATAAATTATGTCCACTGTATTTTTTTAAATTCTATTAAGTTGTTGTTACACGTACAGAAATGCGAATTTTTTCGTTTGTCAGAAGGACGTATTTTACGCCATTATATCTTGCAGCTGTGCCTCCGACAAACCTGTCCGTTCTCCTCTCTACACCAAACCCCATAGCGCAACAGCCTCGAATGGCCATGGACTACCAAGCGACCGCTGCACAGACCAGAGGGCTGCAGATTACGAGGTGTCGTGTGGTGAGCACGACGGATTCTCTTCGCCGTCATTCTTGGCTTTCTAGACCGGGGACGCAATCTCACCGTCAGATAGCTCCTTAATTGTAATCACGTAGGCTGAGTGGACCTCGAACCATCCATCAAATGCAAGTACAAATCCCTGACCTGGTCGGGAATCGAACTCAGGGCCTCCAGGTAAGAGTCAGGCTCGCTACCCCTACACCGCGGGGCCGGCACGTACTCCTCTCTCCCAGATATAAATTATGTGAATCTTTCTGAGGAAGAAAATATGTTATCAATTAATGCTCATATAACGAAATTTACATCAATAAAAGTGCACTGATTTAATTGGATTGTGTAAATCCACATTGTCACCCACAATTACAAACCCCTGAGGGTAGGCGTGTTAGAGTACATTCACACAATCTCTTGCCTGTCATAATGGGCATCTGAAACGGACCCCCGAGGCTCTCAACTTGGAAGCATGGGTGTCACTTACGGGCATCTAGCTGAGTCTGGCATTATTTCCACTTTTGTCAGGATCCTCACTTTCATCTTTCCTATGTGACCTCCCTTGCACCGCTATTTTTCTCTTACGACCACGATGGTATTAGTTTCGCAAGACCTAGGGAGTCTCCCAAATTCACGCTCTTTCCATACCTTCTTCCCATACCTTCCTTTTCGTAATGTTAAATGGTATACATTGGTGTGAATTATTAAACTCAGGTTTAATTGAAATAATGATACAATTAGTATACGTGAAGTATGACGCATGTACTGTGTGTTAATTCATAAAAGGAAAGGCAAATTTAATGCTCACCTGCTTATCAAAAAATGTCCTTTTCAGTTAAAATAAATGTCGTGCCTGCCCTCTGACGAAAGTTGAAGGGCTGTTATATTTTGACCGTGCAAAGGTAGCATAGTCATTAGTCTTTTAATTGAGTCAAAAGGCTTAGATGAATATAAGGGGATAGAAGACCCTGTAGATTTTTATATGAAGATATATTTGTTTATTTTAGGGGAGTTATTAAAAACTGCCTTATCGCATTTCGTTGCGATTACATGAAGACAAAAATAACTCTTTATAGTTGGAAATTTGATCTATGAATGATTGATCCGTTATTAGCGATTATAACATAATGTTACCTTAGGGATAACAGCGTAATATTTTTGGGAGTCCTTATTTTAAAAAACGACTGCGACCTCGATGTTGGCTTAAGGAATAGGATTAAGTGTAAAATTATAATTAATAAGTCTGTTCAACATTTAAATCCTTACATGATCTGAGTCATGTATTGTATAGCCTTATTGATCATCAACGAATTCCACAGATATGTTCTTATGGATAACAGCAGATTCACGCATACTCAGCTTAATGAATGACTTCTGAACCAACCTGTACTTCCTCCCTCATACACTCGATACTCCCAAAACCAATAGTTACTTTGGGGTCGTGTTTGGTGACGACCAACTCCATTGATCCTCGCTCTACGGCCCCGTGTCTCTTCAAATCCCAAAAGCTTGACCTAGCATGAGATTCAAACAAGACTGTTTACCAATATCCGTCCATTTTATTGCGCAACTCCTGTTGCCAGAAAGAATCGGCACTAAAGTGGCTACACGGACCCCATAGCAATGAAAGTGCGCTGAATTCACAGGAGGGTGTCCTAGAGTGATGATAATGGGGGGGGGGGGATTTTGTTTTAAAGGGAATTTAATTAGACTCCGTTGAAGAATTTGTAGAATTAATCTGAATCTGCACCTGAATCTTCATATGATATCTCGCACTGTGATTGCGAAGAGCAATATTATTTCAGGACCTTCATCTGCGTATATTGTACCTGTCAACATGCACAGGTAAACATATAACAAAGACCAGGTATAAAAAGTAAACGATATTAAGATTGCAGTTTTATGTGATTCTGGATATCGTGATCATAACCGCATGACGTGGAATCCGAACAATGGGACAGTGACTCTTCATTTAAATGATCCCATAAGCTCTGGCAGGGATTCGAATCATAGTCATATTGGAGAAACCAGTGACTATGCCACTGACCTATCACATCCCTGGAAACCTCTATAATAACTATGCCACTAAATGGTAGACAGTGATGTGGCTTCCTTGTAGTTTATTCCCTGAAACAAATAATAATCATTATCTTCAAGTAATATATTATTATCGGCTCCTAGTCTCACTCACGACTGCTCCTGTGCTACATGTCGACCCCGTTTATATACCTTAGCGAGGTGCGCGTGTAAAAGGAGAGCACTGTCTCTAGCCGCGAGAGGGGCCAGGAGCAGAAGAGATTGCCATCCCCACCCTCCACTACGAAGTTTGTTACCCTGAAATACTTTATTAATGTATACAGGGATCACATCAGGAATGGTGAATATCCAGGGATATGACAGGAAAGATCATTTGAAGCAAACATCTTAATACGGACGTACGCCCTACTCCGGATGGTTTTCCAGACAAAACACATATAATGTACGTTTGGTTTTGAGCTAGTGGAGCGCACGCATGTGTCTTGCCGACCCAACTTCTTTGACGTTTTATTCTTGCAAAAAGTACCTCGTTGCTTTCAACCTCATTGCTCGGGATATCTCTCTGCCATTAAACTAGCCCGTTGAACGCGCAGTTGCACATGGTGTGTTGTGAGTGAAGTACTGCGAGGGATTGAGAATGTATCAGAGAGAAGCAAGGGTTAACTGTGCTTGCACGCGCGCTGGCTAAAATGCCATACAGATACACTAATGAAGAATATTATAGTAATGAAAAAGTATCAAAACCATCTTAGTAACAGTGCTAATGGTAGTACTTATTATTATAATGTACGGTGGAGCAAGTACTCGAGCAACAGCTTGAGCCTGATCTCAACAGGGCTGCATTTAATTTTTTTAAATCTTATCCTAACTCATTTTGACGACACACTCATGTGGAATTAAATATTTTAAATTTTGATGCTGATGATGGACCTCAGAGTCCAATAACCAGTTTTGAATTAAAATTAAGGTGCTGATACGACAGTATGTCATTAATAATAATGATAACTGATGAAGAATATTCACATAATATATTCATTACCGTATATGGTTTAGGTTTACGTCTTCTGTGATGGTAGTACTCCTGCTGCTGTCTAATTCCTGATTGTAGAGTGTTTACCAGAGTTTTCAGTACATTGCGTGAAATCGATATTCTTCTAAGATCCCACTTTCCTTCTGGACGTTTATTTCAACAACCTGTGCAGGAACAGCGCAGCGATGTCCTACTAGCAGCACAAGGTGACTTTCTGCACGTATGAAGAATATGTGTATGGAAAATAATTAATTTCGTGTGACTATTTCTAGCCGAGTGGAGCCCTTATAAGGCAGACCTTCCGATGAGGCTCGGCGGCATCTGCCATGTGTAGGTAACTGCGTGTTACTGTGGTGGAGGATAGTGTTATGTGTGGTGTGTGCTTTGCAGGGATGTTGGGGACAGCACAAATACCCAGCCCCCGAGCCATTGGAATTAACCAACGAAGGTTGAATTCCCCGACCCGGCCGGAATGGAACCCTGGACCCTCTGCAACAAAGGCCAGCACGCTAACCATTTAGCCACGGAGCCGGACATGTGTATAGTGATATTTACACACTAAAACGTGTGCCCATTTCAGAACGTCAAAGAGGTTGGGTGGATAAAACACATATGTGTGCGCCACTACCCGAAAACAAATGTGCATTAAATGTTTTCTATGTCGGAAACCATTCGGTACAGGGCATCATTAAGTGCATATGAAGTTTTAGCTTCGTATGATCGTTCCTGTCATATCCATGAATACTGGCCATTTCTCCTTGGGACGCTCTGTATACACGGTAAGTTGCTCCCAGTGAAGCCGGGACCTCAGAATGAATATACATGACAAGCAAGATCATATAGTAGGCACACAAACATGGTATTTAACGTCAACAAACAGTGCAAAATCCACTTGGAAAAGGAGAATACATAGAAAAATACAGCAAAAGTTCAAGATGGCTTTTGGGGCAGCCGGGTGCGTTTCCGTGCGATTCTGCGTTTGGCATGCCGACCGGTCGGTCTTCGAACTGCCTAGACAGTAAGAGTTGTCGTGTCGTCAGTTTGCTATTTGTTTGCTATTTGCCTTACGTCACGACACAGATAGATCTTATGGCGACGATGGGACAGGAAAGGGCTAGGAATGGGAAGGAAGCGTCCGTGGCTTTAATTAAGGTACAACCCCAGCATTTGCCTGGTGTGTTAATGGGATAACACGGAAAACCATCTTTAGGGCTGCCGATAGTAGGGTTCGAATCCACTATCTCACGAATACTGGACACCGGCCGCACTTAAGCGACTGCAGCTATCGAGCTCGGTTTGTCAATTTTCTGCCGTTGATGGAACACCTCGAGTCACCCGACTGCTCCGGCCTCTTCCTCGCTTTATCGCTCGGGGTTGGCTCTGGTGGGCGGTGTGAATTGATTGGAACCTTTGCATTTAGCGATAAGGTCGTCCTAAATGGGGACAATTCCGATGAATTAGTAAGGAGGGCAACTTTTAAAATATGTTTGAGGGATAAGCTCTGTTGCTCACGTTATTTTGTAGCGCATTTCCTGTCTACTCTTATTCCTCGTCTTCTTGGTTCCAATAGGCCTGCTTTGTTATTTATTTATTTATTTATTTATTTATTTATTTATTTATTTATTTATTTATTTATTTATTCCTGACTTAAATTTGTGGCGAAGTTAGGGCTCACGGCCATCTCTTACAATTAACCACTATAAACAATAAAATGTAAATATGTAAACATAAAAGTAAGACATAGTAATTCTACAAAGAAATAATGAGGCTTGAAGCTATTTGATCAAGCCTCTCCATTATTCTCACCCCCGGTACAGTAAACTAGCAAAGCAAAGTCACCTCCGTACAGGCCATGAAGGCTCTTGGAGGAGTGGAAGGTAAAGGCTTCCACCATTGTTAACCTCGGCACGTGATGGTGTAGAGTGTTTAGCTCTACGCCCGGCCGCCTTTGGCTCCAGGAATTAACCTGCTGCTCATTTTTGGTGTAGGCTGAATGAACCTCAGGGCCATATGCACCTCCGGAAGTGGAAATCTCGTTTCTTAACTTTTACGACTTCCTGACGGGGACTCGAACCTACGTCCTTCCGGCCGGACCAAGCACGCCTTTAACGCCTCGGCCAGGCAGCCCCTGGTACAGAAAAATACATCAATTATTATGATTTCCCCGCTTGGACCACGCTTGTTAACTGCTGGGCTTTGATCTTCGCCCAGTATTCTCGCGTTTTCTGCCGGTGTAACTCCTTTCTTTCGTCGGTCCAGGGGATATCTTTCTTCACAGATTTTTCCTGAAATCCATGGAAGATCGGATATTCCCAGTTTCTGTCAGCCAAGTGGTACTAATCTTCTTGTTCTGCCAGAAGACGAACAGGCGTTTGGTCAGTCGTTCGGGAGGCAGTCTTACTACATGGCCATAGAAAGCTACTCTCCTCTTCATAGCACAAGCAGAGAGTGGAATCCTTCATCTTCAATTACCGAAACCTAAGATCTTACTGAGAATTCTCCTCTCTCGTATATTACATCGTCTTATTGTTGGTTTAAATCCTCCAATTCAGACAGGTCGTATGACGACAATGGGGAGAATGCAGCCGTGGTCTTGAATAAGGCACAGCCGCAGCGTTTGCCTGATACGAGAAAGGAAAATGAGGGTTGTCGATGGCGAGGTTCGGAAGCACTGTGCAAGCATACAGCAATATGACACGTACCACGCAGCCATGACTTGTTTGAACAGGGGATGATTTTCCAATTGACCTCCCCTTTTAAACAGAAATCACCTCCACTATCAATAGGGCAATTGTCTTCAATTCTCCTGTAATCTGCAGTACTTACTTCTGCTTCCATTTATTTTAAAGAAAATGAATTTAAATTTTTATAGTGTAATGATTCACTTCTCTCATTAATGAAATGTTTAAAGACTGTAAGATCTGACCTGTCCGTTAAACGACAACAAGCTCAGCGTGAGCACGGGATGCTCCTGGAACTTGAAGCTATTTGATCAAGCCTCTCCTTCTTCTAACTCCCCGTACAGTAAACTGTATTAATTATTAAGGTTACAAACAGAATCCAACTTGCAGCGAGTGTTTAGTCCTTCCCCTCCTGCTAGTAAACCACTTTCCACAGTCTGCTCCATGAACATTGAACTTTCTTCGCCCTGCTCTCTGCTAATGGGAGTTGGAACTTTTATATACAATAATTCAAAAAGTATTTAGTAATATGTTATAGCACTTGTTAACGCAATTTCCGAAGAAAAAGGCATATAATGCTTCAAATAGATTTTCAAGTATTAGAAAATGTTGAGAACATGTAAATCACGCAGGAGATGTATTAATTACAGAGGTATGAAAATTATTGGACTGAACATTATGTCTCTATTATTTCCGTTGTAGAATTATTACCATAACAATTTTTCCGCTATTGCAGTGGAGCGCTTTCAGATATTACCTCTCTGTTTAAAGTAACTTTTAAATCATAATTGTACTTTCTTTAATTAAATGAATTATTATATTCTAGGTAACTTAGACTCCTGTATCAATATTAAAGTCCACGGTAGATTATTTTTAATTTCTATTTTGAGTGTAACCAGTTACAACGGAATCACATCACGTGGTTCTGTGATATTTTGCATTACTTGAGCGCTGGTATGACTCAGTATAGTTTGTTCTATTTACTGTCCAAACTCTTGGAAAAATGATGTTGTTGGGTTGTGAATAAACCAAACAGAAAGCCATAATCCGAAAGTGATACAAAAAATTATGACAAATACTGTATTTTACAAATTTTAGTTGATCGGATTAATATTTGACTGAAAGGCAGGGAGTCGCATGGTATAAATTAGTAGGATAAATGAGAGCAAAAAGTAAGGCAATTTGTTTCTCCTTTGAGTCTAATAATTTTCACACCACTGTACTAAGCAAAACTGAATGTCTGTATGCCGGTATGATTCAACCTCACAGTCGTAGAATTTAACGTCCTATGCTGTATCAAGTGAGCACTACGATAGTCGAACCATTCATGCTCTGTTAATTAGGATCTTACCTGTAGTTTTCACATTATTATTATAAACATTTCTAGACTATGTTGCTCCTGCTGTGGGCTATTCAAATAGAACATTTATCACACTTATATTTGCTATAGGGGCTGCCTGGCCGAGGCGGTAAAGGCGTGCTCGGTTCGCCCGGAAGGACGTGGGTTCGAATCCCCGTCAGGAAGTCGTAAAATTTAAGAAACGATATTTCCACTTCCGGAGGTGCATATTGCCCAGAGGTTCACTCAGCCTACACCAAAAACGAGTACCAGGTTAATTCCTGGGGGCAAAGGCGGCCGGGCGTAGAGCTAACCACTCTACCCCATCACGTGCCGAGGTTTACAATGGTGGAGGCCTTTACCTTCCACTCCTCCAAGGGCCTTCATGGCCTGTACGGAGATGACTTTGCTTTGCTTTTCATATTTGATATAGATCGCTATTACAGTACATAGTGGACATTTGATTCTGTTTTCATTCTCCACTGCTTTAATGTTTAGATTTAGATTCCCTCGGCGTGGGACCAACCCTCCCCCTTTATCCGGGCTTGGGACAAGCAGTGGTGGCTACTAGGCTACTAAATGCATCCAGCACTATGCGCATGCTTCTCTAAAGTGGTGTGTATGGAAAGAGGCTTACATCTCCACCAAGATCAAGGTTTGCCTTTCACGCACTCTAACACTTCCTATTCTACTGTACGGTTCAGTAACCAGGACCTTCCATGAATCTGATCTGGTCAAACTCGAGGTTTTCCAAATGCGATTTAGGCGACAAATCACACTAAAACTGCGTTGTTGGCTCGGAAATCGAACCTGGGACCTCTTGAATGGAGTTCGGAACATCACCATTTCCTACACGAAGTACAGCTGTAGAAACACATCAACTTAACCGTCACTGTGCCTTCTGTTACATTATACTGGAAACGGCAGCTAATACTAATGACAATGATAATATTAACAATAACACTGTTCGATGGGGAAGTATGATGGGATAAAAGGAAACAAAATGTTATAGCATAGTTGTCTTATGAGTTCAATTTAAGAAACATCCACAGTTCTAGCCCTTCAGGCAAGCAAATCAATGTTGTAAACATCCTAGGGAAATGAGCTACGAATTTTAGGTAAATAAAATATTATAAATTATGAGAATATATTCTTTATTTAATTCTAAAAAATACAATCCTTCTCTTAATCATCGTTATCTTGTCGATTAGCTTAGTAGTTTGCCTTTTTCTACCACTAAGAGCGCTAATGTGAGTCAATGCAGTGTTTCACTTAAGCACCACTGCGAGCGCTTATTTATTTATTTATTTATTTCGTATGGCATGAGGATACATTGTTACAATTTGGTTATTAACTATATTTATACATTTGAGCTCATCAATATCTGCATTGCTGCTAAAGCTGAATGTCCAGTTTTGTTAGCCAACTCACAGCTTCATCACTGGCCTCGTGGCTATCCTTTATTGTCCCACTGAATCTTCGGAGTGGGCACTCTGTGACGATATGTTGAACGGTCTGAGGCACATCAGAGCAGTCGCAATAAGGATCGCTGGTAATCTTCCACTTGTGTTTCCAGAAGTTGCATCTGCCATGTTGAGTTCTGATCCGATTAAGTGATGACCAGATTTTTCTGGGTAAGTTGAAACCAGGAGGTTGCATAACTGGATCCGAAATTAGACCTAATCTGTCAGGGTTTGAAGCTGCCCACCCATAGCGCCAGGCAGTGTTAGTATGAAATTCATCTTGGACTAGCCTCTTTCCAAGTAACCAAGAAGGTTTCCTAGATTTCAGCCTGAGATCTTCACGTAGGCAGTCTTGATGTATTGGTAGAAGAGGATTGTCACAGCATTTAACCCATTCCTTCTTCAGTGCCATTTGTCTTCGGAGATGAGGAGGTGGAATATTTGAAAGAACTGGTAACCACTCCAAAGGTGTGGATTGGATGGTTCCTGATATAGCCCTCATTGTATCGTTTAACTGAGTGTCTATCTTCTTTGTATGGGCCCTGTTGAGCCATACTGGGCAGCAGTATTCGGCTACTGGGTATACTAACGCAAGTGCTGTTGTTCGGAGGGTGGATGCAGATGGGCCCCAGCTTGTTCCTGTGAGTTTGTGCAGGATGTTATTGCGGGTTATTGCGAGCGCTAATGTGAGTCAACATAGAGTTCCATATAAGCTCTTATAACTACATTCGGTGTGGACATTTTCAAAAATTAAAAAAAAAAAACAACGCCTGAGGGTATTGAACCAAGAAACTCATTGCAACTACTGCAAGCGATGAAATTAAATTCTAGTTTCCTTATGGAAACTTGAATGTTGTTATAAACACCGATTGCCCGACCCACAGCAAATAAATATACACAGTTAATATTTCCAACCGAACCGATCGAACCCGGGGCTCGTTAAATCTATATCCAGTACGTTGGCCACAAAACCAATGAACTGGACATCGTGGCTCTACAATATCAGTAACACAAACAAATATAAAATAAATGGTACCCTCCAATATTTGACGTGTGGGGCCTATTACAACGTACTTGCAGTGTTTATAAGAGTATTCGTATCTAATGCAAACAAATTTGTAACATTAAGTGAATGTGCTATCCTCACGGCCACAAATTTATCAGCTTCACATAACTGATTGTGGCCGTCATTAATTACTGGAACGTTGATTGCAGAAACTCTGTGTCGCCCTGGGCAAGATTATAACAAGCTGAAATATAACTGAACTTGTTAACTGTGAATACGTATTGAATTACAATCGAAGGGCACTGAATGTCATATCCGTTGATAGAAGACAAGTAGATCATTGATGGAGGGTAATACAATTTCCTACTCATTGCTTTGTTAAAACCACTTGAACTAAGCAAAAGTCCCCTGGTTTTCATGGGACAAAGAACATAAAAATCTTCGCTGGCCTCACATTTCATTGCCACCTGCAACCTGCTTTATTAAGTAAACTTATTTTCTAATATTTAGGTTGATGTTTAAATATATAATTATCAGAAAAGTGTTATTACTTTCTTTTGCTACTTGTCTAATGTCGCACTAACACGTCGAAGGCTTTCGGTGTCAGAGGGATGGGAAAGGACTAGAATTGGGAAGGTAATGGCCGTGGATTTAATTAAGTTTTAGGGGGTGTAAATGGAAAATTACGGAAAAACTTCTTCAGGGCTGTCGACGGTGCGATTCGAAACCACTACCTCCAGAATGCCTGCCGATTCCTTCCCAATCCTAGACTTTTCCTATCCCTTCGTCGCCATAAGACCTCTCTGTGTCGGTGCGACGTAAAGCCAATTGCAAAAAAGTTGTGAACTTACTACTTCTTTAGGTGTAATATCTAAGTGAGGGGTAAATTGGCCGACGATGCTGCAGGAGAGGTAAGGGCAAAAATTCTTCAAATTATTAATGAACGTCGCCATTATGTCATCAGAAATGCTTGGAAAGTGGATCTCTCACGATGACGTCACAAATCAATAATGGAGATCTGTATACACTGAGGTGGCCTTGGTTCGGATCATGCTTTTCTTTCGTAATAATGATTCGAATGAGGAAAATTCAACCCCTTGATATCAAGTGAAGACCACGGAATAAGGATATAACCAATAAATATTTGAGAAGTGAGATATCAGATGAAATTGGGTATATGACTCTATACTGTGGTGTCATATTATGTCCTACATTTGTACTTCAAGTTGATTTACAGCCAGCAGAACTTTGTCCTCCGTGGTGTAAGGATGGAGCATCAGTCATGTGTTTGTGTTGGTTTATCACCAGGTGTAATAGATCGTTTAAATAAATTCCATGGACGAAATCATATCTATATTTTGAAAATTATCTTCAAATTGTTATTGTTGTTGTTTTTATTGTTACGCTAATGTTATTTGTTAACATTTGTGTTCCAAGTGCATGTACAGGATTTCTCTTCTGTTATATACAAACTAGCTGATGTACCCGTGCTTCGCTACGGGATTATCAGAAAGACTGACTTGGTGGTTTTCCTAACTGAATTCAACATAGGTCATTACAAAAACGTCAGTAGAAATGTAGCGATTGAAAGCAATGTTATCATATAAAATACTCGATCAAATGAAAAACCGCACACTTTCTCACTTTCAACGAATAGTACTACGGTGCCGATCTAAGAGTCCAAAGTTCTAGAGCTGGAATAACCAAGTCGCAGACTGCCGTGAACACTCCTCCGTCAATATTCTCTTAAATATGCACACTACTCATTCCAATCAGTGCCTCAGAGTAGGGATTGAATAGCTCGAATACTATGATGAACCAGTGTGTTACGTACCAGATATATGAGAAAATGTATGAACCAGAGGAATAGCATGCTAAAGAAGAACGTTATCTTACTCCCCAGCTACTTCCCGCCAATATACAGGCAGGCTGTTACAGTCGGTACGACCAGGCGAGTTGCCCGTGCGGTTAGGGGCGCGCAGCTGTGAGCTTGCATCCGGGAGATAGTGGATTCGAACCCCACTGCCGGCAACCCTGAAGGTGGTATTCCGTGGTTTCCCATTTTCACACCAGTCACACTAGGCTGTATCTTAAAGCCAAGGCCGCTTCCTTCACACCACTATTAATTTCATATCCCATCGTCGCCATAAGACCTACTTGTGTCGGTGCGACGTCAAGCAAATCAAAAAAACCTTAGTACGCTGCAGTAATCCTATCTATCGGGGATGAGAGTAAACAGAACACAAAAAGCACATCACAACAAACAATGGACAATGTAATGTTATTGTTGTTAAAGTTTATGAGCTTTCTATATTGTAGGCCTTCACATTAGTTTTCTTTGGACTCTGTGATATTAGGGTGTCTTACAAAATTATTTATATCGTAGACTGTAGTTCCTTATTCTCAGACTTTACATACGTATTTTCAGTAAATTCTGTTTACCCATTTTTCTCGTGACTCGGTGCTGATATGGACTTATTAACAAAAATCCAAATTCATGAAATCTCTGATTATATGCGGTCCGGTAACAATTTATAAGACATAAGTGATCGGAAATTTAATAACTTCTTACATAACTACTACTAACTTACGACATAACTAAAGTTATGTTAGTTATGTAGTATTCATCGGTACGACCACTAATAACATAAGTAACTTATTTGAGAATTACATTTCAGGTCTTCCTCTCAACTACCATTTCACTCAGCGTGAATAAAATAATGTATAGCCTAGATTGCAGTGGTTCATCACCCGACATTACATACCGATTTTCATTAAATTTTCTTCAGCCGTTTTCTATTGAAGCGTGTACAGACAGACAGACAGACAGACTGACAGACAGACAGACATTACGGAAAAGTAAAAATGCATTTTCTTGTTACTGTGGACATGACCGATACAGAAATACCATTCTTTTCAAATTCTGAGCAATGTACAGACAAAACTCTTATTTTATATATATAGATTATACATTTCAGGCCTTCCCCTAAACTACCATTTAACTCAGTGCGAATAACATTATTGATAGCCTAGATTATAGCGACCTATTCCCCGACTTTGCATACCAATTTTCGTGAAGATACGACCACTAATAAAATACATATTTGACAATTAAATTTTAGGCCTTTCACTAAACTACCATTTTTCTCAGCGTGGATAGCCTATATTGTAGCGAATTATTTCCCATCTTTGTCTAGCGATTTTCATTAAGACACGTCCACTAATAACATAAATATTTGAGAATTCAATTTCAGGCCTTCCCCTAAAGTACCATTTCACTCAGCGTGATTAAAATAATTTATAGCCTAGATTGTAGCGGTTCATCATCCGACTTTACATTCCGATTTTCATTAAATTCTCTTCAGCCGTTTTCTCGTGATGCGTGTACATACATACATACATACATACAGACAGACAGACAGAAATTACGGAAAAGTAAAAAATGCATTTTCTTGTTACTGTGGACATGACCGATACAGAAATACCATTCTTTTCAAATTCTGAGCAATGTACAGACAAAACTCTTATTATATATATATATATATATATATTACATTTTAGGCCTTCCCCTAAACTACCATTTCACTCAGTGCGAATAACATTATTGATAGCCTAGATTATAGCGACCTATTCCCCGACTTTGCATACCAATTTTCGTGAAGATACGACCACTAATAAAATACATATTTGACAATTAAATTTTATGCCCTCCACTAAACTACCATCTCAGCGTGGATAGCCTATATTGTAGAGAATTATTTCCCATCTTTGTCTAGCGATTTTCATTAAGACACATCCACTAATAACATAAATATTTGAGAATTCAATTTCAGGCCTTCCCCTGAACTACCATATCACTCAGCGTGATTAAAATAATTTATAGCCTAGATTGTAGCGGTTCATCACCCGACTTTACATTCCGATTTTCATTAAATTCTCTTCAGCCATTTTCTCGTGATGCGAGTACATACATACATACATACATACTGTACCGGGAACGCCGCTACGAGAGAAGTCCGAAGTATGTTTGTTGAACTTCGCGCGAGGTGGAAGGTAGGCAGCCCGCCGAACGCAGTGACGTACCCAGCGAGTGACGTGGCCGCCGTAAGCCAGCTATCCGCTACCATATATGGTAATGTTCTATCTCATCCTCAAAAGTACTTTTCGAGCTACTTTATCGCTATTTTGACACTGCCATCTTAAACACCTTTACAATGGACATCATCTGTTAAGATTTCAAGAAGATCCACCGAGTATTATAGAAGTTATAAGGGTAGATAGTACCCGAGTTCTAGACACTTCCATGCGAACGTGTACGAATTCAGTGTCTGTCACTCCGCCGTCTCTGTGACACGGGTGACAAGAGAAGTATTGTGTGTGTGGAACTTCTACTTGACAGTCTGCGAAATACAAGTATTTCGGTATTTTCTCTAAGTGTTGTATCGGGACTTTATCATATTCTTGAAGTGCCTGAATGGGACTTTATTTTCTGAGAGCATCGTATTGGAACTTTATCATATTGACACATTGGGACTTTGTTTTTTTTCGTGTGTCGTGATTGGACATTGATATTTTCTTAAAGTGCCATATAAGAACTCTGTTATTTTTCTGAAGCGTCTCATTGGAACTTAGTTATTTTCGCTAAGTGTCGCGATAAGACTTTATTATTTTCTGAAGGTGACATACTGGAACATTGTCATCGGAACTTTACTTTCTTCGAGTGTCGTATTGGGACTTTAATATTTGGACAGCACGGAACTTTATTTTCTTCGAGTGTCGTGTTGGGACTTTAATATTTCGACACGTTGGAACTTTATTTTCTTCGAGTTTCGTGTTGAGACTTTAACATTTTGGCACATTGGAACTTTGTTATTTCTACACATTGGAACTTTGTTTCTTTTAAGTGCCACATAGGGTTTTACTTATTCGACGACGATTGAAAGGACTTTGAATTTTCACGAGTGTTGTGTACCGCATTGAACTTACGTTTCGACCTTATTCGAACTTGTATTTTTTGAATCAATTTCTGGAACATTGAAACTTTCCGAGCGTGTAGGATGAACTTGTGCCCTACCAACATAAACTTTCGTGTGAACGATATGACTTATTTTCTCAAGTGCCTTATTGAATTTACGCCTTGTAAAGACTATGAAACTTAGGGGACATTCAACATTACGTTTAGTTGTGAAATATGCAATACTTTCCAAGTGCTGCACAGGGACTTATGTTTGATTCTTAAAGACTGTGACAATTCAGAATACGCATATCGCGTTCCCAGAAAGCCTAGAACTTTCCAGTATTTTGAGTGATCCATAATTTATGAAGTCAGACTTTTTTTCTTTCAAATATTATTTTCTTTAATGGCTATTGACTTCGCCTATTGACGGAATAGGACAGTTTCCGAGTGCTACTTATTCAGTTCATTGCCAATATGTTTTAAATCTTCAGAACTATGCGTTTAGGACTGCAGTGACAGTAATCCTCTAGAACATTCTGATTTAAAGTGAGCTTGCATTATGAACTTGCATTTCTACCAGTACTTGTTCTTCGAGTGATTATTCCAGAACGTTTTGATTTAATATCTAGAGTGCAGTAACCATAATTAAAAGGTCATATCTGTTCAGACAGTGCCCTGAATGTGTGGAGTGCCGTGCAGGAAATTCAAGTGTGAATTACGTCTCGAATCGAACCCAGGAACGTGTGCCAATCTTCGAGACATTCCAGAACATCGAGACTTCTAGAACGTCGAGACACTTCCAGAACCTCCAGACATTCCAGAACTCCTCATCCGAGCAGGTGTGGTCCCTGCCCAGTCGATGTCCAGCACCATCCCAGGACTTGGAGGTACAAACCAGCCACGACACTTCCACGCTGCTGTATGAAGGTGATATGAGCTTGCTTTTGATGATCAATAAACTCAATTTAACAAAAGAATCTCTCAAATTGATAACTATACATCTCTCTGTACCAGCTCCAATGATAAAGCCACTCCCTAGGTTAAGAATCATACTCGTTAATTTAATATCAAGCGCCTTAAAGATATGAACAATTTTTACGGGTACAATACATACAGACAGACAGAAATTACGGAAAAGTAAAAAATGCATTTTCTTGTTACTGTGGACATGACCGATACAGAAATACCATTCTTTTAAAATTCTGAGCAATGCACAGACAAAACTCTTATTTTATTTATACAGATTACATTTCAGGCCTTCCCCTAAACTACCATTTCACTCAGTGCGAATAACATTATTGATGACCTACCATTTTTCTCAGCGTGGATAGCCTATATTGTAGCGAATTATTTCCCATCTTTGTCTAGTGATTTTCATTAAGACACGACCACTAATAACATAAATATTTGAGAATTCAATTTCAGGCCTTCCCCTAAACTACCATTTCACTTAGCGTGATTAAAATAATTTATAGCCTAGATTGTAGCGGTTCATCACCCGACTTTACATTCCGATTTTCATTAAATTCTCTTCAGCCGTTTTCTCGTGTTGCGTGGACAGACAGACAGACAGACAGACAGACAGACAGACAGACAGACAGACAGACAGACAGACAGACAGACAGACAGACAGACATTGCAGAAAAGTAAAAAATGCATTTTCTTGTTACTGTGGACATGACCGATACAGAAATACCATTCTTTTCAAATTCTGAGCAATGTACAGATAATACTCTTATTTTATATATGTATATAGATGTATTTTTTTGTGTCTTTATAAAGTGGCGAAGTTGGGCGCTTGGCCCCCTCTTTCACTTAGCAACAGACAATGTTTTGACGTTTACAGCCTTAATTTAAAATATCGTGGTAGTCAATTACAGTTTATGAGATAAGGGATGACAATAATATAATTACGATTACTGTTGGTGAAAATATTATGGGATAAATAGATGATGGATAGTAGCAAAAAGAGTTAAGATTAATACATAACTAATATATTTAGGAACTAGCTTAAAGAAAACGTATTCTGATATGAGGCAAAAGGAAATTAACTGAAAATTACTATGTTACAGTCTGGGCATACAGTGTATAGTCTTCAGTGAGAAGAATAAAAACGTAAATCTAGTACGTAATTTTTGGTTTTATTCTTACATTCATTCGAGTCATCTGTATGTACTCTGGAGGAATTTACGGTAGGCTGTTAAACGTCCTAGACCAGCAAGACGTTTTAATATCTTCCGCGATCGTATACCAATACCTCGAAGCAGAGACCAGAAATGAATGTCTGTAGGCATTTGTTCGCTGCGGTGCTATTTCAAGTAGTGGTCCGGAACGAGTGTTAATTTCGTGGATTGAAGAAAGAAGCCTCTAATTGGACGGTAGATAGGTGAGGGTATTTGTAGAAAGCAACTGATAGACAAGGGTCCTTTGGTGGGTTTTTCTACGATCGTTTAAACGTAACCATCCCAACTTTTTGTAGTATGGTGTTATGTGAGCAACATGTCGGAGCTGGAAGGCATATCGAATGCAGGAGTTCTGTACACGTTGTAGTCTTGCTGTTCGTTCACAGGTTAGGTCAATCAACATACTTGCACAGTAGTCAAAGATTGGAAATAGAAGTGTCTTCATGTATTTTAATTTAAGGTCCAGTGGGAGAATTTTTTTTAATGTAAGAAATACAAACTTACATATTATTTTCAATTGTATCACTTCTAATTCATACATTATTTTTGAAACCTTAATTTACAACAATAAAACATTGTTTACTAGGTGAATTCATTTGTACAATTGCATAAACAATTGGTTCAAGTTGTATATACCTTGTAGGAGTAGCGTACCTGCCTCTTATGCGGAGGCTCCGGGTTCGATTAGCGGATACGTCAGGGATTTTTATCTGGACCTGGGGGCTGGTTCGAAGTCCACTCAGCCTAC
Organism: Anabrus simplex; assembly: GCF_040414725.1. Taxonomy (NCBI): domain Eukaryota; kingdom Metazoa; phylum Arthropoda; class Insecta; order Orthoptera; family Tettigoniidae; genus Anabrus; species Anabrus simplex. The sequence continues at coordinate 47,737,004 of NC_090270.1, forward strand.
GTGATTAGAACTGAGGAGCTATCTGACGGTGACATAGTGACCCCGATCTAGAAAGTCAAGAATAACGGTCAAGATGATTCGTGTTGCTGACCACACGGCACCTCGCAATCTGCAGGCCTTCGGGCTGAGCAGCGGTCGCTTGGTAGGCCAAGGCCCTTAAAAGGCTGTAGTGCCATGGGGTAAGTATATTTGATTTGTAAGTGTATACCATGAAATAAACTCCAAAAAAAAAAGAAATTTGTTCTCTCTCCTGAAAAATAACTAATTTGTTTGTTACATCCTTCTTGCGGGAAGTCCTCAGTTGGGAAGCCTTCTGGAAGAAGAGGAACCACAGTTATCGTGGTCGTGGATAGAGAACGGTTTTATACTTTTATCCAAGACATAATTTTCAACTGTCTTAGCAGAGTGACGCACTTTGAGAAATGTTGACAGTAACAGTTACTTTTTAAACCTTTTATTAACATATTAATATTGAAACATCTATGCATACTATACCATATAACATGGGCAACTATGCCAATCACTTATTTGTTGAGAACACTTCACCCAGTATGTTGGTAGCATTGCTATAACAAGTATGGCTGTCTCGAGTGCGGTGTTTGATTGTAATACAGTGTTCTGTTCAGAGAGTATTCGTACAGAATTACATTGACAGCAATATCTAATATTTGACATTTTCAGTGGTAAATTTTACATACAGCTCTCATGCTAGAGAACCAGTCATGTTTAAATCTGTTGTACAGTAAACGAAACAAGATATTGAACCAACATCCTGACAAAAAAAAAGAATGAATTAGAGTCATCTATTTTCATTGTTTCTTTCATCTGGGATAATTTATTTAAGAACAACCTCAAATATATTGAAATAGTTATAGCAACCTGATTTGTTTGTCCTCATTTTCACATTCACGGCTTGCTGACGGACACGGAAGGAAAACATTTTACGTAGAAGACGTCCGTCATCAGCTGGAACTGGCATCTACGCCACTGTGTGGAAAGCTTCTAGGCGAAATGAGGATGAGAAAAACAGAGATATGAATTAATTTCTACTACACGATGGCTATGACGTCACAATTGTTTATATCCGACCACAGTAACAGACTTTATGGTAGGCGGGTTCGAATTCAAGATCTATATTGTTAATGGAATACCGTGTCCGACTCGTTGGCTGAACGGTCAGCGTACTGGCCTTCGGTTCAGAGGGTCCCGGGTTCACTTCCCGGCCGGGTCTCCGATTTTAACCTTAATTGGTTAATTCCAATGGCACGGGGCTGGGTTTATGTGTTGTTTTCATCATAATTTCATCCTCATCACAACGCAGGTCGCCTGCGGGCATCAAATAGAGAGACCTGCACCTGGCGAGCCGAACCCGTCCTGGGATATCCCGGCATTACAAGCCATACGACATTTCATGGATACCGTGAAGCATCCCTTAATGATTTTGTGACCCATGAGGACGCGTGTGCGAGAGGTCATTGTCATTCGGTATCCCTATATTTATATATTTGTGTATTTATTTAATTCTAAATATATTCTGCAGGAGAGAAATAGTCCAATTACAATAGACTGTACAACGAAATGGATAATAGCACTAACCAGTGAAAAAAAAGAAATAAGAACACATATTAAAAAAGCGTATTAAATGTGACTTATACAATATACTGTAGAAATATTGCAATCATATTATTGAAACGTAGTCTAATAATGACAATAACATGTGCACAAGATTTGTCGAGAACAATAATTTGAACGACGATTATACTAATAGGGTACAGAAATGTAATAATGGTATATTAAGTTATTCTTTCTTTCTGGCATCATAATATAATTTTAATAACATATAGTGGCATTAACTTGCTGAGTATTTCTTTAATCAAAAATGAAAATTTGGAAAAATGCATGTCAAAATCAATCTGTATTCTCTGTAACATTAAAATACCTATATTTCACACACGCTCACTGGTGGTGAATTCTTGTGATATCATTTGTTCCTTCGTATACAATAGAATGCTTGCCGTACTCGTAAATTAGAACTTCCGACATTAAAGTTAATTGTTCCACGCGAGGAGATGAATCCCATCCCGTATATTGCTCCTTGGGTGTGGAGAAATAGAGTAGAGGAAGAGAAAGGCTAAAGGCGACTTCAGAAATGTTTCTGAAACCACCCACAAAAAAGAATGGGTAGCAAAAGATTTAGTTATAAAAGGAATGGCATTCAGTCTCAGAACTATGCTCTATTGGTGAAAAATATCTAATTCTAATTCAGAAGTTTCCATTCGAAATTCCTAGGCGGGCAATAATTCCATTGTGGAGATTTATCTCCCGTATGCAGTTATCAGACTGTGCCTCTTATAAGGGCTTCTGATAAGTTCACCTGCGTACACCCCAGCGTCAGTGGGTAGGCTCTGACACATCCCACTCTGATGAGTCTAGTGTCAGACCTAAGTCGAAACGCTGGTTAATAGAGCAAACACCTGAAGAGCCTTACATGTGATATGTTTTTGAAATTTTTGACATGCTCTATTGGTGAAAAATATCTCATTCCCTCCATGGAAAATTAGAAGTTTCCATTCAGAATTGCTAGGCGGGCAATAGTTCCATTGTGGAGATTTATCTCCCGTATGCAGTTATCAGGCTGTGCCTCTTATAAGGGCTTCTGATATGTTTTTGACATTTTGAGGCGTTCTTTACCTTGCGGTCAACAAGGTAGTTTGGTAATGGTTATTTGAAAGATGCAGATACTGCCAGCAAGGAAGAAGAAGATTACCTGGTGGAACGCCTGCTTCCAGTAAAGTTAAACTGAAACTGCATTGTCCTACATAAGAGGCAGTGGTATCCCAACGGTGCACTAGCCGTGAGCGTCTTGGAAAGGTGTAGCAATCCAACTGATGAGTCCACTGCTACACTTGGGCGAGGACGAACTTAAAACTTATCGAACATTTACCTTGAGCTTGCATCCGGGAGATAGTAGGTTCGAATCCCACTATCGGCAGCTCTGAAGATGGTTTTCCGTGGTTTCCCATTTTCACATCAGGCAAATGCTGGGGCTGTACCTTAATTAAGGCCACGGCCGCTTCCTTCCAACTCCTAGGCCTTTCCTATCCCATCGTCGCCATAAGACCTATCTGTGTCGGTGCGACGCAAAGCCCCTAGCGAAAAAAAACATTTACCTTGATGATGTATTTCATTCCTTCACCCCTTGTCGTATGCATATTTGTCCCAATTCGTCCTCTTGTATTCCAACTTTATCTTCATATTATTATCTTTCTTATATCTTTAATTTTTTTGTTTTCTAGTGGCTATAATTCGCACCGACACAGATAGGTCTTATGGCGACGATGGGATAGGAAAGGCATAGGGGTTGGAAGGAAGCGGCCGTGGCCTTAATTAAGGTACAGCCCCAGCATTTCCCTGGTGTGAAAATGGGAAACCACGGAAAACCATGTTCAGGGCTGCCGACAGTGAAATTCGAACTCCGGACGCAAACTCACAGCCACGCGCCTTTAACCGCACGGCCAACTCGCCCTGTTTTCTTATTTTTAAAGGCTCCGCTCACACTTATTCGTCTTCTAATATAATTCCACGCCTTCTCTCCACAGACACCTCGAAACATACCTCATAGCCGAGTATCTCGTCTCCTTACTCCCAAGTCTTCCCAGTCCAAAGTTTACAACATTTTAGTAACACTACTCCTTTGCCGGAAATCACCAAGAAGAAATCGTGATGCTTTCCTTTGGATCTTCTCCAGTTCTCGTGTCAAGTAGCCCTTGTCTGGGTCGCATACACTGGAACCATACTGTAATTGGACAGCCAGTTCAGACAGGAGGATAGCATGGAAAACGAGATTATATCCAAGGCAAAGTCTAACGTTTCTTGTAATTAATATTACGTTATTATTATTTTTAATGTTTTAGTGTAAATGAACATAATGTTTACCTTTCAACTCATGTACCTAGATAACTGTTTATGGTTACACTTGTATTTCCGTTACTTTACTATGTATTATGTCCTGTTCATGCACAGTTTATATCTTTAATTTGTATGCTACTTTTCCATTATGACTTTTTATATTTCTTTTTTACATTTTACGCTCCGGATTTTTTTTTAAATCTTATTTTATTTTATTTGTTGAGTTTTGATTTCCTTCTTCATGACATGTTCTCTAAATCTGTTATTTAGCATAGTTATTTTCATTTTATAATATTTATACTGTATATACATGCATTATATATATATATTCCTGTAATTTACGAGCCCTAATTTCGCCTCTGCTAAAGTCAAGTAGTAATACAAAATATAGAAAATGAATCGAAGGAACCTGTCTGAAGTTAAGTGTAAGAGAGGGCCATAAAGCCCTAATGATGCCACTGCTGAAGTCAAATAATAATAAAAATATGAAGTGAAAGAATCTGTCTGAAGGCCTGCGATTTGATTGCTCGACCGGATAAAAGAGAAGACTAATCGAGTGTTGGACAGGCTATTCCGCAATGCCGGAGTTCTAGAACAATGGGGATCAACTGAAAAATGTATCCTCTGATAGGTCGCCAATTTCAGCTGTGAAACGTGGAGTGATGATGGTGGTTCATCACTGGGCCCGATAGTGCTTTCGCAGCTCTACCGGCCTTATGAGTGGCTTCTTCGATAACATACTGATGCACTGGTCGTGTTCCGAATGCCATAACTCGGCACCCAGCAACTTCAATACTGTCACATTCATTGATGAGCCTGGAACTTCGAGGGAAGATCCGTTTTGCTCCGGTCACTTCCACGATACTGATGGAAAAGTACAGCTTCCATGAGGGAATAGCGACAGGCAGCTAATATTACAGTACATCACAAATAATTTCACAGGTAAACCAGAGTGTTTTTAAAAATGAATGGTGAAAAAGTAAAGCTGGTTTTACTTTATTGAACTGATATACAGAATGAAGCCAAATTCCACCAACAAACTTCCGGAGGTTGTTCAGAGATACATTCTGAGTATAATGGTGTAAGGAACCCGTGGTCTCTGGTAGTTCGTTAAATAATAACAATAATGCATATATATATATAGCCGGTCCAACATTCGATTAGTCTTCTCTTCAATTTGGTCGAGCTAGCACTTCGTAGGCCTTCAGACAGGTTCCTTCGATTCATTTTCTATATTTTGTATTACTACTTGACTTTAGCAGAGGCGAAATTAGGGCTCGTAAATTACAGGAATATATATATATATAATGCATATAGGTCAAAGGCATTCATTTATACAACTGTAGGCAACTGCTTCCCCTAGTGCTTCGTCACTGCACTGCCCTACGTAGGAGACTTGCAGTGGAGTCGCAACGACGCACCAGCGCCAGTGTCTTGGAAAGGTGTAATATTCCAACTGATGAGACCACTGCTACATTGGAACGAAAAGCTGGTAATTTCACGACTGAAAAATCCTAAAGGCTTTAAGAGCTTATATTTTTAACAATAATGTAATTATGATTTATTCGGTTTGTTTCCACAGTCGTCCCTGTGTCTATGAAAAAACCTTCACAACAGTGACAAAGCCTGAAATATGCAATAACCAAAACGTAGAACACGAAACACAGAATAGCAGGTTAATGCAAATGTTTTTCCGATTTTTGTCGTTAAGAAAACGCGCAATTTTCAAAGGAAATTCATGTTTTGTTTATTCAAAATATTGACCATCAGCTTCTACACACTTCGCCCATTTTTCAGGTAACACCTTGCCAGAAAAACTGCTTGTCTTTTGCGGCAAACAATTCGTCGAGCCATTTTCCAACTTCCTGGAAATTGCTGAAGTGCTGCTCTGCGAGCGTGTGGCCCATTCATGCGAAGAGGTGATTGTCAGATGGCGCCAGGTCGGGGAAGTACTGCGCTGCGGGTGCTGAAGGATGTCCCATCCAGTGTATTTCACTGGTTTTGCTGTGTAAAACGGCGCATTGTCATGTAACAAAATCACTTTTCCATGTCTTATGGCATGTTCCGGTCGTCTTTCTATCAATTCATGATTTAAATTAGTGATTCATTGGCGAAGAGGGTCATCATCAAATGATGCCTGCAATTGCTCGTCTTCGCACTTTTGTGTTCTAGCGGAGCGCCCACTGTCTTTCACAATGAAATCACCACGTTTAAATTGTCAACTAACAATGCTTTCATTCCCCACCCTGAAGGGGTGGGGCGGGCCACCTAGAAGGTATCGCCCTCTCTCTGGCCAAGAGATGCGGGCAGGTTGGGGAGATGTGATGGAAGAAGGATGTGGGTAAAGGATGTGAAGAAGTAGGAGATGGGATAGGAATTATGTCTATGCCTAGGGATTGAACAAACGCTTTATTTAATTCATAAGTACATAGTAAAGCACATAGATGATTTACGGAAGGGTGTGAGGGAAAGGGTGTTGTGCAAGGGGGAGAGATGAAGTTTGGAAGGAAGTGCCGGGGTAAAGGTGCAAGGTGAGGACATGGAGGGTGGCTGTCATATGATTGTGGGAAGCGATGAGAAGACGAAGGAGTTCAAATTTTAGGAGGGGCGGAGGGATAAAACCAGTTGGAGGAAGGGGTGGACACACTGGTGAAGATAGGTAAACAGGAGGAGGATCTGGCCTGGGGGCGACGAGACGTTTGATCAGGGGGTTGGCGACCGGGTAAGGTTGGGGAATGAGAGGGTTCCACTCGATAATGTTGGCCGTGGACACTGGCACCGGTGGTGATGAGCTGGAGGACGGCCTCAGATGTAGACAGTTGGAGCCAAACCAGAAATGTTGGACCATGGGCGTTCCGAATCCGGATAGCACGTCGGACCGGAATGCCCGCTGCACGAAGTTCTTGTAGAACGTCCCTGTCGGAAATTTCAGGTGGAATTCCACGTAGTACGCAGCTATGCACAGTTGGAGGGGACTGTGAAGATGACTGGGTCGATGATGTCTGGACGGCGGCTGCTGCGGTGTTGGCTGGCGAAGATATCGATGGCGAAGCGGCGATAGTTGAGTCCGGCGTGCTAGCAGGGAGTTGCTGAAGGGCAGTGGACGAAGAAATTGGGAGAGATGACGACATAACAGGTGAGGGGTGACCAGTGGTAACTGTTGTGACAGGAAGAGAACAAAGGATACTAGCGGACGTCGTGGTGGTGGTTGTTGGGAAGGAGGGTGTTGATGGTGCCAACCCCTCCGGACATTCAAGCCCAACTCTTCGAATCACCAACACTTGTCCCAGTTGTTCACGAGCCCTCATCCTGGACGACGCATAGTTCTTATAATGGATCGTCGCGCGGAAGCGAAGAGGCGGCGGAGGGCGTCCTCTCCGCTGAGATGCACTAGAATCTGCGTAGAGGGTGTAGAGGTGTGGCCAATCGTTAGTCTGTAGGCGTTATGTACCGGGAAGTCAGCGGCGAGTAGGTCATCGATGATATCTTCTTCGCAGATGTCTGGATCCACTCCGGGGATGATACAATAGGCCACGGTCATGGGGAGATCAACAGCCAACGAGGCGTCAAGCTATATGCTGATTAGGGTCGGCTAGGTGGCAGGTAGAGATGAAGCCCGCCCGGCCGAGCAAAAATTGGAAGTTGCGACGGCGGAGAGTATGTCCACTTTTGCGTATGTGGTCAAGTGATCGATGGAGAAATTATCAACACCATGTCTCACATGTTTTAATCAATGGAGCGTGTTCACCATATGTTTCTACCAGCAAACGATGACTTTCCACAGCCTTTTTCTTCTGATTAAATAAGAAAATCAATACGTGCCTCAAATATTCCTTTTCAGGCACAAGCGTTGACATGATCACTGAACCATACAACACAGACGCTAGTGTTTGGCGGACTCAAATTATGTGTGTTAGTAGATTATTGTCAGACGAACAAACTAACCTATGTGTCAAATTCATACGCTGCGTACTATTCGCTGGCGCCATCTCTTAAGGAAACCGGAAAAGACTAACGCATACACCTGGTAATGCCAGAAGCCAAAAGAAATAAAATTGTTAATGAATTCATCTACCTTGGATAATTCATTTCTATCCAGGGTATCTGTGAGCTTGATAATAAAGAGGTGTATAGCAATTGCTAGAAATGCAGTGGGCAGCCTTATGAATATACGGTCTGAAAAAAGATAACCAAACAAACACAAAGACAATGAGGGCGTGAGATATAAATCGAATAGATGCCCTTGAAATGTGGTGCTGACGACGAATGGTACGTATTTCTCGGACTGCCAGAAGAAGTAACATCTTCATTTAAATGCGCAGGCTATCCACATTTTGTGACGTTATATTTTACAATACTTTTGACATGTGAAAGCCGGCCCCGTGGTGTAGGGGTAGGGCGCCTGCCTCTTACCACGAGGCCCCGGGTTCGATTCCCAGCCAGGACAGGGATTTTAACCTGGATCTGAGGGCTGGTTCGAGGTCCACTCAGCCTAAGTGCTTACATTTGAGGAGCTATCTGACGGTGAGCTGGCGGCCCCGGTCCAGAAAGCCAAGAATATTGGCTGGGAGGATTCGTTGTGCTGAACACATGGCACCTCGTAATCTGCAAGCCTTCGGACTGAGCAGCGGTCGCTTAGTAGGCCATGGCCCTTCAGGGCTCGTGCGCCACGGTGTTTGGTTTTTTGGCATGTGATGCGCCGTGATTGAACTAGTCTTGAGAAACTAGTTGTCCAAGGGAAAGTAGGTGGAATGTGGATGGATTCCTCTATAGCCTTCTGTCACAGAAGCAGAAGATCAGCTGAAGTGGAGAGGGATAATCAGGAGATGTAAGTAAGTCATAGAATCACAATTCCTCAGCTAAGATGATAACGAATCGGAGTAAGAATAGGTTAACATTGTAACATACAGTTAATGCATTCAAACTGTCAGTTCCCTGATATAAAAACAATTATTGTTTTCTACAGTCTTTCTTTAACTTTACGTATCAGTCTTATTATTAACAGGGCATTTGTAGTAGACCGTTCAACATTCCCGAAGTTTCCTTATTCGCATGGGCATTGCACATGCCACTTGTTCCGTGTTCTTCATTTTATTTCTTCTAATCTCCAGCCTTTCCCACCTTATATTTATCATTCCTGACACACTAGATTTACCTTTGAAACCTATGTACGCGAACCTTGGAGTCTTTCTCTGTTCCTTTTCTACTGCACTTCATTGATGAGCCCTGTTTGGTTTGGTCTTTATTCTCTCCTTCTACCTATGTCTTTCTCCTTGCCTTGCGGACGGAGTCACCGTTTTGCTTGTCAGCTGCTTTCAGTAATAATCTCCGACCGCCTCTGCCAATTAAAAGCCAATCCTTTCCCTTGCCAACGCGAAAGATTGTGTTCGGAGATTTCTCGTTGGCGCGGGTTCAGTTGGCATGCCATAAACCCTTTGATCAGTCACACGTAAGACCCAATTAACACACTCCACTAGCTTTGTGAGGATCATGTTATGTCAGTCTACCATTCAACTGAAGTGTTTTTCTAACAGCATTTCTACTACTCAACTCTGTCTGGCTCATTAGGCACGGAGGACGTCTCTCTAACAGTATCTGACAATACTTGTGGCCGCATAAGCCGATGAAAAATTCCTCTCTCTCCAAAGAATTTGATGTTAACACGCTGTCATTGCTGGGGACTTTCTCCATTTTAGGAATGTATTTGCATGTTTCATTAATTAATACTCCAGACATGTAATGGTGTGTTCAGGTTATAGGAAATAAGTCAGAAACTTACTATTGCCCTTCATTCATCATATACTTTGTTATTCGCAATCTGTTAAGCTCGAGATCTCTCCGTCATTAATATTCTTTAATGTGTAGTCTAGTATCATCGTAATTATCTAAAGGTACTCTGCCGCTGCAATCGTTCTTGTTCTTTGACCAGTCATTTTCTATTTATTTGTATTTCCGGCATCTTGTGTAATGCATCACATCTTCCGTTATTATTCCTCGAGGTATTTTTCTTTCCTAAATTTTCCCTTCCAAAATATTCATTAGAAATTTGTTGTGTCTTATTCTTTGTATCTTTGCGTCGCGCCTTTCCTCTGTTGTTACTAAGAGGTGTCTTTTTTTCATCTCATTATTTTAGAGCGTCTTCGTTTGCCGTCTTTTCTGTCCAGGCAGCTTTTGTTATCCGTCTCCACAGTCACACCGCTAAGGCTTCTAGAGATTGTTGTCATCCTTTAAAGGAAACCAGCTTTCGCAGCCCTACAGAAGCACATTCCAAAAGAATGCCTTTACAAACTGTTTCTTTTTGTTAATGTTAGCTTTTTTTAATGTTCTTTCAGAAATAGTAATTCGTTTTCTAATTTCTGTGCTACATCGCTTGTCATTTTTAATGCTGTTGCCTATGCAACACAACTTATCAACTTGCTGCATTGATATCCATTTTACTCTTTGGCGTTCTTTATTCTCACGGTTTACTTGCTATCATAATTTTTGTTTTACTTGTATTTACTACCAGGGAATGGGTCACAATATCTTACGAAAGTGCACGGGTTCGGTCTCTCAGAAACATTATGAAAACCGGGCGAGTTGGCCGTGCGTGTAGAGGCGCACGGCTGTGAGCTTGTATCCGGGAGATAGTAGGTTCGAATCCCACTATCGGCAGCCCTGAAGATGGTTTTCCGTGGTTTCCCATTTTCACACCAGGCAAATGCTGGGGCTGTACCTTAATTAAGGCCACGGCCGCTCCCTTCCAACTCCTAGGCCTTTCCTATCCCATCGTCGCCATAAGACCTATCTGTGTCGGTGCGACGTAAAGCCCGTAGCAAAAAAAAAAAAAAACATTATGAAATACGTTCTTAAGACATTTAAAATTACTAAATTCTTTTCAGGCTTATTCTTTTCCTTGTTTCGTAGAGGCCCCCAGGACCACGTGACTCCTGACTCCGGTGAGCTTTTTAACCCTTTACAACCAAAGGTACTCCTTCCACCCCGTCAACATCCACGCGTACGTGGGCCCTCCCCATCGCATTACCACAGGCTTCAGGAGTACCTCTGGCTCAACCTCAAAGACATTACCGACCTATGGTCGTGCAAGCTGTACTTGCGCCTTGCAGTACGTACCCATGGCCAGTAGGCAGTAATGTTCGGTCTTTGAGTGATACAAGCTTAGCGTGAAAAATCGTAATATATACCCCGTTATGGCAATCCACACCACATACGAGTGTTAAGCTATTAGCCCCAGTTAAGAAATGCTGGTAAATCTAAAACACTGAACGTAAGATGATCATTGAAGCTTGAAATTTTCTTCACCAAACGAGAATGAAAAATAATTCATGCAGTAAAGGGTTAATTACTCTTCTATTCCTTCATTTTTTGTGCTGTGTGAGTTGCTTTCCTCTCCTGAGTCCACTTAACTCACACTGTTTCAGCTGTCAGTGACTGGAGAGTGTCAGATGTTCCGATGAGCATTCTATATTTATCCTTGTTGAATATATCCGTGCTATACATTTTAAAACCAGTTTCGTCCATTTAGCGTTTGTCCCATTCCCTCTAGAAAGGGTGTTGAAGATTCTTGAGGCCAGTCTCTTGTTGTCCATTCTGACTATGTGACCGCAGAAGATAAGTCTCCTCTTTCTCATGGCTGTTGTTATGGTCCCTGAATGTTGGTAAAGCTCGTTGTTATGCTTGATTCTATATTCAACTCGCTATTTAATGGGGCCCATTATAAGTGCAGCGTTATCATCACATTATTATCACAGTACTAAGAAATTTAATCACCATTATACTGATTTATAGGGGCTGCCTGGCCGAAGCGGTAAAGGCGTGCTCGGCTCCTCCGGAAGGACGTGGGTTCGAATCCCCGTCAGGAAGTCGTAAAATTTAGATCCTCAGAAATACTGTCTTACTGGTTTTCCCAACTGAAATGAACATAGGAATGGCGTGATTAATAGCAATGCTTTCATATGAAATACTCCATCAAATGAAAACCACACATTATCTCACTTTTAACGAACACTACTACGCTGCCGATCCAACAGTCCAATTTTACAGAGCTGCAATGACCAGGCCGTAGACAGCCGTGATCCGTGGACACTCTTAATTTTTTATCGGCGGCCGGGGGGTTTTGAATAGTGGAGAGTACCAGGGCAAAAACGTTGTCTGTTTACTTCTCTGTTTCGTAGGAGTACCCGATGAGTCGGAAAACCTCAATTCACTACTCTGGCGGGGGAAAAGACTATCTGACTTGGAGGCAAATTTTTCCTCCAAGCCAGAGGAGAAACCCCATCTTTGCTGCTAATATGGAATAAATGAATGTAGATTTAATAAAAGTGAAGAGGAAGAAGCCTTTCTTAAGAAACGGCTCTTTTTAGTGAATTGTAGTGCTATAATTTGGAATAGGCCAAAATTATAATTCTAGACCAGTTCATACTACTATCACTACTACTAAGAGAGCCTTTACCTAAAGTGTGCACACTACTCATTCAAAACAGCGCGTCAGAGTAGGGAAAAAATAGCTGGAATACTACGATGAACCAGTGGGTTACGTACCAGCAGTATTAGAAAGTGTATGAACCGGAGGAATGGCGTGCTAAAGGAGAAAGTTATCTAATTTCCCAACTGTTCCCCTCCAATATTCTGTACGCAGCAGTAATCCCATCTATTGGAGTTGAGTGTCAGCATAAAAGACAAAGAACGTGACAACAAGCAACGGACAATGTAATATAATTGTTGACCAATGTTATGCGCTTTCGATATTGTAGGCCTTCACATTTAATTTCTTCCGACTTTGAAATACCAATCTTATCATAATCGGTATGATAAAACTGAATAAAACGTAAATGATCGGATATTGTATTCTCTATAACTTTTCGATAGGACCAATAACCTAGCTATTTAAAAATAAAATTTTAAGTCCCTTCCCCTAAACTACCATTTCATCCAGGGTGAATACAATTGTTTACAGCTTAAACTGTAGTTTATTATTCCTCGAGTGTATATACAGATTTTCATTATATTCTGTTCACCCATTTTCTCGTGGCTCGGCGGTGATGTGGACGTAGCATCAAAAATACAAATTCATGAATATCTGTGTTGTAACTGTTCCACCTCGTCATGACACTTGGGGAGATGAAAGTTATTATCTTGGGACACATGAATATTAAATAAACTAATTGTGGCTTTCCCGCAAATTGCCACGCAAATAGAAACAATAAACATTCCATGGTTCCCCATTTCTTTATGTAATGTTTGGGCGCCATGGTTACAGTTTTAAATAAGACTGTAAACCAAAATTTATATTTACTAGCATTGAGACTTATAATTGAATCACAGGGGTAGGATTTTAAATAATTAACCATTAAGTATCGCTTAAGAAAGAAAATTAACGCAATATCAAATACAAATGAATTTATTATACAAAAAATGAGATGAATCGGAAAAGTTTCCTTAAAGCGTGGAGGGATTTAGAATTTACTGAATTTACTAATTGCTTGCTTTATCTAATTGAAGCTCACCAATTGCAGCTTCCGTTGAAGTCATCTGGTTTCCATGGTTACTCGTTCTCTTCTTCTCGATGTTGGATTTGCTCCATGGACATCCTTCCTTCCTTCTCTGATATGGTACGGGCTATCTGGACAAACACTCCCTACTTGCCTAGTCTTTAAATTAGACATTGGCCCTATACTTGTAAAAACTGATCAGCGTTGATCGTATGAGGAGAAAATTCAGAGATATGAATTTTTCCATATTAGTAGAAATCTCAATCCAACAAGTATACTATTTATACGGTACAGACTTGTACCAAATTCCGTAGACTTGAACTTGAACATAGTTCTTCGTCCAGAAGATTTACTGACAATAACACAAGCCGTAAGCTTGTTTCGTTTCACGCAGATCCGATAACATGACCGCATCTAAGTACTGTATCGAAGCGATAACACATTGTACAAATATCTACGTCGCGGAGCGACCACACACTGTTTCAAAAATCAAATCACGTCGTTCAAAGTAGATGTTCACAGTAGAAGTACTAGTGATGTAGTATCTCGTAGTTAGGTTGTAAGGTTGTAAGGTCGTAAGGTCCCGTTCTCGTGTTGAGAATCAGTATATATCCGGGATCACCCCCACTCTTGGTAACAGTTCAATCTCAAAACTCATATGCAACGAAGTATCTGATTCGATAGATCGAAGCATCAACTCCCCTTCCCTTCTTCCTCGACAAGTCCAGAAGGCGTGGCGATGATATAGCTGACCAGCTTGCAAGCCTCGAGCGCGGGTCGCTGTTTACTAGCCTTGGTCATAAAATAAACCCATGACTCACGCAAAATCCCAAGCTTCAAGAATAACCCTCCGTATACACAAACATGAGATGAAATGAAAACAACTATGTCTCAATATATTGAATTCTTATCCTACATAATATAATAATTTAAATAATAAAACGATGTTATATACACAATATGGTTCCAAAATGCCTTGATTACAAATGATTGACGTTGAATAAATATGTTATTACAAATAATTGCCGATGGCGGATAAACTTTATATCAAATGATATCGCGTAAAATGATATTATATTAAATTAGTAGGGCTGGAGAAGCCTGGACGGTTACAGTGTTATCATAGCCGATACGGTAAAAATGTATAAGACATAAATGAAAGGAAATTAAATTGTATATAACTTTAGTTATGTATTATTTATCGATAGGATCACTAATAATATAAATATTTGAGAATTAAAATTTAGGCCTTCCCCTAAATTACAATTTCACTCAGGGTGTATAAAATGATTTATAGACTATATTTTAGTGGCTCATCCTCCGACTTCACATACCGATTTTCATTAAATTCTCTTCAGCCGTTTTCTCGTGATGCGTGTACAGACAGACAGACAGACAGACAGACAGACAGACAGACAGACAGACAGACAGACAGACAGACAGACAGACAGACAGACAGACAGACAGACATTACGGAAAAATAAAAAGTGCATTTCCTTGTTACTGTGGAAATGACCGATACGGAAATACCATTCTTTTTAAATTCTGAGCAATGTACAAACAAAACTCTTATTTTATATATATAGATTAGACAATCCAGTCCTAATTATCAGTTAAATCCCACAGTACATTTATGTGTCATCTTTACAGTCACTGGGCTGAAGTAAAGTGTGCTCCAAATACAAGCACTTCTTTGCACTGGAAGAATGATTAGCACACCATCTTGTTCTATTCCCATATTTTTCCTGTTATTATTTCTTCTTTCAACCCAATTCGTTACAAAAATGGACGTAATATTTATGTACAGAAACAGAATTACTACTACTACCTAAATATTCTCATTCCCCCCTTGAAGGGGGAGGCGGGCCTCTTAGACGGTAACGCAGTCTCAGGCCGGAAGATTTGTTACAGTGAAGGAGATGCATGGAGAAGGTTAGAGGGTTGGCGGCCGTGGCCTATACTAAGAACTGTCCTGTCATTCGCCTTAGTGGAGGAGAATGGAAAACCATGGAAACCCATTCTCGGAACAGGCGACGGTTGGAGCCAGCCATGACGTCCAGCCGTGTCCCGTCTGCGAATGCAGAGGCGTAGAGCCACCGTAGAGCCATGACCAACCCTCCTCTGCTCGGTTGGCCGGTCAGAGTGCAGATTTGTTGGAACATGGACTAGCCATGGCCACTTGTGGGCGGAGACCCACTCTGCATCTACCGACCAGAGAATAAAATGAATAACAAACTTACATGACTGCACGGATTGGATCTGAGAGGCTCACAGAGCACTAAAATGTCCCATAGATCACGATCAAAAGCTAACACTTTGTCATAATTTTTTTGTGTTACTAAATTCAGACAAGAAAGTAACGAAACCCTCAAGGAACCAACTTATTTCATCTCTGAGAAAATCAAGGAAACAGACGTACGTGAGTCTCACAGACACTCCCTGCGCTATTGGTTTAATATTTAAGTGACATTATTTTAGAATGGTTGATAGTACATTTAGCACTTATCCATATTTGTTTTTACTGTCCGTCAAAATTGCAACGTTATATGTAAATCATATGCAGTGTATAGCAATCCAATTAATGTTGATTCCATGTATGTTTGAAATGTAAACTTTATTACATTCAAAATGACACAGTGTGAAACTTCATCAATTTATGTTCCGGGAGGTGGGCAACATACCATCGAACCACGCAACAGTATGTCAGGCTAAACGATGATTCTTCTTATTATTATTACTATTCGCCAGCTTCGTTTTTAAGGAGTAGTGTGCCTGAGTCTTAGCTGGAGGCCGCGGATTCGATTCCTGGCAATCTAGAGTTTTTTAATTCTGGCCTGAGGGTTTGAATACTATTCACCCAGCCTAATGTGGACAACAGAGGGGAGGTTTAGTATGAGAGGTGGTGTATTCGGTCAAGAAAGCTGACCAATATGGCTGAGAATGTCATAATATTTACCATATGGTACTTCAGGATCTACAGGTCATCTAGCAGGGCAGCAGTGTAACGGACTCTTCACTTCATCGGCAACTACTGTTATGAAATTCGCCACGCACATAACCTCTTTTCTACGATTAGTATGGACTTACCCTCATCATGATATAAACTGCATTTTTTCTCCAACTGGAACTTGCATACTTCTGTGAACTTGCATACTTCATACTTTGCATGAACTCTACTCTATTCATCTTCACCATCTTCGATAAACTAACTTTGCCGGCTGACGTCACGTGACCGCCTGGTTTATTCGCGCATGCTTCACTAATCTCTGGAATCTTCCAGATATATTTCTCATTCTACTCCACACTATAAATACCTGGCCTCCTCTGGAAATATTGAGATGGACTTAGGCCTGTGTGGAGGGAGCAACATCTTACGTCAACTTCGTCCTTAATTACATGTGCCCAGAAGTCTTCATTTGCGGGCAGTTCAATTTGCTTCATGATGAGGTATGACAAACTGATTTCTTTACTGTAAATATTTTTAATTGCATTGGGACAGACTTTCCCGGCAAAATTAAACTGGGAGCATGGCATTTCCAGGCCGAAATTTCACTTGCCCCTTTTGTATTTAAAACTTTTCATTGACGCTATTGAAGTGTGCGTGTGGTGTATTGGCAACTGTGCGACTTCTGCTGTACACACACTTCTATTCGTTCAGTGCTTCGGGATATTGTGAAACTGGTTTAATGGAACTACATTGTGATTATTCGGCTGTAGAACTACGTTACCTAGTGTTAATCTGTGTGATAACGGAAGTGGTGGTGACCTGCATATAGTATTTGCATTTTGCTCAGATAATTTTTCAGCTGGTATACTTGAATTTGCTAACTGAACATCTTCCCTTTCTTGTCGTTCTGGGTTTCTCTTTTTATTGCAGTATTCATCCTTTCCTTGTTTGTCCCTTTCCTTTCCTGCGGCATTTTCTCTTTTTCCTTTCTTTCTCTTGGATATCTTATCTCTTTTTTATATAATGAATTTGTAATCCGTGTAAGTGGTTGGGAAAATGTTATATTTGTATAGTCCTCCTTTCATGTAAATTGTCAGAGGTTTGATTTATTATTTCAATATATATATATATTTCTAAATTTTATATTGGTTTCTGATCTATTTTCACTTATCATGTCCCTTATTCCTCCTTACATTTTTCTTTAACTTTCCAGGTTATGTAGCATCCTTTCCTTTGCCCAATATCTTGTTACTCAGCAATGCTTGTTGGAGATTTCTAAGACCACGGCCTCCATTCTTAATTTCATAGTTACTTCATTGCATAAATCTTACTACTTGAGGGGAAACTATTCTTAGATTTTCCCTTAGCACTATTATACATAATATATGTATATTACTCCCATGGCCCCGTTACAGCAGTCGCCTTAGCAAGTCATGGACCTAATGCGCTGTTACGCCATCTGTATTCTTCTTCTTCTTCTTCTAGTTTCCCGGCTATATGTTTAAATGGTTAGGGTGCTGGCCTTTGGTCCAGAGGGTCCCGGGTTTGATTCCCGGCCGGGTCGGGAGATTTAATCGCGTCTGATTAATACTTATGGCCCGAGGACTGGATGTTTGTGTTTGTCCCAACACTTTTATTTTCATATTCAGACAACACACTACACTACCAACCACCACAGAAACACACAATAGTAATTACACACCTCCATATATGTTTGGCGTTAGGAAGGGCATCCGGCCATAAAACAGGACCAAATTCACACGTGCGGCACAGTTAGTACTCGCGATCCCACAGATGTGGGAATAGTGGTGGAAGATTATTATTATTATTATTATTATTATTATTATTATTATTATTATTATTATTATTATGCGAATAAGCCCATTAAGACTACGCACAGTACTTCCAGGCGTGCATTTACCCCTTCCTCCGAGCCCATATTTCTTTCATTTCTTACTGTGGGCTTCCTTTCTGTGTTCAGACCAGGTTGTTCCAGTCTTCTTCTTTGGCCTTTCCTCTTGGTCAACTTACCAGTTGTAAATTTTGGATCTGAAAGATTACTATGTTTTGGATATCTGCTGGTGTAATTCCTGTCTATTTCAAATAGGTTTTGATTTCGCCAATCCATCTCATTGTGCCTGTTTTAACCTTACTCATATTTTCATAGAATTCGACAATTTTGGGTAAGTCTGTCTGGATGCAACCTTTTAATGTGTCCATATAAACTTAGCCTGCGTTTTCTGATGCCTCTGTAAATATTTGTGTATTGTTTGATTTCCTATCTGCCTCTATGTTGTGGTTGTCCGTTGGTATGTTTGGGCCTAGAAATTTTCTTATGATTTTGGGTTCCTTTTTCTCAATGTTTTCAGTGTCTGCTTTCCTGTTAAAAACTAGCGTCTCTGATTCATAAAGACATTCCGGTTTATATTATTATTATTATTATTATTATTATTATTATTATTATTATTATTATTATTATTATTATTATTATTATTACAGGTCCGATTCCTTTGCAGAAAGGTCAGCGATAAATTATTTTGTTCAGTGGTCCTGCGATCGATTCTCGCCTCCGGCTCTAGGTGTGTGTGTTTGTACCAAACTTTTCATGTTAATATTCAGACAGCAGTCCACACTACCAACCTCCACAATACGTAATAATGATTACATCCCTCCATACAGGATTAGCGTCCGGGAGGGTTTCCAGCCGTAAAGGAGAACCAAATCCACATAATGTGTGTGTGCGCACGTTGTGTGTTCGCACCCGCAACTACATATGTTTACGAAGTGGTATAATAATAAGAAGAATACAATGATAATTTATAATACACTGTCTTTGTATCCCATGCCAGAGGCAAGTGTAAACATTGATTGCTTTTGTAAATATTAGGCTTAAATTGGTAATCTTCAAGTATCAGTCTATTTTCGTTAATGCATGAGGGTTTTCTGTTTATGACGTCTCGCGTGAGTTATGCATTAGGAGTGAATCTACGCGCCGTATATCTGAGTGCGCAATTCTTGTGACATGTCTTCTGCATGAATGATCACGTTTTCGTACTCCATTCAGTCTGTTCATCGGTAAACAAAACAACTGTCAGTGCCATGCACGAGAATATGAACTATCTCTAAAAAGCTTCGGTCCGAGCTCGATAGCTGCAGTCTGTTAAATGCGCTCAGTATCCAGTAATCGGGAGATAGTGGATTCGTGCCCCACTGACGGCAGTCCTGAAGATGGTTTTCCGTGGTTTACCATTTTCACACCAGGCAAATGCCGGGGCTGTATCTTAATTAAGGCCACGGACGCTTCCTTCCCATTCCTAGGCCTATCCTATCCCATTGTCGCCATACGACCTATCGGTGTCGGTGCGACGTAAAGCAAATAGCAAAAAAGCTTCGGGATAGAAACAATCTCGGGGAAAGTCTTTTGAAAGCAAACTTTCTCTATTTTATCACTACTTACATATGCTAAAAAATTGTTCTCAAGGAAATTTCAGTTGTACTACAAACTGTACTAACCCCTTGGATTACAATCACTTTTGTAATTAACATCATTGGGCAGGGAACGATGCAATTTGTAACCTTCTGGTCATTCTTGGCTGAAGTCACTATTTAGAAACGTAATTTCTAAGGGCAGTGTGGACATCTTCAGTACCGTACCTTTAAAGCTGGTCTTCCTTGTACCTCTTGCCCAGTCATCCACATAACACAATTTTCCGGATGTTGTCTCAGGTATATCGGTAATATAAGAAATGAAAAGGAATGGGTCAAGCACGGGTCCTTGAGGTCGACCATTATTTAACTTTTCCCACTACTCATTGAATCACCTTTTATGACTCCAAACATTATGTCCTTCAACATGCTGTTGATAATGCGAGGCACGGTTTTACAGGGATTTGTAAATCAAGGTTCCTTTATTCACGAACGTTCATAATAAAACAATAATAATCAACACGGAAATTGTTGATTTCCTTCCTGTTGTCATTGATGTAAGTTACTCGCCTCCAATGTCAATTACCATCTGTGAACTTTACGGGAGGAGATGTATGTCGTGCCCTTGGAACTGATGTAGTTTTGATTTGAAGAAACCAGTGAGCCAACAGCCAAGAACAGCATCATGTAAGGTTTCTCCTGGAATGTGGTTATACGAGTGGAAGAGGTGATATCGGAAAGCGCACGTATGGAGGAGTAGGGAGGGCGGGGATCTGTCCACCAGCCGAGTTCTTAAAATCTCCTTTCGTCAAATTTGTCCGAATGTGGACGTGCATTATCATGGAGTAACTCGGACCTCCAGCTCCTCTGTCTGCAACAACGGGGACGATGAAAAGGAAAAGGATCAAATAGTGAACTTCTAAAAAAAACTGTGACGCGAAGAAGTGCAAGTATATTCCTATAATTTCCGATATGTTGCGACATATAGATAATAAAATCCTTCGAAACAATCGAAAAGGCATGGATGAGAGAGCGGTACGTCAGAATTCCAAAACGTCGAAAATCACCAGTGTTAAACGTCAGAAAGCTTGTCAGGTGTGTGTCAAAGTTAATGCAGCCGAGCGTTGCAGGGCAAGTTCTGCGGTAGTGGAATCCCAGTCGAGCACATCTAGTGCCGCAGTTCTGATAAATGAACCCCATTGGCATGGATACTGATAGCCTTGGTCAGATCGATTTTATCTTGGGAATGGGTGAATTTCTGTATTTTTAAGAAACAAAATATAAAAAATAAAATTTGAAACCCATACTGACTAGAGATTAGTTTGACATTAATAATAATAATAATAATAATAATAATAATAATAATAATAATAATAATAATAATAATAATAATAATAATAATAATAATAATAATAATAATACAATATTTTGCTGTTTCCTTTACGTCTCACCGACTCTGGATGGGTTTAATAGTGACAATGGTATGGGGCAGGTCTGGAACTGGAAAATAAGTGATCGAGGCCTTAATTAAGGTACAAACTCAGCATTTGTCTGGCGTGAAAATGGCAAATCACGGAAAACAGTATTCAGGGCTGCCAACTGTAGGGTTCGATCCTACTATCTCCCGAATGTAAGCTCACATTTACGTGATCGGATTGGCATAGCCAAATTGTTCGGATTATTATTATATTTTTTAGAAGCGAATGGACCACTAAGGCTAACGCTACAACATTTATTTCTCTTCGTGCGGAGTTTTCTTTTTGTCCAATACTCCTTCATGCGTTCGCTGGCTTGCTTCCGTTGTTCATTTGTCCAGGCTCTTCCGGTATTCATAGTTCCTCCTGCGGCTTGAACGTCTTCCAAATCCTTCAGTGTGTTCCTAAACGCATTCCTTTCTAACAGCTGGTCTTCAAAGATACTTAACCTTTCCATATCCTCCTTAGTTTCCTTAATTCATGCTGTGTTGGTCTTTATCCTTCAGAAGTAGTCAAATATCTGTTTGGTAAGTTCGTTTGCGTACATTCTGTATAGATGTCCAAGAATCGCCAGCCTCCTTTTCTTCATGGTCTCTGAGATTCTTTCCACCTTCTGGTAAACTTCCTTGTTGCTCCGAAGTTTCCAGTTTGGATAGCTCCCATAATTTTTCTGAGGATTCTTCTTTCAAGGACCTCTAGCTTCTCCAGCTTGTAGTTCATGGACAGAAATTTACTGGCATACAGGCATTCTGTTTTGACCACGGTGTTGTAATATTTAATTTGGAATTCCAGGATAAGCACTTGTTGTTATTATTATTATTATTATTATTATTATTATTATTATTATTATTATTATTATTAATATTTCTCTCGGTGTTTTATATCCTTCAGATGTTGGTAGTTGTAGGAAATATAACAAGAAAGCTTATTGATCATAGCAACGTGATCTTCAGTTCTACATATAATTCCAACTACAGCGAAATAACTCTCCATTTTTAAAATCCCACTTGTACTGTATAGGATTCGAACCATGGCTGATTTGATGATAAGCCAGTAAAACCACTAGGCTGCGTCATCGTCTGTACAAGACAACGGGTGCTGTACCTAGAATATTTTAAGATCTCCAGATCTGTAGGTGTCTGGGATGTACAAATAATTATTTCAGTACTATTGTAAAATGTTCAATAGAATGCTATAAAATAATTGTTCTCCGAAAAAAGTAACGTAGTAATCTAAAAGTTAGGTGTGTATACGAGGGCTGTAAAGGAAGTAATGGCAATATGTGCTTGAATACGATGTCATCTAAAGTAGAACGACCATACCTTCACAGATTTTCATTGTAATCGTCTACATCGTCTTGCACCTATTGCCAGATGTGCGAAAGGTGCAGGATACCAGTAGAAGTGTCGCCTTTCCTGCTGTCTGTGATGGAGCGCCCTTCCATTTGAAGTAAGGCGTCTAGTGTATGGAAACTCTTCTCCAGAAAAAGTTCCTTTAGTTTGGAGAATAGATCGAACACTCATGGTCTCATATCCGGTGAATACGGTGGATGCACCAGGACCTCCCACTCCACCGTGCCGAAAATTCCCTCAGAGGAGCTGCATATTGAAATCGGGCATTACCTTGCACGTCAATGGACGGTGCTATTAGAAATGGGACCGATTTCTGGACACTGCCGGACAAATATGGTGTTCCAAATGATTAAGGTAGTAAGCGACATTCACCATTTCATTCGAAGGAAGTACATGACGCAGTATGAAACCCTGCACATAGTAGGTCAATGATAGCATCACTTTCCCCTTTTTATGGTTACTGACGAATTTTTGGTTTGCGGTGATGATGGATGACAACATTAATTTGACTGATATGTCAGTTCTAGCTCGTACGGTCATGCCCAAGTTCGGGGATATTTGATACCACATGTTCGTCGGCAGGACTTCCATTAGCGCAACTACTGTAGGTGCGTTGGGTAGCTCCACGTCCACTCCAATTGTGATGACAGCAGCAGCGCTCACAATTGTTTTAGGCAAAGTGATGGCAGTATTGCCACTACCTTTCTCCTGCTCTCGTAGGTATAATTCGAATAGGTTATGTTTAGGTATCATATAGTAATAATAATAATAATGGGAGAATGGCATATACAAATTTAGACCAGAAAATATTTATGCAAAACATCAGAAAGGGTAGGTCATTCTTTAAGAAAAAAAATTGATAGTCTTTGGTCACCTGCACAGAATGGACAAATACAGATTTACAAAACACATTTTTGAACAGTGTGTAAATAAGAAACCAAACGAGCATATTTCAAAGAAGCAAAAAATGAAATTCTCAACATTTAAAGAACGTAAATAGAAAATAAATTAGGAAAGCAATATTTGTGGTAAATTTCCAGAGACAGCCAAGAAGAAATCAGGCACGAAATGGACGGAAGCAGGAAAACAACGTCAGGGGAGCGGGAAATGATGAAGAAGGTTTTGAGAAGACAAGAAGAAGAAAACAGTTTCATGAGGTCCTAAGGTGGCCTAATTGAACGAATAAATATTATTTAAAATTATGCAGATACTCGGCAGATACCCCAATGTTTTAATACACCATCGCAGTCAGTAACTTCAAACTATGCGGTTTTATGTTATAAAACAAACAATATTTTTACACTTACCTCCGCGAGCCGAGCGATTGAACAAAATATTTTTTCAACGTTGAAGAAATGGATGTTGAGCAGAAGTGATACTAGGTGTGAATGTGGACAAGAATAAACCACGAGCCACATCTTCAGTGGCCACTGTGACCAACATCTTGCACACTGGATGATCTCCTGCAAGCCACTCCAAGTGCATTGGATATTCCAAAATACTAGGCATGTGTAATATGAAGATGTCACATGTCATGTTTCGTGTACTTCGAAGTGACTTGTATATTAACTGTAAATTTGTATAATTTAGACTCAATTATAATAATATATACTTGAAGTACAGAATTGTACACAACACGTCTTGTGATTCCTTAATGATTTCCGCAGCCAAATGCAAGCTTGAAAATCGATGTGCACAAATATGCAAGGTGGATTTTAAGGTTTTGCGATAATAACACGGCTCTTTTACAAGTTTAGCATAATTAAATACCTGGTAGAGAAGGCGTTTTTTCTGATGTATAAAAATGTTGTCATCACAAAGTGTAGAATACAGTTTTTCAAACGTGATTTCCACTTCATAATATAGCTTCATATACCGGCCATGTCGGGTGACAATTCTCAACAACACATGTTCTCTTGATGCATTCCTACATGACGTGTGCCATGGCCAGAGACTGGATATCACCACGGAACGTACCTCATCTTGAGGGCAACTGTTTGATATAATTCACTGTCAACAACACTTCTACCCCCCCTCGCCCCCCCCCCCGCTTGCCAACAAAGTTGTGCTCTCCTTGTTCTGTCTCGTAATAGTATCCGGTCTGCTGCTTAAAAAAGTAGAGAGAGAAAAGTGAAAACATGCTGCATGGCAATAAATATTCTCCACTTCGTAGCGTCATGTACACTGTCTATCATCCCATAAGGGGAGATATTTAATCTCATTCATTAAGTATTCGTTAGTGACACCTATTACTGAAGTTAGTTACTGAAAATAGTTGTGGTGAGTTTGATTTTTAAGTGAAAATCTTTTAAATAATGGAAAATAGTAATACCTACTGATTGGTCTATAGTGGGATAGTAGAAAGCAAGATGGAAGAAGTAACCGGATAAGTATAATGTCAGGCTAATCACCAAAAATGTTTATTTTATAGTAAAACGAAGTAAATAAACAAATAGGTGTATATCAAGGAGATTTCAGAAAAGGCAGATCGTGCATGGTTAATGTGAAAACAATAATACGGGACATAATAATCGGGAGCAAGAACTACGTCAGCAAAGCTTATCATTCAATAGATACACATTCCTTATTCCCCATTATGCAAGAATTCGGAGTAGATTCAGGGTCTTCCTTTTCTTTACAATTTGTTTTACGTGGCACCGACACAGATAGGTCTTATGGCGACGACAGGATAGGAAAGGCCTTGGAGTGCGAAGGAAGTGGCCGTGGCCCTGAGTTAGCCCTGAGGATGGTTTTCCGTGGTTTCCCATTTTTACACTAATGATAAAATGTGAGAAAACAACAAAGGAAGCAGAAAAAAGAACCGTAAATGAATGCAGTGGTTTATTGTCATAAGTTGGCCAGAACCGAGAAAGGAAGGACATTGTGTAGAGATGGTAATGTACGTGACGTAATTTTTCACGTCGCACGTCGATGTGGATTTCGTTTGGTTCCCTCTTATCCATAGGCTGGTCCCAATCTACTCTTTCATGATAAGCTCGTAATATATTATGAAGTGAAAAACGAAGAGATTAAATTAATTAAGAACGTCAACCCATGTGGAGCTCATTAGACACTTCATTAACAAGAGCTTATATAATATCTGCATTGTCAACATAGAATGTAATTGCAAGGTTGTCAGATACTCGCATAATAGTAACAATGATTGTTTATGCCCTAGGAGAACGTTACGTTCCCTCGACTTGTTACTACCTGACGAAGAATTGAGGAGTAAGCCACTACTGCATGGTGGAAAAAAATGTAATTATCTGTATATACGACAAGGGCGCAAATTTTAGGCATGTCAAGATCCACATGGCGAGTCTTGTGAAGTGAAACACAGGTGTTGAATGTAACAAATATATTCGCAATTCACGAAATCAACTAAACGACGTAACGCCATATCGCCACGGCCGCACTGGACAAGAGAGGGGTGTTGCAAGGTGGGGGCGTGGGTGACGTCCTGTCAATGTCGGTCGTACAATACACCTCTTCTTCTTCCTTTCCTGCCACTTTTTCTCTCACCTGTGTGGTCACGGGTGCGAACTACGTCTGACATGTGGGTTTGACCCTGTTTTACGGTCGGATGCCCTTCCTGACGCAACAATAAATAAATAAATAAATAAATAAATAAATAAATAAATAAATAAATAAATAAATAAATAATTAAATAAATAAATAAATAAATAAATAAATAAATAAATAAATAAATAAATATATGGAGGGATGTAATCACTATTGCGTGTTTCTGTGGTGGTTGGTAGTGTGGTATGTTGTCTGAATATGATAAGTAGAGTGTTGGAAAGGACATATATACCCAGTCCCCGAGCCAGAAGAATGAATCAGAATTTGTTGCGTGCATATGGCTACCACTTGAGCGGATGGAGATATCTCAATGATTCTTTCACCATGACCTTCGGCTTGCTGAGAGATAACTATCTTTCATATTTTAGTGATATGTACAAATATACATCTTTTGCAAAGAATTAATTTCATTGTGTTTCCGTACTGACTTACAAATTATTCAAAAATCTGATTTCTTGGTCCACCTTTTCATTGACTAATACTTAAATAATTTAAAAGTAGTTTAGCCGTGTTTTATATTACATTTTTAACACGATTAAACTCGTCTTTTAAACTATTAAGTGTTAGTCAATAACGTATTGAAAAAGAGGAACAAAATTACATTTCTATATAAAATGTGTACACCAGGAACGGAGATACAGGCCTTGACGATCATTTCTAGCGTTAAAATTCAAATTTCACGCAGAATTATTTGCACATTATTATCACAAGTAATACTTGAACATTTCCTGCGGAATGTTCGTCTGTTAAGCTTTAAAATAATTCCTGAAGTAAATCACTACTACTACTAAATTGTTTTCATTACTCTTCTGAAGTGGGAGGTGGGCCTCTTAGACGGCGACGCCGTCTCTCAGGCCAGGAGATTTTTAGTTGTGATGTGTGGGGAAAGTGAGGGGGTTGGCGGCCGTGGACTATATTAGGAACTGCCCCGGTAATCGTCTTAGCGCAGGACAATGGAAAAGTATGGGGAAGCCATTCTCAGGACAAACGACTTTGGGGACTAGCCTTTCTGCATCGTCTGAATGCAGAGCCGTGGCCACCCGTCCTCTGCTCGGTTGGTCAGTCGGAGTGCAGAGCTATCGGACCACTTGTAGGCCGAAGCCTACTTTACGACCGCTGATGAATCAAATCAAACGTACGATACGTTAGCTAGCAACAGCGAGTCAAACCTCACTGAGCGCGTGCTCGGATGTTGTACCGCTAGCGCCGTATCATTCCGCGCCTGCAGGGAAAGGAGAAGAAATCGGCGAAATTGAAATTAGTGAGACAAGTCTCAGCAGTATTAACAGCATCAACAGGATAAAGAGTAGCTACATAACGACATGAGAAAAATTACTTTCTGGTTTATACTTAGTAAGGTCTTGTGGACCACGGTATAACAGCCCGGAAGACTTTTATTATATTTTTAGTGAGGTCTTTTTGACACTGTGCAATATTTTTGTACGTAGAGTACACCTCTTCTTCTTCCTTTCCTGCCACATTTTCCCTTACCTGTGGGGTCGCGTGTGCGAACTACGTCTCCCATGTGGGTTTGACCCTGTTTAACGGTCGGATGCCCTTCCTGACGCAACACTATATGGAGGGATGTAATCACTATTGCGTGTTTCTGTGGTGGTTGGGAGTGTGGTATGTTGTCTGAATATGATAAGTAGAGTGTTGGGAAGGACATATATACCCAGTCCCCGAGCCAGAAGAATGAATCAGAAGCGATTAAAATCCACGATCCGGCCGGGAATCGAATCCGTGACCCTCTGAACCGAAGGCCAGTATACTGACCATTCAGCCAATGAGTCGGACTGTACGTACAGTACACCATTTAGCGGGAATACGTTGCGACATAAAAAACTGACCTTATGAGAAATATGACCACATACATTTTCAGTGGTATTAAAAAAAAAACAGACAGATATCTTGCAGGTCGCAAGGGTATCCTCATGGAAGGGGTGATATGGAGGTCTTTCAGATATCAGATCGTAGCCTGTCTCCGTGGCCGAATGGATAGCGCGCTGGCCTTTGGACCAAAGGGTCCCGTAATTGGTTAATTCCGATGGCTTTGGAGCTGGATGTGTGTGCCGTTTTCAGCACAGCATTTTTAAGTATCAAAAGGCAACCGGTAAAATAATGACTTCGTCTCAGGTTTTCCAATGGGGACTGCTGTGTGAAATCGAAGTCAGTAGAAGAGAAAAACATAAAACTTCTATGTCGTGTTAATATTATCATTATTCTATTATTGAGTTTGAAATTGTTCAATCATTACTGCATCGTAAATAACTGATATACGTGCAATAATATTTGGTGGCGACGGAATTCCCTTCGCATACAGCTGGAATATTCAGCCTGGGGACGCCACAACCCGCTCGACAGCAGCGATAACACAGTTGTCCTTGCACCGGAATGGCTAGGAGTTAGGCCGGCAACTTGCCCGCCCACACCGTTAAGTGCCTTTGCATATCTTCCAGGCGTTATAAATGGCGGTACAAACGAATTTTTGCCCCCTCCCCCCCGAAATTATGATAATAATAGTATTAATAGTAATCATAAAGTGCAAAAGCAATCAACAATCATCATTTGGCTAATAAAACGAATACCAGGACTAATAAATAAGGAAATGAAGAACAGAGGAAAGCGTTCAGTGCCCAGATGAACAGATTTGGGAGAAGGAAAATCAACATCAGGTAAATAAGTTTTATCGCGCTCCATAGATGGGCATAACACAGTAAAAATTATTATTATTATAATTTCATCGTAAACCGTAAATAAGTTTTTTTCATCTTCTGTAGATTATGTTTTGTCTTCGTGTAGTAAACCAAACTCTAAACTCTCCAAATGGTGTTACCTATTGTGTAGCGTCGAATGAATTGCTAGTTTTGTGGAGCAACATTTATAAGGGAGGAAAACGAAGTTAGTATGACGTGATAGGAATGCAGAGAACCACTTACTCGAAATGAGGGCAGTCTGGAGAAATAAATCTGCATACTAGGAGAGAAGACATTCAGATTGATTAGGAACTGGGATAATATGCTTTACGTAACGCAGGGAACTATAAATGGTTCCAAAGTCATGCCATATCCACATGCAATATTCAGTGATGGACTTGAAAATGATGATTTCATTCATTGCAAGTCGTTGGGTCTTCTTCTTCTTCTTCTTCTTCTTCTTCTTCTTTTCTAGCCTATTTCAATCCACTGCTGGATATAGGCCTCTTCCATGTGCTTCCATCGTCTTCGGTCTTGAGCCACTTGGAACCAGCGTGTTCCAGCCAACAGCTTTATGTCGTCGAGCCATCTCTTCAGGGGTCTTCCAATGCCTTTCTTGTGTCCCCATGGTCTCCAGTGAACAATCCTAGAGGTCCACCTGTTGTAGTCTTGTCGAGCTACCTGGGGTCAGAAGAGAAGAAAAGTAAACTAAGGGAAATCGGAAAGGAAATATGTAAGAAGCCTGGAAACGGAAGTGGATGCAAACCTAGACTTGGTTATCAACCCACGCTCAGATATAGAGATTCCTTTTAGTCATCTCTGAAGAGACAAGCTTACAGATATTGAAGTGTCCAATGGCCATCATAATCGGATGATTTTTAATGTTCGAAACATTCCTTAGGAATATTAGGGGTCCCCGTACTTCGTAAAACGTAAAATGAAGCAATTTCCTCAATTGTGACGCAAGCTGAAGGGATAAAGGGCCCGAAAAGGTTTCAAATTGTGAGTATTGGATAGATCTATGAAACTAAAGAAACATTTCTTCAAGTCACTTCCGGCCTAAATGAGATGACACTGTCGTATAAGATTTATGAATTTTCAAGATGATGCGCGATTTATGTTTTTAACTTTTACTCAGTTACAAAAAAGCACTGCCTAGAATCGCTCGTTTCTTTACTCGCTTTATTTTTGATTCCTATCCCAACCAAATTAACTTATTTTCATAATTATTTCTGTGATGTGTTCCCTGGTTCACTACCCTCAGGCCGTTTATTTATTTTTGAAAAATATCCACACCGAATGCAGTTATAAAGGCTCAAGTGAAACTCTGCATTGACTCAGATTAGCGCTCGCAGTGGTGCTTAAGTGAAACAATGCATTGACTCACATTAGCGCTCATAGTGGTGGAAAAAGGATAACTGCTAATTTAATCCACCAGATAACGGTGATTAAGAAAATATTTTAAATTTAAGAATAAATAATGCATATATTCTTATATTTCATTGAATTTTATATACCTTAACTTCGTATCTCATATCCCTAGAATGTTTTGAACATTGAGTTACTTGCCAGAAGGGTTAGAAATCCCCGTATTTTTACAGAATCCACTGTCTCTCCTATTAAATAGTTCCTCAGATGACCTTAGGCGGCTCAGTGAAACTCCTACCAGTCAAGATCACAATCTTTAGGAGAGCCAGGAACCGAAGCCGGGGTCTCCTTCTGAGACGTAGGTACTCCAGGCTTACACTATGTGGTTGGCACAACTGATAATAATAATAATAATAATAATAATAATAATAATAATAATAATAATAATAATAATAATAATAATAATAATAATAATAATAATAATAAGTAAAAGTTAATATTTTGGGATTTCATGGCGTCAAAAGAATAAGCATTAGAATTAGTTACGTTCCGCCAAGACTACGCTCCGCGTCTTCCGAAGAGGAACTCGTCTGTCCACAACTACGACATCTCTAACAGTGACGGCTGGAACCAGAAAATCACTGTACCGTGGGTATATTATAAATTATAATCTCGTTCTTCACCAGATGGCTTATTTTATTTTATTTATCGTATTTTCTTCACACTGAGCAATTGCTAGGCCTGTAACCTAATTAAGCATTCCGAATAGGAAGTGGCGACGCCATCATAGCTGAAAATAAGACGCTTCATGTTGATACGCCTCTGAGTCGCGGGAAATACAATGTCATCAGACTAATCAGGACAGTGTGGGGAGGAGGAATATAATACAACAAACAAAATGAAGTGAAACGAAAGGAGGATGCTTTTTGTTTTTCTACTTGTTTAATGTCGCACTAACACATCGAAAATTTTTGGGCTAGCATTGGAAAGGTAAAGGCCATGGTGATAGTTACGGTACAGCCCTAGTATTGCCTGATGTGAAAATCGTAAACCACGGAGAGCCATTTTCAGTGTAGCCGAAGGTGGGATTCGAACCCACTATCTTCAGTATGCAATCTCGCATCTGCATGACCCTAAACGCACTACCAACTCGCTCAGTGAAAGAACTATAAAGTCACAGGAATAGAATAGAGATGGAAATAAGAGGAAAGTGTGCCAGAAACATACCTATGGGCGTCGGGGGAGAGGAGTTAGGGGAAGGTAGAAAAAATGAAAAGAAGTTAAAAGAGACGAGACTGAAACAGAAGACAATTAAATCAGTAAAAGATGCACACAGATGATTCTGACACTCTGAGTGAACCATCTAGTAAGGAGGGGAGTCGAATTAGGAAAATACTGAAACGAAATAGTAATAATAATAATAATAATAATAATAATAATAATAATAATAATATCTAATACTGACTTACATGATTAATAAATTAGAAGTACTGGAAATAAGTATTATGCGAAAAATACTCTGTCTTGTATGATCTACAGAACTCTGGTAATCAAGAAGTAATGACGAAATACATCGTAACATAGAAAACATAACAGAAATTATACGGAAGAGGATATTTAAATTTTTTGGACATTTACACTGAAAGGATGACAACAGGTTAACCAAACAGATCTTCAAATATCTTCGGAACAAGCATTCAAAAATAACCTGAATTCATGAAGTTAAGAAGGATTTGGAATGAAACAATGTAGGAGAGGAAGAATAAGCAACAAAGAGAGATGGAAAGGAGAGATTTAGGAAAAGTGTTAAAATTTTAAGGATTACAACTTCGGAAGGGAAAACGGCTCAAAATAATCCGAAGAGAGGGAAAGGTGGCATAGTGAAAATATGAGAAATAATATTAGAGGAAGTAGAAGGAACAACAAAGGATGAAGCATTGAAATTTACACGGTGTCCCTGGAAAAATCTAACGGAGATAGAAAGAAAGAAAGAAAGAAAGAAGGAAGGAAGGAAGGAAGGAAGGAAGGAAGGAAGGAAGGAAGGAAGGAAGGAAGGAAGTAATGATAATAATAATAATTGTACCGCGAGGGTACACCCGCCCAGTGAATTCAAATCAAGCGCCTTGTGAAATGACATCTTACTCTTAAAACTCGAAACAACTAGTGCAAGAAATTTGGACGTTGGTCAACAGATGTCGTTACTAAAGTGATAAAGTAATTGGTTATTTTAAAGTTTCCAAAACTGAGTTGATTTTTTTGTTTTTTATGTATCACAGTTGTCAACACTTCGTTCTCTTTCCGCCATCTTCATAATTAACCAATTGGAAATTTCCTGTATTTAATTTTCAACCATTCAGCGCTTTCTTCTACATGTTTAATTATCCATTACAATCGTGGGGGTGTGTCGGGCGTTAGTCCAGATGTCTCTTGAACCTTCCTCTCGGGTATAAAAGCTGGCAAATTTTCGAGCTACCTTGTCTTCTTGATCCTCGAGTGTACTGAGTGTGTGCTAATAGTGGAAGCGGGGGGTGTTTTGCCCTTTATTGGGCAGTCCAGCGCAAGAAGGTAATATCAGCCATGTACTAACTAGGTGATAGCCTCTGCAAACTAACCCTAGGGAAAGGTTTCCTGTCTTTAATTATGTAATATTGAATTTCCAAATTTCAATAATGTAAACTTCATCCTCAAATGTAAATCTCAAATTAGCTTAAACTTAGCCGAAATTCTGGATTAGGGAGTGCGACACCCTCTCGACTTCCCTATCAACTTGTATTTGAGGTGACTATGTTTTTCTAAACGTTTCCTATCTGTAGCCCTGTAACTTAAATTTTCTTCTACCGAGCTCGATAGCTGCAGTCGCTTAAGTGCGGGCAGTATCCAGTAATCGGGAGATAGTAGGTTCGAACTCCACTGTCGGCAGCCCTGAAAATGGTTTTCCGTGGTTTCCCATTTTCACACCAGGCAAATGCTGGGGCTGTACCTTAATTAAGGCCACGGCTGCTTTCTTCCCATTCCTAGGCCTCCTTTCCTATCCCATCGTCGCCATAAGACCTGTCTGTGTCAGTGCGACGTAAAGCAAAAAAAAAAGAAGAACATTTTTCTTTTTCTAGTCACCTCAGTAGAATAGGATTTGCCTCGGTAATTTTGGGCCAGAAGCCTAAATAAGATTTTAATCTTGTATGCACATTTATAGGAGAGCAAATGTCTGCCTCCCCATCATTTTGATTTTTGGGCCAGTAATATTAACCTGATTTTTTTCTTTTTCATCAAGGCCCGGTAGAATGAGTATTCTATACTCCTGTAAAACTTTTCTGTTAAGTGGTTAAACTGTTAAGTGTTGAAGACAATGAAAATGTGTTCGAACTGTTAAATGTAGGTTGTGCCTCGAGATTCTCGGAAACTGTAAATATTCGGTGACCCAAAGATGCTCGGGTTGTATTGGTATTAAGTTCGAAGCTCAGTCTCCTATACTATTAATAGAGCTCTTCCTATTCTTATAGATATACCCATTAAATGAAATGGGGAGACCTGTCTCCTTAACATTTCGGAGTATGGGTAAATAGTGCTCAAATAACACGTGTAAAATTGTTTTCAACTATTGTACTTGAAATCTTGTACTGTCGCTGAGCGACTGGTTTTGATAATAAACTTTCGTTTGAAAAAAGAAAAGAAAAAGAAGGTCCATAAGAAATATAAGCTTGAATTTTAAAGTTTTTAATTAACCTTTTGATTGTAGTAGACAGACCCATTAACCCCCGCACCCTATTTCACCTCTACCAACCACGGAAACTCCGTAATAATAATAATAATAATAATAATAATAATAATAATAATAATAATAATAATAATAATAATAATAATAATAAGATAATATCATACATGAACTGAAGATTTCGGCAAGAAGTATGAGATGATAGAATGGGAAGCGATTTTCCTTATAATTGGCGCTAGAGGGACATATAGCCGCAACGCTCAGGAGTTATTTTCTAAAGGGAAACCCCTTCCCATTACATTTGGTGGCCACTCAGTGTATTTTTAAATACGCCGGAAAATTGGATAAGAATGGGCACGTTTAAAAATAGAAAGATCGAAACAAAATCTTGTGACAATAAATGGCAGAATAAAACGTAGGACAACACTATAGCGTTTATTTTTACAGTTTTGGTATGCATGGAATTTAGCGCATTGTACTGTACATACACTCAAAGAACCAATGTTTTATTATGTATGTACGGAAGACAGTACACACCAGCATATGGGGTTTCCTTGTCTGCACTGTTGAATGCATTTTTGAAATACTGTGCACGTATTCCGTAGTTTGGGCACCACTCGATAATGGACACATTTTTAATGAACCATGTGTCTAACTTAGAGTAGTTCACTATATCTAGAAAACATCCAATTGTGTGTATGAATGTCATTATTTGAGTAAAGTAAAAGCTTGGATTGCCAGTGTTCTGCAAGACAAGCAAATATCTGAAATGCATTATAATTTGATGAATGAGCGAAGTTTTGCGCTTCGAGTCGTACTGATCTGTCCGGCGAGAGTGGCATAACCACAACTGAGTCATTCGTTTCTATCATGCAGTGGGATTGTGGGTAATATACTCTCATGGTCGAGTTCTGTTAGCGTGCCGCGCTCATATTGTCGGCACCCATACAAACTGTACACTCCATTATAGTAATCACGTGTGTGCTTTGTGCCCAAGTTTAGTGAACGTTGTTTAGTCACTTTACTACAGCAATGGACCCCGTAAAGTTGGAAGTTGAAGAGGAACGCAGTTAGAAGAAGGAGATGATTACGATGAAAGTTAAGAAATAAATACTCGAGAAGTTCAAACAAAGTGTGCGTGTGCTCGATATCGCGAGATTTTACACAAAGTCTACAAGAAGAAAGAACCCAAGCGTATAGATGAAACAAAACGAAACACACTAGTATCAAAGCTATGGCCACGTGTTCTAGAAGTTATAGGGAATTTGTTTCTCGTGCGGATCATTTTATATCAGTGCATGCAGTTGTTGGGTTAAGTCTTTGTTAGTGCGCAGACTGCTCTAGTGTGCTCGTACAATTGTAGTAATGGAGGCATACAAGGAAGACCAGAGAAGTGTGGTTCGTTTTCTGGTGGCTGGCATGCTGGAGTACGTGAAACTCATTGTCGCATGTCTGCAGTGTATGGCGAACACTGCATGTCCATGAGGTGTCTGCGCGACTGACATGGCAGATTCCGGGAAGAAACCCAAGACAGGCCCATCGAGCCGTTACTCCCGATCTGATAGGGCAAATTGATGGTCGTACTCCGGAAAACCGTCGAAGGACGGAGGAATAAATTCGTGTTCAGTTCTGTATTTTCCATGGCTCTGTGCAAACTATTATCAAAGATCACTTGCATTTCCGCAAAATTTGCGCAGAGTTGGTTTTGTTTCAACTGACGGAGGGACAAAAGACTGGCCGAGTAATCTGCAGCGGTACCAGGAGGAATAGTATGCGTTCCTGTCCAGTATAGTAACAGGGGGTGAATAAAATTTCATTTGGACGAGGAAGTAGAGGAGTGGATGCGGTGGTGGATCCGTCAGCAACCTACGACTTTCTACAAAACTGGAATTGATCGTCTCGTCTGCATAAAACCATTTCATAGTCACGTGGCTGCGAGTGCTCGTTTTCTTGTGACTGCCCTTATATAATCTGTCGTTCCACGAAAGTCTTCTCGCTGTAACCTTGCCTTGTTTGATGAACATATCTAAATTTTGGATCTTTAAAAACCAGAAATATATCCTCTCGACCCTCTACATCGTAAGATACTGGCATGTAAACATTCTCTGGCGGCACATTTCGTGCATACTCAACAAAGGTAATTAAAATTCAGCCACAGACCACCCAACAGTGATTCACTTTACAATGGCAGAGGTTCTTTTTAGCTAGGGGCTTTACGTCACACCGACACAGATAGGTCTTATGGCGACGATGGAATAGGAAAGGCCTAGGAGTTGGAAGGAAGCGGCCGTGGCCTTAATTAAGGTACAGCCCCAGCATTTGCCTGGTGTGATAATGGGAAACCACGGAAAACATTCTTCAGGGCTGCCGACAGTGGGATTCGAACCTACTATCTCCCGGATGGAAGCTCACAGCCGCGAGCCTCTACGCGCACGGCCAACTCGCCCGGTATGGCAGAATTTAATGGAAATTTGAAACTGATATGCAGGCTGCCCCAAAATAGTGAAATTACAACGCCTGCCCACGTTATCTCATTCCATATTATTATTATTATTATTATTATTATTATTATTATTATTATTATTATTATTATTATTATTATTATTATTATTATTATTATTATTATTATAGGGATACTGTGGTGGACAGAGGTGAAAGAAGGTATGGGCATTAATGAGTCTATCTAAGACAATCAAAAGATTAATTAAAACAATAAAGTTAGAGTTATATTTCTGTCTTTCATGCTACTTCTTGTTTCTTTCCAAAAGTTAAGCTTTACGGTTTGAGGTACTAAAATACGTAAGAATCGGTAACAAATTTTAGAAAATTGAATGACAATTGATTTCGTAATTACACCCTCTTCAAGAGTGCCGCGGCTCGTGTAAAAGAAAAAATTGAGGAGACGGATCTCCAAATTCCTTTTACACCAAAGTAGGAGATTCCTTGCTCTACAAGTTTGTATAGGAGACTATTCTCCAAAACTTATTGAATTACAGCCTTCCAAAGGCACCATTCAACATTAATAAAGAGAGCGTTTCTTCTCTATCAAATTTACATTTCCAATAAGGTCCAGCTCTACCTAAAGAACAAAATACATTTTACAAAACCAAACGGTATTGACTGCCTTAAAGCCCGACCGAGAACATTCTTTAACATTAATAGACTTAAGTTTAACAGGGGTAACAAGTACCCAGTAACAAGTACAATAGGTTAAAGTTATTGGCCCAAAAACCAAAGTAGTGAAGAGGCGAACTTGCACTTCTAGAAATTTTGCAATTAGAAGCTTAAAACTCTATTTGGGCTTATGTCCCGAAGTTGCAGAGACTAATCCTATGCTGATGAGGTGACTATATGGAGGATAGTCAACTTACAAAAGTATGAAACGGTTACAAAGTCATAGCCACCTCAAAATCAAGTTGAGAGGAAAAACGGAAAGGTATCGCACCCTCTATTCCCTAATTTCAGCTGAGTTCTTTTCGGCTTGTTTGAAATATACATTATAAGTAGAAATTTATATTTTAGGGAATTTTATGTTACATTATTAAACGTTGGAAACCTTCCCCTTCCCCTCGAGCTAGTTTTCAGAGTCTACCACTTAGTTATGTGATAGTTGCCGTTACCTTAAGCTGATGGAGTACTCGATGATGGCCTCCTCTATTAACACACACTCAGTAGACTGGACGATCAATAAGACAACCTGGTCGAAAAATGTGCCAGCTTTTATACCCGAGAAGAAGGTTCTAGATAGCTCACGGCAAAAGCCCGACACAACCCCAGTTATCATTGGGTAATTAAATAGCTACAAGACAGATCTTTTTGGCCAAAAAAGATATATACAATTTTCTGTTGGCCAGCATCCAAAGTTGGCGGGAAGATATAGAAGTGTTACAAACTTTGACACACCCGAAACGCGGAAAAAACAACTCAGTTCAGTTTCTGTAGAGAAAAGTCCAAACTTCTTACACTAGTTGGTGCAAACTTCATATATCAGGTTGCATTCTTCAAGGCGCTTCATTTGAATGAACGGGGTGGGTGTACCTCCCGGTATAATAATAATAATAATAATAATAATAATAATAATAATAATAATAATAATAATAATAATAATAATAATAATAATAATAATATTTATTATTATTATTATTATTATTATTATTGTCCGCCTCTGTGGTGTAGTGGTTAGCGTGATTAGCTGCCACCCCCGGAGGCCCGGGTTCGATTCCCGGCTCTGCCACGAAATTTGAAAAGTGGTACGAGGGCTGGAACGGGGTCCACTCAGCCTGTCAACTGAGTAGAGGTGGGTTCGATTTCCATCTCAGCCATCCTTGAAGTGGTTTTCCGTGGTTTCCCACTTCTCCTCCAGGAGAATGACGGGATGGTACCTAACTTAAGGCCACGGCCGCTTCCTTCCCTCTTCCTTGCCTATCCCTTCCAATCTTCCCATCCCTCCACAAGGCCCCTGTTCAGCATAGCAGGTGAGGCCGCCTGGTCGAGGTACTGGTCATACTCCCCAGTTGTATCCCCCGACCAAGAGTCTGAATCTCCAGGACACAGCCCTTGAGGCGGTAGAGGTGGGATCCCTCGCTAAGTCCGAGGGAAAAACCGAACCTGGAGGGTAAACAGATGATGATGATGATGATGATTATTATTATTATTATTATTTATTATTAATTATTTATTAATTATTTAATATTTATTATTATTATTATTATTATTATTATTATTATTATTATTATTATTATTATTATTATTATTATTATTATTATTATTATTGTTGTTGTTGTTGTTGCTGTGGAACTGCATTTTAATGGGATGGTAGATTACTCCGAGCATAGAGTTTTCAATTGTTTGCATTTACAAACTATAGAAAAGAAGGTTATAATCATTCCGCGAATACACAAGGAGTTAGAATTTGGTTTTGTGAGATTATATCACCTTAACGCAATATTGTAAGTAATAGGACTCGACTGAAAAGACTATCGTCTAGTTAACTATTGTGGTAACGTAATAATAGTTCGTTCAGAGTGGCACTACGCGCTCAATTACTCTCATATTTACAAGTGTACTACAGAAAAATCCCTGGTCTTTGTTAAGATTCAGAAAATCACTTCATCGTCTGTCACTCCTCTCGAATTATAAATCACTTTTAGCTTCAAAGTTCACTTTTCCTTGTTTATTTAATTCGTATTGTTCAGAAAATATTTTAAGGAAAAAGACGTGTATGTTGCACATTTCTTTATTCGATATTGTCGTATTATATTCAGATGGTGCTGCTAGCAAATACAGAAGGAACACTGCATCGCAGGGATATGAAGGAAATCTGGAATGAAAATCAACAAGTCGAAAATAGTAAGGACATTGGGAGGGTTCGTGTCTCTGAGAATTGTCGTGGGAGAAATTCTTTCTTTCTTTCTTTCTTTCTTTCTTAATCTGTTCACACTCTAGGGTCGGGTTTTCGTTCGGACCCATTAAGCCATCGTACCTCTACTACTTCAAGACCAGTGTCCTGGAGCGAGAGAGTATGGGTCGGGGATAAAACAACGAAATTGTACCAATACATCGCCCGGCGACCATACCTGCTATGCTGAACAGGGGTCCTGTCGAGGGATAGGAAGATTGGAAGGGGCAGGCAAAGAAGATTAATGAAAGCGGCCATAGCCTTAAGTAAGGTACCATCCCGGCATTTGCCTAGAGGAGAAGTGGGAAATCACGGGAAACCACTTCCAGAATGGCTGAGGTGGGAATCGTCCACCTCTACTCAGTTGACCTCTCGAGGCTGAGTGGACCCCGTTCCAGCTCTCGTACCACTTTTCAAATTTCGTGGCAGAGCCGGAAATTGAACCCGGGCCTCTGGGGGTGGCAGCTAATCGCTCTAACCTCTGCACCACAGAGACGAGACATGAGGAACTTAATAACTAAGACATCAAAAAGTTAGAGTACCTGGGAAATCTTAAATGAAGGGCCTACTCCTCGAATAAAAGATCACTAATGTTTTTGGTTAAGGATACGTTCTATAAGAACGGTCACGTAGCCAGTGAACTGTCCGAGTTAATGGATAAATGGCTAGCGTGTTGGCGTTTGGTCGACGGGATTCCGGGCCAGATTCCCGGCAACGTCGGAGATTTTAACCTTCATGGGTTAATTACGATGGCTCGGGGGCTGGATGCATGTGCCATCTTCATCATTAGAATTCATCATAAGTAGGTCCTAATCACCATAGATGCGCAGGTCGCCTATTGGTAGTCGACTGGAACTGGGCCACACACCAATATTATATCAGTAAATTCAGTCTGGAGTTATGGAAAAGTGTCAGAAAATGTCGGAAGGAAACGCTTTGTATTGATAAAGAATATGCACACTGAGGTTATGGGGAGAAAATGCTAGGAGTGTTTTGAGATGTGGTGGGTAGAAATATGGATATTCAGATGGAAAATGAAGATATACTGAGAAGAGCCGACAATATCAGAACATAACCAACATACTTCTTCAGAGGAGACCTAACTGGTTGTCACATATGCAGAGGATAAACTGCATTTTGTATGCTCTCGGTGAGGGAATGTTAGAAGGAGCATGATAGTCTGAGAGAAGGTGAATCAAGCTGATAGGCGATTTCAGAAAAGAAAGATGCTTTATACTGAAGGAGGATAGAAAAACGTAGACAGACAAACGTTCACAGGAGCTGCCACTATGAAGAACAATTGTTATAATGACACTCAGCAGCTCGTTTCCTTGATGATAGCCTATTTGAAACACTTGTCACAATGATTGATGACTGCACTAATGACTGAAACTTTACCACGGATTCCATTAACATATCTGTTGCATATCGTTGGCTTTCTTTTAAAACCTCGTATGTCTCAATGTTCTCCCTGCCCATTCTATTCCTTAAGACTGGTCACGCCTCTCAAGCACATATGGATATGCAGTCCGTAAGAATAATTTTCGTTGTGTTCATTTTCGCATGCTGCTGTGTAAAGGAAAATGGACCTTATCATACCGTATTGTACGGCTGTTGTTTGCATGGCGAATTTATGCACTCCTACAGTATAATGTATTTATGGTTCGTTATCCTTTACAGCATAGCAGAGGAAAATGAACAGAATGAAAATTATTCTGATGGACTGCATATAAATATGTGCCTAGCAGGCGTGACCAGTCTTAAGGGATATTATGGGTCGGAAGAGCATTGAGACATACGAGGTTTTAAAAGAAAGCCATCGATATATAAGAACGAAATGCCGTCTGCGAATCTTCCTTCTGAAACGGCATCACGTCTAAACCGAAGGGTAGAATTTCTTGAAATCTGGGATAAATATTCCCAGAGGAATCCGTCACGTGGTAAATTACGTTTTTGTTGTGAAGAAAGTAGACTTTAAAACACTTAAGAATAATTACGTTATAGTGTAGTGTAGCTTACTCCTCGACGGCGCATGAGGTTTGCATTGGCATAGGTTCATTGATAATGAAGGTAGGCTTATGTCCTCCATATTGATAGTCTCTGGTTTGCAGAGCATAGTTAACCGACGTAAAAATTTCTTACACAAAAATATTAACGAGAGCACCAGAATTTGTCTAGAAATAATCTAGAGTTAAAGTTTTTATTTATTTAACTATTTAGCGAATAATTTTAGAATTTGGTAACTAATGACAATAAAAGTAAATTAATATAAAACAAATCATATGCTTACGTATTCAGAAATAGAAATAAACTTTCACCTCGGAAATATGTTGTGATGTACTTGGATTTAAACTCTTTGGGCTCCAGTCTCTCAATACGGCGACTGTCGGATTTATCAGAATAACAATCCTACCTTCTGTTGATTGTACAGCCTGAGATCAAATGTGTTACTGAAGACGTAGTTTCAGTGTACAATTGTCCGACTCGTTGGCTGAATGGTCAGCGTACTGGCCTTCGGTTCAGAGGGTCCCGGGTTCGATTCCCGGCCGGGTCGGGGATTTTAACTTTCATTCGTTAATTCCAATGACCCGGGGGCTGGGTCTTTGTGCTGTCCCCAACATTTCTGCAACCCACACACCACACACAATACTATCCTCCACCACAATAACACGCAGTTACCTACACTTGGCAGATGCCGCCCACCCTCATCGGAGGGTCTGCCTTACAAGGGCTGCACTCGGATAGAAATAGCCACACGAAATTATAGTGTACTATTCAGATGAATTAAATAAAAACAACTGCACACAGTTAAGGTAATACGGGACTTATAACACGAAGTCAGGTAATGCGGGAAATATTCGATTAGGAAATGAAGTCTTAAAGAAAATAGATTACTACTGTTACTTCGGTAATGTAATAACCACCGGGGAAGCTGACATAAAATGCACATTAGTAAAACCAAGGTCTTTCTTTAGAAAATAAATTTGCTCACTTTGAACTAGACACAGGAACTAGAAAGTTGTTCTGAGGATTTCGTCTTGAGCGTTGCATTGTATGGAAGTGAAAAAAGGACGATAACTAGCTCAGAAAGAAAGATAATGGAAGCGTTTGAAATGTGGAGTTACAGGAGAATGCTGACGGTGAGATGGATAGATGGAATCACGTAAGAATAGAAGCTAAATCGGATAAGTGAGGGGAGATCCATTTGGCTAAATTTGACCAGAAGAAGGGGTAGAATGATAGGACACACGTTAAGACACCCAGGACTTATTCATTTCGCTTTTGATGGAAGTGAAGGTGGTATGAACAGTAAGGGTAGAACAAGGTATGAATATGACAAGCAGATTAGAGCACATGTAGGATGCAGACGTTATGTACCCATAGAAATGAAAAATGTACACGGGATAGGTTGGCATGAAAAGCTGAATAAAACCAGTCTATGGACTAATGACTCAAACAACAACAACACCAGCAACAAGACAACGATAATACTGTAATGATAAGCAATCGCTGATTGCTTGAATTGCCTGGTATTCTTACATCAAACTGGCCGCAAGACTCATGAGATAAATAGTCGTTCATAAAAGTATCGCTCCTAACTGGTCTAAAACTTTTGACACCGGGCGAGTTGGCCGTGCGCGTAGAGGC
Source organism: Anabrus simplex (assembly GCF_040414725.1). NCBI lineage: Eukaryota > Metazoa > Arthropoda > Insecta > Orthoptera > Tettigoniidae > Anabrus > Anabrus simplex. The sequence goes on from NC_090270.1 coordinate 47,780,008, forward strand.
GCGCGGCTGTGAGCTTGCATCCGGGAGATAGTAGGTTCGAATCCCACTATCGGCAGCCCTGAAGATGGTTTTCCGTGGTTTCCCATTTTCACACCAGGCAAATGCTGGGGCTGTACCTTAATTAAGGCCACGGCCGCTTCCTTCCAACTCCTAGGCCTTTCCTATCCCATCGTCGCCATAAGACCTATCTGTGTCGGTGCGACGTAAAGCCTCTAGCAAAAAAAAAAACAACTTTTGACAGCACAACTTCATGAATGCTATAAGCTCTAAAACCACACAAAATGCCTGGGAGACATAAAATTAATATTTATTTTTCACTACAAAACGCAATTGAAAATTTTAGTTCGAACCGTAGAACATGAATTGGCGGAAAATTTGGAAGAAAAATAAATGATACCTAATTACATTATTTGTAATAATAATAATAATAGTAATAATAATAATAATAATAATAATAATAATAATAATAATAATAATAATAATATAATGTTATTTGCTTTACGTCCCACTAACTACTTTCAAGGTCTTCGGAGACGCCGAGGTGCCGGAATTTAGTCCCGCAGGAGTTCTTTTACGTGCCAGTAAATCTACCGACACGAGGCTGTCGTATCGGAGCACTTTCAAATACCACCGGACTGAGCCAGGATCGAACCTGCCAAGTTGGGGTTAGAAGGCCAGCGCCTTAAACGTTTAAGCCACTCAGCCCGGCAATTACAGTATTTAAAAGTATCATAAAGACCCTACATATTCCGGGTTATCACTTGGTATACCTATATCGTGTGATTCAACCGACCATTCCAATGTAGTTTCATGCAACCCGCAATAAGAATTCCGTCCTGAAAATATCTTCCCTTCCGGTATGCTCAGACAACACAACCCGATATATTGGTATTTATCACGTAAGCATGATAAGGCGCCGTAATATTATACTCAATCGCCTCTGTGGTGTGGAGGTTAGTGTGATTAGCTGCCACGCCCGGAGGCCCGGGTTCGATTCCCGGCTCTAGCACGAAATTTGAAAAGTGGCACGAGGGCTGGAACGGGGTCCACACATCCTCGGGAGGACAACTGAGTAGAGGTGGGTTCAATTCCCACTTCATCCATCCTCGAAGTGGTTTTCTGTGGTTTCCCAATTCTCCTCCAGGAAAATGCCGGGATGGTACCTAACTTAAGGCCACGGCAGCTTCCTTCCCTCTTCCTTATCTATCCCTTCCAATCTTCGTATCCCCCACCAAGGTCCCTGTTCAGCATAGCAGGTGAAGCCGCCTGGGCGAGGTACTGGTCATTTTCACCAGTTGTATCCCCCGACCAAATATCTCATGCTCCAGGACACTGCCCTTGAGGCAGTAGAGGTGGAATCCTTTGCCGAGTCCGAGGCAAAAACCAACCCTGGAGGGTAAGCAGATTAAGAAGAAGAATATCATAATCGTATTAAACACTGGAATGCATGCGTGTGACTTCTAGATCATATGAACCTGACACGCCGGTGAAACACTAAATTGATATTGTGACCGCAGTAAACCTAATACATTCAATACACTACACAAGGTGCCGTACGGAAACGTAGCGTACTTGTTAAAAGCGCAGCGGAGAGGGTTTGAGTGTGTATTGGAAGATTATTTTCCGGGGCAACGATTCCAAGTTTTTGAAATACTGGAACTTAAACAGTGGCAGCACTGCTGTGGAGATGCTATGCAACTGAATCTAATATTGTCGCTGATAGTAAACGATGGTTACATACCCACCTTACCTCAGAGCAAATGGACTCGCCCTTCCCACATCACCTGCGTGCACACAAGCGAGAGAAACACAGTCACTTGTGAGCTAGCGGTCTAACGTTACGTTGTCACTATGTTTTTCAAACAGGAACAACTGAGTTGGATCAAGATTGAATGTGCCAGAGGTCGTACAGCACGACAGTGTCATCAAGGTCTTCAAGAGGCTTGCGGGGAATCTGTATTGCCTTGCAGAACCGTGGCACGTTGAATAAAAGCCTTCAACGATGGTCGGAAAATTGTGGCGGACATTCATCGGGCAGGTCGTCCTACGAGCGTCAGTGAAAAAGAAGTGCTCTTGACGCGTTACTGGACAGTGATCAAAACCAGACGATTCGTGAGCTTGCCCAAGAAACCGGATTAGCGCATACAACTGTGCTTCACATTCTGAAGGAGCGCCTGGGCATGCGAAAAATAGCATCATGATGGGTTCCGCATGATTTGACGGAAATGCACAATTGGTTGCGTTACGACGCTGCTAAGATGCATTTGGAGCACTATGAGCGCGAAGGACTTTCTTATGCCGTATCATAACACTGGAGGAGACCTGAGCCAAATCGAACGAGCCAGAACTGAAACGCCTATCGAACGAATGGCGTCATTATGGGTCACCACGAAAGTCGAAAGTTCCACAGAGCTCCAGTGCGGTGAACGTTATGGTGATCCTCGTGTACGACTGTGATGGTGTTATCCTAACCCATTACATTCCTCCACGGCAGACCGTCAATGCACAGTATTACTGTTCGTTTTTAGAGCACCACCTGAGACCAGCTTCGAGAAAGAAGCGGCAACACTTTCTGCAGAATCCACCAATCATTTTTCGCGACAATGCTCGGGCGCATACAGCGCAAGCTGTGGCTGATTTGTTCCGTCGCTGGGACTGGGAAGTACTGTACCATCCATCGTACTCTTCGAACTTAAGTCCTTGTGACTTCGATTTGATTCCATAGATGAAGGAACCACTCCGTGGCATTCGCTTCAGAGGTGCTGCAGAGATTCGACAGGCAGTAGACCGCTCCATTCGCACCATCAACAAAACAGGCTCTGCTAAAGGTATACTATGACTTCCACATCGCTGGCAACGGGTTATACACAACGCTTGTGACTACATTGAAGGACAGTAAAGGTTGCTAACATGTAACTCTTCTTTATCTGTTGCAAATAAATATTTGCCACTATTTACGTTCCAACCTTCGTACGTACCGCACGTAATGTAAGTTCAGCACGCGCTTTCATGGAAATTGTGTGTGAATGAATGTGTTTGTGACCCTAGGAAAAGCCGATTAGTTAGCAGGCCGGACACATACGTACCGGAAATAATAGGAACACAACTGCCTTGACAATGTTTCATCCCAGTAAATGCGCGATGTGATGACCCTTTTGGTTTGCAAATCAGGGCCCGATGTCCAATAGTTCGTCTTGCGTGTTGAAGCATTCCATGTGTAATTGCTAGGCAGGTGTCTGTGATGAGTTGTCTGAGCTGGTCGGGGTTTTCAGCCACTTAGTGTAAAAGACGTTCTTCAAATGCTCCCACAAGATGAAGTCTAACGGCATAAATCCGGTGATCTGGCGGGTCAAGGAATAGGGTCTTCTCGTCCTATCCACTTCCCTGTCAGTTCCTAGCCTATCGCACCCACTGAGTATTGTCCGAACTCCAATAGAGCATGTTGTGGTGATTGATTTTCCGATTAATGTGGAAGCCCGATTCGTCCAAGAACAACATGCGCAATACAAATGCTGCATCATTGTCCAGCTCGCCTAATGGCCACCGACAGAACTCCATTTGAGCTTCGAAATCCCGCCCATGGAGCTCATGGTATAATTCAAGATGGTATGGGTGAAATTTATGTTCATGCGGTACTCAGCAGACGGACGGCTGGCTGGTGTTCACCTGTTGCGCAATCGCCCTTATATTGATGTATGGATTATAACGAGGTGCTCTAGAACGGCCTCTTCTGTTTCACCCGATGTAAGGGGCTTATCACGGACTGCTGGCTGCTTGGAAATCACACCTGCCGTCCTTAGGTGTTTTTCAACACGGCGGAATGTCGTAGCAACCGGCTGTTTCTCTGTCGGGATACCGTTCCTGGAACAGACGTAGTGCCTCCCACGCGTCTTGTCTTGCTTCCTCGTAAATGAGGAGCATGTCAGCGTGTTCCTCTGTGGAGAACTTGTGGAATGTCAGCAGAGATTACATTTAGGCAATAACCAGCGGAGTATTCTCAGGGCACAAGACGAATAACAGCGTCGTTCTACTGTTTCAATGTGGCAAACGTGGGCCTGTGTTTACACATTAGGCCCGATGACCGTAGATGTTAGGCCCGTTTAAACAACAAGAAAGCATCATCATCATCATCATCATCATTTACGTATTACCGGACGAATTGGTCATGCAGTTAGAGGCACGCGGCTGTGCGCTTACATCCGGGAGATAGTGGGATCTAATATCACTGTCGGCAGTCCTGAAGATGGCTTTCCACGGTCCCGCATTTTCACACCAGGCAAATTCTGGGGATGCCTTTGCTGGCAGGACCTAGTGTTTACAGTGCACTATGTCTTCTGGTATGAGCTAGAGCAATTTTGTTACTTTCATTGATCTGTCTCTGTCTTATCCTTGGCTTTGACAATATGAAAGTGACTGAGGTATGAGCGATGCTAGTAATGCCATTCCTTGTGCAGCCAGTCCCTGGTATGAATGGTGTGAAAACGTTGCTCATAGGGTCGGTTGGTGCATGCATTTCAGTGGGCTTGGCAGACTGATATGTAATAGCAACTTCTGGCTTGGTGAGGAAAGCAACGGGAAACTACCTCACTCCTCATTTCCCTAGTACGCCTCTTCAGTGATGCCTAGGCCATCTATGACAGCTGATGGCATAGCTGTTGAGGATCCAGCCAGCCTTAGGGCTGAAGACTGAACATACATACATACCTTAATTAAGGCCACGGCCGCTTTCTTCCAACTCCTAGGCCTTTGCTCTCCCATCGTCACCATAAGACCTAACTGTGTCGGTGCGACGTAAAGCCACTAGCAACAAGCATTTACGTATTAAAAAATCACATCGATGCAAAAATACTTGAACGATGTGGAATTCGAACCGCCGATGGCACACTTTCGAAAGCTTAGCTAAGGCCTAACCACATCCGCTACGCTACACTGCTGTGAACATCCGTGTAGTACGATGAGAGTAGAGTGCATACGCCATCCAGTTCGGTATTAGGACTTTAATTACTCCACTATTACCTAGTTTTATGCATTGATTCCCCTCTTGTCCGCCTCTGTGGCGTAGTGGTTAGCGTGATTAGTTGCCACCCCCGGAGGACCGGGTTCGATTCCCGGCTCTGCCACGAAATTTGAAAAGTTTTATGAGGGCTGGAACGGGGTCCACTCAGCCTCGGGAGGTCAACTGAGTAGAGGTGGGTTCGATTCCCACCTCAGCCATCCTGGAAGTGGTTTTCCGTGGTTTCCCACTTCTCCTCCAGGCGAATGCCGGGATGGTACCTAACATAAGGCCACGGCCGCTTCCTTCCCTCTTCCTTGTCTATCCCTTCCAATCTTCCCATCCCTCCACAAGGCCCCTGTTCAGCATAGCAGGTGAGGCCGCCTGGGCGAGGTACTGGTCATTCTCCCCAGTTGTATCCCCGACCAAGAGTCTGAAGCTCCGGGACACTGCCCTTGAGGCGGTAGAGGTGGGATCCCTCGCTGTGTCCGAGGGAAAAGCCGACCCTGGAGGGTAAACAGATGATGATGATGATTCCCCTCTTCAGTACACCTGGTCATGGCACACGACACACTCTTACATGGTCATAGGACGTCACTACACTATTTCAAGTTGTCATGCTTTGTGAGTGGACGACATAACCTGTCGGTATGGTTGAGAATCGTGTGCAAAATGTTCTCACTAGACGTTAGTACCATACAGTATGGTACCACCATATAACCATGCTGCACGTTAGTTGGGTTGCATAAAACGGTACTGGAAGGGGCGGCTGAATCATACGTATAGCAAAATTAAAAATGGCTGGTGGGCTGTCGGGTGAAACTATCTTTATATAGGTTGATTTTAGGACCCTCCTTTCTGTACGAGAGTGAAGGCTTGTTGAACTGAGGATATGTTATTGAAACCGAGAAGACAGACATGAACGTACAGAAACTTATTGCTAGTTCAGGCAGTTTAGAAGAATGCCATGAGAGCACTCGTAATGAGGAAATAAACACTGTTGGCATAAAAGCCGCCTTTTCCCACCGTCTTCGGTGGTGGGGTCATGCGATACGAATAAACGAGTATACCTAGGAAAATAATTCAATATGACTTGGTAGGCAAGAAAAGTAGAGGGTGGCGATGTTAGACTCAGTTTTCAATGAGTTAATTAAAGGGTATGGGGAACTAAATGACAGGTACATTCCGCTATAATTTGTTTGAATATTTGGTTCTTCTTGGACTTCATATCCGTTTATTGGGGTCAGTACCTGTCTGCCTGACCAAGTTTTACGGCCGAGGGTTTTCTTATCGGAGTTGTCAGGCTGGGTATTTTTGTTGTGTACTTCAAATCTCTCCGATGTGTACTATATGTACGAAACAGGACGTAGAATGTTTATTTAGAGTACAATGCGGTCAAGAAAATTGCATATTCATTCACATTTTTAAATTTTATCTTTCTATTTCGCTGTTTTAATAACAGACTTAGACACCGAAGGCATATAAATGTGTATTAAAGAAAATAAAAAATCAGTGAGGAGAAGTATGCCATTGTATGTATTGATTCATTTCGTTGGAAAATTCTGTAGTAGTTCCATCGCTGCTCATATTCTCTTCCTATCTCGCTTTGGGATAATCCGTGTGGCGCGGCGAGTGACTCAAATACATGCAGTGTGTGTTACGCCACATACCACCGAGCTAATATGCTCCATGCTGCAAATAAGCACCACGGAGCGTGTTATTACTTTCCCGTCCGACAAGCTTAGTGACCGGTTTGCCATATCACTGCTTGAGTCCTGGCAATTGTTTGGTGTGCATCGCTGGATCCAGCTCTACATTCCTCGGTGATATAATGTTTTATAAAACCTTTGAAATCTCGTGAAGGTTTATGAGAAGCGGGAGGGGATGCACGTGTTCAAGATGAGGGAAATATCATTAAAACTGCACAGTCATATTGCGCGAAGGTGAAATTTTATTCATTTTGTTAATTGACGGACTTTGTCAAAATTCTGCGCATTAAAACTTGCACTGCAAAACATAAGCCGCAAATGACTCAGTCAAGATCAGAGTAGGTATTAATTCAACTGCCCTTTCGTCATCCTCTGTGGTCTAAGTTGCTCTGTAAATTCGCGCTCATTGTTGCTGTTATTTTCTGTGAATTCCTTTCGTTATCTTTTGACCGATTGTTGAGTTTATATTTATATTGATTCCTTTGATATGTAATTGTGGGGTGCAGCAATTCTGTAGACCGATGAGGCCTGGCGGGACAAGAAAACTCTCCAGAATGACTCTAAGTAGTGCTCGGCGCCTGACGGAACTGTGTGCAGCTCGAAACTTTTAAGGGGGTACGGAATGCCCTATGCTCTCAATGATAAAATCGGCTGTTTATATTGTACCTTTTCTCTGAAACCACTGGAGGTAGACACTTCAAATTTTTGCAGCTTATAGTTGAATATCTTGGTCTTCTACTGAAATAAGCATAATTTTTATAACGACCTACTTAAGGAAGATATTATTTTTTATTTTGAAACTAGATATTTTTGGTATTTTTAGAATATATTTTTGCTAATAAAATTTGTAATATTCAGGCAAATTAAAAACTGTTGTTTCAGCAATTGAAAGAGGTATTTGTAAGTACGTCCTACAAATTTCAAGTTCATATATTCAAAACTGGCTGAGAATATGCACCTTAAGTATTAAAAAAGTAAACTTACGGGAAACGGGCTTCAAAGTTAACACATCAATGCATTCCAGGTCCATAGCTTGGATTATCTTTATCTTCTTCAAATTCCTCTTGTAGGATCTTCTTGGCACCTCTCCTGTCCTTTTTGCCTTGAAAAGCTTTTCTTTTAAAGGGCATTTTCATCAAACCTTAGCCTTATCAGGTCTTTATGCAATATTGCATCAACAGTACGACACCCAACATTCAACGCTAATACCTTCAGAACTTTGCAACTTGTGATGTTTCCCTGGTTAAAACTTGAAACAGCATCATATACACCAAAATAAAGAGTGCTGATACCCACAAACACTGTTTTGGATAGGCAGTTCCAGATGACACTATTGACACATTCCTTTGGCTTTTGTGTCCTGCCGTGCAGGCATTTTTCAGGAGATTTTTGTCAAAAAGATCCCTGAAAATTGGTTTGATTTCATCCATAATGGCTGGTGGAAAACTATGAGGATGGTTATATTTCTCCCCTGTTACTTTGCTCCTGTTATATTTGCACCAGCTGTTTGTCCCTGAAAGACACAAGCCATGTACAGGATTTTCATTACTGGAATAAATGTTGAAATATGATGCCCAGACAGATTTCCTCATTGCTTCCACATTATCAGTATTTTTCCTGATGGTCAGACCACAGTAATTATGGAGAGTATCAATGACTGAATCGGTCAATCTGTTCTTACCCTCTAATATTCTACCATCACTAAGTTTCTTTCCCTTTATGCTTGATTTTAGTCTTCTCAATCTTGTCTCCATACGTTTCTGAACGTGACCCACACATTCCAGTTTGGTTATATTTACATCATTTCCATAGGGCGGGGACTACACGAGAGGGCGCGATCATCAGGAAGAAGGATACTGACATTCTGCGAGTCGGAGCGTGGAATGTTAGAAGTTTGAATCGTTGTGGTAGGTTAGAGAATCTGAAAAGGGAGATGGATAGACTAAAGTTAGATGTAGTTGGTATAAGTGAAGTACGTTGGCAGGAAGAACAAGATTTTTGGTCAGACGACTACCGAATTATCAACACGAAATCAAACAGGGGAAATGCAGGAGTTGGTTTAATAATGAATAAGAAAATAGGGCAGCGGATAAGCTACTACGACCAGCATAGTGAAAGAATTATTGTTGTCAAGATAGACACCAAACCAATGCCCACCACAATAGTGCAGGTCTTTATGCCTACTAGTTCAGCGGATGATGAAGAAATCGAAAGAATATATGAGGAGATAGAAGATTTAATTCAATATGTAAAAGGTGACGAGAATCTAATTGTGATGGGAGACTGGAATGCAGTGGTAGGCCAAGGAAGAGAAGGTAGTACAGTAGGAGAATTCGAATTGGGACAAAGGAACGAAAGAGGAAGTCGGCTGGTTGAAATCTGCACTGATCATAATTTAGTCCTTGCCAATACTTGGTTCAAACACCACAAACGACGGCTGTATACGTGGACGAGACCTGGAGACACTGGAAGGTATCAAATAGACTTCATTATGATTAGGCAGAGATTCAGAAACAAGGTGTTGGATGATTGCAAAACTTTCCCAGGAGCAGACGTGGACTCTGACCACAACTTGTTGGTCATGAAATGCCATCTGAAGTTGAAGAAATTGAAGAAAGGAAAGAATGCAAAAAGATGGGATCTAGACAAGTTGAAAGAAAAGAGTGTGAGAGATTGTTTCAAGGAACATGTTGCACAAGGACTAAATGAAAAGGCTGAAGGAAACACAGTAGAGGAAGAGTGGAGAGTCATGAAAAATGAAGTCAGTAGGGCGGCTGAAGAAATGTTAGGAAGGAATAAAAGATCAACTAAGAATCAGTGGATAACTCAGGAGATACTAGACCTGATTGATGAACGACGAAAATACAAGAATGCTAGAAATGAAGAGGGCAGAAAAGAATACGGGCGATTAAAGAATCAAGTGGATGGAAAGTGCAAGGTAGCTAAGGAAGAATGGCTGAAGGAGAAGTGCAAGGATGTCGAAGACTGTATGGTCTTGGGAAAGGTAGATGCTGCATACAGGAAAATCAAGGAAACCTTTGGAGAATGGAAATATAGCTGCATGAATATTAAGAGCTCAGATGGATAGCCACTTCTAGGGAAAGAGGAGAAAGCAGAAAGATGGCAGAAGCATATCCAACAGTTGTATCAAGGTAACGATGTAGATAATTTGGTTCTGGAACATGAAGAGGCTGTTGATGCTGATGAAATGGGAGACCCAGTTTTGAGGTCAGAGTTTGACAGAGCTGTGAGTGACCTAAATAGGAACAAGGCACCTGGAATTGATGATATTCCTTCTGAACTACTGACTGCCTTAGGAGAAACCAGCATGGTTTTCATTTAGTGTGCAGGATGTATGAGACAGGAGAAGTCCCATCCGATATTCGGCAGAATGTTGTTATACCTATTCCCAAGAAAGCCGGTGCTGACAGGTGTGAAAACTACCGCACCATTAGTTTAGTATCTCATGCCTGCAAAATTTTAACACGTATTATTTACAGAAGAATGGAAAAACAAGTTGAAGCTGAGTTGGGAGAAGATCAATTTGGCTTCAGGAGAAATGTAGGAACACGTGAAGCAATCCTGACTTTACGTCTGATCTTCGAGGATCGAATCAAGAAGGACAAGCCCACGTACATGGCATCCGTAGATCTAGAAAAGGCATTCGATAATGTTGATTGGAACAAGCTATTTATGATTCTGAGGATGATAGGGATCAGATACCGAGAACGAAGAATTATATACAACCTGTATAAAAATCAGTCTGCAGTGATAAGAATCGAGGGCTTTGAAAAAGAAGCAGCAATCCAGAAAGGAGTGAGTCAGGGCTGCAGTTTGTCCCCTCTCCTTTTCAATGTTTACATAGAACAGGCAGTAAAGGAAATCAAAGAGAAATTTGGAAAGGAAATCACAGTCCAAGGAGAGCAAATCAAAACCTTGAGATTTGCCGATGATATTGTTATTTTATCTGAGACTGCAGAAGATCTCGAGAAGTTGCTGAATGGTATGGATGAAGTCTTGGGTAAGGAGTACAAGATGAAAATAAATAAGTTCAAAACAAAAGTAATGGAGTGCAGTCGAACGAAGGCAGGTGATGTAGGAAGTATTAGATTAGGAAACGAAGTCTTAAAGGAAGTAGATGAATATTGTTACTTGGGTAGTAAAGTAACTAACGATGGCAGAAGTAAGGAGGACATAACATGCAGACTAGCACAAGCAAGGAAGAGCTTTCTTAAGAAAAGAAATTTGCTCACTTCAAACATTGATATCGGAATTAGAAAGATGTTTTTGAAGACTTTCGTGTGGAGCGTGGCATTGTATGGAAGTGAAACATGGACGATAACTAGCTCAGAAAGAAAGAGAATAGAAGCTTTTGAAATGTGGTGTTACAGGAGAATGCTGAAGGTGAGATGGATAGATCGAATCACGACTGAAAAGATACTGAACCGAATTGGTGAGAGGAGATCGATTTGGCTAAATTTGAAGAGAAGAAGAGATAGAATGATAGGACACATCTTAAGACACCCAGGACTTGTTCAGTTGGTTTTTGAAGGAAGTGTAGGTGGTAAGAACGGTAGGGGTAGACCAAGGTATGAATATGACAAACAGATTAGAGCAGATGTAGGATGCAATAGTTACGTAGAAATGAAAATGTTAGCACAGGATAGGGTGGCAGATTAGAGCAGATGTAGGATGCAATAGTTACGTAGAAATGAAAAGGTTAGCACAGGATAGGGTGGCATGGAGGGCTGCATCAAACCAGTCTATGGACTGATGACTCAAACACAACACACACACGACCTGAATTGGAGTATGACTCCCACACCAGGCTTAATTGATACGAGAACTGGAGAAGATCCAAAGGAAAGAAGCATGATTTGTTCTTGCTGATTTAGGTCAACATTTTTGGACTGGGAAGAATTGGGAGTAAGAAGGCGTGGAGCTTTCCAGAGTACAAATGGGGGCATATAATCATTTGCAGGACAAAGAGTAAGGGATTTTAATAATTTATCAAGGAAAATGTTCGACACATTTCCACGTTCATAGAAAACATTTAAGAAAAATCTAGGTAAATATTTTTTTTTTTTGCTTTTTACAAATTGCTTTACGTCGCAGCGACACAGGTAGATTTTATAGCGACAATGAGACAGGAAAGGGCTAGGAGTGTGAAGGAAGTAGCTGTGGCCTTAATTAAGGTACAACCTCCACATTTGCCTGGTGTGAAAATGGGAAATCACGGACAAAAATCTTCAGGGCTGCTGACGGTGGAGTTCGAACCCACTATCTTCCGAATACTTGATACTGGCAGTACAGGTAGACAATTGACAGATAATCTGCCTTTTTTGTGAAAGTCCTAATTCAGATCATTGATGTTTGACTTGATGATAAAACCAGCCATTTTCTTCTACGTCTTCTTCTTACTGACTTTTACTTCGCACTCATTAGCACATAAGCCATAATTTATTCGTAGAATATTCGATAGGATTGTGCTTTTAATATATAAGTCTGTTAAAACTTTGAGCAGGGCTCACTCAGTTTCTGTTCTCACGTAGGCCTGTAATTTATTATCTTTCCGTTTAAGGCGGAATGTAACCGAAAATACACTAATAAATTTTAAAATGCATGAAACCCACAATTTGAGACATAGATAACTGAAACGTTTGTACAATCTATGCAATAGAATGTGTAACTCAGCATTTCGAGAAAACCGCGCTGCTGTCCGCCATAAATCCAGAGAAAGGTCTCACTTTCAGGTTTGTCAGAAAAAAATTATAAATTCAGTTAGTCCTTTACTTGTCTGAACTATTTATTAGCAAAATACGTTGCTCCTGGCTTTGTATGTTTATTCCTCGGTAAAATGACACTCAGTAAACCCTTCGGATGATCATTCCATTGATAGCAGATTTCAAACGGGCGTTGTATTTGTAATCCCCGAAAAAAAAGACACAACAGCGTTTGCGGTACAACGAAACAACGGAATATCTCCATAGAGATAAGGCCTGGTATACGTTCGTTAGTGGTATATCAGGAGAATTAGCAAGTGGTTCTTAATTACAAGGAAAGTAATTTTGTTTGTGGTTACTTGACTACATACAACTAACCTCACTAGCTCATTCCATAGTGCGCAATTAAGAGAAACCTAATTACTGGACCGAGCAGGGCAGGATTCGGTCTAACAGTGGCTAGTTCTACTATAGTTCTAACTAAAAAAAAGCATCCTGACAGCTAGCGCAGGAGGGACGACTGTAGTGCCGTAGCTGAGAGGTGAAATCTCTGGAACTCCAAGTGTATAGCAGGCTCGTCTCCATGGCAACCACAGTGGGTTCGCTCACGTTTCCATGGCAACCATATCGCTACTCCCTTCTGTCCAGGTAGGTAGTAAATGGACCCTCCCTGAGCCATCTGTCAGAATGCTTCTTTAATATTAGAACTATAGCCTTTTACCTCACATTCGGGGGATAGAGGGATTGATGCCTACAGTCAGATGCCCTGAGAAATATTTTTCCGTGGTTTCCCACTCTCCTTTACTAAGGCGAATACCGGGACAGTTTCTTTATAGGCCACTGATGCATCCAGTTTACCATCTCCGCACAAATATTACCACCACTAAAAATATCCCTGGACTGAGAGACGGCGTACCGTCTAGGAGGTCCACCGTATACTGTTTGTGTACGGATTGAAATCTTTTACCCACCCAGCACGTAATTATTGCCCTGTTCGTCATTTAAGCTCTGGAGTGCACAATTATAGCTTTATATGTTATTTTGTGAAATGTTACATGAATTCTCTCCCTAAGAGAGGACGCCTAAAAAGGCCTAATGTTTTAAGAAGCACTCCAAATATCAGAGCTCAAATGAAATATCGACTTAATAATTTCAACTTTAGCAAAAGAACTCCGCTGGTTCAGAACACTGTTTATGATCGATTTTCCATTGAACTATTCACTGTAGGATTATTAAGTGATATCAGTATGCTCTGTCAAGGACGACATTTCGCAGGTGAACTGGTGAATGGACATTCTAATTCGTTTTGGCGCATTGGTTTCTTTTATTTTCCACAATCTAAGGTTAACGACATACTTAAACTTACGATGCTACATGACAATGCTTTCATGAACCGCATAATACAGTATCACAATACTATGTCCTTTGCAACCTTCTATGCTAACCGTAGCCGCATTGTAAGATTATGTTTGTACTGTCTTATGATTCAGACACTGATTCAAATTTACATTTCCGATTTACTGACAATTAAAATTGTCAACCATTATACTATCAGATTTATGCGATAGATTCAAATCTCGCTAACAGAATTTGTTGTAAAATTTCTATAAGTTCTTCTCTTAATCAATAGAGAGTTGAAAGTGTTTCCGAAATTTTGCTAAATGGCCCGTGCGTTACATCATATCATAATCATGTTTAATACGGTACATCGGATTGATTTTGTGCCGAGGATACTGATAATAACCTACCTTTCAAATTTAAAGGGGGAAGTTCCAGTTAAGCCTTGCTTCCACAAAAGACCATTTACGAAACACAACTTAAAAGTTTCGACAAAATATGTATTTAAATATTTCGATGGGTTTTCAGCCATGGTGAGTTGTATGTGACTTTCAGTAGAGTCAAACAAGTGAACGAAGTCAGAATTAAGATAGAACTATACCATAACAAGGCATTTTCCCAGATACTGAATGGTATTTCGCAAAAAGCATAGTTTACAACGAAATGGTAAAAGCAATCAATGAACAGGACAGACAAATGCAATTATTTGCCTATATTATTATTGTGATGAAAACAATACTCTTACAAGCATGCAAAAGAGGATCATGTAGACAACAGCAAAATCCAAAACTTCGATATCTATAGTCACAACGAAAGTGTAAATTTCAAAGCAAATATTTGGCCTCCTCATTGTTAAATGTGAGGAACACAAAACACTATGCCATGGCCCCATTCTATTTCTCAGCAAATAAACATTATGCCCTGTCTGTGTCAAGAGACGTGCGAACATACTCCATATATCAAGAAAGATCGCATGCCAGGAATTAAATATAGTAAAAGAAGTCTTGAATGGAATAAGTTATACACTATCCTCTAATGATTGAGGGTATAATGGTTGAGTGTCGGTTTTCGGAACCGAAGATCGCAGATTCAAACCCAGAAGAGTTAGTGGAAATACTGAAGGGTAAAAGACAGTCTATTTTTTTCATTCTAAGTCGAATCATCTCAGCATGTTAAAGGTCTCTGTTGGCTCATTAGATGTTTACCCGACTAAATGAATTAGATCTTAGCCACAGATTGCTGAAGAGATGCTCTTTCCCTGCCGTCTGCCATCTAGTAGAGTATAATGGAATGCATAGATTGATACGAACGCAGCATAAATTTCACAAATTCCAATGCTGGAACATGGTAATTATTATTATTAGAGTCCGCAATTTTAAGGTAAGGTAAGGGTGTGTTCTGCCCGAAGGCAGGTCCGAACCTCCGCAGAGGTGTACCTGAGCCGGAGTTTACGTACGGTAGGGTGGCCAGTTCCTTTCCGCTCCTCCATTCCCTTACCCCCACCAACAGCGCATGGTAACCCATCCACTTCTCGACCACGCCCAATGTTGCTTAACTTCGGAGATCTCACGGGATCCGGTGTTTCAACACGGCTACTGCCGATGGACAGTTTTAAGAAATAATAGGTTAATATGCAAACTTATTGAAGCGGATAACAGGTATACTACCCTGCACAATAGTTCTGGTATGAGGTTTACGTAAACTTTAGGGGAACGGTCTATTAGAACACCAAGGATATATGTTACTCTCTCTACATTACAGAAGGGCGGGCTAGACAACGCTTCCTAAAAACAAAATTAGTTTGCATTCTGAGCTATTACTGCATACAAGTATAACTGTAATTATTGTTATTATGAGCAAAAGTAACCACTGATCAGATACTTCATTTCAACGTTTTTTGCTCATCCGCAGATGTCTGACATCATAGATCGTTTTATTGAGTTACATTCTCTCACTGTTGACATTCAGGCAACCCAATATTCAATATAAAATTTTCAATAGACTGAATTTGCATCGTCGTTATTAAAATCTCAAGAATTCTCCCAATAAACTGCTTCACCAAGATAAATGAAAACTCCAATTATCAGAAATTAATTTTTAATGCCGACTTCACTGCAGTTATTAATTACCAACGACAATTCGTCAGTGAGAGAGAATAAGAGAGAAATAAAGAGACTGAACTGGGACTGCCGGATTGTTTAAACACTCGGTCTTTGCTTGCTTTCTATTCTTCTCAGTGTCATGTCAAGTCCCACTGATGTTGGTAATCACTTCGGCGGACGTATTTTATAATATGAAATTCATGTCTAACCCTTTGAATTCCAATGCGTTCTTCACTGTTTGCAGTCATACAAATTAATCGTGTCACCATACGTCTTCACACCTGTGGGTTCCTTTATGAAATCCTTTCCTTATTTACATGTTTAAGTATATGTTATAAATAACGCACATTTATTCGCTTCTTCTAGCTCTCTTTTTACGGCCGGACTGACGCCAACCACATATGGAGGTATTCACTCGTGTGGCGTGTAGGCCTATATGAACAGGAAAAAATAGCCATGGACAAAAACACGTAATCGCCGAGTAAGAAGAATTAATTATATGAGGTTAAACTCCCCTACCGACAGGAAATCGAACCCAAGAACCTCCGAACTGAGCTCATCGACAATGACCATTCAGATAAGGATAGGTTTAACCATCAAAATTAAAATTAATTTATTTAATTATATAAAAATAATACTATCTGAAAGTACTTCAAACGCCAACAAAATGCATTGTCTCTGATTTTTCGACCTTTTCCTTAAACTAACAGCGTATGCACAAAGTCGTTCTTGTTATTGTATGACGCCGCTATTTAGTTAAAAAAATTACAATCAGGGATTTTCAGTAATGCCTTACTGTGAGTGAAGCCATATTATGAACGAATACCCGTCTCCTCAAACAGAATACATTAACCACCCTCCAGTGAGTTATAGAAACGCTCCTTTGCTTCTAATACCATCAGAATTCGGTTTTAATAATAATGTACTGATCCACTGCACAGATGAAACAAAGAGAGTGCCGACAGTTCGGGTGTATGGACTACAAATTACTTTACCGAAGCACCTGTTAGTCTAGGCTACCCAACTTAATGAGCTATATGAATGAGAAGCGTATAGTATACATTCATGGTTCATAATCATAAATTCCTTAAATCTTTGTATGTGACATACTTCTCTCTAGTTTTTGAGATACAGGGAGCTTTTAACGATGATTTATGAGAATTTGGGCTACGTACGATATCATGTAGACTTTTATTGGTCTTATCATCTCCAGAGTTGGAGTTTGAAGAATGCAAGGCACATCAGATATTAGAGTGTATTTATTCGTTAGTGGAGATGATCTTGAGAGTCCCTGTTTCTTCGTCGCATGATAATACCGCAAAGATGTAGCGCATTACCATCCTCTGATTAATTTTCAAATGAAAGTGGTCCTTACAAAAGAAATATCACATTTCTGTGAATGTTCTTCGTGGGGTTGCTGTCTTTCATTTCGAGTCTTTATCAGAAACAAACTATTCAATAATAAGTGATCTTATATATTTGAGGCAGCTGATTCGTTCAATATCACTGTTAGTCAGGCATAACACTACTCAATACCTTTCCTATTTACCGAGAATCGTCAACATTTTTGGCGTTAATTTGTAGTGTGATAAAGTGAAGGTTACTTTCGTTCAATTTTCATCTTGGTCAAAAAGCAAACTTTATATTTCCTAGTTCGTAGAAACTAATTCATGAAGAGGAAACACTAGAAAAATTCCTGGAAAAGGAAATATTTCAATAATAAAATTTATTAGAAAACCCATTTCAGATATGGGTCTGGTGAAGAGTGCTACGGACTTAACGGAATGAAAAGATAAAAAACATAAGCATTTTGCAAGAAATTCATTCGAAGAGAGATCTGATGTTGGGGATGCAGGGAGTAAGTGCTAAATTCACTGGCAGTACCTTGCGAGGTAATAGCTTTCTAATCAATGTGCTGTAAGAGAAAGAAAGGCCTAGGACGACGACGGAGGAAAAAATTCCTTCAAGACTTGGCGCAGAATTTTTTATTATGGTACCTACTATGAAATGAAACGAGAAGATGAGGACAGAGAACAATGGATGAGACATTGTGGATGATGGTGATTATGAAGAGAATTCAGAACGTGATAGGTAACCTTCACCAGTTCCTATTTTTTATTGATGTAGTATTTTGTCATCTACTGAGCGACGTTAGGGGCGCACGGCTGTGAGTCTGCATTCGGGAGAGAGTAGGTTCGAACTCCACTGTTGGCAGCCTTAAAGATGGTTTTTCATATTTTTCCATTTTCACACAGGGCAAATGATGTGGCTGCACCTTAATTAAGACCACGTCCGCTTTCCTCTCACTCTTAACCCTTTTGTATTCCATGTTCGCTGTAACATCTGTCTGTGTTAGTGTTATATAAAACAACTTGTTAAAGAATATTTTATCATCTGTCTATTGGCACAGGTAAGTGTCAAATGTAGCATCCACGGAAGTGTTGATAATGATAACACTTTATAGCGTAGTGTGGAAACCAATGGCAAACTGATTTACCACTTATCCTAAGTAGCATACGTCATTTTAGCTTTGGAATTAGTTTCTTCGGTTGCCACATAATCGTATAAACTTTGATGTTGCTATTTGAGGATCCAACCATCCTGCAGTCCGATGATCTGCGGGACAGATGAATAGAGGTGTATCGACCCAGTACTTTGGACGTACTTTGTGTCAGAGTAACCCCCGATGGTATATATTGAAATGTCAGTGTCTGCAAGGTGTGGGTAATGTTGGAGTAATTTATCAGAGCAAATAGAAAGCCTGATTATCTGTGAGATCAAATGCATAGAGGCATTTTCTAATTTCAGGCGTAATTTGTGTCAGATAAAATCCTAATGGTTAAGCCTCTGTTGTGCAGCGTAGTTGAATGTCAACCGCAGAACTTGAGAATGTCGTAGTTTGAAACAAGGGCAAATTTCAAGTTCTGCCAAAAAATAGGCAAATCCGCTAGCGAAACACTTGAGGTGATCAAATCGAAATCGCCCCGATCACCACGACGGTAAAAAGGTCGTGAAAAGGCTTGTTAAAGGACTATGTGATCCTAGAATTATTACTGCCAGTCCACGAATATATAGTATGTACATAGGTGTACGCTGTGTTGCGTAGCGCCAGTCCAGGAAGTTAGAGAAAGTTATATATGAGCGTACGCCGTATTGCCAAAACTGTAGGCGTCAGTCCACGAACTTATTGACTCTATAACGTAGTAGAAGGAGCATGAAAGGACGAGGTACCGATGACCCCCGAGATATATTTTCATGTTCAAAATGTGGTTAATTTCTTTGGACGTTATTAAATAAACGTAATTTTCAATATATGTGCGATCGCAACAACTTTATATTCTAAATGCAAAAAGAAAAAAACACAGGCAAATATTAACCTTGCCGAATGTATTGTAAATATGTATATGCAGTACCTATTTTAAAACACGAATTAAAACATACGATTTCATTATAATTTAGTGCTCCTGTTTACCGGGGCTCTAAAATAATTTTACTGTGTTCAAAACAAACTGCATCAATGATATGCTAATTAAGAGTAACCGTTTGACCTTTCGGTACGGGCCACGTATGACACGTGTGCAGATGGGAAAAGTAAGTATTTTCTGTTAACGTTGCGCGAAATACGGAAGTTTAGCAAAATATTTTGTTACACATTTCTTAACAGATCTAAAGCTTTGAAGATTTCCATCAAATAATGCATCCTTCCGTCCCATATATAAGTATCCAGGTAAATACTGGATAGGAGGAAGTAAGTGGTAAATGAGGTCATACAAGGAATGTTTTAAACATGGAAAGGAACATACAATATGCAAAACGCAATGAACGGTTGATGTGAGAATAGGGATCAACATAAAGATGAATGTGATGAAACTGGTTTATTAATGTAATATTTTCATTAACATTTTTAGATATTTCGTGAAGACAATGCACTGAGAATTTCTTGTCTCTGAAAATAATGATCATGTATTAGCGAGAGATGAAAAAGAAATCAACAAAGAGACCCGTTATGTAAGAGTTCGTTAAGAGTTTTGGCCTGCCAGGGTGACTGCTGCGCATGAGTACGTTATGGTCAGCTTTATGACATACTCAGCCGTATAACTTGACTTTCGTAATCAGATCTACTGACCATTACACGCAACAACCCCTCAGTTGTCATCACGAGGCTTATTAATCCCCGTTATAGCACTCAGTCCAGAATTAAATGTTTTGGATTGACAGGAAATCGAACCCAGGTGGCCTATTCTAAGCAGATACGCAACCCGTACGCAGTGTGGCCGGCTGTGGTGGTTGAACGACTGGAATTACCATGTTGACCTGGAGATCCAAATACCTGGGGGTTCAGTACTCGCCATCTAATTTCTAGAGAGTAGAGAATGTTTAGCGCGGTCCTATGATTCAAACTTGTGGTGGGAATAATTTAGAAGTTCCTTACTGGATCCAGGATTATTTCACATTTTAGTAGGAACTGGTAAAGAGAGAACGTCACAACAGTGCTACGTAACATTCATCTGCACTGGAAAGAATTAATGGGTGAATGAATAGACTACTCTTCTCTCCCAGTCGTAGATTACTACCAACTGGGAAGAGAAATTTACTCTAATCATAATGAATAGACAGTAATCAAAGTAATTCAACTAAGAGAAACCTACTAAATTACTTAAGCATAATTTGCTAATATAATGTATATCCCATAAATACTTCTTAAAGTATTCAATGTAATTTATAGACTGTAACTATTTTTTAGATTCTATCATGCCTCCACAAGCATATCCTTACTGCTATTTGCATGTATCTTCTCTTTTCTCGCATTTTCAGATTTCTTTTCGCTCATTCAGCTTATAATATTGCTTAGTTACCTATCTCCTTCCTATCTATGTGTTTCTGATCTTTCTTTCTCCTTAACAGTGTTGTAGAAGTTTGCACTTAACAGACAGGACAATTTCCTCTTTCCTACACAAATTTACAATAATTTACAAACTCTTTGTCAAATAAATACCTAAAGACTAATATCGGTTATCCGTAAATAAAAATCTACTGACTCTCCGATAATGGGGATCCACTATTTAGTAAAAATAACGACTCATAAAAGGTAATATATGTCATGTACACAAAACGAAATTAGTTAAATACACATATTTCAAATTTAAGCCTTACAACTGCAATAGAAAACCATTGTGTGGCACAACATATTTTTGAACTGTGTTCACTTAATGAGTACAGCATTACTACACAACAAGCCAAACACAGTAAGGAAGCTTGTATTGGCTTGAAAGCAGAGTACATCAAAGCAATTCCCGTTTTTTTTTCTGCTAGAGTGCGCCTGGCATATTCCACTTTGAAAGAAAAAAAGATCATCGAGCACTCGCCCGCACTCCCTTCTGTAATCTGTTGAAATGACCATTTTGCGTACTTGGAAAAGGCGTGTTTATACATCTTCCTGTATGATACTTGCTACCTGTAACATAGCATTTCTCAAGAATGGAAAAGATTTTATCATGTACTTTACAACGGGTGCGATAGGGAATATATCGCTCCAAATAGGGCTGGCGTCAATAACGGCACACCGGCCATAAACACGATTTAAGTCCACCGCGACCACACCAAGCTGCAGAAAAAGTGATGGAACAAGAAAAAAGTGCATTTTGTTCATATAAACGTATTCGTACACGCGCTGAAACAAGTGGTCCAAATTTTTTAAGATAATTAGTGATACATGGGTTAGACAAATTGGTATGGAGATCAATTAATGAATATTGAATTTTCACGATCGCATTGTAATCGCAACCGACTTTCAACCTATTAGGTCGTGTAACAAACATTTAGTACGTGTTGAAGATATGTTGAGTACTCATTGACTTGGCCCTCAACGGGCGACTTAAATGCACTCTACAGTGTGATGGTAGAAGTGCCAGACCTGTAGCTTAGATCATTTCCAACAGAACAGAGACGGCCTAGGCCACCATAGCTCAATTGATAGAGCGACCGACGCGAAATAGGGAAGTTGTGGGTTCAGATCCTACTGGTGTCCGGTTGGCCATTTTTGTTCTGTACTCAACATCTCTTACAACACATATTAAATGTTCGTAACATGACCTAATAGGTTGAAAGTCGGTTTCGAGGTCAGTCAATATTGATTGAAAAATCATCTGACTCTCGTTGTGAAGGTGCACTCATCTTAGCAGTAGCAGTATGAGAGAGCAAGCAAGGTCAACAATGTCAGTCATGTGGGGCTGTTGTGGTGCGACAGCTCGTATACGATAAAACAGTGTACTCTGAAACTGAGATGTCAGTTTGTTCTGATCATTCTGCTTTAGTTATTGGAATCATGGTGTAAACTATTGCACATTTTAAGCGGTGTACTGCATCTGCGCACGTTTATTTTAATCGACAGAGGGAACATTTATATTTATTTGCGGAGAAAATGCGGAAATGCAAAATGTTTCTTGTGTCTCAAAGAGATGATAAACGTCAAAAGTTTAATACCTGAATAAACTCTGGAATTGTTGGTGAAGGTTAAACATCTGATGTACTATCAAGGTTACAGAAGACTCGTGTTGTCAATTATTAGACATGACCTCTATGTAAAGGAATTTCAAATTTCCAATTATGTAAGTGTGTCCTTATAGTGTCAACAGATTTATACATATCTCTCTCTGTTTAACCCTGTGTTGAAAAGTGTACCTGATTGGATTATTTTCCTTCGCTGTCTGTTAGTAACGGGAGACTGGGTGGCCTTGCTCGTTATCGGGGTTGCCATCTGAAAGTTTTAACCAGGAGTTAGTGTTGTACACACGCATAGGATGTAGCTCTGTATATAACCTGGATTATTCCCGGTTTCTCATCGTTATTGGGGGGTAGGTAAGGGTTATTCTGCCCGAAGACAGGTCCGAACCTCCGCAGAGGTGTTCCTGAGCCGGAGTTTACGTGCGGTAGGGTGGCCAGTTCCATTCCGCTCCTCCATTCCCTTACCCCCCCCACCAACAGCGCGTGGCAAACCATCGAACTCCAGTCCACGCCCAATGTTGCTTAACTTCGGAGATCTCACGGGAACCGGTGTTTCAACACGGTTACGGCCGTTGGATTATTGTGGGGGGGGGGGGTAAGTACTTTCTTAATGGCTTTTATTATTATTTTCATTATTCTTGTGGTGTTCCTTAACGTTTAAATTGTTCTGATCGGAGCATGACTTGCTCACTACCCTTCTACCTCATGTATTATCGTCATCCTCGCTAGTAACAGAGTCATTTTTAATCATTACTGACAGTTTTCCTACAACTTATTGCATTACCTTGTTTCAATTTAATTTCCTGTGTTCGGTAATCTTATTACTATATTTCTGTTATTATGGCTATCGCCTTGTATTCTACGCTACTAATGAAGTTATTATAATTGAAAGATTCTAGTAGGCCTATGTTATTAGAATGGTGTAGTTTCAAAACCCCCTATCTCCAATTTTCACGAAAATGGAGATAAAGGTTGATTTGATTTTGCTGCGGGCATGTCCACCGCTGTATACTATTAGTACGCATCAAAACAGTTCGAAATTCAATGTCAACGTACGGGGTTATTTTCATATTCCGTCATCTCCAACGCCTTGCGCTCGGCGATAGATAACATAACCCGCCATCTCCGCCGGCCAATAGGAAGGCAATACGTAACCATGTGTTAGGCGCGTGAGGAGCTCTTGGCGCGACAGTGAGAGGAAGCATTTGTGTTGACACAGTGTCGTGTATTGTCTATTACTAATGGATTCACGTCATAAATGTATTGCGAAGTGTAGCCCTGGCAAGGGTAGGAAGAAATTACGTAACGAACAGCAGTGGAAATGCAAGGAAGCAAAAATATCAAGGTATGTTTTCTTGTAGTAACATTATGTTATTACGTTCCTCTCTTGTGAGCATAATTGTAGGACTGTATCAGAAACTGCACTTTTAGAATAAGCTTTAGAAAACATGTATTGCTGCATGAAGTCGGCGCGCGGTGTTGTGCCGGATCGGTCGTTCTCCTGTCACAAAAATGGCCGCAGTTCGAATCTCGGCCAGTGCACGTTCGATTCCTGAAAGCCCGTACCATTGTGGCTTTGTGCAGCTTCTGATATTACATTCTATGGTCACGTTGAGAAGCGAACTTCCCTTTCATTTTCGATGCAGGCCATTCATAAATACCTATGATATTTTAGTAAACATACATATTCTCGTAAGTTAAAGGGGTGTTTATTACACAGGTACTCGTCGGCTGGACCTCCTGTCACACCAATGTGCGGCCATAAAGCCAAGGCCTACCAGTAAGGAGATATTTCTTTGTTGGTTGTGAAGAAGTTTCATTCGGTATTCTACTCTACAGCATCAAAACTGCAGCAGGATTGTTTCATTATCAAGCATGTTTCTTGCATACCAGTGGCGAGACGCAGGCCGGGTAACAGTATCAGGTCCGGAAAAGCTCACACATTCAAGTATACTATTCGGAAACGGGATGGAACGATGGCACCAGTTTGCCGAGAAGCATTTATGGGAGCTCTCCTATTGAAGAAGGACAAAATTCAAGGGGTACTAAAGCGTCATTTTTAATCTGGGGGAATGCCTGTGGAGAGAAGAGGGGGAGACATAAGAAGCTATGCCAGTAAACCAAAACGTGAGCCCATCTGTAAATTTATTGAATCGTTTCGTGCTAAAGAGCCGCACTACTGCCGTACCAAGTCAGCGGCACGTATGTACCTGCCATGTGAACTAAATATCAAAGAAATGTTGAGACAATAAAATACCACTGTTGAACCTGAATTGCAGGCAAAGCACGCCTTCTTCAGGAAGATCTTGAATCGTAACTATAATATTGGTTTTGGAAGTCCGAAGACTGATGATTGCTCAACTTGCTCACAACTAGACGAGGAACTAAAAATTGCACATCAGAACATACAAAAGTTGCCCTGCAGACCAAGAAACGAGTCCACAAGTTAAAATACAGTGCATTCTACGAATATTTAAGAGAAGAAGATGAGTCTATTCAGTCTGTTTCCTTTGATTGTCAGAAGAACATGCTATTGTCCAAGCTAAATGACCAAAGTGCTTACTTCAGCAGGCAAATAAATGTGTACAACTTCACTGTAGTGTTTGGAAGCTCTAAGACGTCACTGACGCACGAAAATGTGATGGTCTATTCATGGAATGAAGCTGACTTTCGTAGAGGTGCAAATGAAATTGCAAGTTGTTTGTTTCATGCTCTCAACAGCATTGATCTGTCACAAAAGAACTGAACGCCTATTTGCAGATGGATGCGGCGGACAAAATAAAAACAGTATTCTTGTGGGTATGGTTAGTAAGTGGCTTCTATATGCACCAGTGAATATGAAAGAAGTTGATATTTACTTACCTGTGGTTGGTCATTCGTTTTTACCACCCGACAGGGTGTTTGCACGTATAGAGAAAGTTGTTCGAAAAAGAGAAGTTATCCTTAAGCCAGAGGTATACAACAATATTTTCAGTGGACATGGGAAGCTTCTCTAGCCTGGTTGTGAAGTACCAATATTTGACTGGAAGACTGCTGTTCGACATGTTTTGAAACCTGTCAGCTCGTGGCATTTTCAGTTCAGTCCTGCGAAAAGAATTTGTCTATAAAGGAAGAAAAGCAATATATTGGTACAAGGGGAAGTTGCTTACCGTTGAACATTTGGCCAGCCAAAGAGTGTGTTAAAGAGAGGCAAAACCTTTTCTGGACTGGTTCCACAGTTAATCGAAAAAGGCAATGTTCCATTAAACAATGCAAAAGTGAAGGATGTGTGCAGATTGGTTGAGAAACATTATGGGGCTAGATGGAGGGAGCTTGCAGATCTCCAGTTTTATGTTTCGCTGGAAACACGACAGGCTGAACATCGTTGCAGTATGACAGAAGAGCAAGAGGAAGAAGAATACTGTGAACCAAGAGATGATTCCGTATCCTTGTTGTATTAGATTGCAATAATATGATTATGTTTTTATTCTTCAGAGACAAAACCATTCCATCTCAATGAACATTTAAACATTTAAACATTTTATACTGTATTTCATGTTTTCAATTCATTTTCCATCTCAGTGTGCTACATAGATGTTAGTAAAAGAAGTAAACAAAGTTTCTTTGAGCATTAGACAGTAAGGGTATGTTTGCAATATCCATGTTTACTTTCAAACCCCGCCATGTCCACCTGTGACTTTCAAAACCCCCTATGTTCTAGATAAATATTGCCCTAGTACAAAAATGTAGAGATGAAATTGCATAAATTTTGTGTATTTTGTTCAATATGAGCTAATTAAAGCAAAAGTAAAGAAAATGTTAAAAAGGAGTGTAAAATGCAGTCATGGCAGTTTTTTGCCCTTCCTGAAAAATTTATTTTCTTGGAGACAGGGGTTTTTGAAAGTACACGACTCAATGATTACTATGTGGTATGTCGGACATTATGTACTAATCTGAGAACGGAATACTGATTCCATGCATATTACTGGCCGTTTTCCCAAAACCTATTATCTTACCTTGTATGATTTAATTAATGGTGGCCAGTAACCTTAATAAATGGGTCTCAGTTCTGAGGTCTAATATTTTGCATGTAACCACACGTAGATCTGTATCATTCCATTTACCGGGCGAGTTGGCCGTGCGGTTAGAGGCGCGTGGCTGTGAGCTTGAATCCGGGAGATAGTGGGTTCGAATCCCACTGTCGGCAGCCCTGAAGATGGTTTTCCGTGGTTTCCCATTTTCACACCAGGCAAATGCTGGGGCTGTACCTTAATTAAGGCCACGGCCGCTTCCTTCCAACTCCCAGACATTTCCCATCCCATCGTCGCCATAAGACCTATCTGTGTCGGTATGACGTAAAGCCATTAGCGTATCATCCCATTTACTGTGGAGTACCATGATATCCAAGTAATTACATCATCATCATCATCATCTGTTTACCCTCCAGGTTCGGTTATTCCCTCGGACTTAGCGAGGGATCCCACCTCTACCGCCTCAAGGGCAGTGTCCTGGAGCTTCAGACTCTTGGTCGGGGGATACAACTGGGGAGTATGACCAGTATCTCGCCCAGGCGGCCTCACCTGCTATGCTGAACAGGGGCCTTGTGGAGGGATGGGAAGATTGGAAGGGATAGGCAAGGAAGAGGGAAGGAAGCGGCCGTGGCCTTAAGTTAGGTACCATCCCGGCATTCGCCTGGAGGAGAAGTGGGAAACCACGGAAAACCACTTCCAGGATGGCTGAGGTGGGAATCGAACCCACCTCTACTCAGTTGACCTCCCGAGGCTGAGTGGACCCCGTTCCAGCCCTCGTACCACTTTTCAAATTTTCGTGGCAGAGCCGGGAATCGAACCCGGGCCTCCGGGGGTGGCAGCTAATCACGCTAACCACTACACCACAGAGGCGGACCAAGTAATTACTTAACTAAGAAAGTTCGTTCTGATGTAAAAATAGGGTTCTGTAAATTAAGAATTGTGAAAAATGACACTCACGTGCTTTGTTACGGTGATTATTCATATTTTTTTCGTCGTTCGATTTTACTTTCTTGTGGTCTTAGTTAATGTTGTTAAGTATGAATTGTTTTGCTTTCCTAATTAACCCCTTGTATTTACATTGAACCTTCATTACATCCTTATTCAAATTCATTTTGGGTTATCATTGTGTAGTTTGATTAGCAAGTTGGCAATCACGCAAAGCTCTTATGGACTTTGGTAAGTCACTGGTAGTTTCTTCCACGTCACTTTGATTTTCGGTGTGTTTATGTTTGGTGTCTACGATTAATCAATTAATTTATTAGCTGATTACCCGTCGAAACCCCAGGTGTATTCCAAAATATGACTGTGAAAGTGTTTATAATTTTAATAAAGTAAAGGGCAAGAAATATAATAGATAACCATGAGGGATATAAGCATATAACCTGCTTGCTGGAAAAATAGCAATAAAATTGACCACAAAATAAACTAGTTGTCATAAATATTGTTCTGTGTGACCTGATTAGGAGGCCGATCCGTTTACATTCCCTAAAAGTGAATTAAATATTCTCTCTCTTCTACCAATCATTCAAACGATTATGCGAGTTATGAGGATTATGACCGTATTACGGAGGTGAAAAAGCTGAAAGAGAATTTTTCGTCAGTGCCTGCGGATGTAGATAATGTGTATGACTTCATTCATCTGCTAGTTTCTAATTACTCTTATTACAGCATAACTCTTTCCTTCGTTAATTGTATTTCATTAAGTACTGTCGCTATCACATTGAATGCTATTGAATGCACCATATTATTATGTTATTAGCTGCCTATGTGGATCAGCGGTAGAGTGTCGGCCTCCGGATCCCAAGATAGCTGGTTCAAACCCGGCAGAGGTAGTCGGATTTTTGAAGGGCGGAAAAAAGTCCATTCGACACTCCATGTCGTACGATTTTTGGCATGTAAATGATCTCTGGTGACACATTTGGTGTTTACCCGAAAAATTCATTAAATCTCAGCCATAGACGCCCAAGAGAGTTTCGGTTTACTCGGTCTGCCATCTAGTGCGGGCCTAGAAATAAAGGGAACGTCGAAATTGACGAGCAGACAGCCAGATGGCGTCAAATTGAAATGTCTGCACACGGTAGCTGAGGCCATACGATTATTATTATTATTATTATTATTATTATTATTATTATTATTAGTATGTTATTATATGTTTTTTATTCAAAAAGTACAGTATATAACTGAGATGTTGTGAATTGCATTATGATGTATGAACATAGTGAAATATTTTTAGAAAATCATATAACTAAAAATAGAAAAAATAAAATAAATATATGAATCCCTGAGGAAATGATTGGTTAAATGTTCCGATACAGTATCTAGCCGTCGATGACTAGATTCCAACACTCATCTGCTAGCTCTATTGATCAGGAGAGCACAAGTTGTTCAGTAAGAGTTGACCAGATGGTCCTCAGTATTTTTGTGTATTCTGTTGAGACCAGTCTAAATAATTCCAGAACCATGTAGTTATTATAGTGCAAACTACTCTGAGGAGAAAAAGATTGCTATGGGTATCTTCAATAAGTTTTAGAGAGCTTTTAGATATGTGAACGTACTTTGAGTAGTCCTACGCTAAATAGAACCAAAATACATGAACATGATTGCGAAAAACTTCAACGCATTCCTACAATTTATTTATTTCAAGTGTGAACACAGTGCCTGACTCTAGATATAAAAGGAATATTTAACAAAAAGTGTGAAACAAGTTGCTAATACCTAAAAGAGTAACTTGGGTATTTAATTATAATTAATTCGCTATTTAACAATCATAACTAGTTACCCAATAAGGTGATACAAATTGTACCACAGTCTTGTATATATAAAAGCATCAAAATACGTGCTCTGTGTCATGTAGCTATCAGCTTGCATTCCAGAGAAAAGTAGGTTCTAATTCCGCTGTGGGCAGCCCTGAAGATGATTTTCCGTGGCTTCCCATTTTCACAACGGGCGAATACTGGATCCTTACCTTAATTAAGCCCGCGGCCACTTTTTTACCACTCCTAGGCCTTTCATAGCCCACGATCATCTTAAGACCTACCTGTGTCGGTGAGATGTAAAGCAAGTTATAAAATAAATATTATTATTAACGAATATTGTACTTTTATGCCTTTGCTAGCAACACATAGTGTTTACAGTGCACTATGTCTTCTAGTATAGGGTAGAGCAGTTTTGTTACTTTCATTGATCTGTCACAGTCTTATCCTTGGCTTTGTCAATATGAAAGTGATTCAGGTTCGAACGTTGCTAGTAATACCGTTCCTTGCGCAGCTAGTCCATGTTATGAATGGTGTAAAAATATCGCTCTTAGGATAGGTTCGAACATGCATTTCAGTGGGCTCGGCAGACTGATATATATCAGCAACTTATGGCTCTGTGAGGAAAGCAACGGGAATCTACCTCACTCCTCATTTCCCTAGTACGCCTCTTCAGTGACACCTAGGCTATCTATGACAGCTGTTGGTTGAGCTGTGGAGGATCAAACCAGCCTTCGGGCTGAATACCCAACATACATACATTGTACTTCTACAAATACAGGGAATAATATAAGTGATTACTGAACAAAGAGAACGAAAATTAAACTATTTCCACCACTACTAAACTCTGTTTTGTAACATCAGTGAGCACTGTACAGTAAATTTTCTACCGTTACTGAACTGTAGGAGAAACGAAGATGTCCGACACTGTAAGAGAAGAGGGAGGGGTCACGAAGGGCGTGAAAATCGAATACTGTAGTCGGTAAAGAGCAAGAGTTGTCGAAGGGAGGACAAGTAGGATAGGTGGAAGTGAAGAACCCGACACAAGTAAGTGGAAGCAATCCCAGACTCAGCTAGTGGACCCGTGGTACAAACTCCTTATACCAAGAAGAAAGTCCCTGATCCCCCTTTTAGAAGCCTCTTACGAAAGGCAAGGGATACCGTGGGTGTTATTATACAGCCCCCAAACACAGTGGCACAAGACACCGCTCGGTCTTTAACAAAATTTTTAAAATGTCAGTTTGTACATTTCAGCGTAAGACCATCCATTTTATAAACAGTAATAAATATATGTTAAGTATGCAAAATTATCTTTAGGTGCTGACGTGTTAAGACAGTAATTTTCACAAAATTCAAAGCAGTGAAAGATGTACCTCTCCCCTTTAGTTTGATATTTCAGTATAAATTTACCATTACGTTCTACACATGCAGTTATTACCAGATTTATTACATATTTGATGCTTTTACAGAAATGTGTTGCCTGGTGTGGTAACGAATGTTCGCCCCTCATTGAATCAGACGTGGAACTCGTAATGTTTTTTGTGTATTCCTGTCATCACTGGTCTTGTCACACACGGGCCAGTTGACACTCGCTCATCCCAGCTTGACACCACGTCACCATGTGACATAATACCTTTGTTAACGGCATCGCATTTCTTCTTCCCCTCTTCTTTTTGTGTCCGTTCTTTTGAAATCCTTAACGTACGTGGTCAGAATGAAAGAATACTGTCCGTCGGAGACATTTTACACGCCAGAGATGGCAAGGTCTATTGTACGTGTAGAGGTTCTGATTTAATCACAGCTGCTATACTTTTGTACTATCTATATGTTTTGTTCTTATGTTTCATGAAGATGTATTTGGGTTTAGAAAAACGATAGACGAAACACACAATAATTTCAATGTTAAAGTAGGTAGCTATCAAACAACAAACTCAATAGAGCACTATACTTTATCAACAAGTAAACAACTGAGGCATTGGCATGGGAAAGGTCATCACCATCATCATTATCTAAAGGCTTTGCCTTGTCGATGCAACCATTGATGTCTTCTCTCTTCTTCTTTATGGTACAAAACTAAAGTATCCAGTGAAAGAAAAAATAGCCTTGCCAGCATTGTAAAGCAGACGATGAACACTATATCGTGTAAAATCAAGGATTTTTCCATTTATCTGTTTAAAACACAAAGATATGCTAATTATGATTCAGACACAAATTATACTATAAAATAAAGTGTGAGAAAATCACTATCTAATCAGTTTGCGAGCGTATAATTCAAGCACAAATTCCACGGTAAAATGCAAGATATTTTTTCATCGAAGAAATCCAGTGTAGCCAATATTTGGGTTCGCTGATGCTTGGTCTCCTTCCAAGTGGTTGTAAGGAATTAATGTTGTTGATCGCGTGATAGGGCTGCCCTATTTTCAGGATGTAGTGCTCCTCCCTCGGTTATCTTTGAATGCCTTGTCTTGACTGATGGAAGTTCAGCTCTTTAAATTCTTATCCAGCTCACAGTGCTAATCTTAATGTGTTGCATATTTAAATATCTCTTGCTTTCATGGCGGAGCCACAAAAATCCCCTTTCGTCACCATAATTACATGAACTGGTTGAGAAAGTTTAGCTTCTATGATGGTTTCTGCAACTTATTCTGGAACTATTGTTGGACACACCTTAAAAATACAGAACTTGTATGAGAGTTTTATAAGGATGCTGGCAATAGCGGATTACAATTTTGAATAAAGTAGGTTTTGGCGGCATTCATGATACTGAAACAGAGCTATGATGAACTATAATAACTATAAGCAAGGTTTACACGCAGTTGACTGTCAACAAATGGCAAAGGTTACACCTAATTCCACCATAAGCACGCGCTGACTTAATGCCTTCTCCATGCGAAATATCGTGGGCTAAAACAGGCTCCACCTTGCGTCAATCGTAGAAGCAAATCTATTCTACCAGTTGACTTACTACATTTTCCAGATCACTGGCATGATCGTTTGCTTTTTTCCCCATGAAAAAACGAAATTTCGACGATTTTTAAACTTTCCAATGTCGATGTTTCAATTGTTGATCAAAATCAATGCAACAAATATGTGATATTCCAAAGACAAGCAAGGAAGAGACATACCTCTAAATCATACAACCTCTGAGATGCCAATTTCAAAAATATTTTACAGAAAGAAGAAGGGGTAATCCAAATTTGTATGTGCAATTATTTTCTGTACCCGTTGTGATGGGTCAAACACTTTGCATGTGCACGATACCCTCCAGGTTTCCCGAGATTCTGAGGCACCTAGACGGACATGCCTGTACCGGTCAGTGGTTTGGCGAGAAGTATTAACTTCCTGGCTCTCAGTGGCCCTAAGCAATTTCATTTATTTTACACCTTTTGCAGATTTAATTTTAATTCTTCTTTCTGGTATAAAAGCAAAGTGTCCAGTTAATATTCAAAAGATACAGGCAGAAGTCAAAAGCTTTAAAAATTAGCCGGAAACATCTTCATAACAACTTTCCGTGGAGTTACTTATCGGCTCTTTTTAAACTTCCACAGTACCGGAAAAGGTATAAACAAAACTTTCGTGAATTATATTCTCATCAAATTTGGACATGAGCAATTTCGTTTTTGTTTGCAGGTTCATTGACGTCCCACCGACAAAGATAGGTCTTACGGCGACGATTGGATAGTAAAGGACTAGGAGTGGAAAGTTAGCGACCGTGGCCTTAATCACGGTACAGCCCCAGGATTTGCCTGGTGTGAAAATGGGAAGCCATGAAAAACCATATTAATGGCTGCCGACAGTGGGGTTCGAATCCACTAAGTTCCGAATAAGGAAACAAGAGAAATACAGGTAAGGTTTTGACATTTTATAGCGAAGGATAGCGAGAATAAAATGGACAGATATGACAAGGAATGAGGAAGTTTTTAGGAGCGTTAAATAACGAAGAGACATATTGAAGACAGTGAAGAAATTGGAAGCTTCTTGGTTAGGACACAGCTAAGAAGAGAATGTGTACAAGAAACCAAGAAACATGTTTAGAGGGTAAAAGGAAAGAGGGGTCGGAGACAAAGACGAATTGGAATAATGATAGATTTAAAAAGGAGCCGAATGCATTCTCAGTTGAAAGAAACCCTCAAGAGAAAAGTACTTTAAGGGCGGAGTTTCCTTGATGTCTGTCTCCAGGGATTGATTCGAAATTCGCTAGTAGCAAAGTAGCACAGTGTTACATTTTCAGTAATTGATCACAGACCGCACAATTAGCAGGACGTAACTGTGTTGTACTGACTAATCTGATAACCGATAGGTTCGGAGACTGAGGAACATTCATTTATTCATTCATTATTTATTTACCATAAACCTTTACAGTATCTATGGAAGGCCAGGGGAAAAGGACAGGCCCCTCTACACGTAGTGCCCACTTGCCTTTGAAATAATTACCTAAATCCTAAACTAAAACAGTTATATACACTATTTACAGGTAAAGTAACAAAGTACAGCCTAATATATATATATATTTCTCATTTATACAACCTTTCATTCCCTCGTTCATTCTTCCACATATTAACATGCATTTTCTCACTGTATGTGCTTCCTAACATAACAGTTAACTATATTTACATTTCTATTTTTAATGTTGGCGGGTAGATCGTTCCAAAGTCGCGCTGAACGAGCAAAGAAACCTAGTTTGTAGGACTCAGTTCGCGCAAAGGGAGGTATAAGACACACCCCTTTGCCTCTACGGACGGAGCTGTAAGATAAGGAGAGTCGAGGGAATGGTGAAAGGTGAATGGCCCCTGTGAGGGACTTGTGTAAGAAGGTGATGTCGCTTTGTTTACACAAGGAGGCGATTGACGGGAGGGAAGACGGGCAGCTGTTCCTGTTAATTAGTCGTTCAGCGCGACGTTGGATTCCTTCTAGTTTGTAAAGGTTAGCTGCAGTGGTAGGGTGCCAGGCAGGTAGACCATACGTCAGTATAGGTCTCACTATACTGCTAAT
This sequence comes from Anabrus simplex, assembly GCF_040414725.1. Lineage (NCBI taxonomy): Eukaryota > Metazoa > Arthropoda > Insecta > Orthoptera > Tettigoniidae > Anabrus > Anabrus simplex. Next base: position 47,814,132 of record NC_090270.1, read on the forward strand.
AATAAGAGTTGGCGTCTGACATTTCTTAGAGGGAGGTCCGTTTACCGCCTGCCGAGGCGGGATAAAGGGAGTGGCTGTGTGGTTGCCATGGAAACGCGGGTGGGGCGACTGCGGTTGCCATGGAGATAAAACTTCAAGGCAGCTCGTCTTTCTGGGAGTTGCCAAACCTCTCACTGTCACTGACAAGAACCGGATTGTTTGTATAAGAGTGATCGCAAATGGGACGACACCGCCTGGCCAGGTAGTCTACAACAGATCACAGCGGTCAGAATGAAGGACGGAACAAATGAGCCGGAAGCGAAGGGTAAGAGCATGTAGAAAGGAATGCTGGAATGTGGCAACATCGTGAAATGGCACGTGCAGTGCTCCTCCCTCCAACCTTACCTGTCAGACGCCAACTTTAGTTAAGTCTAGTATAGTGTCAGGTAAGCCGTCCGTATAGCATTCGACTTGCACGCACGGAGGCTTCTGTGCATAAAACCGAGCACCCTGGCAGCTTTGCATCTCGCTTCCTCTGTTTGTGTGTTCCATTTTAGTTGTTCAGAAATGGTTATTTCTAGCAAATGCATGGTTTTAACTCGCTCAATATTACATTATCAGTGTTATATATATACATTCTACTGGGTGTCGAGACCTACGTAAACCAATGTATTTACATTTGCCAGCATTAACGATAAGACCGTTGACGTAACACCACACCGCTATAGTGTCCAAGTCCGACTGTAACTTCAGACAATCATCTGCACATTGTATATCCCTGTACAATACAGTGTCATCAGCGTACTGGGCTATGGTTGAGGTCACACATTTAGGTAAATCAGAGACAAATGCATTAAATAAAAAAGGTCCCAGGGCGGTGTCTTGACATACTCCTGAGGTTACATTAACGGACGATGATCGAACTCCATCAAACACAACACGCTGAGCTCGACCCTCGAGAAATGACCGCAACCATGCTAGTACACTTCCACTAACATTCATCTGTCTTAATTTTAACAAAAGTCGTTCATGGGGGATTTGGTCAAAAGCTTTAGCCCAGTCTAAAGCCACGCAGTCTACCTGAACAATTTTAGATTTCTCCAGAGAGAACTGCCACTCATCAATAACCTTTGTTAATAAAGTATTACAGGAACTTCCTGGAAGAAAACCGTGCTGGTTTTCACTTAGCAGATTACCTTCCCGAAAGTATTCCCGTATATTAGAGGCTACAAGTCCTTCCATACATTTACATACGTGGGATGTGATAGACACTGGCCGATAGTTGTCAATGATGCTTTGTCCCCTACATCAGCACACTTCCAGTCTTGAGGCAGCGATCGACAGTGAAGCGACAGGTTGAACAATTCGCAGAGAAATGGTGCCAGTGACTCAGTGCAGTTTCAAACAGTTTCAGTCCAAAAGTAAAACATTGCTGATAAGTTTGTTCTTGGCAATGCACACTTAAGTGTTTCTTCTTCTTCTCCTTCGTATTCTTTTTATTTCTTGGCCGTATACGTACCCATAAAATGGGTACACCCTTATTCACTCAGCTTTGACTTGTCTGACGCGGGGAGAGTACAAGGGGTATGTCCGACGTTCTTGCAGCAGATCTAATGGAATTTCACTTGTCCTTAAGACAGCCTCATCAGTTCGTTTCCATGTTGTCTTAGGGACGCCCTCCTCCTCTCTTCGTCTCCTCGATGGCAAGAGCTTTCTGTACTAAGTATTCTTCATATCTTCTTCTGACGTGACCATACACGCGAAGCTGTTTTTCCTGGCACAATTTTGGAAGATACTCGCATATCCTCATTACGCACTCATGCAGGGTGACTCCCACCGACCATCGTAACATCCGCATCTGTTTCACATGCATTCCCTCGTCATGCTTAAGTACATTCAATGGAAAAGTACGAAGCTGCATGCCTCGAGGCAGCAATTTCTTTGTCCCATCCTCTGTCCTGTAAGAAGCCACCGTTGGTAGAACTCTGTACTTGTGCTAGTGAGGCATGTGATTTACGTGACAAGCTCAGCGACTGTGATCACAAATTGCACATTAACAATTATCCAATGGCCATCCATCAACGATTGCTTATTTTAGACGTCCACCAGCCATCAGATATTACCTGGACGGTTGCTGCGTAACATTGTCTGACCATCTATCCATACCTTACATCAGAGCCTACACGGTTCGTATGGTTAAATTTCCGTCACATATTTTGCCGCCTCAGCAAACAAACCGCATGGCGCAACAGCCCCGAAGGGCCATAGGCTACCAAGCGACCACTGCTCAGCCCAAAGGCCTGCAGATTATAAGGTGTCGTGTGGTCAGCACGCCGAATTACCTCGGCCGTTATTCTTGGCTTCCTAGACCGGGGCCACTATATCATCGTCAGATAGCGCCATAATTGTAATCACGTACGCTGAGTGGACCTCTTCTTCTTGCTAGTTGCTTAACGTCGCACTGACACAGATAAGTCTTATGGCGATGATGGGAGAGGAAAGGCCTAGGAGTTGGAAGGAAACGGCCGTGGCCTTAATTAAGGTACAGTCCCAACATTTTCCTGGTGAAAAAATGGGAAACCACGGAAAACCATCTTCAAGGCTGCCGACAGTGGGGTTCGAACCTACTATCTCCCGAATACTGGATACTGGCCGCACTTAAGCGAATGCAGCTTCGGGCTCGGTGAGTGGACCTCAATCTAGCCCTCAGATACAAGTAAAAATCCCTGACCATGTCGGGAATCCAACCCGGGGCCTCCGGGTCAGAGGGAAGCACACTACCCCTACACCAAGGGGACGGCCATTTTGCCGCCTCATGTTACATATGTTTTTGGACGACCCCCAACCATAAGACGTATTTATGCCACAGTAAGATTGAGGAAAATGTTCAGCTAATCCCACGCAAATACTCTGCAACTCTCTCCTCAAGCAGCAGAGGCAAACGGGTCATCTAAGTTCGACCTGGAGTCAATGCAATGCATTCAGAAGATAATAACGTTCCAGGGGATATTAGCGGCCTGTGGGTCTTTCCGCTGCTTTGACCTCTGTTTGCTTGCCCCCAGCCCAATGGCCGTGTGACTAGCCAGACCATTGGTCTGCTCACAAGCCGGACCAAACCAATACCGACAGCGGTCTTTTCACTATACTGCTAATAATAAGAGATGGTTTGTGACATTTCGTAGAGGGAGGTCCGTTTACTGCCTGCCGAGGCGGGATAAAGGGAGTGGCTGTGTGGTTGCCATGGAAACGAGGGTGGGGCGACTGCGGTTGCCATGGAGATAAAACTTTAGGGCAGCTCGTCTTGCTGGGAGTTGCCAAACCTGTCACTGTCACTGATAACAACCTGATTGTTTGTATAAGAGTGATCGCAAATGGGACGACACCGCCTGGCCAGGCAGTCTACAACAGATCACAGTGGTCAGAATGAAGGAGGGAACAAGTGAGCCGGAAGCGAGGGGTAAGAGCATGCAGAAAGGAATGCTGGAATGTGGCAACATCGTGAAATGGCACGTGCAGTGCTCCTCCCTCCAACCTTACCTGTCAGACGCCAACTTTAGTTAAGTCTAGTATAGTGAACCTAAGTTCCTGAGTTAGCAGGCTCATTTAGTGCGCTCTTAGATGCTGGATTCCTCTATTACCGGGTTCGTGCTTTTGCTCAGGGCACAATTTTAGGACAGCTATAGTTGATTTTACCACAGCCGATATAATTTTCCGAGTTCGTGCGAGCTCGTCTGTGGACAGATGCACCCATGATGAACCTCAGTCGATCCCAGGTCAACTTCAGTTTTTCTACGAATAATTATTGCATTATTTATTTTGGGATCGTAATATACTCGGTAGGTGGTGTAGTGGTTAGTGCGATTATGTGTCACCCGCGGAGGCCCGGGTTCTATTCCTGGCTCTGCCACAAAATTCGGAAATTGGTACATCAGATGGAACGGGGTCCGCTCATCCTCGGGAGGTCAACTGCTTAGAGGGTTAGATTCCTACTTCACCTATCCTCGAAGAGGTTTCCCGTCGTTTCCCACTTCTCCTTTAGGCAAAAGCCGAGATTGTACCAAACATAAGGCCACGGCCACTTCGTTCCTCTTCCTTGTTTATCCCTTCCCATCCTTCCATCCCTCCACAAAGCCCCTGTTCAGTGTAGCAGGTGAGGTCACCTGGGAGTGGTACTGGTCCTCCTCTCCAGTTTGATACACCCGACCTAAAGTTTCACGCTCCAGGACACTGTTCTTGAGGCGGTAAATATTTGATGCTTCGCTGATTCCGAGGGAAAAAACAACCCTTGAGGGTAAACAGATTAAAAATGAAAGAATAAGTATGGTTTTTATTTAATTTTCTACAGGCAATAGACAGTGTGATCCAGCAGGTCCTTCCAAGGAGGAAGGAAGGAAGGAAGGAAGGAAGGAAGGAAGGAAGGAAGGAAGCGGCCGTGGCCTTAAGTTAGGTACCATCCCGGCATTTGCCTGGAGAAGAAGTGGGAAACCACGGACAACGACTTCCAGGGTGGCTGAGGAGGGAATCGAACCCACCTCTATTCAGTTGACTTCCCGAGGGTGAGTAAACCTTGTTAAACCCCTCGTAACACTTTTCAAATTTCACGGCAGAGCCGAGAATCGAACCCGTGGCTCCGGGGGTGGCAGCTAATCACACGAACCACTACACACAGAGGCGGATAAACTAGGTAACAGTGCGGTGTTTTAAACACCGACCCGAATGGCTCTAGTCTTACTACCATCATGTTTCCAGCAGTGTAACGTAGCGGATGTGTTTGGGCGTTCGCCTACCAATCGAAGAAATGTGCCTGCTATTCGAATCGTGCATCGTTCAAATATTTTTCATCAGTTTGATGTCTGAATACGTAAACAAAGGCCCACGTTTGCCACATTCAAACAGTATAATAACGCTGCAATTCATCTGTGCCCTGCGCATACTCCTCTCGTTAGAGCCTGAATGTACTGTAATCTCTGCTGTCTTTCGGCATGTTTTACACAGGGAAGTACGTTGATTTGCTCCTCATTTCTGCGGAAGCAAGACAAAACGCGTGCGAGGCACTACGTCTGTACCAGGAACGGTATCTCGACAGGCGACACCCGGCTTCTACCACATTCCTCCGTGTTGAAAGACGCCTAAGGACAAATCCAGCCACCAGTCCGCGACAGGCCCGTTATTTCGGGTGAAACAGGAGAGGCCGTTCTGGAGGCATCTCGTAATAATCCACACCGTACAAGGACGATTGCACGATAGGTGAACATATGCCAGCCGTCCGTTTGGCGAGTACTGCATGAACATAAATATCACCTATACCATCTTGAGCTACACCATGAGCTCCATGGGCGGGATTTCGAAGCTCGAATGGAGTTTTGTCGTGAATATTAGGCAGGCCTGACAATGGTGCATCATTCGTATCGCATATCTTGTTCTCGGACGAATAGCGTTTCCACAATAATAGGAACGTCAATCGCCACAACATACACTACTGGAGACCAGAAAATACTCACTGGGTGCGATAGGTGGCCCATCGAGTGCGGTGGGGAGTGAATCTTGGGGGGTCGCCGGATTGGACCTTATTTCTTTGAGGGCCATTGGACGGACCCACGCTAGCTGCACTTTCTGCGTCAGCAGCTCCCACTGCTGCTGGAGGATGTGATCTTGCTCTATCGTTTGGCTATGTCGTTGCAACAGGATAGAGCTCGACCACATTCGACTTTGCCCGTTCGTAACCATATGAACGAGAAACTGCCAGGGAAATGGATAGGACTAAGAGGCCCTGTTTCTTGGCCCGCCAGATTACCTGATTTAACGCCGTTGGACTTCTACTTGTGGGGACATTTGAAGAACGTCGTTTACAATAAAGCGCCGGAAAAGCCCGACAAGCTTCGGCATCTCATCATGGACGCCTGCCGATCAATTACACCTGGAGTGCTTTAGCGCGCAAGACGATCTATTGGACACGGGGTCCAAATGTGCATAAACCAAAACGGTCAGCACTTCGAGCATTTGCTGCGATAAAACATTGTCAGCGCAGTTGTGTTCCTATTATTCCCGGTCCGTATGTGTCCGGACTGCTAACTAACCGACTCTTCTTAGGGCCACACATTCATTCACACACAGTTTGCATTAAAGCGGGTATTGAACATAAAATACGTGCGATACGTATTAAACAAATATTGAAAAAAATTGTAATCTTCGCCCCGAACTCAAACCTCACACCTGACATGCACGCCCGCTCCACCACGCATTTACCGTCTACACTACGGTTCCGTACGGCACATTGTGCGTCTTATAGCAAGTATTAAGTTTACTGCGCTCACAATATCAACTTAGTGTTTCGCCGGCATGTCAGGTTGATATTATCTAGAAGGCACACGCGTGTCTTCCAGTGTTTAATACGAGTATTACATTTCGGCGTCCAATCATTGTGAGGCGGTAAATACCAAGATATCCGGTTGTGTTGTCTGAGCATACCGGCAGGGCAGATATTTTCAGAACGGAATGAATATTGTGGGTTGCATAAAACTACATTGGAAGGGGTGTCTGAATTACGCGGTATATACAAATTCAGGTCCGCCTCTATGGTGTAGTGGTTAGTGTGATTAACTGCCACCCCCGGAGTTCCGAGTTCGATTCCCGGCTCTGCCACGAAATTTGAAAAGTGGTACGAGGGCTGGAACGGGGTCCACTCAGCCTCGGGAGGCAACTGAGTAGAGGTGGGTTCGATTCCCAACTCAGCCATTCTGGAAGTGGTTTTCCGTGGTTTCCCACTTCTCCTCCAGGCAGATGCCGGGTTGGTACCTAACTTAAGGCCACGGCCGCTTCCTTGTCGACAAGCGGAAGAAATCGAATGTGCGCCCTTTATGCTATCAGTTTGTCGCTTTACTAACACAGGTAAGGCTCCGTGGCTCAAACTGCAACGCACCGGCCTCTCATTGCTGGGTTCCGCGGTTCAGATCCCGGTCACTCCATGTGAGATTTGTGCTGTACAAAGCGGAGGCAGGACAGGTTTTTCTCCCGGTGCTCCGGGTTTCCCTGTAATCTTTCATTCCAGTAACATTTGATCTGTCATTCATTTATCATTGCCTCAGAGGGGTGCGACAAGCTTCGGCAGCCGGCACATTCCCTATCGCCGCCGCTAGATGGGGTATTCATTAATCCATTCCTGACCCGGTCGAATGACTGAAAACAGGCCGTCGACTTTCACTAACAGAGGTAAGTGACTCCGTGGCTGTATCGGCAGCAAGCCGACCGCTCACCGCTGGGTTCCGTGGTTCAAATCTCGATCATTCCATGTGAGATTTGTGTTGGACAAAGCGGAGGAGGGACAGGTTTTTCTCAGGGTACTCCGGTTTTCCCTGTGGTATTTCATTCCAGAAATATTCTCCGATATCATTTCACATGTCAGTGAGTAATCATTGCCACAGATGAGTGCGACAGGCTTCGGCAGCAGGCACATTTTCTGTCCTTGCCGCAAGATGGCGGATTTATTGATTTCATTCCCGACCCGGTTATATCTGGACACAGGCTGCGGAAATTTTCCCTAGCACACAGTGTCATGTTACCTTGCAGTGTGGAGATTCTGGTACAAGTCAACAAGGAAAACGAATGGAGTGTCTCACTAACACAGGTAGGTTTTAAGAGACGCTAGGAGAATACGGAGCTGTCTCTCAGTTTACCGTAAAATAGGAAGTTTACTTTAGTTTAATATTCTCTGTCGTGTAGTTACCAAATACCGTGAGAGAATATGAAGAGCCTCTTGGACAGGGATGAGAGAGAGGAGGAGAGACAGAAACTGTGTTCACGTCACAAACAGAACACGAGCAGAATTAATGGCTTTCAAGGGAGGGGAAATACATTTCTAACGGCAAGAAAAAGCTACTTCTGTGAACTCGTATTCATCCGCTAAGAATTCATTAATTTCCTAACTCCCTGGATTATGCAGTCTCATCCTTGCTCTCCCTCTTCATTTTTCTCCTCGTTTGTAATCCCTAGAAAAGATAACTGACTTCTTTGCTTTACGTGATTTGCGTTCTGGAAGAGCGTCGTGCTATACCTACCAATGTAGCACTGTTTAACCTTTCAAACACAAAATCATGTTACGATCTATCCTCCAGGTCGTTAACGACTCAGCGTACACTTTATGTAGCTTGCTGTCTCCTCGAGTCACGTTTGATAGTTACCGTACCGAAGATTTCGAATAACTCTCAGAGATTCCGCGTCTGGGAGAATTGCTTCCAATCCCGTCGAAGCTTCCCATTTTATCTTGCCTTCTCTGATCAGCTGTATCAGTCTAGAACATAATATAATTTTCCAATCACCTAGTTCCGGGTCGCCAATCCAGTTTTCTTTGATACATGCATTCTTTTCTTACAATTAATTTATCCATTACTACCGTAATATTACAATGAATTTATCTATTACTACCTCTCATATTACAATTACGCCTAATCACTAATCACACCCGATCCCTAAACTGTGGTTTCTAAGAATATATACATATATTTTATAATCAATATGTTCGTTATCATCAACATGAGTCTGGTGTACCACAAGGGTCTAAACTTGGCCCATTATTTTTTATTTTTATATATTAACGATTTGCCCACTATAATTATGTATTCTTAATGTTTAGTATATGCTGATGTCAAACTTTATAAAGAGATTAAAGATGTTTATGATATGTTGAAATTATAATATGATTAGGATTACTTATACATATGGAGTATAGAAAACTGTTTGCAACTTAATATGAATAAATGATATTTCCTTCAGATTTCAAATATGGAAAGTACATTGAATTATAAGATTAATAATGAGGAACTCAAAGTTGTTCACTCTGTTAATGATTTAGAGATAATTGTTACAAGAAATTTATCTTTTAAGGAGCATATTAATACAATGGTTATTGATTCTTATAAGAAATTGGGTTTTTAATTAGAAATTCAAGACATTTCACTAACACGTATGCACTCACCTTATTGTACAATAGTATTGTCCGATCAAAACTTGAGTATTCATGTATAATTTGGTCTCCGTGTTATAAATCATATTGAAATCGAATTGAAAGAGTGAAGAAAAGCATTTTACGATACCTTTATTATAAAATATATAAGATATTCGCTTTTAGAAATTATGTTTCATGTGAATTTTCGTTGAATGAATTTAAATATGTATCACTAGCCGGTAGGGGTGTAATAATTCTACAAATGTATCTCTATAAGCCTGTTAATGCATTAATTGGCGATAATAGTTTGCTTCACGAGTTACGGTTTAATGTTAGAAGAGGAAATTTAAAATTTCGGCAATTGTTTATAAATTCAGTATCCAAAACTGTATCTTTTAAGAACTCTCCGTTTATCAATATGTGTGAAATATACAATAACTCAATTAATAAATATAATATAGATCATGACTTTGCTTATGAAGATGACAAGTATGTAAATACATTAAAGGAATTTTACTCGTCGATGTGATTTGTTTATATGTATATGACTTGATTACAATTTGCTTGAAATGTAGTAAAAGCCTTCTTAATATGTGTTACTGTTCGTCCATTTCATACAGAACCTTTACACAGCATTTTCATATTTTCTTCTTTTTGGTACGTCTGTGTTACTTTCGTCAAATAATTTGTAAAAGCCATCTATAATAAATTGGAGCCTGTTGGTGGCACCTTTAACAAATAAATAAATAAATAAATAAATAAATAAATAAATAAATAAATAAATAAATAAATAAATAAATAAATAAATAAATAAATAAATAAATAAATAAATAAATAAATCAATCAATCAATCAATCAATCAATCAATCAATCAATCAATCAATCAATCAATCAATCAATCAATCAATCAATCAATCAATCAATCAATCAATCAATCAATCAATCAATCAATCAATCAATCAATCAATCAATCAATCAATCAATCAATCAATCAATCAATCAATCAATCAATCAATCAATCAATCAATCAATAAATAAATAAATAAATAAATAAATAAATAAATAAATAAATAAATAAATTAAATAAATAAATAAATAAATAAATAAATAAATAAATAAATAAATAAATAAATAAATATTTGTCCTAGACTTCAACATTGTTATATGGTCTAGGACATGTATCTTACTCCTATTAATTCTTCTTAGTGCAAGTATTTATTTGTGTCACTAGTATAAACAATGGTATCCTTAGCTCACAATACATTATGAATGAATGAATGAATGAATGAATGAATGAATGAATTATTGAAAGAATGAGTGAGTGATTGAGTGAATTAATGAATGATTAATGCATGAATACATGATCAATGAATGACCTGTATTCATGCTTGCAATAAGCGAAGTCTCTCACCCAGTCAACGATAACGATAACCACCAATTGGGGAGATGTTAAAAATATCTGTTTTTTTGCTTGTGGCCTCCGGAGGGCCAGGTGCAGGTCGTTTTATTTGACTCCCGTAGGCGACCTGCACGTAGTGATGAGGATGAAACGATGATGAAGACGACACATGCGCCCAGTCCCCACGCCAGGGAAATTAACCAATGATGGTTAAATTTCCCGACCCCACCGCGAATTGAACCATGGACCCCTGTGACCGAAGGCCAGAACGATAACTATTTAGCCATGGAGCCCGACGAAACGCTGGTAATTTAACGATTAAAAAAGCCTAAGGACGATAAATGTATTTAACATTTTCAATCGATGGAATTAAATTATGGTTGCCTTCTAGGAACCTTATTTTTGAAATAATATTGGAGTTACTCGTGATAATTACGTTTCTGACGAACTACCAAATATATCCGAAAATGTACTTTATATAATTTTCATATTTATTAAGCACAACGTGCATATATAATATAATTGTGAAATCTACACAAGCATTACGTGCCTAATGTAATATCCATAGATATAAAGCGTATCATGTACATCATTCATAATTCTTTCACGAGTCCTCAGCAAGTGTACTGAGCTATTGTGTTCTGTTGGAACAGGTCATTAAGCGATAAGGAGATCAGGGCATGTCACAAAGTGGGCAGACACAGCCATTACTTGGGGAATGAAATCCAATCGTCAGACGTATATTTCCATGGAATCCACGGATGCCAGAGCGCGTATATATGTGGCGTAATTTGCAATTAGGCCCTCTCCAGAAGAAATGGGTACATAACATACCGCATCATTAGCTCAGTAACTCACGATTGTAAAACGTTAAGGCGTATTATTTGCAGAAGACTAGAAAGACAAGTTGAAGCTGAGTAGCGAGAAGATATGTTTAGTTTCACAAGAAATGTAAGAACACTTGAAGCATTCCTGACTTTACGTCTGATCGTAGAGAATTGAATTAAGAAGGACAAACCTACGTACAAAACGTTCCTAGATCAAAAAATTGTATCCCCTGTGGGTGCGGGCTGGTAGAATAACACAAACGGTATCCCCTGCCTGTCGTAAGAGGCGACTAAAAGTTGCCCAAGGGGCTTTTAATTTGGGAGCATGGGTTGACGGCCACGGCCCCTTAACCTAGCCCTTGCGTTGCTTCCACTTACTTGTGCCAGGCTCCTCACTTTCACCTATCCTATCTGACGTGTCTTGGAAAACTCTTGTTCTTTTCAGACGCCGACGGTATTAGAGCATTTGAGACGGAGGGAGTCTTTCATTCTCTCTTTATCACACCCTTCGTGGTCTCTACCTTCCCTTGGCCGAAGCCTTCATTTTTGAAAGTGTCAGATCCTTTCCATTTTTCCCTCTGATTAGTGTTAATAGAGGATGGTTGCCCATTTGTACTTCAATTTAAAACAATAAACAGCATCAGCACCCCTTGAAAAGTTATTCGATAACGTTGACTGGGCCGAGCTATTTGTGATGCTGAAGGTGATCGGGACCAGAAACCAAGAAAGAAGAATTTTCTAAAATCTGTACAAAGTTCAGTCTGAACAGATACGAGTCGAGGAGTATGAAAAAAAAAAACAGTAATCCTGAAAGGAATGTCGGCAATATATCAGATACATATTTTCCAAGCGTGCTACTAATGGAAATATTGGAGAATTAATTTTTGTGCTGTCTATCAACGGCAAGCATCGCTGACATGGAACGTTTCAAGGCATCTCCTGCCTTCCTGTGACCAAGTTAATGACAGGGACAGATGTAACGAGAAAAAACAAAACTGACGCAATCGATGCAATCTGTATAGACAGGAGAGTCGATTTGGTTTCAACGGATAAAGAAAAAAAGGGTATATGAAACCACACGGACAAGAGGGTTCGTTTGGAAAGAAACAAAAACCTCGACATTTGTTTAGAGATATAAATCTGATGGTAGAGGTTGAAGTTCACAGTTACGTGTCCTACAAGATCTGATAATGATTGTAGCTCCTTTAAAGAATAATTATAATTATTAGTTTCGGATCTGAATAATACAAGAGACAGTAATAATAATGATAATAATAATAATAATAATAATAATAATAATAATAATAATAATCATCATAATCATAATAATAATAATAAATTATTAATAATCACAATAATAATGAACGGGTTCCGTGGTGTACGAATAGTGTGCCTGCCTCTTACTCGGTGGCTCCGGGTGCGATTCCCGGCCAGTCACGGATGTTTACCTGAATACGAGGGCTGGTTCGGGGTCCACTCAGCCTACGTGATTACAATTAACCCTCACACATACGCATATGGGGTGGAATCCACCCCAGGTCATTTTATTTCCTAAAGAAATGTACAATTAACTTTTCTGTGCTCTCCCCGCTCTTGTACCTTTCTGACCGGATCCCCACAGAAAGAGTCATTCATACATAATCTATCTTAAAATCTCCAATTAATACAGGAATTCATATTTTACAATACAATGATATGTGGGGTAGAATGCACCCCCACGCGTCTGTCTGCGTCCTAAGATATGGCGCGTGTACTTGAGGGTTAAGGATCTATCTGACAGTGAAATGGCGCCCCTGGTCTAGAAAGCCAAGAATAACGGGCGAAAGGATTCGTCGTGCTGACCACACGACACTTCATAATTTGTACGCCTTCGGGCTGAGCAATGTTCACTTGGCAGGCCATGGCCCTTTGGGGTCTGATTTGGTTTTAGGGGTAATGAGAATCCCCAGCCTGTTTCCATTCTATCCATCCAGTCAAAAATGGAATGAATGAAGCCTCCATCTAGCGGCGAGGATAGGAAGTGTGTCGACTGCCGAAGCCTGTCGCACTCCCCTCAGGGAAAGATTAATGGTTGACAGATATAATGACATGACATTGGAGAATGCTTGAGTACCGGGAGGAAAAGCGGACCCGCCTACGCTTTTTCTAGGACAAATCTCACATCGAGTGACCGGAATTTGAACCACGGAAGCCCGTGGTGAGTGGCTGGTGCGCTGTCGCCTGAGCAAAGGAGGCATTCAGTAATAATAATAATATCAAAAGTAATTATAATGATACCTGTCTGATTGGGGAAGGTGAGCTTGAAGATAACCGGAAGAGAGGAAGAAAAATTCTCCGGAAAATTCTAGGCCCAACTGCAAAAAAAAAAAAAACAAAAAAAACAAATATGAGGATAGAAGATTCAATTCAAACAATGAATTTTGTCGGGCTGAGTGGCTCAGACGTTTGATGTGTTGGAATTCTCAGTCCGGTGGTATTTGGCGGTCAGGGACGTCAGGGTCCGGTCGGTTAGATTTACTGCCACGTAAAGTAATTCCTGCGGGACTAAATTCTGGCACCACGCCGTCTCCGAAAACCGTAAAAGTAGTTAATGGGACGTGAAGCCATTATTATTATTATTATTATTATTATTATTATTATTATTATTATTATTATTATTATTATTATTATCTTTCTTAATATATTTACACACCAGGGTTGGTTTTCCCTCGGACGCAGCGAGGAATCCCACCTCTATCGCCTCACGGGAAGTGTCCAAGAGGTCGGAGGATACAACTGGGGTGGAGGACCCATATCTCGCCAAGGCAGCTTCACCTGCTACGATGAACAGGGGCCTTGTTGAGGGATGGGAAGTTTGGAAGCGATAGATAAGGAATAGGGAAAGGAAAGGGCCGTTGCCTTAAGTTAAGTACCATCCCGTCATTCGCCTTGAGGAGAAGTTGGAAAACACGGAAATCACTTCGAGAATGGCTGAGGTGGAAATCGAAGCCCCTCTATTCAGCTGACCTCCCGAGGCTGAGTGGAACTCGTTCCAGCCCTCGTACCACTTTACAAATTTCGTGACAGAGTCGGGAAGAAGAAAGTTTGAGAAATGATGGTAATACACTGGCAGAGAATGAAGACACAGGAAGCTAAATAATAATGGAAACTTTGTGGAACATGATACACAGGTGGCCAATACGAAAGCATAAATAAATAAATAAATAAATAAATAAATAAATAAATAAATAAATAAATAAATAAATAAATAAATAAATAAATAAATAAATAAATAAATAAATAAATAAATAAATCAATAAATAAAAAGTTAATTAATAAAAATTGCTGTCGTACCCGCCGTTGACGACGTTCTTCTGTAATTGCAGCGCTCTTTCTGGCTAGCGGATATGAATGGCACCTCAACTAACAACAATAGTAAGTCAGAATGATTTTTTTCAGCTTAGGACTAACACTCACGACATTTTTGGCCATTATATCTTGTTTGGTTCCGATATATTAACATGAAAGTAATCCCGGCCAACTACCTTTTCTCGCCTCGTTTTTCGAGTGACCTTTTCTTCGTGATTTTTCTCTTCATTTCGATAGGCTTTTCATTATCAGCCCGATCAATAAGGTATAATACCACGTGGATTTTGAGCTCCGTCCCCAGCTACTTCGTTATTTATGTATCCTGACCTTTATCTCCATGTAAGCATTGCTCGGCATTTTAAAATGAAATTGAAACTTAAACTCGTGGATATCTCTTCCTTATTATAAATCTACAGTAAAGATTTATCAGCCATGAATGATTGAAAAATAGCTTTTACATAGTTCTTGAAATGTAAACTCCTTAAGAAGTAATAGTAGTGGTCTGAAGCAGCAGTAGCTGTTTGACTGTTGGGTGGCTGTCCTTGGGAGAAACATTCTTTCCTCAAATGCACCTACAGAGACTCCCACTGGGTCTGACTTATCGACAGTGCAAAGCAGACGCTGACAGCAAATTGGAATCATTTAAACTGAAAGAGCTACAGTAGTCCTATAGAGTGAGAGGAATGCATGCTATCAAACATTTATTGTTTGTTTCTTGTAGCTACCCCCGTTTAAACACCTCAGCGGTAGAAATATTTGAGAATATCTCTATGTTTAAGACATAGGTGAGCAAATTTTATGTACAATTACATTATCAGGCAAACAGTACCAGTGGAATAAGTATTTTAATTTTGAAAAGTTTAACCTCCGTTTCACACCTTAGAGGTGCCTTTTTCAAGTTCTTTCATTGTGAGCGCCAAATGCAAGGGCATTCATTCTATGAATTTGGACTTCCGACACAAACAAGTGTTGGAGATGTGGTAATACTCATTACTGAGTGAGCGTTCTTCAACTCAAAACGTTTATTTCTTGTATGTAGGCCAATGTCTACCCCTTGGACCCGTTTCCTGATGCGGATTCTGAGATATGGTAAGAAGACAATTTTACGGTATGGTTTTACGGCTGGATGCACTTCTTGAAGCCCACCTCAGTTGTGAAACTATTGAAATGGAATGAGTTATGGTGAATGTAATTGGGTAAGGAGGTGGAAGTAATCGGTTGTGGCCTATGGATAGGAAATGTCCCGACAATTTTCTGGATGTGAAAATGTGAAACCAAGGAAAAACATTTTCACGATATCTGACGAACCCACTCACCTCCACAATGCAGAGTTTGGCTTAATAACCTGTCGTGACCTACCTGTCTAGTGAGACGATCTCGTATGTTGGTCACCAGGCACTTGGATGTTGAAGTATTACCTGACCTGCCGAGCGGAATGTAGGGAGGTAATCTGTAGGTATGACTCGTCCCGCAACTCCCGAAATAAAAGATGAAATGATTTCCCTGTCCTTTATTACTGAGGACAACTAAAACTACTATGTACAGTATATTTACAAGTCTGAATGTAATGATCTATAGAGAGAGCGAGCTTGTTCCACGCGCCTACTGTTCTACTACGCGTCTATCTGAATCTTGCCCTACGGCACTTGGGCTATGCCCGAACAGAATCTCCTTCTGACAAGTACGACTACTAGCTGGGAGAAGGCCCCGCGCCATCTTGGCCAGGGGTTATATCTCCGCTCCTGAACTCAAAGTCCTATCCCTACCTCCTACCAAGGGGTTGGGTCTTAGGGGCATTACCAAACTGATCACCTTGTCACTAGCGCCCTCAAGTAGCTATTCTCAATAGTTGTTACAGTAAGTGCTGCTACCTAGGCACTACTGTCTTCTGTCTTATTTTGTCCTCATCTTCCCTTGTTTTTCTAAAGTGCATCTGTACTGGCCTCGACTGGCCTTGTAGCTTGCTTTGTTCCTTTGTCGGTTATCGAGCGGGCCGCCTGGCCGGCTGGCATACTAGCTCTGTTTGTCGATACACAGTAAATATCTTGTTGTGATCAACAAGTCTCCGCTCTTAGTCAACACTTGTGTAAGCGCACTTCGCAAGCTCTCTCCACTACATGTAACTTGTTACGAGCTCAACTTCGCCTACCTTATGGCTGCTTCTCCGTCTTGATTTAGTGCACACTATATTGCGCTGCTCTATGAACCTTCTGCTTGCTATGCTGTCTCACCACTGCTTCATCTGTTACACCGCCACGCGCAATCTCCGTGACGTCACCTAGTTCTAGTGTGTTCTCGAGCTCGCTTCGCTCCGTGTATATATACTCGCCGCTTTCTCCTGTCCGGCGATCAGGTGTGACTTGGTGTTGTAATCGGCAGTGGGAGCTCAAGCCCTGCACCGGCTGGTCCGAGTGCATTTGGACTTTACTTGGTTCTCCGTTACGTGTTGGGTGAGCAGACTTTTACTGTAATTATTTACCATTCATTTTAATTTTGCCCTCTCATTCATCATATGGGCTTGAATAACGCTTCGATATTGAACTATCGTCCCTTCAGGACACAGCGAAATTTCACGGTGCCAAATTATTGACTTTGACTTTATGATGGAAATATGAAGGAGGAAGCGTGCTGGGCTTCAAGTTTTGAACAGTTGTACTGGAACCTTTTCTCTCGTTTGGAGCGGACATCGTACCCTGGTCAATCCCCTTTCCCTGCTTGAATCTCTTTCCTGATTTTTCCTTCTTTTCGTCTACCTTTCGTACCTCTAGTAACATATTAATAAATTTGTAGCTTGGTGCTCTGCTAAATTTTTTTTACACTTCATCTGGCGTGTGCCTTTCGATTATTCTGGTGTCTACTTGCTTTAAAAAGAAAAAAAGGTGTGCCTTAGTTTTAGGGGGATAGCCTGTTCTTTTATCACGTGCCTTTGTGAGCACTGGAAAAATCCCTTTTAACTAATGTTAATTTTCTTGTTCCTGTTTCCATAATTCCTTGCTACTTTTGTGGCATTCGCGTGAACATTGGTATAAATTTTATTCTGGTTTCGTGCTTGGCGCCCCCCCCCCAAGCTCTATTGTGGTTTGGTGATTACCCCTTTAAGATACGTACACTAAACAAAAAAAGGAGAGAAAACCTGTTGATAATTTGTACAATTTCCCACATTAATGGTGTATCAAATGGTCGAAGTTTTCATTCTTACAGTGTAAACAATTGTTATTTCTTGGAGTTGTTTTAATATATGTGTTCATTTTTTTAAACCTGTGCTTGTGGGAGTTTTCATGAGTGTTCTCCTTCCCCCCCCTTTTCCACGTGTCCCTACCGCGATAGTTCCTCTGGGGAAAGGCCCCATAATTGAAATCACCACTTGATTTGGGATGTGATCACTGCTATCTGGTTATTCTAGACACGACATTTAAATATTGGTGTTACCTCACTTTACGCCCTTCCCTGCGCATTGCTCTGCTGAGTCCTCTTCCCCCCGCACCGGCAAGTATTTCTTGAGTCCCTTTGCTTACTTTACGTCGAACTTGGTCGGTTCATGCTTAGTGATTGCTGCAAGCACTTGAAAGTACGTATCTGTTTAAATGTGTCAACGCTCATTGTAACAAACGTCTTGAAATAGTTCCCTTTTCTTACAGTAACTAAACCTGACTATAATTATTATTCAATTACCTTAATACTACAAGGTGTCTCCTGTCATTGATCTTCATTCTAACACTAATTAATCTCCTCTGACACCTTGAGCTCTAGACTCGGCTGCGAACCCCGGCTGCCTTCCACCTAGCAGTCCGCCGGTTCGAGTCCCTGGGAGGTCGGCACACGACATCTCCCCCCTTAGGGAAGAAATGGATGCAACCATACGTTGCGTCCATTTCTGTCCCAAACTATTTACACTCTGATGTTGCCGGTACGTAAGGATCGGCGACCCTGTGGTGAAGGGGAAGGTTGTTCTCTACTCTGATTAACACTTGTATCCATTTCTACTGCTCCTATAGATCTCACAGGCGTACTAGGGCGTCCCCCAGCAGCCCTGGAGTGTAATTCCATGATCTCCTCAGACATCTCCGGGCGTCCCTGGATCCGCCTGGGACGTTGGAATATAGTTAAATCCTCACCTGAAGTCTTAACCTTATCACCCTTCGTAATTACCGTTTGTTTTATACATATATTAGGGCAGTGAGAACGTGCGTCGTCAAACCATCTCTTTGCTGGAAACCCTAGTTTCGGACAGCAACAATTACAACAATAACAAATTAAAATTAAACTTATGATACCAACAACTATCCACACAATATATTTGTACACATTAAGATGCTGATAGACCATCTGTCTTTGCAGTTCTTCTTCTTTTTGTCTCACCATATCTTCCACTTCTTGTGTCTTATGGGTAGCCCATTGTAAATCGTTAATGTGATTTAGCAAATTATTTAATGACAACTTATTCATTTCGGGTATCTGTTCTAACTTGATTTCACTACCAATCTGTTCACAACAGTCATAATCAAGTGTGCCTTCTGGTACAAAGTCTTTACTTTGTGTAGTGTTCACTTCAGCTACACCTTGTATTTTACTATGTGACCCATATACTGTGCAACCTTCATTTAAAACAAGAATACCAGTGCCTGTTAACCTGATATCACTGGTGGTATCCTTACACATACATGTTACTTTAACTTCTTCTGGGGATACGTATATATATCTGTTAGCTCTGATAGGTATCCACATGAGCTGTTGAACGGGAAGCACTATTTTATCACAATTATCTGGAATTTGACTAACTCCAATAATTAACTGGATCGCGCAACTCTTTTTTTTGCTAGGGGCTTTACGTCGCACCGACACAGATAGGTCATATGGCGACGATGGGATAGGAAAGGCCTAGGAGTTGGAAGGAAGCGGCCGTGGCCTTAATTAAGGTACAGCCCCAGCATTTGCCTGGTGCGAAAATGGGAAACCACGCGCAACTTTTTTGAGTGTACACTGTATTAATAGGGAATTTATCATAACATAGTTTCCAACTGGGTGTTACTACCTTACATTGATTTACCTGATGTTTATCTAACTGAACATACGTTTGTTTCTCTTTGTCCATAAGGATATAGTCCTTGGTCTCTTGAAGATAAACAAAATGGTGTGGATTACTCTTCATATACGTGGGGAATGGAATCATGTGATACATTGTATAAGTTACCCTATCTGTAAGGGGTATCTTGATGACGTTCACTAGATAATTTTTATTTCCGTACAATTCCACTGTAGCTACTTTGTAAATCAAGTAGCCGTAAGCTGATTTTAACTCAAATGGCAAGGAAAATCCTTTAGGGAAATCTCCTTGAGCTTTCTTATAACCTTTAATAATATCATCTGGTGAAATTATTTGCACCTGAATGACTCCTACCTGAGCATTCATTATACCTGATAATACAACACTGTAATGCTCATACAGTTGTATGAGAAGGCCTTCAATCTCAATTAAATGCCTATTCACTGAGTTTTCTAATTCTACTTGCTTAATTGCTTCTGTAATCTTAAGCGTGCTATTGGCAAGATAGGATCTAATTTCGGCAATATTTTGAGTTAATCTCTGCTCATTGGCTGTGACATCGTACATGGTGCTGTTCATAGATTGCAATGTTGATTTTACTACTATCATCTGGTCTTTTGCAATTTTCATAATTGAAAACTGTTCCTGCTCTAACTCACTAATTTTTAACTCATATTTATCGGCATCATCTTGACTTAATGTTCCAAATAACGCCTTTGCGATGGAACCTACTGCGTTAATTAGGCCTCGTCTTCGCCTAGTATTATCCGTTTCCCGTATTGGTTTAGTAATCCTCGTAATTAATTCCCTCGATTCCTTAATTCTCTCTAATTGTGCACTCAGCATTTTAACATCATGTTGACATGTTAGATTAGTACTTCTTTCTAATTGTGTACATATTAATTGAGTCCAGTGTATGTGTCTCTTGACATTTGAAAATACATCACTTAATTTATTCAGGTTTACATAGGTAACTAGTGTCCATTCCGTATGGTATAACTGTATCTCATCCTGATTGTCGAAGTATGCCCCTGGAGTACTCTCATATGGTGTCACCTTGACATCCAGTACTTCTCCGGCTATTCTGTAGCGATGTGACGTCACGACTATCACTGCTACTACGATGGACAACAATCCTAGCATTCGCGCCATATCTGCTGTCTATCTGCAAGGTAAAGACAGGATATGTGTTACCCTTCTATCTGTGAATACATTCGCTTCCCAGTTCTCACTTCACTTATCTACAAATACAATTTCAATCGGTTTTTATGTACTTTAACCCTTTTTCCTTTCTTGTTCATCTGTAGGGTGCATTTCACCCCTGAAACATCTACTATCTCGTACGGACCTTGGAATGGTGGGCTTAGCTTTCTGGATTTTCCTCTTCGCAATGCGTCATTGCGCAAGAGAACGTTATCATCTACCTGAAAGGTGATTTCATTCTGCTTTTTGTCATAATGCTCTTTCTCTAATTCTTTTCGCTCTATTAAGGTCTTTCTGGCGGCCTCGTGGTTTCGCCAAAGCTGTGCCGTCAGTTCCTCCACCACGTTCTGGTGTTCGTTGTAACTCATCTCAGGTGGCTTTTGCAGCACACCTGGGATATTTGCCTTCCTCCCAAACATTAATTCGTAGGGTGTGAACCCTGTACTTGTGCTCTTCGTGGTGTTATACACAAAGCTAGCTGTGGGCAAATATTTATCCCAGTCATTGTGCTCTCCTGAGCAGACATAATGCCTTAGGTACTCCGTGAGCACCTTATGGGATCTTTCTATACTACCGTTCGACTGTGGCCTAAAGGCCGTAGTGTGTGTTTTCCGAATGCGCAGCGTTTTACACAGCGTCTTAAACACATCACTCATGAAATTACTGCCCTGGTCAGTGAGAATCTGCTCTGGTATCCCGTAGATACTTATTACGTTATTGATTAGCGTTCGTGACACTGTCTCTGCCTCCTGATTAGGCATGGCACTCGCTACTAGGTACTTTGACAGCTGGTCTTGGCATGTCAGAATGTACCTGTTTCCTGCCTCTGTCATCGGAAGAGGTCCAACTACGTCTAGGGATATTTTCTCAAAGACTGTGTTCGGGGTATCCGTAATTCTCATGGGAGCCCTGACGTCTGGTCTGGTTCCTTTATTCTTTTGGCAGGAGGGACATGTGCGTACATAGCGCTCAATGTCCCCTTTCATGCCCTTCCACTGAATTCGTTCACGTACCCTGGCGTACGTGCGCGCTATTCCTTGGTGGCCTCCCACCAAAGAATCATGACATTCTTTCAAAATGGTTAGCTTTTCAGCTTCGCCTAATTCGTCCTCTTCCTCAGATGAGCTACCTTCGGGCGAAATCTCCTTTGCGTTAGCGTCCTCGGAAACCTCGCTACCGCCCGCTTCAATTCCCTCTCCGTAGCGTCCTCGGGTTTTGAAGACAGTACCTCCTCTCTATTCTCGTCTGAGGCCTGAGTTTCTACTGTTGTCTCTGAGTGAGACCTGTGCTGTGCCGAGTTAACCACACGCGCTTGGCTCTTGGGTTCAGTGGGATTCCTACTAAGGGCGTCTGCATTGCAGTTCTGTTTGCCCTGCTTATATACGACGTCGAAGTCGTATTCCGCCAGCTTCAGCCTGAATTTTAGCAGGCGTGAAGACGGATCTTGCACGTTGAAGACCCACTTCAACGGCTTATGGTCTGTTACAACAGTGAATTTTCTACCAAACAAATATGGTCTGAAATACTTTACTGCCCACACTATTGCCAACAATTCTTTCTCAGTTACGCTGTAATTCATTTCTACTTTGTTAAGCTTTCTACTTGCATACGCTATTGGAAGGTCTTTCCCGATAGGTCCTTGTGACAATACTGCCCCAACCGCTTCGTTGCTCGCATCAGTGGTAACAACGAATGGTTTTTCAAAGTCCGGATACTGCAATATAGGTTCCTCAATTAACTTTTGCTTTAGTGTCTGGAACGCTTGTTCCTGATCGTCTCCCCATACAAAGGGAACGTCCTTCTTTACTAACTGATACAGCGGTTTCGCGATTTTGCTGTAGTTAGGTATGAACTTCCTATAATATCCACTTAGTCCGCAGAACTGCTTGATCTGGCGGCTAGTGGTCGGCCTCGGAAAGTCCTTAATGGCCTGTACTTTACGTGGGTCTGGTAAGACACCTTCGTCAGTGATTACATGTCCTAGGAACGCTACTTCGGTTCTTAGGAATTCACACTTAACTGGCTGGAGTTTCAGCGTGTTCTCTCTCAGCCTTTGAAATACGTCACTTAGCTTCGCGTTGTGCTCCTGGATTGAACTCCCGTACACAATGACGTCATCCAGGTAACACAGACATGTTATACCCGTTAGCCCTGTGAGCACATTGTTCATCAGCCTCGTAAACGTGGCTGGCGCGTCCATCAAACCCATGGGCATTTTCCTGAATTCGTACTTGCGCCCTAGCGCAGAGAATGCCGTCTTTGGCCTGTCTTCAAGTTTCAACAACACCTGGTGATAGCCAATCGCGAGATCTAAGGTCGAAAAATATCTCGCCTTGCCAAGGGCGTCTAACAGTTCTGAAATTAATGGCAGGGGATAACTGGTTCCTATCGTTATCTCGTTCAATTTCCTAAAGTCGATCACGACCCTCCATTTTTGTTTCCCTGAGGCGTCTAATTTCTTGGGAATTAAAAGTAATGGCGCATTCCAGCTTGATGTGCTAGGTGTGATAATTTCATCACTCAGCATCTTATCTATCTGAGCTTGTATTTCCCCTTTCTGTGCTTCGGGAAGTCTATATGGTCGTACATTAATTGGAGGTTGATCTTGGGGTGTAGGGATCTCATGCTGTAGTACGTCAGTGTGAGTTAGTTTATCTCCCTCAAGATGGAAGATATCATTTTACTCAGCACAGATGGCGTATATCCCTTCCTTATCTACCTGCGTGAGGTGATCAACTCGCAAACAGTCTATCACCCGCTGTGATCGGGGCTTCTGGGTGGCCGGTTCTCCGTTTGCCACTCTACTGTTCTGCTCTACCTTTCGCACTTGTGCTAGGCAGGTCTTATCTACCTCCTGTATGTGCACTCGTGGACTGTGTAAAATCACCGCCTTTTCAGTGGTATTCATCATGCTAACCACTGCTTCGTGGTGCGCTGATTTAGTCAGGCACCCTGCGAGGCACACCCCTGGTATCACCTCTTCCTTCTCAATAATTCCTAAAGGTAGATTTCGATCTACTTCTATAACAACGACCTTCAGGGTCCTTGGTTCGAGACGGATCACCTTCGTCTCTCGTGCCCCCATAGGGTATTGTCGCCCTCTTATGGTGACATGACCCTCCTTATAGTCAATCACACTATCTGTCAGGATGTCTCGTCCAATTATACCATCCTGTGTTAATTGGAAATCACTCCCTACCACATGAAATTTGTGATTTGTGTTTCCAATGGCAAAACGTACAGTACCCTGGGTGTAAATTATTACCTTACTTACACCCGCTAATTCAATTGATTTGCTCCCGTCAATCAGGCATTCCTTGGGTACCGATTGCCTCTTAACTAGGCTGACATCGGACCCAGTATCTATCAAAAATCTCAACGGTCTTCCTTGGTTCGCAACCTGGATCAGCACCGTGCCTTCTACGTCAGAATTCTTGGGACCTTCTGGTCTGCGGGCCTCCGTAACTGTCCCCTTGCTACGGGCCCGTTCTAGTTTGCCGCCTGAGCCACGGAGGCTTTTGTGGCGTGCGTACTGCCGTTCCTCTTTTTGAACCAACAGTCTTGGGTTCGGTGTGACCATCTATCACAACGTTCGCATTGGGCTCGGTATCTTACGTCCTTGCCCCCTATGCGCTCACCCTGAGTTTGGCCTTTCAAGGCCTTGTTGCCCGTGGACTTGCCTTGGGCTTTTCGACAATTTCTCTGAATGTGGCCCTGTTGGCCACACGAATAGCACTTACGGTTATCCGTTCGCATCACCGGAGTGTGTGCACCTTGTGTGCGTGCACCTTGAGTGTGTGCACCATGTGTGCGTACACCTTGTCGACAATTCACCTGTATGTGCCCTTTTTGGCCGCAACGATAACAAGTTCTGTTTTCCTTTGTCACTGGGTTTGGTTGTGTACGTACTATGCGCACTGTTTCTCGTACCTCTGTTTCCTTATCCCTTTGTTTCTTTCTACATTCACGTTCCATGTGCCCTGTTTTCCCACAATAGCGACATTTTAATTTACTGAATGTGCCCCCTGTAGCTGTATTGGAACTAGCGGTCTGTGCGGTGTGAGCCCGCTGCGTTCCTGTGTTCTTACAATTCTTCGCTAGGTGGCCTTCCTTGTTACAATTATAGCAGACCACCCTAACACTAGCATGTGTTGGCTTAGTATGCCACTTTAGTGCTGCACTGCGCTCCTGTTCTGGTTTGCGCTTGCTAAACCCTGAACTATGTTTGTGTTGTAGGCCCTCTCGTGCCTTCTTTGACAGTATTACTGTTTCTTCCTGTTGTGCGAGTGCAACTGCCTTCTCAAAAGTAATGCCCTTTTCTGACTGTACCCTAGCTTGTATTCTAGGGTTGGCTAACCCTTGTATGAAACTAGCAACACATATTTTTCTTGTTATTTGCAACTGTGCATCGCGATCTTCCTCTAATTCGCCTTCAACTATTGCCTCTCTAAAAGAAGCTGACAATGTTTCTATCTTGTGCGCCCATAGTGCGACCGTCTCTCGCGGGTCCTGCGCTGTTTGGAACATTTGACAAATGTACAAAACTAACGTGCCTTGCTGGCCATAATATTCTGTTAATGCCCGCTTGCCTTTCTCCCAATTATGTATATCACGTCTGTACAATAACTTATCTCGGGCTCTGCCCGTAACCTTAGTTAAAATATACTTGAAAAACAACTCTTGATCTTCATCCTTAATCATATGAACAGCAGCATCTACGTTAGCTATGAACTCATGCAATCTATCTGGTTGACTGCCATCAAACTCTCGTCCAATGAGGCGATGTCCTTCTACTACTGTCACAAAAGGCCCACTCATACTTACTGATTCCACCTCGTCAAGCATCTCAGTGCCTTGGTCTGCTGGTACTGAACTATTCTGTCGTGCCATTTGAAATAAATATTCAGCTTATCTTAATCTGCAATGCTGCTTCACTGCTGGGCTGGATGAGTAGTCGGCTGTATTGCTGCGTCTCCACCGGATGGCGTTGTCTGCTACTGGACTGCTACCCCTCTGCTGGGCTGGCTTAGTAGGCTGCGGTAGTGATGCTCCTCTTCTGCGATGCGCGGCACACGAACGAAAATACGCAGTAGCGCGGTTCGGACAATATTCTGCGAAGTCGCGATTTTCTCACACGGAAATCTTTTGCGCAGTCGCGGTTCTCTTACGCACAATCTTCTACGAAGTCGCGGTTCTCTCACGTTATTTCGGTGAGTTGACACTGTTCGAGGATCGAACTCGGGACCCTGCACTACCTGACACCAAATTTTTATACGTGCCTATCGTGACCTACCTGTCCAGTGAGACGATCTCGTATGTTGGTCACCAGGCACTTGGATGTTGAAGTATTACCTGACCTGCCGAGCGAAATGTAGGGAGGTAATTTGTAGGTATGACTCGTCCCGCAACTCCCGAAATAAAAGATGAAATTATTTCCCTGTCCTTTATTACTGAGGACAACTAAAACTACTATGTACAGTATATTTACAAGTCTGAATGTAATGATCTATAGAGAGAGCGAGCTTGTTCCACGCGCCTACTGTTCTACTACGCGTCTATCTGAATCCTACCCTACGGCACTTGGGCTATGCCCGAACAGAATCTCCTTCTGACAAGTACGACTACTAGCTGGGAGAAGGCCCCGCGCCATCTTGGCCAGGGGTTATATCTCCGCTCCTGAACTCAAAGTCCTATCCCTACCTTCTACCAAGGGGTTGGGTCTTAGGGGCATTACCAAACTGATCACCTTGTCACTAGCGCCCTCAAGTAGCTATTCTCAATAGTTGTTACAGTAAGTGCTGCTACCTAGGCACTACTGTCTTCTGTCTTACTTTGTCCTCATCTTCCCTTGTTTTTCTAAAGTGCATCTGTACTGGCCTCGACTGGCCTTGTAGCTTGCTTTGTTCCTTTGTCGGTTATCGAGCGGGCCGCCTGGCCGGCTGGCATACTAGCTCTGTTTGTCGATACACAGTAAATATCTTGTTGTGATCAACAAGTCTCCGCTCTTAGTCAACACTTGTGTAAGCGCACTTCGCAAGCTCTCTCCACTACATGTAACTTCTTGAAATATTTCTTTTTTCTTACAGTAACTAAATCTGACTATAATTATTATTCAATTACCTTAATACTACAAGGTGTCTCCTGTCATTGATCTTCATTCTAACACTAATTAATCTCCTCTGACACCTTGAGCTCTAGACTCGGCTGCGAACCCCGGCTGCCTTCCACCTAGCAGTCCGCCGGTTCGAGTCCCTGGGAGGTCGGTACACGACAAACCGCAGCGCGTTAACATACGTTGCCATTCGACTTGGTAAAATATAAATTTCTTATTTTTAATTGTATATATATTTATTGTTTTTTTTGCACATTACTTGCGTTAATTATGAACCGAATCAGACGTTTTAGGCATCATCATAGGTTTTGTAGTTTTTCAGAAATTTCTCAAAAGTACCAAATTAGATATAAAGATTTTCGGAGATATTTGAATGTTCGTAAGAGGTGAATAATCGCGTGTATGTCCGTTGTTGTTATTCCTAATGGAAAAGTGTATAAAATTAAAAGATTTGAAATTGTACTTTATACACATTTTCTGATTCTAGATTTTAGATAAAACAATATCCCGTTGTTGGCGTGGTATTATCTCGACCTCCAGAACCGAAGATGACTAGATCCGATCCACAAGAGCTACTCGGATTTTGGCAACACGCATTTATCGTTGAACATTTCCCGTACTGATTGCGGTGTGGATGGGTAGTAAAGCTCACGGTTACCGGCAGTTACAATGAAGTACGTCTCAATTTAATGTAAAAAAGGAATATGTTAAATACTCAGAGTTGAGACGAGGATATCCGGTCATGAAAAAAGTGATTATAGCTCAAAACGTACTAGATATACGGGATTGGTTTTTAGGTTGTGATGAACACATGAGGCGTACAACGGTAGTCGACGTAATGACGATGACGCCATCACAAGTTAGCCGCTAAATTAAATTATGTGTTGGCAGTCGGAACTTAGTTACCGCGGTGTGTTGCTTGGTGTGTAGATGTGCGGGTGGAACGATTGAGGTCTATTAGAAAGCAAGGGAAAATTTAAAATGTGACAGAGAGTTAAAGACGAATGACAGTGGAAGTTTCATGGTGGAAAATTGAAGAATAGTATAAAACTTTACAAAATATTCCAAATAGAAGACTAAAAAGCCTATGAAGAGGAAACTGGATGATGATGATGATGTTTGTTGTTTAAAGGGGCCAAACATCGAAGGTCATCGGCCCGCAGGAGGAAACTAGACTCAATGTGGGATAGTATAAGAACAAAGGTATGTATGTAGAAAAAATAAGACGACTACGGCAGCTTCAAATGAATAGTAGAGTCTGCTATTTTGTACACTTGTAAAAATAAAGGGCCAAACTGTGAACAGAAGTAAAATAATCTCTCACTCGTACATTTTCTCTGTTACACGGACCAGCATAAAATAATGGAAATGTTTTTAGGTTTAGAAGACGAAAAAGCGAGTACAGATTCTTTGGTTGCTCTCCACTTAGTAGCCTTTTACGACATGCAGGGGGGTGGCAGATAATGCATCCTTTGACTTCACCCAGATAAATCGAAAGAGAACATTATTGTATCCGCAAAGTAATGGCTGGGCTCATTAATTGAGAGAAAATGAAAGGCATTGTAGACCTCGTAATTATTATTATTACAATAATGTTTATGTCGCATCAAGGTGCAGCCCCAACAATTACCTGGTAAGAAAGTGGGAAAACACAAAAAATCATCTTCAGGGTTGGCAAGGCGTTGTTCGATCCCATTATCTACAGGCTCCATGGCTAAATGACTGGCATGCTGGCCTTTGGTCCAAGGGGTCCCGGGTTTGATTTCCACCTGGATCGGGGATTTTAACCTTCGTCGGTTAAATCCAATAGTTTAGGGGGCTGGATTTGTGTGTCGACTTCAGCATTTGATTTCATCAACGTTACGGCCCCATCCTCAAAGAGGCGTGGGTCGCCTGTAAGTTTTACACAAAGCCTCTCCGAAGGCCATACGTCCTATTATTATTATTATTATTATTATTATTATTATTATTATTATTATTATTATTATTATTATTATTATTATTATTGTTACGGATTTTCCATGGTTTACAGAGGAATAAAAAGGTGCGGTCATGAATACGTGGATAGAGAAAAGGTGAAATATTAATTTAAAACTCTAAAATTCAAAATTGTATTTCTTTCCCTGCTTTTCTGTTCCTTTACCGACTTAAACTTTAAAAAATAACAAATTAGAGTTGGAATTGGAACTTATATGAACGACATCAGATAACGATTGGAAGATGATATTCGCTCGTGAGCTCGAATGATGATAATAGAAAAGCCTAGAGCAATCAGGCAACCATGATTTTATAACATGAGCTTGAAGCACGCAAGTTACAATTTTCCCAAGAGCAACCACTGCTCCATTAAATAACTCCCCTAGGAAACTGAGCTCCCAAAATTGACTACATTAAAAGAGGGCTTTTGCTCCACACAATTGCTTTCTAGAAAACCATTCTCCAAAATTTACAAGATCCAAGCCTCTCAATGGCACAGTTTAACTTTTACATTAGGTATATAAAAAAAAACCAGAAACCACGGTCTTTCCTTCTCGACAGTCTACATATCATTAAATAGGAAATTGAAAAAGAATAGTTAACAGAGGCAGTAAGTGCCCATTCTAGCTGGTCTTAGAAAAAATAACTTAAAGTTATTGGCCAGAAATGGAAATGTTAGGGGGCAAACACTTGCAGTCCTTTTTTTGCTACTTGTTTTACGTCACACCGACACAGGAAAGGGCTAGGAGTGGGAAGGAAGCGGCCGTGGCCTCAATTAAGGTACAGCCCCAGCATTTGCCTGGTGTGAAAATGGGAAACCACCGAAAGCCATTTTCAAAGCTGCCGACAGTGGGGTTCGAACCTACTATCTCCCGAATACTGGATACTGGCCGCACTTAAGCGACTGCAGCTATCGAGCTCGGTTTGCACTCCTTTGATATTCACTAAAAAATACCTAAAACCCCACGTGTGCTTATGGCCTGAAGTTACAGAGACTAAGCGTATGCTACGGAAGTGACTAGATAGAGAGAACATTTTAAATTACAAAAGGAAGAGAGAAATGTTATTAAGGTTTATGAAATCATAGTCACCTCAGCACTAAATTTAAGGGGAATAAAAGAAGATTCAATCTCTTTATTCCCTAAGTTAGACTAAGGTAGTTTTAGACTTGTTTAAAGATTTAAATTAAGGAAGGATTTTGAATCCTTCCTCTCAAACTATATTTCTGATACTACTGCACGATTAAAAGATGTCTGCCAATACCTTGAGCTGGTGGGCCTTATGGAGATGGAGCAGGCAAGCCCCCTGCCTCCACTACGAACACACTCTACACTTCTTGACTGGAGCGATCGAAAGACAACATGGCCCAAACGGTCTCAGCTTTTATAGCGGAAACGATGGTTCCAGAATTCTCTGGGCCGAAGCCCTGTCTACACCCACAATTTTGATTGGTTGGTTAAATAAATGTACAATATTCCTTATTGGATACGATTTTAAGCAGGCGAGAAGATATAGAAGAACTAGTAACCTAACAACACAGAAAATAATTTACAACATTTCAGTTCTGAAAACATCGAAATGACAAATTTCTTTGAGAATTAATTGTTTTTCTTCCCACCAGATGGGGCGCATAAGTAGATAGTAGAGACACCTGACGATAACCGTTCAAACTTTTTCCACTCTGCATTTTGAAGTACATGGTGCAGATGGCCTTCTGAAAGGCGCTCTTTTAAATGCACGGAGCGGGTCTACTTCCGGTACAATTATTATTATTAGTGTAATATTTTTATTATGATTATGATTATTATTACCACACACAAAGTTTCACCTTACGTAGTATTTTACTTATATCACGACTCGACTCTGCTGAGGTTGGTGTGATTTTGTTATGTATAATAATAATAATAATAATAATAATAATAATAATAATAATAATAATAATAATAATAATAATAATTTACTGAATGGACAACTCCAGAACGGCAAAGAATCTACTGAACATCGTAACAAGGAGTAAATGCTGTACGAAATGGCTAAACGAGGTTCAGAGGGACTTACAACAGACCAACATAGCGAATCTCGAAGATCGCACCGATGTGCCAAAATAAAATCACAAATGTAAAATTTGAGTCAAGAATATCACGACATGGGAAAAAGTGGCCAGAGCAGCGGAAGAGGAAGCATTCAGAAATGATGACGAGGTTTTTGGGGAATAAAAGAGGAAAATCGCCCGAAGATGATATTATGTATTCAAGTTCAATCGCTCTACTCAAGCAGACCAATCGTGTATTAAAATATAAATAATAATAATAATAATAATAATAATAATAATAATAATAATAATAATAATAATAATAATAATAATAAATTTCATGTGTGGAAAATATAGTTACAAGTTAAATTTATTTTAAGTATTACTATGGTAATAATAATACTACTGTTGTAATATGTGTAAGAATTATTTACAGGATTAATTTTTCAAGTATTAATGTTATTAAAACGGATATGTATACAAGTAACAGAGTCCTGCAAATATGTAAACAACGTAATGAGTAAATAAATACTACTACTATTATTATTAACTCCCGAATGCATTCTCACAGCTACTTGTCTCAAGCCACGCAACCATTCTCTTGGTATTATTATTAACCAGCCCAATGGTGAAGATGTTGCATGCCTTCCAAAGTCCTTTGTTCGTTTTCCAGCCAGTTCGAGAATTTTAATACTGGAGTAAACAGTGGAAAGTGATTCGAGATTTTCTTAAGCACTTAGTTACAGGAAGAAAACGCAGAGCGAGAAGATGACGCTACTGATCTAGTATACATCGACGCACACTGGTTGCCATGTTTACATACCCATGTTAAAACAAAAAGTGTAGCGTGTTCATGCGAGTGGTTGGTCCGCAGCCACTCCTTTATTGGTCCTAATAACAATACAAATTGAAATTAAACTTAAATAACTCTAGCGACTCTACCTACTTCAATCTACCACGTCTTTCTTGTGTGTGTGTGTGTGTGTGTGTGTGTGTGTGTATGTGTGTGTGTGTGTGTGATCTGAGATCAATCATAGAACCGAACACATTAATGTAAAGTACAAGTTACAGCAAGAAATCCCCGGTATTATGTTAGCCTTATGCACTTTAAATCATCCAAAAGTTCTTGGCTGGGAAGTCGGTGGATGTAAAATGATAAATTCAGTGACGCAATGTCACCAGAAGCTTTTCTCCAAAGCTTGTGGTGTAATGCTTTAACTTGCGCTGACACTCCTGCAGGAAGTTCTCCGCAGTCCCGCTTAACATTCCACCCACTCACTTCCTTCTCTCTGTGAGCATATCCGCCTACATGTCATATGATGTCCTCACCCCCCATGTGCAGTATTTAACGGGTTTTTTAAAGGAAATGCCATTGTGAATTTTATGCAGTATGGTTCAAGACATCTATACTAATAGGTAGATGCCAATGTGTAGCGATGCATATACCTGGTGGCCCGTCAACGCCGTACTTTCTACTTATATATATCCCGCATGCACTAATGATGAACGGGATGCTTGATAACTGATTTTCACAGGGGTATTACTACCTGAAGGTTATTTACGTAAGAATAGGAAGAGACAACAACCGGACGGCCGCTCGCTGCATGTCCTTCGGTGCTATTTCTTGCGTTAGTAAGTCTCTTTTTCGAATGCTCTGTTGTAGGTTCCTATCTGATACAGCAGCACAACAGTTGATGTAAACAGATTGATAATGGCTGAGATGTTCAGGAACAGCGAATACACAGACATAATTTTAATCTATGGATAATCTGGTCAGAATGCAGCCGAAGCTGCGCACAGGAGTTTCAAAACAGCGGCCTGTCTTCTATACATGTATTTCGCCTAACAGAGTTGCAATTAACAGCTAATGGATACCACATACAAGGAACCTTTTGGTAGAGTAGAATGTCTGTACGTGTATAAATTAATGAGTTGTTAAGCATTAATTATTGCATCTGTGATGTGTTTACAAATGCTCCCTGTCACATGATGTGTGCAGTAAAATGATTGACATTTATTTCACACCCGAAATACGGCACGTCGTAGCGCTCCTTTATAAACCACCGATGAGGCATCCCATTCATAATTAGTTCAAGCGGGACACTTACAAGTAGAAAGCACGGGGATGGAAGCGAGGACTGCCGGATAAGACAAACATAAGGTACCAAGTGAACGTTTTGGAAAATGCAATGTCCGTCACAAAATTGTGAAGATATGATTTACGGATATAAGGGGGCGGTAGCAGATGAGATATTTAGGCGAAGGGTTTCTTAGGTAAACAGATGAGAAGATGACTTTTGGTGTTATTACTTAAGCCTAAGGAGGCAAGGAAGAGGCAAGAAATTAAAGCGTAAAACAGAAGGAGAAGAGAAATACAGCAAACATTATACTAATTGCTAGAAAATATCTTACGGTGTCAAGTAATGGGCTACACTCCAAGCTACGTTCAGATATTTACAGCCCCCCTTCGTGCTATTCGAGAACGATTGTAACCTTCGATCGTATTCCGAAAATATCCCGCAGAATGGCAGCTTGGTGCCTCTCTCGCTTTCTACCCAAGGAAGAACCAAGAGTTTACATGAATTATGACGAAATTGGCATTCTCTACTTCGCTGCTGGCAAGCAGACACAGACGTTGCCACGGTAACTGGTAGGTTCGTTGTCGTTCTGTTGGTTAGTCAATGCATAACATGAAAGCCGCAAAAAATAGTAATTTTCTCCGTCATTTGAAGTTTAAGCGAAATTATCTACATTACAAAAGTTGTTTAAAATGAAGGTATGTTTCACATACAGTCCACGAATTTTACAGAAAATAATTAGTACAGCCCTAACGAAGACCTTTATTCAGCGGACGCCTCCCTATACGGTCAATTTTCCTCGGAACCGACTTTAGTTTACATAAGACAAGTGTTAAATTGGCCTCGTTTAAGCGGACACCTCGAACTCCGGACAGCGGACATCGCCATTTGACCAGTCCACGTGACTTAAGCAGACACTTTACATGTTGCAGGACAATTTATTACGCCGGACCACATGCCATCCTTTCCTTTAAAACCATTCTTCAGACATAAGGAAGTCCCTTTTGAATGTTGGTACTATTTCGAGTGCAAAGGGAGAGAAGGTACACTGGAATGCAGTTCTACGTATAGGCCTATTCCAAAGAATTCTAATTGCCCACAAATGCTGCCAGAGACTGTTGACTTACAAGTTACCTGGGGATTTTCCTCCCTTCTTGGATCATTCTATTCATAACTCGGATTGTCAATGATAAGGTCCAGCTCAGGTAGTCAACTTGAGAAGGAAAAGATAGTACAGGCACTAATTAGTGAGACAGAAATACCGTAGTTGTCTGTTAAACAAGTGTTGATCGTGTTTAGATCTCGAGGCAAGAAGAAATGTGATTATAGAAAGTGACAAGGGACTTCCAGTGAGGATTTGTGTGTCACACTGGACCGCGAGTATGGCGAGAACACTGTGGAACCATTTAACAGACTTTATTCCGTTTTCGAGAATATTGCAGTTAGGAAAACATGTGCTAAATTTACACAGACGAAGCTTCACGATTACTTCACGAAGCTGTAATGTTTGTAAATGATGTAAGATCTCTTATAATAACTCTCTATTAAATACTAACACAGAAATGACTTAGAATAATAAAAATGAAGATATGTATGCTTATATTTAAGGTGGATGTTATTTGCTGTTAAAATGTTCGATTATTTTTACAAACTTGTTTTAGCGGACATTTTTCCTCGGAACCGACGTTGTCCGCCGAAGGGAGGTTCGACTGTATAAGGGAAAACGGAAGAAAAGTGTTCTGGTTTTCCTATAAATCCCCAGTCAACTCAGTGATTTTTTATTATATGCATATCTTAACCTTCGTCTGGATGACGATACTCTAAGTATGAAGTTTGGTCGAGTACAGCCGTTTCGCCGTGATGTTGGAACAATCGGACAGACACGAAAAATGAAAACTACTGACACGGTCTTGAGTTCTTCTGAAACGGATAAATACCTGAAAAATTGTCAAATCAAACGAAATTACATACAAAGGACCGCCCACAACTGTGTTTATTATATATGTTATCTATAAATATCTACGTTCTGCCATTCTGTCCGTATTCATATACAGCTTATGTCCCTTATATATTTTCATTACGGAACGTTTTCTTCCACCATCCAAGTAAGCTCCGGATATCACGAGGAGTATTCTTCTTTGCGGCAATATCTGGAAGGCCAGGAATATTTGATAATTGCATTACACATTCTGTTTAGCTCTTCCGCTACAGGATCAACTTAGGCTCTGTTCGCAATGCAGCCTAGAAATCACTTTAATCAAGATAGAGTGAGCCATGGGAACGGGATTCGAAGAGATGCCTTCCAGTGATAGGCAGTATGGTATGCATGGCTCCCTATTATTATTATTATTATTATTATTCATGTCGTTTCGGCCAATCAAGGATCACGTAATTTCAACTGCCCCCTTCCCTGGGCTTTAAGATTTGTCCAGTATTCCCGCATTCGTTGCTGGTGTTGTTCCTTTCTTTCTTTCTTTGGCCCACAGTTACCCTGTTTCAAGTTTTGGATTCTGTTAGAAACTCTTGCGGTCTTGAAATTTCTTCTTAAGTGGGTAGCGCTTCAGGATATCATCACGTCTGATGCCCACTTCCTGCAGACTATTTTTCTACCTAACTGAATCCAGCCACTTTTCTCTTCTTGTCTACGAAGTAAGAGAAGATCCACTTGGTTGACCTTGCAGGGCTCATTCTTGTCACGTGACCATACAAAGCAATCGTTCTCTTTCGCATCGTATCGGTTAACTTCTCTACTTGAAAATAGAGTTCGTGGTTGTGCCGCCTTCTATATTTACCTTTGTCTTCGTTGGGTCGCAAGATTTTTCTCAATATCGTTCTTCTTTAACCTCATGTATCTCAGTAAGTCCTCCGCTACATAGAGGGCCTCCGGGCGAATGACTGTGCCGTATTCTGAACTGGGCATTATTATTATTGTTGTTGTTATTATTATGATTGTTCAATACAATGATTGCAGACTAAAATAAAGGAACTACAATTTAAAACTTCAACTCTTGACATATGATTAGGAACCAATCAAAACATTTA
Organism: Anabrus simplex; assembly: GCF_040414725.1. Classification (NCBI taxonomy): domain Eukaryota; kingdom Metazoa; phylum Arthropoda; class Insecta; order Orthoptera; family Tettigoniidae; genus Anabrus; species Anabrus simplex. The sequence continues at coordinate 47,850,114 of NC_090270.1, forward strand.
ATGTCCACCTCTGGACAAAATTCAGTTTGATGTATTTTCATGGGGTATTTTTGTGCTATATACGTTACCGCATTCAGATTTCATCTACCTGTATGTTGTAAGATTGAAATAATATGTTAATGGTGAGTGTTTATAACAAATCATATATTGTCCTCGTGAGTGAATGAATCAGAACGTATAATGTCCACCAATGGCGTATTTTCATTTTACTACCGTTTATGAGATGCATAATATGAAATCAATATAGCCTGTTTTAGACAATAATATACTGAAGCACGTTTTACATTCTTGAATTCCTTCAGGCAGATATTCCTTTTATGCTGTTCTAATTAGGTACTCAAAATTTCAGGGGTTTGAAAGTAAAATTTTGTTTGTTATATTTTTCACGTATTAAATTTAATGCGAATTAATGATTATAAAAATACAGTAAATTTATCAAAACATAATTATTATTATTATAACGTCCGATAAAATAGATCAAAATTTATATTGTCTAAAACGTAAATTAACTTTCCATCATCCCCAATAAATTAATGATTATTTGCTACATGACATTTAATTCAGTATCCCAATAAGAAATTACATGTAAAACTGTATACTATTTTATTAAATACTGTACTTTAAGAGCTGTTAGTTTTTCACTTTTTCTGAAAAATTTGTAATAACGTACTGTACATTAAACGTATTGATTGGTTGCTCCTCATATTCAGTTGCCTGTAGTGGTAACAAAGAGGACGTTTTTCGGGTATTCTGCTATGTCATCAGTTGCGAGGAAACTGATTTTAAATTTTTGAGACTTTTGTGGTTCTTAAACTGGCATACGATACCGAGCACTTGGAAAAAGTTAATACTTTTAGGTGGAATACTTCAGAAGATATTAATTATTGAATGTCGCTATTAAGAAAATTGTACTTTGAGAAAAACTCAATTATGGTTTTCACTAATTTTCATACCACGTATACAAAGTTTTCGTGACATCTAGTGGTGAAGTCTCGAGCTGCTGCATAAATTAGTTTGTTAAGAAGAGCCTTAGATAGCTCAAGAAGTCAAAAAATTGAACAGCAATTTTTACACTCCGGACACATTTATTAAGTTCTGCTGTACTATTTTCATTGCCGATGCTAGATATTTTAGCGCTATATAGGTTGACCAAGATGTAGAGAAAGGAGACTAGGCCAGGTGTGTCAAACTCAGTTTGGACTGTGGAAAATTTCCGTATTTTACTAAACCTCTCAGGGGGCTATTACTAACCCTACAGTTCCATTTTTAACCATTGTTTACCATTCATATTTATAGTTGACAATGCATCACTAACTGCCACAATTGAAATGAAAATCTGTTACAATAACACAATATAAATATTATATAAACCAACTTTATTCCGGATGGTAGCATGTATTGCAGTGTACAGAAGAACAAATTACGAAGCACAGAATTTCATTAGAAACAAAAAGCATTGAAAAGCAAGTTTAATACGGATAATATCAATTTATTAAAAAAAATACAAGAAAAAACACCACTGAATGATTTGTAACATTTGAACGCTGAGACATTTGCACGAGTAACATACATTCTAGACGTTATGTTGGGCCGTAACGCTTATGCACAACTAAAAGCGTAACCGTTGTTTCACGCTTCTTTAAGCTGGCATTCGAACCTATTATTAATGCCTAAAATTTCGGTCCCTATGCATAAATGACTACTGAGGAATGATACACATGTTCCCCCAAACTATCACAATATTTCATGGCTGAAAGGTGATGAACGAAAAACTTATCACATACTGATACAGATATACCGACTGCTCACTGAAGGCAAACCACTATACATTTCATCCCTGCGTAAGTATTTATCCTCCTTTCACAGCAGTAATAGCCGCTCTGGTTCCTTCCTCTCTATTTCTGTTCTCCGATCCACTTTAAGTAACATTTCTTTTGTTGTGACGGGTTCCAGACTTTAGAACGTCTTGCCTGTCAATGTCAGAAATGTACGTATTACTTACATAAATTACTTAAATTTAAGACTGCTTTCCGATACTACCTGTTGAATGCAGATGACTAATGTGTATAAGTGGATGAGTGACTCAAGTTAGAAAAGTGTAATATATTATTGTATAGATTGCTATTTACTATAGATTAATATGTAATCCTAATCTCTGCCCCCAATGATGTACCACTACAGTGCTTAAGTGTAACAGAGGGCCAAGAGCCCAAAATTTGCCATCCACAAAGGCATGAAATAGCTCGCCTTTGTGGTGTAGTGGTTAGCGTGATTAGCTTCCACCCCCGGAGGCCCGGGTTCGATTCCCGGCTCTGCCACTAAATTTGAAAAGTGGTATGCGGGCTGAAACGGGGTTCACTCAGCCTCGGGAGGTCAACTAAGTAGGGGTGGGTTCGATTCCCACCTCAGCCATCCTGGAAGTGGTTTTCCGTGGTTTCCCACTTCTCCTCCAGGCGAATGCCGGGATGGTACGTAACATAAGGCCACGGCCGCTTCCTTCCCTCTTCCTTGCCTATCCCTTCCAATCTTCCCATCACTCCACAAGGCCCCTGTTCAGCATAGCAGGTGAGGCAGCCTGGGCGAGGTACTGGTCATTCTCCCCAGTTGTATCCCCGACCAGGAGTCTGAAGCTGCAGGACACTGCCCTTGAGGCGGTAGAGGTGGGATCCTTCGCTGTGTCCGAGGGAAAAGCCGACCCTGGAGGGTAAACAGATGATGATGATGATGATGATGATGAAAGGCATGAAATAAATATATGGAGGAGCTCCGATGTCGACTATTCAGTTCTCATGGTATCATCACAACGTTCTTCATGCATCGGTTAGAATATCTCTGGATTTAATAATTCAGAGAAACCGCTTGGGTACTTAACCACTCGATCCATGAAATAGGTCTTCACGAAAAAGGACTGATGTGTATAACGCCCGGGGAAATGAATGCCTAGTGCATTCTACTCCCTACGTACGAAATGCACAAATGTCGTGGAGCCAACTGGACTTGAGCTAGGAAATAACGCCACTCGAAGGGGAAGATAGAATGATCGTAACGAAGCGCACAGTATTCTCCGTGAGTAGGGAAGGAAGAGAGGAATAGGGAAACGGGATTGGGAGCTAATTGGATGTATGTGGGACTACAGATTTTTGTTCACTAGGTCTGAGGATGCCTCTCTTAGGAATTATGGGAGACGGCTTCATGAGGTTACTGACATGTGAAGTATGTGGAGTTTAGAGGGTTTAACAGTGGGAATTTGGGTGCTTATTGCTTAAAAGTGCACATACCTGTTATAGTGTGCGCTGGTTCCCTGGCCATGCGGTTAGCGGCGCGCGGCTGTGAGCTTGCATCCTCGAGATAGTGGGTTCGAATCCCACTGTCGGCAGCCCTGAAGATGGTTTTTCGTGGTTCCCCATTTTCACACCAGGCAAATTCTGGGGCTGTACCTTAATTAAGGCCACGGCCGGTTTCTTCCACCTCCTAGGACTTTCTTATCCCATCGTCGCTGTAAGACCTATCTGTGTCGGTGAGACGTAAAACCAATAGCAAAAAAAACAGGTTCCCTGTTGGGTGGTTATATTTTCGTCAGTGGTCACAGAGTATCTGGCGAGGATCTGACGACCCTCATGAAGATAAAGGGAGTAAATGGCTGCATCTTCACGCAGCAGTGCATCGGATTTCCTTGCACCCTCATGAGTGCAGTTGGCCCCTGTGCGTTCTTGGTTCTGATGACCTTAGAAATACCCAGTCCGGCCAGTTTTATTGTCTTAGAACCTAGTATTTGATGCAGTTGCGATCTACCACGAAGGTCTCAACTGAACAAAAGGTGGCAGGTTGAAGACATAGTGCCACTTGTATGTGGTCCCAGACAGTTGTCTGTCCTTCAGAACTTGGTGAATTGGCCACGTTCTAAGGCAGATGTGGTGAATATGTTCCTTAACCACTGCTTCACGCCAAACGTTCCAGGTAGCCTCGTCTAACATATGACCTAATAGACTTTCCAACAATGTGATTTTCACAAACCCCGGAAGAGAGGAACTACAGCTAGATTTTAAAGTTAACATGGATATTTTTTTGAGCAGGGGGCTTGTCTGAAGTTAGCGTGATCAACATTACGACACCAGTGTAACCATGGAAACCAATGCTCGTCTATTTGTACAAGGTCAGTGGTGACATCTTCTCACTGTGCGCTTTCTTTCTGTAACTAAGAGCTCGAGAAAATTTTATACCATATGAAACGGGAGATAGTGGGTCCGAACCCCAGTGTCGGCAGCTGGGAAGAGGGTTTTACGTGGTTTCCCATTTTCACACCAGGCAAATGCCGGTGCTATACCTTAATTAAGGCCACGGCCGCTTCCTTCCCATTCCTAGACCTATCGTCTCCCATCGTCGCCATAAGATCTATCTGTGTCGGTGTGACGTTAAGCAAATAGCAATAGTAATAACTTAGTTAGAGAAAGGAAGTGCATGGTGGGAATTTCTAGGCCATGGATTCGTTTACCAGCCATTTCAAGGAATTTAACTCAAGATTGAGGAGTAGAACGGCGTGCAACTGGGGTCCAAACGTGGAAAGGTTGAAAGCGCCGAAATTTAAAAAAAATGTTTTTTTTCAATGAGGGGATATATAATCATTGCTGCATACGATGGCAGCTCGTGCATGTGTCTGAGGTCATTAGTTTAGTTGGTAGGAAGTTCAGCAGGTAGAGTCACAGTCCATTGTGCCCATTTGAGTTTGGAGGGGAAGAGTGAATGTGCCAGCGTCTCAAGCTGCCGTTCTTCTGTGCTGTCCATTGTGTCAGTACGCTATCACTCACATATGTTCTAATATATCAGCCATTTAATTAAATAGGAGCTCAATATTGTTATGTAATTTTATAAAATGTATTGGATGTACTATACTTGCACTTTAACGACCGTAGGTAATCATCAATTAACGGTCTCCTTTGTAGAGAAGGTTGAAAGTGCCACTGTGTTTGGGAACTATTGTTGGCGTTTACTTGAAAACATGTTTCTGGCAGTTTCACCCTTTTACATCTTTGGTCCTCAATTGACACGAGATTTTCTCAAAACCTAGTTACAGAAAGAAAGCGAATGATGGGAATTCCAAGACCTGGATTCGTTTACCGGCCATTTCAAGGAATTTAATTCTGGACTGAGGAGTCCTAACCGCACGGCCAACTCGCCCGGTCTCTCTAACTAAAAGTTGAGAAAGTCTGGTATCAAGCGCACCCCGTTCTATTTTTCAGTTCAGAATAAAAATCATTGAACGGGCTTGAACAATAACCCAGAGCCTTAGAATTGGACAGGCACACTATGTCTACAATACAGAACTATCTAATAATTGTAATGAGATTACTATTATATTTACGAGGTACCGTGCTGTTCAATATATTATAAACGTAGGCTTGGTACATTAATTTTAACATTGTGAATTAAACAATCACTGGAGCACTGGGATATTTTCATTTATTTTCTATGAATTAGTTATATGTTGTACATTCTCACGAAATTTCTATCTATTCTTCAACAAAGTACACATTATTACAATTGCACAGTCCCTAGGACAACTTTAAAAACAAAAATGCAAAATGTTTCAAGACAAAGCCTTAAAAATAGAAAACAATGACACACACACAGCTCATTAGGTATCTTGATCTGCCAAGGCAACTGCTGCCCAATTAGATGACCTGAACATAACAGCATCTTCAACCGTATTGCTTTAGTCCAAACTCTCTCACATGCCTTAGCTCCTTAGTTGAACGCAGCGTGGGATTTCAGTCCTTGAACCGGATGGAAGTCGAACCAGGATCTGCTCTGTTCTTTCGTTTTCCTCACTCTGTGAAAGAAAAAGAAAAATTTCATTAAAACCTCCTATGTTATTCCTATTGAGATTTTTTTAAATATTGATTTCAGTAAGGTCCCTATTTATTATCTACTGAGCCTGGAAAGGTAAATCTCTTTCATCGCTAAGGACAGTTTTATTGGAACAGCAGGGAGCAAGTTCCTCTCTCGTAAACGTCGTCTTTGAGTCATTTCTTTCCCCTAGGCTACCAAGCTCTTGAAAAAATTGGTTTCATAAAAGAGAAAACTTCTCTCAGGACATAATTGGCAATAAACCCAACGGAATGTGGTACGTCATATTAACCTAAAAATGTCCGACAGCTCCTAATTTATTTTTTCCCTTTTCCTTCAGAGTAAATTTACATTTCAGCTTTTATGACTCCTCGGAAGATGTGGTAAAATGTTCACCAGTAAGAATTTTGTTGTACCAAGTACAAAATTATGTCCCATGTACATTGTCGTTGAATAATCCAGGTTATTGAGAACTGAATGGCAGGCTGCTATATAAGTAAGTCCGAACATTCATGTAAAGTAAAGTGAAGATTTTATGAATCAAATTCTGGTAAAATACAGGGTGCTCTGTTTGGGATGTCATAAAAATGAATGCGCGCAAGACATTAGCTAATGTATTTACACACCGAGCTCGATAGCTGCAGTCGCTTAAGTGCGGCCAGTATCCAGTATTCGGAAGATAGTAGGTTCGAACCCCACTGTCGGCGGCCCTGAAAATGGTTTTCCGTGGTTTCCCATTTTCACACCAGGCAAATGCTGGGGCTGTATCTTAATTAAGGCCACGGCCGCTTCCTTCCCACTCCTAGCTTCCCTGTCCCATCGTCGCCATAAGACCTATCTGTGTCGGTGCGACGTAAAGCAACTAGCAAAAAAAAAGTATTTACAACTTTGTAACTTGGTGCATTTCCATACAAATGCCACATAAATCTTGTATGAAACAGTCTAGAACTCCTTATGTCCCCCTGGTGGACTCGGCAAACTTCATTCCAGTCGAACAGGTTACGCCTCGTGGCGTCGAGGTTTCCTGGCATGATTTGTGCAAAAACCTTTGCGTGTTTTCGTTGCAGATCTTGCAAATTCATTGAAGTTAGGTCATACCATGTGCGACTTGACGTACATACACACGAAAACGTCTGTGGGGGTCAGATCCTGTGAATCCGGAGGTCAAGGTATGTGTTTCACAATATTCGGCTGAAGGATTTATGTGGGCTCTATATCATGGTCTATCTATTGTTTTCATCCTATTTATGTTACGTTTGTCATGTGCCTGCGTTTTCTAATGTCACTGTGAATATTTGTGTAATGTTTGATTTTCTGTCTGCCACTGAGTCGCTATTGTCTCTCGGCGAGTTTTGGGCCTACAATGTTTTTTATGATTTTTAGTTTCTTTTTCAATGCCTTCTTAGCGATTTAATGACTATAATGTAATGTCTCAGTTTTGTATGCTTTCAGATACATTTTTGTAGATATTTTGGGTTAGCTGGAATGCATTTTCCACCTTTTGGCACTAATTTCATTGACTTTTTCTTCGAGTCCATTTTCTTCAACCTTTTCACCAAGATACTTCAATTGTGATGTGCGTTTAATTTTGCCATATTACGTTCCACGAATTGTTGTGCTTGTTTGCTGCAGGTCTTCTGTCTTTTCAAAGATATCTCAGCGTCGATATTTTCCGCAATTTCTTTCAGGAGTTCAATCTGATTTTGGGCCGTTGAAATGTCTCGGGTTAAGAATGCTAGGTCGTCTGCAAATGCTAGGTAATCTACTGCTAATTTTCTTCTGCCTAAGGTATTATTAATATTATTATATTTTGAATTGACTAAGTTATGACCAAAAAGTTGAACGCTTATGCTTAGAGCTGGACTTGATGTTTGCGCAGTACTTGCGAATTCTCTGGCTATGCTATTCCTTTCACTTCTTCATTCAGATGCCACCTGTCTTATTTCGAGATGGTTTGCCCTGGATCCTCTCTTGTCTTAATATCCTTCACAAGGGTAATGAGTATATGATGTCACCGTCGGTTACTCCTAATACCGCATATCTTTTGTCACTTCTCTTAGCCATAATGTCTTGATCTTTCTATTATTCCTTAAGTAAGATGCCGGTTAGTCATTCTGGTTGATATGTATTACCCCAGAATGTCACATGTCTCTTCCTGGCTCTTTTTGTGATCTTCTCATTGTACCTGTACAACTACCGGTAGGGTCGTCATCTGTATACGCCCTCTTATTTAACTGGTCCCAATATATTCCGCAATATATTTCTCCTCCGGACCTCCAGTTTGTCCGTCAGTCCTTTTCTGTCAAGTATCATTCAGTTGACCGATGACTGCAGGATAGTGTCTGGGTTTGGTATTGAAGAAGAGACACTTCTTATTGTAAGAACAAATGAAAAGCTGGTGACACCAAAGACACATGTCGGGGCACTGGTGGACTGCCTAGCTTTTGCGGACGACATGGCTATTGTAAGCGAGATGGAATATGAGGCAACATGAGTAAGATGTCAAAAAGGGCAGGGTTAAGGATCGCCTACGAAAGGACAGACTCTGAACACCACCGGGGATTGGATAACACCACATGGCACTGTGCAGAAGGTAGAAAAGTTATGTACCATGGAGAATATATAACAGGCAGGAACAGGAGCAGCGATGGGATAAAACAGAGGATGAAAGAGACGAGGACGAGCTACCTTGTAACCAGAAAAGTGTATAATTAAAGAGACATATCAACAGTCACAAATCTTGGCACTGCAACGCAACAGTACTGTGGGCGGCCGTGATGATGACACAAGGAAGGCATGCGACAGAGCAACTTGAGAAAGAAGAATTTTGAGAAAGGTACTAGAACCAAAAAGAAGAGATGAAATACGAGAACGACCATCAAGGGACGAACTTCACCGGAACATGAGGACGATCTCAGAAGAAATAAGATTCTAAAGAGCAGAATTTGCTGGACATGTGACCAGGATGGACATGGAGAGAATGTGAGACAACGGGTAGGACGAGAGGAAAGACGGGAACTGAGTGGGTTGCCAGGATTGAGATGGGGACCAAGGTGGACGGGACAGAGAACTAAATATACACTAACCAATATGCCAGAGCTCAATGCAGAGAAAGGCACCAGACTAGAGAAGATGATATTAAAAGTATCAGAAGAAGACCGGGAGAGAAGGAAAGAAAAAAGGAGGACAGGTTCTGGGAGGAGAAAAAGAAAACCCAAACCATGACAAAACCATCTGTGGTCCTATGGAGGCCGTAAGTAAAGTAGTGGAAGGAAAAGAAGAAGAAGAAGAAGAGCCCATGGTATGCCAGCTATATTTTGTTCATCCAGATTATTATTTATTTTGATTATTATTATTAACAAATGGATTGTAATTGGGAATAGCCTATTGGTGGTTAATAAACCTATCTAACTATCTATGTCTTTATCTAAATCTATCTACAATTGCGAGACTCAGACTCAAAATCTGAGTGTCTAAACCGGTGTCTGAAATATTTATTCTTCTTCTTGTTATTATTATAAAATGCTTAACCTAAATGTTATCCTTTCCATCTTCATGACACTGTTCCATGTAACAATCGAGTACTGTTGGTTAAATGACGACCACCAATGAAATCCACCTCCGTCTGTACACAATCCGGTCACCGGAACCGGAGCAAGATGAACTACAAGGGATGCTGCGGTGCCACAAACTAATTTAGAGCAGGATATACAAGCCCGCTCCACACAACACAACTTCCATTTGTCACTCCGATTGGAAGCTGGAACAGCGTATCACATCTGCCACCTATTCTCTGCTTTCATTAAAAGGTTGCCAACACAGTGTTGGTTAACGAACAATACTGTGGACAGTCTCGTCTTGATTCGATAGTCAATCAGACGTAATATTTTGGTTGTAATATTCCTGCTTTCTAGCAATGAACCATGAATAAATGATTGATTTGTCGTAGAGCAGCGCGTTTGAACTAAATAGAAAACAGTTACAGCGCATAATACAATGTATTGGGAGACAGTTAATACGGGAATTATTACTGGAACATTACACAGTAACATTCAAGCTCTTCCAATTTTTCGAAAACATTTATAAATTAAAGCTCCTTCTCTGGATTAGTGGTGGGGTATCGACCTGTGAATAACGCGACCAGAGGGTCATACCTGGAAGAGTAGTCAGGCTGTTGAAGGAGAGATAAAAGGCCATTAGCCTTTACAACAAAATTCTCTGTAGGACATCGGTGCTAAATTTTTTATGAGTCATCAATTTACAAGTAGCGAATATTTAAGAATAACTTAAATAGTATATTTAAGCGTTCCACCTACTCAATACATATATAAAGTATTAAATCTAGTACTTGTTTCTTCCCCTAAGGCACATCATCACCTAGAATAAATCACACAATATATCAGATACAAAAATTATATTACTAGACTGGTGATGATGTTATCCTTTCAGTCGTAAGACTCTTCACCAACACCAGAGCTCAAAACCGTCAACCTTCTTTTTGTCTGCCTGTTTCAGCGTCCAGCTCTCACACATTAAATACACTTTTTTATACAAGGACATATAAAATAAATTATTAGCAAGATTTGTTACAGTTTCAAGTCATATAGTCAATTTCCACGAACTCCATCATGAAGAATTTTAATGAGCAATTCGCACCAATTTTATTGACTATATGTCTTGAAATTTTAACAAAGTTTGATAATAATTTATTTTAAATGTCCTTGTATAAAACGTGCTTTTAATGTGTCTTACCAGTCTCGAAATAAAATTACCGAGCTCGATAGCTGCTGTCGCTTAAGTGCGGCCAGTATCCAGTATTCGGGAGATAGTATGTTCGAACCCCACTGTCGGCAGCCCTGAAAATGGTCTTCCGTGGTTTCCCATTTTCAAACCAGACAAATGCTAGGGCTGTATCTTAATTAAGGCCACGGCCGCTTCCTTCCCACTCCTAGCCCTTCCCTGTCCCATCGTCGCCATAAGACCAATCTGTGTCGGTGCGACGTAAAGCAACTAGCAAAAAAAAAATCGTATTTGATATATTGCGTGATTTATTCTACCTGATGATGTCCCTACGGGGAAGAAACAAGTACTGGATTTTATAAATTATATATCGAATAGGCTGACTACCTAAATATACTATTTAAGATAGTCTTAAATATTCGCTACTTGATTTTATAGTCGATACTGTTTTTTTCTAAAAGATGTTAAAGCTTGTTAAATGTCATCGGTTTACATGCAACCTATCCTGTGCTATTTAACTCAGCTATGTATTTGGACTGGAGGTCCGCCTGGAATTAATGCCTTCACTTTCTCGATACCATTGAAACCATGGCAACCACTGTTCGTACACAGTTCATAAACTTAGGGGAACATGTTTTGTAACGTCTGGTATGTGAACGTTAATTTGATAGACGGTGTTCCAATGGTCGTACAGCATACCTTGAGACCTTACCTACTCCGGGTATGTCAAATCGAAGTTATACTCCATCTGTAGGCGTAGCCATGCGTTAAACTGTGAGGTGACCCCTCAAACAAAGTGAATGGAGGTTGTTGTGGGGTACACAGACTACCGAGGTCATTTGAACACGTTTTACATAAACCAGCACATCCCGTGAGACATCTTAACGAAGTTCAAGTCGCGAGGGCCGTCACTTTGATCCAGGAAGGATGGACTTTTCGTCGTGTTGCTATGGATTTCAATGTCTCTCCATCAGTTATTCAACGTTTGTGGACTCGCTACAGTGAGAGAGGTCAGTTCACAAGGAGGGTTGGACAATGTCGTGGACGCATGGCAACCCCACAGGATGATCGATATCTGACCATCTGTGCGTTGCGGCATCGTTCAGCAACTGCCAGAGAACTGCATCAAGACCTTAGGAGGGTCACTGGAGTAACGGTGTCTGGCCAGACAGTAAGGAACAGGTTAATAGAAGTGTCCTTACAATCCAGACGTCCTGTTCGAGTGCCCCGTTTAACGCAGCAACATCGCGCAGCTCGCCTTCTGTTTGCCCGTACCCACGTCAACTGGCAACTTCGTCAATGGAAACCTGTGTTGTTCACAGACGAGTCCAGATTTCCCGTGACACAGCATGATGGACTTGAACGTGTATGGAGACGCTGTGGTGAGTAGAACATGCCAGATGCTGTCCAGGAAGGTGACCGATTCGGACAAGGTTCTGTGATGTGTGGGGTGGCATCAGTATTGATGGCCGTACGGATATTGTCGTAATCCGTGGTACTCTTTCCGCTGCGGGTTACACCGAGCAGATACAGCTACAGCATGAGTTGGTTGCTGCATATGGTGTTGGCCCTGAATTCTTACTCATTCATGACAATGCCAGGGCTCATGTAGCGCGAATCACCAGAGCTGTCTTGCGAGAACTGGACATTGAAGAGATGGAATGGCCAGCAGTGAGTCCGGACCATAATCCCTTCGATCATATGTGGGATAGTCTTGACAGATGTGTTCGTGGGCGTCCTGTTTCACCACAGACTCTCCAAGACCTCGAACAGGCTCTCATTGAAGAATGGGACCTCATACCGCAACGTGACCTCCGTCGACTTATACAGAGCCTGCCACGTAGGTGCCAAGCTGTGATAAATGCTCGTGGAGGACGGACACGATACTGAAGCTTTACAACTGTGACAGAAATCCTCCCAGGAGGACTGTTAACACTTTGTTTTCACCCCTATTTGGACATTTCCGTTTGTATTCTGAAAATGAACGCGAATCCATCGATGTTATTTTGTGTGCTTCAACGGTAAGGAATAAACATTTAGTTGGTAATATACCTGGGTGTGAGGTATTATTTTGTGAACCATGGCATACGTTTAAAAACATGTTCCCCTAAATTTTTTGAACTGTGTATGGGCTTACTACCTCAGCAGCGTCATCTTCTCACTGTGCGCTTTCTTCGTGTAACTAAGAGCTTGAGAAACTCTCGTATGCAGTAAACCCCATTGTACTCCTCTGTTCAGTATTGCAACCCTTGAACTAGCGGAAAACGAACACAGAGCCTTGGAATAAGAGACAGGCACGCCACCTCTACACCATAATAATAATAATAATAATGTTAGTATTTGAATTTTTATTGAATCTGTTCGAAGATCGGTTGTTTTTCTGGATTCAGCGAGAGATCCTACCACTAACCCGTCAAGAGCAGTGTCCTGGAACGTGAAACATTTGATCGGCGATAAAACTGAGGTGAGGACCAGTACCTCGCCCAGGCGGCCGCACCTGCTAAGCTTAACAGGGGCTTTGTGGGGGGTGGAAAGATTGAAAGTGATAGGCAAGGAAGAGGGAAGGAAGTGGTCGTAGCCTCAAATTGGGTACCATCCCGGCCTTTTCCTGAAAACGAATTTGGAAAGCACGGAAAAACCACTTCGATGATGGCTGAAGTGGCAATCGAATCTCCTCTACTTAATTGATCTCCCGAGCCACGTTCCAATCCTCGTACCACTTTTCAAATTTCGTGTTCTCAGACCGTTTCTCTTTTGGTGCCAGCGATGGCCGTAGGTTGGCTAGAACGAGGCTAGGGGATTGCTGGGAAACAAGCTCCTTGCGGCATGGACACACTGGACCTGCACGAAGAGTTATTTCATTTGGAGCGATTTCCTTTGACAGCAGGAGTACTCTCGTCATTATCCCAAGAACCTTGACAGCAGGTTTGTACGTCAAACAGGTGACTGAATAGGTTGTGCTGTCTTTTATTCGCAGTATTCAAGAGGGTAATGCTTGTCCTCATATCGCTGCTGTGTTTTACAGAGTGGCGACCAGTTACCGCGGCCTGCGAGGTCACCAGACCTTTCCCCCATTGAGCACGTATGGGATATTGTAGGACGACAAATCCAGCTTCATCCTATATGAGCATTAACCATCGCTGATTTGACAGAGCAAGTGCAACAGGCTGCAACAGGCGTGGAACTCTATCCCAAAATGGCATAAGGCACCTGTATGACATATTTCATGCATGCTTGTATTCTAAATAGTGGTGACTACAACGGTTATTATTGAACCACAACGTCGCAAGTCTTCTCGAAGGGATAATCTGATGGCTGACGGGAATGCATAAGAATAAAGATCTAAGACAAAAAAAGTGAGGATAATCGATGCATCTTAAGGAAGAAAGACATGGAGGTGGCTCATTTACTAAATGACTGTAGGGAAAGAAGATAGATAAGAGAGAAATATATAGATGGGAAGAAGGTAAGTAAAATCGAAAATGAACCTGAACTTTACACTATTGCTAAGTTACTAAACAGAGAATGGAACGAATCCAGGAGAAACAGTAAAACTATGTAATTTTATAAAGCAATTGGGGGAAACATATTAAAAGGGGATGAAAACAGAGAGAATCCATGTAGTTAGCAGTAAGGACATGTATATGGAGGTATCCTAGACTCTAGGCAGTAACTGAAATGCTTAACTTATATAATGTACTGTAGTTGTAAATTTTAGTGTAATCATGTGTTGTAACAGTGCTTTTAGTTGGAATACGTTTGGTATTTTTTTGTTACTAACAAATCTAATTGCATATGACCTCGATGATGCCGTGGGTGGATGTTCTCTGTCCCGGTTAGTGGTCATCCGTGACTGGTGGGGGAGGGGTATCTTGTTTACTGTCTTCTTCCATTCACATGTAGTAGGAATATACAGGAGGAAGTATCCAGGACTCTACAACATGGTTAAAGTCTAGTAAATGTCTCAGAATGCGAAAGTTGTAACAAGGCAGTCATAATGAAAATATTGTGTCTGTCTGTTAGGTCGTCAGCCCAGAGGCTGGTTGGATCCTCAAATAGCACCACCAAAGGTTATGCGGTTATAAGGAAACCGCAAAAACCAATGGCAGCACCAAAATGAGGCGTACTAGGCAAGACGAGGAGTGAGGTAGTTTGCCATTGCTTTCCTCACTGGGTCAGAAAGTGCTATTGCAGCACGACTGACCCTATGAGCAACACCTTTCATAACACTCAGATGCACTAGTTGTGCTCTGAATGTCATTACTCAGCACCACCCATACCCCAGCTGCTTCCATATTGTCACAGCCATGGATGAGACTGGGACTTCGGTGGAAGCTACATTTTACTCTGACCTGTGCCAAGAGATGGATACAAAAGTGCTGTATCCATCAAGAAATGGCAGCAGGCAAATAAAATATTGTATAATGTAAAAATACTAACAATAAATGATTACTCTCTTCCCAGTTTGGGCCATCCGTGACTGGAAGAGGAGTAAATTCTATTGTATTCATTCATTCATTCATTCATTCATTCATTCATTCATTCATACACATGATTTCTCGCGCATACTTTAACTTCTGATCTGGAAGCTTTAATCAAATAAATATGTTACCTAGACTGTTGCTTAGTCTAAATTGTATTCCTCTAATCTAATGCCTTCTTGTGTTGGGATCTCATTTTCCGCCGGTGTAGATATGGTCCACCCTGGATAGAGAGAGAGATACATTAATACTCAATATATTGGAAACGTATAGTTGTTTAAATCAGATCAATCTGCGTATGTACATTTATCAAGATATTCAAAAATAGTATGTAATTGATTGCTTCGTTGATAATAGCTTTAAACAATGTAATATTCCCACGTGCTACAGTATATTCCACGGTGATGACGAGTCAGGAACAGACTGTATCTCCAAGCGTTTTCCCCTCTGCTTGTTCTAAATGCTGAGCGCGAGAAATTGGCCCATAGCGAGTTCAATTATCCTGCTCACATCAGTATACATCATAAATGCAAACATAAATATCACTGTTGTTACAACTAGTTGAGTGCCATAAAGTAACACAATTTTAAATTAATTGCCTCATTTATGGAATCAAGTTAATGAAAATGAATGATAGAATCAATATTTTGACCTTTGCTCATTATATGGAATAAAAAATACTGTGGTATTGAGGATTACGAGTCAGATGCTAAACCGAACCAAGCGAAATTAAAAAAAAGCAGGACGTTTGTTTTATTTCGTGCTAGGGACAACGATGGGGTATTTGTACCTCTGCAGGGGGAAATAAATTAGAAACGGAAGAAGAGCACGGTAATGCAGATGGCAAAATTTCACTTTCTGTGACCCATTTATAGGACAGAAAACTGGCACTGTGTTTGATTAATCTTAACTTACTTTGGTCCATAAATGACAAATTAAAAATATTACATTGTCTTAAAAAGTGGTAATATGATGCACCATGAGCTTAAATCAGCAGTATTTATCGCTGTATGATCACTAGGAAAATAATTTACAAATGGTCCGAGGAAAGCCATGGAGGGTATTACCGAGAACTGAAGGAAGAATTGAGAAAAAATTCTTATTATAAGCTACACAAAAATAACATATTTTCTGTTTTTTAATACAATTTGCCTAAGAGTACGGAAGTATTCACGGGCTCGTCTTTCAATAGTTATATTTAAAAATTCATCTAATAACTGTTAGTAAGTGAGCCATCGCTTCTTAAGCGGTAAATATAAATTCCTCTGAATCCTACTACTTTCTTAAAGGCCCCAGTTCCCTTACCAAATTCGACTGACCCCAACAAGAGTATGCTTCCTCACTATAATTACGTGATTCAAGAACAGGAGAAAATCCACAGGAAAGCAGCTCGATTTTGTTGTGGGTGATTTCCGACAAAAGAGTAGCGTTGCAAAAAGGTTGCAAAGTTTGGGTAGGGAAGAATTTGGAGAAAGAAGACGGAGTACGTGGTTTGTTCTGAGCTGTCGGTGGAAAAATGACGTGGAATGACATTAGTAGACGAATGAGTTTGAGTGGTGTCTTTAAAAATAGGAAAGATCATAATATGAAGATAAAGTTGGAATTCAAGAGGACAAATTGGGGAAAATATTTGATTATAGGAAGGGGAATTAGGGATTGGAATAACCTACCAAGGGAGATGTTCAATAAGTTTCCACTTTATTAGCAATCATTTAAGAAATGGCTAGGAAAACAACAGCTAGGGAATCTGCCACCTGGATGACTGTCCTAAATGCAGATCAGTAATGATTTATTTATTTATTTATTTATTTATTTATTTATTTATTTATTTATTTATTTATTTATTTATTTATTTATTTATTTATTTATTTATAACAGTTTCATGTAACTTGCGCGTAAGTGGAGAATACCAAGTTCTACCGTTTTCCGTATAATTCCTGAATTTACACAAGTCCAAATCTGCTAAGGGGACGAAATATCGGCCCTCTACTTTACAGAAAAGGGTTGATAGCAATTATCACTACTGTTAGCACAGAAATCTGGGTGCTGTATGTCGGTACAGCACATTTTACTTCCCCTGCGTTTGTTTATTCATTACCACTGCTGGCTTCTTTCTTTATTTTCCCCGCAGACATTTATTGCCCTGTTGGTAATTAGTTTGGCTGTGTGTGGAGGCTGCGTTGTGAACATTAACGTTTTCTCTGTTAGTTACAACGATATTTTCAGCAATTTATTAGTAGTTTTATCAATGTCAGTAGTAGATTTCAAGTAGCAGACTTTGTAAAATGTGTGGACATGACGTAAAATTAATTCCAAAATAATCGCATAGTATTTACCTGCTGTTGCCGAGTACAAGGCGCGGTTGGTGTGTCAGTGGGAGGAAAAAGACGATTCTAAACTGTCATTATAGAAATTGTTTACTTTGTGGTCCTGTGATGTCACTGTCACACTGTCACTCTTATGGTGAGGCTCGAGTTGCATTTCGGTGATAAAATTATTGTCGATTGGAGTAACTTTTCTCGTAAATATGTGTGCCGTGGGTGAACGCCAATCAGAAAAGAATTGAGTTCCTTAAAAGCTGCTGGTGAGTTGTACCCTCCACTGCAATAGGGCAAGTTTGATATGAGAATAGGGCATAACTATAGAGTACGCCCCGCAATGTTACTAACACGGGGCACACGATGTGGCACACGCAAAGTGACCGTAATGTGTGTGAAGATACTTATATTTCTACTAGTAGCGCTAAGGTAAGTGCAATAGCACTGCTGCCAACTGTTGGCCGTTGGTTTGATACTGCTGTCATTTTTTGTCTTGCCGTGCGGACAACTATGCTCCTTGGCGACAGAAAAGAACTCGAAGGGATCTATTCTCATGACAGAGATTGCCTGGATGTGCAAAGATAGGTTGCAACTATTAAATGACCTTTTCTTTTTCCGTAAGCCCGAGATTAAAGGAGGAAATGAGAAAGTGCTAAAGTTATCGTCAGACGCCATGACACGTTCAATCTTGGCGGGCCTTATTGATTTTTTTCCTTCTGCAGTGGTTGGTAACGAAATCTCTGTCTCTTCATTGGTGGGAATGACGCCTTAATCTTCAATATCTCGGCCAGTGCCTGGAATATATGGCAGAAGCAGTGGATAATGGCACCTGGATAATTAATTTGGGTTACAAAAGTAAATAAACTTCTAGGGGAGGGTAGGTTGGTCCCTGGCAGGCGTAATGAACACATCTCCCCTCCAGAATCATTTCTAGCCCATTCCAGTCTGGGCCTTAATATCCCTAACAAACGTTCTGGACTGGGCATTTTTAAGGATATTTAAAACATTTTATCTCTGTACCTGTAGGAGATATTGGCATGATTATTTTTTTCTTTGTGCTTGTTTGAGCATCTAATTTACAAAAGCGCTCTTTGTATCATGTCAACTATCACTTGAGATTTTAAAATTGTTTATATATTATACCATGTTTTGCGAATGGAGGAAAGGTCTGACGGACAACTAAGCAAGTACATTTTTCTGAAATACAGTAATATTTACCCTATTTCGCTAATATAAAATGTGCATTGCAACTACAAAACAACAACGATAATAAGTACGATATAAAAATAATAATTTTTCAGTAATAATAATAATAATAGTAATAATTACAATAATCAAAACGGGTGCTCTTACAAAATTTTATTTTAATTGATAATTTTTTAAAAAAAGTTACTCAAATGAAAATATATTGTTCCATTTACCACAAAAGACTTCTGAGAAAGAGAAAATACAGCCTTCTAAACAGACAACTTTACTAATATATAGACAGTCTTACGTATTCACGCAATATGAAGCACGCGGGAACATGCGCTAGGCCGTAAAACGAACCCCAATCATAATGAAATGCAAGAAGTTGTTTCGAATTCATATGTCAATAATATGTTCATTTGCGCATGAACTTAAAATATATCATAAAATATCGAAAATATCACTTTCGTCACGCACATGTTTGCCGCGAGAAGCTATGTCTTAGAGCTCACTGAGTAACAATATCTACTGACGCATGCTGTTCAAATATATCGTAAATTCTCTGACTTAGACATATAATACTGCCATCTGCTAAAATACTCTTGTAACTAATACATGAAGAAACACGATGTAACCACCAGAATGCGTGCATAGCTCGTTCTCGATTTTTAGCGAATTGTCAAACCTTACTACGGGCTATGCCCGCAGCGCGGCCTGAACGTAATTTCGGCCGCTGCGAGCTAAGCTCGCAGTTAGACCGGAAAGAGCTAGACAAGAATAACAGCACTGAAACTAATATATTATGTTATAATCCTTGCGGGGTGCACTCTGTATTTATACCTGATATATTCGTGTTCAGTGGCACCCGTGGCTCAGTCGGCAGTGCGCCTGGCTATCACCTTTGGATACCGTGGTTCAAATCCCGGTCATTTCTTTTTTTGCTAGTTGTTTTTACGTCGCACCGACACAGATAGGTCTTACGGCGACGATGGGACAGGAAAGGGCTAGGAGTGGGAAGGAAGCGGCCGTGGCCTTAATTAAGGTACAGTCCCAGCATTTGCCTGGTGTGAAAATGGGGAAACCACGGAAAACCATTTTCAGGGCTGCCGACAGTGGGGTTCGAACCTACTATCTCCCGAATACTGGATACTGGCCGCACTTAAGCGACTGCAGCTATCGAGCTCGGTAAATTCCGGTCATTCCATATGAGATTTGTGCTGGACAAAACGAAGGCAGGACAGATACTCCGGTTTTGCCTGCCATCTTTCATTCCAGCAATATTCTCCAATATAATTTCATTTCATCTGTCAGTCATTATCATTACACCAGAGGAGTGCGACAGGACTCGGCAGCCAGCACAATTCCTATCCTTCCCGCAATATGGGGGCTTCATACCATCACTGACCTAGTCACTGAACAAGTTGTAAGTTTTCATTTTCATATTCGTGTTCGTTATTCCACATTATTTCCTGTACAGCATTAATATCTTTTGGTTTTTTTTTATTATGCGCGGAATGGTAATGGAATTTGTGAGTGTGAGCAATTAGCGAGGAGCTGAAGTTGGTTGACGGCAGCGCATTCTACCTTCCATTGTTGCGAAAAGCTCAATTAATTGAGTATACGGCGGGGGGCAAGCAAAGTGGTAGAGGTGTAAGGCTATGGCCGCGATGTATTATCAAGCTGAAGTTCCGTGACAGAGCGCATTCTACCTTCCACTGTGGCGAAAAACTGAATTTATTAATATATCGCTCCTCTAAAAGCTACTCCACGTAATATTTCCATAATTTAAATTTTGTTATTATGTTATTAAGGGCGACCAGCAGATAGTGAAATTCTACCGAATCGAATAGTACAATAATAAATACTAATAATAAATAACAATAATTTCTATCATCATTTGCACTGATCGAAGTAAAGTATCAGTCAGAAATAAAATATTTGTCTGCTACTGAGGAAATTCTTTTTAACAACAAGAGGCACACATTTTTACTGAGAGCACTTTTTCATGGTCTCAAGATTTTCTGCGATTATGGTAGTCACTTTGTATTGGTATGGAATTATACTGTTTTTTCACCCAGTATTAAACTTACAAAGAAAATCGGACAAGTGCCTCTCGAGAAAATGTAATATATTGAAACGTGCTTCCTTTGCTAGCCACAGAGTGCCCTGCTCGATTCCCGCTACGTATGAAACATGATCTAGTTGTTGACACAGACTTCCTTGAACTTCTTGCGATAACAACTTTCGTATTGCCGTGCGTTAACGGTAAAGGAACGATGGATATGCGATGGCTTCTATGAAACTACATTATTATCCTGACGTGATATTTAAACCATACAGGACCGAACGAGCTAGCTGAGCGTTACAGGCTTGCGTTTGGGACATTGTAAGTTCGAAGTTCACCATATGGAGCCTCTGAAAATGGTTTTCCATGGTTTGCCAGTTTCATACCTGGCAGACGCTGGGGTTGTACTTTGTTTAGGCCAGGGCCACTGCCTGCTCAGCACATCGTCGTCGAAAACCCACCTGAGTCAGTACGACCTTGAACACTAGAAAAGAATGAAAACAATTCACGGTTGACGTCAGGAAAGTCATCTAGCGATAAAATTGGGCCAAATTTACATGCGTGGCAACCTCATCCCCGACAAATTGCACGAAAAGTGGCAGAGAAAAAAGGAACAACATTCACTAATAAAAAGAAATAAAAGTCTAGTATGAGGGATAATTGTTAACACTAGATTGGATATTTGAAAGTAATAATGGTGGTGGAAGTGAGTAGGGAGTAATATAATTAGTACAACTGGGCAATCACCTGTTCTTAACCCCAATCATAATAGATAAAAGGAAATTAATCCTTCGAAGAATGGTCAAAGGAAAGACAACGGCCACGAAGCCGTGAAATTGAAAGAAACTCTAGGATTCGCAAACTCAATACCGCTCGAATTAGAAAAGCATAATCGTCGAACAAGGGAAGTCGGATAGGACAGAAACTCACAGAATGTCCCCTTCACCTTTGCCTGTTACATACGCTGATACTGAAGATGTTAAATCATACAATCGAATGTATTTTATAGGCACAGTAGAACCAGTACGAAGCCGTCAGAAGGTGGAGGAATTCTGTAAATGATCGGATAGCTCATATTTCATATGTAGTGCAAGTCGAACAGGGCAGCACCCGACTGTGAAATGAAGCACGTTTGAAAACATTGTAATTTTTCAAGAAGTCCGATGAGCCTCTGTGGATCCGTGGTAGAGTGTCGGCCTCCGGATCCCAAGATAGCGGGTTCAAACCCGGCAGAGGTAGTCGGATTTTAGAAGGGCGGAAAAAAGTCCATTCGACACTGCATGTCGTACGATGTCGGCATGTAAAAGATCTCTGGTGATACATTTGGTATTTACCCGACAAAATTAATTAAATCTCAGCCATAGACGCCCAAGAGAGATCCGGTTTACTCTGTCTGCCATCTAGCGGACCTAGAGTAAAACGGAACGTCGAAACTGACGAGCAGACAGCGAGATGGCGTCAAATCGAAATGTCTGCACACGGTAGCTGAGGAAATACGATTATTATTATTATTATTATTATTATTATTATTATTATCATCATCATCATCATCATCTGTTTACCCTCCAGGTTCGGTTTTTCCCTCGGACTTAGCGAGGGATCCCACCTCTACCGCCTCAAGGGCAGTGTCCTGGAGCTTCAGACTCTTGGTCGGGGGATACAACTGGGGAGTATGACCAGTACCTCGCCCAGGCGGCCTCACCTGCTATGCTGAACAGGGGCCTTGTGGAGGGATGGGAAGATTGGAAGGGATAGGCAAGGAAGAGGGAAGGAAGCGGCCGTGGCCTTAAGTTAGGTACCATCCCGGCATTCGCCTGGAGGAGAAGTGGGAAACCACGGAAAACCACTTCCAGGATGGCTGAGGTGGGAATCGAACCCACCTCTACTCAGTTGACCTCCCGAGGCTGAGTGGACCCCGTTCCAGCCCTCGTACCACTTTTCAAATTTCGTGGCAGAGCCGGGAATCGAACCCGGACCTCCGGGGGTGGCAGCTAATCACGCTAACCACTACACCACAGAGGCGACCTATTATTATTATTATTATTATTATTATTATTATTATTATTATTATTATTATTATTATTATTATTACTAAAATAAGTCAACATTTTTGCAATCACCTACGCCAGTACTTTCCTAACGTGGGTGCTACTTTAAGATTTATGGGGTGTCGCGAACTGTCTGATATATTTATATGTATAAAAGGTCATTGTTACACTCTGTGATCATTTTCCTGCTACTCAAGTTAGTATGATCTATGCATTCGATGAGGATAATTTCTTTATATATGAAGGAATTGTATCACGATGTAACATATAATTATTTTACTGCGGGAAATAACTCAGATAATGCATATCTAGTGTACCATTTCATTGCCCTGGTCATTTAGAATCGCGACATTGAAATCGTCATTTGCCGAGAATAGCGGTAAAGTTCCGTAAATCGTGCGGCAGAAAGTTCGAAGTAATGAAATACAAACTAATGGAATCCATGTGGCCGCTAACATAAGGGAAAATATACAGGCAAACGGAATCCAGGTAACCGTGATATAAGAAAAGTTCACTATAAACCAACAATATAGTAATGCGAAGGAGCAGTTCACCTGTGGGAACTAGTTCATTTACTCTCGCTCCCAAGAAAGAACTACTTCATGAACTACTTCACCAACTACTTCAAAATGTTTAACTTTCCCGCTAGACTACTCTGCAACCGCTGAAGTAGTTCGTCAGCGAACAAGTTCTTTCCCATTCCCTTCACACTTGTGAAGTTCTACAGTTCGAGAAGTAGTTCTCGAGAGACGAGTAAACACTTCACAGTTCGTGGGAGTGAAGTAGTTCCCGAGAACTAGTTCGTTCGCGAACTACCCATCACTACAACAGTAGGAACATTCGAAGATCGTAAAAAGGAAGAATATTCACAGAAGATTTCAAGAAGCTACTGTATAAAGAAATAGCAGATTTTAGAGAGAAGATACTAACATTATCGGAAGAATTAACAAAAATACGAAGTCCAAATGTTATATTTCTCGTAAAGATATAGGCTCATAGGCAAATTACACTGCAATTCGTGTTGTTAAAACTGCAATACCGTAGTTGAATTTACGTCATCATATTCTCCTCATAAGATCCTAAAGAATTTAAGAAGGCTTTATAACTATGGAGACCGTGGAATTAATGTTATATTTATCTATGTTTTTCATGCATGTACGTGAAAACGCTGTGATGGCCTGCTAAATGAAGATGGGATTGGCGACAGACGGGAGCCGAACCGGCCGTGCCCGACAACACAAGTCCAGCGATCAAGACTCGGAGATGCCGCAGATATAAACCAGAGATGATCGCCGCATAAGAGGACGAAATTACAGCAGTCCCAGCCCAAAACACAGGCAGAATAAGATAAGTTTAAAAGCTGTATTTTTCAAAAGTAGATATTTGTGTAGTATCATGTAGTAATTTGTTGGTTGTGTTGATGTAAGGAATGGATCGATGTATCTTCGAGAGATGACTTATAAAGATAGTTTCATCGCGAACGTATTGATAATGCTGTTCAGATGAAGGTGTTTGGTAATCTTCAAAAGCAGATAAGAACTTCCATATGTAGGAAATGTCGCATTCGCCAATGAAGCACTATAATAACGTCTTGTCAGT
Organism: Anabrus simplex; assembly: GCF_040414725.1. Classification (NCBI taxonomy): domain Eukaryota; kingdom Metazoa; phylum Arthropoda; class Insecta; order Orthoptera; family Tettigoniidae; genus Anabrus; species Anabrus simplex. The sequence continues at coordinate 47,874,397 of NC_090270.1, forward strand.
CGATTTTCAAAGAGTTATGCCATAATCAAGCCGTTCAAATGTACTTGGAGTAAGTAAATACCGGTAATGCAGATCGAATCGTAGGTTACCTAGATCATCATTAATACCAACTTATTGCCAAACGTGAATAAATATATTTATACATATATATTTTGACAAATCAAGTGCATATTGTCAGAAATAGATGTTGTCGATCCATAATATTGTAATTTCATTGGGATATGGAATTATTCAAATCGAGCGTTACATTGAATAGATCAAATGAAGTTTATGTATGCGGTGATGTAAGGATATGATGGAAATATGAGATAGGGAGTGCGAATAATAAATAATAGATATCCTTGAATATTTGTTTGGGGAATGATAATAAATGGAAGGTCATTTGAGGAAAGAATCTCACGTATAAGTAATTAATGAGAGTGTATGTAACGTAGTGTAGAATTAAGGTTTTATTTAATGCTTAAAGCGACATAACCTCGAATAATCTATATGTGACGTATTGGCAAATTGAAGATGGGTTTACAGGATGTTAATGAAGTATGGTCATCGGAAATTAATCTCAATTAACCTACAACTCAGGCTATTATGGCAACCTCAAAGAAAATTTCCACATCCTATTTGATATTTAAGTTGATTTAAGCTGAAACACTAGATTAGTGTCGGCAGATATGAAATTAGTGTCATCGTAATGTTAGCTAATCACTATTAATGGCTTAGGAACTGTCATCTAAGGTATTCCTTGACTTATTACAAACATATAATTGAATTTATTAAGAGGTGCGACATATTATAACCTGAATGCAAAGCTGTTGAGTCTATCTTGGAGATCTTACAGACTTTATAGGTATATTTTTATTATATCTAGTCATGATAAATGATGATTTTTTTTAATATTAAGATAGGTAGCTATTAAGAGCTACAGACATGAAACATTTCTTATTCTGCGTGAGTTTTTTTTAGATGATAAAATTAGTTGAAGAAAGCCTAGACAGATGATTACTTACCAAAAAAAAAATTCTCGGATTCTTAAGTTTGAGACTTTGTAAAATATCAATAACCGAAACTGGATGTTTGTCAGAACTCGACTTTCTGCTGGAATTTCACGAGAATTTGACTTTATTCATGAAAGTTTCACTTTTATTTTACTCTTGTTGTGTCATTTACACAATTTCAAGCTAATTCATTAATCTAATTAATTTATAAATGTCAATATAAAGAACTATACAATTATAATTTTTTTTAATAAGAGAATGAGAATACGAAGATAGATTGTAATTCATGAAAAGTCAGGATGAATTCATCAAACAATCTTAATCCATGAAAAATTTTAGAAGAAGAATTATTTGGTAGGATGAGACCATAGGTAATAATGAGGCAGTTTTTTTGATTAATTATCATGGACTTCAAGGACTAGTTCAAGATTTTTTTTTGTTTGGATGAAATACCAATGTACATACAAAATATTTAGAAAACATTTAGCTCATCTGAAAAGATGATATAATTTTGAATAAATATTAATAATTTAGAATTTAAGCGATTTTATATTATTTATAGATTATAAGATTAATTTAAGGTAATATCTTACCTGATGATGGTAACTAATTGAGTTTGAAACCGAGTCTTCGTGACCAAAATATTCCAATCGATGTTCGCATATAATGAAAGGTAGAGAAGGTAATCCCAGTCGGATTCACGGTAAAAAAAATGCTGATGTAACTTATTCCCTGAGATATTGTTCGAACATTGAATTTTCTTGATTGCTGAGTAGGACCGAAAGGTGGTATAGGCATTGTAGCACGGCTCTAGATAAATAGTCACCCATAAGAACGGTGCAAGAAAGGAAATTGTTGCCCACTCGTAGAGTTTGAAAGGAGAAAGACGCCGTGGGACTAAGCGTTCGATTCAGGAAAAAGGTAGTTGCCCACTCATGGCAAGAAAATTTTTCCCTATTACGGCTCACTAGTGAGTTGAAATTTAGGGACCAACCTGCATTTAAGCCTAGTGTACTTTACACAGAGTGAAGAGGAGTGTTATTGGGGTAAGTAGATGACTTTTAAGATAGTGCATGCAGATTACATTACTGTGTTGTATTTCAGCTATTCTCATTCTGACAGGCCATCTGTTCTTTGCGATGCTAGGTCGTGGATATTTATCGTTGCTTTTTGGTGATTGTGTGTGTGTGTCTTATGTGGATGTTATTGCAGCATTCCAACGCTGGAGTTTTTTCTGTTTGTAATATGTGTTCATTGCTTTTGTTTACAGGAGTCGTGACATCGTGGGTTATGTTTTTCCCTCTTTCCTCCTCTTGGCAGTCTCCGGTGAAATTAAAGTTAATTTAACTTTTTTTATTTAGGATAACAATTGGAAGTTGTTATTTGCTTTCATGAAGTATTATTTGGTGAAAGAAGAGTGGTTTAGTAAAGGATTTGAATATTTTATCTTCGTAATATCTGAAGCCATTTCTTTTCAGTTTCGACTCAGTCAATTTATAACTGTTATGTTCTTCAGTATGGCAAAACTATCTGCGATTAAATAAAATTTAAAAAGTACCTTTTCAGGTACAATCTGTCATTGCATATTTTGTTTTTCAGGCGTAATGTGCCACCGTATGCTTTCGTTGTCAGGTATAATCTGTCATTATGTAATTTCATTTCCAGGTATAATCTGTTATTATATATTTTCTTTTTCAGGTATAATCTGTCATTATGTACTTTCTTTTTCAGGTATAATCTGTCATTATGTATTTTCTTCTTCAGGTATAATCTGTCATTATGTATTTTCCTTTTCAGGTATAATCTGTCATTATGTATTTTCCTTTTCAGGTATAATCTGTCATTATGTATTTTCTTTTTCAGGTATAATCTGTCATTATGTATTTTCTTTTTCAGGTATAATCTGTCATTATGTATTTTCTTTTTCAGGTATAGTCTGTCATTATGTATTTTATTTTTGAGGTAGGTTGAAGTAAGGTTTTTTTGTGATACAGGTAATTTGGTGGTAATATTTTAAAAGAATGCCAGCACAAAACCTCATCTGTTTCTGAGCTCATCTGTTGTCAGCTGAATGTCCTAAGTTTTTCCTTTGTCCCGCGCTCAGGTATAATACTTGGACCCTCTCACTAACTGAGATATGAGGTTTTCTAACACTCAGCTGGCAAGTGCAGACATATTAAATGCAGTGTGCTATTCAAGTGAAATAAACCGTGGCAATATCTCGTTTGCATTAGTTAGTATTGGTGTCAAACTGTTCCTAAGGAATTCAGTTATTATTTGCATTGGGATAAAATTCGAATACCATAGTAGTTTTCAGCACAAACCTTAAGATAATACCGAAATATTTAAGCAGTTTCTACTCAGCTGATGATAACCCACAATATTATATCATTTTCAATTTCCAGCTTGGTTCATTAAATGTCTGAAGGAATGAGAATTTCATATATATTTAAGTTGTAGGTAGTGTAAATTATCAAATTTAATCATGATTTACAGAAAATAGACTATCACCAAATTAACTTACGGTAAAATGCCGAAAAGAATCATGGAGCGAAAGCCTGGCCAAGATGATAATTCTTAAGTGTATAAGCAGTACAACAGTGCAGATTTAGTGGAGGCTGCTAGATTAGTGACTCATGGTAAAATTACAGTGTACCGATCCTCAAAATTCAAAGGTATTCCATTGTTATCTCTCAAACGATGGCTCCGAAGCAGCAAAGAAAGAGGTATTGCAGAAGGTATCTTACCCAAACTTGGATTACATGCGAAATCATCCCAACGATAAACCAAACCAGTTTAATTTCCGTTCATTGTCCAATCCTGCATCTATTTCAAGTTTCTCACATTCCAAAAATGACAGGTGGTTTCGAAATGGCTGGAATAGTGCCTTTTAACCAAAATGTGATCTCTTGTATAGCTGCTGCCTCGTAACTCGTAAATGAGAGACCTTACTTAGAGATAAGTGAATCTGCAGACTCAAATTCCAATGCTGAGCACTTCCTTCAGCTTTCTAATGAACCAAGACATGAACGACTCACAAGAAGCAGAAGATACACTTCCGCAAAGTGCCACACCCTTCCCGAGCAGTGACAGTAAGAGGAAGGAAGACCTAACAAGGTTGAAGTTGACTTATTGATTCTTGGACCTTCAGGTGTAAAGTTAGATAATAATTGGATAAGTGTCATATGCCAAAAGAAGTATTCTGATGATTGAAAACGCAAAACTGGGGCAATGTGAATTCATTGCAGCTTTTGTAGACATACTATGCATGAATATTGTCAATCGCAAGGTACTGTATATGTGTCACGTGTGTTGTGAAGACTCTTCATAAGACGAAAACTACTGTGAAATATGGATATACAATTAAATGTCCGAAGGAATGAGAATTTTATATATAATTCAGTAGTAGTCAGTGTAAATTAACTAAAAAGTGTTCTGAAATTACTATCGCCAAATTATCTGTATGTATCACTCAATAACCTGACTGTTGAGTTGCACAAAATCATATGAGTTCAAGATAATGTAATTGCAAGAAAACATTCATGATCAAAACCTATAACTAATGATCTGTTCTATGTGATAAATTACATTTAAGGAAATATATCATATATTGTTCCCCTTTAGGTCGCTATATTCTAAAATGATTACCAAATTACCTTACCTTAACCTGTCATTATATGTTTCCTTTAAAATCTATAAATTGTTACTAAGCGTTTTTTTCTTGAAGTATAATCTGTCATTACACGTTTTTTCAGGTATAATCTATCATTATGTGTTTAATTTTTCATGTATTTTCTGAATTTGATTTATTAATAAAATAATTTCCACAGACTGAATAACGATCCATTTATAAAAAAGTCTAATGATTGGTGTAATTTAAAATTCAAAATGATATTTAGATGCGAGTTGTAGAATTTTAGTTATGACATTGTTATCTATATTCGACTGTTAAGCTAGGTGAACATCTGCTCATTATTATTTTAAAAAATTGGAATCAACATCGTCGGTCTCGATATAGATTTACATCACCCTTTTTTGTCGATACTTATTGTGTTTCATTGTGTGGGTTACTGTAGTCACGTCCTAGTTCGTGAACCATGGGCAACGGCTGAGTGGCCTAGTAAGTGGTCCTGAGAGTCGAGATACCAGTCGCTATGGAATGGGTGTGGGCATCTCGGACATATTCTGAGTCATGGCTCTCCTTGTGCTCAGGCGGCTAGGACTATTCAATCCAACGGTGGTCCATAACCCGTTAGAGGAGAGATCCTCACTTGGACTATGTGTAAGTAGGGTAGAATCCTGCTTCTTGAATTTACCGAGCTCAAAACATTTTAAGCAAGCCTCGGACCTATGGGAGTAATGGAGTCCCACTCCCACTTGACAGGCGAGAGACCCCTTGGAAAAAACTTGGCGAAAGAAATGGAATTCGATGTGGAGCTATCAATATTCATGGGGATTATGGAACAAAGAAAGTTGAACTGGCTGAGTCATCAAACTGGATGCATCTGGATGTGCTAGGAGTAAGTGATATTCGGGCAAGGGGAGATAACGAGGAAGAGATAGGAGATTATAAAGTGTACTTGACGGGTGCTAGAAAGGGAAGGGCAGAGTACGGGATAGGGATGTTTATCAGGAATACTACTGCATGCAACATAGTTTCTGTTAGGCACGTAAATGAGCGAATGATGTGGGTAGATTTGGCGTTTGGAGGAATTAGGACGAGAATTGTCTCAGTGTATTCACTATGTGAGGGTGCAGATGAGGATGAAGTTGACAAGTTTTATGAAGCATTGAGTGACATCGTGGTCAAGGTCAACAGCAAGGATAGAATAGTGCTAATGGGCTATTTCAATGCGAGAGTCGGACATTTTTTTTTTTTGCTAGGGGCTTTACGTCGCACCGACACAGATAGGTCTTATGGCGACGATGGATGGGAAAGGCCTAGGAGTTGGAAGGAAGCGGCCGTGGCCTTAATTAAGGTACAGCCCCAGCATTTGTCTGGTGTGAAAATGGGAAACCACGGAAAACCATCTTCAGGGCTGCCGATAGTGGGATTCGAACCTACTATCTCCCGGATGCAAGCTCGCAGCCGCGCGCCTCTACGCGCACGGCCAACTCGCCCGGTAGGGTCGGAAATAGAACTGAAGGATACGAATGGGTGATTGGTAAATATTTAGGAAGGTATGTAAGCTAATGGGAATGGGAAGCGTTTGCTGGACTTCTGTGCTAGTATGGGTTTATCAGTTACGAATACATTTTTCAAGCATAAGGCTATTCACCGATACACATGGGAGGCTAGGGGTACCAGATACATAATAGACTATATCTTAACCGACTTCGAATTTAGGAAATCTGTTAGGAATGTACGAGTTTTCCGGGTTTTCCCTTGATACAGACCACTATCTGATCTGTAGTGAACTAACTATCTATAGGCCTAGGGTAGAGAAAGTGAAATCTGTCTGAAAACGAATAAGGACCAGGAAATTTGACAGAAGTACACGGATACGATTAGTGAGAAGTAGACAGTAAGCAGGCTCAGGATACAGAAAGAGAATGGGTGGTATACAGGGATGCTGTAGTAGAAACAGCAAGGGAATGCCTAGGAACAACTGTGTGTAAAGATGGGAAAAGGCGAACATCTTGGGGGAATGATGAAGTGAGAGCAGCCTGTAAACGTAAAAAGAAGGCCTATCAGAAATGGCTCAAAACAAGGGCCGAGGCAGACAGGGATTTGTACGTAGATGAAAGAAACAGAGCGAAAGAAATAGTTGTTGAATCCAAAAAGAAGAGTCATGGGAAGATTTTGGTAATAACCTGGAATGGCTAGGTCAAGCAACAGGGAAACTTTTCTGGACAGTAATAAAGAATCTTAGGAAGGGAGGGAAAAAGGAAATGAACAGTGTTTTGAGTAATTCAGGTGAACTCATAATACATCCCAGGGACTCACTGGAGAGGTGGATGGAATATTTTGAAAATCTTCTCAACGTAAAAGGACATCTTCCTGGTTGTATTGCGAACAGCCAAGCTCATTGGGAGAAGGAAAATGATATTGGTGAAATTACGCTTGAGGAAGTGGAAAGGATGGTAAATAAACTCCATTGTCATAAAGCAGCAGAAGTAGATGAAGTTATACCTGAAATGGTGAAGTACAGTGGGAAGGCAGGGATGAAATGGCTTCAAAGAGTAGTAAGATTAGCATGGTGTGTTGATAAGATACATTCAGATTAGACAAAAGCAGTAATTGCACCTATCTACAAGCAAGGAAACAGGAAGGATTGCAACAACCATCGAGGTATCTCGTAGACTAGTATACCCTACGGAGTAGCCTATTCACTGGCATCTTGGAAGGGAGGGTGCAATCAATGGTTAAGGGGAAGTCGGATGAAAGCCAGTGTGGTCTGAGACCACAGAGGGGCTGTCAGTATCAGATTTTCAGTATGCGCCAGGTAACTGAAAAATTCTGCGAGAGGAATAGACAGTTGGGTTTATATTTCGCAAATCTAGAGAAAGCATATGATTGGGTTCCGAGGGAAAAGTTGTTCACCATACTGGGGGACTATGAAATCAAGGGTAGATTATTGAAGTAAATAAAAGGTACTTATGCTGACAATTGGGCTGCAGTGAGAATTGATGATAGAATGAGTTCCTGGTTCAGGATACTTACAGGGGTTAGACAAGGCTGAAATCTTTCACCTTTGATGTTCGTAGCTTACATGGATCATCTGCTGAAAGGTATAAAATGGCAGGGAGGGATTCAGTTAGGTGGAAATGTAGTAAGCAGTCTGGCCTATGCTGATGACTTGGTCTTAATGGCAGATTGTGCCGAAAACCTGCAGTCTAATATCTTGAAACTTGAAAATAGATGCAATGAGTATGGTATGAAAATTAGCCTTTCGAAGACTAAATTGATGTCAGGAGGTAAGCAATCCAACGGAATTTAATGTCATATTGGTGATACAAAGTTAGAACAGGTCTATAAGTTCAAATATTAAGGTTGTGTGCTCTCCGAGGATGGTAATATAGTAAGTGAGATTGAATCAATGTGTAGTAAAGCTAATGCAGTGAGCTCGCAGTTGCGATCAACAGTATTCTGTAAGAAGGAAGTCAGCTCCTAGACGAAACTATCTTTACATCGGTCTGTTTTCAGACCAACTTTGCTTTACGGGAGCGAAAGCTGTGTGGACTCAGGATATCTTATTCATAAGTTGGAAGTAACTGACATTAAAGTAGCGAGAATGATTGCTGGTACAAACAGATGGGAACAATGGCAGAATAGACTCGGAATGAGGAGATAAAGGCTAATTTAGGAATGAACTCGATGGATGAATCTGTACGCATAAACCGGCTTCGGTAGTGGGGTCATGTGAGGCGATTGGAGGATGATAGGTTACCTGGGAGAATAATGAACTCTGTTATGGAGGGTAAGAGAAGTAGAGGGAGACTAAGACGACGATGGTTAGACTGAGTTTCTAACGATTTAAAGATAAAAGGTATAGAACTGAATGAGGCCAAAGCAGTAGTTGCTAATACAGGATTGTGGCGACGTTTAGTAAATTCACAGAAGCTTGCAGACTGAACGCTTAGAGGCATAACAGTCTTTAATGATAATGTATGTATGTAATGTATATATGTATGTACGTAGTACAGTCATTAATTTCTGAGACCTGACACCTGGAGGATAGGTACCCTCACGACTCTGCGTGTTCCTCACGATGCCGCATTACACGGCGTACACCTTCACATTCCACCCTCAAAATAGTCTCCGTTGGCCGTTAACCACTTAGACAGAACGACACAGTGCCATCATGCGGTCAGTCTCAGAACTTATTGATTGTAATACTTATGTATGTATTAATATCCACACACAGTTCTCTTATTTATTTAAATTTTCACTTATTCAACAAATTTGGGAGGTTCAACCAAGCAATGCACATAGAATAATTTTTAACTTATCATCATCATCATAATCATCACGGATCGATTTCTTTCTTTCGGAGTGTCGTTACACCAGCCGCTTTGCAGGTTAAATCTCTGTTGTGGCTTCGCCATCCCAGACGATCTTCATTTTCCCTCAGGGCACATTGGAAAGGTAAAACTGGTAATAGTCTTTACTTGTCCTATCCATATGGTTGCTGTTTTTCGCCGAGGTCTACTGCCCTCAATGTCCCCTTCCATGACCAACTTCTCTAGATTTCCTCTATGTCGTCTCCCAATGTGTCCAAACGACTAAGTTTTCTTTCATTGATACGAGAAGGAAGGCGTTTTAAAATCTTCATCTCCTGAAGAACGGACGCATTGGTTCTTGTTGTGGTCCAAGGCACATGTTACATTCTACGCCAGCACCACATTTCAAAGGCACCAATGTATTTTCTGTCCAGTACCTTTATGGTCCGGTTCACACAGCCATACGATAGAACAGAGAATAGAAGGGTTCTAACGAGATGGATTTTTGTGTTGTCAGTAATTCACCTGTCCTCCTAAATTACAAGTTAGATTAGCTGTAATATTTACCTATCCTTATACCTGATACCCCTTATTATGATAAAACACTCCCCTCGTTATCACCAAGTTACCTCCCCACCCTGCGGGCAGAAATTATTTCTGACAAAAACCAGCAATGTCTCTACTCTAACTCGACCGTAAGTTTTCCACAGAATTTAATTAGATAATAGAAAGAGATGGGAACTCTGACTTACTAAGTGTCATTGGGAAGGAAATTTTTTAAGAATATTAATATAGTTTTGATAGTGTATTACAATTTGAGACTGTGACACTTCCATTCCCTCACGCAAGCCTGATATTCCTCCGGGAGGAAAGTGGCTGTTTACAACGCTGGTTACTTATAGGGTGAATGTGTTCTAATCGAGTAATGTAATGTCTGTATGTATGTACAATGTATTGACGTATCTAAGTCTGGTTCCTTGGAAGATTGATAAGCGTAGTAGCCATCGCTTTAGAGGGTTCCAAGTTCGATTTCTGGTCAGGTTGGTGATTTTAACTTCTTCTGCTTAATTCCTTTATCATATGGACTGTGTATTTGTGTTTTTACATCACACGGCAAACCACCACAGAAACAGGGAGTGTTGAATACATCCCTCCGCAAACGGTTTGTTTAAGGAAAGGCATGGGTCTAAAAATCTGGGCTGAAATATAAAGAAGGAAATGACCACAAATAACTGGAAAGGTGAAGAAGAAAAAGTGTGCCGTACCGAACAACATGTCCACGTAACTCGTGTAATACTCAAAATATTTATCAATGCCTTTCCACCACAACCTTCTGCTGCTGAGTAACACCCAACATACGGGCCACGTTTTAAATAGTTCAGTTTGGATTGCTAACTGGATGGCGTTACGTAACAAGGAACCAACCCTCAAAAATAGCACTTTTCATTCCCAAGAAGAGGCTCCCATTGCGGAAAATAAAAAAAAACCAGAGACATAGAACCAGATTTTGGATGGTTAGGCAGAGTGCGTTTTCAGAAGTTCGTCCAGACGTGCCACTTGGGTTCATCAGTTGGTTTTCCACGCCCCTCCAAGACTCTGCTTAGCAGTGGCAGACCGATTGTATCGTCCCGTCGTGTTAGCAAGTAAGGATTGATAATCTGTTTAAAAAATGTGTACTCATTATGGAAATAGAATCAGCTTATTGGCTCAAATTTCACGTCTGGGTGAAACTATGCAAGAAACGCACACAGCCTAATCACCCAAAATCTGCATCAATTTCTGTGACTTTTTAGCTGTTTCCCTGTTTTCATTTCTGTGAGATCAGGAAGGATCGATCTATCTCTGGAAATGATAATATCTTACTACTCAGCCACCATGTTAGAAAAGTGAGCGTCAGGATATTTCGTTCGTGGGCCCGTGGAAAGTATTAACGAATAAACAGTACGCTTAATGAAAATGTTACTTTGCGTAGGTAGGTCCTTAAGCTACACGATTCTCACCTAGTATTATCGCGCTGTTTCGTCAGTTTGTGGACAGAACTGCGTCCTGAACCTAAGATTTCGAGCCATTCAGTACGTTTCTAAACAGAGCTGCGATTGAGTGGACCGTGCGTTTGGAGGAATTCTGGTGTCAGTTGATGTGCAAAGAAAGACTAATACAAAAATAAAAAAGAAACACACATATTGAATTTTAAAAAAATTATGAAACTTTTTTTTTCAGGTTAAAACCAAAATCTACGATTTGAATGTAGAAATAACAATTCTGATACACCGCTCCTGCCCCTGCCCATGTTATGGCTTAACGATGGAAAACTGTTTCTCAGTCCAGCACGGTGGTACCATGATGGCTGTCTTGTTACCCTTAGAAACACAGTTATAAGGGTTAGACGAAGTGAGAATTAGTTTGCTTTATACCGACTTCTTGGACCCAAGATTTGTGCATCCTTAATAATAATAATAATAATAATAATAATAATAATAATAATAATAATAATAATAATAATAATAATAATAATAATAATAATAATAGTAATAATGTTATGTACTTGGGAGAATGGATCTCTGCGAATCAGAGCGAGAACCCAGCCATAAATGTCGGATGTACCAAGTTTGAAAGGGCTTATCACTCGTGTCGCAGTATCTATTCATCTAAGTGCCTCTCCAAGAATCTCGAACTCAGGCACTAGAACTCGGTCGTCAAACCATCTGTTCTGTATGCTTCCGAGTACCTTGTAATGGCCAAGAAGGGCCCACTCAGAAAGCTGGAGTTAAAAGAGAGGAAGATCATGAGGAGGATATTAGGATCAATCAGAGAGGAAGGAGGCATCTACAGAATCCGCCATAATGATGAACTGTATGAACACCAGGAGGACATCGTCACGTGTATAAGGAAAAGCCGGCTGAACTTTTATGGACACTTGGCCCGTCTGGATTCCGAAAGACTCACCAACAGAGTATTCACAGTAACAGGAAGAGGGAAGGCTTCTAAGAACAAATGGATCACGTCAGTTAAGTCGGATATGGACCAACTAGGTATCCCACTGGGACAAACTCATAATCTTATACTGTTCCGTCAAGCCATCCGACACGGTGTTTTCCCAACGTCCCTTACAAGTAACAAGATTACAGGAACTAAGTAGGCAGAGGAGAGAAAGCTGGCTCATAGTCAGGAAATGAAGGAGCATTAGAAGAAGAAGAAGGCAACAACTTTACTGAAGAGTAGATACGAGCCCCGTGGTCCTCAGTAAGCCTAAAAGACAACGAAGGAGAAGAAGAAGAAGAATGTTAGTGGCTTCAAGTCCAAGTAATTACTTTTACGGTTTTAAGAGACTCTAAGGTGCCGAGAAATTTTGTTGCACTGGAGTTTATATGTGCCAGGAAATCTACCGGCACGAGTCTGACGTATTTGAACACCTTCAAATACCACCGGATTGATCCAGGATCGATCCTACCTAGTTGAGCCCAGATGGCTAGCACCTCAAGCGTCTGAGCCGCTCACCCCGACGTGCATCAATGAAGATAGCTACAGCTGTGTAGATAGCACAGCCCACCTCATCCTACTTCTTTTTTAAATACATAGAATGTCTTTTCTGCTGTGCTTCCTTCTATGATCTTCGATCCAACCATCTTCCATACAAACTTGTTCTAAATTTTCAACAAGGAATTTCGTTAATAATGGTTGGTACTTTATTAAATACCATGGTTGAATGATTTACCCTCGAGCTCGACAGATGGGGCCGCTTAAGTGCGGCCATTGTCCAGTATTTGGAAGATAGTGGGTTCGAACTTCGCCGTCGGCATGTCTGAAAAAGGGTTTTGAGTGGTTTCCCATTTTCACAATGGGTAAATGCTGTTAGTATACCTTAATTAAGGCCACGGCTGCTTCCTTCGCACTCCTAGCTCTTTCCTGATCCATAGTCGCCATTAGAACTGTACAGGATGCTTGAAAAATAACTCTCTAGTTTTAATGTGTCCTAGAATATGTACATGCACTATTCTAGTTTGTGGTGTGCGATTCATCAGTTCCCAAAGTTTGGCTCTCCTGCAGGTATGCTTGACTTTGAGACGGTGCCAGTGCTGTTTGTTTCCTCTGTTCCCTCAGTTCAGTCCAGGCGTGCGTGCAGTGCAGTGCAGAGCAACTCAACAGCAACGTGTACCCCGTAACAGAAAGCGCAGTGTCAACTTCCAACTGCAGGGGAGCCAAACTTGGAGAGCTGATGAATCACACACCACAAACTAGAATAATGTATGCCACTTTGTACAGATTCTAGGACACATTAAAACTAGGGAGTGCTTTTTCAAACACTCCGTACATGTGTTACGAGCTCAACTTCGCCTACCTTATGGCTGCTTCTCCGTCTTGATTTAGTGCACACTATACTGCGCTGCTCTATGAACCTTCTGCTTGCTATGCTGTCTCACCACTGCTTCATCTGCTACACCGCCACGCGCAATCTCCGTGACGTCACCTAGTTCTAGTGTGTTCTCGAGCTCGCTTCGCTCCGTGTATATATACTCGCCGCTTTCTCCTGTCCGGCGATCAGGTGTGACTTGGTGTTGTAATCGGCAGTGGGAGCTCAAGCCCTGCACCGGCTGGTCCGAGTGCATTTGGACTTTACTTGGTTCTCCGTTACGTGTTGGGTGAGCAGACTTTTACTGTAATTATTTACCATTCATTTTAATTTCGCCCTCTCATTCATCATATGGGCTTGAATAACGCTTCGATATTGAACTATCGTCCCTTCAGGACACAGCGAAATTTCACGGTGCTAAATTATTGACTTTGACTTTATGATGGAAATATGAAGGAGGAAGCGTGCTGGGCTTCAAGTTTTGAACAGTTGTACTGGAACCTTTTCTCTCGTTTGGAGCGGACATCGTACCCTGGTCAATACCCTTTCCCTGCTTGAATCTCTTTCCTGATTTTTCCTTCTTTTCGTCTACCTTTCGTACCTCTAGTAACTTATTAATAAATTTGTAGCTTGGTGCTCTGCTAAATTTTTACACTTCATCTGGCGTGTGCCTTTCGATTATTCTGGTGTCTACTTGCTTTAAAAAGAAAAAAGGTGTGCCTTAGTTTTAGGGGGATAGCCTGTTCTTTTATCACGTGCCTTTGTGAGCACTGGAAAAATTCCTTTTAACTAATGTTAATTTTCTTGTTCCTGTTTCCATAATTCCTTGCTACTTTTGTGGCATTCGCGTGAACTTTGGTATAAAATTTTATTCTGGTTTCGTGCTTGGCGCCCCCCCCCCAAGCTCTATTGTGGTTTGGTGATTACCCCTTTAAGATACGTACACTAAACAAAAACAAGGAGAGAAAACCTGTTGATAATTTGTACAATTTCCCACTTTAATGGTGTATCAAATGGTCGAAGTTCTCATTCTTATAGTGTAAACAATTGTTATTTCTTGGAGTTGTTTTAATATATGTGTTCATTTTTGAAACCTGTGCTTGTGGGAGTTTTCTTGGGTGTTCTCCTTCCCCCCCCCCACTTTTCCACGTGTCCCTACCGCGATAGTTCCTCTGGGGAAAGGGCCTATAATTGAAATCACCACTTGATTTGGGATGTGATCACTGCTATCTGGTTATTCTAGACACGACATTTAAATATTGGTGTTGCCTCACTTTACGCCCTTCCCTGCACATTGCTCTGCTGAGTCCTCTTCCCCCTCGCACCAGCAAGTATTTCTTGAGTCCCTTTGCTTACTTTACGTCGAACTTGGTCGGTTTATGCTTAGTGATTGCTGCAAGCACTTGAAAGTACATATCTGTTTAAATGTGTCAACGCTCACCGTAACAAAATGGTAGCAGAGTACTTCCTATTTTGACTGCTTCATTCCTTTGTGTGCTTTCATTCATGGCTTGTTTTTCCGATAATTTCCCTTTAGGGGATGACTCTTCCGTACTATCTTCTCCGCTAACACCAAATTTATCATTACCTAACCCTGCTGTACCGAATCTAATTTCTTTTTCGTCTACCCCATCTTCTCCTTCCCTATATCCGTCTTCCTCAACCCATACACCTCATTTGCAATCCGATGATACTAAACCTTCCGTTTTACTACATCACATGGCCCCGTCGCCCCCTCCTTATTCTCAACCCCCAGTACCTACTAACCCCTCTGTTGATAATGCACTTAATGTACAAATCATTACGCAGTCGTTATTACAAGTTCCCCAATTATCCGCAACAGATCCCCGAAATCTTACCATTTGGCTGTTTTCAGTTCGTAAGTTCTTAAATATAAAAGTTGCCTCCTTTCCCCAATTAATTGGTCTCTTATCCACCAAAACTACGGGTTTTTTCTCCACCTTTTGGTTGGATAATATGTCGAATTTTTTAAATTGGTATGAATTGAGACATGCGATACACAATTATTTCTTGCCCCTAGATGTCCGTTACAAACTAAGTACAGAGTTCATCAGACGCCACCAGCTACCCAATGAACCTGCGCACGACTATTTGGACTCTATCATCACTTACAGTGACGTTTTGAATGTTTCATATAATACTTCCGAACTGATATCTATTATTCAGTTTTATGCCGCTCCATCATTCCGCATGCTTTTTAATGTTCTTACCCCCCCGTTTCCCTTTTTCAACTCTACAATCTTGCTCAACAACATATGATACATTCTCTAGGGGATCGTTCCTACTATGCTTCCGTCTCTCCCCCACCGATCCCTGCTCCTCCTTTACGTTCTTCTTTGTCTGCCGTACCTACCCTTAGTGTCCGTCCTCCTATAACCTGTTATCGTTGTAAATTACCGGGCCATATTGCCCGTCAATGTACTAATTTGCCTTCGGGAAACGCCTTCCACCCGCGTCCTTAGGCAGTAGGCGTTCACATAGGGAAAATCTGCCTCATTCCTCCCAGCTTACCTCCGCATCCCCATCTTCCCAATCCCTTCCTAATTCTATTTCTCTCTCACCCCCGAGTTGTCATGTTATGCTCACAGTTAATAACCTTCCTTCTGTTGCGCTCCTAGATTCTGGGGCGACAGTGTCACTCATTAGTTCCCGATTTTATAGCGATTTACTTCACAATAATCCTCATCTGCAATATCTTCCATCTCCCCTTCGATGTCTTTCAGACTCTAATCAACCCTTAAAAATTTTGGGTACTATCTTGTTACATATTAAACTCCAGCACCTTTCTTGGCCTTTCACTTTTCAGATTGTGGAGGACTTGTCCTTCCCGGTTATCTTAGGTTATGATTTCTTTTCACATACTGGTCTTCTTCTTGACTCTGCCCAGTCCAAAGTTTCTTTTTCCTTTTCACACAAGTCTGTTCCGTTGATTAATATCTCTGATTTTCCCTCTCGTTCACATTATCTACTTCCTGCTATTAACTCTATTCATTCTAACCAGGTTCAAGCTTTGCTCACTGAGTTCTCTGACGTTATTACCCCTAATTTGGGCACGGTTAAGAATTTTTTTGCACATATTGATCTAGTGGATTCTACCCCTGTCCGTTCTTCTCCCTATTTTCTTAGCCCTCCTCGGATGAACACTTTAAATCAATTGATTCAAGCTATGCTTACAGATAATACTATTATTCCATCATCTTCCGATTATGCTTCACCTGCCTTTGTGGTCGCCAAGCCTGATGGTTCTGCGAGATTTATTGTGGATTATAGGAAGCTTAATGAGAAAATCGTCTATGACGCCTATCCGATGCCTAAATTAAATTCGGCATTCCAACATTTTTCCGGTTCCAAATTTTTTTCAATTTTCGACCTCAATTCTGCTTACAATCAACTTCCCTTAGATGACCTCAGTTCTCGGTATACGGCATTCATTACTCCTACTGGGCTCTATCAATTTAAAAAGTTCCCTTTGGCCTTAATCTTGGCTCCCAAATAATGCAGCGCTTTGTTGACTCCCTTTTTGCTGACATTAAGTATAAGTATCTTTTTCCTTTTGTTGATGATATCTTAGTTTTTTCTCCGGATTTTGACTCACATTTGTCTCATGTACGCGAAGTCCTTACTCGTCTTCGCAATGTCGGCCTCACCGTTAATCCTTCTAAAGTTTTGATCGCCCAAACTTCGATTAAATTTCTTGGCCACATATTGAGTTCTGATGGCATTGCTGTTGATCCTGATCGTGTCTCTGCCATTAATAAGATACCCCCTCCTACGAACTTGAAACATTTACGTTCCTTTTTGGGAATGGTTGGCTTCTATGCCAAATACATCCCTAATTTTTCATCTATTGCTGATCCATTGAATAAACTCAAAAGAAAAGGGGTCAAATTTCACTGGTCCCCTCAGCAACAAATGGCCTTTGATCTTCTTAAATCGAAACTGTCTCATGCTCCCCTCTTACAAATTCCTGATTTTAATTTTACCTTTGAATTATCTACCGATGCCTCAGACATTGCCATTGGTGCTGTCCTTCAACAAACTATTAATGACCGTACGCTCCCCGTGGCCTACTTTAGTCGCCTGTTATCCCCTGCTGAACAAAAGTATTCTACTTACGAAAAGGAAGCCCTGGCTCTTATTCTCTCAATAGAACACTTTTCTGAATATCTCGACAATCGCGAGATTATTGTCAGCACTGATAACCAGGCCCTTTCTTGGCTCTTACATAATGCCCCCAAAATTGGTCGTACTGGTCGTTGGTTACTCCGCCTGTCTCGTTTCAAGTTCTCTTTAAAATTCGTTTCCGGTTATAATAACTCTGTCGCCGATGCTCTTTCTCGTCTCTTTGATGACCACCAGCTTCAACCTTCCGAACTTGATTCCCTTCCTATTAACTCTGTTATTTCCGTCTCTTCCTTAACTAACTTTCCCCTCTCTTTTCAATCTTGCTTGCACCATCAACAGCATGACCCTTACTGTCAACAAATTTCCCAAGAAATTACTTCTCCTGATTATTCTGGCCCTTTTCGGGTCCACCACCAACTCCTTCTTTTTAAACCTACTCCTAAGGCTACTCCTCGTCTGGTTCTTCCTTCCACTCTCCGGTCTATGGTATTTCAATATTTTCATGATTCGCCTATCGGCGGCCACTTTGGGAGAGCTAAGACCTACGCTCGCCTTGCCTCCCAATTTTTTTGGCCGCAGATGCGTAAAGACATTTTTTCGTGGGTTCGATCTTGCCCTTCTTGTCAGAAACATAAACCGTTAAATCACCTTCCTTACGGCTCCTATGCCGCTTCTCCCGCCACTTACTCGTCTTAAAAGTATTACATTGACATTGTTGGGCCTATTGTTAAATCCTCTAAGTCCAATTCATACATCTTTACTCTGTTAGATGGGTTTTCTAAATTTCTTATTGTTCGTCCTTTGAGAAATATCTCTTCACAAATTGTTATTAATCTTTTGTTCAATTACATTTTTCCTATCACTGGCCTCCCTAAAGTTCTCATTTCTGATAATGCTTCGATTTTCACCTCTAGACAGTTCTATAATTTTTGTTTTTCTCTTGGCATAAAAAAGGTTTGTACTTCCCCCTATCATCCTCAGGCAAATACCGTCGAACGCTACCACCGTAACCTTAAAACATTTCTATCTATTTTTCACTCCCATAACCAGAAATCATGGGATACCGAACTCCCTTCTTTTGTGCTCGCCCTCAACTCCACCATCAATTCTTCTACTGGTTGTACACCGGCTAAACTCTTCCTTGGCCGTGAGTTGAATACCCCCCTTGCCCTTACGTGGGATCTCCCCTCGCTTTTGGATACACCCTCCGATCGTCTTAATCACTCCCAGTTGTATTCCGCTTATCAAAAGCTCCTTCAGGCCAGTAAAGTTCATAAAAATCTGTGTAATTCTCGTGCCTTACCTTCTAAATTTAAATTGTTTGATTTAGTTCTTCTTAAAAATCATCCATTTAGCTCTGCACCTCAGAATATTTCGGCTAAACTCTCCCCTCGTTGGCTGGGTCCCTTTCGTATTCTTTCTTTTCCCTCGCCCAATACTGTTCAGCTTCAGTCTGTGGAATCCCCTACTGATCTCCGAAAGGCTCACTTTTCTCGACTAAAGCCCTTCCATATCTAATCCCTACGTTCCCCTTTTTTCTGTGGGGCGGGAGAGGGGTATTGATCGGTTCTTTTATCCCTTTTGTATTTTCTTGGTTTTACGATATTCATTTGCTGTCCATTACTCTCCTTCCTTCATATTTCTTAATAAATTTTTTTTCCCTTGTCTCTGCTCACCCAGCTCTTCTCCCACTGCCGAAACTTTCATGCCTGATCCTCCCCCTCTTTTAACTAAGTTTTGTCTTGTTATCCCTTTGGGGTATATTATTGATAAATATTGGAAATTTTTTTTAACTGTCATATTGTTATGCAGAGCACTAGATAATTTGGTTTGATCATTTAAATCATCCTGTTTGTTTTCTTGCTCTCTCCTTTCCCCCCGTCCTTTTCCCCCTTATTCTCCTCTTATTTTCTTTGGTGACTTATTCTCTTTATTTCTTCTTTCCTATGATGCTGCGTCATCCTGTCTGGCCCTGAGACCGCGCTTCCTTCAGACTTCGTGGGACCTGGTGCTTCTACTGTCTTCATGTTTTCGTCGGTTCTGCCTTTTTGCCTGTCATCGTTTTCGCCGCAGTTGGATCTCCGCCACTCTTCATCTTCGTCCGTATCACTTTGGACCACCGGTACTGCTTTCACCATCTTCTGCTCTCATTTGCCGTCTCGTCAACTTTGGACACCAATCCTTGGGATTTCTCCTGGTGGTGGGAGTATGTTACGAGCTCAACTTCGCCTACCTTATGGCTGCTTCTCCGTCTTGATTTAGTGCACACTATATTGCGCTGCTCTATGAACCTTCTGCTTGCTATGCTGTCTCACCACTGCTTCATCTGCTACACCGCCACGCGCAATCTCCGTGACGTCACCTAGTTCTAGTGTGTTCTCGAGCTCGCTTCGCTCCGTGTATATATACTCGCCGCTTTCTCCTGTCCGGCGATCAGGTGTGACTTGGTGTTGTAATCGGCAGTGGGAGCTCAAGCCCTGCACCGGCTGGTCCGAGTGCATTTGGATTTTACTTGGTTCTCCGTTACGTGTTGGGTGAGCAGACTTTTACTGTAATTATTTACCATTCATTTTAATTTCGCCGTCTCATTCATCATATGGGCTTGAATAACGCTTCGATATTGAACTATCGTCCCTTCAGGACACAGCGAAATTTCACGGTGCTAAATTATTGACTTTGACTTTATGATGGAAATATGAAGGAGGAAGCGTGCTTGGCTTCAAGTTTTGAACAGTTGTACTGGAACCTTTTCTCTCGTTTGGAGCGGACATCGTACCCTGGTCAATCCCCTTTCCCTGCTTGAATCTCTTTCCCGATTTTTCCTTCTTTTCGTCTACCTTTCGTACCTCTAGTAACATATTAATAAATTTGTAGCTTGGTGCTCTGCTAAATTTTTACACTTCATCTGGCGTGTGCCTTTCGATTATTCTGGTGTCTACTTGCTTTAAAAAGAAAAAAGGTGTGCCTTAGTTTTAGGGGGATAGCCTGTTCTTTTATCACGTGCCTTTGTGAGCACTGGAAAAATTCCTTTTAACTAATGTTAATTTTCTTGTTCCTGTTTCCATAATTCCTTGCTACTTTTGTG
Organism: Anabrus simplex; assembly: GCF_040414725.1. Lineage (NCBI taxonomy): Eukaryota > Metazoa > Arthropoda > Insecta > Orthoptera > Tettigoniidae > Anabrus > Anabrus simplex. The sequence goes on from NC_090270.1 coordinate 47,894,915, forward strand.
GCATTCGCGTGAACATTGGTATAAAATTTTATTCTGGTTTCGTGCTTGGCGCCCCCCCCCCCAAGCTCTATTGTGGTTTGGTGATTACCCCTTTAAGATACGTACACTAAACAAAAAAAAAGGAGAGAAAACCTGTTGATAATTTGTACAATTTCCCACTTTAATGGTGTATCAAATGGTCGAAGTTCTCATTCTTATAGTGTAAACAATTGTTATTTCTTGGAGTTGTTTTAATATATGTGTTCACTTTTTGAAACCTGTGCTTGTGGGAGTTTTCTTGGGTGTTCTCCTTCCCCCCCCCCGACTTTTCCACGTGTCCCTACCGCGATAGTTCCTCTGGGGAAAGGCCCTATAATTGAAATCACCACTTGATTTGGGATGTGATCACTGCTATCTGGTTATTCTAGACACGACATTTAAATATTGGTGTTGCCTCACTTTACGCCCTTCCCTGCACATTGCTCTGCTGAGTCCTCTTCCCCCTCGCACCGGCAAGTATTTCTTGAGTCCCTTTGCTTACTTTACGTCGAACTTGGTCGGTTTATGCTTAGTGATTGCTGCAAGCACTTGAAAGTACATATCTGTTTAAATGTGTCAACGCTCACCGTAACACATGCCGGTGCGACGCAAAAAATTATAAACAAATGAATTGTTTTCCAATAGTTGGAATTTTGATTTTTCATGGAAAACTATGTTTCCACTGAATTTGCCCAAATTCCTGTGGATGGGGGTAGTAAAATGAAATGGCGTATGGCTTTTAATGCCGGGAGTGTCCGAGGACATGTTCGGCTCGCCAGGTGCAGGTCTTTAGATTTGACTCCCGTAGGCGACCTGCGCGTCATTATGAGGATCAAATGATGATGAAGACGACACACACACCCAGGCCCCGTGCCAGAGAAATTAACCAATTAAGGTTAAAATTCCCGACCCTGCCGTGAATCGAACCCGGGACCCCTGGGACCAAAGGCCAGCACGCTAACCATTTAGCCATGGAGCCGGACGATGGGGGTAGTAGAACACCCTTATGGTAAATCCTGCCTGCATCCTAGGTGAGTATGGCATTGCTTCTATTTACTTGGCCAGATTCGTCACTTTAACCATTCCTATCCAACCAACTTTGTTCAACTCTTGTTCTGTTCGAACCTAGAATTTGTTATGTGTGTGAGACCTATGGATTCTTTCATATTAACAACTTTCACGGCCGTTACCTTCCTTTAGACGATGCCTTAAATTTTCTATGTGTCACAACCCTTCCACCTTTGGGCTGAAATTATTTTAAAAAGGATGGTTGCCCAGTTGGATTTCATTTTAAAAGCATGAACTCTCTTTCTGAATATGCCTAATTGAATAGCCTTTTCTAAAATAGAACATGTGAGAAAAAGGGTGTTCCGAAATTCGTTTTAAAGCTACAACATGGAGGATGAAACCAAGCCCCTAACTAAGTGCTAGAGAATAATTAATGTTAGCGTGTTCTTATGAAAACAAAATACTGGTTTTCAATATTTTGACACAGATTAAGACTTTCGCTACGGTGACATGCGTTTTCATGCGTCCCTGACCATAACCATAACTGTATTAGCAAAATAGGTGACACGTCCAATTTAAGAAAAATCGATTCAATTAAAGACAGCTAGGCTGGAAGACGAAACCTGAATTATTTGAAATGAGTATCTTCCGAATAATCTACGACAAAAGGGAGATTATTGTTTTACGATCTCCTTAATACAGTTTAAGAATACGCAAGTAGAATTTTGATAATTTTTAAGGACTCGATAAATTTCAGTTGTACGTAGTAGAGTTATTAAGTTCGTGGATTGGCCGCCTACTCTCTCTGTGGTTCACTGTAGCCGAGAGTTTGCACAACAGGATGGTGCCGTGACAGTTCGTCGCTAGTCCGAGGAAGAGGCAGTTGCATGCATACACTGTAATCAGAACCATGGTCTCTGCGCTATTGAAACGATTGAGATTATCAAGCCGAAATCGTCCGTATCACCACGACGGGAAGAAAGTCGCGAAAACCCGTACCAAAAGGCTATGTGATCCTCGAACTGTTATCACCAGTCTACGAATATATTGACTGTAGTATATATGTGTACACTTTGTTGCCTACACTGTAGGAGCCAGTTCACGGACTTGTAAATTATTGTAATAATGGGTGTACGCCGTGTTGCCTGGGCTGTAGGCGTCAGCCCACGAACTTAACGACTGCAATAGTACCTTCTTATTAACACGTTCAGTACCTGCTTCTGAGCGGGACACTTGAATGCCTGGACCGGCCATTTTGATGCCCGGCCCTCTTGACGTGCATCACTTAATACAATTTACGATTACTTCTAAACTATAAATGTTAGAAAAATGATACTTTGTGCTTACCACTAGTAAATATTTAGGGTGTGATATCTGGTGTCACAGGTTTCAAAATACGTCTAATTTTATACAGCCTATCTGTATTTTCGGCATAATGATTACTGTCACGGAAGTGAAGAAATGAGAGAATATGAAGGAAGCGTACTCGGAACATTGTATTAGAAAATATCGGAGTATGAAAAACAGGGTCTTCGGTCCAGTACATTTTTATATCAGGATTTTGGACTAATCGGTTTCCACGATTATATGATCGAATTCTTTGTGAAAGGCCGCGGCGCCGCACTTATCACTTAACTCGCGTATAGATTGGTCTGCTCACACACATACTGATAAAATTCGTCATTCATGAAAATACTCACGTAACTCAAAATATCCTGCTTATATTTTATTTGAACGTTTATACCTGAATTCTCTGTAAATGGTGGAACGGGTAGACAATAACTAGGATGATATGTATCAGGCACTTCACTTTTCTCTATAGGCCTATCGGATTCGGGAATCGGAATTTTCTCATCACTCTCACTTTCACTATCTGAGTCTATTTCAGGAATAAATTCATCACCAGAATAATCATTGTGAACAATACTTAATACATTTTCTTCCGTAAGAAACTTTGTTTTATAAGCCATTATACTACACTCGGTAAGAACGACATGCACTGCATTGAAATCTCAAGTACCGTCTTGACGCGCGAGGAAGTGCTCAGATATTCCCGCTAAAACAACTAAGATAAACATAAGCCCACTCAACGCGACGGTTATCTCAAAAAGGTCAACCAACTTCCTGCTACAACCAGTAACGCTGACTAAGGTGTAAGAATGCATAGATGACGAATATAAACAGCATTGCTTCGCGCGGAACATTAAACGTCTTACGCCGTCCACGGTCCGCAATGAGTTAATACAGCCTATGTACAAACAGATATCCAGCTCTTTTGTGTTGAATTATGAGTGTAGTAGGATTTCGTTCAGATGAAACTGGCTTCGATTTATAACTGGCAGGGAAATTTTATTCACGTCTTGGGATTACCCTAGATTGATTTTCTGTATCGGAGCCAATACATCCCAATCCTCTCCCTCAATGTTTAACTGGTTAGGACGGAGGCCTTTGGTGCAAGGGTTACCGAGTTCGACTCTCAACTAAGGTGGGGATTTTAACCTTAATTGGTTAATTGAAGAGATTATGCCCCGAGTGACGTACATCCATGAAATCCATGAAATGCAGTACTTCATAAATCACGTTTTTTATTTGGTTACTATTAAATTCAGATATGAATATGACGTAGTTACATTCATTCTTCCTTGCCTATCCCTTCCAATCTTCCCATCCCTCCACAAGGCCCCTGTTCAGCATAGCAGGTGACTGACACTGTGTTTTAGAAAACATCTTATCAATATAAATTGTGATAATTATATCGCGTATGTTGAATTTAGTTCGTTTTGGAACTAAATTATTTATTTTCGTATGTTTTGTGTGGAATTGATGAATAAATAAATGGTTTAAACACTACAGTGTTTAGCTACATTTCAAATATTGATCGCAAACAAAATACACCAGTTATTAGAGCATTTATTGTAGATCAGTAAAATACCGTACATCTTAAAAATAATGTTCAAAACACGTACTATATTACATCGTATTCAATAATCGCCATTACTGTCACAATCGTTAAAAATATTGCAAGCACATGATGATAAAAGAGGATTGTTGAATGGTCCCCCGTTATACCAAGTTTATGTCTTTTATCTTCTTCTGTTTAACTGGGTTGCCTAACTGTTCTTGTAGGGATTTGGTAGACAACCATATTTTGCCCCTCTTCAACAATGTGTTGAAACATCCTCACATCACTGAAAATGTGGATTTTCAGACCACTTGGTTTCCACTTATCCGAACAGGATTCATCTGAGAGATATTGAAATCCAGTTTTGATTTGATATTTTCAATAGCTGGGATTTTCCTCTTGGGGAGACGTCTCTACCAAGCACATGTACAATGCCAATTCAGATTGGCAAAAACGGATATAAGTCACATTGGAAATCAATACACGTTAGAGTTACGCCACTATGGAAATAAGTGTAGTTTACAGATCTATATTAATATGGGATATAATACGTATGGGGACATCAAGCTGAGAACTACTCTATGTCTCTATCAATCACCTTGCTATTATCCTCTTATTCATTATCATTATGCTAACATGAAATACGTTTATTAAAAACATGGATCTAATATCTATTGACTTAAGAACTAACGCTTTAAACACGGGAGCCACCCATCACCTACTTAAACTATACAACAATCCCAATCACTTAATCACACTGATGCTAGTAAATTACTTATTCCTTACTCTAATTGTTATTGTGAAAATCACTAACATCCTCCTGGGGCTGCAATGACAAACATTTTATGGCTAAGCCTATACGTGAACCTCACGCCTTATTATTCCGACTCAATGGCTAAATAAATAGCGTGCTGGTCTTTAGATACATCGGTATCGGGTTGGATTCCCGGCAGGGTAGGGAATTTTAACCATAATTGGTTAATTCCACTAGCATAGGGACTGGATGTATGTATTGTCTCCATCATCATTTCAGGCTTATCACGACGCGCAGGTTGCCTACGGGAATCAAATTACAAGACCTGAACCTCGCGTGCCAAATTCCTCTGACATCTCCCGACACTAAAAGCCATATTCCATTTCATTTCATACCCCTTATTAAATTTGCTAATAACGTCTTGGTTGGCCTATAAATGTTTTTTGAAAGCAAACAATTTGGGTTCATGTCATTTTGGAAATAAGCTATTTAATTCATATGGCTCGGGGGACGGGGTTTTGAACGTCCTTAGCAGTAGACGCGCAGTACCCCCTCAGGCGTTAAATCGACAGAACTGCAACAAGCCTTTCCGGAGAACAAACGCCATTATTATCACCGCACCGTCAGGTAGCTCCACAACAAATTTTTCTCCTGCAGGCAGGGTGGGCCTAGCGTGAAACTTCAGTACAATATGAAAAGCTCTGACCTGTCCAGGAATCGAGCCCATAACCTCCTAGTAAGGAGCAGGCTCACTTTCGCCCGACAGCTGGGCTGGCTGAAATACAGAGATACATGCATTGATGTAAATTCACATTCGGTTTGTTCGTGAATAATGAGGATGTACTTTTACCTACACACACACGCACACACACACACACACATACATACATACATACTCTCTCTCTCTCTCTCCCTCGCGCGCGCGTGAGCTATCTTCCTCTACAGGGAGGCTATCGTGTGTATTACAGGTTGCATACAGAAATAGGCGAAGTGAATAATAGTGGATTAAGTCGACCAGCGAACGTGACATATAGCGTAATACACTTACCAAGCTCTGCAGATGAATCTCGGAGCACGCAACGCCCGCGCTGGGCAATAAATTATTGTGCTAGTTTCTATGAGCACAGAAATATATTTAGAATACAATTAACATCATTTCAGTTATAATATTACTGTGGGGGCCAAAGCAGGAAACCAACGTTGTTTATATCCCGTTCTACGTTCGGCTTCTTCAAATATGGAATTTGTATATTCGCCTTGCTTTTGTTTCTTAAGAAAAGTCTTTCTTTCCTGGTGTAGTATTTTAAACTTATACCCCTTCCTTGTTCGAAATCTAAATTATCCTTAACTGTTTTCACTTCTTCTCTACCATATCATACATATACATTGGCGAGAAAAGACTTCCCAACACCAAGAAAACATTAGTTCAGAGGAAGGCAATTTAGGCTAAATTGTAAGCAATTTTCTAGGTAACATATTTAATTGATTAATGCTTTCCGGTTCACAGGTTCAAGTATGCGTGATAAGACATGCGACATGTTGGTACAAAAAGCTATGTAAACAACTGATGGGGAATCGACTGCATGGGTGACATCCAAAAATGCATATCATTGATGACGCTGAATTTGGCGTCCCATCATGTCCAATATGTGCACAATGGACGAAACGTTTAGTGATCTCGCAGGCCAAGGTAACTGGTTGACAGTCTACAGAGAACTTTTGGTGACAGCAACGGTATGAGATCCAGTATTATCCTGTTGGAAAGCACCCCTTTGAGTACTGTAAATGAATGGCGGCTCATCCGGTTCAATCAGCATTCTGACGTCAAATTCGCTGTCACCGACGAGAGTGCTTCTGCTTTCAAAGGAAATTTCTCCCCGGACCGTAACTGCTGGTGTAGTTCTGGTGTGTCGACGCTGCAGACAGTTTGGTTTCAAGCGCGGCGCTGGCGTCCTTCTTACCAACGTATGGCAAACACTGGCAAAGCTCTCATCTGAGAAAAAAAGATTTCCACTTCGCCATTCAATGAGCTCTAGCTTAATACCACTGAAGTCACAGGTGGCAGTGATTCGGAGCTGCCCCTCAAGTAATGGAATCTTTAGTTCGCTCTATCACTCTGGCTGCTGCAGATACAGTACTATCCACCACAGCCATGCGACTAATACGGAGATCTTCCCACTCCGTAATGACCAGCGTGCTGTGGCTGGATCCCGATATAACTCAGACAGCACCTTCTCATCGTTGCCAATACTAATGTACTGTGGATACATCCCTGGCAGTGCTTTCCGCAATATCGCTAAAAGGACATCGACCATCTCGTAGACCTATTACACGGTATAGTTCAGGGTCAGCCAACTGCGTGTACGTGTGATGTCAGGTAACACGTCACGCACTCTGCTCGGACAGCGAAACGAAGTACTTAGTACTGTAACCGAGAAGTGAAGGCTAGAAGAGCGAGGGGAAACACAACATCATTCGTAGGGGGAGGCCCAAGGGCTGCAGGTACAATGCGGTAGGTGTAGTATATATTTCTCTCTACATATTTTATTGTAACGTAACTTTGTTATGGAGTAGTATAAGAGTTATAAAGCAGTTTTATTTCTACATATACAAACTAAACATTTAGCTGTAGCATTACTAGCATTTTCAACAAGTAAATATATATCTTTCCATAAAGATAAAAAGACCGGATGGGTAGGTAGCTTGTCGCACCGTGATGTGCCCGGTTCATCCATACTTATGTACGGTACTGTACCACTACCACCACCACTACGTGTTTACTACAAAGCGAGTCTGTCTCTTCGTCCCACTCTACGACAGCGTCTCCCCACCTTCTGCGCTCATACGTCACACGGGCCCTCTTACACCACAAGCCAGCCAGTTGGCTGACCCTGGCCTCGTTGAAACTCAGTAAGTTGCGGATACTGACTTGTTTGTCTCCTTAAAGGCATGTTTGACTCACACCTACCTCACAACATCAAAACCGGACGATGAATAACGCTCACGAAGAGTACAGCGCGTATTTAATTCATGCTTACTTTGCAAGGTCATAGTGGTGTTACTAGCACCAATCTTCGCAGACTAGCGCGCAAATTTGCGAATGCTTCATAATTCAGGTGTGCAAATACGCCTTTCGAATTTTGTTTTTCTAGCACAATGCCTTTTTCGTGTTGGGATTTAATTTTATGGCAGTGTACGTTGCCGTTAACATTCTTTTGTTCATCCTATTACCCGAACAGCTATATTCATCTACACTCAGATTTCTACTGCCACCTTAATTCGTTCCCTTTTATTTCCTTAAATTTTAGTTACATGCATATATTTAAAGTATTTCATTTATTTATCCATTCTGTACCAATTTTCGAATATTTTTAATGTCAAAAACATTTCTTACCCGACAAGGTATGGAATCCCATACTGCGAAAGACGTAAAATTAAGCATTTCCCTTAAGGGGAAAATTCTAGATAGCCCGCAAAATTTCCAAATGTCAAATTTCAAATATCAAATTTCAAGAAACATTTCTGGCCTAAATTCATTTCTGGAAAACAGCCGCAAGTCGCTCGTTTCTTTACTCGTTTTCTTTTTGTTTCAAATCCTAGCCAAATTAACTTATTTATATAATTATTTCTGTAATGTGTTCCTTGGTTCAATACCATCAGGGATTTTTGAATTTTGAAGAAGTCCACACCGAATGTAGTAAAGGCTTAAGTGAAACTCTGCATTGACTCATATTAGAGCTCGCAGTGGTGCTTAAGTGAAGCAATGCATTGATTCACATTAGCGCCCGTAGTGGTAGAAAAAGGTGAACAGTTAATCTAATCGACCAGATAACGAGATGTTTTGAACACTGAATGGCCTGCTTGAAGGGTAAAAACTATGAATTTTTCAGTAGCTATCCGCGATTACTCCAGATATTCTGTAAAAAGAGATTAATTAATACTACCATCTGCAAATATCAATATTCATTCCTTATTCTATTTGTTTTATGTTGTACGGACACAGGAAGGTCTTATAGGGGCGAGTGGATAGTCTCAGAAGGAAGTACCGTAGTCTTGATTTATGTAATTTTTTCTTTACTCGTTTTTAATTCAAATCCTAGCCAAATTAACTTATTTTAATAATTATTTCTGTAATGTGTTTCTTAGTTCAATACCCTCAGCCATTTTTTGAATTTTGAAAAATATCCACACCGAATGTAGTATGGGCTTAAATGAAACTCTGCATGGACTCATATTAGCGCTCGCAGTGGTGCTTTAGTGAAACTATGCATCTAATCACATTAGCTCTCGTAATGATAGAAAACGTCAAACAGTTAATCTAATCGATCAGATTTGCCTAGCGTTATCCGCATAGCTAACTCGCTTCGTACCGTGCGAGTTGACCGCGTAGTTAGGGGCGCGCAGCTGTGAGCTTGCATCCAGAAGATAGTGGGTTCGAACCCCTCTGTCGGCAGCCCTGAAGATGAAGTCCAGTTGGGAAATGTCTTAGCCCTCATTCCTGGTGTCCTCCGAGATAAAGTGCTCTGTTGTTTGAAATTATAATTTTCATATCACCTTCCCCGAAATAATGTTCAAGCCACAAAATACTAAAGTTCACGTTTTCAATATTGCTTCCATTAAGACTAAGTTACTGATACAGGCTACATTTATTTCTGTATAATCACCCAACGTAATTCCTTCCTGTTGTTACATGCCTTTCAGCAGTAAGTGACACATGAAAATCACGAACAGTAAGGATGAACGTTTACAGCCTGGAAAAGTCTTTTTCCTTTCTCTGTCCTACCATTCCGCATGTCTACGTCACACTTTTATGGCTGTAAATTCTCGGCCGTCACTTCACACTTGGCCAGAGTGCTATGGATCAGTTCGTGACTGGACTAATTTCGACTTCGTCTCTATGACGACTCTACTTTATTTCATTCCATCTGAAGTGCCTTCAGTGATTCAGGCAGGGGGAGAGACCTCTCGATTTTCTGGGTAAGCTGGTTCTTTCCAGTTTTTATAAAGTTTTAATTCCAGATTGAGCATTTTTTTGAAATAGTAGATGATTCTGGGGACCTAAACCATGATGGATTACTAAATTTTTCTGCTCCCTTTTCGTGTCATTTTACCCCTCCTTTTTCCTTTCTTCTTTTCATTAAAACTTGGATTCGTTATTTGGACCAAAGAGGATAGAACAGAACTTTGGGCTTTGCCTGTCTTGCCGATGTGGTGAATGTAGTAAGCTCCCTTCCTTTCTTTTTATGGAACACTTGGAACACTAGCGTCTGCTGTGCTCAAGTTGGCTGGATTGAAAAGTGTCATGGCTACTTATGTAAGCAGTGTGTCACACCAGGAATGCCTAAGACCTGGAACATAGTTTATTAATTAGCAAATTATTTGCAACGGGATGGCGCGAACACTTGAGTACAGCGTGCAAGGTAACGGGACGGCACGGAGCTACGGAACCATGAGTGAGAGAGGTAGCTACGTCACCGGCTATGACGCAATCATCACGTAAAGATGATTAGCTCATCTAGAAAGTACTGGAAGTTTTTTAATATCTCCTAAACCCTTCATGATACAGAAAAATGAAGTACATCACCGTGAAGCCCACTATTCAAACGTCAGCGTGTCTAAATTCCACGTAAAGTGACCCACAGTTTATGGAGATATTGAGTTAAGAAATTACATTTTACACGAGCTGCCAGCAGCTGACCTGGTCTTTGCGTATACAAAGAGGGACTTGAGAGGTATAGCCAGTTACAAAATGCAGCTCAACTATGACGGATCGTCATACTGTCCCCACGTATGGGTCGTGAACCTGGTAACTTTGTCTTGCGTTATGTTGTACTAATCGTCGTACTTATAAAAATTTCAACAGTGCATCGGAATTATTAAAGTCCAGCGTGTGTCAAGACGAAAAATTCTCTGTAATAGCTCGGAATTTGTAATATTTTTGAGATATCTGAACTTAACATTTTCGTAATAGAGAGTGAACAACTTTATCTAATGTTTTCTTAATTTTGAAGGGTGATATAAGATAACCAAGTGAATCTTAAGGTTATTTTATAACAAATTAGGGAAATATTAGCTCAATTGAGAGGAAACAACACATATTATCTCCTTGATATTTGCGTCATGTGCAATTAGGAACATTCAAAATATGTCTTTCATGTGTGGTGAGCTAACTGAATTTGCACTTCATAACACGACAATCTTTAGTCTTCGTGTTTTATTTTCAACCAAATACAGTGAGATTTATAAAGACAGTGGAATGTGGCATTGCATACCTATGTAAATAGGATGAATTATTGAGAAACTGTGCTTTGAACTGTGCTCTAAAGATATAATTTTCTGAACTGTGTTTGTTAGAACTGTGCTTCGAAACCATAACTATATCAAACTGTACTTTTTTTCAAAGTGTATTCCTAACTAGTCAAGTTATCTTTGTTCAGAACTGTGCATATCATTTGACACTTTACACTTTAGACTGTGATTCGAGGTGTGATACTGAGTACTGTTTACTAGTGATTTACTGATTTTCACTTTATCGAATCGTGCTATTTTTACACTCACAATTTAAACTGTCAATTGAACATTTTAGCACAATATAATAATTGACCACAGAAATCTTGACGAGTGTTTAACCATCATGTCAAACTGACACCTGATAGGACGTGGGATTAAACGTGGTACTGCGTGGGAGATGGTACGTGGAATAGCGTGGGATATGGTACGTAGTACAGCGTGGGATTAAACGTGGTACATCGTGGAAGATGGTTCGTGGTGCTATGGTGGACATCACGACACCGACGGAGTTTCAAATCTGTTCGCTGAACCGAATTCATCAGTTCCAGCATGATGATTATTCAGGTGATATGAGTGCATTTGACATCAAGCTTTTGAAGTGTAAAGACAGTGATTACTTTCAAGTTTTAGGTCATTCACTTAATTTGAAAGTGTTAAATAGCACTAGTCAGTTACAAAGTCGTGCTAGACCTCCTAAAATGTAACTTTATATTTTATCTTTTCAAGTGCTAATCTAAAAAGACTTTAGAAATTTCAGGTGGTAATTCTAAAAAATACCTTATAAATTTCCAGTGCTAATACGAGAAAAGGCTTTAGATACTTCATATAATAATTTTAGAGAGACTTTAGGAATGTGAAGTGTTAATTATACAATTAATTTAGGAATTGAAAGTGATATTTCTAGAAATAATTTAGGTTTAGATTTTTAAGTGATACTTCTAGAAAGACTCTAGGAAATTATGAAGCAATATTTATTTCACACATTTCTGGCGTTAAGGAAGAAGATTAATTTATTTTCAAAATTCGTTCGTCATAAGCATTTGGCAGTATTCTTAACATTGCGTACAACATGCAATAATAAATCCAACTGAAGAGAGTTACAATTAATTTCTGATTTCTAATGCGAAATAGTTAAGAGGTTATTTATGCATCATATCAGTTAAATAAATTTAATTTTAGAAAAATAACATCTACTATTTCGCGCTGCGTACTCCTTTGACTGTAACGGCTTATAAGAACTGAACACTCCCTAACACCATTGTCGTGTTCCTTTTTCTTGTGGCTTTTCCTGGAATAGTATCTTTCTCCATTTGAACACTTCCCTTTTCTTTATTCAGATATTAGAATCTGCAATTGCGTATTTTGAATATACTGTGAGTATTTAATTTTTTCCTAATGGCTTTATGTCGCACCGACACAGATAGGTCTTATGGCGACGATGGTATAGGAAACGGCTAGGGGTTGGAAGGAAGCGGCCGTAGCCTTAATTAAGGTACAGCCCCAGCATTTGCCTGGTGTGAAAATGGGAAACCACAGAAAATCATCTTCCGGGCTACCGACAGTGGGATTCGAACTCACTATCTCCCGGAGGCAAGGTCACAGCAGCGCACCACTAACCGCACGGCCAACTCGCCCGGTTATTTAAATTGTATTCCCTTTCTAAAATTTGAAGAAGGGAAAGTTACCCTCTGTCTACCTATTGGTGTTTCGTGTTTTCGGTCCCTACCGTTGTAATTATAGTCTTGTTAAAGTTCTATCTTCTATTTTTCTTTAAATATACATTAGCTTTTCAATTATTACTTGATAATAGGTCGTCAGAATACATTTTTTAATGCATATGTCCTCCCGGTGAAGTTTGTTTCTCAATTTTTTTTACATATCACTGTTATAACTCTTCTTAATGTCATGTTGCTATCCGAGTTATAAAAATGATTTAATTCCGTGTTAAACACACTAACGATTGTGATTAGTTAAATAAAACACTCCTTGAAACATTTTTTAAATTTATTAATCTGTTCGCTCACAGACCCCTCTGGCGAAGGCAAAAATCGTTGTAATCGTTACATTGGACCCTTTAAGACCCTTCAAAAGATACCTAGCTTCCTTACCCGTCAGCAGTCGGCGTGAGATCTTTCTCTTGGGTAGCTTACAGGTTCCTCGTCACTTGCTTAGGTAAGAGGCGGATTTCAGTAATTTAAAACTAATGTCTACAACGAGTACACTCGATTTAAAAATTGTAGCTTAATTGACCGTTGGAAACGAAATCTGGAAAACTTGGGGCATTTCACAGCAGCTGGTCTAGGAACTGAATACTGTCTGTCTTTGGAGACCTTAACTCAATTGCCTAAGGGGCATCCTTACTAGAAACCACCGTCTTATTTTAAGAATAAAACAAAGTCTGGAATCTCTAACATCGGCTTCCATGTGAGCCTGCATGTACCACCATAATGATTCGTGATAATACAGCCCTCGTTACACGACCTCTGGACTCTTGGTATAATTAAGGCTGTCCAATCGGTATGAGCCACACAGTGGTTGTACGGCATAAACCCTTAATTGAGTCAATGTGACCTGCGACTATGTCATGGAACGACATCTAACTCTGTGATTTACGTTAAAGTCGTTGTGGATGATGACCGCAAGAAGAATGATGTTATAATGGTAGATGGCCCTAATCTAAGTCACTGAGGTTGATGACCCATTGACCATCCAAATTTCTAGGCTGAAGGCTGAACAGAATTAAGTTTAAGTAGTTGATGACCTAGGTTTCCATCTTAATAAACCTCCCAGCACATCTGTTATTCAACAAATGAAAATAAAATCTAACAACAACAACAACAACATATGCTCACAACACTTGTGGCAGTAAAGTCCCTTACTATCTGACATGTCCCCTTAGTCTTTCCGTTTGCCGGGCTGAGTGGCTCAGACGGTTAAGGCGCTGGCTTTCTAAGCCCAACTTGGCAGGTTTGATCCTGGCTCAGTCCCGTGGTATTTGAAGGTGCTCAAATACGACAGCCCCGTGTCGGTAGATTTACTGGCAAGTAAAAGAACTCCTGCGGGACTAAATTCCGGCACCTCGGCGTCTCCGAAGACCTTAAAAAGTGGTTAGTGGGACGTAAAGCAAATAACATTATTATTATTAGTCTTTCCGTTAGTAAATGAAATTATCCGAGCAAATAAATCTAAGATTTCTAGAATATATTTTCAACTTAGTCACTTAGCTTTAAGCTAATTCTCAAAATACGGTTTCATTGGATTTAATAAATTAATAAGTGAAGTAATATCATGATCCTCATTAACAACAAATTTATCTATCCCGGACGAGCTGGTTACTTTAAACTCCCTAACAGCTTCACTTAAAGTTACGTTATCACTTGGACATGTTTACCTGTAACATTCGTTTAAAAGAAAATACTTAATATACTATTTACCGAGCTCGATAGCTGCAGTCGCTTAAGTGCGGCCAGTATCCAGTAATCGGGAGATAGTGGGTTCGAGCCCCACTGTCGGCAGCCCTGAAGATGGTTTTCCGTGGTTTCCCATTTTCACACCAGGCAAATGCCGGGGCTGTACCTTAATTAAGGCCACAGCCGTTTCCTTCCACTTCCTAGGCCTTTCCTATCCCATCGTCGCCATAAGACCTATCTGTGTCGGTGCGACGTAAAGCAAATAGCAAAGAAAAAAAATTTACTATTTATTCTCATAGCGTTCTTGTTCCGCTGCTGGAATACAAAAGACAGAATCATAACTACCGGTACCATTTGCATATTTCATGATGTCACTCAAGATGTCAACGTTATAACACAAATCATTATTAAGACACTAACTTGGATAATCCTTAACTTAAATCCTATAATCTGCACAAATTTACACGCAGCGCAAAATAAAATAAAACATGTCAGTCTCATATAATGTCTACGGTTGTCACTTGGACTATTTACGGTACCTCCTTTCCGATATGACTGCAAGCTGATGAGAATTAAGTGTCGTAATGCACCTCACCCAAATTCTGGGGTGGATGGACTACAGCACCACCATGTGCTCCACAGGCATGACCTCATGCTACACGAACCTACACTTGTGCCTTGGAAACCAACAACAAGAACATCTCATCTATCACGAACTCTATGGAATGACAAGGTATCGTAACACTCAAATAAAATAATCGCAGAACCTTGGACAATCCTCAACAACACGAAGCAACATTACTATAGATTCTCAAATTATGACACCCCTGAAAAAAGTTATTTACAACATAATAACACCGTATAATTTCCGTCGCACATATAATGAATCTCAGTTTCTCTACTAAACGATTCTCTTCTTAAGTAATGAAATCTATTTCCAAACATTTATTATAAATGACAAAATTCAGTTACAATTCCTTCCTGATAAATGAGCTGGCTCGCTTGCCGAAAACAGATGGTTTGCTACCTGGGAGGAAGACACGTCTCTCGTGACCTCTATGAAATCAAACAGATTATCTCTCCTGACTGTATCAGATATGAAATCTCGCCTCTCTGACAACTCGAATGAAAGACAATACTTATCCAACACAGAATATGCGAAAATATTTTATTTAGAACGTCACATGAAGTCTTCCTAGCCACCACGGTTCCACGTGGGATTCTAACTGTGGAACGACTCTATTCCCATATCATTAAATACACAAATAAATCCTCAAGTTCCCTAAAATGAAAAATCCCGGCAACAAAATCCCTTCAACACTACAGGATTTCAACCACCTGAGCGACACTTACTCCTACCTCTGCAAGACTTGAACCCACTTGCTACCTCAAATTCTCTACACGACAATAATACGGTATCTATCCTACACGATACACTATGCTGTTACATAAAACAGTCGGTGACAAACATCTCTCCTCACATATCTGAGTCTCACAACTTGACTTACAAAATTTTCTCCTCACCCGTTTTACATATATTTTAATAGACCTTTGGAATAACACTTCCCTTCCACAAATTACACGCCAGTTTCACCTCGTATATTTCTACGCTCCTGACCACATGACGGCATGATCTACAAAACAGCTGGCGTTCCAGCATTACTACACAATCGCTCTAATGGTAAACCACGGAACTCATTTACGGGAATTGCATCTTTACACTGAACATAATTTCTTAATAAATTAATATCTTAACTTGGGCAAACAACAAATACAGGAATAAAGGTACGGAAATTATACTCCGCTCTACATACTACACTCGTTTTACAACCATCAAATCTCGTACTGTACAATATTTCACACGTTAGTTTCGCGGTTCTACCAATTATCAAAGAAATATAAAATTACCTTTCGTCGTATCTCCTGACATTTCTACAAAATAAAAAGATGACCAAAGTGCGTCACAGATACACAAATAAAATGGTGACATAATGAAATGAACAAATGCACTTTACAAAGG
The DNA here is from genome assembly GCF_040414725.1 of Anabrus simplex. NCBI lineage: Eukaryota > Metazoa > Arthropoda > Insecta > Orthoptera > Tettigoniidae > Anabrus > Anabrus simplex. The sequence goes on from NC_090270.1 coordinate 47,911,318, forward strand.
GTAGCTTACATACCTGGAAGTCGTACGTGGCCTTGAGTCGTTACAGGCCCACCAGTCTCTCATAATCTCTTATCTAGCCATCCCAACAGATAGCGTCTTTACAAAACATACTCTTCCTTTCATCAGGATTGCTATCCTGAAACAATGTTTCCTGGCTTCGTTTATATCATTCGTCTGAAGATAATGATATAAAAACATAAATGCCCTTCACACGTTTCTTCCTTGCACGGACCAAACACGTTTGTCAAACCACCGATCCTCACACGCAATACTTTATGATACAAAAGTTATAATTTCAAATTTAACTGCAGGAATCCAGCATTAAAATGACCGTCTGTTACCTGAACCTGAATCGGAATGATGATTCCACATTTTTGAATACCTTCGGTTTACCTTCTAACCTATCTCCAAATCAATATGATATTATAGCCACCTTCGGCAAATCCTATCTTCCTTTGTGGGACTTAGTCTTCCCAACATGTTTGCAATGTTATTCTGAAATGCGTAGGCAAATATAAAGTTGGAAATGTAGCAATAGAGTAGTAGTAAACATGACACATCACCACTGACAATTATCTGTAGTTTAGTAGGAAATTAATAACGGTCTACAAGAGAGCAACGTTTAAAGACAAACGTACATTGGCGCACTCTTCTAGGCCACACAATCTCTCGCCATTAGCGTATTACTAGTGGTATTACGTAAAAAGTATGGTTTATGAGACTGGCGTGCACACCGAGGTGGAATGAAACAACCACTGCAGAGTACGTAAGACGCGCATTTACTACTGTGAAGAGCTCATGTGAGTTACAACGGAAATGTGAGCTAACAGCAGGAAAATTTACACAGTAAACTGTGTTCCGCCTACTTAAATGTCTTCTTTTCCTGCTTTCAGTTTCAGCATCTTGATGAAAAATTGACCGAGCAAGTTGGCCAATGCGGTTAGAGTAGCACAGCTGTGAGCATGCATTCGGGAAATTGTGGGTTCGAAACCCACTGTCGGCAGACCTGAAGATGGTTTTCCATGGTTTAACATTTTCACATCAGGTAAATTCTGGAGTTATACCTTATATACAAGTAGAACGTTGTTAATTTGCCAATGAAGTAAAGATGCTTTGTCATGTTTTGTGTGTTTATTATTGTCCTCTTAAACAATCACTATCACAAACATTATCGTCCAATGTCCTAAAATTTAGGCTTTTGTATCTCGTAAATTATGATATCTTCAGCTACGGCTCGTTTAATAAAGTCGATGTAAAATTTGATGAGGAATATATCCTTTAATTATGCACATTAAATTACGACCAGTCTGTGCATTCACGCCTGAGGCAAATACAGAAATGCCTCAGGTCGGTGAAAACAATTTTAAGCATTTATAAGAACAGTATTGATACAATATAAATATAAAATGTTAGCGTTTACCCGCTTCGCAAGCGTGGATGTCCTTCAAGTTTGACATGAATTTCGATCAAATGTAGCCCGCATATTGTTTTCGTAAGAAAACAACGTTATTTCAGCGCTCTTAGCGAATGGTATAGGAAACTTTTCCTTGTAAGCGTAACTGCCTGAACTGACAGATATGGCGGTACCTTGCGCAGAATGCTGAGAGCAACTTGAGGACGCCCGGACCTTGTGGTGGTGCGATATCTATGCTCGCTCTTTGCATTGAAGTAGAAGACGGAAACCTCCTTCCTCTCCTTGTATCCTTAGATGGACATGTGTGATTTCAATCAGCCGTAGAAATAGCACCAATCATTCCTTTGAACACTTCCTAAAATGACTTTTCTGAATTAAAATAGGCCGACATGTATTTGAAGGAATATTATCGTTACTCAATTATGTTGTTACATTTCAGTTCATTTCTGAGGATACTGGAGAAATTCCCCAATTCGGTGAAAACAAATTTTGTGGATTTATAATAAGAACAATATTTATAAGGTACAAATATAAAATATTAGCATTTACCCGCTTCACAAACGTGGATATCTTTCAAGCTTGACACGAATTGCGATGAAACGTATAGTGTATTATTATATATACATTATTATTATTATTATTATTATTATTATTATTATGCTTTTGCGGACGCATTGGACCACTGTAATCAATTTTTGTCCGGTCTTCTATGATGTTGTATGGTTTTTCCTTTTCTTTTTTACCAGTACTTCTTTATTCTATCTGATCGTTGTCGTTCTTCTTCTGAAAACACCCTTTTAGTTTTTTCTCTTTTATCACATTTTGATAGGAATCTAATTTTACTATTCTTCAATTTATTTAATTTGCTTCATTTATTATTTAAATCATCCAGTGTTATGTCTAATTATTTTATCCATACAGGTTGTTGATTTTTGTTCCAAAGCTTTTCCAGAATTCTGCGTTTTAACCTGTCTTGAGGTGTTCTCAATAGATGACTACTGAATGATACCTGTAGGAATACTAGTGTAGGGCGGAAGTATAGTGAAGCTCACTAAATTCAGTAGATTGCTTATTTTGATCTAGCAATACAAGAAAACTCGGATAAAAATGACGTTCTTGGAGAAAACTCAGTAACAATTGCTAAATTTGTTGATGAGAGAACTGATGGTGCTGCAGTCATGGTGATTTTTGGAATCCCAAGTGACCATTGCTATATCTGAACACTTGTAGACTGCTTGGTCAGCGCAGCAAATTATCTCGGTCGTTATTCTTTGCTTCCTACACCGCAGCCGCTATCTTATCGTCAGAGAATGTTTCATTTGCTCCGACGTAGGCTGAGTAAACATCGAACTAGCACTCAGATCCAGGCAACATTCCTGACCTCTAATAACATCGAGCATAGCGTCACACTGTACTTGATACTGATTTCCTCGCAAGGAAATTATAGCCCTTCAAGAAAATACACCACTAAATTTTTCTAATAATATTAGTTTTCTAGAAAGGAATAATTGTCATTGTTTCGATGCATTCTTTATCTGAGGCAATCCAAGGTACACGGTAAATATTTAGTTTTACAAAGAATAAGGAATACATAATATATGATTAATTTTCCTATAAAAATATTATTACATATTTTCTTTGTAACTGTAATATTTTGCGTATTTTCTTTGTAACTGAAATATTTTGCCAGATAATTGTGCTTTTACATTTGTTGTAGATAAATCAGTTCTTGCTGACCCAATTAATTAATATGACTAATGGTTCAGGCAGTGTATTCACTCCGAAAGACTATAGAAGAGCAATTACTCTAACTTATCTTCCTCGTAACCTTCCATAATTACCATATTGATACATTATATTAAACTGGAAGGAATGAAGGAATGAGCTTCTAAAGGTTGAAAGAATTATTAAAAGAGGTTGAATAGTTTCCTAGATACAAAGAAGTAAACTTTATCTGTTTAAACAATGAATATACCCTAATATTAATCATCGACCTGAAACTACATAATCCATGCTAGCTGTATGTTGTTTGAGGTATAGTACCCAGAACTCAGCTGTACTATTGGTGAAATAGTTAAACAATACCAGCATATATGCCACAACATGCAACATAGAACTTTGTTTGTTTCGATGCTGCACTAACATCTGTTTGAGCACAAAGCATATTAATTAGTTTACAACGAAGGACCTTAGTATAATTATCTGCCAGAGTTTGTAGAGTGGGTCACTCGAAGGTCATATAGCAGAAGTGACCTTTAGCAAACATCGCTGATCTATTAATGAACCTAGCAGTGTGTATATGCGATAAACAGTGTGAGTCAGTAAGACAGTCCTCTTCAAATAATTCTAGATTTCTTAAAACGATGACATTTCGTTTTCATGCTCTTAAATACGTTTGAAAATAGAACAACTGATGGTGCTGGAGTAATGGTTGGATTTGGCACCCCTAGTGACCGTTGGTCAATCCGAACGCCTGCCGATTGCTTGGTCAGTGCATCAAGTCCTCCCGGTCATTATTCTTTGTTTCCTAGACCGCAGACGGTTTTCTATTGTCAGGGAACGTTTTATTTGCTCTGACGTAGGCTGAATGAACACCGAACTAACACTCTCAGATCTAGGTAAAATTTCTGACCTGGCCGGAAATCAAGCCCAGAGCCTCCCCTTAAGAGACAAGCTCATTATGTGACACCACTGGTCCGACTGAATAACATTAAGGACTTCTTGAAGTGCTCCCCTTTTTTGTGGGATTATTAATAATGGAGATTTTGGAACTAACATCAGCTTTTTAATTGAATTATTCAAGTCTTGCCCTCCACCGCAGTATTATTAGACAAATTTAGGCTATACCTTTTGAAATACAGTATGACGTTTTATTGGATGGTATGATAGAGGAAGAGAGTGGGGAGGAATGTAATATTGTTAATTTTTACCAGAATACCTGTACGTATACTACTGTAGGCCGAAGAATAGTGAAGTTCAGTACATACAGTACATTGTTTATATTGACCTAGTAATGTAAGAAAACTAGGAAAAGAATGACATGCTTGGAGGAAACACAGTAACAATAATTGTTACTGCCATCAAGAATTTTAGCAATTGTTGCTAAATTTCTTGATGGCAGAAATTTTAAAATACATAGTGAGAAAATGCTCCATCTGTGAGTCTGTGTAAGAGTGTCTCTCCAGCGTTGAAGGTGATGATACTTTTTTTAAGGAGTATAACTGGGCACCCATCCTATATTTACACTAATCAGAAGGAAAGTGGTGGAGGTCAACACTTCGAAAATTGAAGGTATCGGGAAAAGAAAGAAAATGGCCACGAAGAGCGTGAAGATGACAGAAATCCTAGGCCTCGAAATCCTTATATCCTAGGGGTAGGAAAAGAACAATAGATGACCAAGAGAGGTCGGATTGTAGAGATGAAGGGAGGAGCCTCACAGTAGTATGTGGAGACAATGCCGGACTCAGCTGGGGCACGTGTGGTGGCTTACCCACAATCCCATCGTGAAATCACTTGAATCCTGTATCTCCAAATCCAAGTGTGGAAACGTTTGCTATGCGAAAGAAACGTCAATAGACTGCACGCACTTCGGGCCAAACTGCCACTCTGAAAGGGGAGGTTGGAGACGGAAATCCATGCGATCTTTCCAGTATTAGAGAACGTCCTTCAAGGGGAGGGAGAGCTTTAATATGACTTTGACTTTCAAAGATTCCCTGAAGCCCAACCATGGACCCTAGATTAAGAATACTAGACAAATCATGACGTACTGAATATTATATATAGCCTTCCGTTTGCTTCAAAGGACAGGTAATTATGATGCATGCAGTACAACCCGCAGTCGAGTTATTGGCTGTCCCTTGTACTTTGTCTAGACGATAGATTGTGCAAAATTCGCCTGGTCCATACAGCTCACCCAGTGATGTCATGGTCTCAGCTAGTCTGCGATAAGCTTTCGTACAGCGTAAAGAGTGATTTCTTCTTATACAGCAGTAATTTATAGGCTTAGTGTGTTTCGTGGGTTCTGAATGAATTGCTCAAGAGCGTATTTTCGTGTGTTATAGATTTTTAAATATTCACGTCAACATTTTGAATATGCATGAAGGAGAAATGCAGAGAGGGAGCCGGAATATCATCACACGCTTGTCTTCATTCTGATGGAGAGCATTTTTGACACCTACTATAATGGGGTAAGTTTATTGTTTTTCTGTATGTTTTTCAGTCTGATTATCCAGTGATCACCGTTGGTGGGTTTTCACGAATGAACGGGAATGATGTGACGGCGACCGCGTTCTCATTTACCGACACGCTGTGTGCAAGATGGATGGAAATTCTTGTGGGAGTCCCCCCGAGATACGAAAGTGTACATAGTTCTACAAGAATATAAAAAAGAAATACAAGTATTTCTAATATGCTATAATTAATTTTGTTTCCTGTAAATGTGATTCTGTCCATAGAACTGATACATATTTATGGTAATAGATGAAATAAAACTTATGCAGCGTGGATCTCCTTAAGCTAGTGACAGACTAACGCCTAATGATTACATCGTTTCACTCATTTAAAACAGGTCCACGTTATGCACATATTGCAAAAATAGCGTACTACTATGAAGACTAGAAAAAGAATAAGAATAAGAATAAGAATAAGAATAAGAATAAGAATAAGAATAAGAATAATAATAATAATAATAAGAATAAGAATAAGAATAAGAATAAGAATAAGAAAAAGAATAAGAATAAGAATAAGAATAAGAATAAGAATAAGAATAAGAATAAGAATAAGAATAAGAATAAGAATAAGAATAAGAATAAGAATAAGAATAAGAATAAGAATAAGAATAAGAATAAGAATAAGAATAAGAATAAGAATAAGAATAAGAAAAAGAAAATGAAAAAGGAAAAGAAAAAGAAAATGAAAAAGGAAAAGAAAAAGAAAAAGAAAAAGAAAAAGAAAAAGAAAAAGAAAAAGAAAAAGAAAAAGAAAAAGAAAAAGAATGAGAATGAGAATAAGAACAAGACACCGCATAAATAATCACATCCGGTTGGCATCACGAAAAACATCCGCAGGTAAAACTGCAGATTCATATGTACGACTCAGATCGCAGCCGGATTCCGCCAGGGTGAGAGAAAATTAGGATCAATACTTGCTTATTTGTTTGATAAGTATATTGAAGTCCGAGTCTGTGACGTAGTGGTTAGTGTGATTATCTGGCTTCTCCCCCGGAGGCACGGGTTCGATTCCCAGCTCTGCCACGAACTTTGAAAGTTGGTGCAAGGGCTGGAACGGGGTCCACTCAGCTTCGGGAGGTCAATTGAGTAGAGGTGGGTACGATTCCCACCTCAACCATCCTGTAAATGGTTTTCCGTGGTTTCCCACTTATCCTCCAGGCAAATGTCGGGAATGTACCTAACTTAAGGCCACGGCCGTTTCCTTCCCTCTTCCTTGTCTAGCATAGCAGGTGATGCCGAACTGGCCATTCTCCCCAGTTGTATCCCCGACCCAATGTCTCACGCTCCAGGATACTGCCCTCGAGGCGGTAGAGGTAGAATCCATCGCTGAGTGCGAGGGAAACCAACCCTGGAAGATAAACAGATTGAGAAATAAAGTACATTTCAAATCGATTTTATCGTAATATTTATGTGTTATTTATTTATTTATTTATTTATTTATTTATTTATTTATTTATTTATTTATTTATTTATTTATTTATTTATTTATTTATTTATTTACTTTTAGGAATGTTTTCGTCCAGGATTGTCATGAATACACCCTGCATTTTAGGCGGGAATAGGTTAAAATGCAAACAACTCTGATTATTAGGAATTGTCTCCTAGTGAAAGGAATGCCAATAACAGCAGGCGAGGAAAGATGGTCACTGCTTTTCGTAGAATTCTCAAAATAAGGAAAAAGCAAACTCATTGCAGGCGGAGGTTAAAACTTAATGTCTTTATGTCAGTGAGTGCTTCCAAATTACTGAGAGACGCTGAGGAAATGGAGAGAAAATTCTTCGCAAGATGATGGGTCCAAAAATTATGAACAGACATGAAGGACTGTATCGGGAGAATGAGCGACTGATGGAGTCTATTAAGAAAAGAAGACTGAATTACCATGCAAAACAATCTTTCAAATACTTGAAAATAGACCTAAAGTTTGCAGCAAGTGGTTCCAGGAGATGATGAAGGACTTCAACATTGCTGGGCTAGGGCGAGAGGACATTTTAAATGGAGCACAGTTCTAGTTACAAATCAAGAACATCAAGGGCTTCCTTGAAGAAGTACAAAAACAGAACAGTGGTTGGACGATGGAAAGACGGCAGACTGTCAAAGAAAGAATGAAGTGATTCTGGGCTGCAGAAATTCTGCATTGACTCACAATAGCGCTCGTAGTGGCAGAGAAAGGCAAACTGCTCGTCTAACGATGATTAAGAAAAGGATTGTAATTTTAAGAATAAATAATGAATATATTCTCATACTTTATTATATCTACCTAAAATTCGTAGTTCATATCCCTAAGATATTTTCAACATTGAGTTGTTTGCCTGAAGGGCAAGAACTGAATTATTAACGTGGTTATTATTGGAGCTAAACGGAGAATAAATAAATAAATAAATAAATAAATAAATAAATAAATAAATAAATAAATAAATAAATAAATAAATAATAACGACGGAGCTCGGAGAAAGTTTTCCGACATTGTCCTCCCATATATATCGTTCTCACAATGTCTTGGGAGCCTGAGGGGTCGATAGGTCGCCAATAAGCAGACACCAGTATTATATGGTACGATACAGTAGCCATCTTAAACGTGCTTTCTCTTATTTACACCGAAATGAGCACTACTAACTATTATCCCATGTCATGTTATGCACAGCTGGCAACAGATCACTTATCACGGTAGGTTAAGGTATGTTCCAAAAATCTGCTAGACGTAAACATGTCTCTAGATGCGACGCCGCCATGTGTAAGATGTCATTATAGTATGTAACTGCTGTGTTATGCATGTCAACATCATTACCACCATTTTCGAGTTCCACTTCCATGCACAGGCGTGAATGCATTGCAACTCGTGTGTGTGGCTATGGTTCATTATACTATCCATAACATCCATTCAAGTCCATAGATCAGGAATTTTGTCTGCATGGTCTGCACTGATGCCGTCATTTCAGAACACTCTGGGTCCGATTAATTCATTTGCCATGGAGCAAACCAGTGTTTTGTTCGTCTATTTCTTTTACATTTTGTTTTTACGTCGCACCGACATCGATAGGTCTCATGGCGACGACGGAATAGGGAAGGAAGCGGCCGTGGCCTTAATTAAAGTACAGCCCCAGTATTTACCTGGTGTAAAAATGGGAAATCACGGAAAACATTTTTAAGGCTGCCGACAGTGGGGTTCGAACCCACTATATTCCGAATCCAGGCTCGCAGCTATGCGATCCCAAGCGCATGAATTTCATAAAATGCGTATGTTAGGGACAGACCACTGAAATTACTCTCAGTCTGAGGTGTGGGGGGGGGGGGGAGGAGTGTATTAGAATCCCTCTGCCGGTAAAATTACTATGTTCCATACTAGCTTCACTACGGTACTCTAAATTGTATACGGACATCGAAGAGTTTTCGTTACAATCGCAGGCACTCTTCCCTACTTCCGGACAGATCACAGTTGAAGAGTTTTTATTACAATGGCAGGCAACTTCCCTACTGACAGTGAAAATTGAGTTGTGCTGTTATCATTATAATGACAGGCCCCTTTTCCAAATGCCAGTCATCTTACCGCCAGTCACACCGAGTTGGTGAGTTTCCATTAAAATAGCAGGCCACTATGCCTAATGCCAGTCAAATTTTAGATGGGTACATTTGTTCATAATGGCAGGCACCCTTGCCTACAGGAAAACACAATCGGGTAAGGGAGTTTTGAACAAATTTGCATACTCCCGTGATTTCTGCAAGTTAAATATAGAAGGAAATTACTCTTTACAGCAGTGGACCCTCCTTACTAATGCCACTTTCATAGCAGTTGGAAAATAACTCCATGCCTACTGTCAGTCAAAGTCGATGTGGGGAGTACTGATTTCAAAACCAGACACACCCTTTCAAGATCGCTACGAATCGACATCAGTATATATAGTTATATACATTAGTATTTTCCATACTAGCAAATGTAGGCCTACTCGTGCTTCGCTGCGATATTCTACATTGTATACGGATACCGAAGTAAATTACTGAACATGCAGAGAATAAGATATATTCTTAAATACATGTCTCTTAGAGTTATCCGAGAAACAGCATGTGGAGGTCCACATACGCTGTTTTCAATGTAAAGTGTTGTACAGCGTGTCGACATTTTGCCTTGGCCTGCTCGATGCGCAATCGAGTACGTATGAAACATCATTGGACGACATCATCAACAATCGGCATTGACCTGCCCAGTATTGACAGACCAATTGCAACAGACATGGAACTCCATTCCACAAGAATTCTCAGGTGATCTGGTACTAAGGGATGGGATTGTTCTATCCTCTTTTATTCCATTCTATTCTACTCTTATAAGCAATAGCATAGGGATACTAGTCGCTACAGTTTGGATTGTATAGCCCTGACCGTGAGCAGGCCAACAATGTAGTGGCGAGCAGAAAATCCACATACCTCGCCAGTCAGGCAGGGATTTCCAGTTGAACCACGTTACCAACCAGGACACCTAGGGTTCCAGCTTAGATCTAGCTTTGAGTTTGGCCCCTGCGAATGGAAACAGGCCTTTTAATATTTGCACTTTTTCTTCTGGTATGCATATCCAGGAGAGAGCAACAGCAGCCGTCAGAGCCTCATATAATATCCTGAAGATTACCAATCTATCAACAAACACAGCGATGCAATTATTCAAAATGCTCACGGCGCCAGTCACAACATATGGCATCGAAATCTTTGGGAAGATAAGTGACTTGAAAAGAATATAAAAGATCAAAACTATATTAATGAAACGAGTATTGGGAGTCGGGAAAACAGCGCAATCACTTGTGGTATACGAACTCATGAAAGACACTTAATTTATAGAGTACTTCAGGCTACAGCACTGGTCACAATCCACAGGGCCCTATCAGAGTCTGATCATTACCAGATAAAGGAATAAAGAGGAGATAGGACTAGAGTTCTACAGTACTTCAGCCATGATGGATGAAGGTTGGAAAAGAGGAGTGCAGCAGCCAGAGGCACGTTACAACAAGAACAGAAATACATGCGTTCCACCACAAAATATGCGAGAACAAGAGATTCCATGAACCGAACGAAGAATGCAAGTGTGTGCTATGTGGACAGAGCTGTGGAAAATATCACTTAATAGTAACGTATGTGCAAAGAGAACAACATATCATGCAGACTACAGCAAGTATTCAAACTGATGTTCTTTATTTACTGTATTTTAATGGTCCAATTGAGCGCACTTTTCTTGTTAATAATATCGCTTACGTCACCATTGTTTGAAGTCGGGTGGTATCCTGAAGTTTCTAACACTTATCATGTAGTGTAATTGAAGCGTAATCAATTAAAATTTTAATTTTCACTGACATTATTTTAAGGATAATCAAGAAACCTATTGCATAAACTGAACTATTCATTTATATTCCAAATTTCCCTAGCTGCCTACGTCTAATACACAGATGTATACAGGGTGCTCGGAAACAAAGTGAACGGGGTATATGAGCTTTAGAGGAGCTGGTAATACCTATTAATAATTTGAAAAAGGCCATAATTCGATACCTAGTGCCGTTGTCTTTTTATCAGCTGCTGAAGTTAGCCAATCAGATCACTTCGAGGGCGAACTCAAATAGGCCTTGCGAGGCGGTGTTCATAAATCTGAACGTGACTTAATACCGGATTGAGAGCCATGGCGAGAAATCAGCATCAAATACAGAAAAAAACATGTTTCAGGCAGCGAATTAGGAACTGGCCTTTAGAAAGTAGTATTTACGATTTCTCTATATTATTTTTGTTAGTTTTCATCTTAGTAAATAATTACTTTAGAAATGAGATCGTGAATTGATTTTTATTTCTGACCATCAACATCTGCTTTACGATTGTGCAAGTGAAATATTTAAAGCTAAAATATTTAACATAACTAGAGTATAATTGTTCAAATATTATCATGCTTGTTGTAACATATGTAGAGCTTAGCCTGACGTCCTTCTTCTCCAGGAAATAAGAGCTCAGCTGGAGGCACAGTTGGAGAAAACGAGTGCTACATGACCTCTAATGTAAGGGTCTAAATGACAGGATGTCCTCTCTCTCTCTCTTTGTAGTTCTGGAAATTTACATAATGGCACGTGTTCAGAGGACGGGTGAGTAATCGAATATTTTATCTCGGTGTGTGTTGTTAGCAGAGTAAATGTCTTTTTGACGAGCACAGAAATAAAAGTGTTCATTATTTTAGCCAAAGGAATTATAGGCTATGCAACATGATGTACTGATGAAATATACATACTATGTTTGTTGTTGTTTCCTTACTGAAGCATTTGAATGGATTCACAGACCACGGTCAGGAAATAATATCTCGATATTTATTGAATACTTATTGTTTCGTTTCCCATACATTCATACGATTACCGACATTATACAAACTCATTATCGAAGCAAAGCCAAAATTAAACTTCTTCGTCATGAAAATATTTATTTTCGTATTCTAACAATACTCCGCAGTATGCTATTTTATTCCCTTATAATATTCTCCACTTCGTTAACAAGGAGAACTTTCCCATTTTTATTTTCATCTCACTTTCTACTCATGTCCGCGACGTCGACTGAATGATTTTTCTCATCTGATATGGTTATATAAATATTACCACCGAGCAACTGGCGGCACGGTTTCGGTCACATTACTGTTAGTAGTGATATGCAACGATCTCGATCGAAACTCTCGAGATTGACGTCACAGACGTAGAGATTCTCGCGAGAATCTCGAGACCGATTCTCCTGTGCTGCGATTTATGCGACGTTACAGTAACTACGAGTGTAAGCTTGATAATATATCAACAGTTATTGCGTGAAATAACTTTATCATATGGAAACGTGTGTGCCGATAAATTTTGTCAAAAACCTGGAAACGTACTGCCTGTTCTACTGTTGTTGTTTGAGTCATCAGTCCATAGAGTGGTTTGATGCAGATCTCCATGCCACCCTATCCTGTGCTATCGTTTTCATTTCTACGTAACTATTGCATCCTACATCTGCTCTAATCTGCTCGTCATATTCATACCTGGTCTACCCCTACCGTTCTTACCACCTACACTTCCTTCAAAAACCAACTGAACATGTCCTGGGTGTCTTAAGATGTGTCCTATCATTCTATCTCTTCTTCTCGTCAAATTTAGCCAAATCGATCTCTTCTCACCAATTCGATTCAGTATCTCTTCATTCGTGATTCGATTTATCCATCTCACCTTCAGCATTCTTCTGTAACACCACATTTGAAAAGCTTCTATTCTCTTTCTTTCTGAGCTAGTTATCGTCCATGTTTCACTTCCATACAATGCCACGCTCCACACGAAAGTCTTCAAAAACATCTTTCTAATTCCTATATCAATGTTTGTAGTGGGAACATTTCTTTTATTAAGAAAGCTGTTCCTTGCTTGTGCTAGTCTGCATTTTATGTCCTCCTTACTTCTGCCATCGTTAGTTATTTTACTACCCACGTAACAATATTCATCTACTTCCTTTAAGACTTCATTTCCTAATCTAATATTTCCTACATCACCTGCCTTCGTTCGACTGCACTACATTACTTTTGTTTTGGACTTATTTATTTTCATCTTGTACACCTTACCCAAGAATTCATCCATACCATTCAGCAACTTCTCGAGATCTTCTGCACTCTCAGATAAAATAAGAATATCATCGGCAAATCTCAAGGTTTTATTTTCCTCTCCTTGGACTGTGATCCCCTTTCCAAATTTCTCCTTGATTTCCTTTACTGCCGGTCCATGTAAACATAGAAAAGGAGAGGGGACAAACTGCAGCCTTGCCTCACTCCTTTCTGGATTGCTGCTTCTTCTTCAATGCCCTCGATTCTTATCACTGCAGACTGATTTTTGTATACAGATTGTAGATAATTCTTCGTTCTCGGAATCTGATCCCTATCATCTTCAGAATCATAAATAGCTTGGTTCAATCAACATTATCGAATGCCTTTTCTAGACCTACGAATGCCATGTTGGTGAGCTTGTCCTTCTTGATTCCATCTTCTAAGATCAGACGTAAAGTCAGGATTGCTTCACGTGTTCCTACATTTCTTCTGAAGCCAAATTGATCTTCTCCCAACTCAGCTTCAATTTGTTTTTCCATTCTTCTGTAAATAATAAGTGTTAAAATTTTGCAGGCATGATATACTAAACTAATAGTGCGATAGTTTTCACACCTGTCAGCACCGGCTTTCTTGGGAATAGGTATAACAACATTCTGCCGAAAATCGGATGGGACTTCTCCTGTCTCATAAATCTTGCACACTAAATGAAATAACTTTGCGTTGCTGGTTTCTCCTAAGGCAGTCAGTAATTTAGAGGGAATGTCATCAATTCCAGGTGCCTTGTTCCTATTTAGGTCTCTCCCAGCTCTGTCAAACTCTGACCTCAAAATTGGGTCTCCCATTTCATCAGCATCAACAGCCTCTTCTTGTTCCAGAACAAAATTATCTACATCTTTACCTTGAGACAACTGTTGGATATGCTCCTGCCATCTTTCTGCTTTGTATTCTTTCCCTAGAAGTGGCTTTCCATCTGAGCTCTTAATATTCATACACCTAGATTTCCTTTCTCCAAAGGTTTCCTTGATTTTCCTGTATGCAGCATCGCATCTAACTTTCCCAGGACCATACAGCCTTTGACATCCTTGCACTTCTCCTTCAGCCATTCTTCTTTAGCTACCTTGCACTTTCTATCCACTTGATTCTTTAATCGCCTGTATTCTTTTCTTCCCTCTTCATTTCTAGCATTCTTGTATTTTCGTCTTTCATCAATCAGGTCTAGTATCTCCTGAGTTATCCACTGATTCTTAGTTGATCTTTTCTTCCTTCCTAACATTTCTTCAGCAGCCCTACTGACTTCATTTTTCAAGACTCTCCACTATTTTTCTAGAGTGTTCCCTTCAGCCTTTTCTTTTAGTCCTTGTGCAACATGTTCCTTAAAACCATCCCTCACACGTTTTTGTTTCACATTGTCCAGATCCCATCTTTTTGCATTCTTTCCTTTCTTCAATTTCTTCCACTTCAGATGGCATTTCATGACCAAAAAGTTGTGGTCATAGTCCACGTCTGCTCCTGGGAAAGCTTTGCAATCCAACACCTGGTTTATGAATCTCTGCCTAATCATAATGAAGTCTATTTCATACCTTCCAGTGTCTCCAGGTCTCGTCCACGTATACAGCCGTCGTTTGTGGTGTTTGAACCAAGTATTGGCAAGGACTAAACTATGATCAGTGCAGAATTCAACCAGCCGACTTTCTCTTTTGTTCTTTTGTCCCAATCCAAATTCTCCTACTGTACTACCCTCTCTTCTTGGCCTACCACTGCATTCCAGTCTCCCATCACAATTAGATTCTCGTCACCTTTTACATATTGTATTACATCTTCTATCTCCTCATATATTCTTTCGATTTCTTCATCATCCGCTGAACTAGAAGGCCTATAGACCTGCACTATTGTGGTGGGCATTGGTTTGGTGTCTATCTTGACGACAATAATTCTTTCACTATGCTGGTCGTAGTAGCTTACCTGCTGCCCTATTTTCTTATTCATTATTAAACCAACTCCTGCATTTCCCCCGTTTGATTTTGTGTTGATTAGTCGGTAGTCGCCTGACCAAATATCTTTTTCTTCCTGCAAACGTACTTCACTTATACCAACTACATCTAACTTTAGCCTATCCATCTCCCTTTTCAGATTCTCCAACCTACCACAACGATTCAAACTTCTAACATTCCACACTCCGACTCGCAGAATGTCAGTATCCATCTTCCTGATGATCGCCCCCTCTCGTGTAGTCCCCACCCGGAGATCTAAATGGGGGACTAGTTTACCTCCGGAATATTTTACCCGGGAGGAAGCCATCATCAGTACATCATTCATACAGAGAGAGCTGCATGTCCTCGGGAGGTAGTTACGGCTGTAGTTTCCCGTTGCTTTCAGCCGTGTCGCAGTATCAACACAGCTAAGCCATGTTGAGTATTATGACAAGGCCGTATCAGTCAATCATCTAGACTGCCGCCCTTGCAACTACCGAAAGGCTGCTACCCCCCTTTCGATGAACCATTCGTTAGTCTGATCTCTCAATAGATACCCATCGGATATGGTTGCACCTGGGCTCGGCTATCTGCTTCATTGGGACACGCAAGCCTCCCCCATCACGGCAAGGTCACATGGTTCGCAGAGGAGGCCTGTTCTACTATGAACATCTTAATACCATTAGCGAAAATGAAAACAGAATGTCAGTATCTCAAACTGTTCATGATTTATTTGAGGTGGACATCGTAGCTAAATAACCCTGTATAATTTGTGCATAACTGTAGATAGAACGTACACCTACCTGGATACCTCGCAATTGTTGTCGATAGGATAGCTTCTTGTGATGTAAGCCGGCCCGGAAGTGCTCTCTTGACGAATCCACTTCAGCGATATGATGTGTGTACTTAAGTGCCGGATCATACTAGAAGTATTTCTGCTGAAGTATTTTCTTTCTTTGAATGAAAAACACAGTGGAATCTGCTACTTTGCATCTCTTCAAAATAACCTACATTCACGACTTACGTTGCGTTTCGGACATCGTCCTAAAGTTGTCCTGTACACAACTACACATTGCACCGTCATATACCGAAGTAGCTAATTTTTACGCGAATACTATATAAAATTGTAAGGAATTATTTCCTTCGTCACCAAAATATCGATAAACACAAGCAGTGGTCATATGATATTGAATGTGCGGTTTGATAACGATGTACACATACCTGTCGAAAGAACTGGATCAAAATCAGGCAGTTTAGATTACACATTTCAGTCATGCGTAATGGTGATTGCATACACAGAAGGAAGGGTGCACCTTACTTCGTCTCGAGTTCGAATAATGCGCGCCTCTACTATCCAGGTAAGTGTACTAGAGTAACCGTCAGTTTGGAATACTCAGTCGTATACTTACCACTGCATAGAATGCCAGAATACGTATCCTTTATAATTATGGTATACTGCGTCAAAATAGATCTCGATAGAAATGAAAAAATGAACGCCCTGATCGCTTGTTGACACGTATTTACGGAATGGAGAAGGCTATTCGCATACTCGGCACAAACAACATTCACATTCAGTTCTGTCTATCTGTAGGCCTTCGACACGCTACTTGGCAAACAATGCGGGGAAAACGCTCCCGAGATTTCTCGACATTTCTCACCAGAAACAGTGCCTGCCCTAGTCTCGATAAATATCGAGACCCCGTCTCAGACTGTCTATGATTAGTTATCAGTTTGCAGTCGGGAGATAGTGGGTTCGAACCATCCTCTAGGCAACCCTGAAGATGATTTTCCGTGGTTTCCCATTCTCACACCAGGAATATACTGAGGCTGTACCTTAATTAAGTCCACGGTCACTTCCTTCCCATTCTTATCCCTTTCCTGTGCGACGTAAAGCGATTTGTAAATATAAAAATAAATACAAATATTCCCTTAAAAGTTCTACCTAATCATTAGAATTTATTACAAGTTCATCGGACTCACCTAAAACACCCTTTAGTTCTCCCTTTTAGAAGGTTATTTATTCATTTATACTCAGTGGTAGACACAAGGGGGGAGGGAGCACAGGTAAATTAAAATGTCATGTGACCTTACAGATAGATAAATTAAGACAGTGTCGCTCATAAATCCGCGATATTCTCCTTGGATGAATTACCATCATTCTGGCCTTTGCTTCAGAGAGCCCCGGGTTCAATTCCCTGACGGGTCAGGCATTCTTTTTTTTTTTTTTGCTATTTACTTTACGTCGCACCGACACCGATATGTCGTACGGCGACGATAGGACAGGAAAGGGCTAGGACTGGGAAGGAAGCGACCGTGGCCTTCATTACGGTACAGCCCCAGCATTTGCTTGGCGTGAAAATGGGAAACCATGGAAAACCATCTTCAGGGCTGCCGACAGTGGGGTTCGAACCCACTATCTCCCGAATACTGGATACTGGCCGCACTTAAGCGACTGCAGCTATCAAGCTCGGTCGGTCAGGGATTCTAACTTTCTCGGATTTATTGCTCCCTCTCCGGGGTTGGGTGTCACACATCTTCATTTACATTGTCACTTTTCACCACAAGACACCACACAAACACGCAATATTAAATACATCCCTCGACATAATTTTCGCGTCATGAAAGGCATCCGGAATCAAAACTGGGCTAAATTTAATTCAAGGTGTCGACGGCAGGTAATTGAGAAAAGGTGAGATAGAGGAATAGCATTATAGATAAGTGCCTCTGCGATTTGAAATACTGATAATGCAATAACTATCCCAGGCACAGCGCAGGAAATCTTATGATCAGATGCAGAATCTCCCCAGGTTTCTTATGAAACTTACAATACTTGCACCGTTGTTGACGCGGCAGACATAAATCCCGTATACCAATTCCTGGCTGACACGTACCGGTATATAATGGTCGATACCAACGAATACATACGTAATCCATTCGCAAAATTGGGATAATTATGCTGCTTTGGGAAAACATACATACAAATTTGATGTAGTCCCATACGGAAAACCACAATGACTTAAGTTAGGTAACCGAGGAGGCTATCGATGAAAAAGGGGAGCGACCTCTTGTTGCACGTCGAATCCTACGTCTTGCAAGTTCAGCGTATGATACATACACCTTTACAGAGAATACGTCAGACAGTAGGATGAGACATCTGTAATTCTCATGTTGTACAACTGGTTGGTGCTCGACGGTCTCAGCCGATGGTTTGGGTCGGCCTATTCATTTAGCATTGCCCAGGCAACCAGTCTTCTGAAATTACTTGAACCACACATGATTTATCAATAATTTAGTCCCGGGAAAAAAAGCATAATTTAGTTCCATCGATTGCAAACATCCGATATAGCAAGCCAACTGATGAGCCCATTACTACACTGGGGCGAAACGCTGGTAATCCCGTGGTTGAAAACGTCTAAAGAACCTGATGTTGCTTTTTGTTCACCCATAACTTGTTTAGTCTGTAGGTACTGCATTATGATATTTCTAATCAAATTACCGTTGTACAGCTACAACTAATTCACATTTCACGAAATATAGGCGCAGTAAGCATTGAACTTTCTTGTTACAAGTGGTTCTTATTCTCATTGTTGACTGCCCTCTAGTGGCTACATCTACTGGCACGTCGGAACGTCTATTATGGATGCAATCTTGCAAAAATTCTGCATTTGCTTTTATGTGCTCTTTCACAGTGCCACACATACAGTAGTTATTGCACTGCCAAGATTTAAGACCTCTGAGGGAGTTATTAATAAATCTATGTACATTCGTAACCAAATCTTGTGAGTGAGAGTTTTCAATATTACGTTTCTCATCGAAAACCCAGTACAGCTTTCACTTATGGATGCATGTTGCCGGTTTCGGTATCCATTTTCTGTCTATTCATCCAACCTATAAAGGCGCTTCAGGAGATACGATTACAATTCACATTCATCAGCACTCTTATCCGAGCACTTCCTCCAAGGCATAATGCCGGCATGGAAGAGACCTGTGTTCAGTCTCTGAAGTTCTGTTATGATGAAGTGGTGAACGATCGCATCGTCTTTTAATCATTTACCGACAGGTGCTACTTCAACGGCCCGAAGAGATGGAAATCACTACTGTCGTGGAAAAAAGTTTATACACCCGTGTTCATATGTTAATAAAACGTTTATCCTTTGTTCCACATATAAACGAGCTACACCCAAATGTA
This sequence comes from Anabrus simplex, assembly GCF_040414725.1. Taxonomy (NCBI): domain Eukaryota; kingdom Metazoa; phylum Arthropoda; class Insecta; order Orthoptera; family Tettigoniidae; genus Anabrus; species Anabrus simplex. The sequence continues at coordinate 47,930,681 of NC_090270.1, forward strand.
GCTTATTTTATTCTACGTTTAATTATGTGTCGCAGAAATTTGTATCGTACCCAGTTAAAAAGTTGAACGCTGGATGAATGAAAAAAGTGCCGGTATTTTTTTCCATTTCTAACGGAGTGCTTATTTTGAAAATTCATAACCTTAGAAATATTGATCTGCCCGTTTCTAAACTTTAATGGAGCTTAAAGCAACTTATTATTGATCTGTACACCAAGTTTAATTTTATCTGATATTTGTGAAAAAAGTTGTAAATTTTTTGAAACAACATTTTCTCATTATTGGTTGTGTGAGTCGATAGCAGCCTACCGGCCGGCGAGAACAATGCACTTGGCCCTGGAAACTCGAACGACGTTGCCGGGTTGAACACACCGGCCTTTCTCAGCTGTACGATAAGTGGATGTGTTGTTGTTTTGTCAGTTGTTTAAAACCTTTATTGGACTAGCGCTAGATATATCAACGATAGAATTACGTAGTATTTCTTGTATTTCGCCGTACGTTCTGCCTCATGAGAAGGACCTATTCGTTTCGTTAGTGATCAATGCATCTGAGTACTTCGCAGAATTATTTGGGATTCGTTTCATTAGAGGTAGGGAAGTAGTCATTGTTGTACAAAATGTCTCATTTCTATGTGAACTTTATTAAGATGGTACAGATTACGCTGTCGCTAACAACTCCGGTGAGATGAGCGCATGGAGCACTGTAGCATTCGTTCCACAACGATATCTCGTCGGTCAGTTCGAGGGTTCGATTACTGGCCAGGTCATTGAAATTTATCTTCACTCGGGCCTAGGTGATGGGGCTTATTCGAAGTGTATCCTCACTTCAAGGTATCAGTTGAAATGATGGGATGCATTCAGCTTTTAAAATGTCTTGTATTTAAAGTTCCGGATGATTGGGGGAAATACCACTTTTCGTCACCTAGTCTTCTTTTCTCAACACCACTCAGTTAAATATAAATCAATATTGCGCCGTTCCCGCGTCCAGGCAAGGACACAAGAGATCCAGACTAGCTCTACTTCAATAAATCAGGTGATTGAGTTCTACGGGTATGAGTTCCGCAACGGAAAGACGTCCAGGTCAATCAACGGTATTCTCTAACTAACGCAGAAAGACGTCTCTTACTCGTATTTAGTTAGGTACCATTCTCATTAATTCTTAAGAAAATCGTCATCGATCGTTACTACTATAGTCTTACAACTAAACCTTATGCTAAGAACACAGAGAAAGAATTTTTAGTTTTCACCATCCAAAATTTATTTAAATATTAAATCAGATATTCAAGAAATTAGTTCTAAATTTTACTAATTAAGTAGCCTTTGCAATGAGTGATTCATTGTCTACCTAGTAATCCATATCCGTCGATAACTTTGAAAAAAAAATATCACGTCTTTCGACTTCACCCTAAGTGATTGAATGTCTTCTCGGCGTAAAAAGCTTCCTTTCTTAGTACTCATTCATCTCAGAAATCATCCATTAATAATGTAAATGACATGACACATGTGGGAAGATTCTTAAAAGGAAACTGCCCTATCCTTCTCTTACAATTCACCTAGCGAGTTGGGTGATGAATAAATAAATTAAATTGAACACTGCTAATAGTATTTACAAGTGCCTTCTTGGCAAGAAAATAAAACATAAAAATTATTTACATTAAAAATGTAGGATGCATCCACAGAAAAGAAAAGAAAACTCCTATCAACTATTATTTATAGTCCTTCTAATTGTATTCCTTTGAGAAATAAAGAATCGCATATGGAATTTCTGAGCCATTATTCAGTCAAGAAATGGAGTTCCATTGTTTAAGTCAACCGTCCTTGGAAATCGCATTAAATTATGGTGATTAACACTTGATATCTATTCTAAAAAAAATGTCACATTACTTAAATTTTAACTGACTGATCGGCTGTCTGTCGGTTTAAGACCATCAATAAGACTATTATAAACTCTTCTTGCGTTATTCTGACAAGTACACACGTATATGTTTTACGTCTTAAATATTGTTCTCTGCCTATCTAGTCGCTTTTTAGACACTCATATTTCCTTGTGTTACACATCATGAGCTAAGCTACGTCCATTGTAAGTCGTAATCATCCAATAAGTAACATCTTCGCAAGATTTAATTCATGAATTTAAGGTAATACGACCTTATCTTATGACATAGACTACGTGCGTATGAAGTAGCAAGAAACGTCACCACACTGGTTATACAAGGTTATAATAACACATGCTACCAACGAAAAATCTACTTAAGCGGATGACACTATCTCCAGCTAAAAGAAAATGATTCTCCTTCGAAAACCTAGGTCACCAGTGATCGGCCTATAGATTGAAATTTCTACAGAAATGTAATTATTCAGTAAGAGTTCTCGAGATCTTCCTAAGTGAATCAGTGAAGGCTCAAATCTATCCAGAGTAAGCATTTGCTTCTCCAAGTAACTTAATATGGATAAAAGAAACGTTGCACTACACGTCCTGAGATCATGTCCTGAGCTAGATAAAATGCGTAGGCTTAAAATCATTGCGTGAAATTGGCGAGAAACCAGTGATCTTCTCAATTATAACATTTGACGTTACGAGACCTTATTTCATGCAACTATGACTCTCTCTCGAAGAAACAATAACTACAACCATCATACATCATCAACAACTCTATATCATATTCATGACGCGTTAATTATTACTCTTATTTCATATAACCACACTATCACTTCATCACGTAATTCATTACCTTGATTTGCATATCAACATGCCGCGACATTACTAAAATGCCTACTTTATTCATTACAGTCATAGTGCCAAATTTAACGTAACCTGGAATAGTCTACAGCCATTCCTTCATAACACAAATCCTATGCATGATCTCGAACAAATTTGACGTTGCTTAAGTTTATGACACGCATATATAAATGCCTACTTTTATTCTTTACACATCACTGATAATAATAATAATAATAATAATTTTAGCGATCTCTTCGCGCATATCTCTGGAAAACATTACGATCGAAACATCACTTGGTGACCACGCCTACAAATGGAATTGACGTTTCGTACGGATGAGTACCTACTTCCAATCAATTTAGCTAGATGTATATTTACACACTGTGTTCGCACAATAAATATTACCAAGCAAATAAAGGAATAATATCTTCTTACTTACGAAAACGACTTGGATATTGGACTTAGCTTTGCTCAAGATGGTCTCGGCGTTTCCTCCTCTCCGGTCATCTGAGACTAGGAACTGGTCATCTGGTTCCTCCACAAGTGGTTGGGTACATCGTGGCTTCTCATCATCGCTCACTGATCATCCGTGATAGCCAACATCGTCTCGCCTCGTCAGGATCCAAGCAGCATCGCCTTGCTTCCTTACAGACCCATGTTGAAGACTCGTGCGTATGGAACAGAACAATGATAAAATATGTGACTCATTGATGACATTTTCCAAGTACTATAGCTCTTGCGTTTCTCAGATTGCACAGGCTTTTACTGAGACAAGTTAAATCAATAAATAGTCCAGAAATGTCTAAGACATATATTCGGTATAAGCTGATTTGAAAATAAATTTCTTTCCGCCGTCTTTTATCAGCCTAAATGCATTCAATTACTGGTCCGTAAGTGTCTTTCAATGTTAGCCGGTGTCGGACAAATTTCATCAAGGGCTTGCGTCACTGCGTGACGTAGTTCCACAGTAGTATATCTTATCTCTTATTGTATCTCGTATTAAATCTCTCGCGCGGCGTTTAAATCTTGATTTCCGCCAAACAGTGTGTAGTCGGGAATTAATCTTCGTTTCCAAATCTCCAATATATCACTCCGCTGGAAAATTCTTTTAAAATGAATTTTACGTCCTTTTAATACACCGAAGTTAGATTAGATAGAAAAAGATGAGCATCTTTTTTCTTGAATAATGGTTTCAAATAATGTCCATCTGTCATTTATTTCTGCGCCTTCTAAACGCGGCGATTACTGTAACCGACTGACGAAAGGACTTATAATTTGGCCCGTACTGACGTTAAATGTATTTTATTTGAGATTTTGACCGCAGAGACTCCATCTTTGTTGCTCTAGCTCTTATAAAGAATTGTGAAACGGCACAATATATAATCAACAATTCCATACAGCCAAGAAGGAAGTTTTATTTTTAGCCTGACATTCTCATGAGCTTCACAACAAGCCGAATTGTTTACGGCTATGATCACCCAGTTATTGGAAAATGTTGCTTCACAAATATCAGATGATATAAAAACTTGGTACATAGATTAAAAATAAGTTGTCTTAAGACTTATTAATGTCTGATAATGATCAGAACAACACTTTCAAAGTTAAGAATTTTCAAATTGTGCGCTCCGTTGAAAATATAAACAACACTATACTTTTCTCCACTGGAGTAGATTTCAGGTCGAGGTTGCGGTGAGGATGGTTTACATAACGTGCAAGGAATGTCTCTGTAAGATTCATATGCAATTTGATATTTTCAGATCATGTCACCCAGTCTTAGGTTGAGCTCGGATGGCAACGATTCGAAGGTAGTTTTGCGCTGTACACCTTGATATCAATGCAACGAATCCTTACGTTATAATCTCCAACCTAGCTATATACACGAATTCAGAGCCTTTCTGAACACCATGAGTAAACCGGAAACAGCACGCTATTACTAACCACAAATCCTCAACCTACAAATCGTTCACTTCAAACTTCCTTTCACAGGAGATCAGAGGGATAATATCAAAACTTGGAAGATTCAAACGATTGTACTGAAAGTATCTCCACCGTGTGAGTTCATAGAACTACAGTTTCTTCTTCTTTTTTAATTTTCTTCAAGACGCACTGACACAGATCGTATTGCGGTGACGATGGGATAGTAAAGGCTTAGGAGTGGGAGGGAAGCGGCCGTGGCCTTAATTAATTTGCAGCACCTCGTCTTAAAATTTTTAAATACAGAAAACTGACTACAAGGCTACCGACAGTAAAATCGACTGAAAACTGATAGCTATGTGACCCAAAGCGCGCAGCCACACGCTCGGTTTTCTTCTCTTGATATTATCATATCGTCATCGTTGCTGTTATTAAAAGTAAGCAGTAAAAATTAATAAGCTGGGGTTCAGTTTTAGTAATCATCATCCCCATCCCTATTTTGTAACATTTTGTATTTTAATTTCTTCGCAGGTATTGTACTTGGAAGAAAAATGTTCGTTTATTTTATATTGTTTAGTATATTAGATATTTCTTCCGACTCATTGGCCGAATGGTCAGCGTTGAGGCCTTCGGTTCAGAGGGTCCCAGGTTCGATTTCCGGTCGGTTCGGAAATTGGTTAATTCTTCTGGCCCAGGGACTGGGTGTTTGTGTTTATCTTAACACGTTCCTCTTCATATTCAGACAACACATTACAATACCAACCAATAATAATAATAATACTAATAATAATAATAATGATTATGTTGAATAGTAATGGGCATCAGTGCCCTGTATCATTAAATATATCTGTAAAACAAAGTTTCAGCGTAAGAGCCCTTTTTTTACCGTATTTTCTGAACCTACCTTCTTTCTCTTCCAGGTTTGTCTCTGAGTTTCTATACACTAAAGCTCAGGTTCAATACTCAACGGCAAATTATTTTGTTTTCGTGCACTTAAGTGAAATGGATTGGTTTTAATTAATTCAATGACATGTCTATTTAAATTTCTCTTCTGGTTACTATATTTGATTTGACTCGGTAGCTTCATATTAACTCTTTGTTGGCGTATTATTATTTTCGTATATTATATTCACTTCCTGAATTTAGATCCACATCCTAGTTTTTTATAAAACTGAAAACGGTATGAGTAGGACGAGGAGATATTAAATCTTGTAAAAGGAGGTGTCAGCTGGAATGTGAAAGAGAAATTTTAAAGTCTTTACGCAAGGAAATTACCCATCTCTCCACACATCATTTTCCTTAAATTTTTTCCTCGATGATGTTTTAGATATTCTTACTTTTCAAAACTGAAAAAGGATAGAATTGATGTTCGCGATGTACCTGAGATTCCTAGCCTTGGTAATGGTTAGCAGCTCATTTTTTCTTATTTAATAAATTGAGCATATTCGAAGGTTTCTTCTGAACAAGTGCATTTGAATCCGCCTGTCCAGCAAGGGCTGAGTGTCCACCTTCGAAACCATAACTGCAAAATGATTGTCTGCAGCAACAATTAGTTACTGTCTGTTTACAGCCTAACGGAGAGGTACTCAAATATTGTTGGACACGCCTTTTGTGCTTGCTCCAGTTGTTTCTCCGGTTTCGTCTTCAGTCATGTTTGGCGTGTCTTCATGGATATTGAACACCTCCTTTGTCAGCAATATTTTGTATGTGTTTCATTGTTCTATTTTAGCCTAAGGGCGAGGTCCCCCGGTGCGGAGGCATGTTTTTCCCTTCTTGAGTGGCCTCGAAATTAGTTTGTTGCCTTCTCTTCGTGTTTGGTCTGTATGCTTTAGAGCGATAGTTGTATATTGTCTAAAAATTAATCATTTGCGCAGCTAATCACATGAAATCTGTGTGAACTGTTCGTCTGCTCCTCTTCGCTCTTTCGCGGCTGCGCCGATGCTCTTTTCCCATACAATAGTTCCCTCCATGGTCATATAACCCGGAGGGACCAGAGTGTCGGAGGAGTCAAAGGATGCACTGAGAGGAGTGGTCATGAAGGACGACCTGGCCTACGCATGAGACTCACATTTTAGCGTCCCTCGTGGAAGGCCTTTACCCACCGTGCCACTGTTCTGTACGGCCATGCAGATTCCCCGCAAGCCTCTTGGAGATCTGATGACACGGTCGTACTCTACTACCTCTGGCAAATTCAATCTTTTTCCAACTCCGTTGATCCTGTTTCGAAAATATCGTGACAGCACTACCTTAGACCGCCAGCTAACAGAGGCTGTGTCTCTCTCGCCAGTTGGCATGTGCGTGATACAGTCACTCTCATAAGTATTCGTCCGCGTTCGTCATGTTAGGACAATAGCCCACAGCACCAATACAATAAAGAAGTTAATTTTGTAATCAAGTAATAGTATGTTTTATTTGCCATCTGAACAGCTGAGGACATAATTTATAGCACCCTAAGCGCTGGCATTTGGAATAAATAAAAAAACAATCGCACTGCTTGCAGGAAAGTCACGTTGCAAAAGTATTCATCCACATTAAGAACTCAAGGAATGTTCAGTCATTGCCTAAGTATCAGAAGCGCGTCGAACGTCCTTTGGAATCAATCACGGCTTGAAGGCGTTTCACCATGGATGTCACCAGTTTTTCTGTCACTTCCGGGCCTATTTTGTGCCATTCTTCCATGAAGGATTGCTTCAGAGCTCCTTTATTGGGAATACGCTGCTTGCTCAATTCACGCTTTAATTTCGCCCATAAATGCTCTATGAGGTTTAAGTCTGGTGACTGGGGTGGTGTCTGCAGCACATGAGGTGAATTGTAGAGTAGCCATTCTCTAACAACACGAGCAGTGTGCTTAGGGTCATTATCTTGCTGGAAGAAGTATTCACTACTAAGACCTAATTTTGCTACGCTGGGTGGTAAGTGTTGCTTTAATATATTCAAATACACCATCTTATCCATCCGTTCAGGTATTATATGGCAGTTGCCTACCCCAGCCGCCGACATACACCCCCATACCATTATGGAACCTCCTCCATATTTTACGGTTGGTTGCAGATTTTGACTTTGGAGCTCGGCGTTCTTCTTTCTCCATACACGTCGCTTTCCAGAGCAATTAAATAAACAGAATTTTCTCTCGTCCGTAAACAATATGCGTTTCCAAAATGCTGGTGGCTTCATAATGTACTGTTTGGCAAACGCCAGCCTCTTATCCAGGGCTTCTTCCGACTTGTACGCCCCTGCAAACCAGCCCTGTGTAACACACGTCGTACGGTGTCGGTACTGATGTTCTTCCCAGTGGAGGTTTGTACTTCTGTTCGAAGCACAGGTGCAGACACATGGGGATTTTTCTGGACGGTGCGTATAATGCTTCGCTCTTCGCGTGCTGTCAGCTTCCTTGGCCGCCCAGGTCTTGCTCTGTTGAGTACAGTTGCACTGGTCTTATATCGCTGAATGATACTTGCGACTGTAGTTCGCGGTATTCCGGTTTTTTCAGCAATTACTCGTTGCGAATTACCAAGTTGGTGGAGTTGGATAATTCGTTGGCGTTCAACAACAGTTTGTTCCCTTATCTTACCCATTATACTCAAGGCATGCACTAGATGTTAACTCGCCGACACTGTCCAGATCACTGATGGACTGAGCTTGGTGATGTGTCTCATTTCCTCAATGCTGGGTTCGTTCTACAAGCCAGTGCACAAGGTGGACGAATACTTTTACGTTGCCATTTCCTAGCCCAACCACACTCATTATCATTTACTAACTAGTATTGACGTGGAAGATGTATATTCTGCCGGTATTATTGTACGTGTATATTGCATATGCACTGCGTATTTGTTTCTGAACGTACCCGAAGCCTTGTAATGCTTTTTTGATGTTCAATATATGAACAGGACAGATGGACGAATACTTATGCGAGAGACTGTATGTAAGTTAGGTATGTAACTAACGTGTGCTCTCAGCGATATTATTAGGTTTCGTTGCATGACGTCTCTACAGCAGCGTTGCCACTATTAAAGTTCCAACCTTCGTCATAGCTCAAGAAGGTGTAGTAATCTTCAATAAATTCTCCAAGTGCAGTGAAACTTGACATGTGTTGCATGGCCTCCTCACACTTTCGCCAGCTTTGTGTGCTTTGTACACACTTTGCAAGCACTTTGCTTAGATACTGTGGCCGGGAGACTAGTGGGGGATGTGCGTAGGAAAATGAGCTCTGCTTTTGGACTGCTGTTTAATGGCATTACCAACAAAGAATGGTCTCTCTTAAAATGTAATATTGGTAGCTGGTAAATACGGTAACGAGTATTTTTAATCAGTATGCGCTTGTAACGGTTACATGAGATGTACAGTTACTGATAGCAGCTCAGCAATAGTTGGGTGAACTCGGCTGACAAGTGCAGTGTACGTCTGTAGTCGCTACCAGTAACCGCCTCTAATATCCAATAGTTTACTAACCAGTGTTGAGATGTTAACGCGTATTTTGATTGTCACAGATGTTACGAAGAGGGCAAAGACCAATTCTATGAGGCCATATTTTTCCGTGATAAATAGAGAGTTCGCAAAATGTTATATGTGAGGGAAGAAGTACTGTTACAAGTCTTCCACATCAGATTACGAAAATGCATGTGGAAAGAGTTCCTCCAACAATGAATTTTCAAATAGCAGTGTCAGCAATAAAGTAAGTGCACCAATTTTGTGTTCATACTTTTTACTGTAAGCAAGCAAGGTAAAGGGGAGCAAGTTCATAAGTATTCTACGGAATTTGAGTCCCTCTCGCTCTCTTTGGTCAATGTTACGGGATCCAACACAGACACAGTTGTTTGGCATTTAAGAAATTAATGCCAGTAAATTATAGAACCGCTTTTCAGACGAAATACAGCCACTCCGGCGTCTAAAAGGAACCTGTAGTAGTTGAATAGTAATAATAATAATTATTATTACTGTACTTGTTTTACGTCGCAGCTACACAGATGGTGGTGAGGGTGATTATTGTTTGAAGAGAAAGTTTTTTTTGCTATGGGCTTTACGTCGCACCGACACAGATAGGTCTTATGGCGACGATGGGATAGGAAAGGCCTAGGAGTTGGAAGGAAGCGGCCGTGGCCTTAATTAAGGTACAGCCCCAGCATTTTCCTGGTGTGAAAATGGGAAACCACGGAAAACCATCTTCAGGGCTGCCGATAGTGGGATTCGAACCTACTATCTCCCGGATGCAAGCTCACAGCCGCGCGCCTCTACGCGCACGGCCAACTCGCCCGGTGAAGAGATAGTACAACTAGGCAACCGTCCTCTATATAACACAAATCAGAGAGAAAAGAAGGGAGGGATCCGACACTTAGTATAATGATGATATGTATGTTCTCCCATATCCAATCCCTAACTTATCACGCGCACCTTATCTTCCTTTCTACACTTCCCTCTGTGATTACAATGTAATATTCGTAGCCATTGATAAAAATGACGGAACCAGAATTAAAACAATCAGTTTCAAGGTTGCTGCTGCTACTAAAATATTTCCATTTTTTCCCTGAAGTGGGAGGCGGGCCTCTTAGACGGCGACGCCGTCTCTCAGGCCAGGAGATTTATTACAATGAAAGAGATGCACGAATAAGGTGAGAGGGTTGGCGGCCGTGGCCTATACTAGGAACTGTACCGGCATTCGCCTTAGTGCAGTAGAATGGAAAACCACGAAAAACCATTTCCAGGACAGCGGACGGTGGAGACCAGCCTCTCTCCGTCTCACGAATGCAGAGGCGTAGAGACACGGCAGAGTCGCGGCCATCATTCCTCTGTTGGGTTGGTCGGTAGGAGAGCAGAGCTGTCGGACCACGGACCAGCTGTGGCTACCTGTAAGCCAAAGCCCACTTTGCATCCGCCGACATTCAAGGTTACTTTCATTGAGAGAATTATAATTATCGTCACTTTTAACTAAAAATTGTGTTTCATTTACTCGCACTCATCGATAGGCTTCTATGTTTGTTTATTGATGTCAAATGTGAACATTGTCCACTAGAAATTTTGCGAGTACATCACGTTTTTCACTGTCCTGCGATGGCTTCATTGCCGCCATCCTGTATTGTTTTTTAGGATGACTTCTGCATCCTGAATCAGGATCCGATGTTAATGTTTCCCCATCACATCACATTTTCTCAAAAAATCCTATATAAAATGTATTTAATCACATGCACTAATGGACTTCTTATGATGTTAGAGAGAGTGTTGATTTAGTTTAGATTTCCATATTATTTTCTTAATTTATTTTATTATTTTATTGATTCGACGACCTCCAGCCATCTCATAGTCCTGTATTATCACGCTCAGAGTATAGGGCCGGCAACTATGTAGGCCTAAAATATAACCGGCAACGCGCGGTTTTGGCTGAGTGGCGTCATTCTCTCGTTGTGCTTCGTCCGCGACAGTCTGACTTGTGTTTCGCTTGCTAGTGAAAAGAGATTTTTGTCTTCATAAGCGTTCTATATGTGAGTGACGTACTGTGTTAATATTTTTATTGAACGTACATCTATCAACATGCTACGACGTGGCTGCAAGAACAATCCAGATACATTCTGCTAGGTATGTGTAAGTTTCGAGCCGATGAGACAGGAGCGCAATATAACAGAGTTCGTGAGAAAGGCCTACTATGCCTACTTTGGCTTGAAACTTGGAAACCAAGACAAGCCGTGAGCACTACATAAGGCTTGCAGAACCTGTATAGAGCAGTTACGGCAATGGGTGAACGGTAAGTGAACTGCGTTGCCATTCGGTATTCCAGTGGTGTGGTGAGAACCCCCAGACGACAGTACTCACTGCTACTCCTGTTCTGTGAATGTGAAGGGATTTAACAGCAGCAACAACGGTAACATTGTGTATCCAAGCAATATTCGGTGTGCAATTTTACCCTTTCCTCATGGCCCTGATACACCAGTACCACAGCGTCCAGAACATTTACAGGATTGTCCCTCTTCTGAATCTGACGCAGAAATGGCTGGCACTAACTCTGACTGTGATTTCTCCCCTAAGTGTGTTCAAAAAAAAAATAACCGAGACGGTTCGAGCGAAGTGCAATAAATGAATTCGTTCGAGATCTTGGCCTTACAAAGGAATCTGCTGAGTTACTCGGGTCTAGACGTCGTGAAAGGAACATTTTGACACCAGGGACGACGTACTATTTGTACAGACATCGCGAACAGGAATTTACACCCTTCTTTTCTGAAGAGGGAGTCTTGATTTACTGCAATAATATTCCGGAGGTTATCTTAAAACTAGGAGCACCACAGTATGACCCTATGGACCGGAGAATTTCATCGACGCCTCCAAGAGTAACTTGAAGTGCGTCCTTCTTCATAATGAAAATAAACTTGCATTCATTCCCGTTGCTCACTGAGTTATTATGCGAGAAACATGGAAATGTCGAAATGCCGTTGTGTAAACTAAAGTACCAGAAACACAAGTGGCAAGTGTGTGGTAATTTCAAAGTGATAGGTTTTCATTTAGGTTTACAAGGAGGTTACACAAGGCAACTTTGCTTTCTGTATGAGTGAGACAGTCGAGCAAGTTTCCATCTCTGGACTCAAAAAGAATGGACACGTATACAATGAATTGTACAGTCGAAAAACATAAAACAAGAAACTCTTGGTCACGAGAGCAAAATACTCTAACCTCCGTTACATATCAAACTAGGGCTTATAAAGCAATTCGTTAAGGCCCTAAACAATGAAGGTGAATGTTTTCAGTACCTGTGTCATGGATTCACAGGCATCAGTAATTCCAAAATCAATGAGGGTATTTTCACAGGTCCAGATATCAGAAAACGTCTTTCTGATGCTAATTTTGAAGACGTTATATGCGCTGCAGAGCGATCGGAATGGACAGCATTCCGGAATGTGGTAAAATTCATTCTTGGGAACACAAAGGGTTCATACTACAAACAAATGGTGGATAGATTGCTTGTTTCTTTCCAAGATTTAGGCTGCAAAATGAGCTTGAAAGTACGCATGTTACATTCACATCTGGACTATTTCCCTGAGAACTTAGGAATGATGAGCGAAGAGCATGGAGAGAGATTCCATCAGGATCTACAGGAAATGGAACGCGGATAATAAGGAAAATGGAAAAAACACATGCTGGCAGATTACTGCTGGTTACTAAAGAGAGAAGGTCCAACTACTCCTCACGCACAAAAAACAAGGCGAAGATGTTTCTTATACTAAGGTAGGGCATTGTAAAGTTGAAGCCGTAGACTTACCATTCTCAATAGGTTATGAGGCTTAATGGGTGGTAAATTCCGGTCAATTTGGCTGTATTTTTCTACAGATCTGTTAACACATTACACTACTTATTTTTATATTATGTTCATAAGTATACCAGGGAAGATGGGTGTGTTCAGATAGGTGAAAATAATAAGAAGGAAGCGTTCTTTATACACTGACTGACTGACAGAGCAAATGCAACACCAAGGAGGAGTGGTTCGAAAGGGATGAAAGTTGGGGAAAAACAGAGTCGGCACGGAAGAATAATTGATGTTTATTTCAAACCGATATGCAGGTTACACAATGCGCACGGCATCAACTCAGTAGGATGTAGGACCACCGCGAGCGGCGATGCACGCAGAAACACGTCGAGGTACAGAGTCAATAAGAGTGCGGATGGTGTCCTGAGGGATAGTTCTCCATTCTCTGTCAACCATTTGCCACAGTTGGTCGTTCGTACGAGGCTGGGGCAGAGTTTGCGAACGGCGTCCAATGAGATCCCACACGTGTTCGATTGGTGAGAGATCCGGAGAGTACGCTGGCCACGGAAGCATTTGTACACCTCGTAGAGCCTGTTGGGAGATGCGAGCAGTGTGTGGGCGGGCATTATCCTGCTGAAACAGAGCATTGGGCAGCCCCTGAAGGTACGGGAGTGCCACCGGCCGCAGCACATGCTGCACGTAGCGGTGGGCATTTAACGTGCCTTGAATACGCACTAGAGGTGACGTGGAATCATACGCAATAGCGCCCCAAACCATGATGCCGCGTTGTCTAGCGGTAGGGCGCTCCACAGTTACTGCCGGATTTGACCTTTCTCCACGCCGACGCCACACTCGTCTGCGGTGACTATCACTGACAGAACAGAAGCGTGACTCATCGGAGAACACGACGTTCTGCCATTTCCTCATCCAAGTCACTCTAGCCCGGCACCATGCCAGGCGTGCACGTCTATGCTGTGGAGTCAATGGTAGTCTTCTGAGCGGACGCCGGGAGTGCAGGCCTCCTTCAACCAATCGACGGGAAATTGTTCTGGTCGATATTGGAACAGCCAGGGTGTCTTGTACATGCTGAAGAATGGCGGTTGACGTGGCGTGCGGGGCTGCCACCGCTTGGCGGCGGATGCGCCGATCCTCGCGTGCTGACGTCACTCGGGCTGCGCCTGGACCCCTCGCACGTGCCACATGTCCCTGCGCCAACCATCTTCGCCACAGGCGCTGTACCGTGGACACATCCCTATGGGTATCGGCTGCGATTTGACGAAGCGACCAACCTGCCCTTCTCAGCCCGATCACCATACCCCTCGTAAAGTCGTCTGTCTGCTGGAAATGCCTCCGTTGACGGCGGCCTGGCATTCTTAGCTATACACGTGTCCTGTGGCACACGACAACACGTTCTACAATGACTGTCGGCTGAGAAATCACGGTACGAAGTGGGCCATTCGCCAACGCCGTGTCCCATTTATCGTTCGCTACGTGCGCATTTCACATCATGAGCATACCTCAGTGACGTCAGTCTACCCTGCAATTGGCATAAAGTTCTGACCACTCCTCCTTGGTGTTGCATTTGCTCTGTCAGTCAGTGTATGTGATAATAGTAATCTTGCATGTGCGCGTGCTGCATATTCATTAAATTTTCATTTTGAATTTGCACTAAAACCTGATGTGATAGGGAAAATCTGACTTTAGTTTCAGAATCAGCATGCCCGAAATATAAAAGATCACTATTTAAACTTCATGCAATGATCAGAAAGTTTGAATTTGAAGGTCAGTGTTATGTGCATCCGTAGAACATGAAAATACGTGCTAAATATACACCTGGAATATCCCTGGAGTCAATACTGGCCCCATCTCTTGAGAAAAATATTAAATTCAAACGTAATGTGAGGAAAAATAACAGTTCTGTGGTCCCAACTTAGGTCCATCGCAGTGGAGCACGGAAAATTTGCGTGAGGTTGCACCGATGGATTAAGATATCACTGCACATTATTTTTATACATGCCCACCGGGAAGATAAGCGCCACCATTAATGATATAATTTTCAACTAGTGCCAAACTGTTACGAAAATTCATTGATGCATTTTTAAAATGAACCATTTTTTAATAGTCATTTTTTCTAAATTATTTGAAAATTCTGTGTTCCCTCTCTTCATTAAAATGAATAATCATCATACATGTAATAGGCTATGTGGCCTTGCACAGTCTCAGTCCGTCTCTTAGAAGGGCGTCCAATAAAGGGGCTTCCACTTGGTAAGTATAATATACAGGATAATACTGAAATTCAGTAAAGTGTCCAGGCTTGCCGTATTACTAATTAGTTTTCAGGACTACTTCAATTAGTTTTCATCGTGCTGTGTTAGGTACGTTATTTTAATGATTTCTTTATTAGCACGCCAGAGGTCGCACCCGTTTTAGAACTCGAGAGGTCGCGCGAAGGCAAATTGCTCACGCTTAATATTCTAATGAGCTGCTATCTTCCTTTTGCAGTGAATGCTCTGATAAAAATATAAATATGTACCCTGTTTAACTGCCTTTCAACTAGTACTAACATAATTACCCAGTAACAATATTTTATCAATGTAAAAAATGAATGGAATGTTTTCGCAAAGACTGGTAATATTACGTGAGTTTTTAATGAACGCATAATGTCGCGCGTGAGCAAATTGCCTCAACGTTTGCATTTGTACATTTCACTGAATGATTTGGTCACAATTCAAGATAGAAACTACAGCACCACACTTCACTGAAAGCCACCATAAACCTCATGAACTTTACTTAAGAAACCTTCTTGGAAATGCAGTCATGTAAGAATACACTACGCGAGGGTTCGCACGAAGGCAGTTTGCCGCGGCAGATGCGAGAGTGAAAGAAACCCTAAACTACTCCGGAACGCAGCAGGCAATACACTGACGATAATCAACGTCAGGCGATAGAGAGGGAGGGGAGGGATGAAAGGAGCGCTCTAAGCCCTACAGCGGCTAGCAACGAAATTATTAACAAATATTTTAAAAAATGCGTCAAATTGCCGCGGGTGCGACCTCTCACGTGTTATTTAATGTCGGTGAACTTCAGTGTTTAATTCTTTCGATACATTCAGTGTAAAATTATCTTAGTTTACCACTACAACTAACTACAACTAACGCTTGTCATGACAGGTAGGTTCACTTCGTCATGCGTATTGAACTTTTCAAAATTAGAAACGTTAAATTCGTGTAGGTTACCAGAAGATACATGCCTAGAAACGTTTTAGAATCTAACGTACATTCTGGAAAAGATAATTGGATTTGTAGTCCTCCACAGCTCAGGCGACAGCGCACCGGCCTCTCACCGCTGGGTTTTGTGGTTCAAATCCCGGTCACTCCATGTGAGATTTGTGCTGCACAAAGTGGGGATGGAACAGTTTCTTCTCCGGGTACTCTGGTTCTCCCTGTAATCTTTCATTCCAGTGACACTCTCCAATACCATTTAGTTTTTCACTCATTAATCTTTGCCCCGGAGGTGTACAAACCAGAAAAATGGCCGTGCGATTAGGGGCGGGCAGTTGTGAGCTTGCGTCCGGGAGATAGTGGAATTAAGGCCAGGTATAATTCTTTCTCACTCTTCGGCCTTTCATGTCCCATTGCGACCATAAGATTTATATGTGTCGGTGCAACGTAAAGCAGATTGAAAAGAAAGGGAGATAAGAAGTGCAACATGCTTTGGTAGCCAGCACATTTCCTATCCTCGCCACTAGATGGGGGGGGGGGTTGAATCATACCATTTCTGACCTGGCTGAAACTGTAAATAGGCTGTGGATTATCATTTTTGTAACTGGATTAGGATTTTCAATATTGATTCTGAAGTGTTGTTATGACCAAACTGAGAAAAGTCTGCGAAATTATATAATACTGTTCTTCTTAGATAGGTTCATTTTTAGTACTTTTATAAACTATTCTGTATGAAGTCATTACGAGTTCTTTATTCAATATCCATTACGTAGTTAGTAGTGTTGAAGGACCTTGATTGTGGATTCATTACTGTACGAGTTCATTACAGATGTTTACGAGCTCTTTACGACGTCATGGCAATTCACTCCCGGTGTGCGTTCTGTGGTAGACGGTACGTAGTGTTCATGTGTCAGTCATACTCTGGATTATTCCTCTCCGATAAAACGCACAGTGTGCGTGTGTGTGTGGTTTATATGTGTAATATGGAGTTGATGTGTTGCGCACAGAACTGATTATTGATAGATAAAATGGTAGACCAAGTGCCCATTACTTGGTTATTCCTGGAATAATTCCACATGGCATTCGTCGTTCATAAATTGCACAGTAGCCATTTAATATAGTGAAGTTGTGTAGTTTGCTTAATCTAGTATAGTGAGGTGACTTGCATTATTTTCTCGTACAGGTATAACCCGTGGTAAATTGATTCCACAGTGATGATGTAATTTTGATCATGTAAATGAGGTTAAGAATGGACAGCCGTCCTAACCTTATGAGATCATCAATCTAAAGCGTGGCGTTCAGATATATGTATGTTGGCACATTGTAGATGTTTATTCTTGTAAGCGGTAAAACGAGTTGTTCTCATCACGTAATTATTATTGTTGGTGTTTGATTTGTATTGTTTTATTCTATTTTCTTTATGGAGCAAAATTCTTGTAGTGAAACTTATGGTGAATCTTTTATTGGCGAAGTAAGGAAAAACCTGGCATGCTACCGAAATTTATTTTCACAGTTAAATAGTAGCAGGTGAGGTAATGAAGCAAGTTTCGGGCCTCTTCAGCCTGATGACCGTCGCCTTAGGAGGAGTAGTTCTTTCATGCTCTCTCCTGTAAATCGTGTGCAGGTGGCGTCCAATTTCGTCGTTGTTCTAGAAACAAATGATCTACTTCATGTTTTCAATTCGCCAAGTAGTTTCAATTGGCTCAAGTTATACATTAGCAATTTACATCACTCAATTTCATTATTGATATTTTATTCAAGTTGCAACATTGCAATGAGCGTCTTCAGGGATGGTCGTAGAGTATTGTGCAGCATTTTCCTGAAAGAAAAGATAGAATGGAAATAAGGTTATATATTTCTAAAATGTGAACTCTCTTTTATAAATAATATGAATGCGGAGATATAATTTTCTTCAGTGAAAACTAGAGAGAAAATTGACTCTCATTCCAAAATACTTCATCTGATGTGGAAAAGGTCGAGTAAATATACTGCACTTGAAGCAATAAATAATAAAACTTTCTTCTGCATATTCTGTTAAGAAAATAAAAGTTATCGTTGTTATATTACAAAACACTCTGAAAAATTTATTTAAAATTAACATGATCTTTAACATAATTCTAAGTACATAATTTCTGTTTGTATTTGAATGTATTTACAACAATAAAAGTTATTTTATCAAATACTTTTATCATAGACAACGTTTGGTTAAATGGCAAGTACTATGAAGTAGATATAATCAATAATATATTTCCTTTTCACATGATAGTGTAATAAAATAGCCATAGAAATTAGATTACAATGGTATTTAGCGTGTTTCTTTAGATGTATCATAACTTATCAGTCTTTATTTATGTACTGGTAAGGTACATAAGTATGAAGGATATTATTTAAATAAGGATCGTTTTCCTACAAATTTTGTAACCATCCGGGAGAATATGGGTTCGAACCCCACTGTCGGCAGCCTGAAGATGGTTTTCCATGGTTTCCCATTTTCACACCATGCAAATTCTGGGGCTGTACCTTAATTAAGGCCACGGACGCTTCCCTCCCACTGAAGAAATGGAACTCCACACGTTCCTCGCTTGGCCATATGTATTAATTTTTGGTAAACCATCCCCACCAGACTTTTTTTTGTCACTTCGGAAAAATGTTCGCTTCGTACAGTGTGACATGTGTTTGAGAGTAGCTACGAGTGACAATTCACTGAAATTTGGCCAAAATTCATTGATGTGCAGGTATAACGCATGAGGAATTGATATTTCGTGTAACATTATAACTTATAACGAAGTGCTGAAATAATAAAGCGTTGCTCGCTACCATTTACAGGAAATAACGATTAAAATGGCAAAGTAAATTTGTTATTATACTCCCAAAATCAGCTCGTCAGTGAAAGTATAGTGGTACCATTATTGCTTACTAACCTAGAGATTGTTTGTACTGGGATCGCATCCCAGTCGTGGAAGAAAATTTTGAAAACAATTCCTTCATTTAATGTTTAGTTTTACGTACATATTCAAGTGATTTATGCTCGACACATATTTCCTTTAAAACGACAATGAGATGGTAAATAAGGAAGTACAGGCACTCAAATAAAGAATGAGAGTATGGTATTTTATAATTTTCGCGTGGGTACATTTTTCTCTGAAACAACTGAAACTTCAGGTATAATATTTGTTGTGGTTATCTACAGGATTTAAATCTACATGGAAGGTGACATATGTTGATGATAATTACAATATTAAGCCCAATAAGTATTAAAAGCATGTGACGTATACAACACCATTAGATCATTGGTTTTGAGTGACTGTATGTACAAGAACGAAGAAATGAAGTCATTTTAAGCAAAAATTTGTTCCACGACTGGGATCCAATGCCTAAACTTCACTTTCTTCAAAGAGTTCACGGATTCGCAGTGTTTCTGCTATGATATTCATATTTGATTCAGATGCCCATCATTGTTCATAGAACAGACCTTGGGTACGAATCCAAGTGTCTGAAGAATTTGAAGTATTTTGCACAAATATGTGTTATTTGTGTGAATTAAAACAAATTAAGATACAATTATTTTCAAGCCAAAATATAAAAAATATCATTGAATCCGAATGTCATTTGCCAATTATTAATTTTGCACTTTTTGAATCAATGTAGTATCAAAATATATGTTGCAAAATCATTTTTGTAGCATATATATTCTTTTAATACAACGATATTGCCTCAGAAAACACGAGAGCAATTTATTTAAAATTTATTAAATCCAAGTAGTAAGAGTAATTAGTGTAAGGGATATCATAGTGACAGGCTGAAACATCTCTCATTAAAAAGGTCAGTGATGACTATTAATTGAGTTTCCCATTGCGTATAACGTAATTTCCGCTAACAAACTCATGACAGCAGTAATATGCGATTTATTGCCGGATATATGAAATGCACAGCCTTCGTGCTGTGAGTAATGGCCAAATTAGTGAGTTATTCATGGCTGGTGTGTAAGATATGCTGATCAAACCATGTTAAAACCAGCCGTCCGATCCTAACAAAGATCCACCACTTGCAGAGGGATATGAAGGATGCTGGTTCCCATTTCCCCCTGATTTCAAGATAACTTTTCTCCAAATTTGTATCAGAAACTTGGAACATTCGAGATGTTTAGAAAATTACTTGCAACAATAAAAAACGGAGAGATGAGTCAACAATTTTAAAATTTTACAAACAATGGCATGGAATAGTGATGAATTATCGAACCACGTCTTCAAACCAAGCAGCAATCGATGGAGATACGACACATACCATTGCCGACTAAGTGAAGTTCACCTTGTATGATTATGGCAGACACGTAATGAGGCAGACTGCTATCTTGCTGGTAGACAAGAATAAACTCAATTTAGTATTACAAGACCTTTAATAGAATTAATGAATGACCTGCTCTCTTCCGGAGTTTCGACGCTTCATGGGTAGGTGAGGTTGAATACTGTTGCTCTAACACAAGTTCTCCTGATATCAGTTCACAGGCAGCAAATGTATCACCCACAAAGAGCCATTATCATGCATCTGGCGACTGCCATGCCCTTATGTACCAGGAGAGATTCCTCACCAGACAGAGACTGAAAAGAAAACTTTGGTTCTGGAATCACTATCATAGCAAGCGTCAAATTTCTTCTGCTGTTCACAAAATCAACAATTGTTCAAATAAAGGTAGTAGCTAAAGGTATGTTAATGAGGGTAAGAAACAAATCACCCCAAAAATTTAACAGTTCATATTTTATTGCAAAACGATCCTTACTTAAAAGTACCCTTGTATTTTAATGTTAAAATTTCATTCAGTTTTATTCGGAATAATTTAACACCCTCTTAGCTCTAATTTTGCACCAGAATTAATTGTTACTTTTAAAATTCTTAGTTTTGAGCCATTATTTATATTTGTTTAATATTCAGATGACTGTATTTAATTTAGGGCACATAATGTGCCTTTGTTTGTTATATACTTATGTGGTAGGAAGTACAGTTATATTTTCAAGTACAAGTGATCAGCGGAACTGAATATTCTTCATCTTCTTTCATAGTTGGAAAGAGTGTGTTATTCAATCAGCTGTTGACTACTGTGTACATAAAAGACATCGAATTTTATTAACATATGACTGTTTTCAAATACTTCTCACTCCAAAATATGCTCCATATAGAAGGCGAGTGTTAATATTGAAAATTCACAAACGAAAAACGAGAAGTACATGTTACAACATATACACGTATTTGGATTTTAAATACATCATCAACTATATTTTTGCACACATAGGAAGCTGTAATTCAGGGTACAAATAAAAATATTACAACAAATTTCTCTGATGTACATTCATCTTTTCATCTGTGACGTCTACAAATTTACACTTAACACTTAATAGTACCGTAAGCAATAGTTATTACATCAAATGTCTCGTTTGTTGGATTATAAATTAAACCCGATGGTGTAAAAATAAATAAATAATCTGTATAAGTCATAAGATTGTTGCATTTTGATGGAAAGTCCCTAAAAACATTGTTGGTTTTAGATCCCTCTGCTCAATAAGGTTTCTCACTTTGCGTGTAACTCATCAAGCAATTGAATATGTCCAGAGTTAAAACTCCTAAATTTTAGTTACTTTACTATATTCAATGTGTTGACAATTCAAGCGATGAATTTGGCATTTTTTCCCTTCCGATCCTTCAAGTCAAAATTTGTATCCTAAAATTGCCAGGATATTTATAAACTAATGGTTTCTGAAAACATTCCCTATGATTGCTGTAACATGACTAAGACCATTCTCAGTCAGCGTGGAAGTCCCAAATCAAAAATTTAAATGGACGATCTTGGACATCCATGCGGCCTAGGACGAAAACTTTCAGTAGTTACAAGTGCTCGACATTGATATAAGACAGATTCAATTTTCCTTGATCAGAAATAATATTCGTCTTCTTACATTTTACTTTAATTTATTTGTGTAAATAATATGTAATTTATACTTTTATCCCTATGGCATACGGAATAATATTTATAACAATAACAATGATAAGTTCCCAGCCATATCGAATAAATTATGATACGCAACGAACATAATACACACATTTTCTAAATTTCATAATTTAGACCTTATTATAAACACCTATCGTGGATTCCAAGAAAATAATCATATAATTAATTAATCATTTCGTTTGTTAGTGGACTTTTAATATTAGTCAATTTTCGGATTGCAACTGAGTCATTTATGGCGCCATAGTTAATTTGGTCTTTATCGAATATACTTTGAACTTCACTAGAAACACTGTCCTTTAATATCAAAACGAAGATTTTTTCCTATGCCATCCAGTTGGCAGTGTATGTCAAGCAATACTGCCCGAAAAAACATGTTATACAGGTCTTGTTCCGGTCTTGGAAGAATTTATAGAAAGTTAAACATAATTAAATCATCGTAGAATGAAGTAGAGTGTGTAATACCGGAAGATACAATAACTTAGATCCACGCGGAATTAATAATATATTAACTTATACAACACATAATTCTGTATACCTTAATCTGATACAGATGTCGTTTCCAATAATCTAATGAGGATTCTACAAACTTGACATCACGCGAATTTCATTCAAAACAAAAATATAGTGGAGTAATAAATACTTCGAGGAAATAAATCACATCGTTTCGTTACTGGATCCTCTTTCAGGCCATTAAGGGTAAAGTTGTTTCTTGCGACGCGTCTTTCGAACTTATCATACCATCAACTTCTAATGAAGGAATAAATACATTCTTAAAACCCATCATTAGAGATTTAAAGTTTTTAGGAATGCGTGGCCATGCGGCCATTCTTTGTTCACAAGAAAGCTACAGGCAACGGGCTTGTTAATTGATTAGTACATTAAAGCTTCTCTGAGTAGCCCGTTAATGACACTCTTAAATTTTTTCCAACTTACGAACGAAACCCAGACAGAGAAAACGATATAAATATTAAAATTGCCTAGGCGACATTGATGTGTTCATTACGCATTAGAATCAGTGATTAAATATCAACAAAACCAATGAAAGTCTATAACCGGTTAAGATAGTAACAAATTTCCTTTAAGTCAAATCGGGAAATTCATATACCAATCATTACCCCTTCTTTAAATAAGCATTCACGTCTATGTTTACATTTTTATCTCTACTCTAAGAGCCAACGGCCGTAGCCATGTTGAGACACCGGATCCCGTGAGATCTCCGAAGTTAAGCAACATTGGGCGTGGTCAAGATTTGGATGGGTTGCCACGCGCTGTTAGTGGGGGTAAGGGAATGGAGGAGCGGAAAGGAACTGGCCACGTAAACTCCGGCTCAGGCACACCTCAGCGGAGGTTCGGACCTGCCTTCGGGCAGAATATACCCTTACCTTACCTACCCTAAGACGAGGTGTCAACATGAATTTGCAGACAGCCTCTAAGCGTATCTCTGTGAAATCCGAGGTAGAAAATACATGGATGCGTGTGAGATAAAAAAACCTGTTTTATTCGCGAAGTTAATGATACAATATGAATTTTCATGGCGTAATCAATGTTAATAATGTAATACTCTTCTTAATAACAAAGAAGAGATATTTTAGGAACTAACGTCCTTTGTATATTTTAGGTACCTCATAAATCCAAATATAATATTATAAACCTCAACTACTTGTGTTGAGTGTGCTAAAGTGAAAAGGGCCGATGACCTTCGATGTTAGGGCCCTTAAAACAACAAGCATCAAGCACCAAAGTGAAGACAATATTGTTGAAAACCGTCACTGCAGCACGGGTTGCCTACCCTATAGCATACACTGACAGCGAGTCCTGACTCTGTTCGCCTACGGAGTACTGTATAAATGATTTCGAACTTCCATGGCTAAATAGTTAGCGTGCTTTCCTTTGGTCACAGGGGTCCCGGGTTCGATTTCCGGCAGGGTAGGGAATTTTATCCATCATTGGTTAAATTCGCTGGCACGGGGGCTGGGTGTATGTGTCATCATCATCATCATCATCATCATCATCATCATCATCATCATCATCATCATCATCATCATCATCATCAAGACGCCCAGGTTGCCTGTGGGAGTCAAATATAAAGACCTGCACCCAGCGAGTCTAACATGTCCTCGAACACTGCAGCCACTAAAAGCCATATACACCACTTAATTTCAGTTTCGAACTACACAATTTTGCTTTCATTTAGATGACAGAACGCTGGACAGTATAGGCATATTGTCGCTCATGGTCATGACAAAAGAAAAGGAGCAATCCTCTTCTTTCTCCTCGTTGATAAGTGAGAAAATCTGACCCAAAATTTGTGCCGTACGAATGATTTGTGAAAAATAACGAGTATGGAGAAGGTAATTTCATTATTCGTATTATGGCGTAATTGCATTTTTTCCGCACTCAGAAGAGCACGGAAAATTATACTTTACAGTACTTCAATTACTTTCTTCACTGTTTTGTTAGAAACTGTCTCCCATTGGTTGAAATATGCTTCATACTAATGTAAACACTGGTAGTCATATTATGAATGATAGGTTCCGTACCAACCTACAGCAAAATTGTCAACTCTGCGTTCCCAGCTCACATTATTAGTCACCATCACCGTGTTGAATAATGCATAGGTTAATCCATTTCCGAAAGGTAAATATGGTTTATATTACAGTTATTTCGTATTGTCTCAATTAATACAGAAAAGGATGACCATGTTTACGACTATGGTAGCTTAGTGCGCTGTGCACTGCTCCAGGTAATATTAATTGTGACGTTTTATTAACACACAAACTCCACGTGCACACTTCTTACATATTCCCCACCAAAATGCAACAATAGTAAATAATCACTGCATGAATCAAACATGGATTATTTGCGTGATGATGCATCAAAATTGTTTATAATTAAATCATTAAATAGTAAATAAATTCACCGTGGTATCAAATAAAATATTTTATGCAAGTTTCGACATTCCATCTCATTAGTAAAATAAAATATCACTTCCAATTGTTGTTGCATAAACAACGAATAGCGGTGATATATGGGCACCAACCTACGGTTTCATTGGCTTTATAACATTTGTAATAGTATCGCTTGATACCCGAGTTCAATTGAATGTCAACGTAACAGTAGGGAGTTTTGAAATTACATTCAGATCATATTGCGAATTCCATTCAAAATGTACGGGCTTTCCTTTGAATAGTGAATAGGCGTCATCTTCATTTCTCATTTCAGAAACATATGAAACACCTGTGATAGCTGATATGCACTTGTGAAAATAATAAGCAAGTTCTTATCAATCATCGCTGGAAAATAGAGAGTGCCTTCCGATGTAAGAGTGTGGAAGTTACGTTGTTCATCGATGTCTTGCCATAGTGTGCTGATATTTCCCAGACCAATCTCAAAGGGGAACGATTACTTTATTAACGGAAAACGATGCTACGGTACATCTTTGCTTTAGGGTAGGCAACCCGTGCTGCAAGTGCAGAGAGATTTGTGATTGGTATCATAATATATTATAGGGTTCATGAAGTATCTATCATATTAGAAGTACGTTAATTACTTGAACATTTATGTTTGCTCCCACCAACATTATTAAAGTTTCAAAAATCATAATTTCATCAAGATTATCATTTTTAGGTTGAACCTTTTTAAACATAACAGGACATTTATGTTCGTGTTCCACACATCCCTGATAGTTTGTGGAACTTCTTTACCTTGGATTTCACAGATATGTACTTATACTCTACCCGGAAGTTTCAGATGACATCGGCGTGAAAGTACCGGTGGCGGTTTGACAATTGGTACGATAGTCTCAATAAATAAGGGATGTCGACTGGTATACGGATTTACAATTTTCAATGGCAATTTTTATTATGTTAGTCAGCTACGGATTTTAATATCCAATAAATGTTGAGAATATCACAGAAGGAGCACTCAAATAGCACAGGCGGGATTGAAAACGGATGTGTTCCATGTTTTGGTCAAAATAAACAGAGATTGGTTATTTCGAAGTGAAGACGCGCCGAATTATGGAACAATGGCAAATATTTATACTTTTCTAAAATATTGCCAGGCCGTAGAAAGTTTTGACTGAGTTAAAGGAAGGAAACACTCCTCGAATGTTTTGGTGGTAAAGCCTATAACAAGTCAGTAAGAAACCTACTTTAAGAAATGGTTCTCTGTATCCGTAAATAATTACTAACGTTCAGAAATACAACAAAAGTTCCCGATTTACTCATATAGGCCTGAAATGTTCAGTTTATTAAGAAATAAGGGGTTGCTGGTCAAGAGTTTATTGATGGTTTAACCATTGAAATGTTTAAGCTGTACAAGGGTGATCTTAACACTACAAAATGCCACGAAGGGAAGTTTCCCGTAAGGGAGAAATGCTAAAAGGTTTTGCTAAAATTCATTCCTTATATTTGTGATGACTACGTAAACTTCTACCAATATATCCTTGCTAATGGGTGCAAAGCCGATTATTGATATTAAACGCCTTTATTGGTATGCTGGAATTTGGATACGCACACACGTTTTATTTCAATCAAATAATTAAAATTCATTAACATAATAACGGGAATTATCCAACACACAAGATACTGGATGTTCAGAATGTGGATAATTATGGGCATGTTCGTGCAGGAGATTTAGCCGGACTCAAACATGTATGGATCATTAGGTGTCGAGGATACCTATGTGTTCAGCTAAGCACGTTTAACTTCCTGTCGATTCGTTAGTAAAAAAATTACCTAAAAATTAATATTAAAAAACTGACCTTAAGTAATACAAACATAATATTTTCACTGGTAAAAAATACTAACAAGAAGACGAGAAAAATCATTTTTAATTTGAGTGTAGGTGATGCAGCTTTGAATAAACACTGTGATAGTTTATTCAAGAATTAGTTCTAATTTTTACTACAGCTTTCATATTGAGTTAACGAAAGAAATACTACCTCACTTATTAATGTCCTCAATATACGAGGTTTGATCCATAACAACAGAATAGAAGGAGACCATTAAAAATAATCCGGTTATCTAAGTTACTAAAGAAATTTAGGACCACTTCGTAAATATAAACTTTTACATTTGATGCTTAATTTATAAAATAAAGTCCTTTTCCTTTCTCTGAAGGTAATAAAATGTGTAATAGTTTCATTTTTATTCTCCTCCGATCAATTATTCTATGCATAAATATGTTGTTCTTGATGTTGCAGTATGAGGTAGAGACTGACTTAATTGTGGTATCAAGCTTAGTACACAGGGTGAAGCGAAATTCGCGCACTCGGGCGTCGCAGCGCGACTCCTCACATGCCAGCAATAAAAAATGCCTGTCACAAAAGTTCGTCCTGCGAGTATATCCGGCAGAAAAAGGACGTTGAAGAATGGCAGTCTGACAACACTGTAACCACATGTAGGGTAACTACCTCTGTCAGTACATATTAGCCGTGCTGTGCAGTTGGAGCAGTGGATAGCGTTTTGGGTCAGCATGCAGGAGGTCGAGGGGATGATCGTGGGGTGAGGCGTATGTTTATTTCGTAAATGTAGTCCAGGTGGTATGGTATCTGGCATCTTAATCGTCAACAGCGATTACAGCGAGTCCTCTAGGAACCATATGCACTTACATACTACGATCCTAGAAATGGACGAACAATCGTTTTCATTGGTCAGTTTTGAAAGTGGCCCTCTCCACATCGTGGGCGTGAATTTATTTTCTGTTGGCGATTAAGATGCCAGATACCATACCACCTGGACTAGATTTACGAAATAAAAAATGTACACCTCAACCCAGGATAGAACCGTCGACCTCCTGCATGCTAACCCAAAACTCTATCCACTGCACCAACTGTACAGCACGACTAATGTGTACTGACAGAGGTAGTTACCCTACATGTGGTTACAGTGTTGTCAGATTGCCACTCTTCAACGTCCTTTTTCTGCCGGATATACTCGCAGGACGAACTTCTGTGAGAGATATTTTTTAAGTGGGGGCATGTGAGGAGTCGCGCTGCGACGCCCGAGTGCATGAATTTCTCTTCACCGTATATAATTGCATTATATAAAATTGTTATATTATTTTAATTAATTTAATTATTTAACTAGCGCAACTCTACCTCTATCACAGCGCGGGGTAAAATACTCAAAATGCAGCATAAAACAAATAGAGGTAATTCACAGTTTTTTTTTCTTTTACCACGAACCGTATGAATATGTAGATACAGGTGACAAAAAGCGTTTTTTACATTATATTCTCGTACACATTCAACGATTTTAAAGGACTGCCAGAAGTCACTACTTGGTTTTCCTGATCTTTCATACTGTCTATTCCAACTGCAGTCTGCAGCTAACACAAATTTCAAGCAACTAGTTCAACGAACATATCTAATAACATAATCACGAGAATTAGCCAACACACAAGATTCTGGGTGTTTGGAATGTGCATAATTATGGACATGTTCGTACAGGGGATTTATCCAGACTCATAAAAATATATGAATCGTTAGGTTTCGGGGATACAGATGTATTCAGATAAGCACGTTTTGTTTCCTGTCGATTCTTTAGTAAAAATACCTAGGAAAAAATTAAACATTTTCAACAATTTGACCGCAACTAACATAAACATAACATTTTTACTGTTACCAGATACTAACTCTCTTAAATAATATGATATATTAACGTTTAAGGAGTCTTCGTAACTGAAAGAATTATGTGAAAATAATCTCCGGTGTGCAAAACAATTATAAACTTTCGAAAACAGGACGCAGTAAGATAGTTTTTTGTATCAAAATGTTATTATTTATATCAGCACTTCCATGCCCAAGAGAATATGGTGAGTTTGTGTCACGTAACATTTAAAAATTATGCTCTAATTGAGTTTATTTGACTAAAACACATATCATTGCTGTAAACACAAAATTCTGAATATATTTTCGTGTTGCTACGTTCTTGTCTCTGTCGAATTCAATGAAGTTCTTTGGCTAGAATTTCAAAAATTATTTCAATGTTTGTACTGTATAGCATTCATTTGCAGACGTTAGCTGGGTGTGGGAAACAAAATTCCTAACTTGCGCTACACCAAAGGTAGCAAAAGCTCCTAAATTTTAAAGGATAAATATGAACTGAATTTCCATCACTAAAGAATTATAGAACACTTGGTGTCGCAAAAATTACTGGTTCCCAAAATGTTCATCCTTAAGAGGCTTCAGAAGGGTAAAGCACTTACATTGAGTTTATCACCTAAGAGGTACGATGGAATGTGTAAAGGACTAATTACATTATTATTCACAAAAATAATGTTTAATTTTCTGAGTGTTAACATTAAATATGCACAGTCCATATTTAAATGTCTGGAACTTTTCTTTACCTCCATCATATTCGGGATTCTACAACCGACAATGCATGGAACAAAATAAAGTGGTGTCAATTGGAAAATTACATTTTCTAGAGAACTCCTCTGAAACTTTGTAGGACAAAATGGCTAAGGTCTATGACCGCCCGTGTGCGCGTCAGAGGGAGTTCCTGTACGTATCAGAAACCAGATTTATTAGAGACATATATGATGTTATTGATGCCACAAATGCTTATGATATTCCCCTCGGTTCTTTTCTTTACGTGTTAGAAAGAATTTTCATGATAAAAGATCACTTACTAGTTAAACATAATTCCTGGATAACTTAATCGCATATGATGAGCTAAGCGTCTTAGCAAATTAGTTTAACAAACATCTAAATATAAATATTTACTTACAATATTCTATAATCCGACTTTACTCACTTATTTTAACAGAAACTTTTACTCATCCAAAATATCAAGTATTTCGTACGTTTTAGTTTTAGTAATGTTTTATAACTATTTAGTAAACAATGTTTAACATAAATCCTGTTCTATTTTCACAATAGTAGTAAAGTTCAATGGGACAAGATTTATATATCTTGAAGGGTACTGCAAACTTAGCAGAGTTATAGAGAAAACAAATAGTGGTATTCTTGATACTTCAACATAAGACATTCTGAAAAGCGAATATTACACCAATTAAATATATTATGATGTTCCTTTGGAATTTTTGTGAGGAAAAACGATTATTTTTTTAGCTTGCTCATTGACAGCCATGCAAAGACTTTCAGTGAGCTAACAGTCTGGGATTCAAGCATTAAGTGAATAGGAATAACATCATTCAGAAATAAAAGCTTGATAGGAACTGTAACCGACGAGAAATCAACATATAGCAATTCGAAAATATGTGTTGGTTTTATTACATTAGTAATTTTAATTGAATTTTCTTCGTAAATAATGGAGCACATTCCTGGAATGTTTAAACCCAATATCTACAATTTCAACTGGTTAAGACAGAAGCTAAACTCACTAAGCCTTTTAATTTCGGAACATATCAAAGAATTAAGTAAATTCATAGAGAAATTTAAAAAAAAGGAAAACCCGTAAGTAATAGTATTGATCAGAGCTGGTAATTACATTGTTTTAAGTGCAGTATATTCTTAAATTAAGTTGAGGTTAAGAAAAAATATGTAATATTTGATGAATGTTAGGGAGAAATGTTTGACTAAACCAGTAATTTTAAATATTTTTTCTAGTTCCATTGCATACGATGGAAAATACGTCTTGTTTAATTTATAACACTAGACCCTGAAATTACGCAACATCTTGAAGGCTGTGAAGCAAGTCCTTACAGAAAGGAACACTCCCCTTTCCATTTAATCTGGTTTCAGACAACGTGAGTGGTAGTAACTCCCTCTGGATCGGTGAGTGGAAGGCAGAACATTAACTTATGTGTTTTAGGAGATAATAAATTCCCAGAGAAAATACTCCGCGAGAAGAAGTAGCTATCTATAATAGAGGATTCCATAGGAAATTTAATTCCACTCTCAAAACTGAGTATTGAAATATATTTTGAGCTTCATTATTTCGTCGTTTATGGAGCTTACTTGAGCGTCATAAAATACCTTTGAGCGTTGTTGCTTAACTTATAGATGTTAATATATTCATACATATATTAATCATCTTGTGTTCTGTTCTGTGAATAAAGAAACGATCAACTGCAATGAGAACAATGAAAACTATGGAGTTATTGAATACAATTCTACATCCGTATAACAATAATAATATAGATAATTGTCATAATCCACATATAAAATTGCTGTTAGTCACACAACTGAGCATTTTGACTGAAGATCACATCAAATGATAATACTTTCCAAAGGAGAAGATATTTTGATCCCGTCGAATTATAAGTCTAACATGGCAATTTATGTACACGTGTTACTAAATCCACTAGTTCTTCAATTGCTCATTTTATTCCACTTTTTGGCAATATTTGTGCTGGTGGTTTCACGTATATATTCAGCATTGTTTATGATATTTAGAATAATGCAGCGCTCAGTGTATTGAAATATCATATTTTGAAAACATAATTTAATTGTCTATTTGCAAGCACTTTTATATTTTTTAGTACAAACAGTAATAATCTATTCCTCTACTTGTTCAGTCGAACGTCTTCTCTTTTCCCACGTCGATTCTAAATGCACACACACACAATATAGCAGTTACCATTAAATGCAATTACGAATTTAATTCCCAGTACTTCGTGCAGGAATTGACACAAACTCACATCACATTTCATTCTTGAAGGTTCGTGAAAAATGATTGCAAACATCAGTCTTTCATTTATAGAGCGAAACTTAGTAATATTCAATTCCCCTGTTGCCAAAATGTTCAATAAACTTGAGGTTCAGTCACAAGAGTCAAGTATATACCTCGGACACCGGTACAGAACACACGCGCAATTACATCAATGTCCATAGTGCAAGAGTTCATTAAAACCATTCTAGTGACCACACGTGAAGGTCAAGGGTGCATAAAGCCAGGGAAAGTTCAGTGCTACATTTCCTTACAAAATATTATATATTAACATGCAATAAATTCGTGAAGAGAGATTTAATTTCCATTGATCCAGTTGAACGTTCATTGGTGTTATATGTAAACTTAGTACCATATTGACATGATTTATTCAAAAGATTGTTTCCATAAGATTTAATTTCCTTCGTAGAGCTCATCATCCACTCATCATCTGAATCAATGAACGAATATTTGAGGAACCATTTGCGTTAAATGATACTGTAAGACACACTGCTTAATGAATTACCCAAGGTAATTCATATTGTCAATGAATGATTTATAGTTATTACAATGGAGTTATATCTGTACATTAAAAAGTCATAATACAATACACCCCGTTTTGTTATTTTAGTATTCGAATAATAATAATAATAATAATAATAATAATAATAATAATAATAATAATAATAATAATAATAATAATAATAGAAAAATAATGAAGGCATTAAATTCAGAGTCAGCCTAATGTGCAAAGGCAAACATTTTGGTGTTGGTCGTCTAGCCTTTGCAGATGATCTTGCAATTTTTCCGATTCCCTAAACACGGCCATTGAACAGGTTTTTCAGCTTAAAACACAAGCAGCAAAGGCGGGTCTACAGGCCTTTTTAGAAAACAAAATATTTAACTTATATCAAGCTGGCAACGAGAGAGCTCACATTGTACAAGAAAAATGTGATACGGGTCAGAGAAAGAAACCTTTACCTTACAGGTGAACAAGATGGACAGGGCGTACCATTTAACTAAGGGCGTCTACAAAAAAACGTCCATATTGTTCAAGGCAAAGCTGAGGCATTGCAACAGTGTGACCCGACCAGAGGTCCTGTACGCTTCAGAATGTCTTGCAATGGACATAAAAGGCCTGATCAAGAATTTGGAAGCTAAAAAAAGAATGATTTCGAGAAAGATCTTAGGATCTCGTCAAAGAAAATGGGGAGTGGAAAAGACGACATAACGACGTAATGTTGAGAACCAATACCATCTGGAAAAGGAGAATGATCTTTTATGGGCATGTGACAGGAATATACCCAACAAGACTGACCAACCGCATCATTACCTTCTTTCAGCACAAGAAAATCAGTGGGACTTGGTTCATTGAGATGGATAGAGACATTGACGAAGTGGGAATCACACACAATGAGAACCAGGAGCGTGTTCTACTTAAGAAGAAACTTCAAGCGTTCCAGCATTTCCGAGACAAGCCAAAAATAGAAACTGGGAAGTCAAGGGAGGAATGAACGACACCGAGAACGCATGCGCAAGTATTGGGGAAGGCATCAAGGTCAGAAGTAGCCAGATGAACAGACGAGGTCTAAAGTTGGCCGATACCGACATGAATGAATGACTAATGTTAATGACTTTATGCCCAATTAACCACTCTTTGACAGTTTACGGAGGTGCTGAGGTGCCACAAGTTTGTCCCACATGAGTTCCTCTACGTGCCAGTAATCTGCTGTTACGATACTCAAGTATTATAATGATTTAACATGTGTGTAACTAAATAGATGTTTAGAAAAAAATCAGTATCCAAATGATTTAAGATGTACTTGTACTAACTTAATTATTATAATTTCTTCTTATAGTAACAAATGAGCCTCGGAAAGTATTACTTTAAAGCTTTAGAACTTAAATTTATCTGGTTGGGGTCTATTTAATTGTACAATAGGACGATTTAGATATAGTATCATATAATTTCTAAATTGGGGAATATTTTGCAATTTTAAACTAGAAATGTGATTCTGTTTGAACCTACCCTGTCACCTTGAAATAATCCATTATGCATATTACTGTTTTTTAGATATACTCGCTGCAAAGGAATCATTTTTTAATAAATTCGTTTAGTAATCCATAAATGACCACAGTCGTTCCTAGAATTTTAAATCTCTCTCCACTTGATACTTTATTGATTTATCCATTCTAACATTAATACAGACGATCAGACCACTTGGTTGTTCTTAACTTTAGTTCACGTGATAAATATTATTCTATTAAATAAGGGTTAGTATAAATAATTTCAAGTTTTCTTGGTTATTTTCATATCAATCCCTGGCTATACCGATGTACCCTTGACGACATAACATATTGATCTGGTCTCTATTTTATAGATTATATCCACTGAGAACATCACCAGCGTTGTTTCAAAGCTAACGGATTGTTAAGGAAATGTATCTTGATTTAACAATAACTTAGAGTCATACTTCACACCATGCGCAGGATTTAATGGTGGTTTCCATTATAACACAGTTTTATTATGAATATAGCTATTTTTCATGAGTGCAAAAGCAACATTTATTATATATTATAAATATTTGTGTTTTTACCGCGTGAAAGTAGTAAAACCTAAATTCAGATCAGTGGTGACCGACTGATTGAGTTTTGCGATTTTCCTCATTCTCAGAAGAGAGAGAGAGAGAGAGAGAGGAAAGGGGCAAATGGTAGAAATACGTATACAAAACCTAATTATTTTATTGGAAAACAAAAATCAATTAACCCACACCTTGCTGCCTGTCATTAAATAATATAGTAAGTAGATCTCTTGCCTGTCCTTCACGGAATCTATCTAGTTTTGATTCTTTCCAAATTCATACTTTCCTCTTTGCTAGATGGTTCAGACAATGAATGTCAACCTACAACCTGTTTTTCAGTCAGTGACCTCGTCACGGATGAAATGAATGAAACCCCCATCTTGCGGCGAAGATAGGAATTCTGCCGGCTGTCGAAGCCTGTCGCACTCCCCGGGGGCAATGATTAATGACTGAGAGATGAAGTGAAATGATAGTGGAGTGTGTTGCTGGAATGAAAGATGACAGGGAAAATCGGAGTACCCGGAGAAAAATCTGCCCCCCTCAGCTTTGTTCAGCACTAATCTCACATGGAGTGACCGAGATGTGAACCACGGAACACAGCGCCGAGGGGCCGACGCATTGCTATCTGAGCCACGGGGGCTTTCATTTCTCCGATAGTGCGTTATTTATTTACCATCTATGCGCAAATGTTGCTTGCCGGTCCCATGGTGTAAGGATAGCGTGCCTGCCTCTTAGCCGGAGGCAACGGGTTCGATTCCCGGCGAGATCAGGCATTTTTACCTAGACCTGAGGGCTGGTTCGAGGTCCACTCAGCCTACGTGATTAGAACTGAGGAGCAATCTGACGGTGATATAGCGGCCCCGGTCTAGAAAGCCAGGAATAACAGCCGAGAAGATTCATCGTGCTGACCACATGACACCTCGTAATCTGCAGGCTTTAGGGTTGAGCATCGGTCTCTTGGTAGGCCAAGGCCCTTCAAGGGCTGTAGTGCCATGGGGTTTGATTTTTTGGCAAATGTTGCTTAATTATATATTTATTATTTATACTCCAGGCCCTTAAACTTCTTTGTTTTGACTTTGACCTTCACTGTTTTTGACTTACTTCTAATCGTGTGGCTTTATCTGTTTTACGTTACATGCAATTTTATTCTTCTGTTATATTACTCCAATTCACCCTCACACCAATCCCGTCTTTTACCGTCTGTTGACCTTATTACCTATTCTGAAACTCACGGACTTGTAAACGTGAATCATCTGATTTAGATCTACGATGGCGACATCAATTTCTACTCGCAATACGATAGTTTATACTGAGCCATCTGGTGACGATCGAAAGTATCATTTAATCAATAGAGCAGTGCTCGCCACACTGTCGGTAGCTCGTGAACGCTGTCTTCCTTGTTGCAGTGCATTAACTCTTCAGCTCTTCGTTTCCTGGTATTTTCAGGAACGATTCCAAAACTTTCAGAAAATAGAGAAAATGGCTCAGTTCATTGCTTCGTCTATTGCGGATACTGACATTGAAGATTTTTCGACTAGTCACTCAGAATTTTCAAAAAGCTGGAAGTGCAACAGAAATTGATCACGATCTGTCACTGAAGTCTGCCGTCTCAAGATACGAGATATTTGGCGACTAGTATACGAAGAATTGTACCATATTTAGTTCCGTGTTTCACTAAGAGCCCAGGTGTTTTTCTACTATAATTTCAAAGTAAAGCGGAAAAGAACAAGTTGGGAACTAAACTCACAGACGGATTTTCGAATGACTATGACTGACTATGAACCGATGTAAAATAAAATAAAATTATGGATTAAAACCTTGCTACCGAGATGTTTAAATGAATTACGTTTTAGCGAGTGTTCTTTAACTTCATAAAAATCTTATATAACTCTTTCTAAACTTAAAATTTAACAAGATTTAAACATATATATAATCACGCTTCATTTGTCTTTCCCTCAAATTAGTATTGGGCCATTGGAGACAAAATTAACTGATACCGGTACATTGAAGAAGCCTTTTCTTCGGATTACAGCTGCCGATCTTTTCTCTGGAAGATTTTCATTTCCCATCACTGTGCTTCTATTTAACATTCCTAGTAGATCACGACTTAATTTCAAGTCGGGGAAATAACCCTCTTTCCACGCGGGGTTTGACGATCCTGGCAACAGAGCATTGGTCAGTGCTATCAAAATTGAAATCTTTCCTCATTGTATAAAAAGTCGTAAACGAGGAAGCACGAGTCCCTCATCTGAATGTGCGGAGTAAAATCTTGGCAGAACGTAAATATTCTTGAAGTCTACTACTTTCACAGCAAAGACCTATAGCATTATCATGTCTTTCAATAGAGGCCATGAATATGCATCAGTTTAATTATTTAAATACATATTTTATTTTAGTTAAGGGATAAATGTTGCTCAAGTAATGAAGTGAATTTAATACAAATCTCAAATATTTTCATCACTCACTGGGTGTATGAAAAATAAAATTACTGCGATATATTATAGCAAAGTAAGTTAACTCGTTGTTTGCAATTGAAAAATAGACTTAGTATTTATATTTACGCTGGAGATGGCACTTTGTTATTGACGTGCTGTATCAGTTGAATACTATTCAAGACCAGATCAACATTTATTTTTACAAAACTGTTTATTTAAGGGATTATAATTGTTTGTTTGCCACCCACAGTTTATCTATCAATCCTTTCATTTATTGCAACTTTCACAAGACCAAATCACTCTGGTTCTGTTCATCAAGGCTATAAAAATGTGAACGTTTATTAGGAAGTTATAAGCAAACTGAACTACAATGTCCTTAATAATAGATAAATGACTAAAAGACAAATTCATACTAATTAACGAAATAAAAGTTTCTTAAATTATCAGATAGGCAAATTACATAACATATCTCAGAGTGCCAGACAATTTTAAGGATGTATCATATAGAAGACTGCCATAATATTATGTGGTATAATTAAATTTCGTCAGTATTATACAGTAAAGGAATTATTTCTTCATTGTATTACTCCAAAAATTCTGTAATTTGAAAAAAATACATTAATCGTACAGTGAATTAGTTCATAAGTAATTTATTTTATACTTCATTGTAAATGTAACCGTTTTAGGCCTCCCATTATTAACACAAACTTAACAATGGAACACTGAGTCTCACGGACGTGTGATGAGAAAATGTATAGAAGTTCGTAAAACAAGTTCTTTGTTTCCTTTTGAAAGAACAGAACCAGAGACCACACCCAATTATTTCAGTTCAAGAACAGTCCTTGATGAAACTGCATGTAATACACTCTTTAGTTTTACTCCATCACAAAGTAGAAAAACACGTGTGAGTAAATATTATGTTAGTGAAAGAAAATTATTTTTATCTTGAGACAACACTCATCTCAGCCATTAAATCAAGTTACTCATTTCTCAATGTAAGTACATATAATTACTTTTAAGATTGACAGCGGAACACAATT
Organism: Anabrus simplex; assembly: GCF_040414725.1. Lineage (NCBI taxonomy): Eukaryota > Metazoa > Arthropoda > Insecta > Orthoptera > Tettigoniidae > Anabrus > Anabrus simplex. The sequence goes on from NC_090270.1 coordinate 47,968,436, forward strand.
CCCCATAATATTTCAAAGTGAATACTTTAGTTAGACGTTTTTGGACTAAACAGATTTCAAATATTATCGCAACACCATTAAGATAATAATTATTCAGTAAAGACAGAGTCTTTTTCACTTTGAAAAATTATGAGATTCTGAAGGTTATATTGCAAGGGATTAATATTTTTGTAAAAAAATTTAACAGCTGTACTTCTCATGCTGCTGACATGACAAATTAATGACTGTTACTTTGTTGAAACAAGCAGATCTTTAAATTTAAACCTAAATATCAAATGGTGCAAATGTGTACCAATAGAAAAATAATTTTACTTTCTATTTTACACAGTAAGAAAGACTGAATTATCAGGGTTATCCCACTGCTAAGTAATATTCTATACCATCGTTGCGCCCGGAAGTACCGTTATGTGATATTGTTGAGAGGAGCATACTGACCCGTACCACATGTAATACATAACAAGGATTCATTAAAATAGTTCATGCAATAATGAACCTTACATGACAAAACCTTTCTGGTCAGAGTTCTACGCTGAAGTGTTATAACACAGCGGCTTTTCTAGGTGCAAGGGCGATGTGCAATGGTATTCCTTAACATTTTATTTTTGCTGGTGCTTCGACCTGGTATTAAGTTATATCGGCTTTTGGTGACAATAAGGCAGGAAAAATACTGCAAATGGGAAGGAAGCAACCGTGATCTTAATTAAGGTATGGTGTCAGAATATGTCTGGTGAGGAAATTGGAAAACACAGAGAGACACCGTCAGGCCTGCAGGTTGAACCCACCGTCTCTCGTATGCCAGGTAACAGCTTACGTCGTCCGAACCATGCAGCCAACTCATTCGATCCTCCTCTATTTTAAAACCATGTGCAATGATTTAACATTCCGCACTGGATTCTCATTAAAAAAACCTTCTAAGTCCACATCAATATCTAAAACTGTAGCACACACTTTTCGATGCTAGTTAAGGGGTAAAATTTAAGTTTGGTTCAAAAGCACAAAGTATTCACTGGAATTCTCCTAAACAAGTGCTCGAATAGTTTGACGGTCCTCAAATTTACGAGTGAATAAAACATACCGGTACAATGTTAAGTGTTCAACATTGAGTACATTACACACACCTGAGCACTGGAAGTAAGGGGACCGGGCGAGTTGGCCGTGCGCGTAGAGGCGCGCGGCTGTGAGCTTGCATCCGGGAGATAGTAGGTTCGAATCCCACTATCGGCAGCCCTGAAAATGGTTTTCCGTAGTTTCCCATTTTCACACCAGGCAAATGCTGGGGCTGTACCTTAATTAAGAGCACGGCCGCTTCCTTCCAACTCCTAGGCCTTTCCTATCCCATCGTCGCCATAAGACCTATCTGTGTCGGTGCGACGTAAAGCCCCTAGCAAAAAAAAAGTAAGGGGCACTACGTTCAGTCTTTGACACCATTGAATGTTTAATTTATTGTATTTTTCTTACTCCTCTTTTGGGACGTGAATCATAGCCTCTTGCGTGGAATAATAGGTATTTTAGTCAGTGGGAAAAGGCATTAAGTGTCTTCGTCGTACTGAGATATAGAGCAATAATAAAAGTGACCTAAATTGCCAATTTCATGTAAATCAAGAAAATATTTTTGAAAATGGGTATTTAAAGGGACAAGGCAGAAATATCGTTATATTTTTCACAAAATATTGACGCAATCTCCGAAAAATCCAGACCTGCTTCTTCAGCCAAAATACAATGACATTATAAACTACTTAACGTTTTACTGACGGAATGACATCGATATTACAGAATCTTACATCATTCAAACGTTGCGACAGGGTTCCCAGTCGAGGATAACTAGAACTGAAATGCTCTCTTTGTTTAAGATATCATTAACAAAGCATTAACACATGACTTCATCATATGAGAATTATATTACAACTTTATAGCCAGATTGTATTAAATTATCCGTCAATAACATCATGTTGAAATTTCTTTAAGAACTAGAAATTTTATATTACACGAGGTTTATTTCTGATTACAGTAATGAACTATATATTGTGAGCATTATATTTGGGATTGTGAGCATTCGTTATTCGGTTTCTTGATTTATAAGATTTGTGGCAATGTCATTTTATGCGGTACTTTGTTTTATTCATTCTTTTATAGTCCTATGGTCTTCGACTGCGCACTTTCTCAACGCTATTAAGAGCGAATAATATTCCTTCATCTATTTTAATTATTATGTACATAGCATTTAAATTTGCCTGTAGTAGAACTTAATATTTCCCTGATATTCCAACTACAAACTCCATGATGGATTTGTGTACATTTACCGTATGATTAACACCATATTTAAGTTCAAGTTGTTCATGTGATAATTGTAATCTAATTTACGATTTTATAATTATGTTACATTACCAGATAGCGACATTGTGATTTGTCAATTTTGCTTTATAATTTTTATACCACATGTAAAAGTCAAATCCAATTATTTTTTAAAAGAAGACACAAATAAATATATGAGAAGTGGATTTTGAAAGACGTAAAATGATGAATTATTGTGTAAGAATTGCTCATGGAACATATAACTAACAACACGCACAAGCGAGTCATAGAGGAAATATTTTAGTTCTGGTGTAAATATTTTAAGTTTCTCACATTGTACTCTTTTATATTCATTGCAGAGGTATATTTTTGCAGGATGTACGAAAATTCTGTCCAATGATAAGTGTGCATGATATACCGGATAAAGGTAACAACTAAAATGAGGGTAACTTCTAATAATCATCCAGACCGAAATGGGGGAAGTTATATAATTTCGTTGTAGATGAGATGTGATGGCCAAACGCCCCTGAAAGGAGCACACAGGATGTCCTAAGCGCACATTTATGTATCTAGTTACCGTGAAATGTCACGATCCATCAAAAACTAGATTTCGCCGAACTTCGCACGAGTACAGTACTTTCTTCACTCATACCGTCGTTAAAAATTGAAATATTTAAATGCCACCAAGCAAAATGATCGAGAAAGCTCTCGTCCAAAAATTATGGCTGCAAAAATAATACTTTTTTCCAGATGGATGAAGGTTGGCTCCTAAACTCAATTTAATTTTCGTGATTACTTAAAGGATTATTCAAAGATTTCTCCTACATCATGTATACATCTGGCGAAGACGTTGATTACGAATATTGCACTAAAATATTAATTGTCTTGGCAATTTGTATTCTTTTAAATACTCTGGTGTTCCCCTTGAGTGCAATGAAGAGCAGAGGAGGATTGGATTTTGGAGAAGTAGGAAATCATTTTGAAATCTATAAGGATGTAAAGAACTCATAAAGTACCAGTTACGTAGATTACTTCTGGAATATTCTTTGATATTTTCTACCAATAACACGTCAGTGTCCCGAGTGAATTGATTATTTATTTGTTACCTTGTATTCGTGCAAAGGCGTGTTTGAGCCCCACATCGCTGTCTTAGAGATGATTCACCGTGAATTTAATTTTCACGTCAGGTTAATGGTGGAGCATTATCTAATAATACCTACGGTCACTTATTATCCATTCCTAGACCTTTACCATCTCATCGTGACTAGAGATCTTATTTATCTCTGACGTTAAAATAGAAAAAAGAACAAGTCGAAGTACGTGAATCACGACTTAGCAATGGGGTGACAGTAATATAAGAATTTAAAATCTAAACGTCTGTCATTGATGTAGATGATTATGTACTCTCAGTAACATTTGGGCTATTTATTTTTTCTAATACTATCAGTACACTGTTAAAATAATCAATAATTTTTGTTTAATCAATTAGAGATTTCCATCTGTGTACTGAATAGTGTAGTTCTACAGTAAAATTCGTGAGAGACTGAAACATTTGGAAAATATTTTCTCACAGTGTTTTTAAGATTAGATGAAGCATCTAATGTATTGCTTTTGACTGTATATACAAGTTAGTTTGATCAAGGACCGTAGTTAGTTTATACTAAACAGGACTGAAGCTAGCGTGGTCTTGGCCATGCCTGGTGTCTTCTCCACATTCAGGTTTGTAGAGCAGCACCAGATCTCCATTCTTCTGCCTCCTCTTCTTCTTCGTCCTCTTCCTCTTGCTGAAAGGGGGCCACCACGTGTGGCCACGCTCGTGACGTCAGCCGCCCCGGCGCCGTCTTGTGAACTGCCCTCAAGCTCGCCGCCTCTATGCTATCGTAACAATCTGTTCGGGCTCCGGGGACCAGCAGTTGTCTGACAGCCAGCAGCCTATCACCACCGTGATGAAGCCGATCAGCAGGGCTAGTACTATGTACGGCTCCGCGTTTCCTGCAACAGACATTCACTTATAAGAGCCAGAGGAAATTAACTGTTGAATCAGAATACATCTTTAGATACAATGCAAATACTGATCGAAGCTCTTAACCCTTTTCATTGACTGTAATGCCGTGCAAGACAGTTTTGTATTGTGGAATTGTACGGCTGGAGATAAGCTAGCTGGTGGGTTCTTTTCAGGCAACAGGAGCTAAGTTGGTAGATGTCGGTGAGATAGGCCGTGACCAGATTGTTCAACCTTGGCCAGTTTGATATACAGGTTGCCTGTAACACGCACAATACTCTAAAGGACGGGACAAGAAGATAATAATAAAAATAATTTCGTGTGGCTATTTCTATCCGAGTGCAGCCCTTGTAAGGCAGACCCGCCGATGAGGGTGGGCGGCACCTGCCATGTGGAGGTAACTGCGTTTTATTGTGGTGGAAGATAGTGTTATGTGTGGTGTGTGAGTTGGAGGGATGTTGGGGACAGAACGAACACTCAACCTCCGGGCCACTGGAATTAACCAATGAATGTTAAAATCCCCGACCCGGCCTGGAATCGAATCCGGGACCCTCTGAACCGAAGGCCAGTACGCTGACCATTCAGCCAACGAGTCGGACGGGACAAGAAGGTGAAATGCCGTGATCGCTGTGTTTACGTAAGTGAATGAATGGAAACCTATTGACGGGTCAGGGATGTAATGAATGAAGCATATATAGGCTATTAATAGGAAGGGGTCACCACTCCCAGAGTGATTTGTTAATGACTGATAGATGCTATGAAATGAGAATGGAGAGTGTTGCTGGAATGAAAGGTGACAGGGAAAACCGGAGTACCCGTAGAAAAACCTGTCCCGCCTCCACTTTGTCCAGCACAAATCACACATGGAGTGACCGGGATTTGAACCATTGTACCCAGCGATGAGAGGGCGACGCGCTGCCGCCTGAGCCATGGACGCTCTGTGTTTACATAAGTGTAAAACCAAATTGTCGAAACATTTCACAGTCAAAGCAACTGACACCAAACGAGTAAAATCACGACACATGTAAAAGAAAAGTTACCTAGAATGTATTTATTTATTCTAAAAGATCTCTTTATTAAGTAATATGCACCTACATTTTCTCTTGCCTGACTCTGAATAAAGGAAGAAAATTATTTTTACTGGATTGTTGAAAGTCATTTATTTATTATTTATTTCTTACTAAATTAATACGAAATATAATATATTTTTCATACATGTATGTTGAATAAAATATTGATTGATTGATTGATTGATTGATTGATTGATTGATTGATTGATTGATTGATTGATTGATTGATTGATTGATTGATTGATTGATTGGTACATTGATTGTTCAATACAATAATTACAGTCATTAAACAGAATTTCTCTCCTTCTTAAATCTTGTAACACAACAGTATGGAAATTTTGCGCTACTTATATGCATTAATAATACTGTTTTACTACCACAGCTCCTCCATAACTCGAATATGAGAGAAAATTTAAAGAACGCATTCTTTCACTTTACCTGCAATACAAAATGGACATAATAACTTTTATTCCAAGATATTAATGCCCTGTTTACACTCTAAATGTATTTGTGCGTCCACTCGCTGACATAAGGAGAGTGCACGTTAGACACGACTGATGTAACTCTCTTTTACTGGCCAGCATCCTTGAAAAGTCTGGTTTACGTGACCGTTCATATCACCATCATAGCCAAAGGAGCTCCCTTTTATGCGCAATACAAACCAATTTTCATTTTAAAACTCTCCTATACCTTTCCTGGGATCCAAATTAAGGCTGCCTTAATGAGAAGTAATTTCAACTCTTTTTTTTACAATTTGGTTTACGTCGCACCGACGCTGATGACAAAGATGGGAGAGGAAAAGATACAAGATTAGGAAGGAAGCAACCGTGACCTTACTTAGACGGGAGTGAAAATGGGAAACCACGGAAATCCATCTTCAGAGGTGTGGTCAGTTCGGTTCGAACCCACTATCTACGGATTGCAAGTTGACAGCTACGTGAAATGTATTAATCAGCCATCAGGAACATTAGAGGTAAGTTTGACTGTTGTACCACGGGTTGAGTAGGTGCATTTCTGACATTTTGCAGGGTACTGATGGCAGTAATGATTTCTCTTCTAGAACGGAGGAAGGGGTCACCTTGTTGCTGTATTTGGTCCCGTAACCCGGAATTTTGTGAGCTTAAATTAGAGGTGAATGCGGAATATATAGTTGTGATATATGGCAATCATATATCAGCCATCCTCTTGATATAATGAAACATTTTATCCGCAGTTCCATGATTCTTGGCAAGTACTTGAATATTGTGTCTAAATTTACACAACGTTCCTTTTAGTAACTAATTGAGTGTTTCACATCATCAGCATACAGTGAACCATATGCACAATTGATTGAAAGTACGAGGTCTACCCAGAAATTTTCTCTCATTGAAAAAATAAGACAACATACTTACATGAAAAAAAATTGGCAGTCGATGCAGAAATATTGGAGCTATTTTTAGACATAATACCACAAAACTTGAGATACTGGGAATATCGTAGGATCAACGTTTGTGCGCCAGTGTCGTATACGTCTGCCGCCTGGAAATGTAATCAGAATGTCATATTCATCTTCAGTTCTCCGCCGGCGTAAAAATTCTGACAGGGGGAGAGGAATTCCTTGGGGTACACGAAAAATTGCAAATCGCTGGGAACAAGATCAGAACTTTACGGTGGATAAGCAAACACCTCCCAGCTAAACTCATACAGAAGAGTTGAACAGTGCCCAGCCGTATGTGGGCAAGCATTGCCGTGGATCAGCACAACACCCGCACTAAGCAATCCACACCTCCCTTTTTGAATGGCCCATCGCAATTTCCGTAGAAAATCACAGTTCAAAACTCGCAGGCAAAGAAAAAATACGAACCAACATTTCAATTCACTGCTCTGCGCAACTGAAATAAGGCCGGTATATGATTCATACGTCGTAGATCTTTCGCCCATGTTCTTATTTCCCGGGTAAATAAGTTTACAAGAAAAGGAATAGGTAACTTAATTTCCGGATGATCGGCCTATAAGTATCCGCGCACCCTTTGCACACCCTAAACTACAGTGTGGACGTCGTTAATACACCTCTTCTCCTGACCGAGACGGCTGACAGTCGGATGTTGTTCAAAACTACGCCATACGTACAGACTCAATGTACTGTGGAGAATTAGTGTATTCCAACATGGAATGGTTATTGGTCGCCACATCGGTAAGCAGTCAGTTAGGGCAATTTCTATCCGTCTGAAATTGTCCAAGTTGGTTGTCGTGGTCGTAATTGTGAAGTGAAAGTGGAAAGAGACTAACCTAATAAAACCACGGCCAGGTAGGCCATGTGTGTTAACCGACAAGGTCTGTCAAGACTGAAGGAGAAGGAAATGAAATATCGCGTTGAACCTCGTGATACTGTTAGCTGTGAATTACACAGTCCCAATAGCTGTGCAGCTAGTGCCATGACTGTGTGCCGGGAGATACGCAGACTGGGGTTTTAGGTAGCCCATAATAAATAAAACAATTTATACAAACTTTTCTTTTACACCACATTTATACGGTCACACACGCTGCAACAAATCTGCGCATTCACAAGATGTTTGACTTCTACCGTAATGTGAAGATATCCGAAGCAGCTAGTCTAGCAGTTATATCAGATTGGGACGCAAGTCCATTCGCACTGTAATCCATACATAAAGAAAATTCAGCCTGGGGAGGTCACCAACCCGCTCTACAGCAGCGATAACACAGTTGTCCTTGCACGGGAATGGCTAGGAGTTACGCGGGCAACTTACCCGTCAACGCTGTTAAGTGGGTACACATAACTTCCAGGCGTCCTAAATGGCGATACAAACGGACTTTTGTCCCCACCAAATTAAAGTGCTTGTGTTGGGATGGAAAGTATGTAGCAAATATACGGAGCAGACGTAGGAACTGGATAAATGACGGGTTGAAAAGGAGTTGGTAACAGATATGGAAATCTCCAGAAAGAGTTACAAATCCTTGCGCAACTTGGCTATTAGGATATTTACGTTACTGCTCAAGTTATTTCCGTGAATTGTTAGATGTTTTCAATCAGGAAAGAATTATTAGAGATGGGATACTCAGTGTCACACAAAAATATATTTTTGTAAATTTTGCATTTTTTTCCGTCTCGGTTCACCTTTGAAGGCCTGAAGTTCGAAACTGCAATTATGGGTAAAATTGTAGACGAAACATACGGTAAGCTCTTCTAACCATTTCGCAAATAGAATTCTTGCAAAATTAGTTCTATTTCTTCACAAGCATCTCACTACCACAGTTCTTTTAGATATGATTCTTATAGACATCACAATTCCGGAAGAGCTGATAAGCGTGAATGAAATCTCTCTCTGAATTTGCAATTCGAAATTGTTGTTGTGATGATTTTATCTGTATCAGAGTTCCAATTCAGTTGAGGATTGCTTGTGCAACCACTGTGCAGAAACGTAGTTACGCGCTGGCATTTGTTGTACAACACGACATGTTGCACACATTTCAAACGCACTTGAATTTACACCACAAATTCAAGATAGTTGAGCAACACTTCAAATTTCACCATACTCGATCCATCAGTTTGCACAACATTTTCTATTCAACAAATTCTTTGATCGTGTATAATCACGATCTGATTGAAATGGCGTTTAGTGCAGGGAGTATCCGATGACAAGTTTGGCTCGCCAGATGTCGGTCTTTTGATTTGACACCCGTAGGCGACTTCCGCCTCGTAATGAGGATGAAATGATGATGAATACACATTTACTTAGCCCCCGTGCCAGAAAAATTAACAAATTATGATTAAAATTCCAGACACTACTGGGAATCGAATCCGATACCGCTGTGACCAAAGGCCGGCACGCTAACCATTCATCGATGAAACCTGACACGATCTGATACACGTCCATACAACACAAATTTCACCGCTGAACGCCAATTGCCACATTCTGTAATACAAAAATCGCAGCAACTAGTGAACTAACTTGATTGTCAGTTTGATTGCTGACTGTGATTACACCTGGATTTTATACACCTCCAGCAGTTTAGTGAAATATTAATCATGTTCACTACGAAATTGGAATTCATCCTGTAAATGAAGTTATTTACTAATGGATGAATGTTATTCTAGTCAGGCATGACATTTGTGGCTAGTGTGTTCGATTCCTTGTTTTCATTTTGGAATTCAGTTTTACAGCAAACTGTTTAAAACCGCTAGAATTTATAAACCTAATGACCTCAATATTAGCGCTTTGATTTAGACGTAATAAAATCACTTTGCAGAGGTACGTGATACCAATATGAATCAAAGAGAGGTTCAATATTTGCAGCCACACGCTGCTTCATTTATTTCCATGAGATTTACTCTGATTTATTTTCGAGCATCATAAATTTAAAGGCTCTGGTTGGCTCGATATGTCAAATAACATTAATTCATTTCTGTTACTGTACTCTTTATTTATTTATCATCTTAACTTCCTACATATTCAACCCTGGATTGTTTACTAGCTAAGCTTAAAATATTTATGTGAGTCATTTCAAAATAATTGAGTCGTAAAAGCATTTCGTGGCTGCCGGGACAAAAACCTCCTATGTGAAATATTCTAGCTTTGCACTTTGGCCGGTAAGGTTCTGTCATCTAAGGTGCAATATTGTGTGAATATTGTCAAAGTATTCTTCAAAATGTATGTGCTGCGGGTCAGTATATCTCCAAAAATATTATCACATAGGAGGTTTTGTCCCGAAAACGATGATTTATTACTTTGTACTTTAACATCGTATAAATATATCGATGTCATGTTCAGTATTATTACGTCTTAAACCTCTTATGAATATTTTGTACTATAAATGTTATCAAGTTTTGATGGGAAGAGTATTAGCTATGAACCTATTCATTTTATTTAAGCCAATTTTTGAATTTCCTTAATTTGGGCACCAATAACTGTCTAACCAAATTTTCCGTACTACATGGTGATTTAACTATTAATCGTTATATTATTTTGGAATTAATATTTGTTTTATCAATAATATTTTCAATTACTCGACCAAATTAATTAGAATTTTATTAGGATGGGATGGTCTTGTTTCTCACTGATTAGTTATTTATTATCAGAATGTTAAATCTTATAATGTGGATTTATTAACAGCCTTATCTAACCGAATTGGGAATGCAGCGTTATTAATGGCTACTGCATGAATAATAACGTGTGGAAGTTGAAATTATGTATATTATTTAGATTTTGGTAAGGATTCTTTTATTATGATGTTAATTGGTGACATTGTAGTACTGCCTGCTATGACTAAAAGCACTCAAATACCCTTTTCTTCATGGTTATCAGCAGCTATAGCTGCTCCAACACCTGTATCATTGCAGGAAATGGAAGTGACTTTATTTTTACAATTTCCCTTAATTCGCACCGTCAGGTAGGTTTTACGGTGACAGTGGGAGAGGAAAGGGGCTAGGAGTGTCAAGGAAGCGGCCGATGCCTTTATTAAGGTACAAGCCAAGAATTTGCCTAGTGTGAAAATGGGAAACCACGAGAAACATCTTCAGGGCTATCTAGAGTAAGGTTCGAACCTACCAACTCCCGGATTGTTCCAAAATTTGTATGCAAACGATCCTTATTTAAATAACATCCTTCATGCTTATGTACTTTACCAGTACATAAATAATGACTGATAAATTATGATACATCTAAAGATACACGTTAAATACCATGTTGGGTTGATGTACACCTTACCGCACGTAGGCGTACAGGGAATTTCGTATACCCCAGGATGTAAATACGTAGAAATCCTAACAATTACAAGAGGGACACCGGCTATCAATTAAGTAATACCTGGATGACAGCCATTAAGAATTTATGTAGGTAGTTTCCTTCCCTGTACCTTCACTATTGTTTTTTTGACTCGTTGTTTTCCAAAGTCGTACGTTCCTCGTCGACATATGTTGCATTCTAGGCCTATGTCTGTCATACACCTGTCATATATTACGCAAACACGTTATGTGAAACGCTTAGTATGATTGTGATGGTTCGGTCAGCTTACGCTTCGAACGCTAGCTTTGTGCCACGTCCTGGGGGCCATCTGGTGGCGAATGAACGTACCATTTACACTTCTATTTAACGTCCAAATTCAAAGTGTCATTGGTTTAAGAAGCCTTTCTCATGGACAGTCGAGATTTCTTCTGAGGACGCAGAGCACAGTTCTCTGCGAAACGATAAGAATTTCACCTTATTTTCTTGACATGGCATAAGTCCAAACGCCTATAAGTTATCATGTTAATAATAATAATAATAATAATAATAATAATAATAATAATAATAATAATAATAATGCTTGTTTGTCAAACCCCTTTCCCGTTTCCCTAGTGGGTCAGGTAAGAGGTGAGACGAATCTCTCGTGACGGTTTTTTATGACCGTATGCCCTTCCTGACGTCAACCTCATCAGAGGAGTTGATGAGATGAAATGAATGACTTGATATATGATAGTAGGAAGGAAGAGGGTGAAACGTGGTGCCGGCACATAGCCTACTCCTGTCGAATAGTACCAAGGGGTCTGATCAAGGCTTAACGTCACCATCCGATGGACGAATAATCATCAAGAGCATCATATGCGCTCACTCCATACGAGCAACTGCGGAGAGGCTTGAAAAATAATCCAGACAATCAGACAATCAGACAATCTACAGATTAGATATTGAATACCACCACCTCCCCTATCATGCTGGCCAACATTCTGATAGTGAAATTTTTCGACCAACGGGACTCGGACCGGCTAACCACAGTCTAAGACCATTTATACGTCAGTGCTTTAACCATCATGGCCACCAGGCGGGCTGATAATAATAATAATAATAATAATAATAATAATAATAATAATAATAATAATAATAATAATAATAATAATAAAATCATGGGCATAGTGCAATTTGACATTGTTCATGCGACATGAAATGTCTTCTAGGTTGCTAGCATTGGTCATTTTAATGGTTTAACTGCATTTGTGTATTCATAACGTCGCCATAATTTCATTCTTTACTAATATAATGGGACCTGTGTGCTGCTGTTTTACTCTTTATGCGGACGTCAAAACATGTTAACACGGTTCGTTGGTTGGTGTGATTATTTCCATATCCTCTCCTAACAGAGTAACAGAGTAACAAACCATGTCCATGGAGAAGACTAGAGGGAATTCATAACAGAGCAGTGTCGCGGGACGCTGTCGCCTGTCAGTTAGGCTGTCAGCACGTCAAGACGCTACTGAAACTCTAGTCTAGATTTACGTATACCATCCCTAGGGAATAACCCTCACTTCCTTCAAATGAAACTCGGCGATCCAGTTTATGTAAATTGAAATACTGAACGGGAGTTTATTTGCAGAAAACTCCACGATGGTGGTACTGCAGCAAGGAGAGGATAAAGAATTGTAAAAGTGCTGCTGCCATAGATAATATGAAACCACAATGAAACGTAGATGCATCACGGTCCGGTATAGTGACAACATGCATACGTGTTGCATTAAGCAGTACGTTCAATACTACTACTACTACTACTACTACTACTACTACTACTACTAATAATAATAATAATAATAATAATAACACACCAGCAGATGTCCCGAACCGGGTAATCTTCTGGTCCAAAATTCATAGATGGCAAATTTACCGAGAGGAAAGCCCAAAAAAGAAGACCGGAAAAACTTGGTCTGATGAGAGAAAAGACGCCCATAGTAAAATAATGAAAGAAATATTGGCACAAAGGAAGGCAATCGCACGCCTCTAAGTACTCTGCGTACTCCTAATGGTATTATTCGCAAATATGCAATAATTAATAATTTTATTTATTATCGTTCCGGCCATCTATGGACCACGTTTTACAGTTTTTACCTTATTTTTCACCAGTCCTGACTTCACATTCTGCCAGTACTTCTTCATCCTTGCACTGACTTCTTTCTTCTGTTCTTCTGTGTAGGTTCTCTTTTTCTTCTTTTTCTTCTTCTTCTTCTTCACAAGTTCTTCCCCAGTCTCCTGGAAACCCTTGAACTACTTCACTTTTTGTCTAAATTTGTTTCTGTCCAGTATGTCCTCTTTTTCTACTCCTATCCTGGCCAGGTCGGTCCTTACTTCCCGAAAGCATTTTGGTTCCGTCTTCCTTGGGCTGAAGAAGCTGAAAATACTTTTTGTCAGTCGGTTGGTGTCCATTCTCTCTAGATGTCCATAAAATTGAAGCCTTCGCTTTTTCATCAATACGACGACTTCCTCTGTCTCCTGGTATAGTTCTTTGTTGGGTCTAAGTCTCCTCTCCCCACCTTTCATTTTCGAGCCCAAGATCTTCCGGAGCATTTTCCTCTCTTTCTTTCTGATGTTCTTTCTGATGTTCCCTTTCCAATCATGTCCAATATTTCTGCTGCGTATAAGCATTCAGGTCTGATGACTGTGTCCAGATGTCTTAATTTGGCTCCATATGACAAAGCTTTCTTGTTGTAGGTGCCTCTAGTGAGCTGATACGCTGTTTCCATTTTTCTCGCTCGTTCTATTAGAGCTAGCTTCTCTGATCCATTCTCTTGAACTATTTCTCCAAGATACTTGAAGCTCTTTACTCTTTTGACTTTCCCCTCTTTCAACTTTAACATTAATAATAATAATAATAATAATAATAATAATAATAATAATAATAATAATAATAATAATAATAATAATAATAATAATAATAATAATAACAATAATAATAATAACTTGAAATTCGGCAAAGAAAGATAATGAGGAAGATACTGGGGCCAGTCAAGGGAGGGGACACTTATAAAAGACGGCCTAACCAAGAGCTCTACAAGTACTGTGAAAGAATAACGAATGTAGCAAGGGAGAGACTCCTAGCATTCTATGGGCACGTCTACAGGATGAATCCTACCAGGTTGACCAACCGGATTCTCAGCTACTGGCAAAATAGGAAGACCAAGCCACCATGGTTGATCGAAGTGGATGAAGATCTACAGGAACTGGGAATAACAGAAGGAATCTTAAAGGATCGGACAGCACTCAGGAAGATGCTTAAACATAAGAAGTTCCAGGACAGACTACCAACAAAGAAGACTGGCGCCCTTTGGACAAAGGAGAGGAAGGAGCAGCACAGCCTGAGGATGCGCAACTACTGGGCAAACATCAAAGCCCATTCCAAAATGCAATAGTTGAATGTCGTGGTCCTTAGCTGACTATACGAAACAAGAAAGAGAATAATAATAATAATAATAATAATAATAATAATAATAATAATAATAATAATAATAATAATAATAATAATAATAATAATAATAATAATAATAATAATAATAATAATAATAATAATAATAATAATAATAATAATAATAATAATAATAATAATAATAATAATAATAATAATAACCACTATTAAAAGGGCTCCTCAGCTCTTGAAATTAGGAGACGAAAAATGAAAGAGAGTTAAGAGGTTTATGTGTTTGGGATAAACATTACAAGAGAATGCGTCAGAAAACGATGCCATTGAGCAGTTGGCGAGAAATATGGAAATGGGAATTCCACAAACAAGGAACACTTACAACAAAAAGATGCTATCGTATAGGGCCAAACTAGACATATTTTATAAATCTCAGTGTCTGGAAAAGGTGATCTTGTTGATATCGGGAAGAGAGAAAAATAATACTCAGAAAACGTAGAGGCCTAAATGTAAAAAATAGCGAGGGGAGAGTCAAATCTAACAAAGAATTGTATCAAAGAACTGAAGAATTGGTTCAATTGATAAGAAAGGAAAGGGTACAGTTTTACAGACATTTGTTGAAGACGGACAATAACAGACTGATTAAGATAATCTTTGAATTCTTCCCGAAAAGGAAGACGTAGCTGAAAGTGAGGTTAGACATGACGAAGGTAGGGGTCGCGGAAGATGATACAATGGAGAGAAATCTATTTAGACAACTCGCTCGTCAAAAAATTCCGCAGTTTTATGGGGTTGGCCCCGTTTTACGGTCGAATTCCCTTCCTGACCACAATCCTACGTCTAGGCATGTATTTATTACTAGCGAATGTACCCGTGCTTCGCTACGGTATTCTACATTGTATTCGAATATCGAAGTAAATAGTGTACATGCAGTAAATAAGATTGTTTTAAAATTGCATGTCTCTTAGCGTTATCCGAGAAAGAGCATGGGGAGGTCCCCGTATGTTGTTTCCAATGTAAAGTGTTTGTTACGGATTTGTGATATAACGGCAGGCTCACTTGCCTACTGCCATTCATAATCGAGTTGGGAAGTTTACATTATAATTACAGGCCCCATTGCCTACTACGCGGACAGAATCAATTTGGGGAGTTTTCGTTAAAATGGCAGCCCCCCTTTCCTACTTCCAGACAGATTACAGTTGAGGAGTTTCTATTATAATGGCAGGCAATTACCCTACTATCACTCGAAATTGACTTGTGCAGTTATCATTATAATGCCAGGCCCATTTTCCTACTGCCAGCCAGCTTACTGCCAGTCACACCAAGTTGGTGAGTTTCCATCAAAATAGCAGGCCACTATGCCTAATGCCAGTCACATATTAGATGAGGACATTACTTTATAATGGCGGGCACCCTTGCCTTCTGCCAAACACAATCGGGTAGGGGACTATTAAACAAAACTGCATGCTCACTTGCCTTCTGCAAGTCAAATCGAGAAGGGAACTATTCATTACAATTGTAGGCCTTCCTTACTAATGACAGTTACACAGGAGTTGGAGAAGGAACCCTTTCCTACTGCTAGTCAAAGTCGGTGTGGGGAGTACTGATTACAATAGCAGACCCACCCTTTCTTGATCGCTAAAATTCGACATCAGTGAATATATATAGATCGACATACGAAAGTATATGCGTGTTTACAATATTGAAGACCTTCATTTACAGATTAACTGCTACTAAACGTACGTCATATCGACAAAGGATTATACCAAAAGACACGCCGGATTTAGTGGCCTAAATGGCTGGTCCTATGATATGTCATCTATTCTTGGGTCAGATTGAGTTATAAACGTGGAACAGGGTAAAGGTTTTGTAAGATTATCTCACATTACATTACTTTTCGGATAATTATGTGACAGCTACATACATAGCATTTGGCTCACATATGGCTACTGGGTGGGCCAATTTTCGTGAAGAGTTTGATGATTCTGTATATCATATAAGTAATTGAAAGTATGAATTATGCATGTGAAGATTCCAAATTGACTTAACATCGATTAATAGAGAAAAATCAAACGTAAAAGGGATACAGATACGGCAAAAAGTCTTAAGACCAAGGTTGTAGATCATTCCAAATTGAACGGAAATTGTGCAATCCGTTATGTGATAGAAATTTCCGAAGGTCTGCACCATCATTAAAATTGCCTGCATATTTCGGTATATTCTTCGGGGATAAAAAGTGAGAAATTTAATGAACTTGGATGTTTTCTGTTCGTAACATTCTAAAACGTATAATTTTGTCAAATTTCAATTATCTTCTTTTCCTTCTGGCAGATTATGCCGCAATCTGGATTTTGGGCGAGGCGGGTAAAAATTAGGACTTTCAGGAAATTAAACCAAAAATTATGCAGATGGTCATTATTACCCCTTAAACGGAAAGCTGTACGAAAATTTCGCCAAAATAGTCAGTGTAGAGGCACACAGTCGTTACGATTTGATTTATATTGATAAGGAATCTGCTCCATGTAAAACAACTTTTGGGCTATGTCCGCTGGACTTAACCTGCAAAAGTGACCATTCATGATATCTCCCTTATTAATCCTCCTGACGAAAAAATGCACATGAAACAAAGGTTTAGAGGTGGAATTCCATCACGTTTGGTCGATTTCCAGTCAGGTTGGTCTTGTTCTGTATATATTGTGGAAGAGTAAAATCACCAATTCGGTTCCCTATAAACCGCCTGTCCATTCCGGAACAAGAAATGTTATTTACGTTTAAAACCTACCTTTGGACAGGTGGATGCTAAATATAAATTTAGGTTCGAATGTCTTCAGTAGTTTTCAAGTTTGAAGGAATAAGCTTTACACGCACCCGCTCGTGTCTTAAGTCTCCCTTATTAATCCTCGTATCGAAATGATGCACATGAGGAAAAAGGTTTAGAAATTAATTTCTACCAAGGTAGGTAGATTTCCATTAAGTTTGGTTGTGTATATTTTGTGGAAGTGCAAAATCACTGTTTCGGTTTCGTATAAACCCCCAGTCAGTTCAGGGATTTATAAACAATATTTGCCCTAAAACCTATCAAGGACAGGTGTATTCTAAATATGAGTCTTGGTGGAAATACATCCAGTAGTTTCTAGCACTCGCGTACATACGGCGTAATTAAGGAAGAAAATAATACAGTTAAGAATGTTGAAAGTAATAGAAAATGGATTATAACTGAGGACAGCCGGATAACGACAAATGTGTAAATGCCAAGTTAATGTATTAGAAAATCAAATGCCCCTCAATAAATTATGCTAGTGTGAGTTATGGATATAATAAAGCGGTAACAGAGGAGAAATTTAGGTCCAGTGATTCTTAGGTAAACAAATAATAAGAAGATGAATAATGGTGTTATTACTTAATCTATTCGAAGGCTGTTATAACCTCCAACGATATTTCGCCATTATCCCGCAGATAGGCCGATTGACGCCTCTCTTGCCTTCTACCCAAGGAACAACCACGAATTTAAAAGCATGATGAGGAAAATGGCAATACGTTACTTCCCTGTTGGCATGCAGTCAGAGAAGTTGCCATGGTAATCTGTAGGTTCGTTGTCGGTCTGTCGGTCACTCAATGCAGAGCATGATACCGGCGGAAAATTGTAAATTTCTCCGTCATGTGAAGAGTAAGGTAAATTATGAACATAACGAAAGTTGTTTATAATGAAGAGACGTTTCACGTACGGTAAACGAAGTTTACAGAAAATCAATAGTGTAAGAGAAAATGGAGGATAACCATTCTGGTTTTCCTATAAACCCCCCCGTCTCTTCAAAGACTTTAAAATGATATGCATATCGAAACCTTCCCCGGGATGAGATACTATAAATATGAAGTTTGGTTGAGATCTATCCAGCCGTTTCGACGTGATGGTGGAACAGACAAACAGACAAACAAACAGACACGAAACGTGAAAACCACCGATTCGGTCTTGAGTTGACCTAAAACGGAAAAATATCTGAAAAATTGGCAAAACAAAAGACATTACAGACAGCGAACGACCTACAATTTTATTTATATAGACTAGCGAATGCACCCGTGCTTCGCTACGGTATTCTACATTGTATTCGAATATCAAAGTAAACAGTGTACATGCAGTAAATAAGATTGTTTTAAAATTGCATGTCTCTTACCGTTATCCGAGAAAGAGCATGGGGAGGTCCCCGTACGTTGTTTCCAATGTAAAGTGTTTGTTATGGATTTTGTGATATAACGGCAGGCTCACTTGCCTACTGCCATTCACAATCGAGTTTTGAAGTTTACATTATAGCCAGCGAATGTACCCGTGCTTCGCTACGGTATTCTACATTGTATTCGAATATCGAAGTAAATAGTGTACATGCAGTAAATAAGATTGTTTTAAAATTGCAGGTCTCTTACCGTTATCCGAGAAAGAGCATGGGGAGGTCCCGGTACGTTGTTTCCAATGTAATGTGTTTGTTATGGATTTGTGATATAACGGCAGGCTCACTTGCCTACTGCCATTCACAATCGAGTTGGGAAGTTTACATTATAGCTAGCGAATGTACCCGTGCTTCGCCACGGTATTCTACATTGTATTCGAATATCGAAGTAAATAGTGTACATGCAGTAAATAAGATTGTTTTAAAATTGCATGTCTCTTACCGTTATCCGAGAAAGAGCATGGGGAGGTCCCGGTACGTTGTTTCCAATGTAAAGTGTTTGTTATGGATTTGTGATATAACGGCAGGCTCACTTGTCTACTGCCATTCACAATCGAGTTGGGAAGTTTACATTATAATTGCTGGCCCTATTGCCAACTACGCGGACAGAATCGATTTGGGGAGTTTTCTTTAAATTGGCAGCCCCCCTTTCCTAATTCCAGACAGATTACAGTTGAGGAGTTTCTATTATAATTGCAGGCAACCCTACTATCACTCGTAATTGACTTGTGCAGTTATCATTATAATGCCAGGCCCATGTTCCTACTTCCAGCCAGCTTACTGCCAGTCACACCAAGATGGTGAGTTTCCATCAAAATAGCAGGCCACTATGCCTTATGCCAGTCTCATTTTAGATGAGGACATTTCTTTATAATGGCGGGCACCCTTGCCTACTGCCAAACACAATCGGGTAGGGGACTATTAAACAAAACTGCATGCTCACTTGCCTTCTGCAAGTCAAATCGAGAAGGGAACTATTCATTACAATTGTAGGCCTTCCTTACTAATGACAGTTACACAGGAGTTGGAGAAGGAACCCTTTCATACTGCCAGTCAAAATCGGTGTGGGGAGTACTGATTACAATAGCAGACCCACCCTTTCTCGATCGCTATAAATCGACATCAGTGAATATATATAGATCGACATACGAAAGTATTTGCGTGTTTACAATATTGAAGACCTTCATTTACAGATTAACTGCTACTAAACGTACGTCATATCAACAAAGGATTATACCAAAAGACACGCTGGATTTTGTGGCCTAAATGGCTGGTCCTATGATATGTCATCTATTCTTGGGTCAGATTGAGTTAGAAACGTGGAACAGGGTAAAGGTTTTGTAAGATTATCTCACATTACATTACTTTTCGGATAATTATGTGACAGCTACATACATAGCATTTGGCTCACATATGGCTACTGGGTGGGCCAATTTTCGTGAAGAGTTTGATGATTCTGTATTTCATATAAGTAATCGAAAGTATGAATAATGCATGTGAAAATTCCAAATTGACTTAACATCGATTAATAGAGAAAAATCAAACGTAAAAGGGATACAGATACGGCAAAAAGTCGTAAGACGAAGGTTGTAGATCATTCCAAACTGAACGGAGATTGTGCAATCTGTTATGTGATAGGAATTTCCGAAGGTCTACACCATCATTAAAATTGCCTGCATATTTCGATATTCTTCGGGGATAAAGAGTGAAAAATTTAATGAACTTGGATGTTTTCCGTTCGTTACAGGCTAAAACGTATAATTTTGTCAAATTTCAATTATCTTCTTTTTCTTCTGGCAAATTATGCCGCAATCTGGATTTTGGGCGAGGCGGGTAAAAATTAGGACTTTCAGGAAATTAAACCAAAAATTATGCAGATGGTCATTATTACCCCTTAAACGGAAAGCTGTACGAAAATTTCGCCAAAATAGTCAGTGTAGAGGCACACAGTCGTTACGATTTGATTTATATTGATAAGGAATCTGCTCCATGTAAAACAACTTTTGGGCTATGCCCGCTGGACTTAACCTGCAAAAGTGACCATTCATGATATCTCCCTTATTAATCCTCCTGACGAAAAAATGCACATGAAACAAAGGTTTAGAGGTGGAATTCCATCACGTTTGGTCGATTTCCAGTCAGTTTGGTCTTGTTCTGTATATATTGTGGAAGAGTAAAATCACCATATCGGTTCTCTATAAACCGCCAGTCCATTCCGGAACATGAAATGTTATTTACGTTTAAAAGCTACCTTTGGGCAGGTGGATGCTAAATATAAATTTTCGTTCGAATGTCTTCAGTAGTTTTCAAGTTGTAAGGAATACACTTTACATGCACCCGCTCGTGAGTTAAGTCCGATGGGACTTGTACAGAAAAACGGTCCGTTAATGATATCTACCTTATTAATCCTCGTATCGAAATGATGCACATGAGAAAAAAGGATTAGAAATTAATTTCTACCAAGGCATGTAGATTTAAATTAACGTTGATTGTGTATATTTTGTGGAAGTGCAAAGTCGCTGTTTCGGTTTCGTATAAACCCCCAGTCAGTTCAGGGATTTATAAACAATATTTGCCCTAAAGCCTATCAAGGACAGGTGTATTTTAAATATGAGTCTTGGTGGAAATACATCCAGTAGTTTCTAGCACTCGCGTACATACGGCGTAATTAAGGAAGAAAATAATACAGTTAAGAAAGTTGAAAGTAATAGAAAATGGATTATAACTGAGGACAGCCGGATAACGACAAATATGTAAATGCCAAGTTAATGTATTAGAAAATCAAATGCCCCTCAATAAATTATGCTAGTGTGAGTTATGGATATAATAAAGCGGTAACAGAGGAGAAATTTAGGTCCAGTGATTCCTAGGTAAACAAATAATAAGAAGATGACTAATGATGTTATTACTTAATCTATTCGAGGGCGGTTATAACATCCAACGATATTCCGCCAATATCCCGCAGATAGGGCGATTGACGCCTTTCTTGCCTTCTACCCAAGGAACAACCACGAATTTAAAAGCATGATGAGGAAAATGGCAATACGTGACTTCCCTGCTGGCAAGCAGTCAGAGACGTTGCCATGGTAACCTGTAGGTTCGTTGTCGGTCTGTCGGTCACTCAATGCAGAGCATGATGCCAGCGGAAAATTGTAAATTTCTCCGTCATGTGAAGAGTAAGGTAAATTATGAACATAACGAAAGTTGTTTATAATGAAGAGACGTTTCAAGTACGGTAAACAAAGTTTACAGAAAATCAATAGTATAAGAGAAAATGGAGGAAATCTATTCTGGTTTTCCTAGAAACCCCCCGTCTATTCAATGATTTTAAAATGATATGCATATGGAAACCTTCCCCGGTATGAGTATACTCTAAATATGAAGTTTGGTTGTGATCCATCCAGCCGTTTCGGCGTGATGGTGGAAAAACCATTCTGGTTTCCTATAAACCCCCGTGTATTCAAAGATTGTAAAATGATATGCATATAGAATCCTTCCCCGGGATGAGTATACTCTAAATATGAAGTTTGGTTGAGATCTATCCAGCCGTTTCGACGTGATGGTGGAACAGACAAACAGACAGACAAACAGACACGAGACGTAAAAACCTCTGATTCGGTCTTGAGTTGACCTAAAACGGATAAATATCTGAAAAATTGGCAAAACACAAGAAATTACAGACAGCGGACGCCCTACAATTTTATTTGTATAGATTACGTGTTCCTTTGGTGGTTGGTAGTGAGGTTTACTGTATGTATATGAATAGGAGGGTGTTAAGACAAAAAATCAGTCCCCGAGCTAGAGGGATTGACTTTGCATAGTTAAAGTCCGTGGTTCGGAATTAGTGATTTTGAACTTACTCGAAATCCGACAAACCGCTCTATCCTCTTGAATGTGGTTTCGATATTTTTAAAACCATTTTTATCTACATATCGGGCATTTTACGAAATCATTTTTAAAGTATCTCCGCACGTCATTGCTCTCAACTATTTGCTACCGGCCGTGCGGTTAGGAGCGCGCAGCTGTGAGCGCGCATCCGGGAGATAGATGGTTCGAATCCCACTGTCGGCGGCCCTGAAGATGGTTTCCCGTGGTTTCCCATTTTCACACCAGGCAAATGCTGGGGCTGTACCTTAATTAAGGCCACGGCTGCTTCCTTCCCATTCCTAGGCTTTTCCCGTTCCATTGTTGCCATAAGACCTATCTGTGTCGGTGCGACTTAAAGCAAAGTAGGAAAAAAACATTCGCTATCTATTTTATTCATCAAGAGCGTGGTGGAAGGATTGCGTGATGGCAGCTTTGCAACGGATGGAGCCGACGGCTGCGAGAGACATGCAGTGATAGGCCAACATCTACACTAAATACTATCTCTCTGTAGCTGCAATGTCTTATCTATCGTATGATTGATAATATTTTTGTAGCATGTTTTATATTTGTTTCCTCAAGTGTTCTACTGTGGGCTTTAATGGTCTGTAAAAAGCATTAAATGATAATGATTCTTGCATAACTCCTTGTTTTTCTTAATCTGTTTATCCTCCAGGGTCGGTTTTTCCCTCGGACTTAGCGAGGGATCTCACCTCTACCACCTCTAGGGCAATGTCTTGGAGCGTCAGACATTGAGTCGTGCAATACAACTACGGAGGAGGACCAGTACATCGCCCAGGCGCCCTCACCTGCTATGTTGAACAGCGACCTTGAGGGGGGTGGTAAGACTGGAAGGGATATACAAGGAAGAGGGATGCAAGCGGCCGCGGCCTGAAGTTAGGTACCATCCCAGCATTTGCCTGGAGGAGAAGTAGGGAAAACACGGAAAACCACTTCGAGGATGGCTGAGGTGGGAATCAAAGCCATCTATACTCAGCTGACCTCCCGAGACTGAGTGGACTCCGTTCCAGCCCTCGTACCACTTTTCAAATTTCGTGACAGAGCCGTGAATGGAACCCAGGCCACCTGGGGTTGCAGACAATCACGCTAACCACTACATCACAGAGGCGGTCATTACATAACTCACCACGATAAATTAAACGAACCTTCGAACGGTGTGCTACCATATTGGAGTCCGGAGTTACGCTAATTTATATACTGTGGGTAAAATAAGTACTCATACTCTGCACGTGCGGCTTGCCACGTATCTCTAGTAAAAACACAAATACATGTCCCAGTACATGAATTATATTTCTTAATGAAGTGTGAAGATAGAATACGGATAGAAATTTTGCAGGCTTTACAACAAAATAGAACGTATATAATTTTCTACCCGCAATATTATTATTCCTACATGTAGAAACACTGTCCTCAAACACACAGAGTTGACTATCTATACTTCGTATGCATACCCTGGGCATCTATAACTGCTTGAAACATTCACAACATGGAGCTTACAAGGTTTGATGTGGTTTCGCCATCAGTTTTCTATTTTTCCCTTTTCAGATGATCAAAGAAGTCTTCTTTCGATGAGCATGTCCGTTTCCTTCCTACCTGTCCCAATAATTCCAATAGGTTTTATTATAGGATGGATGTCTGAGGACTGTGGAAGCGTTGGAAGTTGCTCGCGAAAATTATACAACAGCCGTCCTTTTGTTAAACGAGCTGTATGCTTGGGATCGTAATCTTGTTGGAAAACAAACGAGTCCTCGGGATTTAATTTCACAAAACTGGCCAGCAACTTAACAAGGAGTATGTTCGCTTATGCTGTGGCATTCATATCATCGCCAACGAAAAACAGTTATTTTATCTCAGCGTAGCTCACGAGTCCTCACACCATGATATAAACTCCGCCATGCTTGACAGTGGTACAATGTTCTTAGGGTCAAACTATTGATTTTGTTTACGCCACTCATATCTTCGTCCATCAGATCCAAAAAGGTTGCTCTCATCCGAGAATATAACCTTCTTTCACTATTCCATGGGTTTGTTGAGATATGTGCGAGCAAACTCCACTTTTTTCACCGTATTGCGCTGTTCAATTAATATACGTTTTCTTGTCACTCTGCCTTTTTAGGCCCGCTTCGTGAATGTATTTCCTTATGGTTTGAGGTGCTACTACCTTGCGTGTTGCCATCGCGACGCCTTCAGCAAGAATTCGGGCGACCACGCTCGAGTTTTTGCGCGCTTGTTGTACTACATATCAAGACTCTTGTTCACTCAGAGGTGTAGCATGTCCAGACTTTCACATATTTGCCATAGACCTTGTTCTTTTGTGTTTGTTCACAAAATACTGGACAGAAGCATGCGAGCCAATCGTAGTTCTATTCATGTACACTCTTCTATTAGTTCCAGGATACTAATACTCACTGTTATGCTGAATACACGATGAATGATTTGTTTTCAGCTGTCAGTCTGCAAGGTTTACTTGCCATACATGACTACGATATAATTGTATGGAAATATCTTTTGTGTGCCGTTAAACAATACTTTTGTTATAAATCAAGGAGTATAGTGCGTACACCCACTGTACGCCAAAACTAATTACATCAAACTGTAGTGCATGTGTTGTGTTAGTATAAATCGCTTACCAATAATCCCCGTTTGTGTATCGTTTGAAACCATACAAGTATGAATACATATTGTACCCACTGTGTATGCTGCAGGGCTATATTAGTACCGGTGCCTACAGATTGTGTCATTAACAATAAGCTAAATTTAATTTCGTGTGGCTATTTCTAGCCGAGTGCAGCCCTTGTAAGGCAGACCCTCCGATGAGGGTGGGCGGCATCTGCCATGTGTAGGTAACTGCGTGTTATTGTTGTGGAGGATAGTGTTATGTGTGGTGTGCGAGTTGCATGGATGTTGGGGACAGCACAAACACCCAGCCCTCGGGCCAATTGAATTAATCAATGGAGGTTAAAATCCCCGACGCGGCTGGGAATCGAACCCGGGACCCTCTGAACCGAAGGCCAGTACGATGACCATTGAGCCAACGAGTCGGACATTAATAATAATTAAAGAGGAAGGATAAAATTAGAATGCATTGCTAAGTGTGTGGCCAAAATAGAATTTAAAATTTCGTATGAAGAAAATAGAATGGATCACTAGTATCAAAAATTCACCTGCCTAAATTGAAATATACAAAAACAAAAGAATTAAAAATTCCAAAAAAATCAATTAATTAAGTGATATATTACCAGTAATAGCGGTAGAAAATGAGAGCGTGAAGGCGCGAATTCACAAACTGGAAAAAGCTTATCACGCAACAATGACTATATGCAACACAATTCAGTATTCAGCAATGCTAAATTGAGACACATCAAAACTATAAACCTTCCAGCGGCTCTATATGCAACAGAGTATTTAAATTCCTTCTCATAAAGAAGAATAAAAGAATACGCAAAACACAAAGGAGAATCGCAAAAAAAAAAAAAAAAAAAATTAGGGGACGTGTTTGAGAAAATAGCATATACTACTTGAGACCGGAACAACATTTATACAAATCATCAGAGACGTACTACTGTATAAATATTCTTTGGTCAATTGTACAGAATGGACAAAGACCGATTAAGAAAAAAAAATTGAACACTATGAAAGGAAAGAAACCAAACGAGCATTTTTCAAAGAAGCCAAAGAAGATTTGGAACTATTCAACACTAAAAAAGTTCAAATAGCAAATTGAAAATAATTTAGCAAAGCATTATTTGATGGCAAATTTTCAGAGAACTTCAAGAAGGAACCAGGCAGTAAGTGTACGGAAGAAAGGAAACAACAACAATGTGAAAGGATGAAGAATTTTGGAAAGACAAGAAGAAGAATGCTGCTTCATTTTGTCCCAAGATGGCGTAATTGAAAGTATGAATAATAATAATAATAATAATAATAATAATAATAATAATAATAATAATAATAATAATAATAATAATAATAATAATAATAATAATAATAATAACAATAATAATAATAATTTGTTTTATATCCAGCTAACCACTTTCACCCTTCATAGAGACGTAAACATGGCTGACGCTTGTCCTGTAGAGTTCTTTTTCGTGCCATTAAATCTAACGACATGAGGCTGGCGTGTTTGAGCACCGTCAAACACCAACGGTCTGAGCTGGAATCGAACCTGCCAACCTGAGATCGGAAAGCCAGCTATTGAGTCATCTGATTTTGTCATACCCCGGTCCAACTCTTGTGACTAGACACACTGGTCGTTCTTATTTACAATTAACACTGTAGTGATATGTGTTATCTAGAAATTAATTTCGATTATAGAACTCATGTTTCAGAATATTTACTTTACGTCGCACCGACATACACAGGACTTATGGTGACTAGGGGGCAGTGAAGCTCTAGAAGTGGAAAGGAAGAGACGGTGGTCTTTTTTAAGGTTTGCCCGGTTTCAACCGGGCCAGGAACGGAATGAATCTAGTGGCGAGGATAGGAATTGTGCCGGCTGCCGAAGCCTGTCACACTCCTATGAGGCTATGATTAACGACTGACAGATGAAATGAAATGATACTAGAGAGTGTTGCTGGAAAGAAAGGTGACGGGGAAAACCGGAGTACCCGGAGAAAAACCTTTCCAACTTCTGCTTTGTCCAGCAAAAATCTCACATCGAGTGAGAAGGATCTGAACTATGAAACCCAGCAGGGAGATACCGGCGCGCTGCCACCTGAGCCGCAATGGATTTCTTCTTTTTCTTCTTTATCTGTTTACCCTCCAGGGTCGGTTTTTCCCTCGGACTCAGCGAGGGATCCCACCTCTATCACCTTAAGGGCAGTGTCCTGGAGCGTGAGACTCTGGGTTGGGGGATACAATTGGGGAGGATACCAGTACCTCGCCCAGGCGGCCTTAACTGTTATGCTGAACAGGGGCCTTGCGTTCGGATGGGAAGATAGGAAGGGATAGACAAAGAATAGGGACGGAAGCGCAGTGGCCTTAAGTTAGGTACCATCCCTGCATTTTCCTGGAGGAGAAATGGGAAACCAAGGAAAACCACTTGGAGGATGGCTGAGGTGGGAATCGAACCCACCTATACTCAGTTGACCTCCCGAGGCTGAGTTGTCCCCCGTTCCAGCCCTCGTACCACTTTTCAAATTTCGTGGCAGAGCCGGGAATCGAACCCGGGCCTGCGGGAGTGGCAGCTAATCACACTAACTACTACACCACAGAGGCAGACTGCAGAGGCTTTCACTCATCTTTATTACAGATACAATTATTTCGAGCCATCGGAAGGAATGCCACAGATCTCGACAGCGTACCTATACTGTGGTCCACTAATTGCAGTAATTATTATTGCTCCAGCTCACTCGCTCTGTTAACCGCTGTTTTAATCCCTGTATTATTTTGCGAATGCGATCTACTGCCGGATTACCTATTAATTGCCTCATTATGGGGGAATTATTTCAACATGAGAAAGTCCAATGGCTAGTTACCTGTTATTGTACAGTAATATTGGATTGCAGTACTGCTCCATGGATAAATCGTTAGCGGGCTGACCTTTGGTGAGAGGGGTCCCGGGTTCGATTCCCAGCAGGGTCGCGAAATTTAACCATATTTGCTTAATTTCGCTGGCATGGGGCTGAGTGTATGTGTCATCTTCATCACCACTTCATCCTCATCACGACGCGCTTGTCACCTTCAAGGGTGAAATCAAAAGACCTGAATCTGGTGAGACGAACTTGTCCTCGAACACTCCCGACAATAACAGCCATACGCCATTTCATTTTTGTAAATGTTTGGATGGGAATTTAAATCGACTATTTGACTAAAGTGAACTCATTAATACGGCTTCATAAACAATGTCTGCCGCAGATCTATCTAAGTCTATATGGTCTGACATGGTGGTTAACCGGTTCGAGTCGTCCTGGTGGAAAAA
Organism: Anabrus simplex; assembly: GCF_040414725.1. Lineage (NCBI taxonomy): Eukaryota > Metazoa > Arthropoda > Insecta > Orthoptera > Tettigoniidae > Anabrus > Anabrus simplex. Next base: position 47,996,987 of record NC_090270.1, read on the forward strand.
AAGAATGCCACCATGAAAATGCTGGCAAGCTGAGTAGGACAGATATTACCGAGCAAGTGGCCACACAGTTTGTGTCACGTGAGGACACGTGTGAAAATGGGAAACCACGGAAAACCATTTTCAGGGCTGCCGACAGTGGGGTTCGAACCTACTATCTCTCGAATACTGGATACTGGCCGCACTTAAGCGCGTTAAAACTTGAGCGCCACCTTGGTGTTATTCGACAGGGTTGGGCTATGTGACAACACCAGGTTTCACACACTCCCTACCTCATTCTCAACATTAACAGCCCAATTCCAGACGTGCAGGTCGCCCATGAGCGTCAAATAGAAACATCTGCTACAGGCAGCATCTCCTTGGACAATCCCGGCACTAAAAGCCATATGGTAAGGGTGTAAGGAATAGATCTTCGTTTCCTTCTTCTTTGTCTCCATCTTCCTACTTATGGAGAGACTCCTTTTCTCTATCTTGTTTCTCGACTTTCGATTATGTTAATATCTCGAGGAGCAAGTTCCTCGAGACACACTATCCAACAAAATTTAAGTCAGCCTGAAGACTATTCGTCTTGACTTCTTCTCCCTTCCTCCTCCTAAGGTGTTAGTGGTGATTATTGTTTTAAGAGGAAGTACAACTAGGCAATCATCCTCTATACAACACTAATCAGAGGGAAAAATGGAAGGGATCCGTTCACTTCGAAAAATGAAGGTATCAGACCAAAAGGTACACTAAGGCGTGAAAATGAAAGACTCCCTAGGCTTTGTGTGCTCTAATATAGTCGGGGTCGGAAAAGAACAAGAGTTCACCAAGGGAGGTCGGATAGGACGGATGACAGGTGGAGCCTGGCACAAGTAAGTGGAAGCAGGTAAGGGTCCCGTGGCCGCCAACCCACGATCGCAAGTAAAGAGCCCCTGGGGCCCTTTCCAGTCGTCTCTTACTACACGCAGGGGATAGCGTGGGTGTAATTCTGCCACTCCCACCACAAGGTGTTCCTCTTTTTATTCCTCTTCCTCCTCCACCTCAGAGCAGGCGACCACTTTCAAGTAAGTTTTCGTGTTCTGTGTTTCCAGAAACTACTTCTTCTACCACTCTCCCCACATGTGTGCTGTTGTGGGTGCGAACTGTATCGTCATGTACATTAAGCCTTGTCTTATGGCCGAATACCCTTTCCGAAGCAAATCCTATTGCGTGCCTCTGCGGTGTTTGGTACTGTGGTGTGTTATGAACAGGAGAGTGTTAGGAAAAACACAAATACCCAGTCCCCGAGCCAGAAGAATTAATCGGACGCGATTAATACCACCTACTTAGGTAGGAATCGAGTCTGGGACTCTGTGAAATACAGGCCTTAACGCTGACCATTCAGCAAACGAGTCCGACTCGATGTATCCAGAATCATGGATGTCAAACCATCATCTGTGGTTCGGCGCCCAGAAAAATCTTCTGCGCTCAAATGCACATTTTCCTTCTACTTTGCTATCTAAGATCAGCTGTATCGTGGAGTATTTTGTCATTGCTCCAGCAAAACCAGCTCTGTGACCCTTAGGTATTGGAGGAAAATTGACACGTAGCATATATCTCTTCAGGAATGAGAATTATTTGAGTATCATCACACAGTAACGACCCTTAGACGACAGAATCCTACCAGCCAAAGTTTTAAGCGGAAATATTTTCACCCAGGGATTTTCGCAGGCACAATGACGATTGATCATTTTGAAAGCTGTGTCTGAAATAAGTTTTTTCATTCTTCTTTTGAGGATTAAGGCATAAGGGAGTTCTTTGTACTTGGTGAAGTAGTTTGCCCATAGGATCTTGAATATTTTACAGTTCCTCTCTATTTCAAAGGTCTAATGTCGGTTCAGGCTTTTAGTGACAACTCTTAGACACTCAATGGCTGCGTATTCTTACCGACTCATTCATATGCAGTATCTGAAGATCACATTTTTCTACAAAGAAACTCATCCCTATACTGCCGTAAATATGATTGTAGTACCCTCTCTGTTTTAGAGAAAATCCTTCAGTGTTAATAATAATAATAATAATAATAATAATAATAATAATAATAATAATAACAATGAAAGTGGAAATAACAGGACAAATCACATACACCATCAGAAAAAGAAGATTGAACTTCTAAGGTCACCTGATCAGGATGGATAACAATTGGCTAACAAAGAAAATACTAAATCTCGGAATATCTCTAAAATATCACAACTTACAGAAATAAACAAAGATCTTCAGAAAATTGGTATTGTGCCGTCTTATGGGTGCAGTATAAATGAAGAAATCTTACAAGAGAGAAGAAATTCAGAAATCTCTTAAACAAACACAAATTTGCTGATCAACCTACGAGACAAACTGCAGGATGGACGGAAGAACGCAAGAAGGAGCACAGAGAAAGGATGAAGTGATTTTGGAAAGACAAGAATAAACGTTGTGCTAAATAATTTCACACGCGCGTCTTATTTGGACATAACGAATCAAAAAGTGAAAATGAAAACGCAGAACCTGTTTCTAGTCATTCGACTGGGTCGGGAATGAAATGAACGAAGCCCGCATCTAGGGGCGAGGATAGGAATTGTGCCGGCTGCCGAAGCCTGTCGCACTCATCTGGGGCAATGATTGATGACTGACAGATGAAATGATATTGGAGAGCTTTGCTGGATTGAAAGATGACAGGTAAAACCGGAGTACCCGGAGGGACCTGTCTTTCCTCCGCTTTGTCCAGCATAAATCGCACATGGAGTGACCGGGATTAGAAACACGGAATCCAGTGGTGAGAGGCCGTTGTGCTGCTGCCTGAGACACGGAGGCTTATACAAATAATAATAATTCTTATAATGTAATAGTTTACGTCTCACTAACTACACAACTTTATACGGTTGTCGGAAATCCAGGATGCAGAAATTTATCCCTCAGTAGTTCCTTTACGTGCTAGTAAATCTACCGACACGGGGCTGACCTATTTGAGCACCTTTATATACCGCCGGACTGAACCAGGATGAACCTGTCCTGTTGGGTTCAGAAGGCCAGCGCCTGAATCGTTTGAGCCACTCATCCCGATGCGAGTGTTAATCGTACGTCGTCTTCTCTTACGTCAAATACTTGGGTCAGTGTCTTCATTACTAACCCATGGTGTGCCTGTTCTTGTTTCCTGTTGGTCTGTATTCCGTTCTATAATAGGGAAACCTTAATGATAATTGAGCTGTGTTGACTCTAAACTTTACAGAGAATAAGTATGTTCTGAAATACCTTTTTCCAGACTCAGACGGTTGAGGCGCTGGCCTTCTGACCCCAACTTGGCAGGTTCGATCTTGGCTTAGCCCGGTGGTTTTTGAAGATGGTCAAATACGTCAGCCTAGTGTCGGTAGATTTACCGGCACGTAAAGGAAATCCTGCGGGACAACATTGCGGCACCTAGGAGTCTCCGAAAACCGTAAACGTAGTTAGTGAGGTGTAAAGGCAATAAAATTATTATTATACCTTTTAGCACAATACAAGACTAAATAAATCTTCATTGAGTACCACGTAAATTATTAGACTTTCATGATATCGCCAGTCTTCTGGAACAGGATCAGCCCGCATTATTTTAAGGCGACACTCCGGAGATTAAAATAGATATTTCGGTCATTTTGGTGAATTTTTTTATGACTGAAATTGAAAGGACTGAGTTCCTTTTGTTTTGTCACGAAGTTATTCCACTAAATTCAAACAATATATTATGTAATAAAGCTTTGTTTGCCAATTGCAATCGTACATGGAAATCCCATTTCCTCCCATAATATTCTGCCAAATGTGACAAAATTTGTATGGTATATGTATCAGAGCTATATTAAGAATTCTGCGTATGGAACTTTTGATTGCAGAATATTTTCAAATAGTAGAGACTTTTAAGTCCAAAATTTTAGAACGTAAAAATTACACAAAGTTCATTACGATATTATCTCCTTATATGTACAGTTGAATCGATACGTAGTGCTTTCAAGAGAAGTATTATCTATCTAATTACGAATTTACATTAACATGTTAATTAAATTTCACGAGACCAATGGAATTAAATTTTCAACGTTCGAACCCACTATTTCCCGAATGCAGGCTCACACAGCTGCGCGACCCTAACCTCACGGTCAACTCGCTCGGTACCTTGGTTTAACATAAATCTAGGCACACTTGATAAGGAAATAATATCAGTAATAATGTTAGTACGAATCCTTAGCTGTATTGTCAATCTAGTCTTCGGTTAGTAGGGTACCGGGTTCGATTCCCGGCTGGGACAAGAAAATCTCGTCTGTCCACGAGAAAGGCTTCTTATACAATGACTTTTTGAAATTTAGACGTTATAATAGAAGGTGAAATGGTACGTTCATTCGTCACCAGATGGCTCCCCGAACGTGGCACAGCGCTAGCGTTCGATGCGGAAGCTGACCGAACCATCAAAATCAGTCTAAGAGGGTCACATAACGTGTGTACGTAACATATGGCATTGACACAAGCCTGGAATGAAACATCTGACGATGAGGAACGCACGACTTTCGAAAACACCGAGACGAAATAACAATAGTGAAGGGACAGGGAAGAGAGCTACCTACGTAAATCCGTAATGGCTGGCAACCAGGTGTCATGTCTGCAAATGAGTTAGTTCATCAATGTAGAAAAGGATAAGCACAAATGAAAAAATGACAGAAAGCTTTCAACTCTGTGGATGCAAGAAAGAAGAAAAAAGTAAATGGATGAAGAAATACAGGAGAGACCTAAAATCTAGAAAGGAGACAATAAGCATAATAAAATTTATTTATGTGGACAATAGATGGCCTAAAAATAATAATAATAATAATAATAATAATAATAATAATAATAATAATAATAATAATAATAATAATAATAATATTCATCTGTCGGAATATTCGCTTATGTCACATGTGGTGACAACTGACAGCCAACAATGTCATTTCAGCGTTCTAGGGCCATAATTCATTGGGTCCATTTCCACTGGAGTGCGGGTAATGGGTTTTAGTTGATATCAAATGTTGGGCGGGCCAGTATGGTCCCGCCTGAGTAAACATTAACGGCTTACATCACGCTGAAGGGCATTTGAGTGATAGAGAATCTCGCTGAGACCCACGGGCTCGTAAAGTAAGTTTACTGCTCTGGCCATATTCTCTCCTTTTATAGACACAATCAATCAACTGGAGTGATGTTCTGCGTTGAAATGACCTATATACAGCGTCATTTTGACTGATAATGATAAATACCAATCTTGATGGCGATTCATTGTATTTTCGTTGCAATCCATAGTTCATAATCCAGGGATATAGCTTTTTGTGACGGTTTGTTGTGACATTTCCTTGATAGAAGACTCAGTTGGATTGCTTTTCAAATCATTGCTATACAGTTACATTCCAAATTATTATTAATCTAATATTTCGGATACAGAACAAAACCCTATCTACTTTGATTTCTTATGTTTATGGTGTTATAATTGGAAACAACGGAAAACCATCTTCAGGTGTACGAACGTTCGAACCCACTATCTCCCGAATGCAGGCTCACACAGCTTTGCGACCCTACCGCACGGTCACTCGCTCGGTACCTTGGTTTAACATGAATCTAGACAGACTTTATAAAGAAATAATATCAGTAATATGGTAGTACGAATCCTTAACTATATTGTCAGAGTACTAGTCTTCGGTTAGTAGGGTACCGGGTTCGATTCCCGGCTGGTACGACGATTTATTTTATTATTCTGGGTCGAAGACTGGGTGTTTGTGTTCCTGTCAATATGCGTCTTCTCTTCATCAACATACAACACACCGCACTATCAATCACCACAAGAACACACAATAATGCAAATCACTCCACATACGTTTTATGTTTGGAAGGGCAGCCGAATGTGAAACTAGGTCAAATTCAGAACAAGAGCAAGCCACAATAAAATCAGACCAGACAGGAATAATAATAATAATAATAATAATAATAATAATAATAATAATAATAATAATAATAATAATAATAATAATAATAATAATAATAATACATACATACATACATACATACATTATCATTATAGACTGTTATGCCTTTCAGCGTTCAGTCTGCAAGCCTCCGAGAATTTACTAAACGTCGCCACAATCCTCGATTTCCAACTAGTGTTGTGGCCTCATTTAGTTCTATACCTCTTATCTTTAAATCGTTAGAAACCGAGTCTAACCATCGTCGTCTTGGTCTCGCTTTACTTCTCTTACCCTCCAATAACAGAGTCCATTATTCTCCTAGGTAACCTATCCTCCTCCATTCGTCTCACATGACCCCACCACCGAAGCCGGTTTATGCGTACAGCTTCATCCATCGAGTTCGTTCCTAAATTAGCCTTTATCTCCTCATTCCGAGTACCCTACCAGCACTCCACGCTAATTTTACTAGTCTATGGAGCCATTTCATCCCTGCCTTCCCACTATACTTCACAATTTCAGGTCTAATTTCATCTATTCCTGCTGCCTTATGACAATGGAGTTTATTTACTATCCTTTCCACTTCCTCAAGCATAATTTCACCAACATCATTTTCCTCCTCCCCATGAGCTTGGCTGTTTGCAACACCACCATGATGATTTCCTTTTACACTGAGAAGATGTTCAAAATATTCCCTCCACCTCTCCAGTGATTCCCTGGGGTCTATTATGAGTTCACCTGAATTACTCAAAACACTGTTCATTTCCTTTGTCCCAACCTTCCTAAGATTTTTTATTACTGTCCAGAAAGGTTTCCCTGCTGCTTCACCTAGCCTTTCCAGGTTATTACCAAAATCTTCCCATGACTTCTTTTTGGATTCAACAACTATTTGTTTCGCTCTGTTTCTTTCATCTACGTACCAATCCCTGTCTGCCTCGGCCATTGTTTGGAGCCATTTCTGATAAGCCCCGTTTTACGTTTACAGGCTGCTCTCACTTCATCATTCCACCAAGATGTTCGCCTTTTCCCATCTTTACACACAGTTGTTCCTAGGCATTCCCTTGCTGTTTCTACTACAGCATCCCTGTATTCCACCCATTCGCTTTCTATATCCTGTACCTGCTTACTGTCTACTGTTCGAAACTTCTCACTAATCATATCCATGTACTTCTGTCTAATTTCCTCGTCCTGGAGATTTTCTATCCTTATTCGTTTGCAGACAGATTTAACTTTCTCTACCCTAGGCCTAGAGATACTTAGTTCACTACAGATCAGATAGTGGACTGTATCATCGAAAAATCCCCGAAAAACTCTTACATTCCTAACATATTTCCTGAATTCAAAGCCTGTTAAGATATAGTCAATTATGGATCTGGTACCCCTAGCCTCCCATGTGTAGCGGTGCATAGCCTTATGCTTGAAGAATGTATTCGTAACAGCTAAACCATACTAGCACAGAAGTCCAGCAAACGCTTCCCATTCCCATTAGCTTCCATATCTTCCCCACATTTACCAATCACCCTTTAGTATCCTTCAGTTCTATTCCCAACTCTCGCATTGAAATCGCCCACTAGCACTATTCTATCCTTGCTGTTGACCCTGACCACGATGTCACTCAATGCTTCAGAAAACTTGTCAACTTCATCCTCATCTGCACCCTCACATGGTGAATACACGGACACAATTCTTGTATTATTCCTCCCACTGACAAATCTACCCACATCATTCGCTCATTTACGTGCCTAACAGAAACTATGTTGCGTGCAATGGTATTCCTGATAAAGAGCCCTACCCCAGACTCTGCCCTTTCTAACACCCGTCAAGTACACCTTATCATCTCCTATCTCTTCCTCATTATCTCCCCTTACCCGAATATCACTTACTCCTAGCACATCCAGATACATCCTCTTTGCTGACTCAACCAGTTCTACCTTCTTTCTTCCATAAGCCCCATTAATACAGATAGCTCCCCATCGAATTCCATTTCGTTCGCCAAGTCGTTTCCAAGGAGTCCCTCACCTGTCAAATGGGAGTGGGACTCCATTACTCCCATAGGTCCGAGGCTTGCTTAAAGTGTTCTGAGCTCGGTGAATTCATGAAGCAGGATGCTGCCCTACTTGCACATAGTCCAAGTGTGGATCTCTCCTCTAACGGGTTATGGACCACCGGTGAATTGTATAGTCCTAGCCGCCTGAGCACAAGGAGGGCCACGACTCAGAATATGTCCGACATGCCCACTCCCATTCCATAGCAACTGGTATCCCGACTCTCAGGACCACTTACTAGGCCACTCAGCCGTTGCTCATGGTTCACGAACTAGGACGTGGCTACAGTAACCCACAAATATGAACCATATAATAATAATAATAATAATAATAATAATAATAATAATAATAATAATAATAATAATAATAATAATAATAATTGTACCGGGCGGTACACCTCCACGCCGCTAATTCAAACTTTGCGCCAGTTGAAACTCCTCTGCTGGAGGAAGTCTGAACTTTATCTATTGTGTTAATTTTCAAGTTTCTCAGAAGATGTCACTACTTGGAAATTTTGAAGTTTCTGAACTGGGTCGTTTTCGACGTAGTTTTGTTTTGCCTGTAGTAAGAAGTGTGAACATTCTCTTCTAGAGGACACTACTGAAGAACTACAATTGTGCACCCTGGTGCGAAGTGAAAGAACTATGTTTTTGGAGAAAATTTGAATTCATAAGTTTGTTCTTTGTTAAATTTCTTGCAGTCATGGTTTAAGTTGGCAATATTAACCCTTTCTTTCCCCTTGTTTTGAATTTAGCCAATCCCGAATTTCTCGAATGAATTTTCCACCAATAATGTGTTTCTTCTTCATCTTGTGTAGGGATTTTCTTGGTTAACCAATAAAATTCTTGTGGGAGGGTGTTCTCATTCCTGAAACGCCTCGAACTTTCCGCGAGAGTATATAAACTGCTGATTTTAGGGTCTCTGCGCCACTTCAGTAACATCTTTCAGTGTGTACAGTACGCAGCAGGGTGCGGGAAGCGCCTCTTTCTTCGGGCAGCAGTTCATCCACAAGGTAATGGCCGTTTAATAACTTATTTTCTTGCTAGCTCAGCACTTTAACTCTCGGGGCAGGTCCGAAGCCTTTTACCATGTAACTTCCCTTAAAATGTAAAAACACTTGGTATCTATTCTATCTTTTTAAACTACATATCGGGATAGATAGTGCTTAACCCTCTCGAGCTCCCACTCATATTGCATTGAGGTGAACTTATTTTCAAAACCTTTCTTCCTTAACGTAATGTAAATTGTTTCCTTCTATAAGTCACCTCTTTAGTATGGGATTAGCCCTTGCATTAGCGGCCTAGAGCCAGATTAGGTTTTAAACAAAATGTATTAGGAGTGCAAGTACGCCTCCTCTCAAGTTGGTATTTTTGAGGCCATGTAATTTTCATGTTTCTTTACTTAATAGGCCTCAGTAGGTTGGGTATTTTACCCCTGTGTTTATGTCCTTAGAGGACAACTTGAAGGTGGAGTTTGGTGTGGCCTTTGATAGGCTTAAATTTTAAGAGCGAGTTGCTCTTTCTTGAAAAAGTGCGTTGTTGTATGCCTCGAGGAGGCTTTACCGTGTAAAGAGGAGCAAGTGCTCCTAGGCATGTTTGGGGTCTTCTGCCCCTTTGTTGACTTCTGTATATCGTAAGGTTGGGCTTATAGCTCAAGAACTGGGTGTCTGGCTCTCGGAGCCCAAATCCTGTAATCTCTGTAATTGTACCTTTTCGAATTGTGTTTCGGCTACTGTGTACCTGTTCAATTTGTTATTTCTTATGCTTGATTTTGAAAAGAAAATATAACCTTGTTAAATTTTACCTTAACTTTAATTTCGTAGTTTTAGACCCGTTCACCCCCGCACCTTCTTTCACCTCTGCTGTTCCACAGATACCTCGGAATAATAATAATAATAATAATAATAATAATAACCATGAGAATTGGGACATCACCGTTTGTTCATCTAAAGGGGAAATCCGGTACAGGAAACACTGAGCGCAAAATTTTAAGGGAAATTCTAGCCCAAAACTCATAATTGAGCAACACAGGGTTTCAAACAAACTAAAAAACAAACAAAACGTAGATATTCACACTGGCATTAGGAAGCACAGATTTTATGGTTAGACTCAAAATCAAATAGGCGAATTTTCTGAAAACAAGAGTAAATCCAAAACGGGCAATCTGAAATGGATCGGTAAAACTGAAATACTTCAAATTGGCAGAAATCACAGAAGAAGACATCGAAAAAAGAGGGATATCTATATCTAAAATTCACAAATTGTAAGATGACCAGAAAGCCAAATCGAAGAAAACAACTATAACAGTTTCGAACAAAGAGAAAAAAGAAGTCCATAGTAGCGGAATGAGCACAAAGGCAGGCAAACAAACTCATCTACGTGCTTTGTGTAGTGCTAAATTTGCTTAATCGCAACAGTTAATTCATCTTATTATTTTTCTTGTTCTTTTACCGCTTTTCTCCCACACACGTGGGATCGTGGATGTGAACATGTGGATTTGGTACTGTTTTAAGGCCGGATAACCTTCCTGACTCCAACCCTATGTGGAGGGATGTTCTCACTTTTGCTTGTTTCTGTGGTGGTGTTCGCGCAAACAAAACACGCAGTCCCAGGGGGAGAAGGATTAATTGGAATCGAATAAAATCCCAGACCCCTCCGTGAATCGAACTCGAGGTCCTCTGAACCGAAGAACTCAGCGCTGACTATTCAGCCGAGGAGTCGGACTATTTGCAACTAATTATTCACGAGAAACTGTAGGAAAACTTTATTTTACTCAAGAGTCATGGAGAAGAACTGAAATCATGTAAGGAAGTTATTGAGAGCCTTAAATCAGAGAACTGTGCATTAAAGAACAAGATCAGCAACTTACAGCAACAAATAGATGACCTAGACCAATATGGAAGGCGGAATACACTGGAAATACATGGAATTCCTGAAACGCCAAATGAAGATGTGATCTCCTTAGTGAAAAATGTAGGTCGGGCATTAGATGTTACTGTGACTGATAATATGATCGACACATGTCATAGGTTAAAAAAGCCAGTAAGTCAACCTCACGCAGGAGTTATCGTGAAATTTGTTAGAAGATTTGATAGGGATATGTTTCTCCAGAGGCGTAAGATTAAACGTAACTTGAGCTGTGCTGACATTGGACTTACCTCTGGGGGGCCTGTCTATGTCAACCAAAATCTCACTTTAAACAGAAGGATTATTTTCAGTGAAGCGAGAAAGGTGAAAACGGAGAGAGATTTTGCATATTTGTGGGTGGATAATGCAGGAAATATTAAACTTAGGAAGAAAGCAAGTGACACTTATGTATATACTCTTAGAACGACTGATGATGTTAAGAATTTGGCATGGTATAGATGGCTGTAAGGGATAAATTCTTATCATTTTACTATCAGAATGTTAGAGTGTTGAACACCAAAATAAGTGACATATACACAAGTGTCCTTGCTAGTAATTATGACGTAATTATGGTTACAGAGTCATGGTTGACGAAGAACGTATATAATGGAGAAATATTTGATACAAGATATAATGTTTTTCGGCGGGATCGTGTTCATAAAAAGGGTGGTGGTGTTTTGAGAGCTGTTGCCAATACTTTTAAATCTGTTCTTGTAGAAATTGATGTAGAGAACATCGAATGTGTCTGTGTTAAATTTATTTTAGGTGAAAGGGTATATCTCGTGGTAAGTGTTTACATTCCACCAAACTCTGATTTAGAAACTTATAATAATTATTTTGCTGTACTTGAAAACATCGAATTCATACAACATTATAATGTTATTATAACGGGTGATTTTAACTTACCTATGATCAATGATAGTAACTGTAATTTACTTAACTGTGGACCAAAATGTCTTGCTCTGGCTAATTTTATTGCTTTACTCAATCTGAATTCGTTTAATAACGAAAAAGTGCCTATGGTAAAACACTTGATTTAGTTCTGTCCAACTATGTAGGAAAATTAATGTATTCAGAAGAGATTACCCCCTTGTGTCTGAAGATTCTAATCATCCTGCTTTATATTTTGAACTGGTTGCTAACATTGAGAGAGTCAAAATATTACCTGTCAGCATCTACAATTTTAAGAAGGCCGATTTTTATGAGTTGTATGCATCGTTACAAAAGTATGACTGGAATCAGTTACTATTGAGTAAAGACCCCAACAATGCAGTAAGCTATTTTTATGAAGTCCTTAATAACCTTTTCACAAAATACGTTCCTAAAAAAACAGTGAATAATAAAAGAATGTACCCTTGTTGGTTTACATTAGATATAATTAAAATGTTGAAATTAAAGGAAATTCACAGGAAGCACATAAAGCATTCTGAATACAGTGCTCACATGTACAAACAATTAAGAAAACAGTAAGACACTTATTGCTAGGGCATATAAATTGTATATATTACAGTCACAGGATAATATAAAAAATGATCCGAAAACGTTTTGGGGTTTCATAAAAAGTAAACGAAATAATAGTTTGTTCAAACAGTGTATGACATATGGTGGAAACCATTTTGTAACTGCGCAAGGAATAGCCAATGCGACTGCATGTTATTTTCAAACTGTTTATGCACCCCAGCCTTCTTTATATATAGCCTCCGAGTCAGTGTCAATGATTGCTGCTCATAGTTTGCAGATGGTTCCTATACGCGAAGACGAGTATAAAGATGCAGTAACAAAACTTAAGGCTTCTAAATCGGCGGGAATTGATCACATACCTCCTTACATTATTAAATGATGTGCAGAGGTGCTAATGGTTTCACTATGTACCATATATAATTTAATTTTAAAGACGCAAATATATCTTGAAATTTGGAAAATAAGTAAAATATCTCCGATCCTTAAATCTGGTGATAATTCGAAAATTGAGAAATACAGAGCTATTTCAACAATATGTGCTCCAGCGAAGCTCTTTGAACAAATACTCTATGTTAGAATAATTAATCATATCAAACCATACGTGTCAGAATTTCAGCATGGGTTTTATCCCAAGCGTTCTACTACGACTAATCTTATGAACTTTATTCAGGATATTTCTGATTCATTGAATGAATGGCTTCCTGTCGATGCAGTTTATACTGATTTTGCAAAAAGCTTTTGATAAAATTGATCATGGTATTCTTTTGAGAAAATTATCATTATTTGGTTTATCTTCTGAATTTCTGAAATTAATATCTTCATATCTATTAGACAGAAAACAGTTTGTATCTTACGCACAAAATACTTCATTCAAGTTCAAAGTTAATTCTGGAGTCCCTCAGGGCTCAAACCTTGGTCCATTGTTCTTTTTATTATTTATAAATGACTTACCGAATGTAATCAAATATTCAAAATGCTTACTCTTTGCTGACGACTTAAAGATTTATAAGCGAATTACCGGGTATGATGATGCTATGGAATTGTAGGCCGATCTGAACAACTGTTACAAATGGTGTGTTGCAAACAGGCTTTTTTCAATATTAAAAAGTGTTTTGTGATCACATTTTCTCGTAATAAGAATGTGACTGTGAATAACTACAGTATAAATGGCGAGATCTTGCAGAGGTGTAATTTAGTAAATGATCTGGGTGTTATGCTTGATTCAAAACTTTCATTCAACAGTCACATTCACAAAATTACAAATGATGAATTTAGACAATTAGGGTTTATTATTAGAATTACTCGGGAACTTATCGATGAATATACTTTAAAAATCGTATTCAGTCATCGTGTTAGAAGTAAACTTGAATATGCATGTGTATGCCTTTGCTGGCGGAACCTAGTGTTTACACTGCACTAAGTCTTCTGGTATGGGCTAGAGCAATTTTGTTACTTTCATTGATCTGTCTCTGTCTTATCCTTGGCTTTGACAAAATGAAAGTGACTGAGGTATGAGCGATGCTAGTAATGCCATTCCTTACGCAGCCAGTCCCTGCTATTAATGGTGTGAAACTGTTGCTCATAGGGTCGGTTGGTTCATGCATTTCAGTGGGCTTGGCAGACGGATATGTAATAGCAACTTCTGGCTCGGTGAGGAAAGCAACGGGCAACTACCTCACTCCTCATTTCCCTAGTACGCCTCTTCAGTGATGCCTAGGCCATCTATAACAGCTCATGGCGGGACTGTTGAGGACCCAACCAGCCTTCAGGCTGATGACTAAACATACATACATCCATGTGTAGTGTGGGCTCCTCAGTACATGCGTACAATTAACGAAATAGAAAAAATACAAAACAAATTTTTGCGATATTTATATTTTAAAAAATATAACCGATCATCATATCATCAAAGAGTTTCTTATAGAACTCTATTAAATGAATTTGGTTTAATGCAGCTCAGTACACGTAGAATATTAGCTCAACAGATATTTCTTTACAAGACAGTTAATGGAATATTAGATAACCAAGAGTTTCTTAAAAGAATCAACTTCAATACCAAGGGGGTAACTCTTCGTTTGAGACAAACATTTTACTGCCCCTTCTCAAGCACCTCACATCATAAAAATTCACCTGTTGTAAAAATGTGTGAAGTATATAACAAAATATCTTCAGACAGCAGACAAATAGATTTTGCTTTATCACTTCCTTTATTTTCAAAAATGTTAAAACAATATTTACATTATAATGAATAATTTATTGGAGAAAATTCAGCACCGAAATATGATGTATGTAATGCCACTATTATTTTTCAAATGTATATGTGTTCGTGTATTTGCTGTTCTTTTGAATATTTTTCTTTTTTCTCTGCTTATTTGTTTTATATTCCTTAACTTTAATACTTTATATGTTTGTATGTTTTATTGAAAATGTGTTTAAATTATTCTTAATTTAGTCAAGGCAATCTTGGTTTTTTAATTGTTATATATTATTTTGTACATATAGGTACCATTTATATATTGAATGTATTTTGTACCATCCATTTTAATTGGGGATATACCCTGTTATGGATGTATTAATAAATAAATAAATGTATCTTACTATTCACTTCAGGTGTCAGCTGTCGTTTAACAATATGTTGACTCCATTTAGACTGTCTGAAGGATGACTTATCGCTGCGTTTTAATAATCCCTTTCAATGCTGCAAGCCAGTATGGTGGGTCATACAATCAATGCAGTCGGTGTCGAACGCCACTCTAGTGGCCTACCACTACTCTGGTGCAATGAGTCACCACAGTGGCGCGAGGAAATCATAGCTGCTGCGGTTTTTGTTCCATTCCGTTTTACCTATTGCAAACCACAGTAGTGAAGTTCATTCCTAATATTTGGTGGAAATGATTCAAATTGTGTCATGGAGCTGTCGGTTCCAAGTATTCAAGCACGTTGTGTCTTTGTTGTAACGAGTCTCAGCTCACTCCACTGTTGGTTCTCAGCTCGTTTGGGCAATGAACGAGCCTGCTATTGGAAATAACATATCCAGACTCATACATGGACGAATAAGGATAGATTCCAAGCAGATTCACTGCTGCTCGATCGAACTGACCGATGTTTTAATACTGTGTTTTTAAAATTTTTGAAGAGAAGAGCAGAAAAATATGTTTTATTACATGGTAACCTGTTAAAAGAGTTTTGCAAGGATAGAAGTACAGGGTGGTGGGGAAAAAACTTGAACCGAATATATACGCGTTAGAGCTTTGACCATAGGGATTAGTAATTAAAAAAAATACGTCGATATCTCGCACTGTTGCCATTTTGTCAGCTGCTGAATTTAACCAATCAGATCGCTTCACGTGCGAATTCAACTGGGCTTAACGAGGTGGTGTTTCTGAATCTGCACGTGGCTTGGTCGGGCTTGAGAGTCATGCCAAGAAATGAGCTTCAAACACTAACATACTGTAGGTCTCAGCCAGTGCCATCGTAGCGTGCTTGCTATGGGCCTAGCCTACCAGCAGTGAGGTTCTTGTTCAAGGCTCTTCCCTGGAGAAATGTATTTCGTCTATTGGTGCCGGTCATAAGCCACTTGCAGATTTAGCGACACCGCCTCGCAAGTCACCCACGAAGCGATTTAATTGGCTAACTTCAGTAGTTGATAAAATGACGAATGGCGCGAGATGTATAATGTTTCATTTCCAATTATTTATCAGTATGACCAGCCACCTAACGCTCATTTTTCTGGTTCACATTGTTTCCGACCACTCTGTAGAATCATATTGAGCAAGCACATTTGCAAAGAAAAATACTTCAGTACAAGACACGTGAATGAAAACTGGAAAACCGGGTGAGTTGGCCGTGCGGTTAGGAGCGCGTGGCTGTGAGCTTTCATCCGGGAGATAGTGGGTTCGAATCCCACTGTCGGCAGCCCTGAAGATGGTTTTCGTGGTTTCCCATTTTCACACCAGGCAAATGCTGGGGCTGTACATTAATTACGGCCACGGCTGCTTCCTTCCAACTCCTAAGCCATTCCTATTCCTTTGTCGCCATAAGACCTACCTGTGTCGGTGCGACGTAAAACCATTAGCTAAAAGAGAACTGGAAACTAGAAATAGATCCGATTACCATGTTCTTGTAACTAGTCCATGTCTCACTTTCGTTATCAATGTTATTATATTTGTAATGTTGACAAACACAATTTTAGTCCACAAAAATCTGAAAACCTTCCTCGTGTTTGAGTTGTACCGAGAAATAATGGGTCGTTTCCCTCAAGTCCCTTTTCTTGTCACTTGGTACGCGGTTTATTCAGCCACATGGCCATAACCCTAAGTACATATCCTCTACCGACATCATTTTATCTTCTCGACGAGCCCACCACGCCGTAATTAAGCAACAGCGTGGCTTAGGCGTACCATTCGATCGAAATTACAATTCAAGAACCACATACAAACATATACAACCAAGGCTATGAAATGAATAGGTATTCTCTACTGTTTCACAGGAATTTCTGATGCCATTGATCTTCGCCACTTCTTCCTCACAAGTGAGGGGTTCGGGTGTAAAATATGGTAACTGACATTTTAGTATTTTGGAGCTACTTGGAAGCCAAACATTTACAAAAATATAACTACACATTTAAAACAGTCAGCAATTTAATATTTGTCTTACTGTTTAATTGAACTTTGCATAAGACAATGCTAGTAATATCATAAACAAAGTATTTATTACTATTTGAAAAACACCAATATCAACCAGTACAAAACACTGAAAATTGTATATACCATGTTATACATGCTTGTGGTATACACATATCAGAACTACTATTAGCTTGCATCTATGACATACGTTCTCTTGCGTACAACTGGACAAGTACGTTTGAAAATCATAATTTCCCATATGCAGAAAGTTCTGAAAAATGTCCCTTCTGCCGTCTTCACTGAATATCTGAAGGCATGCTTACTTGCAGTTACTAGTGGCGGCAGCCTATCGCCTGTCCTTTCATACGAGGCAATTATTGGTGGCAGCCTATCGCCTGTCCTTTCATACGAGGCAACTAGTGGCGGTGATCGGTTGACGACTTTTCATCTCTTGCTTCTTTCCTCGTTTCTGCAGGTAAGGTGAACCTTTGTTGCGATCTTCTCAACTTTCTTGTTGCTGATTCAAGCCCGTTTCCTTTTTCTCCCACATCTCTATCCTCCAGCGTCCATGTCATCAGTGACAGGATCATCACAGAAAAATAAATTGAACATTTATAAACAAGAAATTTATAATTAAGATATAAGTTTTCACAATAAAAACCTTAATTTCAAACCTGCACAAAATTTTACGCTATCTATCCTCCTTTTTCGGAATGTAATATGGTCACACTGTGCAAGAATAACATGGTATCTACAGTATATACCCCAGTGCATGTACAACATGGTAACTGCAGTAGATATCAACAATACTTGCAAGTGGGAAAAGTGAGGTTATAAAATCATCTTACCTCATTTTAGATATTAACAGTGTAGTGTTCATTTCCATTTTCCTCTATTTGTTAGGCTGGGTCCTTATCAGAAACATCACCGTCTTAATCACTCATTAGAAGCTCTTCAAGCATTGCAGAACTGCACACTTCCTTTTCTCGTCAAACTCCAACTTCCTGCTAGCAGCCATTTTGTCTCACATACCATGTTTTACATGCACTGATTTGGATTTACCAGGAAAAATAAGTCTGTATACTGCTACCATCTCTTGAGATACCAGAAAACTAACCGCTCCTGCATACCAGAAGGTCAGATACCACGTTTTACATTCAATATTGCCAAAATTGTCACTTACCATGATTTACACCCGAACCCCTCAATTATTCAAGGGCAATAAATGAGTCGACACTGCACATCAAACGACAATCAGCTGACCTGAGTTTCCTCCGCGGAATCTTAAATGGGCATTACCTCTCGGAACATCTTGTCTAACTATTCTCTCTCCGCGTTCCTTCCCTTTCCACCAGAGTCAAAGGACTTCTCCACATTCCCCATAGTCAGCACTCAATATTTCAATGACCTTTCCTAATTTGCCATGCAACTTTCCTTAACACTATTAACTGATGACAACAGCATGATATAGCATCAAGTAATTATATCCCTTTCTTTTTTTGCTAGTTGCTTTACGTCGCACCGACACAGATAGGTTTTATGGCGACGATGGGACAGGAAAGGCTTAGGAATGGGAAGGAAGCAGCCATGGCCTTAATCAAGTCACAGCCCCAGCATTTACCTGGTGTGAAAATGGGAAACCACGGAAAACCATCTTCAGGGCTGCCGACAGTGGGGTTCGAACCGACTATCTCCCAGATGCGAGCTCACAGCTGCGCGGTCCTAACCGAACGGCGAACTCGCCCGGCAATTATATTCCAGAGGGGTGTAAATCATCCCTTAAGAATAAGTAGATGTGATGTGGTTATACTGCCATCTTGACCCCACGACGACGTGGTTATGAACATGGACATTCTCATGGTTTTCGATTTTGAAAGTTGTTATTAGTAGGGTGTGTTCATGATCTTGTTACCTTTTGTTATGTTTGTTATATTCTATTATCAAAATTTACATTTGTTAATTAGTCTGTTGCCAGTTTACGTGAAATGCGCTCAGTGAAACTGTATCTTGTGTTTCGGGAATAAATTCACTCAAGTTATTGCTTCTCTGTAGTCGCCAGATCTTGCCGTCGTCTTTAATTTCTGCAATGCTGCGGGTGATCCAGGCAGAAATGTCATTAAATGACGCATACAAACAACTGTCGACGATTTTCTTTAATGTTTTTACCCGGGAAGCTTGAGAAATATATAGCATTCCAGTAAGTACAAAGATGTCTGCAGTTTTAATATAAACCTTGAAATCAGTTTACACCATATATTCGCAACAACATAAGAATGTATTTGTCAGCTAAATATGACTGGAAGTTCAAATTTGTTCACCACAAACATTTTTCTTGGCTCCTTGCGTTCTAGTATTACCAGCCGAAATATTTACAAAGTTACCTAATCACAGTGATGGCAGCTGTATTTAGCGAATGAAAGTTGAACCATTTTTATTACGCGTACATGCACGTGATACCACCACCTCCAATTTAGGTTATTCTAAAACCTTTTCCTTCAATTTCTGGCTATAAGCCCTTTACAGATGCATTGACTTGTTAAATAATTTTATGCTCGACGATGCCGATGTATAAGTATTACATGCCAGATCACTGAATCTTAATCAGGCTGATTATAGTTCAAGTATCTTTATGATAAAGGTTCTCCACCAATCAGAGTTCAGAGTTTCATTATGATACAGGTTCTCCATCAATAAGGGTTCAGATTTTCATTACGATACAACTGTTTGATCAACTACGCAAGGATTGTAAAATCATACATTCCGGACACACGTATTAACATCAATGCACATTCGACTTCAAATATTCCACAAGCACACGGCACATTCCCTCAAATTCACTTCCCCAACTGTATAATAAAGAATTTGTATTTGAAATAAAGCTAGGTTATGATAACCGTTCATCAAAAATTTGAAAACATATGACATTGTGAAGGTCTCTGATGGAGTCACGGAAAATCAATAACCCAGCACATGAGCTCTGCGCCTGTTCAGTGAACTCAACTGTCAAGCGACATCTCGACAGAAATTTATGAATATTAAAAAAATAGAGTTAATGTTACCGTCGAGCATAAACAGTCGTATGAAACTAGCCTATAATGACAATAATTAAAAGAAGAGTATGTTTATAAAACTAGCGAAGCAGGATGTACACTAAAGATATGATGAGGCCGCTTTTATACGAGGCAACTAGTGGCGGCAGCCTATCGCCTGTCCTTTCATACGAGGCAACTAGTGGTGGCAGCCTATCGCCTGTCCTTTCATACGAGGCAACTAGTGGCGGCAGCCTATCGCCTGTCCTTTCATACGAGGCAACTAGTGGCGGCAGCCTATCGCCTGTCCTTTCATACGAGGCAACTAGTGGCGGCGATCGGTGGTGGCAACGTATCGCCTTTACGGAAAACAGGTCTCCCCATTTCTAAAATGGTATCTACGAGTGAGGAACTCCTTCTGCTTGCTTTGCTAATCCAAAAGAAAGAAGGTAACTAAACGGATGGCAAGAACAATGAAGCTGCATAGACCACTAAATGTTGACACCACACTATCAGAGGACACAGTGTGTTGTGTTTTGCACAATTTTTTACGAGAGAGCGATGGTGTTCAAATCGAAGATACTTTGATAGTAGATGAATTGTTCGGAATGTACCCTGCTTCATGATCTAAATCAACGCTTGCCAGAAATCTACGAGACAAGTTTAGCAACTACTTCGTCAGTGAGGAAGTAGCAGTTTCATGGATCGTATTTGTGTCTACAATACTATACAGATCATAGATGGACACCAAAAATACAATTGTACTTTACATGCGTTTCGTAATATTTTAGTTTGCCAATGGGCTCTTTTTAACGTGATTAAAACTTTTCACTACAGTAAAAATAATTGAAGCAAATATTGAATGAAATACTCTTTTCTGAATACACTCGGTAATTTACAGAACTGTCTTGCTAAATTGAGTTTTCTTGTAACAAATTAACGAAAAGTAGGTAAAAATAAGGAAAACGCTTACTTATCTCGTTTCTCTCTGCTGGTGTTTTGTCATCAAACTCGGGAAGAACCTCAATATAATGCTATGCCAGACGTTTCATCGTTCACTTTTCCATACTCATCGAGTGAAGCGTTCCAATTTGTGGAATATTTTTCAACTCCATATATAAGGTCTTCCGTGATCACTTGTTCATCTGTTAATCTGATAAGGCTTCTTCTTTTATCGTTTGCACTCATATATGACAATGAACGCAGTAGGCTAGTTATTCACGACTTCCTAAATTACGCGAACTGGATCAAATTGGAGTGCAAAGTGAGAAGTAGCGGCAACTAGTGGCACCGTGTGAAAGCTCTCATTTAAAATAATGCTCCGCTGTAAGTAGCCGCCACCGATCGCCACCACTAGTCGCCTCGTGTGAAGCGGCCCTAAGATTTTCAGTTTGCTCAGACCTGTTGTGAATAAACAGCATAGACAGTTCTGAAGTGTCTTTTAGTGTTTGATTCTTTCAAGTACGCATTGACCAGAGTACTGAAGCAGGAAACTTCGAATGAGACTAGGCTGAGCGAGATCCATTTCTCATAAATCCATTTGTACGTGTTAAAACGTCGTTTGCACAACTACTATGTGTATACTACGTATATTAGTGAATTTCTAGCCGGCCCCGTGGTGTAGGGGAAGCGCGCCTGCCTCTTACCCGGAGGCCCCGGGTTCGATTCCCGGCCAGGTCAGGGATTTTTACCTGGACCTAAGGGCTGGTTCGAGGTCCACTCAGCCTGCGTGATTAGAATTGAGGAGCTATCTGACGGTGAGATAGCGGACCCGGTCTAGAAAGCCAAGAATAACGGCCGAGAGGATTCGTCGTGCTGACCACACGACACCTCGTAACCTGCAAGCCTTCGGGATGAGCAGCGGTTGCTTGGTAGGCCAAGGCCCTTCAAGGGCTGTAGTGCCATGGGGTTTGGGTTTGGTTTGGTTTGGTTTAGTTAATTTATGTAGTTGTTGTGCCTGCAAAAACACTATGTGAAATATTTCAGCTTAGAATTTTGGCCCGTAACGTTTTGTCATCTAAGGTTCAATATTGTGGGAAGTGTGTCGAAAGATTCCCACTCTTGATGATATGTGTGCTGTGGATCAGTATTTCTGCCACAACATAGCGGTTTTCACAGACGCAAGGGCAATATACAGAATGGTCAGAAACTATGTGAATCGGATATATGAACGTTAGAGTGTTGGTCATGCTAATAAATAATTTGAAATTAGTACTTAAGCTCTTTAGGCTTTTCAATCGTGAAATTACCAGCGTTTCGCCCCAATGTAGCAGTGTCTTATCAGTTGGAGTGCTACACGTTTCCGAAACGCTGAGGGCTAGTGCGCCGTTGACACAGGGCAATGCAGTGACGGTGCATTAGGGGAAACATGTGGCTCCACTTGTATAAATGTCTGCGTTTGGCCCTTCTTTGCAATCGATGAAATTAAATTATGGTTTCCTTCCAGGAAGTTTTTTTTATTGAAATAAATAATTCGAATTTTTGCATTATTGTAATTTTATCAGCTGCAGATCACTGAGTGGGTGAATTCAAATGGGCTTTGCGGGCTCTGTTGCTAAATCTGTACATGGCTTGAATTTTTTTAGAATTGGTTTTACGTCGCACCGACACAGATAGGTCTTATGGTGACGATGGGATAGTAAAGGCCTAGGAGAGGGGTGGAATCGACCTTAGTTAGTACAGCCCCAGCATTTTCCTGGTGTGAACATGGGAAATTAAGGAAAACATTCTCAGGGCTGCCGACAGTGGGGTTCAAACCCCCTACTCCCGGATGCAAGCTCACAGCTGCGCGCTCCTAAACGCACGGCCAACTCGCCCGGAAGGTGGCTTGAGACCGGCAGGAAAGCAACACTCAAAGAATGAAACTTCGCTAGGGGAGGGTTAAGAATACAGTCCTCTGAGCTAACATGATCACGCTACGGTCACACTGGCTGAAGCCCAAGTGTATTTGTGTTTGATGTTGATTTCTGGGTTTGGCTTTAAAGCCGGTGTTAAGTTACGTACAGATTTAGCAACACTACCCCGCAAAGTACATTTGAATTCACCTGCGAAGTGATCTGATTGCTTAACTTCAGCTGTTGATAAAATGACAGTGCGAGATATCGAATTATTTCCTTAAAATTATTTATCAGTATGACCAAGCCCCTAACACTCATATGCCCGGTTCACGTTGTTTCTGACCACCCTGTATTGTGCTACTTAGTGTGTGCGAGCTCTGTAATGCACACGAATATCACGTGGTCATCTGGAATGCGAAATATTATAGCACCATCTCCTTCTCTATAATCAGTTTCAGAGTGAATCCACTAGGACACTGGAGCGGAACAGTCTGAGGAAGCAATGAAGACAATTAGTTTGCCATGGGAAAATAATAACTTAACTCCCCATCAAGTAGTGTAAAGTATTTTTATTCCTTTCTGGGTAGCTTCGTCAGTTTCTCTAAGTGATTCGATGAAAGATTCTTGAGCTCAAAAGAGAACATTAGGAAAAAGTATTCAGCATAGAGACCCCCGTATCTACTTCCAACATAAACGCCGGCATTGAACTGTTATTTTCAGAAGACATAGCACGAATAATTACGGCACACAGCTGATTCGTCATCGAAAATTTTAACTTATTGGGATAAATACGAAATATGTCACATGAGATGTTTTAATTGGTTATTGTAAGCAATATGCAGTCCCAAATGGACTTAATTCCACAGCTAAGATGTGCAACTGGAAAATGAATGTAGGAACCTAGTCTAAGGGTACACATTTTATGTAAATTTGCCGCTACACGAACAATCGCAGTATAATGGATATGATTTTCGGCTTAGAATACGCGAGACCAACTACGGATTCTTTGTTTGATCACCTTTTAGTAGCCTCTTGCGACACTGAGAAGGTACAGATAATGAATACTTTCACTTCATCAACATGGGAGATAAGGAGTTCCGATTAATGGAAATAAATATGTAACCTTATGATCTAAGTCCAAAAATATGGCAACTGGATCAGCACTAAACATCACAAACGTCACAAGACGACCTACGTCCAATAATATGACTACTGGTAAAGCACACAACAGTCGCATGTCATGTCATAGGATAGCCCCACTTATGAAGACTTACGTCCAACAATATCGCATCTGGTCCAGCACACAACAGTTCCATGTCATGTCACAAGATAGCCCCCACCTATGAAGATCTACGTCCAAAATATGTCATCTGGTTCACCACACAACATCCCCATGTCATGACACAAGATATCCCCACCTATGAAGAACTACGTCCAACAATATGGCAACTGGCCCAGCACTAAACATTACCATGTCACGTCACATGATGGCCCAACCTATGAAGATCTACGTCCAACAATCTGGCAACTGGTCCAGCACTAAACATTACCATGTCACGTCACATGATGGCCCAACCTATGAAGATCTACGTCCAACAATATGGCAACTGGTCCAGCACTAAACATTACCATGTCACGTCACATGATGGCCCAACCTATGAAGATCTACGTCCAACAATATGGCAACTGGTCCAGCACTAAACATTACCATGTCACGTCACATGATGGCCCAACCTATGAAGATCTACGTCCAACAATCTGGCAACTGGTCCAGCACTAAACATTACCATGTCACGTCACATGATGGCCCAACCTATGAAGATCTACGTCCAACAATCTGGCAACTGGTCCAGCACTAAACATTACCATGTCAAGTCACAAGATAGCCCCACCTATGAAGTTCTACGTCCAACAATATGACAACTGGTCCATCACTCAACAGTCCCATGTCATGTCAAAAGATAGCTTCACCTGAAGATCTATGTCCAACAGTATGCCAACTAGTCCAGCACACAACATTCCCATGTCATGTCACAAGATAGCCCCCACCTATGAAGATCTACGTCCAACAATCTGGCAACTGGTCCAGCACTAAACATTCCCATGTCAAGTCACGAGATAGCCCCACCTATGAAGAACTACGTCCAACAATATGACAACTGGTCCATCACTCAACAGTCCCATGTCATGTCAAAAGATAGCTTCACCTGAAGATCTATGTCCAACAGTATGCCAACTAGTCCAGCACACAACATTCCCATGTCATGTCACAAGATAGCCCCCACCTATGAAGATCTACGTCCAACAATCTGGCAACTGGTCCAGCACTAAACATTCCCATGTCAAGTCACAAGATAGCCCCACCTATGAAGATCTACGTCCAACAATATGGCAGCTGTTCCAGCACACAACAGTCCCATGTCAAGTCACAAGATAGCCCCACGTATGAAGATCTAAGTCCAACAATATGGCAACTGGTCCAGCACTAAATATTTCCACGTCATGTCAAAAAAATAGCCCCACTTAGGAAGATCTACGTCCAACAATATGTCAACTAGTACAGCACACTACAGTCCCATGCCATGTCACAAGATAGCGCCACCTGAAGATCTACGCCCAGCAATATGGCAGCTGATCCAGCACACAGCATTCCCATGCCATGTCAATATATAGTCCCACCCGAAGGTCTACCGTACGTCCAACAATTTGGCAACTGGTCCAGCACACAATATTCCTGTGCCATGTCACAAGATAGCCCCAACTGAGGATCTACGTCCAACAATATGGAATCTGGTCCAGCACACAACATTCCCTTGCCATGTCACAATGTAGTCCCTCCTGAAGATCTACTTCCAACAAAATGGTCACTGATTTACCAGGTGTATGCATAAGTATTTACCGCTTTAACTAAGAGATGGCGCCAGCGAAGAGCACGCAGCCAATGAATTTAACACATAGTTCAGTTTGTTCGTCTGACATTAACCTACCAATAAACATAAGCTGAATCCGCCAAGCACTGGCGTCTGTGTTGTATCGTTCAGTAATCATGTCGGCGTTTGTGCCTGAAAAAGAACATTTGCAGCACGCATTGCTTTTCTTATTTAATCAATGGGAAACGGCTGTGGAAGCTCATTGTTTGTTGGTATAAACAAGTGGTGAACACGCTCCATTGATTAATACATGGTTTTGACTATTTAAATGTGGTGATTTCAATGTGAAGGAGAGTGCGCGCTCTGGTAGACCACAAAAGTACGAAGACGTCAAAGCCCGGCGAAACCGTTAATGCACTACGCTATCACTAACAAGTGATTAATTTAAATCACGCATTGATCGAAAGACGACCGAAATGGGCCAGAACACATGAAAGAGATTTTGTTACACGACAATGCGCCGTCTCACACAGCAAAACCAGTGAAAGACACCTATAAATCGCTTGGATGGGACATCCTTCCGCACCCACCGTACCCCCCACCCCCGACCTGATGCCATCGGACTATTCACGTCTTTGCACCAATGGGGCACGCGCCAGCAGAGCAAAACTTCAGAAATTTCGGAATTTGGAAAATGGTTCGAAGAATGGTTTGCTGAAAAAGACTAGCAGTTTTTTCTGGCATGGTACTCATAAATTACATGAAATATGAGCGAAGCGTGTAGAAGCTGATGGCCAATATTTTGAATAAACATAAAATGAATTTCTCTTGAAAATTACGTGTTATTTTACCGCAAAATAATCCGGAAAGAACTTATGCATACATCTGCTAGTACACGAATTTACGACCATAAACATTTTCAAGGTACGAATTATGATAATTTTTCTAATGCTTTAATAATAATAATAATAATGTTATTTGTTTTACGTCCCACTAACTACTCTTTTACGGTTTTCGGAGACGCCGATGTGCCGGAATTTTGTCCCACAGGAGTTCTTTTACGTGCCAGTAAATCTACCGACACGAGGCTGACGTATTTGAGCACCTTCAAATACCAGCGGCTGAGCCAGAATTGAACCTGCCAAGTTGGGGTCAGAAGGCCAGCGCCTCAACCGCCTGTGCCACTCAGCCTGGCCCCTCCTGCTTTCAGTAACATTATCATGAGTTAAGGGATTTGCTGTGACTTACACGAAACGCCAGTCAAAGGCAGTGGGAACTCGTTTAATTCAAGGCACCATTTTCATATGCTGTGTATAGAAGGCAGATTTCTAGCATGCGGTCATAACGTGAGGATGAAGATGGCGAAGACGTAGTATACATAGACTAGCTGTTAACCACGGCTACGCTCGCGTGGATTTCGTATTTTGATAATAGTAATCGTTCCTTGGTAATACACTAAGACATAATCCCAAAATTATTAAAGAAAAAAAACTCATAGAAAAATTGAGTTTCATTTACCCCAGAACATCTTTGTAAACCACGTTTGTGGTATTGCCTTTTGGAACTAAAATGGTCAGGCTATTGGGAGTGGTATCTCTGGAACATGCAGCATAGAACTGTACATGTGAGAAACAGTCTTCTCTCAAGTCGAAAGAAAAAGAATACGTGTTTCTTTATTTGTGAAGGAGATTCCAACTACCTATTTCAATTTATGTGACATCTTCAGTTTTTGAAATGTAAGAATAAAAAAAATCCCTTTTTCCTCCCACCCCAGTTAAGTGTCTTTCCCGAAAAAATACGTTCCTTTATTGTTTATAATTTTTTCTTTTTGCTTTACGTCGCACTGACACAGATAGGTCTTATGGCACCGAGGAAAGGCCTAGCAATAGGAAGGAACCGGCCGTGGCCTTAATTAAGGTACAGCCCCAGCATTAGCCTGGTGTAGAAATGGGAAAACACGGAAAACCATCTTCAGGGCGGACGATAGTGTTATTCGAACCCACTATCTTCTGGATGCGAGCTCACAGCTGCGTGCCCCGAACCGCAGGACGAACTCGCTGGTCTTTTATTTTTAAAGGAGATTCCAAATACCAAATTTCACCTCTGTAACACAGTATGTTTTTGAGAAGTACTGTATATATGCTCATTTAAAAATTCATCCCCTTTCCATCCCCCGCCCTTCCTCCAGCGGGCCGGGCTGAATGGCACAGATGGTTTAAACGCTCTCCTTCTGACCACAATTTAGCAGATTCAAACCTGGCTCAGTCCGTTGGTATACGAAGGTGCTCAAATACCTCAGCCTCATGTCGGTAGATTTACGAGCACGTGAAAGAACACCTGTGGGTCAAAACTGCGGTACCTCGGCGTCTCCGAAAACCGAAAGAATAGTTAGTACGACGTAAAGCCAATAACATTGCAAACCTTTCCACCGCCCTCCTTAGTGAGCACCTATACTGTGATATAATTGTATCCCCAGAATTTCACTTCTTTATGTCCATCAGTTTTGGCTCAGCGGTAACGAATCAGTCAGTCAGTCAGTCAGTCAGTCAGTGAGGACATATTATGTAGATGACGAATACCGATTGCCTAGTTACCACGGTGTCTGATTTCCGCCCAAAAAACTGCCTACGACCAAGTGACAAACTTTTTGCAGATGGACCCCGAGCCCAAAATCGCATTCATGTTAAAAGGGAGAATTATCGTAGCGAGGAATATCCCCCAATGCTCAGTAGCACTATGTGTCCTCACCAATCCTCCACCATAACCACTAGTGGTATGCTGGTGGGGTGATAATATAAACTTGAAGTTAGTGTGGCGGGGTTGGTTCCTTTACTTAACTAGTTTTCCCCCCTGATACATTAGGGAAGTTGCGAAGCGCCAGGCGGTGCCTCAGAGGCGGACAAGAAACAGACGGCTGTCAGTCTGATGACGTGACGGCGCTAACAATTCTCTCTCCCTGTTTCAGGGTTGCAAAGGCGCAGACGGGAGCCAGCATTTGCTAAAGAGAGTTGACCTGATCTGTTCCCTTTAAGTTGGTAAGATATTGTACAACTCACACAAAACTTGCTTCTGTACAAATCATATTATGAAATTGCCTGTGCACTGCAAAGTTTGCTTCAAGGTTGAAGGGACACTTGGTCAGTGTAGTGACTTTTGGTTCAGAGGGCATCGGGTTCAATTCTTCAGCCGGGTAGGGTATATTAGAAGCATCTTGTTGGTATCTGTTGCTCTGAAATTCGTCGCTTGTGTCCATCTGAATACGTATCCTATTTTGCACACAAAACATGATATTCCCACCACCGTATAAACGCGAAATAGTGCATACATCTTTCAACACAAGGTTGGTGTCAAAGAGGTATCCAGCAGTAAAACTAGGCTCAATAAATATGCAGTGCCGTCCGAAAGTAAAGTAAAATGCGTAAAAAAAGGAAGAAGACTTGGGTTATATCCCGAATGAAGTTCATAAATGGGTGTGTCCTTTTGACCAGATTGTAGTTGAACTGGCCCTCGGTTCAGGCGATGTGGATCCGACTACGCATAGAGGCAGGGAATTTAGCTACTATTGTATAATTCCCCTAGTCGAGGGACTGGGTATTTGTGTTCGTCATAATAAGCGTATTTTAAAACACAAAACACATCACATTATCAACCACGAGATAACACTCAATAATGAATACAGCTGTCCACTTAGGGTTGGTATCGGGACGGACATTTAACCGTGAAACTGGGGAAAAAGCAAGACCCTCAATGGGACGAAAAGTTGAATGTTACGTTCACAAACGTCCAAAGTAGATTCAGTAAAATATTTGGTTGCTTGCTTGATTGCTTGCTTCCTTGGTCGGTCGGTCGGTCGGTCGGTCGGTCGGTCGGTCGGTCGGTCGGTCGGTCGGTCGGTTGGTTACACCATCGGAAAAATAATTTGACAGAATTAACCTCATTAAAACTGTAAGCTGTGGTGGGACAGTGAACTGGAACTGGATGTTGTGTGTTGCAAGAAGTTAGAGTTTGAAAATGTAAAAGTTTTTTTTATTTAACATAACTGTAAGATTTTATTTTGTTCGTAATATTTTGAGAAATGAAAAAATAAATCTGGACTTTGCTGGAATATTTGTTTATGTAGCTGAAATATATGTGTAATAATTTTCTTTCAGGCAATAGTAAAATGTAAATTTAGAAAACTTCAAGATTGGATTGTTAACATTGCAAGAGTGATAAAGTGATTCGTATATCATGATGTAATTTGGTAACATTTAATTTGGAACAGCCTATACCGCACGCGCGGTTAGGGATGTTGAAATACTGATGTAATTTATGTAGCGTCTGTAGACAGGAAATGACCATATATGGTTATGCGAATGTATTGGCAAACGGGAATCTAGTGGAAATTGTTTCTTATTGGTTGATTGTAATCGGGCCATATCCGGTCTTCTTGCCGGCTTTGGAAAAATGATGCGTATGCTCGGCGTCATTTTCCATCCGACCGCCCTAGCGAGCGTTCGCGCTCGAGGGCTACCCTCGGGAACTCCTGCCTTTCCGAGGTAAGCGTTATTTCAGTGCTATTTTCATGTTATTATCTATGTTTTCTGATTTAATTTAATTTAGTTCCTTTGCGTTTCGGCATTTTCTTGGTTAATGTGATTTTCAAAGTTTTAATATTCAACGTGTCTTGAGTTTGCCCTAGATTCTCGCTTTTGTAATTTAATGTCTTTCTCCTGTCTTTTAATCAACTATCCTTTCATTGGTGTTTTGGTTTTGTAATCATTCCGTCAGTCAAGTGTGTAAAGTATCTGCAGCTCTGTTATGTAATTAATCTCTTCTAATTTTGGTTATTTGTTATTTTTAATATAATTGAGCTAGAGGGTGTTTCATGTAAGTCTTTTCTCCCCCATAATGTCATACGTTCCATATACCTCGATAAGGGCTTCCCGCACGTTCCACTATCCCTTCTTAGTTGTCATTTTAGGCCTGTAAGTGTTTTCTATATTTGCTTTAATTTTGCGTATTTAAAAGGTACTCGTCACGCTTCTATGTTTTGATGTCCATACACCGCCTCTGCTTTATTTACAACTATTTCCTTAGTCATATTATTAAGTATTATCTTATTTACTACAATTATTATTATAATATTTACTAACTGGTATTATTTTATTACTTCATTATTATTATTATTTATTTATGTACGCGCCAGAAAGTGCGGTTACATTTGTTATCAGAGCGTGTGTTATGTAAGGAGCGAAGATCAGTCTCGGCTAACTTTTCTAAAATTAATTTTAAATCTTTTAAGTTTGAATATAATTTGTAAGTGTTCCGTGTGTATTCGTAATTCCCGGTTCTTGTTTTCATGATTCTTGCGCGAGTTCATCTCACCACGTGTTTTTCGTTCCGCGATGTGCAATCTTGTGTTGCTGTGTTTCACTTGTAATTAACGGTTGGAGGAAATGGTTTGTCACTATTTGTAACAAGTTTCTTTTGGTTTCGTTAATTTTAATTAATTTTCTTGTGTGGAAAGGTTTTGCTTGACCACGTGTTTTGTAGTAAAGTGATATCTTCACATTTCGTGTGCTGCGTTTGCGTTCCGAAATTCTTCTTTGATAAATTTCAATATGTTTGATTATGTCTAGTTTTCTTCCATTTGTGTTCCGATTGTAACATTTGTGTACTTTCCGGTTGTTTTAAACTACGTCGTGATATCATGCTAAGTATTGTCTCGATAGTGTATTTGGTACTGTACTCCCGTGTTTGGATTCATGTTTATCTCTTGAACAGCTGAAGTGTGTTGAAAACAGCTGAGCGTTTGACCCACTGCGAAGTGTACACACCTTACATCCTAAGTTATCGAGTGTCGCGTTCTGCTTGTTTTCCTTCTAGACCACGTAAATTGTAGTGTGAATTGTCAGAGTGATCATTGTGTTCTGGTTAAACTTTAGCACGGAGTTTCCTTAGTTTTTTTTTCAATTCCTCTTTTGGTAAATTTTCGGCAACAATTTTGAGGTTATGTTGTAAAGTTTTGTATATTTCTTCGAGTGTTTTCCTGTTTGTAAATCTCATGTCTCGGCAAATTATTTTCTGAATTTTGTTTCTTGTCGCCTGGTATGTTATATTGGTACTATTCTACGTGTGTGATCTTCTAAAGTAATGTTTACGTCATGTTGTAGCTCAGTATAAACTTAAATTTCCGATCATTTTGTGTTGTTTTTGGTCTTTTGCTGGATCTGGGTTCGTTTCCAAGTAGGTATGGGACTATTTTGGGGACTGTTTCCCAACTAGCTGCTAAATTCAAAAGTGTCCTAGTTTGTCTTGTGCTTTTCCATCGTGTAAGTGTCTGTTTCCTTGTCACGTATATTTATTTACCTGTGTCTTCCTATACTTCTAGGAATGGTACTACATTTGACTGTGATAGTCTTGTAGGGAGAACTGTGCTCTCCATATTATTAGACCAGCTAGGCTGAGGCTCATTATGGGCAAATTTGATGGGTTTCGGATCTGCACTTGTGCTCGTGACATGTTCGAAATCTAGTGTATCTGGTATGAGATTCCTCGTAATCTTTTTCTTGGTATTAGGTGCCTAGATGGAAAATGTTATTGTAGAATCAATACTAGGATGATTTTCTGCAAATGTTCATTTCGGTGTCCTTATGCTGAGCCATAAATTATTGTTAAATTCATATTAGGTTGGCAGATTGTCAAGATTTTCTTTCGGTTATTTTAAATTTGTCACCAGCAAAATTTTGAAGGTATCGTGATTTAGCTAAGCCTTTTAGTTAATTTTCCTGATTGTTTTGTCTTGTTCGATTTTATCAAGGTTAAAATTTCTTGCATTACGGGTTCGTGTCTTCTAAATTTATGTACTCAGTTTGTAGAAGTATGGGATTCTCTAGACTGAGTACGGTTCTAAATTTGTAGCTGTGCTGTATCTGTCCTACGATTTTTGAATATTATTGTGCGTTGGGTAGGCATGTGTGAGTGTACTGAGACTTAGAGCTTAAGAGCCTCATTGTTGTGTGATAAGTTCAAGGGTACTTGAGGTCATGTTCTGACGTTCTGTCTTTTTATTTTGTGGGTACTTCTTGATGTGTCATCGCACAGGTGTTTTGTTTGTGTGTGTGTGTGTGTGTGTGTGTGTGTGTGTGTGTGTGTGTGTGTGTGTGTGTGTGTGTACTGTATTTTGTGATGTGTGATGAGTCAGTATTGAGGTCGCCTGTGCCTTTTACCATTCGCTGGTTATGCTGATTCAGTGATCGTCGCACTTGTTTTGGTGGTTTGCGTTGTATGTCTGTGTGTATGTCGAAGGACAGATAAGCTTGGTAGTCTTGGGTGTTGTGCGGTTATCTGGTAATCTCTGGTATGAAGGTTGTACTTGTACCTTTTTATTTCTTATATCAGTGAGTTGGATGTCTGCATGTGCACTCTTGCATCGCTTTTGTTTTTCATTTTTGAGTTCCTGTCGGTAATGTGATTTTGATTTGATATTCCTGGCTTAATTGCGCCTTAATTGGACTGGTGTGACACGTAAAACGTAATGTGAGTTTATCTATGTAAAAATTTTATGATTACATGGCATGGTAATAAATAGTGACTTACTAACCTCAATTCATTGAAGGTGGTTGCAACCCAACGTAATTTAGTACTATCTTCCCTGTTTTGAGTTCCCTTGCAACAGTTTAAATTCTTCCTTTTATTTGGTTGTTTTTCTTAAGGTGGAGTAATTAAGAATGCCCACGGTAACTTAATTTGGTAGTTATAAGGAATTAGTGGTAAGCAAATTTTAATTAATTGGTGCGCAGCATTTTTCGGGTTCTATATTTAATAATTTAGTTAAGTCACTTTAGTTGTAATGGGAAGGGTTATTTATAATTATGTTAGATTTAATTTAATGTAATATCTTTTGGGCTAAGATTAGAATTATATTCATATACTTAGTTAAGGATTTTGTAGCGTTTTGGATACTAGGGTAAACTCTGGCAGATTTTCTTTTAATTGTTTAACTTATCCTAAATTCTGAAATAACACTTGCCAAAGGGGGCTGGGGTATCCAAGAACTATAAGAGGGACCTCCCGAAGGAGGCTTCTTATTGTTACTAAAATAAAAACAAAAACCCACCCTCGAAACTCAAGGCTCCTCTTAAAGTCAGCAATAGTTCAGGCCAGTGGCCTAAAATTCTTCAGTTCCAAGTTTCTGCTGCGTTTGTTTATGTTCCAGTGACTGCTATATCGTGGACTCTGCCCAACCTGGGGTGTCTGCTTGGGAGCCTGCAACGCACCTATTGGCCACTAATATCTGAAGGTGGAATTGGAAGGTGGTTTTGATGGCGGCAGTCTGTTGTGCTGCGCCAATTACCTTCGCCTGTTTTGGGCCAGTTCACTAAGCTGTTGGGCTGTGCTGAGGCTGTAAGTGAGCTATGGTTGGACTGCAATAGGGATGGAGACGTTGGCAATGGCCACGGTCAACGCCTTCGTTTGACAGCGATACCAACGCTCTACTTGTTTTTGCTTGTATGGACGTTCCTGAAGAGAACGAAGAAAAAGGTGTGGTGGTACAATTTGTGGTGTTGAATGAATCTTCTAATCTCCATTAATCCTCCCGTTTAAGTTCATTTAAATTTGTTATTTTTTAATTATTTTATTTTTGTCGAGCGGAGCTCGACTTTGCGAGGAGGAGTATATAAGCTGTGGTGGGACAGTGAACTGGAACTGGATGTTGTGCGTTGCAAGAAGTTAGAGTTTGAAAATGTAAACTTTTTTTTATTTAACATAACTGTAAGATTTTATTTTGTTCGTAATATTTTGAGAAATGAAAAAATAAATCTGGACTTTGCTGGAATATTTGTTTATGTAGCTGAAATATATGTGTAATAATTTTCTTTCAGGCAATAGTAAAATGTAAATTTAGAAAACTTCAAGATTGGATTGTTAACATTGCAAGAGTGATAAAGTGATTCGTATATCATGATGTAATTTGGTAACATTTAATTTGGAACAGCCTATACCGCACGCGCGGTTAGGGATGTTGAAATACTGATGTAATTTATGTAGCGTCTGTAGACAGGAAATGACCATATATGGTTATGCGAATGTATTGGCAAAAGATAATCTAGTGGAAATTGTTTCTTATTGGTTGATTGTAATCGGGCCATATCCGGTCTTCTTGCCGGCTTTGGAAAAATGATGCGTATGCTCGGCGTCATTTTCCACCCGATCGCCCTAGCGAGCGTTCGCGCTCGAGGGCTACCCTCGGGAACTCCTGCCTTTCCGAGGTAAGCGTTATTTCAGTGCTATTTTCATGTTATTATCTATGTTTTCTGATTTAATTTAATTTAGTTCCTTTGCGTTTCGGCATTTTCTTGGTTAATGTGATTTTCAAAGTTTTAATATTCAACGTGTCTTGAGTTTGCCCTAGATTCTCGCTTTTGTAATTTAATGTCTTTCTCCTGTCTTTTAATCAACTATCCTTTCATTGGTGTTTTGGTTTTGTAATCATTCCGTCAGTCAAGTGTGTAAAGTATCTGCAGCTCTGTTATGTAATTAATCTCTTCTAATTTTGGTTATTTGTTATTTTTAATATAATTGAGCTAGAGGGTGTTTCATGTAAGTCTTTTCTCCCCCATAATGTCATACGTTCCATATACCTCGATAAGGGCTTCCCGCACGTTCCACTATCCCTTCTTAGTTGTCATTTTAGGCCTGTAAGTGTTTTCTATATTTGCTTTAATTTTGCGTATTTAAAAGGTACTCGTCACGCTTCTATGTTTTGATGTCCATACACCGCCTCTGCTTTATTTACAACTATTTCCTTAGTCATATTATTAAGTATTATCTTATTTACTACAATTATTATTATAATATTTACTAACTGGTATTATTTTATTACTTCCTTATTATTATTATTATTTATTTATGTACGCGCCAGAAAGTGCGGTTACAAAAACAGGGGTCAGTGTGAAACAGGTTAAAAATTTAGTGAAATATGAAAAAACTTGTTTTAGTCTTCGTTGGTATGGTGGCAATCGCGGTTTACTTCTTGTTTATAACTTTTGAATGTTGCTAGTAACGAGTAGTCTGATGTGGAAGCTCCATAGTAAAATGCGAGATGAAGTCTTTTAAAACTACTTTTGCGTCAATTGCTGCAACGAAGTGTGGAAAAGAGTAGTCAAAAAGTATGATATCTGTGTGAAGATTTTCTATGTATTCACAGAGTTATTCACGTAAGATGTTGCACGGAAATAACTTCTAAACCATTAATTATATCGGCATTTTGTTTCATATTCGTAAATGGTACTCAGGGGCTTGTAAAATAATGTGCCACGTATTCTCATGGGGTGATTAATAACCTAGATATTGATACTAACTATACTAACTTTATATTTTTAAAAGGGAAGGCACACATTCATACAGGTGGCCTAAGAGTTCAACTGCGTACAAGGTCAAATATGTAAGTAATTTCAAAACCGGACAGTTACTTTTTGAGATATCAATAAGAACAGCATCGCGGTTTGCATGCCGCATCAGACAGTGTGAAGTCGGGCAAGGACATATTGACGCGCAAACAGTTTCCTGGATATGATTCCAGCCGCAGAATGGACACCAGGCATGTAATCATATTTTATACATGTGATGGGTTTGCAAAGTGTGTATGACAGGCGAACTCATGACAAGATGTGATGTTTTTAAAAGGAATAAAATAATTACCTTGATTTCAAAGGAACATAACGAAAGCAATAATTGTCACTGGTTTGAGGGTACAGTACATACTACTGTATGAATTGAGAAATAAACATAATACAGGACACCGGAAGAGCTCCTTCTAGAAAATAAAATGAATAATGTCCGAATAATCTCTCTTACCCGTTGTGTGTTCGCCACTCATACAATAACGTTATACACCCAGGGTATGTTACGGTACATCACATTATGTGTACGATAGTTTACAGTACACGCCTGGTATCCGTTCTGTGGCTGCAATCAATGCCAGGAAACAGCATGCGTGCCAATACGTCCTTGGGCAACCGTACGCTGTCTGATGCGACACGCAAACGCCCAAATGCATTTCTTATAGATATCTCAAAAAGTAACTGTCCGATTTTGAAAATACTTAGATATTTGAACTTGTACGCAGTTGAACTTTTCGGCCAGCTGTATGCATTCCTGCCATTCTATTTAAGAACATGGAGTTAGTATCAATATCTCGGTTATTAATCACTCCATGAGAATAAGTAGCACGTTATTTTACAAGATTCTGGGTACCATTTACGATTATGAAAACAGAATACCGATATCTTTAATGGTTTAGAAGTCATTTCCGTCTAACATATTAGGTGAATAACCATGAACTATCTATTATAACACTCACCCTCAAAATGGCTAGGCTAATAAAAGCAGCCTATGAACCGTTTTTAATGGAGTACTGCGAGTCAGTGACATCAGCAATTCAAGAGAGAAAGGGAGCGGGTGGACCTTCTCTTAATGTCCACACTACAAAAACACTCGGTTGCAAGAGACGACTAATAGAGAAAAAGACAGAAGGCAATAATGACGGTGATCTAGCGGATTTAGACTTAAACTCATCTCAGGAGTTTCAACAAGAGGGAGATGCTGCACCGCTTAAAGCTATAAAAATTTGTTAAGACAGTTCTAAATATTCATGACTTCATCATGGCATCCTTGAATGATACAAAAAATAACAATCACGAGGTAGTGTACTTGGCCAAGATTGTTGAAGAAAAATACGCTTGTGGTTAAAATAAAGTGTCCTATTTAAGGAAGAGTTCAAAATATCGTGGAAGGTTTTACTTCCCTCTGATTCCTGATAATGCATCTTCCTCAATAAATAACATTACTATTGTTATCGCCTCCATTTCATGGAACAACCAAGATGCAAACAGTTCTACATATAATTTCGAATGAACATCAAAATGGTGAATAAAGAAAATACTCCAGTTTCGAAATCTAAATTGGAATGTTGTTACACAAATTTACAACAGTTAAAACCAATCGAAAACTCACGGTGCTACAGCCACGAAGATCCTCGGCCAAGAAAGCGACCAAACGCCTGCGGATTACCAGATGGCGGGTTGTCAGCGTAACATATCCTCTTGGTCGTTATTCCTGGCTTTCTAGACTGGGGCCGCTATTTCAATAGAGATGACTCCTCAATTAGACTTAGAGTAAGTGAGCTTCTTACGAGACCTCACATCCTGCCCTAGCTGCGAATTGAAGCAAAGGCCTGCGGGTAAAATACGGGCTGCCGTCCCTTAGACCGCTGATCTGTCGCCTGTATGGGTGAGGATAGGGGGTAGAATTTATCGACGGTATTACCTGCCTGTCGTAGGAAGTGACTGAAACGGGGATCAGGGACTCTTAACCCAGTTACTTTCCCCATTCCACTGGCTTCCCTCTTTCCTATCTGACCTCATTGGTCAACTCTTATTCTCTTCCGACTACGACAATATTAGGTTTGTGAGGCGTAGGGTGTCTTTCATTCTCGCGCCCTTCGTATCCCTTCTTTTCTGATTTCCTGGAAGTGTCGAACCTACTCCTTTTTCCAGTATGATTACCAGGCTGAGTGGTTCAGACGGCTGAGGCGCTGGTCTTCTGACCCCAACTTGGCTGGTTCGACCCTGGCTCAGTCCGGTGGTATTTGAAGGTGCTCAAATACGTGAGCCTCATGTCGGTAGATTTACTGACATGAAAAAGATATCCTTCGGGACTAAATTTCGGTACCTCGGTGTCTCCGAAAGCCGTAAAAGCAGTTAGTGTGAAGTAAAGCTAATATTATTATTATTATTGTTTCCTTCTCATTAACGTTAAGTCTATAAAATAAATAAAAAATATTGCAGAAAATGGCACCTCAAATTGTTTTATATTTCCAATAGTTTTATATCCCGTACATTTTAATTCGAGGTTTAAAATGCAGATATTCACAAATTAAATGTTTCTTTATGATATAAAATCAATCAACGGTGAGCATCGCTGTCGTGGAAGTATGTTTCTGTCGTCGTAGTTATCTGGCAATGGTGGTAGATATTACCGTGAATTTTTGTTTCAATAACCCGTCAGCACCGGAATAACTAAATCTCTTCAGAAAAGAAGATCATCAGTCACATTTTTGTAGAAGTTTATATAAAAGTGTATTCTGTTAATGTGTAGATCAGGGCCTCTCAAACGCCCAAAATCTCACGCGTGCAAATTACGGCTCAGAGTTCCTGTGCACAGTATATCGGTCCCATTCGGCTAGGCTCGGCTGAACTCGGCTCGGATTTGGAGCGCAACAGAGCAAGTGAGGAAGAGGGTGTCAGGCGGAGCGAGCGGGACAGGCGTGGGGAAAGAGAGAGACAGCGCTATTACTCTAAATTGAGCAGTGGGGGTCTGCACTCTTATCAACCAAGCGAAGTCGTCTTTTGCACCGTGCACAGTGCATGCACCAGCTGCATGCACTCTGAGAGGCCCTGTTGTAGACCTAGGGATCCATTGTGGCACATTTTCTTAAGGCAGGATTTCCTTCCTTGGGTCAAAATTTCTTTTCCCGTATTCGAACTAAGGCTTTCTATGTGGAAAGCCGGTGCGCCAATAAGCCCCTGTTCGCATTTTCTAGGTGATGCCTCGCAATATGCAGATCGAATATTAAATTGGTATCTCACTAATATCATCATTTAGATGACGTACAAATGGATAAGTATTTGGTTGCTTAGACGAACTTAGGAGCATAAACAGCACACAGGTAATATTTAATAACGTCCTAAATTGAAGTAATTCTCCATTAAGCACGAGGGCTATCTATAAGATACATTATTCGCATTGTTATACTTCTGTTGATTTGCTATATCACACCAGTGATTTCGGTATTGAATGGTGTGTCCAGTATCTGCTTACACCATGTCGGTCAAACGAAAGTAGGAGATTGGCGCATTAGTCCGCTGGTTTGAATACAAGTCGTTCATATTGTCGCTCCTATGCCAAAACCTCGAATCTCTGTAACTGATCTAAAGCCAAATAAATTAAAAAGCACGAATCTGATAATGCTCTTCCTATCCATTATTTCCCTTAAGACTGGTCACGCCTCCCAGCCACAAAGTGTTATGCAGTCCATCAGAACAATTTTCGATGTGTTAACTTTCCTATGCGCGTGTGTAAAGGAAAACAAATCTTATACAGAGTGATTTCGCCCACCGTGTACAAACTCCAGGGAATGATCGCGGAGGGGATACGGAACAAAAATGGTCTGATGAACATATGTCCATAATTGCATAGTGTCCATGATAGTGACCATGTATTCAATCACACTTTGTTACAGAGACTGCAGGCCAATACGCGCTGTACCATGCCCCCACTGTTACAGTATGTGTGATTTCCTCCAAGAGAGTGGTACTGTTCCTCATACGTCATGCCCTAGTGCCCTCTCCTGTCATATTCATTCGTACCGTTCTATCCGAGTCACTTCTCGTGCTGACTCACCGGGTAGTGGATGTGTTACAGCGTTGTACGCTATGGTTCCATATTTGACTCGAGAGCTTGCCGACATGGTATTTACTTACGGCAAGGCAAATGGCAACGAGCGACGGGCATGCACGATTGTATCGCGACACTGTCCTATCCTCGTTGACAACAACCACAGCATTCAATGTTTGCAACAGTTTTTCGCCCTTTTTCTGAGGCAAGGTCGTTTAAGGAAGCGGGATATCTGTTCGGACACCAGACGTGGAGGGAAATGTGATTAAAACTATAGAGGGCGACCGCCGTGTCAGTACCAGGCAGTTGGCCCGCTAGTAAAGGGGAAGCCAGACGACCGTGGGGAACATTCTCCGTGAAGACTGTTACTACCCTTATCACTTACAGCATGTGCAGGGCTTAGTAGCGACAAGACCTTCCACATCGGGAGCGGTTTTGTCATTAGTTTATTCCCCACGCAAAAACAATTCCGGGACTTGTGGCTTCCATCCAATTCACAGATGAGGCCATCTTTACGTGGAATGGCATCTTCAACTTTCATAACAGTCATCTGTTGGATTGTAAGCATAACCTCCATGGGTTGGTGCCAGTGAATCATCGGCAGTGGTTCAGCCGGAATGTGTGGGCCGGGATAATTGGCGACCGTGTTTTGGGACCAGTCTTCTTTCTACGTCACCTAACTGGCCGGAACTATCGGCGTTCCTTGCGGGTGACTGTGTCTACCCTGCTGGAAGACGTACCAATGATGATTCGCAGGATTGTGCGGCTGCTACATGATGGTGCTCCAGCCCACATCGCCGTGGACGTCCGGACGCATCTCAATCGTGTATTACCTGGTCGATGGATCGGACGAGGATGTCCAGTTGCATGGCCTGCTCGTTCACCAGATCTCAACCCGTACGATTTCTGGTTATGGGGCATCTCAAAAGTATCGTGTATGCAGAGCCCATTCCAGATGAGGAGACACTGGAGCAGCGTATTCATGCAGCCTTTAACACTGTTCGGGTGCAGCCTGGCCAATGTAAACGTGTGAGACAGAACATGCTACGGCGCTCACATGCACACGTGGAGGCACATGGAAACTATTTTCAACACATGCGGTAACTGTGGCTGTATGGTGCAGCGCGTATTAGACCGCCGTCTCTGTAACAAAGGATGATTGAATAAATGGTCCCTAACAAATAAACCATGCATTTCCGGACATGCGTTCATTTGAACTTTTCTGTTCCGTATCCCCTCCTAGATCAATCGCTAGTGTTTGTACACGGTGGAAAAAATCACCCTGTATGCAAGATACTCTAAGAGTGGGTAAATATGTCATGCAAACATAGATTCCTAGAGTACGGTACAGTAATATATGTTTTCCTTTACTCGCGCGCATACTAAAATGTATTCAATGAAAATTGTTACGTTGGACTGTGTATCAATATGTGGCTGGGAGCGTGACCACTCTTAAGGGAAATAATGGATAGGAAGATCGTAGTCACATTCGCGGTTTTGGCACAGCTGCGACGACATGTGATAAACTGAATATTGAGAATGTTAAGCCTCAACGCATGACTGCAATGCACTTCATTTAATATTATGTCTTTCCGTTCCAAATCCTTAGAATTTTAATAATGATGTAATTTTCCATATTCTTTAATGCATTTCGTTTCAGTTCTACGCCTTAATTTTGTGTGAGGTACACATTAAAAAAACGAATCAAGGGGAATATTTCAGTTACTTCGGCCACGTGTTCTCCCCAAATGAGAGTGCTGTGTAATGAGGGATATTGAGTCCAGTAGAACCAACGTACGTAATGTAGTGAGTTGATTTTTGCGACCTGGGAGAAATGAGTTCACAATCAAAGTTACCCTTGCTGTGCTATTGAGGACAACTTTGTTAGAAGGGGGAGAAAATTGGGTGAACTCATATCTTATTTATTAGGGCTGATCAACAAAGACTGAGGCTGATATTTTCACGGATGTTTATCACTACATTTTTTTAGTTGCTTTACGTCGCACCGACACAGATAGGTCTTATGGCAACGATGGGACAGGAAAGGGCTAGGAGTGGGAAGTAAGCGGCCGTGGCCTTAATTAAGGTACAGCACCAGCAATTGCCTGGTGTGAAAATGGGAAGCCATGGAAACCATCTTCAGGGCTGCCGACAATGGGGTTCGGACCTACTATCTCCCGAATATTACTACTTTTCATTGTTTACATGATCTTATTCAAATTAGTCCCCTCCTACTTCAATGCAATTTTTATAGCGTCTCTGCTAGTCCTTGAACACATGCTGCAGACCATTCTTTGTCAGGTCCTTGAGAATCGCTTCACTTTTCTTGAGCACTGCTTCAGAGTTCTCAAAACGAATGCTCCTGAGATTTGCCTTTAGTGATGGGAATAACAAAAATCACGGGGTGAAAGATCAGGGCTTTAAGGAGGATGTGGTACACAGGTAATGTTGAATCGAGCCAGATACTGTATGACTTGATTAGCGACGTGAGGCCGTCATTGTCATGATGAAGTCGCCACCCGGTCCGAGAATGCTCTGGTCGTTCCTTTGGAATGTGCTTCCTCAGTGTAGCCAATACTGACGTGTAGTAACAGTAGTGTGAGAGGGAACTTCATGTTGGTAAATCATTCCACCTCCATTGTCTGGTATGCGAAATGGATTTAGTCTACAAAATAGAGCATTACTACCAACCTGAAGCCTCCCGATCACTCCAAGTGAGATTCGTGCTCGACAAAGCGGAAGTGGGACAGGTTTCTTCCCCGGTTACTCCAGTTTACCCTGTCGTATTTCATTCCAGCAACACTCTCCAATGTCATTTCATTTCATCTGTCATTCATTAATCATTGCCTTAGAGGAGTTCGACAGGCTTCTGCAGCCGGCACAATTCCTATCCTCGGCGCTAGATGGGGGCTCCATTCATTACATTCCTGACCGGGTCAAATGACTGGAAACAGGCTGTGGATTTTCACTACCAATCTACTGACACGAGAGTGCTGCCGCCTACGGACATTATATATAAAACCCACTCTTTTCAAATATTTATGTTACAGATAGGAAACTATCACGGAAGCTAAGGAAAACATCAGTCTCAGTCTTTGTTGATCAGCCCTCGTAGCTAGAAGTAAGCAGGTATCATAGAAGCAAGAATGTATGCCGATACAGACAGATGGGAAGAATTACAATAGTGCGAATGAAACGGGGAGGCAAAGACTAAATTATGATTGTTCAGGATGGATGAAACTGCATGTAACATCCGGCTACAATGGTCAGGGAAGAGGTTAGATAGGGGGACCAACATGATGTTAATTCCACTCAGTTTTTAAACCATTGAATATGTTACTTAATAAGGGGCATGGTGCTAAACAAGTCCACAGAACTAGTGGAGACAGTGGAGACAAAAGGTCTATAGACTGATTTCTGAAGACTGTAACAGATTATCAAGAAGATGCACTGATTAAAAGATCGATAAGTGTCATCAATAAAAGCCCTTATAAAAGTGAAGACCTTGTAAAGATGGAATTGCCATCTTTAACTCCCTTTCACAAGAAAAATACGATGAACCTGTCATGTCCATAATTTATAAGCTTTTTAAGCAAAATACGTTTCTCTCAGCTAAGTGATTTTGTCATATTCACCTTGTTGATGCGCACAGCTCCACCTACGGACCTTATTTTATAAAGATATACCTGAGTTCTATCGACTTCGACACCAATATTGATAAACCGGAATATTTGGGAGGCTGATTTTTTTCAGAAATACAGTCTGGTCCAAAATAATATCCCCAGTATGGATACAGTTTCAGTATTCAATTTACATTGTTACACATTTACGTTAGTACTTGGAGGTACAAACCACGTATTAATTTTTCATGGTTTAGACATATCGTTGCTACCGG
The DNA here is from genome assembly GCF_040414725.1 of Anabrus simplex. Lineage (NCBI taxonomy): Eukaryota > Metazoa > Arthropoda > Insecta > Orthoptera > Tettigoniidae > Anabrus > Anabrus simplex. Next base: position 48,041,039 of record NC_090270.1, read on the forward strand.
GACAAAACCTCCTATATGATAATATTTTTGGAGACATACTGACTCGCAGCACATACGTTATGAAGTGCTGAATACCTTGACAATATTCACAGTGGAGATGAGAGAAACTTGCCGGCCAAAGTCCTAAGTTCAAAATATTTGACAAAGGAGGTTTTGTACCGGCAGCGACGATATCTTCCAAAATTTTTGATAACGGTTGTTGACTGATCAGTTCATACCAGATTTTTTTAGGGTGACTTACTACCTTCCTGGTTTCAAAAATTAAGAGACAAATTCAAACCGACGGCTTAGGAGTGAATGCAGTGTTTGTTCAATAGAAGTTGCGTACGGCCTATGTCCTCATAGTGCTTTATATATAACAGATATCCCTAAATCTGTTCGTAAATAGCTTTCTAACTGTTGTTCTCCAGTAAGCAGAATTGTGTGAAAGGATGCAAGTTTTATAAATTTCCGGATGACTTCGATTGTTTCCAGCAGCAGGATATTATTCTCAGTTAAAACAAGCAAGGAATTTGTATTTCTAGATCACGTTGAAGAAATGAGATACGTAATTGTCCAAAGAAGTTCGGGAATAGTGTTTTGAACCAGTCTTTACAATGCGGTTTTAATCATTTATCTTGTCATAGAGAGAAGCATTACATTCAAGAGGGAATACATATTGTATCTACACAAAAACTTTGAAAAAAAGGAAAACGCACAAAATATATTGCATGGTCACAAGATTGACAACTGCAATAGCATCTGGTGCTGTCTTGAGGAGGCCTTCCACTATACTATGTAATAATAATAATAATAATAATAATAATAATAATAATAATAATAATAATAATAATAATAATAATAATAATAATAATAATAATAATAATAATACACAGAACTGGCAATAGAAATACAACGCCTGTGGAAACCAGAATCAGTCACCATAGTTCCAATAGTAATATCATGTACCAGTGTTATTCCAAAATGCTTGCATAGCTCTCTGGCCGCATTAAACCTGCATAATCACACATACGTAGAACTAGAGAAAGCCACCCTCCTGAGCACTTGCCACATTGTGAGGAAGTTCCTAGGAACGACTTTTCCTCTGACTCACGCCAAACAGCATGAAGATCCAGGTCGCAGTTCCAGTAATACTGAAGAACAGGGTCCCAAAACGGGGACATAAGTAGTCTGAAGTTGTTTGTATTTATTGTATAAATGTATATGTTGTAATTATTTCTGTTGTAAATATTTGTACATATATGTACCTGTAGTTTCATAATCAAGAGGGTGACTCCTTGCTTAATAATAATGTTATTTGTTTTACGTCCCACTAACTACTCTTTTACGGTTTTCGGAGAAGCCGAGGTGCCGGAATTTAGCCCCGCAAGAGTTCCTTTACGTGCCAGTAAATCTACCGACACGAGGCTGACGTATTTGAGCACCTTCAAATACCACCGGACTGAGCCAGGATCGAACCTGCCAAGTTGGGGTAAGAAGGCCAGCGCCTTAACCGTCTGAGCCACTCAGCCCGCCGTATACTATGGGATAGCCGTGCACCGCACTGCAATAAGCAACCATCGTATTTTACTGTTAAATGAAAATGCTTTCTATCACTGAAGTTAGTGAATCACCTTCACTATTCTGGCGTAGGAAATTACATTTCTCATTTATAACCTAAGTTCGTGAAGTAACATCTATCAAGTTTTGAATGCTGATATTTCGGGTTCTTGAAACATGTCCAGTCGTGACATATCCAGCGTTCCACCCTAGTGTGACGACAGGCTCGTCGGCTGGAATGCTAAACCTTTCAAAAACTTTGGAGACTAGTGTCCATTTTGACAGTTTCATTTTTTCCTGTTGTATATTCTTCTTCTTCTTCTTAATCTGTGTACCCTCCAGGGCCGGTTTTTCCCTCGGACTCAGCGAGGGATCCCACCTCTACCACCTCAAGGGCAGTGTCCTGGAGTTTCAGACTTTCGGGTTGGGGGATACAACTGGGGAGAATGACCAGTACCTCACTCAGGCGGCTTCACCTGCTATGCTGAACAGGAGCCTTGTGGAGGGATGGGAAGATTGAAAGGGATAGGCAAGGAAGAGGGAAGGAAGCGGCCGTGGCCTTAAGTAAGGTACCATTCCGGCATTTGCCTGGAGGAGAAGTGGGAAACCACGGAAAACCACTTCCAGAATGGCTGAGATGGGAATTGAACCCACTTCTACTTAGTTGACCTCCCGAGGCTGAGTGGACCCCGTTCCATCCCTCATACCACTTTTCAAATTTCGTGGCAGAGCCGGGAATTGACCCCGGACCTCCACGGGTGGCAGCTAATCACGCTAACCACTACACCACAGAGGCGGACTGTATATTATTCAATCGATGAAATTGAATTATAGTTTGCTACTGCCTAAAACTGTCATGGAAATGTGTACCCTGACTGTTTAGTTCTCCGGTAAGATTAATGAAGATCTGTTATGAAACGTTGCCAGGAATATTTTCACTCGCTTTGAAAGGTTAGTAAGCCGCAATTTCAGAGCAGTCTAGAAACCGCAGTTGTTTATTTCTGTAGCCATAACTCTTCACAGTGTACAGCGTAGCACACGACTACTTGACACTTTTAACCATTTATAACAACTTTATTGTATGAAAGGAAACATTTATAATTTACCCACAGGTATAATGCTTCTTGGAAGTAGAGTTAACTCTATCTCATATTCACTGAGGTCCAATAGTTTTAATCATGTTCAGTGGGAAAAATCAAGAAAAAACTATTTATACACTGTAAACCAGTACATTTTTCTAAGCCGTGATCAAGTGTACGAAATGTAATTCTACGGCCTAGCTACTGAAGTGTATTATTTCAGATTGCTAGGGAATATATATAGCATTTTCCTCGACAAACAGTTGATGAACAACATAAATTTCATCACCATTCATTCTCTAGAATTGATAAGATACTATTTCATTGTTCCCTTTATGTAATCATTGAATTTTTATATTTATTGTGATATTTCACCCTTAATTTTCCTTTATCGGACCCACACTGCTTCATATTAAAAGTATGAACAAACAGCTTTCCGATACATTTAATCAATAAGATGACGTTATCGTCTGGTTTACGCAAGGCTGCATATTTCTGCGCCGCCGAAGCTGTTATATAAAACATTATCATTTTAGGTTTGGTTTACATTAGTGTGCCACTAACTGACCTACATAGAGATCGCTCCGGTTTAACTGTTACAGCTTTTTTATAAGTTGTTTTACGTCGCACGACTCAGATAGGTCTTATGGCGACGATGGAACAGGAAAGGTCTAGAAGAGGGAAGGAAGCGGCCGTGACCTTAATTAATGTAGAGCCCCTACATTTGCCTCGTGTAAAAATCGGAAAACACGGAAAACCATACTCAGGGCTGCCTACAGTAGGGTTCGAACCACTATCTCCCGAATACCGGATACTGGCCGCAATTAAGCGACTACAGCTATCGATCTCGGTGCTCCTACTATCAGAACGACTAATTCAATTGTAATGGAAGCTCATCCACAGGTATATCGGTGCTTGGAGGTAGACTTATTTTTAGTGTTATCGAATAGTGTTAATATGTTCGCAAGGTGCACATAGAATATTAACCTCACTTTGCAAGACACTGTGGGAAGAATTACGAAAGAAACTATTTATACGTTGTAAACCAGCACATTTTTCTAAGCTGTGATGAAGTGTACGAAAGGTGTTTCTACGGCCTAGCTATTGAAGTGGATTATATCAGATTACGCACACGCGGAGGAAAATTCGAACACTAAAACCCGACGGAACATTTTTGAACATGTGTTTCAAGTTTCCCCCAAATTATTTTGCTAAAATATCACAACCAAGAATAAGGCCGAACGTTCCATGAAATATACAAATATTAGTATTCACCATATTAATACATGAAACCTACAAATATGATCTCCTTATTCCATATTAATGTACCGTTTGTTAAAATTTTGACGCTTAGGAATTCGTTCAATTTTAATGAAGGTATAAAATCTTCCAGAATATTAACCAATATATATTATTGAGTGTGCTTATTTATGTGCAAGTATTAATGAAGGTATAAAATCTTCCAGAATATTAACCAATATATATTATTGAGTGTGCTTATTTATGTGCAAGTATACGTTTTCAATACAACTCAAACTGTATTTCTGATGAAAAGTGCGTAATTCTGGAAGAAAGCATAGTAGTCAAATTTCGTTATTGTCCAGCATTCAATTCGCTAGTGATCCGCTGCACCCTGGGTCCGCCTATCACCATTTACCATCTGAGCTAGCCAATGGTGATCTTTTTCATAAACTTTTCCATAAATTCGCTGAACTCCCGGAAGTTGACCTTGGTGGTACTGGTGGTGGTGGCGGAGATATTCCCCGAATCCGCGTAGCCTACTCATGGAAAACTGACATTAGTAGACGAATAAGTTTTAACTGTGTTTTCATAATGGTAATAAAAATTTATTTGCTTCACGTCACACTAACTACTTTTACGGTTTTCGGAGACGCCGAGGTGTCGGAATATAGTCCCGCGGGAGTTCTTTAACGTGCCAGTAAATCTACCGACACGAGGCTGGCGTATTTGAGCACCTTCAAATACCACCGAACTGAGCCAGGATCGAACCTGCCAATTTAGGGTCAGAAGGCCAGCGCCTGAATCGTCTTAGCCACTAAGCCCGGCTGAACTGTGTTTTGAAGAATAGGAAGGATCATAATAAATGGTGAATTTGGAATTCAACTGGGTAAATTGGGTTTAATATTCGTTTATAGTAAGAGAATCTTAGAATTGGAATAATTTACCAAGGGAAATGATCGATAGATTTCCAACTTCTTTGAAATTTAAGAAAAACTATGTAAACTATTGTTAGGGAATCTGCCCCCTGTGCGACAGCATATACTGGACATCGGTAGTGAATGATTGATTTTAAAGTAAATTATTACCACCAGCCCTTGACGCTTGCTGCAAATGTATTCTCAAGGTGTCCAAACTAACATGGTAACATATTATTCCAGCCAAATAGCTGTACTGTGGGCGCCAATATCATATAAAGGGAGAGAGGGAACGTTTTTATTTACTGCAAAATGCTTTTACGAGCACATGGTTAACTTCAGAACTTAGAAAAGATACAAAGTGGTTATATATCGTCCTGTGAGAAAGCAGTGGAGAAAAAGTTATGTTTATGAGAAATTTCAACACTTGTGGAGCCATAATTTATTTTCAATATCTTGTAGTTCCCTTTAGATTGCTTTTCTGCCATTTCCTCTCTCCCAGCCTCGCCGGGACTAAGCCCACTTCTCAAACACCGTGGACATATCTCCGTGTTGCACTCACAGCAATGATGGGCCCCGGTGACCTCGTAAAAACCGTCCACGCAAGAGAGAGGCGCGACCCCACGGGTCACTTTATGAAGCGCTTCGGGCAGGAAATCCAATTACGTCTCCTTTTATACACAAGAATTGATTCATGGACGCCAAAGTCTGTCAAAGTAGCTGATAGTTTACAAAGAAGTACACTTCCGTTGCAGGTACTTCCGAAGTGTACTTGAAGGAACTAAACTCTTTGGTGGCTGCCAAACTTTTTGACGCAGTCAGTCTGTTTCTAAGATCGTAAACTCAAAGCTGGCTGAATTTAGCGCCATTCAAATGTGTTTTAATACGACAATTCAACGTCGTTGACTTTCAGCACATTGCAAAACTCCTATTTTCTTCTTCATCTCTTCCTTCGGATACCGTCTCCCCTCAGCAGATTGGCGTTCATCATGAGTTCTTATTCTACCGTTTTTCCCACACCTGTGGTGTCACGAGTGCGAACTACTGCGTAAATGTGGATTTGGACCTGTTTATCGGTGGGATGCCCTTCCTGACACAACCCTACATGGGGGATGTAATCAATATTGAGTGTTTCTGTGGTATTTGGTAATGCCGTGTATTGTCTGAATATGAATAGGAAAGTTTGGGACAGACACAAACACCCAGTATCCGAGCCAGAAGAAATAATCAGAAGTGATTAAAATACCCGACCCGGCCGGGAACGGAACCCGGGACCATCTGAACGGAATGGCAGTACGCTGACCATTCAGCCAATGAATCATGGTGTCCATCAAGAGTAGTAATTCCTATCTGGTTTCCCGCGAGAGTTACCATATCATGAATGTCTAACCACAGTCGAAAGTTCCAGGTCCAAAATAATCCTCTCCATCTACGTCCACGATTTTCTTCTCTCTTGACCTCTGCGATCACTTCCATTAAGCTTCGTTTCCCATTTCGGAAAGGGTGGCTATAATAGGCTGCATTACTCTACTTTGTGAAGGTCAAGGCGTCAAAATATTTCTTGAAGCCACGGAGTACTATATCGAAGGTGACGTGGTCTACCCATTCTGTGATAGATACACCTAAATTTAAATTGTCTGGTGTTCACTGATGAAGCCTCTAGTGTCAATCCTTCGATAGCATAAAGAAGCACCGGTAGCACTTAACACGTCACGACGCACTGACGAGTTTTGTAATCGGAGACCATGGTTGCATACAAGAACTCGCGTCTTACAGTGCATATTATGGTTAAAATTCATGCATCCGCCCCTATTCTTGTGTTTACCATCTTAATGATGGTTTCCAATTTTTATATGAGCTGTTTGATTACAATACAGATTCCTGATGGTGTTCATGATTTTCCGTAAAGTCCAAAAAACGTAAACAGATTTTCATCATCATCATCATCATCATCTGCTTACCCTCCAGGTTCGGTTTTTCCCTCGGACTCAGCGAGGGACCCCACCTCTACCGCCTCAAGGGCAGTGTCCTGGAGCTTCAGTCTCTTGGTCGTGGGATACAACTGGGGAGAATGACCAGTACCTCGCCCAGGCGGCCTCACCTGCTATGCTGAACAGGGGCCTTGTGGAGGGATGGGAAGATCGGATGGGATAGGCAAGGAAGAGGGAAGGAAGCGGCCGTGGCCTTAAGTTAGGTACCATCCCGGCATTCGCCTGGAGGAGAAGTGGGAAACCACGGAAAACCACTTCGAGGATGGTTGAGGTGGGAATCGAACCCACCTCTACTCAGTTGACCTCCCGAGGCTGAGTGGACCCCGTTCCAGCTCTCGTACCTCTTTTCAAATTTCGTGGCAGAGCCGGGAATCGAACCCGGACCTCCAGGGGTGGCAGCTAATCACACTAACCACTACACCACAGAGGCGGACGTAAACTGATTTTACTGTATTTATTTAGTGTTTGGCAAACCTGGTAAATAAATATATCACTAAAATAAAGAAGGCATTGAAAAGCAAATAATCAGTGTGGTTAGAAGACAGACCCCACTAGTTGCTAGATGCCCATCTAGTAGATTCCGCCACTGGATCAAAGGTTCTGGAACCCCTACTAAATCTCCTTGTGATCCCCGGAATGAGCGGAGTGGACATTCATGCACGGTTTGGTACGCCGCGCTACACTCATAGTTGGAGGAGTCGCGGATGCTGCACTTACGGGGTAAGTACACACATCTTCCAGGTTTTGTTTGATTCCTATTCAGTAACGTGCAGGTCCTACGAGGGGTTTAAAAACCTTCTGGAATGCAACTGGATAAAACGCCCTGTACCACTCTGAACCTGCTTGTGACGACCCATGTTTCCATTACTCTGATTAGTTGAATCTTGCCTGTTTTAATACGTTGGCTGTCTTCAGCTCATCAAAACATGTATCATGTCCAGCGTTATTAAAAGCAATTAAAGACATTTTGTTGTTGGTTTAAACTTATAGAGTAGGGGTTGGAAGTACACCGTTATTGGTCGAAAATTGTGATTTTCAATATATACACTTTTTAATATAATATAATTCCCTCTTCAGTATTGTGAGAAAGTAATAATTATCTCTCCTACCTCAAAAGAAATACATGTAAAATTCCAAGGCATAGGTTACCTTTCCTTCCCACTCTGTGTTTGCAGATGGTTACATCTACTTCACAAATAAAGGGGATGGAAGCTTTTGAACTATGGTGTTACAAGAGAATGCTGAAGGTGAGTTGGATTGATCTAATCACGAATGCATAGATACTGAACGAATTGGTGAGACGAGATCGGTTTGGCTAAATTTGACGAGAAGAAGAGACAGAACGATACGACACATCTTAAGACAGCCAGGACTTGTCCAACTCGTTGGCTGAATGGTCAGCGTACTGGCCTTCGGTTCAGAGGGTCCTGGGTTCGATTCCCAGCCGGGTCGGGGATTTTAACCTTCATTGATTAATTCCAATGGCCCGGGGGCTGGGTGTTTGTGCTGTCCCCAACATTTCTGCAACTCACACACCACACACAATACTATCCTCCACCACAATAACACGCAGTTACCTACACATGGCAGATGCCGCCCACCCTCATCGGAGGGTCTGCCTTACAAGGGCTGCACTCGGCTAGAAATAGCCACACGAAATTTATTTATTTTAGTCAGGACTTGTTCAGTTGGTTCGTGAAGGAAGTGTAGACGATAAGAACGGTAGGGGTAGACCAAGCAGTGAATATGACAAGCAGATTAGAGCAGATGTAGGATGCTGCAATTACGTAGAAATGAAAAGGTTAGCACAAAATATGATGGCATTGTGAACTGCACTAAACCAGTCCATGGATTGATAACTCAAACAACAACAAAAACCACCATGGTGATATTATAATTCGAAAACTGTCGAAGATATTTATCCAGTCTTATATGATACTGAACTCTTATTTATACCAACAATATCCTCTGGACTCTACTCTTTTGGACAAGTATTTAACTTAAGGGCCTAGAAGTGGAAACAAAAAAAATTGGTATGAGAATTAACGATTAAGAAGGGAATAATTTTAAGTTGTTGACGTAAATCTATCAATGATATTTGCAAGTATAAATATTCACTGTGTTTTATTTTTAGTGCAGATCTCATTTTAAGGCTGTAAAACGACATGACTATCTAGCAGAGTCAACGGCTTCGTGAGGATGAGCTCCTTTATGTGGGTGCTGGTCCCTCATTGGAGGAACAGGCACTTACATCCAGCATGAGGCGCCCGTTCTGGTTACAAGTGGCTAAAAAAGGCGTCTTTTCTTAAGTTAAGGAGTAACTCATTGAAACCTGGCGGTTAAATGTAACATAATAACGCTGGGTGCGGCGATTCCACCGTGATAATGAATTTGAACCGTTCAAGTGGATCGCGACTAGTACAGGGCGAAATGAAGCACAATGTGAGACCACCGAAGTAAGAGCTCCCTGGACATAGGTGACGGAAGAAGAAAAATGTGTCATTTATCTGTGGTTATGAGAACATATTTATACAGTAATTTGGCATTTAAAATATTCAAACATTGTTACATGAATGTATGTGAGTGTAATCTGTAGTGTCTGAGGTAAGTAAATTTGAATTTTACTGAATTTTCACTACCCTCAGGTGTATCTCCCCCATTATAGCTGAAAGCTCCCTATCGTTAACATTGCTACCCTTTCGAACAATGTTCCGAGAAACAGACGTTTTGACGTTCATTCAAAAACCCCTGTGTTGTAGTGGTTAGTATGGTTAGCTGCCACCTCCCCGGAGGCCCAGTTTAGATTCCCTGCTCTGCCACGAAATTTGAAATACCGAATGAGGGCTGGAGTGGGTTTACACACGGCCTCGGGAGGTAAACTGTGTAGAGGGAGGTTCGATTCCTTCCTTAATCATACTCTAAATGGTTCTCCGTGGTTTCCCCCCCCTTCTCGTCCAGGCAAATGCTTGGATTGTATACAACTTGGGCCACGGCTGCTCACTTCCCCGTAACTTGCCCATCCCGTCCAAACATCCCATCCTCCGCAAGGCGCCTGTTGAGCGTAGCAGGTGAGGCCACCTGGCCGAGGTACTGGTCCCCTCCTCCAGTCGTATCTTCTACCAAGTATCTCACGGTCCAGGACACTGCCCTTGAGGTGGTAGAGGTGAGATCTCTCGCTGAGTACGCATGAAGATCCAACTCTAGACGGTAAACGGAAAAAACAATACAATAATCCTTCAAATTGGGACCGGGAATCTCCAGCAAAATTTAACATGAACCTTTTCATGTAGCAAGAAAATTAATTATCGCTCGAAATATATTTCACGTACGGGAATATGTTGTATTCCACTTTAAAGTAGTAAGGTGAATGAGCAAGATGTGACCAAAGTAGGGGAAAATATTCATACGATATTATCACACGATGGCTGCCAAATGAAGGTACGTTTTCTGTGGTTAAAAGCAGATACTGAGTGATACAGTGGGACATTTAAGTGTCTTTGGGACACGAGGGAGGTTTGATTTTATTTTATTTGATGAGATATACCAGATAAACCTATCAAAACTAAAATGTGGAACAGTAAAATTAAAATATGACCTAAATTTGAACAAAATTTAAGGTTATGGGTTTGATAATTGACGCTCAAGAGATGTGGATATATATATGAGCAACAAGCGGATAAATGCCCTTAAAATTCGTACGCAAGAAGGAACTAGACAAGAAAAGGGATCTAATAACGAATGAGATGGCTACGGGAGCGTCACCAATTTGGGGCTCTTGTAAATCCAAACGAGAATATAAGTCATACATCTCACTTCATTCACCAGAGTTCAGAAAAAATTGATGGTTGATAAAAATATGCAAGATGAGCAACAAAAAATCTAACAATATGTAAACCAGATTGGTGCACTGTGTTCAATAGTTTTTGGTAAATGAAGCAGGTTCTCAAAATGGGACACTGTTCAACAGATAATTCAATAATTCTAAATACGGGGCCGATGACCTTCGATGTTAGGCCCCTTTAAACAACAAGTATCATCATCATCATCATCATCATCATCATCATCATCATCACCAATTGTAAATACTAATGAATTCTTCATTCCTTAAATAAATATTTAAACTTTTAATTTCGATTCTTCTTTGGTAGCCTTAGTTGCTTTGACCTGGCAAAACCTCAAGTATTAATTTAAGATCCTGTCCTCTTTATTCCTTAATCTTCTGAGACCTCCATGCCTAATATTTAATGCCACTGCCCCAAGGTAAGTAATTTTGTGCTTTACGTTGATATTGCCCTTCCTGTATATTCATTGTTGTATGTATAGTTGGACGTCGCAAAAAAAAAAAAAAAAAAAAAAAAGTGAAAATTGAAACTTGTATATAGCGTTGTTCTGCAATGCCTTGTCCACTCTTCGAGAACATAATCGGCATTTTGCACGGTCCTGGACGTCATTTGGTCTCAATGGAACGTCCCTCATGACCCCTTTTACCAATTGTTTTGGTCGTCCTGATGGGCGGACACCATTTACGAGAAAAGTGGAAAACGAGGTTGGCAACTGTGTCAGGTGGTGCTCTTACAACATGGCTATACATCGGAGGTCCACATTTTCTCCATAATTTGAGCGATGCCGATTTGCTGATGAATTGCGTCATTCCGGATGTGGTGGATTAAAGAGATGCCTATCGACCAGTGGAGCATTCGTATCTCTTCGGCTTGAAATTGGCGTTCACTGTTTTGTTTGGGGCGGTCGGAATTCAACTCCATACAGCGCAACCGGACGTACTATGGTTCAGTATATTTTCTACTTTAAGCACAAAGTACGGTAAACCTGTAACGTCCCTTCATCGCAACCAATTTGCATTTATCCGAGCTCGCACTTCACTGTTAATTCTGCTGTCACTCTGCCGGTGAGATCCATGGTATCTGAAGCGATCTGTTTTTGCTAAGCCCTCACCCCTGTCTTGTACGGTGCCATCACTTGGATTAGTTTCCAATTGATGTTCAGGTAGAGAACATGTAAGAAGATTCACTTGTTCCATTTTTCAACTTGAAATTGCAGTCATGCTTGAGTGGTGTCTGAGAGTGCGACATCGCCATGGTATAGAAGGCTCAAAGGAACGCTCGGTGCGAATCCCATGTGATGCTGTCCGTGAAGATTAAAAGCAGTGGTTTCAGTACTGATCCCTGGGGGACATAAATTTTGACGGGGAAGCTGTCTGAGTTGCCGAATGTCGGTGTACGTATATACAATTCTGACCCAGCTGATAAGCTGCTCCGGCACGTCATACTAACACAGTGCATACCAGATCAACTTATGCGGAACACTATGGGAAGTCCCTTCGTGATCAAGGAAGGCAATGTGAAGAGGCAATAGTTTCTCCCGATGTCGCACCTTGAGCATTCCAGTCAATGTAATGTTGTTGTTGATTAATTTTAGCCTAAAGAGGAATGTCGAAGCCAAGAGATTAAAGCGATAAACCAGAGTAGGAAGCTGTAATAGAGGAGAAATGCAGATTCTGTACTGAGTATTACATTGGCTTTCGAGGAGTACACCCAAAGTCGTATCCACGGTCTTTTAGAAGAATATTGTATTTTACCTGAACTGTTTCCTTACCATGAAGGCTGCCTGGAAGACTAAGAAGACAACGAAACAATATGTTCAAGGTTTACGTAATATTTCACATGGAAATAACGGATATTCGAATAAAATAAATGTAAAAAGGAAAAGAAGAATGAAATTGATAGATACCTCCGCTTTTGCAGACACTCACGGAAAATTCTGGAATTGTTCCACAAATACAATTCGATTACTTCAGTTTAGCTCCCGCTATATTTTTGTTTGTAATATGGCACAATTCGAAACGCATGGTTAGATCCAGAATATATCCTTCAGTGGACTCTAGTTTAAAGGTTAGGATGTCGATCCGTCAAGCAGTTCCTTGCATAGCAATTTCTGTTACCTCCTAGTATGTGATCTATCCAGTGATCTGAAGAGGGACAGCTAGTATATGGCGGATGGTGAGATGACAAATATTTCTTAGAGCAGAAACAGAGCACGTGAGGTCGGGTTTCGATCTCCCTTTGACAATGGCGATACTCCAGGTTACTATTCGGCACAGCTCGCACTGTAGTCACATTATACGTCACTTTAAAAGCATCTTTCCATTCAGAGCTCGATAGAGCATCATGGTGCCAGATTCATTTATTTCAAGGCACATACTCTTTGGATAGGATTTCACTTAAGGTACCTTGTGCGGTAGCTCACCCCGTATCTTGTAATCACTCTCCCTGAACTCGTCCGTACCTCACGATCATCAGTTGCTTTATCTCTTTTGTTGATACACCTTTCAGGTGAGTATTTTCAAGCGTTGTAGAGAGAGACTTCGCCATCTTTATCTAGATCACGAGTGTTTTATATGTACATCTTGTGATTTATTAACTTTCTTGTAAGGCTGTTTCCTTGGAGATCAGCCATAAGGTTTGTTAATTTAATTGGAAAATGCAACGATCTTAGAGTTTTATGAAGGTTCAAAGTGCTTTTATTGTGTTTAGGAAGACGGTGGTGTCGTTACTTTCCCTCAGTTTTGTGTCATCTCGAACTAAACGGAGGAAAGATGTACTAAGTATCCTCGATGATTTATTAAATACTGGTTGGCAATCACTGAATTATAAAAATTCCCTAAGGCGTCTTTCCAGATCTTTTTCACTTAATCTGTGTATAATCCAACGAATTATGACGAGTCACCAATTTTCGAATGTCTGTTATGTCTTTGGTTTTATGAACAAGTACGTTTCTAGATATTTTTAGACTCTTTGGAATAAACCCGTTGTCGACTACTGTTGAAGCAAGGAGGGCAATTATAACCCTAAGCAAATCAGGCACCCTTATTAACCCTTTATAAGGCAATACTCAATAAAACACTTTCCTTTCTAACTAACTTTATTTACAGGCTCTATAAGTGCTAAATAATACAATTTGACAGAAAAAACAATCCAGTGCTCAGGAGGTCAGTAATAAGATGGGAACATATTTCCCACCGCCTGCTGTCTGCCATTCAGAAGTGGGAACATATCTCCCACCTACGGACACAATTTCAATTCAGCCAGTACACTTTTAATTTATCAAAAATATTTCGGACACCTATGTGGGCTAGGGGAAGCTTATTCCCACATACAGTGTGAAAGAAATTTATATCTTAGAACTCCTCAGTTGGTAAAATGAAGTAAATAATCTCAGACCAAATGAGAACACTGCACAATAAACAAAGAAAATTCATGTAAATAGTATATAGACTTATAAAATGTTGATTGTTACCCTATTTTCACTTCATAAATCTTGTTCACATCAGGCGTTGCGCTGGCACAATATCGCCTTTCAGATGTTTTCCAAAGAAACTAAAGATTCCAAGGAGATCAGAATAGTTGCACAGATATTCCCAAGAGTGCAGCACACATCAATACATGGGAGATAAACTCCCAGCGCCCAGAAATGGCAAAAAACCGAGGTGGGAAAATAATTCCCACGGCCTTATAAGGGTTAAAATATGATGTAGACCAGGAACAATGTCGACTCCAATAGCAGCTACTAGGGACGAAATGTTTCCTTAGCTATTTTAATTTGAAAGACACATTCTAATTCTACCATCTCGGCTTCTGTAAGGGAGTTCGGATATTGCTCTCGTAGCCTGGGATTCTCGATCGAAAATCGCATGCCGTAGCTTTCGTATACTATACGCTCACTGATTTTGTAAGTTGGTGTATTAGAGGTAATAATAATAATAATAATAATAATAATAATAATAATAATAATAATAATAATAATAATAATAATAATTTAGTGTGGCTATTTCCAGCTGGGTGCATCCCTTGCAAGGAATACCCTCCGATGAGGGTGGGCGGTATTTAAAATATGTAAGTGTGTTGTTGTGGTGGAGGACAGTGTTATGTGTGGTGTATGAGTTGCATCGATGTTGGGACAGTACAAACACCCAGTCCTCGGGGCAAGGGAATTAACCCTTTTTAAGGTTAAAATCACCGAGCAGTTCATATATCCCAGTAATTGCAGTTCAAGTCCCTGGAGTAGTAGTAGTAGTAGTAGTAGTAGTAGTTTTGATAGAAATATTTGAGAAATTACTGTAGACAACCTCGTATTTTTCAGTAGGCCTAATTAAGGACACTTTTATTCTCCGTCCCGTGGAGTAGGGAAAAAAATAGTAATCCACCAGCTGTAATAATCACATAACCACATTTCAGTAGAATTGTAGTGAAGATAAGGTATAATATATTAGATAGTATCTTGCCAGTTATATTCGTGTTTTTCTTCGTGTACGGCAATCTTTTCGATACTTAAGCATTTAACCAAACGCAGGGTAGTGTAGTGTAGATACATTGTAGTATAGATACAGTACATTTACAGTAGATACTGCCGTATCTTGCCTGCTATATTCGTGTATTTTTCGTGTGTATCTATTAGACCGTAATACTAATAATAATTTGTCTAAGCATTTAGCTTCGTTGGTAATCTTTGAGTAGGCTACAGTAGTTCTTGCAAATTTCATTTCTGTTGTGCTTAGTTTAGTGACATACGGTACGGTTCCGTAATTAGGATACGTCTGAAAGTAGATTAACATTACTGTAGTGTACTGTACAGTAGTGGTACGAGTAATATCCTATTAGAATTTAGTGTGATTATTTTATTATTGTAAAATATTTGTGTAGTACTGGTGTAGTAGAGGTATCCGTAGAAACTCGTACTAAAATACTGTTGTTGTAATTAGAATAGGCTTAATTGCAATTTGGAATCGTGTAGTTCTTGTGTAGGCTATTACTTTCGATATTCAGTAATTAACAGCAGTTTCTATCCTGTCAGGGGTTGTAGGATAAAAAAATAGAGCACGACTAAGTAGTATTGTAGTGTAGTCGTATATTAGTTACCTTATTGTTGTGTACTATCCCAGACAATATATCCCTCCGTTCATTTATTTTTTGCAAATAAGTTATTTTATTTTTAATTTCATTTTTCCCCGCGTAAAGAATGGCTAAGGAGCGCGAGTGTAGTTTCTGTGGGTGTGGCGAGGCATTGAGGGGTATGAGGGAGGAGTTGGAAAGTTTGAGAGAGATAATTAGGATTCTCACAGAAGACAGGAAGGAAGATAGGACTCCCTCAAACAACGTACAGGTTACAGTAGGTGTACAAGAGGGAGGGGAAGGAAAGGGAGGAGTTGTAGAAGACAGGTGGTCTAATGTGCTAAGGGGAAGGAGATTGCAGGCTATGAGCTCTATTCAGGATCAGAATTCAGGACAGGTGTCTGTGCAAAATCGGTACGAGTCACTCCAGGTAGAACAACAGAAGGAAGATGAGGGACAGGGAACTGTTGCTGAGATGTGTGGGAGTAGGAGGAAGGGAAAAGGTAGGAAAGGAAAATGTAGAGTAGATGATAGGAAAAGACAGGTGGAACAGGGTCATGGGAAGGAGAAAAGGGAGGAGGAAGTAGCTTCTGCAGTTATCAGGAAAGATAGGGCTGACCAGGAAGGGAGGGGATCAAACGAGGTGGGTAGGGTTGAGGCTCTGGTCATGGGAGATTCCATCGTTAGACACGTGGGGAAAGTGTGTGGAGGAAAAGGTACCAGGGTAGAGTGTTATCCAGGAATTAGGTTGAGGCAGATGTTGAGGAAAGTAGAAGAGAGGGAGGAGGGGAAGGAGAAGGTGGTAGTGTTTCACGTTGGTACCAACAACGTAAGGCAAGCTGATATAAGTACCAACATAGTTGGAGATGTGTGGGATCTGGTAAATGCAGCACGGGTGAAGTTTAAGAAAGCGGAGATTGTTATTAGTGGAATACTGTGTAGAAGGGATATTGACTGGAGGGTGATTGGGGATTTAAATGAGACTATGGAGTGGGTATGTGGGAAACTGGGAGTGAAATTTCTAGATCCAAATGGGTGGGTAGGAGATAGGGATCTGCGCTCAGATGGCCTTCATTTAAACCGCAGTGGTACGTATAAGTTAGGAAATTTGTTTGGAAGGGTAATAGGGAGGTACATTCAGGGAAACGGGATGGCCTAGGGAGCGGTGATAAGGGAACAGGGAACTGGAAATCAAGTAGGGATGACATAAAATTGTTAGTGTTGAACTGTAGAAGTATTGTAAGGAAAGGAATAGAATTAAGTAATTTAATAGATATATATTCACCAGATATTGTAAAAGGAGTTGAATCATGGCTGAGAAATGATATAATGGATGCAGAAATTTTCTCACGGCACTGGAGTGTGTATCGTAGAGATAGGATAGGAAGGGTGGGAGGCGGAGTGTTCATTCTGGTGAAAGAAGAATTTGTAAGCTACGAAAAAGTTAAAGATGAGACACATGAAATTCTAGGTGTAAGGATCATTTCTAAAGATAATAGGCAACTTGATATATTTGGAGTGTACAGATCGGGAAAGGGTAGCACTGACGCGGATTCAGAATTATTTGATAGGATAGTCAGCTATGTGGGAAACGACATGGAAAGAAATGTGATTGTAGCGGGAGATCTGAATTTGCCAGATGTCAATTGGGAAGGAAATGCGAACGACAGAAAGCATGACCAACAAATGGCAAATAAGTTAATATGGGAAGGACAGCTGATTCAGAAAGTGATGGAACCAACCAGAGGGAAAAATATCCTGGATGTCGTGCTGATAAAACCAGATGAGCTCTATAGGGAAACTGAAGTAATAGATGGTATTAGTGATCATGAAGCTGTTTTTGTGGTAGTTAAAAATAAATGTGATAGAAAGGAAGGTCTTAAAAGTAGGACTGTTAGGCAGTACCACATGGCTGATAAAGCAGGCAAGAGGCAGTTTCTAAAAAGTAGCTATGATCGGTGGAAAACGGTAAATAAAAATGTAAACAGACTCTGGGATGGGTTTAAAGAAATTGTTGAGGAATGCGAAAACAGGTTTGTACCATTAAGGGTGGTAAGGAATCGTAAAGACCCACCTTATTATAATAGAGAAATAAAGAAACTAAGAAGGAGGTGCAGACTGGAAAGAAATAGAGTTAGAAATGGCTGTGGAAGTAAGGAGAAATTGAAGGAACTTACTAGAAAATTGAATCTAGCAAAGAAGGCAGCAAATCAACATGCTTTTTTTGACAGCTGTCAACCGCCATCTTTAATCACCGTGCTGCCCTCTATGTGGTGGCGGTAAATTCCACGTGCTTTACAAACCTATATGCTTTTCTGTCAGCTGTCATCCACCCAGCAATTCTCTTTCTATATAATAATTTCATGTGGCTATTTCTAGCCAAGTGCAGTCTAAAAAAATAAATCCTAGTCTTGTTGTATCAGGAAGGGTAACTGGTTAAATCCCGGTCTTTCAGCGTCAGGAAGGGCAACCGGTCGAAGACAATAGTGTATGATGTAAGAGGCTAGATACTGCTTTGAGCATCTAGCTGTAAAACCCCGATTCTCGTGTTTAAGGCATAGCTTTATCGAACATACAACCCAATCTTGCACATATCGCATACCTACATGTTTATACTTGAACACATACTGCTGTTCATAGTTCGATATTGTAGAACACTGCATTGCAAGACTAGAATCAAACACTTTTGAGGTAAAAAATTCTGCTCTCGACATACTTACCGAACTAGACGATACTATACTTACGAATCTGCTCATCACCTTCTTTCTTGCTTTCCTTCTATGAGTAATAAACAAACACTATATCTTGCAAATAAGGAGCGGGAGGAAGGTAATACCTAACCTAAAATAAAAGAATATGCCAATTCTACATTATTTATTTACATCTTTTATGTACAAGTTTTATCTTGAATCATTTTACCCTAGTGATGTTTGCGTACTTCTCGATGCAATTCTTGAATGTACAAGTTTAAACTTGCCGTACTACTCTCTCAGCATAACTCTCCCTACAATATGTACAGTGAATTGTGATGTAAGACAGCGTAACGTAAGTACACACCTCTAACATAATGTTTACATCTGCTTTATGTAAAGTAGTACCGATCAATACTACTATGCCCCCAGGCTAGAGTGTTGGTAGAATTTGGAATGACAAACCGTTTGCAATCAACATTATTAAGGGCTACCTTACTAATTAAATGAGTGTACAACTGGTGTTTCTTGCTTCTAATGACAGACATTTGCTTATGCAAAACAGGTGGATTACTTTTAATGCAATTGTTATAGTTTTCAAAACTTAGCTGATTCTGAACGACATTCTTTTTAACCCCCTTCAATCTCTTTATTTGTAATTCATTTAAGAGTTTTATGCAATATGACTTGGATTTAGTACCTACAAATGAATCGATAATATTCCCAGCACATTCATCTTTCATTTTACCTAGAACCTTTCTGTTCACTAGCGGTAGATGATATTGATTATTTGCAGGATAGTTACTTGTATCAAACCTACCCAAGTCTGGCTTTATATCATTGTAATAGTCATCAGTTTTGATTTAGTAAATAAACGAATCGGTATCTGTGTAGAGCAATTGCGCATTATGCGCGTACTTCTTCATCATATAATCGTAATGGAATTCATACATGAGTGTTTTAACCAATTCAAGTACTGCAAAGCCGACGTAGGTAGGTTTGTCATACTTAACCTTAACACGATTCATCTGTATAATAACTAAATTCTCATGTATGATGGTGCAGCTGTGGAAATTTGGTTTACTTATTAAATAGTTAGCACCATACCTTTTCTTAATATTTTCCCAGTTTGTAATCAATTTTACATCAACGCGTTTGTCAACATTTTCCATAGTCTTACCAAGCACACTGTTATTCATGAGCTTGTAGAAATCTGTTTCAAACTCGTTAACCGCATTCGTTCTTAAATTATTGTTCAGATCGATATATGGCTTTAGCCACGGTGACTGATTAAATTCTAGTACGCGATGAATTTTGCATAACTTCAAACCATGCTGCAAACACTGTTTTAAATTTCGGTAATGAATGATATACTTAGATTTATCGCATAAATTAGCAATGAGCATTTTCGTCGTTGATGTGATGTACGGGGGCTTCATATTTTCAGGGCAGAACGGTAGGTCATTATGAGAAGTGTGTAACTCTTTAGGATACTGTAAGTCAACTTCGAGGAAATAGCCTTTATCAGCTTCATCACCTAGGGCGTGTAGCTGTAAAGCATCAATTTCGCACTGCGTTAGCCAGCGGAAACCACTCACCGGTAGATGCTGACTCATCGCCCACCCATACTGATTATTAGCATCGAGGTAAACGATATACTGAGATTCCTGACTAGAATCGAAACTCGGCATGTACTTATTATTTGCCTTGGAATACCGCCCGCTGCACTGACTTAGACCGCCTCGAATAGATGATTTTATAAAGTGCACCATATCAATATCAGTTAGCAGTTCCAAATTCACCTGTGTGTATTTTAACATGGCGTCCCAACTTAACCCAGGTGCGGTGAAATACTGACATGGGTCAAGGCTGTAGGTTTTCTTGCAAACACAGCGAAAATTTTCAAAAACATCAGCTAACAAAAGTACATCCGTCTTTAAATATAAATCGGAGTATTCACCCAGCGTTTGAATGTGGAACTGCTCCCAGATATGTTGTGCATGTATATAGTCATCATCACTAATATCTGCTGAATTCAGCGAGCTGTAAAAGGATTGTTTCGATGGTAAGGCACGTTCTTCGAGGCGTTCTAAGCAGTCGAGATATTCATAACAAAAAACACCCTTACGCCGAAGTAAATTAAACTGCGCTTCTTCGGGAAAAACGCGTCGAATTTCCGTAAATTGTTCAGGCTGTAAATGACTAGAAAGTTTATCGAGGCTACTCGCCATAAAGCGAAACGAGTCAAGGAATCTCAGTTTTATAGAATGCTCAGCATCTACTTTTACAGACTTTGCAAACGCAATGTACCGCTCTTTATTCTGAGGGATTATATCTACTTTTTCATCTGAAGCTCCAAATTGTGAAATGATTAAATGAGAGTCGTAACCAGATAAGTTATGAAAAATTACAGGGATAAATTTAGGAACTCTATACTTAAGATTACAGCTATAATGAGCGGGACATCTGTAGAAACCAGTTAAATGATCATGATCAAAAACTTTAGGGTCATTTTCGGAAAATTCCCCATCACAAATGCTACACTTTGTAGCACGTTCATGATCATTTAACTGAATTTCGGTGAGTGGCTTCATAGGAATATTACTATTTAGAATACGACCAAGTCGAACTGCATCACTTTCAAGTCTTTCTAAAAATACTTTAGCAGCATCATGTCCTCGATACAGCTCTAACTTGTTAAGCGTACTATCATAACTACACTTGATGTAATACGCGAAGCTATACGGGACATGCATGTGCGTAGTATTAGTGAAAGAGTTGTCAGGATTAGGTGAGCATGTGTTGCATGGCATGAGGATGGCTTCTAAGTCTGCATAAATCACGAACGGTACCCACATCTGCTTGTGAAAATTTGTAAATTTTAAAACATTATTGCCTGTAGTAGGTATCTCTGTACGTACATGATTGCAGTCATTCTTGGAATGCTTCGTTAACTGATCTTCAGTTCTAAAATACTGCAAGCATCCATCACATAGCCACTTTTTACCATTACGTTTTGACAACTGACTGCTAACAAGTCTACTCAGATTTTTAATCCAGCAAAAGTGGCTATTCTCACTGTTTTCAATATAGAGTAAATTAACATGAGTACTCTTCTTATGACATGTATAATACAGAGGACCTACTACAGACTTTTTCTCTACACCATACACATTAATGCTAATGTTATTTAGTTCCACAAAGCGCTTAATATCCTTTATCTGCACAGGAAATTCTATACTATCGAAATTTAGTTGCGTTGAATAGTGTGGATACGATGATGTTCTCTTAGCTACGTCTGATTTCGCAGGATTTAAAGCCGATATCACCGCCCATGCAAAACATGCTTCGTCATTGTTTTGGATGTTTACAACAGCTTCTTTTCGCTGAATCCATGTCGGCAGCTCGATGTGTGAAGATCCTCGCATAGGATTGTACTTATTGATGTTAACTTCTAGATACATTATTTCAACTAAAGCCCACCCTGATTCCTTTTCCAGAAATTCCTCGCTCTTAGTGGAAATAATGTTAGAGACATCCCTAAGTACCTCACCAAAAGTAGTCGACTCACTTATGACAAAATTCTTCGTATTAAATGATTTAATGTCCGTTATTTCGGATTCATCCGTGCTTTTAATGTACAAGGCGAAACGTTCAAAATTAACTTTAAATAAACTATGATTGGACAAAGATTTAGCAAGAAGCTGTTGTACATCCGGTTGAACAAAATTTAAAAAGTTTGAAGTGCTCTGAAACTTTTGACTGGTGCGAATTCTGTAACTAGCAATCCTACTTTTAAATGCTGTATTAATTTCCTCGATGTTTGCGTTACTACCACTTCTACACGCATTATTTTTATGCGCATTACTCCGTAAGTGTCCCTGAAAATGCGAATATGGTACATCAGTATTACAGTGCTCGCAGTGAATAGTTTGAAGTTCATTTTTGCTAGGTTTTTTACTACTAGTACTTTCTACAGCTACATCAGTAGCTGCACGCTTTTTCCCTATTACTACCTGAGGGCAAGTAGATATTTGATGTACCTCTGCTAAGTGAGCCTGGTATTGCTCTACATTAGCGAAGTACAGCCCGCAAACATCACATAAAGCAGATGTTATGCTAGAGTGTTTTGATTTCATATGGCGCATGAAGTTATCTCGCCTTGTAAACGATGCCTCACACTGCTCGCAGGTGAACGTAGTAGAAGCTTCTCCATGTTTCATTTTTAAATGTCGTGTAAGGGCATCTCTTCTTGTAAAATTTACATCACACTGCGAGCAGGGAAACATCTGAAAAGAGAACAACCAATAGAGATTAGCCTCAAGTTGCGATGTTCAACCTATAGAGGTCGGACATGACTGTGAGTTTGAAATTATACGATTAACCTCTTCTATGGCATGAGGATTAAAGAAAATGACTATTTATCAATAGACTAAAGTTACGATGTTTTAGAAGAAACCAAGTTTCAACGAATAGAGGTCAGATATTGCTGTGAGTTTGAAATTATAAGATTAACCTCTTCTATGACATGCAGATTAAAGAAAATAACTATTTGTCAATAGACTAAAGTTACGATGTTTTAGAAGAAACCAAGTTTCAGCCTGCTGAGGTCAGACATAGCTATGTGTGTGTTTGAAATTATAAAATTAACCTCGTCTATAGCATGAGGATTGAAGAGAACGACTATTTATCAATAGACTAAAGTTACGATGTTTTAGAAGAAACCAAGTTTCAGCCTGATGAGGTCAGACATAGCTATGTGCGTGTTTGAAATTATAAATTTAACCTCGTCCATAGCATGAGGATGAAAGAAAATGACTATTTATCAATAGACTAAAGTTACGATGTTTTAGAAGAAACCAAGTTTCAACGAATAGAGGTCAGACATTGCTGTGAGTTTGAAATTATAAGATTAACCTCTTCTATGACATGCAGACTAAAGAAAATAACTATTTGTCAATAGACTAAAGTTACGATGTTTTAGAAGAAACCAAGTTTCAGCCTGCTGAGGTCAGACATAGCTATGTGTGTATTTGAAATTATAAAATTAACCTCGTCTATAGCATGAGGATTAAAGAAAATGACTATTTATCAATAGACTAAAGTTACGATGTTTTAGAAGAAACCATGTTTCAACGTATAGAGGTCGGACATTGCTGTGAGTTTGAAATTATAAGATTAACCTCTTCTATGACATGCAGATTAAAGAAAATAACTATTTGTCAATAGACTAAAGTAACGATGTCTTAGAAGAAATCAAGTTTCAGCCTGCTGAGGTCAGACATAGCTATGTGTGTGTTTGAAATTATAAAATTAACCTCTCTATAAGATGAGGATTGAAGAGAACGACTAAAGGTACGATGTTTTAGAAGAAACCAAGTTTCAGCCCGTTGAGGTCAGACATAGCTATGTGCGTGTTTGAAATTATAAATTTAACCTCGTCTATAGCATGAGGATTAAAGAAAATGACTATTTATGATTAGCTTAAAGTTACGATGTTCGGAAGAAAAAAAGTTTCAACGAATAGAGGTCAGACATACCTTAAAAACTTCGCGCTGCAGACTGTTACTCGGATGAATAAAATGCGTGCGTTCAAGCCTGTAACTCGAATGATAATATTCTGGTCGTATCTAAAAAGAAAAGAACAAACATATATGAATGTAGTGTAGGGTACATCAGTTAACCTAGCTATCTTTACAACTCAAAGTTCGAAAACATACCTTAAAAATGCACGTGCTGCAGACTGTTACTCGGATGAATAAAATGCGTACTTTCAAGCCTGTAACTCGAATGATAATATTCTGGTCGTACCTAAAGAAAAGAACAAACATATATGAATGTAGCTAGCCTAGTTATCTTTACAACTCAAAGTTCGAAAACATACCTTAAAAATGAATGTGCTGCAGACTGTTACTCGGATAAATAAAATGCCTACATTCAAGCCTGAAACTCGAACGGTACCTAAAAAAAGGAAAAGAACAAACATATATGAATGTAGTGTAGGGTGTATCAGCTAGCCTAGTTATCTTTACAACTCAAAGTTCGAAAACATACCTTAAAAAATGCACGTGCTGCAGACTGTTACTCGGATGAATAAAATGCGTACTTTCAAGCCTGTAACTCGAACGGTACCTAAAAAAAGAAAAGAACAAACATATATGAATGTAGATGTCTATTACCTAGCGTAGAAGTTGCTTTGCAAACAGTAACTAACAGTTCGAGCTTACCTTAAGATAAAGGCTGAAGAATAATATTTACAGCAGACAGTACTTAGACGGGAGATGTGTACGTGATAAACGCATACAGAGAACTGTGAGCGCTTCACGCAGACTGCAGCGAGTCAATATGCTGCTTGTTACCAAGCGGATGTGAAAATCGCTGACAACTGCAGTACAGTCGGAACGAAGTGTTTATGCAACAAAAGCTCTCCTGTAGTCCCGCAGGCTGACGTATTTAAGCCGGAATCGAACCTCCTGTTGATGCCGAGGTGTCAGAATTTAAGAGTTCTGTAGCGGATCGAGCCTTGGAAAGTTAGCGCGCGATCCCCGACTTCTGGACTTAAACGGGAGGGTACTAAGCTACATCCGCGGTATTCCTTACCTGTAGGCACTTAAAGGTATTGAGCTAAAACTGCATTTAGCTAGATCATGTAATGACGATTGCGCAGGCCTCTCGCCTAGCATTTGCTATTTTTTTACGGCTTCTAGTTCGAACCCGCTATCTTCCGAAGTAGCGAGAATGATTGCGAGTACTGGAGTGTTTGAGGGTGATTCATTTGTCGGATGGAGGCGTTAAGCTGTGTGCAGGCTTCTTCGGTAGGAGTAGGCTATGTGCCGGTACCGGGACATCTAGTTATAAAACCCGCTACAACTGATTTGTCGCGTATACTGCGATTTAAAATCATAGTCAGGAAGGGTAACCGGTCGTATAAAACTATGGTGTATGATCTAAGAGGCGGGGTGTGCAAAAAAAGAGCCAGCATTAAGTAAGGGTTTTTGATGGGGGCGTTAAACCTTATGCAGACTCCTTCGAAAATGATTGTGTGTACAAGAGTGTTGAGGGTGATTCATTTGTCGGATGGAGGCAATAAGCCTTGTGTAGGCTTCTTCGGTAGGAGTAGGCTATGTGCCGGTACCGGTACATCTAGTTATAAAACCCGCTACAACAAATTTATCGCGTATACTGCGATTTAAAATCCTAGTCAGGAAGGGCAACCGGTCGTAAAACTATGATGTATGATGTAAGAGGCGGGGTGTGAAAAAAGCCAGCATTAAGTAAGGGCTGTTGATAGGGGGGCGTTAAACCTTGTGCAGACTCCTTCGAAAATGATTTTGAGTACAAGACGTTGAGGGTGATTCATCTGTCGGATGGAGGCAATAAGCCTTGTGCAGGCTTCTTCGGTAGGAATAGGCTATGTGCCGGTACCGGGACATCTATTTATAAAAACCGCTACAAAAAATTTATCGCGCATACTGCGATTTAAAATCCTAGTCAGGAAGGGTAATTGGTCGTAAAACTATTGTGTATAATCTAAGAGGCGGGGTGTGCAAAAAAGCCAGTATTAAGTAAGGGCTGTTGATAGGGGGCGTTAAACCTTGTGCAGACTCTTTCGAAAATGATTTTGAGTACAAGACGTTGATGGTGATTCATCTGTCGGATGGAGGCAATAACCCTTGTGCAGGCTTCTTCGGTAGGAGTAGGCTATGTGCCGGTACCGGGATATCTAGTTATAAAACCCGCTATAACAAATTTATCGCGTATACTGCGATTTAAAATCCTAGTCGGGAAGGGTAACCGGTCGTAAAACTATGGTAGATGATCTAAGAGGCGGGGTGTGCAAAAAAGCTAGCATTAAGTCAGGGGGAACTGTGTGTTTTAACCTCTCCGTACAATCATGTTAGGAGCTTACACGGTGAGTTACAAGTAGCTTATCACCACGCAGTGTCTTCGTTCAAGGTTACTACTACAGCCGGAAGATACGTGTACAATTTCAGCCAACACATGCATTCCGCGGCTCGCTCTGAATGACTGCGCTGATACAACTTCAAAGACTGTGGAACAAAAAAAATGTAACCTATAGCCTAGAGTTCGGTTTAGTGTGCATGCCTCTCACCCGGTAGTCTCGGGTTCGATTCTCTTGGGATTAAAAATATCTTTTACAGATTTTAAATCACAAGAATTTGTTTTAAGACTAGTTGTCCTTCCTGACGCAAAACTGGCAATATCTAACCTCTTGCATCATACACTATTGTTTTCGACCGGTTGCCCTTCCTGACGTCAAAGAACTCGGATTAAGAATCTAACACGAGAATCGGGGATTTACAGCTAGATGCTCTTCTTAGATTTTAAATCGCTGTATCACGAACTATTGTTTTACAGCCGGATGCCCTTCCTGACGCAAAACTAACATTTTAAATCTTAAGAATTTGTTGAGTTGCCCTTCCTGACGCAAAACTGGCAGTATCTAGCCTCTTACATCATACACTATTGTTTTCGACCGGTTGCCCTTCCTGACGTCAAAGAACTCGGATTAAGAATCTGTTTTACAACTTCTAACACGAGAATCGGGGTTTTACAGCTAGATGCTTAAAGCAGTATCTAGCCTCTTACATCATACACTATTGTCTTCGACCGGTTGCCCTTCCTGACGCTGAAAGACCGGGATTAGGCACTTACCCTTCCTGATACAACAAGACTAGGATTTATTTTTTTAGACTGCACTTGGCTAGAAATAGCCACATGAAATTATTATATAGAAAGAGAATTGCTGGGTGGATGACAGCTGACAGAAAAGCATATAGGTTTGTAAAGCACGTGGAATTTACCGCCACCACATAGAGGGCAGCACGGTGATTAAAGGTGGCGGTTTACAGCTGTCAAAGAAAGCATGTTGATTTGTTTCCAAACAAGAGCACGTGGAATTTGCCGACACCACATAGAGGGCAGCACTGTTATCTCTGGATTAAAGATGGCGGATGACAGCTGTCAGAAAATCACATGGGTTTGTAAAGCACGTAGAATTTACCGCCAACACATAGAGGGCAGCACGGTGATTAAAGATGGTGGTTGACAGCTGCACGTCACTTTGTTTACTACACGCTAGTGAGGTTAAGTTGGTAGCACTAAGGTTTAGGCCCGCCAAGATAGCAGCACTGCCGTTGACAGGTGACGAATTTTACATCTACTGCGATAAAGAGGGCGGCACAGTGCTCTGTGGTTTAAAGATGGCGGATGACAGCTGCACGTGGCTTTGTTTATCTCACGCTAGTGAGGTTAAGTTGGTAGCACTAAGGTTTTGGCCCACCAAGATGGCAGCACTGCCGGTGACAGGTAACGAATTTTACATCTACTACGATAAAGAGGGCAGCACAGTGCTCTGTGGTTTAAAGATGGCGGATGACAGCTGTCAAAAAAGCACGTGGCTGTCAAAAAGCACGTGGATTTGTTTATCTCGAGCTAGTGAGGTTATGTTGGTAGCACTAAGGTTTAGGCCCGCCAAGATGGCAGCACTGCCGATGACAGGTGACGAATTTTACATCTACTACGATAAAGAGGGCAGCACAGTGCTCTGAGGTTTAAAGATGGCGGATGACAGCTGTCAAAAAAGCACGTGGCTGTCAAAAAGCACGTGGATTTGTTTACTACGCGCTAGTTAGGTTAAGGTGGCACTACTGAGGTTTAGGCCCGTCAAGATATCAGTACTGAGGTTAGCGGTGCGTTGTTGTCTGTCAAAAAGCACGTGGCTTTGTTTACAAATTCAAATTTCGCGCTAGTTAGGTTAAGTTGGCAGCACTGGAAGAGGCCTCTGGCTGAGGTGGAGGAGGCATCTGGGAGGCCTCTGGCTGAGGTGGAGGTGGAGGTGGCCTCTGGGAGCCTGAGGTGGAGGTGGCCGCCGAACTCTCCCATTATACTACTTTTGTCGCTGGTTATTGGATTGACTGAGTGTGACCGAAACAGTTATACCTGTAAATTGACAAATATTTTTGTGTCATGAAATGTGTGTGTTATGTTTATGTACAGTATATTTGTACTATTAATATTGTATGAACGGTCTGATACTAAATAATAATTCAGGTTTGAAGAGCTATATGTATTTTCTGGCGTTGTAACGTTACTAAAACTGTGTTTCTTCTTATGAACTTGAAGTAGTGAGACGAAGCATATCCATTTCACAATACATTGCTTGGTATTACTTATCAAAATTAGAGTATAACCATAAAAACTTATTGCATCAAATGCAGGCGTAAAAAGCGTAACAAAATCACAAATCATAAACAAGATGAAACGTATTGGATACACACATTACGTGACATCCAAGCAGTTCACTCCCTTCTAAAACAGGTTTCGACGTTGCAGATACCTTTTACTTAATGTTACAATGTATCTCTTTGATGAGTCAATATTTCATAGAAATCAATGTTAACGTATAGCATGGCAATTTCTGTTTCATGGTAAACAATTTCGTATGCAGTATCCTGTATTACAGAGCCTGTCTGGCAATACTACAGAACCCATTTCAACTCTATGGAAACAATATTCTGACGTCCCTATTACCTTCCACGTAGTTTGTCCGCTAATTTAATCATGTACGTAATTGATTTGTAGACCAGCAAAGTTCCGTTCGCTCCACATTTTACTAGACTAGCTTAGAGGCTTTAACCCTGACGTTATACAGTGCTCACTGGGTAGGAGGAAACTGAATTGAGCTCAAAATATTTATATGCCACATCCGAAATTCAAATGGGGTAATGTTGTAGAATTTTTCTACAATACCTTATAATGATACAGTTATTGAAATTCTTTTTCTTGAAGTCCTATATCTGTGACCGGACTTTGGCAATCGCGTTAGCTACGTCACCCTATTTATGGCTGATTGGAAGAGAGTCGCTGTGGGAAGGACGAACCACTAAAGTAGGCTGAGCCATGCCTTCCACAATATTTCTCTACATTATGAAATGAAGTAGGACGAACTCCTGAGGGTGTCGCATCACATGACAGTAGGATGAGTTTCCTCGTCTCGATGTTGTTGATAATCTCCCGTTCCTTTCTCACCAGTATCAGGAAGTTTTCATTTCGTATTGTATCTACCTAGATGATCAAGAGCACACTGAGGTAGCTTCCACGGAAGCCTTGTCAGTAACAATGATCCTTTCCACTAAGGAAGGACCGAAAAATCATAGCAGTGGAGAAGGCTTACTGTACTCTGCGTTCCAGGTTGAGGTCGTGGATTTTGAGCTTTCTGGAGCTTGTGGAATGTGGTTTCTGGCTTTTCAATGCGGCATATAACTCCAAGACCCAAGGTAAACTGCAACTCTCCTAAGACATCTTCCTGCCACAGCACGCCTCGATCTTCCATCAAATCGTCGTTGCCGGGACAAAACCTCCTATGTGTTAATTTTTTTGGAGATATACTGACTCGCAACACACAGATTATGAAGAGCGAGAATGCCTTGACAGTCTTCACACAATATTGCACCTTAGATGACAGATCCTTATCGCCCAAAATTCCAAGCTAAAATATTTCACATAGGAGGTTTTGTCCCGGCAGCGACGAAATGCTCTGAGGAGATCATTTAGGCTTATTTTCTTTTGTTGACTCGGCCTCGACTCAAAATCCTTATACGCCATCACAACATGATCCAGAATCCTACGTATTCCTGATTATCAGTAATCTATGTGATTGAATTAGGGAAATGCCTTTCTTTATGGACATAAATATATTTTATGGCTAGGAGGATTCCGAAAATTTGCCTAATATTACGCGACAAAATGTATGATGGAAGTGTAACCATAGCAAACGTGCAGGCAGTGGTGTAAGTTATAGATGGATGGATAGTCAGACAATGCAACCTAGCAACTGTACAACTACGTCTTATGGCTGGCTGCCACTTGTTTTAGCAGTCGTTGATGGATGGCCATGACCGGGAGACATATTTATGATGGTGGTGATTATTGTTTTAAGAGGAAGTACAACTAGGCAACCATCCTCTATATAACACTAATCAAAGGGAAACAATGGAAGGGGTCCGAAACTTCGAAAAATGAAGATATCGGGCAAAGGAAGACAAGGGCCACGAAGGGCGTGAAAATGAAAGACTCCCTAGCCCTTGCAAACCTAATAGCGTCGGGGTCGGAAAAGAACAAGAGTTGACCATTGGAGGTCGTATACGATAGATGAAAGTGAGGAGCCTGGCACAAGTAAGTGGAAGCAATACCAGGGCTCAACTGAGGGCCCCGTGGTCGCCAACCCACGCTCCAAAGTTCAGAGCCCCTGGGGCCCCTTTTAGTCGCCTATTACGACAGGCAGGGGATACCGTGGGTGTCATTCTACCGCCCCCACCCATAGGGGGATATATTTTTGATCATTTCATTTTCGCAAAGAGAAAAATGGTTCCTTTTCCTTATTTGTTCAAAAGAAGGCCTAGCACAAGCAAATACTCCTTGAAGTGAGCAAGATATATGTGACACATAGGCCACGTTAGTAAATTACCTCCACATAATTCCTTTTAATGACGGACAATCCTCTAGTAAGAGAAAGTGACAAAGTTGGCGAAGAAGTGTAACTTGTTTAAATAATATGTGGTCGTTTACCGCATTCCCCAAGAGCATAATATACCGGCATACTGACCTACGAATTTCTACTCCACAAGGCATGTAAATTGCAATATTTCAAGGTTACTGATGAGCTTATAGCAATGTTCAATACAACTGCTGCTCGTTAAGATCTCTAGTTATCTTCGGCATGATACATTGGAACATCGGATCCACCAAAATACGTACGCACAAGGGGAAACAAGGAAGGAAAATTCATCATTGACATGTTTAGGTATGGGAATGAAGCCCTAACTAACAGGTTAGTGCAGAATCCGCGGAGAAAGTGAAGAGAAAATGGGACGCATGTTATACGAATTCACACAAGCAAGGAGGAGGGAGGAAAGAAGAAAGCGACCAGTGACCTCTTTCTAGTTTAGCTAGATTATCTTTCGATAGGTGTTCCCAGATAATGTCTAAGGCGAATGTCATGATGGGGTCTGTTTGTACGTAGACTTTATCCTCTTAGCAGCATGTACGTTATTAGGAACGCTCTGCTATATGTTGAATATATTGCCTGCCACCACATTTCAAAGATATGTAACTTAAGAGGGCAGCACGGTGCTCTGTTGATTAAAGATGGCAGTTGACAGCTGTCAAAAAAAAAGCACGTGGCTCTGTTTACCGATTCAAATCTCGCGCAAGTAAGGTTAAGTTGGCAGCACTGAAGTTTATGCCCGCCAAGATGGCAGCACTGAGGTTAGCGATGCGTTGTTGTCGATAATAGCTGTCAAAAAGCACGTGGCTGTCAAAAAAGCTTGTGGATTTGTTTACCGATTCAAATCTTGCGCTAGTTAGGTTAAGTTGGCAACATTGAGGTTTAGGCCCGTCAAGATGGCAGCAGTGAGGTTAGCGATGCGTTGTTGTCGATGATAGCTGTGAAAAAGCACGTGGATTGTTTACCAATTCAAATTTCCCGCGGGTGGAGGAGCGGGCCCCTGGGATGGCCTCCCGTGTGGCGGCGGAGGAGCGGGCACCTGGGAGCCCGGTGGCGGCGGCGGCCACCGAATCCCTGTATTTAACTACTCAAATGTCATGATGGGGTCTGTTTGTACGCAGACTTTTTCCTCTTAGCATGTACGTTATTAGGAACACTCTGCTATATGTTGAATATATTTGAAAGGTGGGAGAGGTTAGAGTATCGGAGAGTATCTTGCAGGGAATAGTATTCTTCCGTGATCAGAAGTAATCAAACATGGCTGAATGCAATGAAATTACTAAGGATGAAACTCGGAATATTAATATTAATTAATATCAGAATATTAATGAAAGAGTTAGTCGTTTAGCAACCTGCTAAGTACAGAGTGTACTGCGGGTTAGAGTAAGCCTTAGCCTGCAATTATTCGAGTAATCATTTAATAATTTGACATTATGATTACTCAAAGTTGATTTAACTTAGAGACCTGTCAATATCTCATGATTCACCGGCAGGTAATCGCGGAGAGAATAAAGGAAATGAAGCAAATAGGTCCAGTATAACAGACGTACGGATTTGCCAAAACTGTTTTTAGTAAACTCCTTTAACATATGGATAATCAATGTGTGCATAATTTTCATATACAGATTGTAGCAATACACTAGACCAGACTTTCAGAGCACACAGAAAATATGCTTTATTTGCAATTTAGAACTCATTTTCTACAATTCTGGATAGTACGAGGGTAAGTCAATAAGTATCTGCAATACATTTTTATAATTTATTACAGAAAGGGTATCTACACACTTTTTATTGATGTCATTCACGTAGACACCCTGGTTTTCAATGCACATGGTCCACCTCTTCACAAGCTTTCTGATACCCTCTGCGATAAAGGTTTTAAGTTGCACAACAAGCCACGTATGCACCGCTCTTTTCACCTGTTGATCGAAGCAGAATCGACGTTCTCTTAGAACATTTTAAAGTGGACCAAACATATGGTAATCCGACGGGGGTAGATCGGGACTGCACGGTTCAACACCTCAAAACGTAGCATCTGAAGAATTTGAGCGGTGTGCAGATGGACGCCCGGATCTGTCCTCACTCTCACGCTCCTGTGACACCTTTTGAACTGTTCAATCCACTAGTAAATACTACGCTGTGGGAAAATATTGTTGCCGTATTGTGCTGAAAGTATTCGATGAATTTCCGCTCCTGGTACACCCTTAGGCAACAAAAAGCTAGTTACGGAACGCTGGTCTTCCTTGGTGTAAACAAGAGAGTGGCGCGGCCATTTTTACGTCGCAACAGCGCAAACTGTACTGATCTGATAACGGAGAAACCTACCACAGGCGTAGACAACGGTGCCATCTAGCGGCTGGTGAGCACACAACGCCATAGAACTTGAAGACAATTAAAGCAAAATTGCAGAGATTTATTGACTTGCCTACGAACATTAATCATGGGAAACACACAGGAACACTCGTACCAACATAAGACATGAAACTGTCTGTCGCAAGAAATGTTCAAAAATCCCCTCCATTAGCGTTGATACATGCATCAACCCGCCACGAGCTCCATCTGGTGTGGTGGTGCATGTTGTACCGTGTGTTTCCTCTGATCAATGTACGGTGTACAAACTGAAGTCTAACATTGTGACTTCCCCACTCGGAGAACAATCATCAAATGAGAAATGCAACCATTCAAGCTAAGGGCGCCAATCTTTAAGTTGAGGACTTAAAGATAAAAATTTATAATCAAGCTTGGACGGACTCTTATCACAGGGGTGGGGTGATAGTGCACTAATCATTAAGCAGGAGAATTAAAAATCAAAAGGCTAATTAAGGCAAATTGATTAAAGTGAACTTGAAAAATACTATTTATTATATTTAATATAAATGACGACGGTTTAACGAGAACTGAATTTAAATTAAAATATGAATTTAACAGAAAATTGAATGACTCTACTTCGCGAAAACTTGCAATATCTTTAACTCGCTTGCTCACCATTTAGTCTTGTTCTGCTGGTCCTTGGAAAGCTTCCCTCCTTGTAGCTGGAACATCACCGGTCGTCTTTGATATCTCTTCATCTGCAGCTAAGTACCATTCCTGCCTTTCAAATTGCACCCACCACTAATTGGAAGATGACTTCAAAACTAACACTCCCTATTATGCTTTATCCCATATATTGGAGATAAGCCCTAAGTCATAGTTAGCAGAACCACCTTGGGTTATTTGGAGAGGATACTCAATTAAGAATCCTTCCAACTTTACTGAAAATGTTCTCTGAAGTTCCATTTCTATCTAGATTAATACTACCTATTGACTTAGACTGGTTCAAACCGGTCTTGTAGCCGAGCTGTACGTACTTCCTGATGAGAGTGGCTATGCACCCCTCATTCGGAATTTCTAAGTACCACGTCGTGGTAATGAAGTAAAATACTAACGTAGAATCAAACGAAGAAGATCAAGTAGAATACAGCCGAGTCCAGTAGTAGAGATCAAGATGAAGCCAAGAGCTCCAGCATGCCCTTTTATAACCTTTACTGGTGCTAATTACAGTTCGCAACACGTGGTCCAATCAGATGACATGTCTCTCCCCACTCCAGATATTAGAGTTGACGGGTCTTAACTCTGATATTAACTGTTCTTCTATTGGTCCATTCTCTCAGTATCCATGGCAATATGACGCTCCTTTCAAAATATAGGCGTTGATTAGTTTGAATAATTCTGGTCGAAATACGGTAGCTTTCGTTAGGACGCGTGAACACGTGCTCGCTTTTCTCAGAACTTGATGTCTAAATTTGTCCTCCCTTCCTCCTCGGTGATGTGGCAAGATAACTGAAATCTACTGCAAGTTAATTTTAACCGACTGTCGCAAGAATCTAAGTGAATATTAGGATATTCAGCCCTCGTTTATAAGTCGTAGTTACAAAGTAATGAAATGATAGTGAGCAAATGATTAAACATGAATTATAATACAATTACATACCAAAATAAATATCATGACGTTAAATTCCTGAATTAATTACACATAATAAAATTAACATAATTACACTGTAACGTCTGGAACGTTACATACGCCCCCATGAGTTCTTAACAAATATTACATGAGTTGAGAACTCACACACTTACTCCCACATTGACTTGAAATACCTCTATTACCTGCCCATAACGAGCGACAGTATTTTCATACAATTAATTATATCTCTCTGTTTCCATATCTCGCTTAGACTGCTTACCATTGCGACTGTCTGTTATTTCAGTTCATCTTGAGGTTTAGATGCTAAATTATGCCCATCATGAGCAACTTTTCACTTTTGTAAAAAAAAAAAAAACAAGATTATTCTAGAGAATATAACATAATATATATACAATTCAGATTACAAACTCTGCCGAGTGTCTATCTGTCCTTTTTTTACTCCCCATCTTTCCGCCATTCTTTGCTAGATAGCAGTAACACGTTCTCTTCCAATCTTTTACATTAAAAAAATGGAAAACCAATGATACAAACAATTTACACTTTTATCACTCTTTCGAATGTTTCAACCTTATCTTGAAGCATGATGTAAGACACTTCACACAAATACACACGTGATTTAAGCTCACGGTAAAATTATTGCAAGTTAGAAATGCACATACGGGAAAATTAATTATTTGCCGTCGTCAGCTTTAATTAGCCTTCTGTAACATCTCATAAAACAAATATATAAAATTTCATGGCCTCACATACAGAAAACAGATGATCTATCGTCAGTGAACGAGCGTAAATCTACCGTCACACAAACATCTCCCTTGTTTACAAACACAACTAGGAAATACCACCACAATTGAGACGTAAACACATACCGCTCGTAGTCTGACATAACAAGTAGCAACTTCCCCGAGTTACTGACCTATATCTCACAATCCGGTTCAGCCACCTCACACGACAGGTATCTCCTTAAACTACTAATGTTGTACGAACCATTCATTACGCTCTCGCCATCCGCTAACTTGTAAGCACAGGGTCCTAGTTTTCTATGTACTTTATAAGGGCCTTGATATAAAAGAAAAAATTTCTTTGTCACCTTATCCTCACTATTTGACAACATTGGAACTCTCACCAAAACCATATCACCTACTTCAAAGTTATCCCGTACCTTGCGTTTCTGTTGCCTTTTACGTTTATCTCCAGATTTAATCAGGTTCTCCCGTGCCAGTCGGACGTAAAATTCAGCATTACGAGGTGGTTCCTCAGGCAAACCTAATACTCTCACTACGCTCTCGCATTCAATACACAAACGTATAGATCCATCAGACTTAGGCACAACAATTAAGGGATTAACATATTGACTGTTTGATAATTCAATCACATCGTCTGCTAACATAGCTTGAATTTGATCCTCTACGGCTTTTGCATATTTGTGTGGTATCGGATATCGCGGTCCGCTGAATGGAGTCTTATCCAGCACAGAAAAAGAATGTTCATACAGATGGGTAACACCAGGTTTCTCGGAGAAAATCTCCACGTGTTCACATAACACTTCAAATAACTTGTCCTTCTGGACTTCATTCAACTCATTTCTACTTACGGCTTCTTTCAAGCCACATATTTTATCCTCATTAATCCACAACTGACACAACTTCAGGCCCTCACTAGCCTCTTCATTAACTTTAGAAACCTCTCTCATTCTCCACACTGTACTAACTTCCGTTTTCCTCTGAATTTCCTCCTCAAACTTGACCTTAATATCCTCATTATTCCACCTCAAATTTAGCACTAGATCATTGTAATTTAACTGAGCCAATTTTAACGTTAACCAGTCAGATCCCAAGATAAGATCAAATATTAAATGCGGAATTACCAAACATATCTGAACGCTAATAAAATTATTAATACAGATCGGACAGCTACTTGTTTACAAATTTGCTTAGACCTCTTTCCAACAGCCGTAATGATGAAAGTAGACTTAACAGGCATTTCCTCCAACTGAATACCCTGTTTCACTAATGACTCATACCACTGAGAACTAATACATGATATTTGGCTACCAGAATCAATCAAAACTTTAACCCACGCCCCCCAAACTTTCAATTTAACCACGGGATTGACTACTTTATTACTTGAATCTCCATTATTCTGCTCGGGTTCATACAACAAATCGTCTCTAACATCGAGGTCATATGGTAACACTTTCATGGCAAGACACTTCGCTACCTTCTTACTAGGCTGGAATTCTGACCTAACATTACAGCCTCTCGTTAGTTTAAAGGTTCCCTTTGTGTATTGACGTTGGACTCATTAGTACATTGCTCTGGCCTCCGTTGGGAATTTCCTGTCCTATATTCAGATGCTCCTCTCCTGCTGTTCTGCTGAGGTCTGAACTGATTGCGAGCTTCGTAATTCTGTGTACTACCGTTATGTCTCATTCCGTTGTGATGACTAAAGTTCTGAATATTCTCCGTTCTACTTCTAAGGTTACCTAACGCATCAAAACTGCCTAGTAGATTCTCCATCTCCTGAATAGTTCCAACTTTTTGCATGCAGGCTGCTTCTCTCACCCTGTCCGGAAAATGTCTTAAAAGTAGTCTTACTACATCAGACCCTTCGGTTATACCATCTAAGTTCTGACAAATCATGACATGTGCCAGGAAGTACTCGGTCATAGTAACTCCTTCATGCTGTTTGTACCTCCCAAAGACCACCCTTTCTCTCTCCCGAGCTTGTATCGCTTCATTCCAGAATTTCTCTCTAAACTTATTTCTGAATTCTTTCAGGTTCGTCATCGTCTGCCTATATACCATGAACCAAGACCGAGTTTCTCCTACAAAAGCATGGTCAATATTTTCCATAACGTCTTCCCAGTCCATAGACCCTTCCTCTAGACGCTTTTCAAACCGTTTCTCTATCATCTTAAGGAAATCTAGCGGGTTTGTTTGTTTCCCATTAAATTTAGGTAGTTCAATTTCCCTAATGTAGCTATTTCCTAGACATTGCCTTCCCGTGAAAACCTGTTTATCCTTTGCCACCTGTTTTAACTTATTTTCTGCTTTCTCCATCCGGCATTCTACATCTCTGTCTCTCCTATCAATTTCGCTCTCCAAATTAACCTGCTTCTCTTTCAATGTCCTAATTTCAATCTTATTCTCTTCAGCTATCGCAAACCTTTCTTCCCTTGCCCGGGTCTCATCTTCTATTCTAAGCTTTACCGTGTCAATCTCTTGTTGGACGTGGTCTTTAAATACCCGTATTTCCCCTCTTTGAGTCTCAACTCTCTTATCAATACTAGTGACCTGCCTCATTACTTCCTCCCTAGTAGAGTTGTTTTCCTTCCCCATTAATTCCAGGAATTCACTTCTCTGTTCCGCAAACTTTTCTTCTACCTTTTTCCCTTGCCGTACATATTCACTTTCCTGGTCCTCTAATCGCTTATTAAAATGTTCATTTTTTAACACCAGATCGCGTAACTGCCTACTGTGTTCGTCCATTCTCCGATTCGCTTCCTCCTTATTTTCCCTCATCTCCCTACTTAATTCAGCTTTAGTTTGCTCTAACTGTTCTTTAAGTTCATATTTAATACTCTCAATTTTAGTGTTATTTTGTTCTACATCTGTTTTAATTTGTTCCAATTCACTTTTAAGCTCAGATTTAGTGTCCTCTATCTTACTTAACATTAACTGCATCATTCCCATTAACTGATCATTATTATTACTTTCATTGTTAGTGTTTACTTCCGCTTCGCCCCCCATCCTACTATCATCTGACTCCATACTGACTTCTTTCTGTTTGCCTTCACTCTCCATACTACTTACACTTCTATCTTCAATTTCCTCTACAAGACTACACAACTCTTCCTCTGAACTCAATACGTTATTGCCTTTTATCGCCCGTCCACTGCGCAACATCCTCTCCTCTTTCGTCTGATCAGCCATGACCCTTCCCACAATCAAACACTCTTAATGAAACGTGGATATCCAAATTTTGCCCATAATACGAATTCTGATATTGTTACTGTTATTAACTGCTCCGTACTTAATGATTTTCTCGCCACACGTTGGAGCGGCATTTCTGTGCCTTCCCCACTCGGAGAACAATCATCAAATGAGAAATGCAACCATTCAAGCTAAGGGCGCCAATCTTTAAGTTGAGGACTTAAAGATAAAAATTTATAATCAAGCTTGGACGGACTCTTATCACAGGGGTGGGGTGATAGTGCACTAATCATTAAGCAGGAGAATTAAAAATCAAAAGGCTAATTAAGGCAAATTGATTAAAGTGAACTTGAAAAATACTATTTATTATATTTAATATAAATGACGACGGTTTAACGAGAACTGAATTTAAATTAAAATATGAATTTAACAGAAAATTGAATGACTCTACTTCGCGAAAACTTGCAATATCTTTAACTCGCTTGCTCACCATTTAGTCTTGTTCTGCTGGTCCTTGGAAAGCTTCCCTCCTTGTAGCTGGAACATCACCGGTCGTCTTTGATATCTCTTCATCTGCAGCTAAGTACCATTCCTGCCTTTCAAATTGCACCCACCACTAATTGGAAGATGACTTCAAAACTAACACTCCCTATTATGCTTTATCCCATATATTGGAGATAAGCCCTAAGTCATAGTTAGCAGAACCACCTTGGGTTATTTGGAGAGGATACTCAATTAAGAATCCTTCCAACTTTACTGAAAATGTTCTCTGAAGTTCCATTTCTATCTAGATTAATACTACCTATTGACTTAGACTGGTTCAAACCGGTCTTGTAGCCGAGCTGTACGTACTTCCTGATGAGAGTGGCTATGCACCCCTCATTCGGAATTTCTAAGTACCACGTCGTGGTAATGAAGTAAAATACTAACGTAGAATCAAACGAAGAAGATCAAGTAGAATACAGCCGAGTCCAGTAGTAGAGATCAAGATGAAGCCAAGAGCTCCAGCATGCCCTTTTATAACCTTTACTGGTGCTAATTACAGTTCGCAACACGTGGTCCAATCAGATGACATGTCTCTCCCCACTCCAGATATTAGAGTTGACGGGTCTTAACTCTGATATTAACTGTTCTTCTATTGGTCCATTCTCTCAGTATCCAAGGCAATATGACGCTCCTTTCAAAATATAGGCGTTGATTAGTTTGAATAATTCTGGTCGAAATACGGTAGCTTTCGTTAGGACGCGTGAACACGTGCTCGCTTTTCTCAGAACTTGATGTCTAAATTTGTCCTCCCTTCCTCCTCGGTGATGTGGCAAGATAACTGAAATCTACTGCAAGTTAATTTTAACCGACTGTCGCAAGAATCTAAGTGAATATTAAGATATTCAGCCCTCGTTTATAAGTCGTAGTTACAAAGTAATGAAATGATAGTGAGCAAATGATTAAACATGAATTATAATACAATTACATACCAAAATAAATATCATGACGTTAAATTCCTGAATTAATTACACATAATAAAATTAACATAATTACACTGTAACGTCTGGAACGTTACAACATGTATAAAATCAACAAGCGTTTGCGGGCCCATTTTTATATAATAAAGATGATAGGGATCAGATACCGAGAACGAAGAATTATCTACAACCTGTATAAAAATCAGTCTGCAGTGATAAGAATCGAGGACTTTGAAAAAGAAGCAGCAATCCAGAAAGGAGTGAGGCAAGGCTGCAATTTGTCCCCTCTCCTTTTCAATGTTTACATAGAACAGGCCGTAAAGGAAATCAAAGAGAAATTTGGAAAGGGAATCACAGTCCAAGGAGAGG
This sequence comes from Anabrus simplex, assembly GCF_040414725.1. NCBI lineage: Eukaryota > Metazoa > Arthropoda > Insecta > Orthoptera > Tettigoniidae > Anabrus > Anabrus simplex. The sequence goes on from NC_090270.1 coordinate 48,081,654, forward strand.
AAATCAAAACCTTGAGATTTGCCGATGATATTGTTATTTTATCTGAGACTGCAGAAGATCTCGAGAAGTTGCTGAATGGTATGGATGAAGTCTTAGGTAAGGAGTACAAGATGAAAATAAATAAATCCAAAACAAAAGTAATGGAGTGCAGTCGAACGAAGGCAGGTGATGTAGGGAATATTAGATTAGGAAACGAAGTCTTAGAGGAAGTAGATGAATATTGTTACTTGGGTAGTAAAATAACCAACGATGGCAGAAGTAAGGAGGACATAAAATGCAGACTAGCACAAGCAAGGAAGAGCTTTCTTAAGAAAAGAAATTTGCTCACTTCAAACATTGATATCGGAATTAGAAAGATGTTTTTGAAGACTTTTGTGTGGAGCGTGGCATTGTATGGAAGTGAAACATGGACGATAACTAGCTCAGAAAGAAAGAGAATAGAAGCTTTTGAAATGTGGTGTTACAGAAGAATGCTGAAGGTGAGATGGATAGATCGAATCACGAATGAAGAGATATTGAATCGAATTGGTGAGAGGAGATCGATTTGGCTAAATTTGACGAGAAGAAGAGATAGAATGATAGGACACATCTGAAGACACCCAGGACTTGTTCAGTTGGTTTTTGAAGGAAGTGTAGGTGGCAAGAACGGTAGGGGTAGACCAAGGTATGAATATGACAAACAGATTAGAGCAGATGTAGGATGCAATAGCTACGTAGAAATGAAAAGGTTAGCACAGGATAGGGTGGCATGGAGAGCTGCATCAAACCAGTCTATGGACTGATGACTTAAACAACAACAAATGCAGGGTGCTTGAAAGCAACGTGAAACGGGTATAGGAGCGTTAGATGGTTGGTCATCTGTTCTGATAGAAGTGGATTGAGAGCCACGGCGAGAAATCTACATCAAATAAAAACACACCGTGAGTTTCAGCCAGTGTCACCGTAACGTACTTGCTTTGGTGCGATCCTGTCAGCTCGGAGGACTGTGTTCAAATCCCTCCCCTGGCGGAGATTTATTCTTCGTCTGGTGTTCTTATGCCGAACGTAAGCCCGGTACAGATTTAACATCAGTGCCGCGCAAAGTCCATTTGAATATCCTCGCGAAGTTGATCTGATTTTCTAAATCCTGCAGCTGATAAAATGACACAGGTGTGAGATACCGAATAATTACTTTCAAATATTTTATCAGCATGACCAAACCTCCAACACTGATATACCCGGTTCACGTTGTTTCTGAACACACTGTACTCATTTTCTACGTCCGATGAATGTGTCGTGAAAGTTGGACATACCATATTGTTACAGAGTGTATAATTTTACATTGAAAATATAAAATTCCGTTCACTATGTGCAAGGTTAACACTGTAATGGAAAAATATTCAATGGTGAATACTACTACAGTATTTCCTTACTCTATACATGAGTACTGAATATTCATAAAATAAATATTTAAATACGGAAGATCCTAAGGAGGGACGGAGTTTTCTCACTGATTATTCCGCACAAGAATCCGTTCATTATTGGTGTCAAGAATTATATAATTCTTGTCTGACTGAAGGTCTTCATTTTCACGTCCGTGATAGCATACAGGCCAAAAGCCTGGTTTCATTGTCAAACCTCTCATCAGTGTTCATTTGGAATGAGGGCAAATGACGCTGTGATGGTGATTCGTCCGTCGGATGGAGTCGTTAATCCTTTATTTGACTAGAGTGGCTATATGCCAAGATCTGGTTTAATACAATCCCTACCTCATTGTCATCATCATCCCCGTCCTCACGTCAAAACGCACATATCGCCCATGGGAGTCAAATAGAAATATCTGAACCAATTGTGTATCATCTGCAGTAAAATACAATCTCTGAAAACAACGCGTGTATGTACCATATATAGTACGAGACAACCTCTGAAAAGTACGCGTGTGAACCATATGCAGCAGAAGACAACCTCTGAGAAAAACGCGTGCATGTACCATCTGTAGTACAAGACAACCTCTGAAAAGAACGCATGTGTACCATATGCAGTACAAGGAAACCTCTGAGAACAACGCGTGTATGTACCATATATAGTACAAGACAGTCACTGAAAACGCGTGCGTACCATGTGCAGTACAAGGGAACCTGTGAGAACACCGCGTATGTGTACAATCTGTAGCACAAGACCACCTCTGAAAACAACGCGATTGTGTACTATCTGCAGTACAAGACAACCTTGGAAGAGAATGTGTGTGCACCAACCTCTGGAAACAACGCGTGTGTGTAGCATCTGTAGCACAAGGCAATATCTGAAAACAACGCGTTTGTGTACCACATGTAGTACAAGACAACCACTGATAACAACGCGTTTGTGTATTATATGTAGTACAAGACAACCTTTGAAAAGAACGTGTGTGTACCATATGTAGTACAAGACAACCTTTAAAAAGAACATGTGTGTACCATATGTAGTACAAGACAACCTTTGAAAAGAACGTATGTGTACCATATGTAGTACAAGACAACCTTTGAAAAGAACATGTGTGTACCATATGTAGTACAAGACAACCTTTAAAAAGAACATGTGTGTTCCATCTGTAGTGCAAGACAACCTCTGAAAACAACGGGTTTGTGTACTATCTGTAACACAAGAAGAACGTGTGTGTACCATATGTAGTACAAGACAACATCTGAAGTCAACACGTGTGTATGCCATCTGTAGTACAAGATAACGTCTGAGAACGGCATGTCAGTACCATGTGTAGTACACGACAACCTGTAAGAACAACATGTGTATACAAGCTGTAGACAAGACAACATGTGTGTACCATCTGCGGTTCAAGACAACCTTTGAGAACGACGTGTTAAGTGCCACCCTTGGTACACGCCGTCGCGAATATGTGAAATACATCTCTCCACATTTATGTGCCACTGACTTTTCTTCTTATGTCACCTCTTTTCCAAATTGTCTTGGTTCGGCACTCATATAGATTAAGCCTACTTTTAATTGTGGATGCCCTTCCTGACGCCAAGCCTATTTGCAATTGTTTTTTTCCTTTCGTAGTTGTTAATGTACAGTACGTACAGCATCTGCATATGTATAAGGACGATCACGAACAACCAGTCAGGTTATGATTTTCAACCCGGCCTAGAATCGAAAACTGGTCCCTTTGAACTAAAAGTCACAACACTGACAGCTCATCCTATGAGTCGTAGTTTTCTTAAAATCATTACCGCATTCTTAAACTCACTGTAAATATTTCAAGAGTATCATTTAGCAAGGCTCCCGCACAGTGATGTAATTCTCTCACACTTTTTGTTTGTTCCTAGCAGGTGTGCCGTGTTTGATGACTTTCCAATAGGATGGCCGCTGCGAGTTCTAATCGGCCGGCCAATATATCACCCTCGGGCAGTTCAAAGGTCAGGCATCGTGGTATAATCGATTGCTTCCTCTTCTACTGGCCAATAAAACAATAACATGTGAATCTCACTCACCTGAATTGGAGTTCTAAAATTCAAGTGTCTGACAATATTTTTAATTACGATGTAATACAATTTTCGTTCCAGTAATTTATAGAAGATTATCGCATGGTTCTGAATCATCAGTAAACACTGATCTTGTAACGATCCTCTGCTTTGCCAATGAGTTGGTAACAACAGGAAAATATCTTGAAGCAGCCAACGTTTCAGCTACCCTGACGGCAACCCTTATACAAGAAATAGTTTCGATATAAACACAGAATCGGAACTGCAATCTCGATTAACGGATGTAGACATGATCGAGGTATAATCTAAATGGAGACTACAAAAATTTCGACCATTACTGCTGATGAAGAACTTCAATAATAATAATAATAATAATAATAATAATAATAAAATGTTATTGTTGTTTCAGTCATAAGTCCATTGACTGGTTTGATGTAGCCCTCCATGCCACCCTATTCTGTGCCAAACTCGTTTCTACGTAACTCCTACATTCTGCTTTTGCTCTAATGTGCTTGTCATATTCTTCTACCCTTGCCGTTCTTACCGCCTACACTTCTCTCCAAAACCAACTGAACAAGTCCTGAGTGTCTTAAGATGTGTCCCATCATTTTACTATAGGTCCTCTCAAACGCCCAAAATCTCACGCGTGCAAACTGAGGCGCAGAGTTCCTGTGCACAGTGCATTGTTCCCACTCGGCTCGGCTCGGACCAACGCTTCGTCTCTGAGCTACTCGGCTAAGCTTGGCTCAACTCGGCTCGGATTTGGAGTGCTACGGAACAAGTGAGGAAAGGGGAGACAAGCGGAGCGAGCGAGACCGGCGTGGGGAAAGAGAGAGACAGCGCTATTGCTCTAAATCGAGGAGTGGTCAACCAAGCGAAGTGATCATTTGCACCACCCACCCTGAGAGGCCCTGTTCTACTGTACCTGTTCATCTTATGAATTTTAGCCAAATCTTTCTCCTCTCACCAACTCGAAACGGCATCTTTTCATTCGTTATTCGACCTACCCATCTCACCTTCAGCATGCCTCAGTAAGACATGGACAAAAGTATTCATACCCCTACCCATCCAATACAAAATGCTTTATTGCTAGACCAATACGGGATACAGGTAAAAATTACAAACCCGAACGTATACCTTGTACATCAGTAGTCATTACAAAGCACAAAATAAACTGGAAGTAAATAACAGTACGTAACAAAGCAACAAACACTTACTCCCTGACACTACTTATCTACATTTTGTCTGGACATAAGTTAGTATTCATACCTCACGTGTAAAGACGGGGTTTGAACGAGTAAACAGAAACCTGTGTTGTTCCGTGGCATTAGTTGTGTAGTACATGCAGACAGAGACGCCCTGATCAGCGGGTCAGAGACGGTACTAGTTCAATGGCGAGGAAGACCAGGGAAACGTCTGTTGAAGAGAGACGACTTATTCTACGTCTTCACCACCAAGCATAATCGTATTCCGAGAACGGAAACATCATTTGAAGAAGCAGACCAATCGTGCAAAGCACCATAAAATGGTTAAAAGGACAGGATGTTCCTATAAGCAAGAAAAGAAGTGGACGTCCGAAGAAACTGACCGGACGAGAAGAAAGGTTCATAGTAACCACAATAAAAAAGCAACCACACAGTACATCTTCGGCAATAGTATCGCAGCTGACGGAATATTTCCGTCATGTAGTGTCACACAAAACAGTAAGGAGGGTCCTTCATGGTGCTGCGTATGGATCTAGGATCCCAAGAAAGAAACCGCACATAAAGAAAGCGAATCGACGGAAGAGACTAAAATATGTAAAGTAATATGTGGCGAAAGATAATGGGTTTTGGTCGACAGTGATGTTACAGATGAGAGTAAATTTTAATATTTTCCGAAGTGATGGACGCATTTTAGTGTGGAGATTCCCTAACACAGATCTCGATGAACAGTGCCTCGTTACCACTGTGAAGCACGGTGGGGGTGGGATTATGGTGTGGAGCTCAATGTTCGCTTCAGGTGTCTGAGAGTTGGAATTTATCGAGGAGACCATGGACAGATTTCAATATTTGAACATCCTGAAAGGAAACCTTCGCAAAATCACCGGAATTATTGGGAATGCTAATGAGTTTTACTTCCAACACGACAATGACCCCAAACATATGGCGGAAATTGTTCGTTTGTGGATACCCTGCAACACGCCGCACACATTAAAAACACCTCCCCAATCACCGGATACCAACCCCATCGTACATCTATGGAGTGAATTGGAGTCCAGACTAAGAAAACACCACTTAACAAGTAAATCACACTTGAAACAGTTACTACAAGAATGGGGGAACATTTAAACTGAACTAACACGGCAACTGGTGTTCTCAATGCCCAGCAGGTTAAAAGAAATAATGTACAGGAAAGGCAAACAAACGCGCTACTGATCGACTTGGTGATATCTGTTTCTTCATTGAGTTGTGGACTCTTCTGGGATACGGCATGAATACTTATGACCAGACAAGTAGTGTCATGGAAGACAAATTTGTTGTTTCCTGGCTCTGCCACGAAGTTTGAAAAGTGGTACGAGGGCTGGAACGGGCTCCACTCTGCCTCGGCAGGTCGACTGAGTAGAAGGGGGCTCGATTCCCTCCTCAGCCATCCTCGAAATTATGTTCCGTGGTTTCCCAGTTCTCCTCCAGGCAAATACGGGGATGGTACCTGACTTACGGCCGCGGCCGCTTCCTTTTCTCTTCCTTATTTATCCCGTCCGTTCTTTACACCCCCCTCAAAGCCCTTGTTCGCCATAGAAGGCGAGGCTGCCTGGGCGAGGTACTGATCCTCCCCAGTTTTATCTCCGGTCCCAATGCCCCACGCTCCAGGAAACTGCCCTTGAGGCTATTGAGTTAGGGTCCCTCGCTGAGTCAGAGAGAAAACTCAACATTGGAGGGTAGACAGATTAAGAAAGAAAGAAAGAAAGAAAGAAAGAAAGAAAGAAGGAAAGAGAGAAAGAAAGAAAGAAAGAAAGAAAGAAAGAAAGAAGGAAAGAGAGAAAGAAAGAAAGAAAGAAATTAATAAACATTTTTAAACAATTGGTTTAACGTCGCACCGACACAGTCTGTTCTCATGGCGATGATGTGATACGAAAGGCGTATGACTGGGAAGGAAACAGCCGTGGCCTTCATTAAGGTACAGTCCCAGCATTCACCTGGTGTGAAAATGGGAAACTACGGAAATCCATATTCAGGGCTGACGACAGTGGGGTTCGAACCCATTCTCCGCGCATGCATGCTCACAGCTGCGTGCCCCTAACCGCACGACCAACTCGCCCGATAATTTACAAATTACCTCAATAGGAAACATAGGGTATCATTATTGTACTCCAAAAAGAATTCTATTTTAATTAAGTTGTTTCTTTTTCAAGTGTAGTACTGTTACCATGTTTTCTTCTTCAGATAGTTTGTGGAATTATTACTCAAACATAGTCTCGGCAGGCTGAAGAAGCTGACAGTGCCGAGCTGAGTGGCTCAGATGGTTGAGGTGCTGGCCTTCTGTCCCCAACTTAGCAGGTTCGATCCCGGATAAGTCCGGTGGTATGTCAAGGTGCTCAAATACTTCAGCCTCGTTTTACTGGCACGTAAAAGAACTCCCACGGGACTAAATTCTGGCACCTCTGCGTCTCCAAAAACCATTAAATTAGTTAGTGGGACGTAAAGCATATAACATTATTAATAGGAACCTGACAGTTTTTTAAGTTACGTTTGTAAGCACACTCTAGGCGCCGCACCCGCTGTATAGGGGTAGCGTGCCTGCCTCTCACCTGAAAGCCCCATATTCCTGGCATTTTCGCACCAGGGAAGTACTGAGGCTGTGTCTTAATTAAGGCCACGGTCGCTTCCGTCACACTTCTAACCGTTTTCTATCCCATTGTGGTCATGAGACCTACCAGTGTCGGTGCGATGTAAAGCAAACTGTAAAAACAGAGAAACAAAATAATTCTCCTAACAATTCAATCCGGAACACATTTCACCGGCAGGGGTTTCATACTGCAAAAGATAATGCTCCTAAATATTCATTTCCTTCACGAAGTATGTTGAAATGAAATGGGGTATGGCTTTTAGTGCCGGAAGTGTCCGAGGACAAGTTCGGCTCACCAAGTGCGGGTCTTTTGATTTGACTCCCGTAGGCGACCTGCGCGTCGTGATGAGGATGAAATGATGATAAAGACGACACATACACCCATCCCCAGTGCCAGCGAAATTAACCAATTAAGGTTCAAATTCCCGACCCTACCGGGAATCGAACCCGAGACCCCTGTGACCAAAGGCCAGCACGCTAACCATTCAGCCATGGAGCCGGACAGGAAGTATGTTGATCAATTAGAAGAGAGAAAATGGGGTAAAGCACATGGCATGCCCCTGTCAAAGCTCCGGCTGTAACCCAATGGTCACGAAGACTCACTGCATCCTGTACCGGGGTTCTACGTGACGGCCGGTTGATGCATGTATCAGTGATAACAGAGGGAATTTTTTAACATTTCATGTAAGAAAGTGTTTCATGTTTTATGATGGAACTTTCTATTGCTGTGTGTTTCCTATGGTTAATGTACTAAGCATAGTTGCAGAAATTGAGTTATAATATGGGAAATAAAAATTCTGCAACCCATTTCCATGTACCACATAGGCAAAATAAAATGTCCGGGAAAATATTTACCAAAGTGCTGACGTTGAAATGATACTCACTAATGAATATCAAGGAAGATGATGGAAATGGCCTTAACTGAAGAAATGAAAAACTGAAGATTCAAAAGTTCTGAATCCACTTCATTCGTTGAGAAACCACCGGCAGAACTCAACACCAGAAAGTTCGTCTGAACGCTTTAACGCATGCACAACAGTAAATTGGTAAGGATACAGATGCAAGTACTTTTTGATAATGCTTCGATATTACGATCTCTTGATTGCACAGATAAAAGGTGTTCAGATTTCGACGGAATTCGTTCCAGGCTTTCCTTCACTCAAACAATGTTTTCTGGTATTCGAATACTTTTCGGAGAATTGCGATTTTGTTTAGCCTCAAAGACCGTTTCGTTTTAGCAACACGTTTTACATCACAGGCGATGCTGGAGGCTTTGCCAAACACTTTCAGTCTTTAACTGTTGCTCAAACAATTCCACACAGCTTTTCCACGAAATGTGCTTCGCACAACACTCGACAACTAGGACGCCCTGTTTTATTGTGAGCACTATTTTGTGTTGCATTCAACCGGTCAGTAAACACGTCTCTTCCCCTTACTCACTCACTCACACGTAATCCAGATGTAGCAGTAAGTTTATTGAGCTCCAGTTCCGGTTTCACTTTAGCGATCCTCACCTGGACTGTTTGGGAAATAGGTATAAAAAGAATAAGTAGAGGTAGTTTTATAATGAGAATAATAATAAATGTTAGTTAAAATATGGCATTCGTAGGAGTATGACTGTAAATGTGAGGTTATTTGGAAGTCGAGCTTCGCGGTGTGTTTGACCATGGCTGTTGTGTTCGTTTTTAATAACTGTGTGTGTTTCAGCGGCAGGTGGTATACCTGGTGGTCATCCAACCGGCTACTGACCATGCCCAATGTTGCTAAACTGCAGGAGTAGCAGTATCAGCATCAGTGGGCCCTGTCTCTGTGTTTTCACGAGAATATTATTAATTCTCGTTTGGAGGTTGTTTTTTTTTTTTTTGCACTGTAAATTTTGAAAAAGGAAACGTTCAGCGTGTGTAGTTGCAGCATATGTGTGCGACCCGCCTCGGCGTCCTATCGGTTTCCAGTGCTCCTGTTTAGGTGGTATTGGTAATTGTTGGTTGTGGTTTTTGTTCAGGTTGTTTTGGTGGGTAAGGCTAGAAGGCATCTTGACGGGAAGTGAGGCCTTTGTAGTAGTTTCTTGGTGGGCGATTTTTGGTTCTTGGCAAGAGGGCCTCGGCTACTCGATCCGCCGAGGTGGTTCTGAGTTGGGGGGGGGGGGCGGATAACTCTTTTGGTGCTCGTTGAAGGGGAGGGTAAGAGTCGGAAGTTGATGGCCGTGCCATTCCCTGGGGGGAAATCCATGAAGTTCGCGGTCCGGGGAGCTTTTACGGTCCTGATCCAGCGAGAGGGGGATCGTGACTCGCAGATACTTATTCCTTCCCCTTGACCGCTGGAGGGAGGATCCACTTAGGTGGGTAATAAAAGTGGGTACGTGGGAAATCACACGGCAACATACTGAGGATATGTGGGAGGTGAGTTCCAAGTGGTGCATCTAAATCGTGGTTTCCAGCATTTCCTGCGCATGGGCAGTTCTGCTGTTCATAAACAGTGCACAACTTCGCGTTAGTCTTAACAATATTTCCTGAGCAAGTTTTATTTTTCCACCCTGTATAACATGTTTTCTTCTTTCACGTGTGAGAAATGTGTCTTGGAAGTTGCGGTCTACCTTACCTTACACCATTTATTCTAACAGTAGAATGACCATTGATGCACACACATCAGTCTAGATCATTCGCACGATTCGGGTCGTGTAACTCTGAGTTTTAATTTGGGAAATGGCGGGTTCGAATCCCATCATCGGCATTCATGTAGATAGTTCTCCGTGAGCTTCAATTTTCACACGAGATAAATATTGGTGCTATGTCTTAATGAATGCCAAGGCTGCTACCTTCTTAACCCTAGTTCTTTTACATCTTTCTGTCACTTTGTGTTTGTGTGACCTGAAGACTTATCCCCTCATCGTTTGTAAATACCAAACGATAAACAAGTAATATATAAATGGCCAGGTTACGGGTGGTGGACGCCTTTGTATTCGACAGTAGCAAACGTGCCCGTGCTTCGCTATGTTTTTTTACATCGGATACGGATTTCTACATAAATTACTTTACACTCGGTATTTGAAATTTTATTAAATATATCAAAGTGCAGACCTCCAGTTCGAGATTCACTACTCCTAAACGGTATATCATATTAACAAACAGTTTGCAACATCTGACACTCCTTTATCATTCTACATGTTTAGTTCTAAAACATATTCTCGTATCTCCCATATTTATGAGTTAAATTGAGTTCGAAACATTGAATGGGGTGAAATTTGAGGACATTTTTAACGCTTTACATTGTTTTTTGCATACTTATATATAAGCTAGAATCATGAAATTTGGTCCACATATCTCCCTTAATTATGCCAATATGCACACCAAACTTCATGAGTGTACCTTCTTGTAAGTGTGTCAAACAATGAAATATTCATGTAAAAATCACCAAATGTACGAACAATCCAGAAATACAGACAGTTCTAACGTATAAGGGAGAAAATACGACAAAAAGTCATAGGGCCAAAGTTGTAGATCACTCCAAACTGAACTGAGGTTGTGCCATGTGTTTTGAGATACGACTTACCAACAAATAGCTCGAAAGGAATGTCTGCACAGTCATGAAATTTTGAACATCCTGGAATTTTTCCGTCGGTTACATGGTAAAAGCTATAATTTCACCAAATTTCAATATTCTAGCTCGTCTGCCAGATTATGCCGCCATCTTGATTTGGGGTGGAAGGCGGATAAAAATGAGGAAATTAAAGAATTTTTTAAAGCCCACGAACACTACAGGTTGTCGCTTTCGATAAATTATACGACTGCATTCTTATGCTTATCGGAAAATTTGAAGCCCCCCCCCTGCGTGCCTCCTTCGGGGAATTTTGAGAATTTTCGATTTTTCTAAGGATGCTGGAGTTATTAGCTTCTCCGGTACCAAAGTTAAAATTTCTGAGATTTCTGGATGTGCCTCATTAATTCACGTCTATTTTCATGATTATTTTTTTATTTTTTTGCTAGTTGCTTTACGTCGCACCGACACAGATAGGTCTTATGGCGACGATCATGTTTATTTACCTATATATAGATCGCTCTAAACCGACTTGCTCTTATATAGAGAGATTTCAAAGAGTCTTCACGACCTGTAATGCGGTGGCTTTGCCTGTTTCCTTTGTGAACCACACTGTAGGAAGCATTATGCATTAACTCTAATCTCAGCCATAGTTTTCTTAGGAGAATAGGTTTATTCTTGACAGAATTGTGCTAACTTTTTGCCATCCTCACTTAAGTTAATTTAAATTTTGCATTAGATTAAAGCAGTTGGGCAGTATATAAGTTACATCTATGACTTTAAAAAGGATTCTGTTTGCGCGCGCGCTCTCTCTCTCAGCTTCCAATTTAGCAGAGAGTGAATAAGGAGAATGAGCTTATAATAACGCAATTCAGATAACAAGCGCATATCTGGCGGTGAACAGGTAGAGTAAGAAGGAAACTGAAGAAATACACACTAAATAAGATGAAACATAATAAAGAGAACATCATTTTATGTATGATCTCTTTTATATAACGAAGCTTCGGCCAAGTCATATTCTCGTTATCTTTTGCTTTTCATCTCCGCCCTATCCTCCTCCTTTTAACTTGAAAGGTCGTCGTATCATTCACCTCATGGAGTTTCTGAGCGTCTTTTATAAATAACTGATTTTGCATGAAAATGACTTAAGAACGTGGGGTTTGGCTAGTTGAGGCGGTGAAGAGGCACTTGTTATGCTCGAAATAATACGTGTTCGAATACTGAGACAGAAAATCGAGAGATCTATAAACTTTATGTTTATAACGTGCTTTACATCGCAAGGACACACATAGGTATATTGGCGACAATGGGTTAGGAACTACCAAAAGAGCTACCACGGGACTAGTACGTGACATTCATAATAATAATAATAATAATAATAATAATAATAATAATAAGAATAATAATAATAATAATAATGAATGTGTCTCAGATATCGAGTGTCATATCGTCTGAAGTAACTCCGTCCTATCAGCCCGCCTTAACCAGTATTTTTTTCCATTTGAGCTGTTTTCTAGCAGTGAAAGTGGAATTCCACTGGATGATTACAGTAGCTGCGTTAAATTTGACATTTGACACACTGTGCCACGGAACATCTTAAACATGGCAACACGAGCAATGACATGAACAGTGAATATCATTGACTACCCTCCAAAAATCGACTATCTGAGCTGGAATCGAAACCACGAATTTTGGATCACCTACATTTAATCCAGCCAAGGTATTTTCGTTGGTTGAATGAATCCCCTATATTCACTTAAACCTCTCTACATGTAGAGTGCAGTTAGGGTTACGCAGTTTTGACCTTGCATTCGGAAGATAGTGGGTACGAACCCCACTCTTGGCAGCCTTGAAAATATTTTTTCCGTGGTTTCCTATTTTCACACCAAATAAGTGCTGGGACTGTACCTTAATTAAGGCGACTACCTAAACAGGAGAATTCTGTGGCTTATTCTATCGGTGTGTTATTTAATTTTGAGATTTTCTACCTGGTGGCTTATTTTTGTCTACTATGATAAATATTGTTTTCTTTATATTTATTTTAATTAATTTTTTCTAAGGATTTGTTGAATGTTCGCAATATCATATTATTTTCTACAGTCTAATTGTTTATCTCTTGGACTTCATGGATTATTTTGGTCATCAATACAGCCCTCTGCAGTAGCTTCCATTATCTGAGAATGGTGTTAAGTGTGACCGAAGCAGTGAAGACATCGGCAGGGTATTAATTTAATTAGCATCTTGAACGAGACCAGTACCACTACTGAGGCAATGACCATCAAGTATCCACTTCGATTGCTCATCTACGTTGTCTGCATAGCCAAAGAAAGTGACGTATTCTCAGAAAGAGGATGAGTATCATAATAAGGTAGGACAGCAAACGCATTGCCACGGCGTTCCCAATTCTGATGTGAATAAGTGAAAAACGTGCCGTCTGCAAGTGTCCTTAACATGTTAAATGCAAAGAGGGAGGTAAGAGTGTGATTAAAGTGTTTGCAAGAAGGAAAGAAAAAATCAGAGGATAAATAGCAGGAGCATTTTCTATAGAAAGGGGAGCATTTGTACATTCGATGCGCGAGCATTACGGCTGAGGTCGTGATTCAAGAATCGATATCTGCGGCTTTCTCAAAGACCATACTACTGCTAACATCGTACGCTTAGAATGCAACCTTTATACTGTACTCACCAGTGAGCAAATGTCTAGGATGATTCGGATAATAATAATAATAATAATAATAATAATAATAATAATAATAATAATAATAATAATAATAAACACCGGGCGAGATGGCTGTGCGGTTAGGAGCGCGCAGCTGTGAGTTTTCATCGAAGAGATAGTGGATTTGGACATCCCTGTCGACAGCCCTGAAGATGGTTTTTCCGTGGTTTCCTATTTTCACACCAGGCAAATGCTGGGGATGTACCTTAATTAAGGCCACGGCCGCTTCCTTCCCACTCCTGGCCCTTTCCTATCCCATTATCGCCTTCAGTCATATCTGTGTCGGTATGACGTAAAACAAATTCTAATAATAATAATAATAATAATAATAATAATAATAATAATAATAATAATAATAATAATAATAATATGAGAGGCCTGATGCAGGCCTTTTCACTGACGCCCAGGGTAGCAGGTGAGGGAGGCCATCTCACTCTTAATCCTTTCCTGATAGAGAATAGAACTGAAACGTCCTACTTTCAGGTATACTTCGGTTCTTGATTATTTCCGCTCACCAGATGTTTGTTTGATTGGACGTTCTACGCCAATCTTGCATAGAAGTGCAAATAGTATTTCTTTGGGATCTCCAAAGAATAATTGAAAAATGAAAACCTACAATCTGTTTTCCATTCTTTGATCGGTCAGGTATGTAATGAATGAATCATATATAGGCTGTTATTACGATGGGGTCGCCACTCCCAAAGTGATTTATATTAATGAGTGATAGATGCTATGAAATGAGAATGGAGAGCGTTGCTGGAATGAAAGATGACAGAGAAATCCGGAGTACCCTGAGAAAAACCTGTCCCGCCTCCACTTTGTCCAGCACAAATCTCACATGGAGTGACCGGGATTTGATCCACGGTATCCAGCGGTGAGAGGCCGACACGCTGCCGTCTGCGCCACGGAGGATCTCCAAAGTAGTAGTAGTAGTAGTAGTAGTAGTAGTAGTAGTAGTAGTAGTAGTAGTAGTAGTAGTAGTAGTAGTAGTAGTAGTAGTAGTAGTAGTAGTAGTAGTAGTAGTAGTAGTAGTAGTAGTAGTAGTAGTAGTAGTAGTAGTAGTAGTAGTAGTAGTAGTAGTAGTAGTAGTAGTAGTAGTAGTAGTAGTAGTAGTAGTAGTAGTAGTAGTAGTAGTAGTAGTAGTAGTAGTAGTAGTAGTAGTAGTAGTAGTAGTAGTAGTAGTAGTAGTAGTAGTAGTAGTAGTAGTAGTAGTAGTAGTAGTAGTAGTAGTAGTAGTAGTAGTAGTAGTAGTAGTAGTAGTAGTAGTAGTAGTAGTAGTAGTAGTAGTAGTAGTAGTAGTAGTAGTAGTAGTAGTAGTAGTAGTAGTAGTAGTAGTAGTAGTAGTAGTAGTAGTAGTAGTAGTAGTAGTAGTAGTAGTAGTAGTAGTAGTAGTAGTAGTAGTAGTAGTTCATGGTGTGAGTTACTGTAGTCACGTCCTAGTTCGTGAACCATGGGAAACGGCTGAGTGGCCTGGTAATTGGTCTTGTGAGTCGGGATACCAGTTGCTATGGAATGCGACTGGGCATCTCGAAAATATTCTGAGTCATGGCCATCCTTGTGCTCAGATGGCTAGGACTATATAATCCACCGATGGTCCCTAAACCTCGCATGGACTATGTGTAAATAGGGTAGCATCCTGCTTCATGAATTGACCGAGCTTAGAACATTTTAAGCAGGCGTCGGACGTACGGGAGTAACGGAGTCGCACTCCCATTTGACAGGCGAGGGACTCCTTGGAAACAACTTGGCGAACAAAATGGAATTCGATGGCGAGCTATCAACATCCTACTTTCAGGTATACTATAGTTCCTGACTATTTACGCTCATCAAGAGTTTGTTTGATTGGACGTTCTACGCCAATCTTGCATAGAAGTGCAAATAGTATTTCACTGGGATCACTGGAAGAAATAAACTAGAACTAGCTGGGTCAGCAAGGAGGATGCATCTAGATGTGCTAGGAGTTTCGTAAGTGATATTTGGGTAAGGGGAAATAACATGGAATAGTTTATAAAGTGTACCTGACGGGCGTTAGAAGGGGGAAGGGTACAGTATGGGGTAGGGCTGTTTATCATAAATACCATTGCATGCAACATAGTTTCTGTCAGGCAGGTAAATGAGCGAATGATGTGGGTAGATTTCGCAGTTGGAGGAATTGTCTCAGTGTATTCACCATGTGAGGGTGCAGATGAGGATGAAGTTGACAAGTTTTATGAAGCATTGAGTGACATCGTGGTGATAGTCAACAGGAAGGATAGGATAGTATAATAATTTCGTGTGGCTATTTCTAGCCGAGTGCAGCCCTTGTAGGCCTTGTAGGCAGACCCTACGATGAGGGTGGGCGGCATCTGTCATGTGTAGGTAACTGCGTGTTTTTGTGGTGGAGGTTAGTGCTATGTGTGGTGTGTGAGTTGCAGGGATGTTGGGGACAGCACAAACACCCAGCCCCCGGGCAACTGGAATTAACCAATGAAGGTTAAAATCTCCGACCCAGCCGGGAATCGAACCCGGGTCCCTCTGAACAGAAGTCCAGTACTCTGAACATTCAAGCAACGAGTAGGACGGATAGGAGAGTGCTAATGGGTGATTTCAATGTGAGAGTTGGAAACAGAACTGAAGGATACGAAAGGGTGATTGGTAAATATGGGTAAGATATGGAAGCTAATGGGAATGCGAATTGTTTGATGGACTTCTGTGCTATATGGGTTTAGCAGTTACGAATATACTCTTCAAGCATAAGGCTATTCACCGCTACACATGGGAGGCTAGCAGTACCAGATCCATAATAGACTATATTTTAACTGACTTCGAATTCAGGATGTCTGTTTTAATGTACGAGTTTTTCGGAGATTTTTCGATTATACAGACCACTATCTGATCTGTAGTGAAATAAGTATCTCTAGGCCTAGGGTAGAGAAAGTGAAATCTGTCTGCAAACGAATAAGTGTAGAAAATCTCCAGGACGAGGGAATCAGACAAAAGTACATGGATATGATTAGTGAGAAGTTTCAAACAGTAGACAGTAAGGTTCAGGATACAAAAAGAGAATGATTGGTATACAGGAATGATATAGTAGAAACAGCAAGGTAATATCTAGGAACAACTGTATGTAAAGATGGGTAAAAGCGAACATCTTGGTGGAATGAGGAAGTGAGAGCAGCTTGTAAACGTAAAAAGTAGGCTTATCACAAATGGCTCCAAACAAGGGCCGATGCAGACAGGGAATCGTCCGTAGATGAAAGAAACAGAGCGAAAAAAATAGATGTTGAATCCAAAAAGAAGTCGTGGAAGGAATTTCGTAATAACCTGGAAAGAATAGGTCAAGCAGCAGGGAAACATTTCTGGAGAGTAATAAGTAATCTTAGGAAGGTAGGGAAAAAGGAAATGAACAGTGTTCTGGATTACTCAGGTGAACTCATAATAGATCCCAGGGAATCACCGGAGAGGTTGAGGGAATATTTTGAAAATCTTCTCAACGTACAAAAGGAAATCTTCCTGGTGGTGTTGCGAACAGCCAAGCTCATGGGGAGGAGGAAAATGATGTTGGTGAAATTACACTTGAAGAAGTGAAAAGGATGGTAAATAAAATCCATTGTCATAAAGCATCAGGAATATATGAAATTAGACCGGAAATTTTCAAGTATAGTGGTAAAACAGGGCAGAAATGGCTTCATGGATTTGCATGGAGTGTTGGTAAGGTACCTTAAGATTGGACAAAAGCAGTAATTGCACCTGTCTACAAGCAAGGGAACATGAAGTATTGCAACAACTATCTAGTTATCTCATTGAATAATCTACCAGGCAAATTATTCACTGGCATCTTGGAAGGGGGGGGGGGGGGGCTGATCAGTGGTTGAGAGGAAGTTGGATGAAAACCAGTGTTATTTCAGACCACAGAGGGGCTGTCAGCTTCAGATTTTCAGTATGCGCAACGTAATTGTAACATGCTACGAGAGGAATAGACAGTTGTGTTTATGTTTCGTAGATTTAGAGAAAGCATATGACAGTATACTGAGCGAAACGATGTTCGCCATACTGGGGGACTATGGAATTAAAGGTAGATTATTAAGATCAACCAAAGGCATTTATGTCGACAATTTGGCTTCAGTGAGAATTTATGGTAGAGTGAGTTCTAGGTTCAGAGTACTTACAGGGGTTCACCTGTGCTGTTCGTAGTTTACATGGATCATCTGCCGAAAGGTATGAAGTGGCAGGGAGGGATTCAGTTATGTGGAAATGTATTAAGGAGTCCGGCCTATGCTAACGACTTGGTATTAATGGCAGATTGTGCTGAAAGCCTGCAGTCCAATATCTTGGAACTTGAAAATAGATGCAATGAGTATGGAATGGAAATGAGCATTTCGAAGACTAAATTGATATCGGTATGTAAGAGATTTAAAAGAATTGAATGTCAGATTGGTGATAGAAACCTGGAACAAGTAGATAATTTTAAGTTTTTAGGTTGTGTGTTCTCCCAGGATGGTAATATATTAAATGAGATTGAATCAAGGTGTCGTAAAGCTAATGCAGTGAGCTCGCAGTTGCAATCAACAGTATTCTGTAAGAAGGTAGTCAGCTCCCAGATGAAACAATCTTTACATCGGTCTGCTTTCAGACCAACTTTGCTTTACGGGAGCGAAAGCTGGGTGGACTCAGCATTCCTTATTCATAATTTAGAAGTAACAGACATGAAAGTAGCGAGAATGATTGCTAGTACAAACATGTGGTAACAATGGCAGGAGGGTATTCGGAATGAGGAAATAAAGGCTAAGTTAGGAATGAATTAGATGGATGAAGCTCTATGCATAAACCGGCTTCGGTGGTGGGAACACATGAGGCGAATGGAGGAGGATAGGTTAGCTAGGAGAATAATTGACTCTGTTATGGAGGGTAAGAGAAGTAGAGGGAGACCACGACGATGATTTAAAGATAAGAGGTATGGAAATAAATGAGGCCACAGGACTAGTTTCAGATAGAGGATTGTGGCTAAATTTAGTAAATTGTCGGAAGCTAACAGACTGAAAGCTGAAAGGCATAACTTTCTATAAAGATAATGCATGTATGTTATTATTATTATTATTATTATTATTATTATTATTATTATTATTATTATTATTATTATTATTATATACACCGCAATTGGCAAATATCCCTGTGGCAATGGTCACTTACAGTAGTGTGAAGAAGTTAAAACATCATTATCCAACAACAACAACAACAACCACCCGAGTACAACAATCAATTACATGGGAATAAAACATTACAGAAAATACTACTACTTTAATATTCTAAATCCAACTTTTATTCTTCTTCTTCTTCCTTTCCTACCGATTTTTCACACATGTGGGGTCGCTGGGTGATAGATCCCTGTTTTACGGCCAGATGCCCTTCCTGACGACAACCCTATATGGAGGGATGTATGCACTATTGCGTGTTTCTGTGGTGGTCGGTAGTGTAGTGTGATATTAAAATATGATAAGGAGAGTGTTGGGACGTACACATACACCCAGTCCCCGAACCGGAAGAATTAATCAGAAGCTATTAAAATCCCCGACCTGGCCGGGAATCGAACCTGGGGCCCTCTGAATGGAAGGCCAGTACAGTGATCATTCAGACAACGAGTTGGACATTCTAAATGGAGCATCATCATATACAAATTCACGCACACATTAAATATTTAAGATGCTTTAATACTACAATTAACAGTTTTTTTTTTATTTTTTTTGCTACTTGCTTAACGTCGCACCGACACAGATAGGTCTTATGGCGACGATGGAACAGGAAAGGGCTAGGGGTAGGAAGGAAGCGGCCGCGACCTTAATTAAGGTACAGCCCCAGCATTTGCCTGGTGTGAAAATGGGAGACCACGGAAAACCATTTTCAGGGCTGCCGACAGTGGGGTTCGAACCTACTATCTCACGAATACCGCACGTAAGCGACTGCAGCTATCGAGCTCGGTCAATTAACAGTTGATTGAGCGTTATATTAAAATATGACATCATGACACAATTTTTAGAATACTGGAGTCCATTCTTGAGGCATTTTACACTTTCGGAAAAAAGGCTCTAAGGCAGCTGCAGGTAATTCATTCCAATCATCAGTTCCCCGATTTAAAAACGAATATTTATCATTGTTAGTTTTCAGCGTTGTGTTTCAGCTCTGTTCTACTCATATAACAGAGCTTTTCAAACTGATTGTTCAACTCTCCCGAAGCTGGCTTATTCGTGTAGGCACATAACCGTGTTCGTTTCCTTCTAGACCCCAGTGTCTCCCACCCGAGTTTCTCTGTCTTTCCTGTGGTTCTACTTCTAGGATTGAAATTGCTAAGCACGAATATTGCAGCCTTTTGCTGTACCATCTTATGTTCATCAATGATTTTCTTAAAGAGTCAGTCACGTAAATAATCCTAGTTGATAAATTAAGATCAGTTATCTATGAGTACAATCCATTTGATTACGGAGTAGAAGAGTATCAAAGAGGACCAAGATGATGACGGTCACACTCGGTTTTTAGGCACCTGAAGATAATATATGAGGAGATAATCGAGGCCAGAGAGCTAGCTGTAAATATAGTATTGTGGACGTACTTACTTCATTCATACAGGCTTGCAAACTGAATGATGGAAGGCTGAAAGATCTATACTTAGTCTACTAATATTGTAACTAGAAAAAGATGTTTATACTTTTATATTTGTTTGTAGTGGATAAACTCAAAAACTACCGAACCGATTTTAAAAATTAATTCACCTATAGATGAGTTAGATGGAATGTATTGTATTATCGAAACTATTAGAGATCCCTACGAAAAATGAATATAACCCATGGTATAAAAAATTTGCCTATGGAATTCATTATAATCCAGTATAGAGGAAATATCAAATTTGTCGCACAATGACGAGACAAAGCTCTCACGACGCGAAGGACAGAACTCAATAAGTTCCTACGGGCCCCGAAAATCATGTTTGAATTAATCACACTACCTTGCTGTAGAAAACGGATGAAGAAATGACCATCCGTAACCATGGCAACGTCACCTCAGGGATTCTACAGTATAATACAAGCCTGCGGAACGAAGTAGGCACGTGCGTAAATGTAGGCGAAACCAAGGAGGGATTCTGCTACACTTATGACTGTCTGGAATAAGGAACTGTGGGGGTAAGCCACCGCTATGGGTGGAGGTGGGGAGGGAATGACATATAAATATAATCGAATATATTGTCGAATCCACAGGTTTCAGGGTCGCTGAGATGAACAGTGACTCTCAGCATGTCGTTTAAGTCCATGTTCAGACCCTTTCGGCATGGGGGTTGAGAAGTGGTGAAAAAAAGCACGGGTGGAAAGGGGGTGAAGTATCAATAATGAAATCTACAAAAAATTTCTTCACACATAATTAACAGGTAACAAAGTACCTACAAGTAAAAAAAATCAAAAGAGCCCTTATACTTTAGAGATTTTTTAGTTTGTGTATACAAACTTGCAGCTTCCCACACTTTCTAGTCTTATATATTTCTCAGATCAGAGGAGCTGACTATTATCCATATATTATTATTCGCAGTTTTCTCGTTTGTTATTAATAACAAATAATTCGGATAAGGGGGTATTTTACGATGGTTGACGTAAATGGCAAAATTTATAAAATAAAATTGGCAATGAGATAAATACGAAGAGCTTGATTAGTAATAAACATATTAAATGATATAAATCTGTCACGGTACAACGTAATGTCTTATTCACTAAGGAAGTGATGCGGAGAAACGAAGCGAAAATAATGCTCTCGGTTTTTTCAAAATAAATCTTGACTGGTTTTGTAACGAATGATACAAAAGTTACAAGTCATTATCGCTAATCTGTTAATGTGTAATGAATTCTTAGCAGAGATGAATATTAAACTTGAGTGGGAAGTACGTGGGTGTTTGAGATGGAAATGAATTGGAGAGGAGCTCGACGAAGAAGTGGGGGGTTCCACGGATACAGAATCAGAAGATATTAGGATACATTTGAGTGCTTTCACGAAGTCTCCCGGAGATACATTAACAGACAAGAATACATAATATATATCTTGAGTGCGTATTCATCCTTGTATGCAAAACAGAATACAAGGATTCCTATCAATAAATCACTAGATGTAAATTGTATTACTTGAAGTTTCACGAAGGAAACAAGCACGGGAGCTATGATTAGCATATTTATGTTTTATGTTCTTGTGATGTAAGTAGTATACTACCATCATTGGTAACATGTCCGTCTCCGCAGCGTAAAGGTTAGAACTATTAACTGCCCTCCTCCGAGGCCAGGGTTCGATTCTCGGTACTGTCAGAAATTTAAGACCGGGTGAGTTGGCCGTGCGGTCAGCTGTCAGCTTGCATCTGGGAGATAGTGGGTTCGAACCCCATTGTCGGCAGTCCTGAAGATGGTTTTTCATGGTTTCCCATTTTCACACCAGACAAATTCTGGGTTTGTACGTTATTTAAGGCCACGACTGGTTCCTTTCCACTCCTAGGCCTTTCCTATCCCATTTTCGCCATAAGACCTATCTGTGTGAGTGCGACGTAAAGCAAATAGCAAAGAAAAAGGAATGATATGAAAGCTGGTACATGCAGCTCACCTCCAACGGATGTTTGCCTGAAAAGAGCTGCACCACCGCGGGACGAGTACACAGGTTTGTTCTGTCCCAAGGCTGAATGGTTAGAGTGCTCTCCTTTGTTCCAAGGGGGTCGGCTTCTTTTTCCCGACCAGGTAGGGGATTGTAACCTTCATTGGTGAATTCCTCTGCTCGGAGCTGGATGTTGGTTCTGTTCTCATCAGTAGAATTTATCTTACGTAGGACCCCATTCTTACAGACGCTCATGTCGCCTATAGGGCGTCAACTCAAAAGACCTTCTCCAGGAATTTCCGTAGACCACACGTGAACATTATTATTGTTAAAATGTCAGTACCAGATTATTCCAGCACTCACTTGTGGCAGGCACACATCTACACGTTTGATCGTCAAGCAGTGGTTGTACAGGCAAGCAAAGATTAGGGAATGAAATTACGGGTGTGTAATTAAGATATATGTTTGTGATGGTTAGCTGCGCTGCACGAAATTCCCGTCCATTCAATATCCATGTCAGTGTACTTCAAGGTCCCACCTTTACTCTCCATTCTTTTCAAGGATCCAGTCACCAAGATCTTGAATACACCGCGTTGCTTGACTGTCCTGTTAGTGTCATCTCAGACAAAATCCATGATACAACATTTAGAAGGACATCCTGATGTACACGGATTGCGGACGCATATCGTAGGAAACATAATTTTGAAAGTGTGTAAAGCAGACTGAGGGTACGATGAGCACAAAATGCCGTGACGTTATTTAACTGTCTCACTTACGATACCTCGTATCTCATCTGCCGTAAGGCTGTAACACTCCTGCGGACTTACAGCACACAGCAAGTTCTACCCAGATGAAATAGAGAAGTCTATGGGCCAGTACATTATTCCGTTAATAAAGCGTGAAAACAGAACGTTCCTGTGGCAGAAATGAGGATGTTTCGTTGGTCATTGGGATATAGGAGACTTAATCAATGAGGAAATCTGGACAATATTTGGTGTGCCTCCCATCGTGGAAAAAGTACATGTAATTCCTATATGCTTGTGAGATCCTGTCCATTGCAAGAACTACGCTCTACAGAAACCATAACCAAGAGGACGGCCAAAGAATTGGTGAATGGACGTAATAAGAAAAGGCTAGATCAAGGAGAGAGTGTCCACCAGCGGTGTGGTGAATTGTGACAAATACTGAGCCATGTGCAGAACAAGACAACATGGCATATGAATATCTCCATGCACATAAATGATACCACGGAAGACATCCATCCATAAAAATATGACCATGTCAATTTGAACAGCACAGATCGTACGCACAACCACACTAGAGTGAGTGACAAGTTAGAGAGGCAGAGGAAACTTCATGTCATAGGATGTGAAAGAACTTTGATGGTGACACATTTGGTGCTTAGCCAACACAATGAACTAGCACGCAGCCATATATCACCCAACAGGGTTCTGGTTTCCCTGCCCTCTGGAAGAGTAAGACTAATTGTAAGAGGACACGCATGAAGTCCAGATGCACTATTATTATTATTATTATTATTATTATTATTATTATTATTATTATTGAAGAGTTGGTAACATCGCTCCTATTTCGATACATCAAGTATAATAAATAGAACTGAATCATAATTTACATGTTTACATACATTTACAATGTACTATTCTTCACTATACAGAGTGTCCAAGGAGGAATGGTCAATATTCCAAAATATGACAGGAACGTTCATTTGAATACAAATAATTCATATGGACATATGCCCTATGCCGAATGTTTTCTGAGAGGACGTATTTAATGTAACTTTTTTGAGGGGAGGGGCTAGTGACGCGCACATATGTGCCATACCCACCTAACCTCTTTGAAGTTTTAAAATGGGTACAAGTATTCCGCATATATATTTCGCTATAAATGTGTTCGTGGCACATTGATACGTGCAGAAAATCACCGCGTGCTGGTAATAGGATTACGCTGCACCATTTTAGCAATGTGTTGCTGTTCCTGCACAAGTTATTGAAGTACACGTTCAAAAGAAGAATGGGAACTTGGAATAATACCCGTTTCACGCAATGGGCTGAAAACTCTGGGAAATACTCTACGATCAGGAATTTGACGTGTCGGAAAGCGCGGACGCTATTCCTCGACAGCAGCAGGAGCACTACCACCGCAGAAGCCGTAAACATACACCATTTCTGCATATTCTTAATCAGTAGGGCCCGAATGTTACTGCAGTAATAGTTTAGAGTATAAACTTACTGAAGCGAGTAATAAGTAGAGTCTACCCGCACGACGGTAATGCTATGAGTATTGCATAAACATTAGGGGTTCGGCCCACTAGAACCCCTAGAATTTATGTTACTCCCACTACATTACGTTAGAGCAGACTAGTCGACATTTCCTTCTAACAAAATTATTTAGTAACAAGATTACTTAGTAGGAAATTTCGACTAGTCCGCTCTAACGTAATGTAGTGGGAGTAACATATTCTAGGGATTCTAATGAGCTGAACCCCAAATGTTTATGTAAACCTCATAGCAGTACCGTCGTGCGGGTAGACTCTACTTATTACACTCTTCAGTAAGTTTGCATTCTAACCTCTTACTGCATGAACATCCGGGCCCTAGTGATCAGTGTAGATGTTCGGCATTTTAGCAAGAGCGTGAACAAACACAGTTAATCGATGTTTCTCTTTGATACACTCTCAGTCGCTCACAACACCCCATGGAGAACTGCGCGTTCTATGCGTTAGTATCAAAGCTAGAAAGACATCCTGAGCAAAGAGGTTGAAAGCAACGAGGTAGGATGGACTAGAATAAAACTTCAAAGCGGTTGAGTGAGTACGACACATAGGTGCGCGCCACTAGCGCAAAACAAAAATTTACAGTACATGTATTCCATCTCCACGGGTGCTGAGTGGGTGCCGGCGCACAAGTGGCCACGGCTGGTCCGACAGCTCTGCACACCGACGGGCCAACCAAGCAGAGGAGGGGTGACCACGGATCTACCGTGGCTGTACGCCTCTGCATTCGGGAGGCGGAGAGGGGCTGGTCCCCACCATCGGCTGTCCTGAGAATGGCATTCCGTGGTTTTCCATTCTCCTGCACAAAGGCGAATGCAGGTACAGTACCTAGTATAGGCCATGGCCGCCAAACCTCTCACATTCACCGTGCATCTCCTTCTCCGATACAAATCTCCTGGCCTTAGAGAGAGGAGGAATGAAAGCTATTAGTACTACTAGTACTAGTCGTAGCAGATCCACCTTGTAAACCCTTCGTAATAGGGACTACATCTCATATCCCTGAATATTGGCAATTCCTAATGGTATACCCTATATTGGTTGTATCATCTTATATTTATGGTCCGTATTGAGCAGTCAGAAATGTTCAACCGATGTTGTAGGTCTTCAAAATTGCAGCCTTTTATAGCATATTGTGGGTGTAGATGGCGACCTTTAGTATATTTAAGTTTTCTGGAAATGATTTTGGTGTAAAGCCAGCCGGGAAAGAAGAAAAGGAAGAATTATCACTCCCAGATTCCAGATTTCCAGATTCTTTATCATTTATATCAACCTTCTCCCTGTGTTTCTGTTGCATATTGTGGTCGTTCGGGAGACCGATGTCAATGAGATATGTATACGTTGGTTATTTTTGTCTATTAATGTCACATCTGGTATATTAGGCTGAGTGGTTTTATCTGTTTGTATCGAGCAATTATTATTATTATTATTATTATTATTATTATTATTATTATTATTATTATTATTATTATTTTTATTATTATTATTATTATTCCTGGCTTATTTCAAAATTACCTTGGGTCGGAACTTGGTATGAAATTTGCCCTGTTGAACGGCCGGATGTTCTTCCTGATATCACCCCCCACGTAGAGTAATGAATTCCATACCGCGTGTTTTTGTAGTGGTTTGTAGTGCGATGTGCTGTATGTATAGCATGGCGAATAAATCATCCAGCCCCAGGCTAAAGGAATAAAGCAGACTGAGTTAAAATACCTCTCCCTGCTTGGGAATTGTCTTAGACCCTCCCGAACTAAAGGCATATATTATGACCATTCGGCCAACGAGGCATTATTATTATTATTATTATTATTATTATTATTATTATTATTATTATTATTATTATTATTATTATTATTATTATTATTATTATTATTATTGTTATTGTTATTAATAATATAATTATTAAAATTCGTCCGAAATAAAGTCTAATATAAAATGATATGAAGGTAGATATTATTCATGTAAATTTTGTTAGGAATAATTTTTTTAAAATAAAATTTATCCATGAAACAATTTCCAGAACTGAACACGAATATCTACTGTAACAGAGAACTTACAATTGCTCTACTGTTGAATCAAAATATTAGTTTGTGTACCATAATTAAATGTAAACATCACCTAGCGACTTTCAATGAAATAATATTCAAAATTATTGAATAAACAAATAAATGACGATACTGATAAAAACTAATTTTCCAATAATGCAGGTAAATGGGTGCCAGAGGTCACCATACGATCCCTCGAATTTAAATATAAATAACAACTCATAATAAATGGAACAGCATAAACGATTCCACAGCAGTCGTGTTCATTGACGTGAAAAACTGTTATTCTGCTGACTGTTTTTACCTAACCAACTGAACACGAATAAGCGAGTAACAAATGCAGCTAGGTTCTCCAGTAACGTCTCCACTGATTAAAAATAAATAATCTATATTCATATCTAACCACTGTGCGTATATAAGCTACCGGGCGAGTTGGCCGTGCGCGTAGAGGCGCGCGGCTGTGAGCTTGCATCCGGGAGATAGTAGGTTCGAATCCCACTATCGGCAGCCCTGAAGATGGTTTTCCGTGGTTTCCCATTTTTGCACCAGGCAAATGCTGGGGTTGTACCTTAATTAAGGCCACGGCCGCTTCCTTCCAACTCCTAGGCCTTTCCTCTCCCATCGTCGCCATAAGACCCATCCGTGTCGGTGCGACGTAAAGCCCCTAACAAAAAAAACCGTACATAAGCTATTCCTCACCACCTAATACAGATAAGATATAAACACACTCAATAAATATTTACAGCTGCTGGGAGACTCCTTATATACATTCAACAATCATAGAATAAAAAGAAAAGCAGTGGGAAAACGACAACGAGGACTCCACTATCACTTGTAGTGAACTCGATAACCAATAGTTACAAAACATATATTCAGTGGATAATTGACTTTCACTGTCTCAGTGTATCAGCACGAATTGTCGGCTCTCACCATCAAAGCATGGTATATAACTTTGATACTGTACCTCTTTCTCACTGATACCAACACTTGGTTTTAGAGACACTTTCACTTGCACAAACACACGCTGTTTTCCTACGGCTTGAAACCGGGACATAGATTAACGAAGGTTGTCGTTAGATATGAATATCAAGATCAGTACCTTAGCATAAGCGTTATATAAGTATTAAAATTCAAGCAACACTGCTTCGTTCGTTCACAATCAAACCTACACTTACTGTTCACATACATGTTGAAGAGTAATCGTAGTAGTGTCCCTCGATTGCGCTCTCCAAAAGTATTTCTCCTCCCCATAGGCTTCACAAAAATCAAGCTCGTGTCATCCTGTCCATATAATCATTTGCGAGAGATATCCACGCTATAGTAACATATGATAACATCCCTGCCATGCTCAGGGAGGCTTTGACTCTCCGCGTGACTTAGTAAAATTTCCCTTTGATGTTTCTCAAATCTGAAAATAGCTGTGTGTTTTCCAACTGCCTGTACAAAACAAACTACTAATATATAAGACCTTCCAGCTTCAAATATTCTGACCTTCAAAGATCAATAAAATAATAATACTAATAATAATAATAGTAATAATGAATTCAGCGTAGAGATGTGATATATACCATCACACAACAGCACTGACGGACTTTCATCAACTAAGCGACCATTCCTCATCCCAAAGTCCTGCACATTATTTAGCAATAAGTAATCAGAGAGACGAATACTGCCGGCTTAACCTTGGCTTTCTAGTCTCGGGCCGCTATCTCACAGTCAGATAGCTCCTCAAATTTGTTCTTACACAGGCTGGATTGATCTCCAATTAGCCATAAGATCACGTTAAATTCCCTGTCCTGGCTGAGAATCGAACCGGTGGTCTCCGAGTAAGCAAATTAAACTTCTTTTTTTTTGTTGCTATTTTCTTTACGTCGCACCGACACAGATATGTCTTATGGCGACGATGGGATAGGAAAGGCCTAGGAAGTGGAAGGAAGCGCCGTGGCCTTAATTAAGGTACAGCCCCAGCATTTGCCTGGTGTGAAGATGGAAAACCACGGAAAACCATCTTCAGGGCTGCCGGCAGTGGGGCTCGAACCCACTATCTCCCGATTACTGGATACTGGCCGCACTTAAGCGACTGCAGCTATCGAGCTCGGTCAAAATGAAACTGGCCCAGAATATATTATCCTTGTTAATGAACAGGAGAGCTGCCCATCAGATGAAATGCTAGAAACCTTGATTTTGATGCACCAAACGATTGCTGTCACATATCTGCGCGAGCGCCTCTCCCGAGTACGTTACTGTGCCGTTACGTGTGAGTGAATGAGAGGGGCAGACGTGTTTAGTGACCAGATGAATGCAACACAAAATGGTGCACAAGATAAAACAGCGCGTGTTCAACGTCGAGTGTTTTGCAAAGCACGAATTGTGGAAAACTGTGCGTAACTGTTTGCGCAAGAGTTGAGGACAGGATGTGTTTTGGCAAACCCCCACCGCAAAGTGTGCAATGCAAAACTTAGCGGCAAAATGGCATGAAACGGTCTCTGGAGAAAATAAAAACCGCAATTATACGAAAAGAACTCGAACACCATAAAACATTGCTCGAGTGAATGGAACACTGGAAATAAGTTTGTCTGTGAAAGTGAGAAATAAGAGATCGTCGTTTCGAAACAGTATCCAGTATTCGGGAGATAGTAGGTTCGAACCCCACTGTCGGCAGCCCTGAAAATGGTTTTCCGTGATTTCCCATTTTCACACCAGACAAATGCTGGGGCTGTACCTTAATTAAGGCCACGGCCCTTTCCTGTCCCATCGTCGCCATAAGACGTATCTGTGTCGGTGCGACGTAAAGCAACCAGCTTAAAAAAAAGCGAAACATAATCAAAAAGGACCTGCATCTGTATCCTTACTCATTTACTGTTGTGCATGCATTAAAGTGTCCACACAAACCTCCGAGTGTTGAGTTCTGCCGGTGGTTTCTGAGTGAAGTTGAGTCAGGACTTTTTGATCCTCAGTTTTTCATTTCTTCATGTGAGGCAATTTCCAGCATCTTTTGTGATGTTCATTAACAAAGGTCAATCCCGCTATTGTAAATATTTTCCGACACAGTTCCCGTTTGCCCACCCTGTATTGTATTACGGTATATTAAACATTATGAATGCAATTATTAAATTAATAGCAAATGTACCCGTGCATCGCTACGGAATTCTACATTGTATACAGATTTCTCCGTAAATTACCGTAAAGGCAGAGAGTAAGATTATATTAAATTGCATGTACAAGCGGACTTCACCATCAGACGCCTCGTTCAATGTTCTGCATGGTTGAACCCATGACATTTTCTCGTATCTCCTATATTTATTGGTTAGATTCAGTTAGTCATTGAATGGGGTGAAATTTGGTACAGTTTTCATATACCACTTTAACTTTTTGACACTCATGTGACAGCTAGAATCATAAAATTTGGCGAACATATGGCCACTGACCATGTCAATGTACGTGACCAATGTCATGATTGCATCTTTCCTGTAAATATGCCAAACGATAGCATATACGTGTAAAAAGTACAAAATTAGCTTGAACTCGAGAAATGCAGTTCTATTTAATTTATAAGAGATGTGATACGGCAAAAAGTCATATGCCCAAAGTTGTAGATCTCTCCAAATTGAAACGCGATTGTGCTTTCTGTTTTGTGATACGACTTACCGTTTAGCCATAAATTATTTTGAAATGAAGGTCTGCACCGTCTTTAATATTGCATCCATATTACGATATTTTCCGGGGCCATAAGTTATACATTTGCGTAGCTTAGAATATTTCCTCAAAGAAAAGAGTGTCCAGGTATCGGGATTAGCACTTTCATACATACGGAGTAATTAAGGAGGAAAATAATAGAGTTAAGGAAGCTGGCATTAATAGAAAATGGATTATATTTTAGGATAGCCAGATGACGACAAATATGTAAATACCAATTGAATGTGTTGGAAAATCAAATGCCCCTCAATAAATTATGCTGATGTGAGTTATGGATATAAGAAAGAAGTAACACAGAAGAAATTTAAGCGCAGGGATTCTTAGGTAAACAGGTAAGAAGTTAACTAATGGTGTTATTACTTAAGCTATTCGAGGACGGTTATAACCTCCAACGATATTCGACCAATATCCCGCAGAATGACCGATTGACGTCTCTCTTGCCTTCCACCTAAGGAACAACCACGAATTTAAAGGCATGATGAGGAAATGGCAATACGTTACTTCCTTGCTGGCATGCAGTCAGAGACGTTGCCATGGTAACCTGTAGGTTCGCTGTCGGTCTGTCGGTCACTCAAAGCAGAGCATGATACCCGCAGAGAATAGTAAATTTCTCCGTCATTTGAAGAGTAAGGTAAATTATGAACATAACGAAAGTTGTTTATAATGAAGATGCGTTTCACATACGATCCATGGACTTTACAGAAAATCAATAGTATAAGAGAAAATGGAGGAAAACCACTCCGATTTTCCTAGAAACCCCCGTCTATTCAAAGATTTTAAAATTATATGCACAACGAAACCTTCCTCGGGGTGAGTATAATCCAAATATGAAGTTTGGTTGAGATCTATCCAGGCTTACATTTCGCAGTAGGATTAGAACGTTTAGTTCTTTATAGGAAATGACAAGAAAGCGGGCCATTAAGACCAAGTCGTCAGCATAGGCCAGACATCTTACTACATTCCCACCTAACCGAATACCACGTTATGCCTTTCAGCGGATAATCCGTGTAAACCAAGTACAACAAATATGAAATATTACAACCTTGCCCAACTCCCGTAAGTAGCCTGAACCAGGAACTCGTTCTACCATCAATTCTCACTGCAGCCGAATTGTCAAAATAAATGTCTTTGATTGATTTGAAAAATAAGACTGACGGACATGATTGTAAGAGTCACGAAAAGGTAATTTTTCATTCAATCGTAAATAATAAGGTTGATCATTACCTCACTCGTAAAATATCATGCACAGTGGAAAGGAGAACTGAGAGCCCGGTTTATTTTCTAATTGTTTACGTGTCAACACTTCTTAAGAAATACTGCAGTGTTCGGCCAGGAGCAAGTCGAGTCGGCACAAATGAAGCTGAATAATAGATGTCGCTTCAAAGTAACCGCGCTCGAGCGTGTTCTATGCAAATGGAGCGTCGCAATGAGAAGCAATGTCCTTTCGAGACTCTGCTGCATGCAAATCATCCAGATAGAAGAAGAAACGAATAGCATTCATTTTATGTTTCTATCAGATCCATCCTTGATTGAGTGATTACATTCACAGGTTTGAAAAGAAGAGGAGGTGATAAAATGAGATTTTTTTGGAAGAAGATTATTTACATAACTTTGTTTATTCTCATGACCTATTTGTTACGACATACACATTGGAGAGCTTACAATAGAACATCTGGAACTTGGAGAGTGATACCAGGAATTCTTGTTTTTACAAATTGCTTTACGTTGCAACGACTCAGATAGGTCTTATGGCGTCGATGGGACAGGAAGTAGCTAGGAGTGGGAAGGAAGTGGCCGTGGCCTTAATTAAGGTACAGCCCCAGTATTTGTCTGGTGAGAAAATGGGACACAACGAAAAACCATCTTCAGTGGGGTTCAAACCCACTATCTCTCGAATAATGGGTCAAGAATTCAATAACTTACAAAAGTCAGTATAAAATTTAAATATGTGCTAAATGCCTATGTTGGTTCGAAAATGTAAATAATAATAATAATAATAATAATAATAATAATAATAATAATAATAATAATAATAATAATAATAATAATAATAACAATAATAATAAATAAGCCTCCGAGTCTCAGGTGGCAGCACGGCAGCCTTTCACCACCGGATTCCATAGTTCAAATCCCGGTCACCACATGTGAGAATTTTGATGGATAAAGGGGAGGTGAGACAAGATTTTCTACAGGTCCTCCGGGTTTCTGTGTCATCATTCATTCCATCAAAATCTTCCAATAAAATTTTATTTCATCTGTCAGTCATCATTCATCGCACCAGAGGAGTGCGTCAAGCTTCGGCAGCCGGCACAATTCCTGTTTTCAGTGCTAGATTGATGCTTTATTCATTCCATTCCTTACCCGGTCGAATGACAGGAAACAGGCTGTATATTTTCATTTTCAATAATACGAATAATAAATAGAGCTTGGAAGCTCCAATACATTCCCGCAAGATATTCCCGGTCTCCTAGAATCGGATGACCAATAAATCCTAGAGATCTATACCAGGACCTGGGTTAAAAATCATTAGGAATATATTTGGCCCAGTTTGCATTGAATGAGCGTGGATAAAAAGGAAGTCTCCTGAATTATATTAGCATTCTTAGAATGTATCTAACACTGTTATAAACAGAAGACTGAAATTTAATGGCCATATTCAAAGAATTGACAATAAAAGACTTCCTAAAAATATATTTAATTATGCCTCTTCACTATAAGTCAAGAATAATTGGGAAATCGAAATTGAAAAAGAGCTTCGAGAAATCCACATAACAGGTGAAGTTACGTGGGTAAGCCTAGCATTTAAATGTTGGTGAACAAATATAAATTTGCTGAAAAATCCAAGATAAAATCCACCACTGCATGGGCGGATGAATGGAAGAAAAAACGCAACAAGGTGGTGAGGACGTACTGGGAAGAGAAGAAAGCAAATTCAGCTGCTAAATAAGTTCAGTCGTGCTCCTTACTTCGGCAGAACGTTGTGAAAAATAGTAGAGCTCGGAAATTATAATTCGCATTTCAACTAACGAAAGATATTTACAGTAAAATCTCTTTCTATAAAAATAAAATTAAAACACTACAACAATTTATGGAGCGGGACATTTTATTTAAACCAAAACGAAAGAGAAAATGAAGAATCAGAGAAAAGGAAAGGAAAAATTCTAAGGCATTCCTAGATGAGGAGTAATAAAGAAGTTGAAGAACTATCAGTTGCACTCAAGGAAAGAAGGAATTGTTTTCATGGTCACTTCGTCAGAATGAATCAGGAAAGACTGACTTAAAATATACTTTACGATTTGTCAGAAACCCCAAAACATATTTAAGTTGATTAATGGAAGTGAAAAAAAGGATTTAGCAGAAATGATTACGAAAGCAGTAATTCTAGACTGCTTACATTAGAAAGTTTAGTGGTTTACAGGAAATGACAGAAAGCGCGCAACTCTCCGAACGGATGAAAGTAGAAGAATAGCAGAGAAAGATGTAGAAATTCTGAAGAGATCGATGATAATGATAATAATCAATGCTCAGCCAATTTATTTGGCAGTTCGGCTTTGAATTGAGTAAGACATGGACATACCCTTCCATGAAACAGAGCTAGCAGCTTATGAATACCCATGTATTTGATAAGTTTTATACTTGTGCACTTTTGATTTCATTGTACGCTGTGTTGCCTGCACTGTAGGTGCTAGCCCAAGAACTTATTAACTGCATTACGTGAGTGTACACTGTGTTGCTTATATTGTACGCTCCAGTCCACGAACTTACTGACTCTACTATTATATGCACTTTTGTTTTCATTACGAACGTCATTATAGTATTATTCGTCGAATAGTCAAAATAAACACCACTTGAACTCCGGACTTTCTCTAGATAAATTCTGAATCTCTCATTATATTACGACATATAATAGATAAATAGATAAAGATAATAGATAAAGGAGTGTCATTTCCGGGGAGTTGGGCTTCGTGGTGGTGTTTTGAGTTAACACCGAATAGTGACCTGCGGTTTTATGAGGATGGGGCTCTACCAAGGAAAGAACGTGTTACTGAAGACCAATTAACCAAGGAAGGTTAGCATCACCGACCCGGCACGGAATCTAACCCAGTACCCCATGAACCAAAGATCAGCATGCAAACAATCAGTCAGCCACCGAGTCAGGCCTCTGCTTTTGATAAATATTTAGGAATTGGGGCACCTCGTTGTCTTCAAAAAGCATAAAGTATTTAGTTGGAAATAAAACAAATAATAAAAATGATCCTATATGATCACCTCTGTGGAGTAGTGGTTAGTGTGATTAGCCGCTATCCTTGGAGCCTCGTTTTCCATTCTTGACTCTAACACAAAATTTGAGAAGTGGTTTGAGTACTGGAAAGTGGTCCACTCAGCTTCGGAAGATCAACTGAGTAGAGGGGGTTGTGCCATTTCCAGTTCAGCAATCCTCGAAGTGGTTTTCCGTGGTTTTACACTTCTCCTCTAAGAACATTTCCGGATGGTACCTAACTTAAGGCCAATGCCTCTTCCTTTTCTATTCCTTCTAATCTCCCCATCCCCCCAGCAAGGCCTCTGTTTAGCATAGCAGGTGAGGCTGTCTGGGCGAGGTACTGGTCCTTCTTCCCAAATTGTGTCACCCGACCGAAAATATCACGCTTAAGGACACTGCCCGTGAAGCGGTAGAGGTGGGATGCCTGGCTGAGTGGGAAAGAAAAACCAAACCTGGAGGGTAAATGGGTTATGAAAGAAAGAATTGTATTCTTATACCACAGTGAATATGTTATTGCATTCAGTTCCTTATGAAGGGAGGAATGAGTGTGACCACAAAAATACTGCAGGGGTTGGTTAAAGGTGCCATGGCACAAATGAATCTAAGGGACGGGTAATGGAAAGGTTAGTGACTGTGCAAATTATAATGTATTGTGATGCACTTAAGTTGTTTAAAACGCAGTGTATGTAAACATGTATGTACTTCATGTATGTAGGCCTATGTATGTTTGTATGTGTGTATGTATGGATGGATGTATGTGGGAGTGAGTTTGCATTCGGAAGATGGTGTGTTCGAACCACAACCCTGTTATCTTCCCAATCCTAGCAGTTTTCGATTCTTACGTTGTCGAATATCTTCCATGTTTTAGTGCGATTTTAATCCAATGTAAAAAATAATTCTGAGTGACCAGTATTCTAAAATTTTTGTGCGAATATTTCTTATGTGAATGTACACTAGTTGTTAAGATTTGGTGGTGATAACCGGAAAAATGTGGAAGTTCATAATATCAGACTTAACTTCCCTTCCACTTAGATCCTACCGTACCCTTGCTTCTGTAGCAAGTTACGGTCACGTTTGTAACGCCTAGCATACCAACTAGCCCGCAGCACACAATTGTCCAGTTGGTTGTGTCGGAGCACACGAGGCAATGTCCATCTCCCAGGAAAAGTCAGGGAAGTTGAAAGTTAAACAAAACTTCAGATCTCAAGTAAGTTCTGGCTATGCACCATGTCTGTGGACTGTGTTGTTTCCTCTTCCCTTAATTCTGTACCTGAGAACCAGACTATCTTAAGTCCAAATGGTAAGTTTAACAGTAGAACCAGAAAACGAATTCTTACTCGCAACTTTCCCTACAAGGTTGTAACAAAAGACTTTATCTTACATTTATATAATCATAGGCCCTTGTACTTCATACTGTGATGACGGGGTTTTGTTCTCTCATTTTTTTAAATACTTTTGTGGACTTAAGATATCTGTTTTTCAGGATGTGGAGAGGACTTAGGATAGGAGAAGACATGTTAAACTATAAAATTACAGCGCTAACTCCTTTCACATTGACTTTATTATGAACATACACAAAATTACAAGGAAGAAAACATCAATAACATTCAGTACAGCATTGAGAGCTACTGCGCTTTTGTTAAAGTTTATAGATCATGAGCCAAAACTGCTAACCAGGCAATTTTTATTCCGAGTCAGGGTAGTATTCTGTGACGGATTCTTCAGTCTTGAGATTCCTGAAATACAAGTGATATTCTTCTGGAACCCACTTCAAAATGGTGCACAAATCCTTATACTTTTCTTTACTAATTGACTTCTTAACAGTTCTAATCACAGGAAGAGTTTGTGGGAAAGATGTCCTGGCACTTCTGGTATTCCTCCTCAAATCAACTTCTTGGAACATTTCATCCTGGAACGAGGTTTTGTACTGATAGGTGTATGGTTTGTCTTTTCTCACCTGGATCCAAACTATTTCAGAAATATGTGCGTTTTCTCCCAAGGGTGTTTTTCTTCCTCAGAAAAATCATATTGGTGGCTTTGCTTGAAATACCCAAGAAATCTTTGAATTCTGCCAAACACATTCTTTCAACTTCGAGATTTTTTCCACTTTCTTCTACTAAGTTTATCCAATCATTACAAGTGATTCCTTTCAATAATGCTGTGTACAGTACCCACTTCCATGTGGGTGTGCCCACGCAACAAGTACTTGTGGTTAATAACTTGCAAATTTTTCCATTTTGAAATAAGCCAGGAGTACATGATAATCATTTGATGATTTCTGTTCTGACCTGAACAGTTATATGACCAGATAGTGCATCATGCAATGGGACTGTCTTAGTGTGGAATCATATACAGTATAGTTCAGTGTCCATAACTTCCTGAGGTAGTAGCACTCTGAATTTGTTAGATATGGTGTCGGTAAACATTTTTGTGGGTCCACCGTTACGACTTTCTCGTTTTCGCCGCAAGTTTCCTTGTCATTTGCTTTCATTTTGTAGCGGCGGGTGGCTTCTTCCAAGTGCTCTTTCTTCCTTTCCATAATTTCAGATATCTCATGTTGTGTGGACGATGATTGCTTTATCTGGATATTATATTCATCGCACTTGTCACATGTATCGTTATCTGGCAACTTAAAAGCGATGTTATACTCTTCATTGATTATTTTTCGAAACAACCATTCTTTTGCTGCTAGTTTTCCTTCCTTGGTACATTCTTGGCAGTATAAAGAATACATTTTTTATAGATTCAGTTCACTTCCTATGTACTTCTTCTTCGTTCGTTCCCTGCTGTAATGACTCTCATAAGCTGGATATCTGTCAATATGTGCTCTAATGTCATGACAAAGCTCTTCTGAGATTTTATTTGATGGCGTGTGTTTACCTCTTCCATCAACTTCAATCATACCACACCCACTGGCCTTTTTCAAGGCAGTTTTCACCATTTGAATACTTATCCCCAGTGTATTTAAAAACATTCCTTAACAAACGGGGATTTTATTGTTTGACACGTTTAAATGATAAACATTTCTTGCTGTTCTTTGCCGTTGTGTCTCATGACATCGTGGCCTATGGCTTATAACTAGTTTTTCCTCCACAAGGGAAATAGTGTACTGTCTCTTAAGGTCCCAACTCTTCTCTGCGCTTCAAAATTCATTAAATATTTGCTGTCTTTCAACCTCAGTTACCTTTGTTGAAAATTTCATTCTGCAGTTTCTACATTCAGAACGAAGGACACGCTTACCAACTAACTTACCAGCTGAAGAGACACATTCTTCTCCACCTAATAACTTTACTTTCCTCACATTCTTCTTCCACAAAAAATTATTTATTTTCCTTTTCCTACAACCATTATTTTTATTTTCAAAATCATCTTCGGAATTTGAGTACGGAACCAATCTAGCACCAGTTGTACGAGAGGGGAGCAAAAATGTTCCGCTCACTGTTTGCTTGATGTCACGAACAGAAGAAAGGGCACTGGATGGGGTATCATTAGAGTCATTCAGCAACGAATGCTCTTGTGGGGACTGTGATTTCTTACCAGAACTACTCACAAGCTGAAATCTCTTCAGCAACAAGCGGCGGGTAAATAGGCGTGGAGACTTGATCATTGTAACCTACGTCAGTGTAATGCGAATTCACTTTAACACATTCTAATTGAGTATAAACCTATTCTCCACTATCTTCTTCGTCTTCTTATTCTTCTTCTTCTTCTTCTTCTTCTTCACAAAATCGGGTATCGTAATAGTAGGGGCCTGTGGAAAAAAATATTTTTAAGCTTCTATCCAACAGATAAAAGCACACGCAAGAATAACAGTTCTTGAACAAATTGCATTGACTCTTAAAACAATGTCTTCTCAAATACAGTATAACCTTTCATGAGTATAAAGTGCGATGAACTTAATACTTACTTCCACTTTTTTTATCTACATGTAGATTCATAGCAGGAAAGGCAGTTTCTGTTCCCTTAAGCTCATTGATTAACAAGCTGATTACTGCGAGACTCATAAAGAGGAAGACTCTTTTCTAAAACGTCAACAAATTACTTTTCAATATCTGTAGAGCATAGAAATATGAATACATTGTAATAACCAATATTATTCTTACCTCCTGGACACTGGTTTAGCTGCAGTGCAAGATCAACCAACATCCGTCCACGACTCATTGCTTCTTATGAATGAAACCGAGCAGAAAATGCAAAACAATGGTAATATTCCCGCCTAAATCAACAAAACCCTTGTCAATAATGTGACTTGAACTACAATGGTAACACAAAATCTTAATGCCAAACTATCTTAAACGGACTTAGGCTATTGCAAGTTATGATTTGCTTAGAACCAAAGTATCGTAAGTGGACTTAGGATAAGTTGGCTCACAGGATTCTCAGGACTAAATATTATATTGACACTGCTAATTCGTAAAATTATTGTTTTGCAAGACTTAACATAGTCCGGCTCAATAAAGCGCTCCTTCATCATCTACACTCCGGATTATCTCAAAAAGGCAAAAAATGGACTTAAGATAGTCTGGTTCTCAGGTACAGAATTAATCAAGGAACTGTATTTTTCTCTCAGTGGAATTCTTTAAAGAGGACCTGACCGAGTTTCCAGGTGAAAAGTGCGAACAATGCCAGTGTCATTTTTAAAGCTCGAAAATTCCTCTCCTAAAATCAGCTAGTTTAATGATGTCTGTATTATTGACGTTAACTATGTCTCAAATTGGGCGAAGGGCGAAACACCGCTTTTCATGAAACCTTTCCTAATATTACAACTCAAAATATATTTTGTACACGGGCATGCGTTTTATATTATTTTAATAATGTTATTTTGCTTTATGTCCCAGTAACTACTTTTCCGGTTTTCGGGGACGCCGAGGTGCCTGAATTTAGTCTCGCAGGAGTTCTTTTGCGTGCCAGTAAATCTACCGACACGAGGCTGACGTATTTGAGCACCTGCAAATACCACCGGACTGAGCCAGGATCGAACCTGGCAGTTGGGGTCAGAAGGCCAGTGCCTCAACAGTCTGAGCCACTCAGCCCGGCATATACTATATTATTTTAATGTAGAAATATGAATGCAAAAGAAGTGGCCTAATGTGGATGACATCATCACAATATCACCTCCAAATGTATGTTCCTGGCAGTCACATGCCGCCAAACGGTGTTGCTTGGCGAGTAGATATCTTGTTGTGGCGGGTGAGGTGCCAATTGATTTTTCGTAAGAAAATCTATCATCAAACACTATACAAAATCAAATTTGACCGTAATTAAAAATTATGTTGAATAAATTGTAACTCATAATTTAATTTATAATGATATTATTTCCTATACGTCCCACTAACTACTTTCATTGTTTTCGGGGACGCCGAGGTGCCGGACTTTAGTCCCACAGGAGTTCCTTTACGTGCCCATAAATATACCGACACGAGGATGACGTATCTGAACACCTTCAAATACCACCGATCTCATCCATGATCGAACCTGCCAAGTTGGGGTCAGAAGGCCAGCGCCTCAACCGTGAGTGCCTCTGAGAGCGGCAATGGACTGATTTGTTGTAAATAAGTCAAAATGCCGGATGGGAAAATTAAAATTGGACCCGAAAATATTCACAATAGAACTGACGCGGGATTGTCCCTTGTTAATACACATCACAAAGGATGCTGGAAAAGGCCTCATCCGAAGAAATGAATAAGTGAGGACCCAAAAGTTCTGACTTCACTTCACTCAGAAACCACCGGCAGATCTCAACACCCGAAGATTCTGCGCGCATGATAAAGATGCAGGTCCTTTTTGATAACCTTTCGACACGGCGTTCTCTTAATTCCCACTTGACCGTGTTCGATACCTGCAGTCGCTTAAGTGCGGCCAGTATCCAGTAATCGGGAGATCGTGTGTTCGAGCCCCACTGTCGGCAGTCCTGAAGATGGTTTTCCGTGGTTTCCCATTTTCACACCAGGCAAATGCCGGGGCTGTTCCTTAATTAAGGCCACGGCAGCTTCCTTCCAATTCCTAGGCTTTTCCTATCCCATCGTCGCCATAAGACATATCTGTGTCGGTGCGAAATAAAGCAAATAGAAAAAAATTCCCACTTGCACAGATAAACGTCGTTGAGGTTTCTCCGGACTTAGTTCCAGGCTTTGCTTCACTCGAGCAATTTTTTCTGGTGTTCGAACTCTTTTCAGATAGTTACGGTTTTATTCGCTACAGAGCACGTTTCATGCCATCTTGCCACTAACATTTGCACTGCAGACTATTCTGGAGGTTTTGTCAAAACGTTTCCAGTCCTAAACTTTAGCACAAACAGTTCCGAATAGGCTTTCCGTGAATCGTGTTTCGCATAAAATTTTACAAAGAACATGCGCTGTTTTACCGTGAGCAGCATTTAGTGTTGCTTTCAACTGTCACTAAACACTTCTGCTCCTATCACTTATTCACACGTACTGACACAGCGACGTACTCGGGAGATGAGCACGTACAAACATTTCTGACAGCAACCGATTGGTGCATCAATATCACGGTTTCCAGCATTTCCTGTGATAGGCAGTTTTCCTGTTCATTAACAAGTGTCAAATCCCCGTCAGTCTCATAAATGTTTTCGGGGCAGTTTTATTTTGCCCTCCCTGTATAAGACTAGAAGTAGGGAAACGATATTTAGATACCGATAGGATAGAACGAAAATGTTTTTAAAGTACGTAGCATGAATCATCTAGCCCACGCATTGGTTATGCAGTGAGTGTTCCTTAGCTATTCTAGATAGTGACTCTCATAACCCCTAAAATATAAGCAACTCACCTACATAACTGTAGAGCGAGCTAGATGATGCTTGCAACTTCCTGATATACGTTTCAATATGAACCTACGAAGGTCGATCGAATATAAACGAGTTGTTTGTTCCCCAACATCAACAGTTGGTAGGACTGGCCCCGCGCTTCTGCTATGCTTAGGCGGGACGGTTAGGAGTGGGGAGAACGTGTTGCTCGATATTTCCCACCGTTTCATCAGTAATGCTCACGATATCGGAGCAATAGGTGCACCCGTCCACTGCGCAATGCATAATTATAAAATGTCTTGCTCGTGAAAGTTTTACAGCAGCAGCAGTCAGGGATTGACTGCACAGTTCGGTGATCAAACATTGTCAAGGAAAGAAGTTGCGGAGGAAAGGGGAGGCAACACCAGTGAAATCCAAGACTCGACTGTCAGCTGGTAAGTTTCTTGCAACCGGTTATTCGATCGGCGAGGCATTTTTCTGTCTGATATTTTGCATGAGAGACGCACAATCAATGCTGCTTACTACAGCGAGCTGTTGAACAAGGCGAGGGTTGCACATCGCCGCAAAAGACGAGACCACTCCTTTCGATAATACACGGCCCCATACTGCAGCTCTGTCTGCAAGCTACAGGAAATGCACTGGACTACACTTGATCATCCTCCTTACAGCCCGGACTTATCACCCTGCGATTTCCATTAGTTCGGACCGCTTAAAGATGCTCTTGGAGGGCAACGATTTCAAGATGACAAGAGTGTGAATGACTTCGTGGGCAACTGGATGGTGATACGACCCTGTTATTTTTACGATGAGGGCGTCAAAAAGCTGCCAATATGCTGATACAAATGCATTCCCAAACCACGGACTTATGATGGAAAATAAATTGTAATTGTCTTATGATTTTCAATAAACGAATTTCAATAAAAATAAAATCCCATTTATATGTGATCCTCCTTGTATTAAAGAATAAAAATTCTGTCCTTACTATTAAGCGAGTAAAGCCGTGTAGAAAATGTAAACGCGGAAACGAAACTCAATGAAAGATCGAATAATACCTGAAGTGCATCTACCGATCAGAACGAATGCGACGCTAAAGAGCGTCCCAACCTTGAGCCTGAAGCACTGCCCTCTTGAAGAACCAAAACATAAAAATAAATTGAATCATCCGTCTTTTATTCCTCTTATTCACTACTGAGAAATGAAAGTTTGATAACTGCTAAATAAACTGCAAATACAAATTTAAATGTACCAGTGAAACGATGTAAAAATTTCAATTTGTTTATATTTTAAATTATATACAATACACGAGATATATTTCACTTACTTAACTACAGCTGCTAAAATGTATTTTCTCCTGCTACCAATGCTGATGCTGTTAAAGTTAGCATGGTATTTAATTACCCTACCCACTAAGGTGCACTTTAAACTTTATTCCTTGTTTTGCAACTTCTACATTTCTTCGTAAAAACGGTGCATTTCCCCTAGAGAAATCATTTTCGTTAATATGAGCATTGAATGAGTTCCTCCATATAAGCATATCTATCTGAATATTTTAAAACACTAGTGAAAATAAACTTTTCCTGACTAAGATGGAATATTTGGAGTAAGATGAACAAAAGGATGACGCGATTTTAGTTTTAAAACTTCTGACGTTCTCTAACTTGTCTCCAATATAACATTCCATGGTGATACTGTCTTGGATTCTCGAGCACGTGTTGATGTTGCTTGGATAAAGTGGTGCCAAGTCAAGTTTGTCCAGGATCCCCTCATTGAAAGACGCTCTCTGGGTAAGGATGTAGGAAAACCTCGAAGCGAAGGAAGGGGATGTTTCACGCCATGGCAGTACGTTTGCTAACATGGCCCATGCGTGTAACAGGACTTGACCAAATAAGAAACGAAATGGATTGAAACATCTACAGAATAGCCCCCATTTCTGACAGGATGGGGAAGCGACGTTGCACTGGTATTGTACAGAGCGGACGCTGAAATAATTGCAAGACGAGTTCTCACGCTCAATCCACTTGGACGCAGATACTATGTTCAGCCAAGGAAGGCATGGATGGATTGCTTGTGCGGAAACATGCCCGCTGTCGCTTCATATCGGAAAAAGTGGAAATAAGGTACAGAAACACGCACTGTTTCTCTCCAAACAAAAATGATATGACCCGATTCACCCGAAGCCATGCCAAATTGTAGTGGTAATTTTCTGCGCTGGATCCATGGTGGGTTGCATGAAATACTGGAAGAAATTATATTTGCAATAAAATTTAAACAACATTCCGTATCAAACATTCACTCCTGCTTTCTCTTTGTTTCGTTCTCCTCACACCCCCACACAGTCTTGTGTCAAATGTTCAGCATTTTCAGATCAGTTCATGTTCACTTTATTACTCTTCTGTACATATATGCTTCTGCGCACCTCAGAATGCCAATCACCATAAAACACACAATAAGTCCGGCCCCAAGGTGTAGGGGGCAAAGCTCCGCCTGTCATCCGGCGACCACGGGTTCGATTCCCGACCGGGTGAGGGTTTTCTAATTGGCCTGGCCTGGCGACTGGGTTTTTGTGTCGTCCTTGAAGTTCCTTTCCTCCCATTCAACACTTTACACTTCCGCAGTTTCCAAATACACGCAGGCTCATTACATATGGTGCAAAATAGGGGCAAAACATATTTTTAGGTCGACGCTCCGAATAAATAGAAAAAAAACACTAAATAACGAATACAACCCTGCACACAGGGTGGATGACAAAATAGCATCCCTCCGTAAAAATTTAGCTAAATACATATAAGTGTCATTGATTGCCTCTTCATGTTCTGTAAAATATTGTGTAGCTATTTTCAATCTGATATCGTGGTACTTTAAATGAAGTCATCCACACTAATCTCGTATCAAACCATCAGTTCCTTTCAGATAGTTATTTTGGAATCCAACCCCATCAAACATTTTTCAATCCTCGATGTATTCTGTATTCCAGTTGGTATACTACTTTACCTGTAGTTAGACGTTTCTTTTCCATAACCATGCAGTTAATATTTTGCATATTGTCAGGAGTTTGTAAGGGTGGCGTGTGGTCTGCTACTGTGAGAGGAATCTATCTTACGCACCTACCGTTGCCCGATAATCGCTATTTACAATGATGCATTACACTGCTCTCGACAGTGTCACCTCCGCTGACTCACTTCAACTCTTGTGAATGTCGCCCGCAGTTTCATTATCGTAGCACAGGGAATCTAAACAGCTGGTTGATATTTACCGACGTCGAGCGCATTGGCCAACTTTATCGAGTGCTTCGAAATAATCTGAAACTG
The DNA here is from genome assembly GCF_040414725.1 of Anabrus simplex. Lineage (NCBI taxonomy): Eukaryota > Metazoa > Arthropoda > Insecta > Orthoptera > Tettigoniidae > Anabrus > Anabrus simplex. Next base: position 48,126,145 of record NC_090270.1, read on the forward strand.
TGTAGGAATTAAATCGACTGGGCAAGAAGTAATGTCGTGCATCCGTTCCGGATTGACTTTCGTATTTACACGGCTATACCCTTACTGAAGCAGCTGCAAGTTTTGGTGTAGTGAGATTATTCCGTCGTATACAAAACCGAAGTTTTGTTCCAAATGTTCACTATTAAGAAGTTATGTCTAATACAGTACTAAGCTGTAGATATTTCGTATCCATTACGTAATGACCATTGTACGTCATTACCCAACACATTCAATTCTACTCATGAGCCACACGCAGTTACTATAGCTATGAAACATGCATTTACAATGGCAATGTCAAGATCGTAACAATCCATCTAATCAGTAAAAGCAGATAAATACGCTGTGATGATGACGAACAGTAGATTGCAATCGCTAATTGATACACGCCATAATTATGATCCAATCTAAAAGCTAAGTATAGTAATTTACCAACAGACACATTTCCATCCATTAAATGGACATAACACTCCACTGCAAAACACATGCATGACCAATGTTATCTTAATTAAGCGAGAAATAACATAATCACTCATATTTAATCCACCACATTTTCTGTGCACTTGTGGGGTTGCAGGTGTGAATTGTGACACACATTTTGACGTTGCCTATTCTTTTACAGCCGGATGCCCTAACAGAATCCAATCCCATGCAAAATAATCTATTTACTATCACATGCTTCTGGCAAGGTTGGTGGTATCATGTGTTCATGGAGATGGCTGTGTTGTGTATGGATCAAACAAAAAGACCACAAAGCAGGAGAATTGACCAAAGCAGATAAAATTACTGATAAGGTCATGAACTGAACCTGGGTTGCTCTGAAAATGAACATTGAGGTAAAGTGTCGTACTAAACAGAAGCTATTTTACAATTTATTTAATCACAAGTTGAAACGAATGAAATAACTTAGAGAGCCCCGTTTGTAAGCAATACACAAATATTGTAAAGGTATTGTAGATCACACATAATTTAAGGAGTAAGATTTTGCCTGAAAATTTCACAGAAATATTGAAAAATAAAAATTGGCATAATATTTTAAGAGTGAAAATATTTCCTTTAACTGAAACGAAAATTGTTTTCCAAGTGAACGAACAGTGAAAGAATTGTAAACAATAATTTTATTGATTAAATATATTCCGAAATATGTCGTTTATAAATGAAATATTGATATGTGTACTTCTATGGAAACTTTAGTATATGTAAGAAACAATTATGGCTTTAGAGACATAAACTATGAGCACATTCGCGGAACTCTATCCGACAAGGAGCGGATCAGGAAGAGAAATCACTCGATAAACATCAAGAACCTTACAAGTGAATAGGAATCTAAGCCAATCAAAGCTATAAAACTACACAAAACCTCCCATTATTCTCGGAAATATCTGACTGAAAAATACCTAAATTTCATAGTAATCTTGTGAAGAGGTTCATTTATTATACCTTGTTCTTTGTTAGTAAGTTTGTGATCGATAATTTTGTATACTACCGCTTCAAATTTCAACCGCCATTCATCATTATAAATATTTCTTCCGGATTAACACATATTTTATGTTATCATAATATTACTAAATAGGAGTTCAAGAGAAGTTGTTTCTTTGAGAATGCTACTATAAGATGTAAGACGTGAATATGGGAGAAAGAAAGGCAAGCCCTTCATATTAGGTATAGAGCAAGAAACAAGACTGACATCACTCGAATATTATAATAGAACATTCTGTATTGCAAGAGACATGCCAGCACAGTAGGGTTGTGATTCTTCACTTAATACGAGCAAATGTTTACGGTATTTTTTACAGATCCCTCAAGTCGCACCGTCACAGATAGGTCTTATGGAAAGCGCTAGGAAAAGAAATGAAGCGGTGGTGGCCGTGATTAAAGTATAGATCAAGTACGTATTTGCCTGGTGCGAAAATTGGAAACTACAGAAAACCATATTCACGGCTGCCGACAGTAGGTTTCGTATCCAACATCCCTGGAATCCATGCTGATAGGAACGTGAATCAAACCGAACAGACACTAGCCCGGTGTAATGTAAAGTGCTCGAATCCTAAGGTAGGAATCTCGTAGTTTTGGCCTTCATGAATGGCAATTTTCCAAAGATTCACTTGACAATACAATTTTAGGTCAAAGCAAGAACTAAGAATGTTATTGGCTTTACGTCCCACTAACTAATTTTACGATTTTCGCAGACGCCTGAATGCCGGAATTTTGTCCCGCAGGAGTTGTTTTACGTGCCAATAAATCTACCGACACGAAGCTGACGTATTTGACCACCTTTAAATACCACCGGTCTGAGCTAGGAACGAACCTCCCAAGTTTGGGTCAGAAGGTGAGTGCCTCAACTATCTGAGCCACTCAGCCTGGCGAAAGCAAAATGATGTAAAAGGAACATTAGAACAAAATATGTCCTTCAACACAAGAATAACCTTTCCTTGTACAGCAGATAATTGAAGAAAAAATTATATTTTTACCTAATGCATAGATTTTCACGAAACTTTGTGGGAATTTCACCTACATGAAATTAGAGATATCAAAAATCTTTCCTTCATATACAATTAATAGATTTTAAAAATATTTTTTTGAAATTTTTAATTCAATTTTTTCATTTAATTTAATTACGATGTTAATTTAAATTCGTAATTCGGTAGATAATACTTCTTTTAATAGCACTAAGTATCGATTTTTCTGTACATAATTTATATAAGGAAATATATCGTACTAAAGTTTGTGTAATTTTCACGTTCTAAAATTTTGGACATAAAAATCCCTACTACTTGAAAAAATTCAGCAATCAAAAATTCCACACGCAGATATCTTAATATAGGATCTAAATGGAAAATTACAATAGGCAAACAAAAAATTATTACAGTGATACATTGTTTGAATTCAGCGGAATAACTTCGTGAGAGGAAGAAAAGAAATTCAACTCTTTCAATTTCAGTCATTAAAAAATTGCACCAAAATGATCGAAATATCGATTTTTATCTCCGGAGTGTCACCTTAATACAAAGTTAAATTCATGTGACATAAATTTGAGAATTTAATGCTTATTTTTTTTGTATGACGTGTGAAACATTGTTAACATTCTCTTAGATACTGGTTGAAAGGTTAAGGTTCAGTACTCGATAAAATCAATGCAGTCTCCGTATAGAAATGGCAGAGGTCTCCAACGTATGCCCCTACACGATTTACAGAACTCTTCTTTTTGTGATAATGTGGCTGAAACTTTGCCATTGAAGTGAAAGTGTACAAAGTCGTGGACTAAAGCCGATGATTATTAAATTGAATTCTAATAAATCAATAGATGCGGCTAATATACAAAATATTCAAAACACTAAGGCGGAAAACAACTCATTTTATAACCAAAGTATCTCAAACATTCGTAATTGCTAATCTCGTGAATAAAGGACCTACACTGTCCATAAGCAATGCTGGACTGATGTAGAAAGAGTACCTCAGAGGTTTGGGCTGATGAGATCTCCCACCTTAATTGATTTGAAATTCCTATTTATTTCCTATTTGTTTTAGGTCGCACCGACACAGATAGGTCTTATAGCGACAATGGGAAAGGAAAGGCTTTGGAAGTGGAAAGAAGCGGCCGTGGCCTTAATCAAGGTACAGTCCCAGCATTTGCTTGGTGCGAAAATGGGAAACCACGGAAAACCATCTTCAGGGCTGCCGACAGTGGTATTCGAACCGACTATCTCCTGGATGCAAGCTCACAGCTGCGCGCTCCTAACCGTACGGCCAACTCGCCCAGTTTGGCTAATTTCTATCCCTATTTCCCTGAAATCTCTTCAGCAAGAACCTCTACATTTGTAGACGTGTTACTGAGATATCTCCTAACTTCGCAGTGCCAGAATTAATTTTATTAAATTTCTCTGTTCAAACAAGACTTACCGAAATTCCACCTTGAAACACATTTTAGTCGCTTAAGTGCGGCCAGTATCCAGTATTCGGGAGATAGTAGGTTCGAACCACACTGTCGGCAGCCCTGAAGATGGTTTTCCGTGGTTTCCCATTTTCACACCAGGCAAATGTTGGGGCTGTACCTTAATTAAGGCCACGGCCGCTTCCTTCCCACTCCTAGCCCTTCCCTGTCCCATCGTCGCCATAAGACTTATCTGTGTCGGTGCGACGTTAAGTAACTAGCAAAAAAAAAAATAAAAAAATATAAAAATATTCACAGAACGAATTCCAACCACGTATATTTTACACGTAAATGTTTTAAGCCTTTAATAACGAACTAATTAAAACCAAATGATGTTTTATTTCTTTACTTTTTATTTTAACAATTGGCTTTACGTCGCACCGATACAGATCGATCTTATGGCGACGATGACACAGGTAGGTGCTAGGAGTGGGAAGGAAGCGTCCGTGCTTTTAATTAAGATACAGCTCCAATATTGTCTGGTGTAAAAATGGGGAACCACTTAAACCATCCTCAGCGCTGACGACAGTGGGATTCGAACCCACTATCTCCCGAATGCAAGCTCACAGTAACCGTACGAACGATGTTTTCGTTCCAAATGATGTAATTGTGTATCAATGTCTATGGGCAATTTTAGAAAGCCACCTAGTAGTTGTGTTTGACAATGTTATAAAAGTCAATACATCAATCCATCAATACATTAATGCCGTCAGGACGGGCATCCGGTCTTACAACTAAAACAGGTCCAAGTGTTCATAGGTGACACCGTTCAGTTCGTGACCCCAACGGAATGTGCGAAAGATGCTGGAGAAGTTAAAATTCCACTTTTAAGTAAACGTCTCAAATCACTTTACTGCACCTTTAGAGCTGCTTCATACTCCAAGCACGAAGCCGTTAGAGGAAATAGCAGCAACCATTTACGAAGTGTGAAAAAAAGCTGCATAACACTCCCTCTTCTAAGTGGTAAAGACCAAAATGGTGCTATCGCCTTAATGTTTCATCCTAAGAAGGAAATAACACTCCGCTGTGGCCATGCATCTCAATTTAAACATAATATGCACCGAACAACCTCAGAATACAAAAGAAGAGAGTCAGAGCATTTGAAAAGAAGGCTGTCATACATGTGTAATGCATGCAAACCAAGAGCTGTTGTTACGTCGACTTCTGACTCAACCATCATCACTTGTGAATAGCTGTGATATCTACTCTACATTTCACATTCAAAACAGGTTTTGAAATATCAAGTTAATATATTACTGCTGCAATTTTAAACATTTCTTGTCAGAGAGAGCAGGGGTACCCATACTACGAAAAACGTAACATTAAGCAATTTCCTCAATTGTGGCGAAATTTGAAGAGGTAAAGGACCCGGGAAAGTTTCAAATTGTGACTGTTGTATATATCTATCCAACAAAAAACAAATTTTGAAAATCACTTTAGGTCTAAATGGAGTTTCTGAAAAACTCCCTAGAATCCCAGGCAAATTAACTTATTTACATAATTGTTTCTGTAATTTATTCCTTGCTTCAATACCCTCAGGCATTTTTTTGCTTTTTTAAAAATGCCCACACAGAAAATAGTCATAAGGGGTTAATTGAAACTCTGTATTGACTCTCATTAGTGCTCGTAGTGGTAGAAAAAGGCAAAAAGGCAAAGCAAAAGCAAAGTCACCTCCGTACAGGCCATGAAGGCTCTTGGAGGAGTGGAAGGTAAAGGCTTCCACCATTGTTAACCTTGACACATGATGGGGTAGAGTGGTTAGCTCTACGCCCGGCCACCTTTGCCCCCAGGAATTATCCTGGTACTCATTTTTGGTGTAGGTTGAGTGGACCTCAGGGCCATATGCACCTCCGGAAGTGGAAATCTCGTTTCTTGAATTTTACGAGTTCCTGAAGGAAAAGGCAAACAGCTAATCTAATCAACCGGATAACGATGATTAAGAAAAGTATTACAATTTTAGGAATAAATGATGAATATACTTTCATACTTCATTACATTATATTTACCCAAAATTCGTAGCTCATATCCCTAATACATTTTCAACATTGAGTTGCTTGCCTGTGGATATTTTGGTTGATGCACGTAGAGAAAGGAATTATCCTCCAACTGTGAACGTTTTAACACATTCATCTGTGGTTCAAGTATATTTCCCTTCCAGATTCAACGTAATATCACTTGAATATTGAATGAGTAATGTATTTACTATTTTTACGATTTCACGTTGAATATAAATCTGTACAAGATGTCACAATGTCAATCACTAACCACACCTATTGTGATATTTTTTCTTCCTGTGGTACTTTCTGTTACACTTGTTGAGATGGTGGCCTGTGTTTCTTGCACAGATTCCACAGAAAAAGTCGTATAGTACCCTTCACTTTGCTGACTGAAAATTAGACGCAATGCTTTGTTTTCCCGTCCTTTCAGGCATCAATCATGTGTTGCTTCCCGTTGACAATAAAATCAATCAATACTCTCACATAGTTGCTCATAAATTCTATCCCTCTGCATGTTACTCCAGAACGTGAACATTATTCCACATTTGACGAACTTCCAGAGATAACTCTTCCAAAACGAAGCACTTGGCTGTGAAATAGTCACACTATATACCAGGTAAAGCAAATCAGTCCTTTTATGACAAATTTGTAAGAAATCTTATCCTACGGTTATTTCGAACCATGTCCGACATACAACATGTATTGCCCATGAGCAATGGCGGACTGAATCCAAAAGAGGACCTCAGAAGTTTGGGCAGGTGGAGTGCCCCAGCTTGTAGGTTTCAAAGTTGCCCAATTTCTGCCCCTATATCCCTGACATTTCGTCAGTAGGAAGTTCTAAATTTGTGTAGCTACCACTGAGATATAAGCCTCCGTGGCTCAGGCGATAGCGCGCCGGCCTTTCACCACTGGATTCCATGGTTCAAATCCCGGTTACTCCAAGTGAGATTTGTGCTGAAAAAGAGAGAAGGCAGGACAGGTTTCTCGCCGGATATTACGGTTTACAATGTCATCTTTCACAAATAATTCCTATCCCCGCCGCTAGATGGGGCTTCGTTTATTCCATTCCTGACCTCGTCAAATGACTGGAAACAGGATGTGGATTTTTCATTACTGAGATATATTGTAAATTCACCGTACCAGGGTTACTTATTATATTATATTCACACAAGGAAAATGATGGGGCTGTACGTTAATTAAGGCCACTGCTGCTTACTTCCCACTTAGAGGTCTTTCCTCTCCCCTCGTCGCCACAAGCAAACATTTATATTCTCGAACAACACTTAGTTAATTTCCATTTGTTAAATTCATATTTAATACATTATCGGAAACGATGTACTGTTAGATATTTAACTACTGTCCTTAATTCACATATAAATTTCCAACCAATAACATTTTGCATTCAACGGATTCAAGCCTTTAATAATACATTTATGATTAAAATCGCACGAAATAATTCTGTATCGATGTCAACTGGCAATTTCAGAAAATAAATTTCTTAAAAACAAGTTATAGTTCTTCAGTATTATATTTTTATTTTTAAGTTTGATTTCAATTTTATTTTAATTGTAGCTTCTCATTAGAATAGCTTCTTATTATAACGAGGTCAGTATCTGTGTTCAAACGCTCCAAATTGCGTGAACATTGGCACGAAAGCTGAAATATGGTTGATGAAAACGGCTGTACGGTTCCCTTGCGTCTGAAATTACTTTAGGTAATAATATTAACTTTAAAAATATTTGTAAATATCTGTAGGTTCGTTGGTATAATACTTACAAAGGCAGATTACCATAAGGAATAGTACCGTAACTTCCGCCGAAACTTCTCCGGTATTTCGTATAGATATCCGTTCAAACTATCGCTAAGGTAATAATTTACTACATTAAAAATAAAACACGATACGCCTGTAAAATTTCACTTAGAAAGAAGTTAAAGAGATTACACGGTAATAGTTAACAGTCGTTTTATTGTTATTTATTATATTCGCCCTTCATATTAAGACATTGCATTGTTGGCTACAGTCGTGAACAAAGGGTGTAGTACAGTCAAGTAAATATAAATAAAAATCAGCTGATCAAACAAGTAAGTTCAAGTAGTTAAGGTTAGAAACATTATGTCATGATGTTTGGTCGCAACGTTGGACGTTCAGTATTGATGATGATTCATCCTTCATATGGGGACGTTAATCCTTGGGCGTACTCGTTTGTGGTGTTCGACAGAAGTAGGCTACACGAACACTAGGGTGTCCCTTATTTTTCAAAGTTTTAATTTTGCAATGCATAGGTTATTGTTTTATTCACTTGGGCCTAAAACACCCCAAAACAACCTTTTTTCCTTATTTGGAACAGTGCAACCCGTGCCGACTCGCGCGCAAACATGTCTATACAAGTTTCGTCACAAGAGTGGCGCGCTCTCATTGCTATTGTCACTTAGTTTTCGCTTATCGGGTAGCTATCACGGATTGTTTTATATTTTGAAGATGTCAGTGGAACTAAGGAGCAATAAACAAGCATTTTCTTGGTTGGTGAGGTAAATCACCAAATAACAGGCGCAAAATTACCATCTAATCGTAAAGTTCTCGCAGTTCTATTTTTCAACATACGTGAGGTTAAGTTGACTGTTAGTGAAAGCGCAAATCTTGTCATTCGGGAGTGCAATATATTCTGGGAAAAGGCTTGAATACCTACCAGAGCTTTGCCTAATTTCGTTAAGAAGTTAGTGGGTCTTTATCAGGTCTGGCGAGAACTGCAAAAAAAATAGCAAGGAGATACAGGATTTACATAGCTGCCGCGAAGAGAACATTCAACTTGAATTAGTTAATTTATTAGATATCGCACATGCTGATGCTCTTGAAAGTATAAATACCGAATAATATAAAATACTTTTGCAAAAGAAAAGAGAGCCTAGCGGGTGTTGACAAAAAGTTGGCTGATATTGAAGAAAGGGCCAGGCTGAGAAAACTCGCAGAAGATAAAAGGACACTAAAGCAAATCCCTTCCGCGAGCTATTGGAATCTGCTACTTTACAGACTTTTGATACACATGAAGATGTAAAGGAATAATCCACAAGCTCTGAAGAAAGCCTGGAAGAATCTCTGCATCCACATCTCAGTCTGTATGTTCTTCAGCTACGTCGACAATAAGAGGAAGAAAAGATTTTATCACATCTAAATTAGTTGCAACTTAAGACAGATGCCAACTAAGCATCAGAGATTCTGTTTCTGCAGATAAAGAACAGAAGCAGTTCTTATTACATTGTGTGCAAGAACATAGAAAAATTTACCCAGAATGTAAAAAAAGAGACTTTGAAGAGGAAATATCCAAATGAATAACTATAAAAGTTGTATCCTTTTTGTTACTTACAAGAAGAACATTATATAAATTTCGGTATTCATTTATTTCTCTCTAAAATAATTGTTTTGAGTGATAATCTACAACTACATTTAAGAGATCCTTTAAGTAGCTATTTTCTAAAATGTTTAGGCCCCGTCGGCACGGGTTAAATTAAAGTAGGAAGTTGAAATTCTGTACTTGAGTAACTACTCGACTAATAAACACAATTACGGGGTATGCGTTTCAATAAATGAAAAACAAATCCCCTTTTAAGGGACACCCTAACGAACACCCTTTCTATCTTAAGTGTCCAAACCTCCCTACCAACGAACCCATGAACCCAAACTAAGGTCCAAATAGTCTACTTTAATTACTAATATTAAACCTACTCACACTTACGACCTAGATCAGACAATCTCTAATCCCTATTTGCACAATATACTAATCACAAGACCCAACCAGACATCCCGCTAAACAAAGATACCACATAAAATTTCTCACTTCCTTCAACTATGCCCTTGAAGCGTTCCTAACCAAGTGGAGCACTGGAACCACCATATGCTGAGTCGGATCCACCGCCAAAAGCCTAACATCAAAGTTGCTATTCAAAACCACCCAACATACGCATTAAATTTAAACCTTGTTTTAAATTAGCGCAAAACATACGGCATGCGCCGTTGCATTTCCAAAAGCAATATCCGGCATGGTTGGTCTTTGGATGGGTCACCATTCAGCTCCGACCACATACCGTATTTCAAAGAATATACTCTGTCGGCTCTCTCACGAATAGAAACAAGTCGCGTTTTCTGGTAATATATAAACTTAACCTATTATTACAAATAACAAATGACAAAATTATTCACTTTTTATCAGATTCATAAAAGAATCTTCCCTCCCTCCGGAGATAGGTGGTACATACGTATGGCCAGGGGAGGAGCAGGCTGTGTGCTTGCACCAGGTTTCGCCCTCTCCCCTCCTACTATCATATATGACGCCATTCAATTCATCTCATACATCCCTCCGATGAAGCTCACTTCAGAAAATGCTTCCCTTCGCTAAACTCTCCACGAAGATTCATCTCACTTCACATACGGACCCGGATGAGATTCGAACCCACGGCCCTTCAGAATGAAGGCCATAATGCTGACCATTAATCGGACGAGACATAAATTTTACTATTCAGTAATTTTATTTATAATATTTTCCTATACGGTTTTCTCTAAATTAGCAGAATGTATTTTTCACTACTTGAGGGCAACTTTAGATGGGATGACTCAGAAGTACAATGCAGTACGTAACTTACCCAGTGGTGTCTTGCTCTTCCATAGCCCGTTAATAAGTGTGGGGTCAACGCGCCGCCACTCTCTCCAGATTCTTCCCCGGCGGACACCTCCACTTGGTCCGGGGGTGCTTGAGGAACCCGCCTGGGGCTGTCCGCCATGCTGCCCTCCTTGGGGTGCTGGAGAGCACCCGACTGAAACAAGAAAACATTAGCGAATCTTTAAATATGATAAAACGTCAAGTAATACAAGTAGCGAGGTAGGTCATAACCCCACTCTCGGCCAACCTAGTACATAATATTTTCCTTTAACATCATGTGAAAATCGGAACGGTTCCTAACATACAGTAGAGGTCATATTTGCATAATTCCTAATCATGAATATATTAATAATTATACATTTTAGAAATCATTCTACCATCGGGACTAGACAGTAGGGCCAACATAAAAGAGACACTAAACTCCATTAGGCCTACAGGCTAACGTGAAATTCTTGCAACATGAGAGACATACCGCGTAATGCAAAATTAAGACATTACAAGACAGTTGTTTTGACGGAAGCTTTATACGCCTCAGAAACCACATCTATTGGAGGTCACACTAAATTATAGAAATTGAAAATGAAGAAAGGAAAATTCTCTGGAAAATCTATGGTACCACGAGAACAAGTTTAATGTGGATTAAAAGGAGAACAGCGGACCTCTACTCTTCAACTGACATGTTCACAGATGTACGGAAGAGACGCCTGAAATTCTATGGCGATATCTACAGAACGGACAGCAACAGACTCAACAAAATATTATTTAAACTAATCAATTAAAAGAAGGTCAAAATAAACTGGCTAGGAGAAGCTAAGGTGGATCTCCAAGAAATGAATATCACGTATGAAATCATAGAAGATCAGGGAGCCTCTAGTACAATAGTATCCAAGCACAAATTTGTGGACAAACCTATAAGAAAAACTGGTAAGAAGTGGTCCACAGAACGCAAGATGCAACACAGTGCATCCTAAAAGAGATTTTGGGAGGATACGAAGGCGAACATGCCTTTGCTGGCAGGACCTAGTGTTTACAGTGCACTATGTCTTCTGGTATGAGCTAGATCAATTTTGTTACTTTCATTGATCTCTCTCAGCTTTATCCTTGGCTTTGACAAAATGAAAGTGACTGAGGTATGAGTGATGCTAGTAATGCCATTCCTTCTGCAGCCAGTCCCTGCTATGAATGGTGTAAAGATATTGCTCATAGGGTCAGTTGGTGCATGCATTTCAGTGGGCTTGGCAGACTGATACGTAATAGCAACTTCTGGCTTGGCGAGGAAAACAACGGGAAACTACCTCACTCCTCATTTGCCTAGTACGCCTCTTCAGTGATGCCTAGGCCATCTATGACAGCTGATGGCGGAGCTGTTGAGGATCCAACCGGCCATCGGGCTGAGGACTAAGCATACATACACAACCACCAGGCCAAGGAGCAAGTTCAAACGCGTTCTTTGAATGGGCATAAGAAAGAAAGAAAGAAAGAAAAAATGTTAACGTCGTATGTACTAGAATCTACCAAAATATTTTGACATAACACCATCACCAACATTAAATCACCACTGATCTACATTTAGGGCAGTTGTCCAGATGGCAGATTCCCTATCTGTTGTTTACCTACTCTTTTCTTAAATAATTGCAAATAATTTGGAAATTAATTGAACATCTCCGTTGGTAACTTATTCCAGTCCGTAACTCCCCCTTCCTATAAACAAATATTTGCCCAAATTTGTTCTCTAGAATTCTAACTTTATCTTCATATTATGATCTTTCCTACATTTAGAAACAAAACCCAAACTTATTCGTCTACTGATGTCATTCCGCGTCATTTCTCCACTGACAGCTTGGACATATAACTTAGTCTTACAGCTCGTCTTCTTTCTCTCAAGTCTTCCCAGCACAGAACTTTGCAACATTATCGTAATACTACTCTTTTGTTGGAAATTACTCAGAAAAAAATCGAGCTGCTTTCTTTGAATTTTACAGTTCTCGAATCAAGTAATCGCGGTGAGGGTCCAATACACTTGAACCATACTCTATTTGGGATCATGCAAGAGACTTACGTGCCGTCTCCTTTACATCCTTACTACAACCCTTAAATACCGTCAGAACCAGTACCACAATGAAGATATTTCCTTACATTACTAACTAGGTACTTACAAGATTCCCCATCAGGATACTTCACCCCATAAATTTAGTAATTAAAACCGAGGGGACTTTTCCTATTAGAGAATTTCACAACCTGCTTTTTAACTCCGTTTTTCGTGGTCTGCTTTCCATTTCACGCCATTGTAGAGGTCTTGATGCAGTTGTTCACAAACTTGTAACTTATTGATTACACTATACAGTATTATATCATCCGCAAAAGGCCTTATCTTTGGGCTACTTCCCCCCCACCCCTCCAAATCTGTGACGCCATCAAGCAGCAAGTAATGAACGGGAGAAATGTGGTAATCTTAAGTGTCCACAACATGTCCCCATACAAGAAATTGTTTTCTATGCACCAGCTCTTCGCCTCAAGGCAAGGAAACACTTCTGGGCCTTTAGCGAATATGAGGGATTTAATATCAGTTATATGTGTAAGATAATGTAAGAACGTCTCAAACATCAACCATTATCGGCTTGACGATCCCACACATCTGCTAGGATATGAGTTTCACAGAGGGATTTTGTGCCGAGTTAACAGTTTGACGATGGTCATGCCCTAACTAAGGCAACTCTGCACAAATGGGGGAATACCCAACTCCCCAGTGTTTGACTGTACATTTTCTCAACAGATTGTGGTCCACACTAGTGAAGAATGCTCTAAGGTAACCGGGATGAACTGTTGGATGCCACGATAAGAGCAGTGGACTGACTTAAGTCGCTAGACGTCAAACTTTGGCCTGCTCGGCAACAAATATATATATATATATATATAGTATATAAACTGTACATTTTGCAAGTAACTGATATTTATCTGTTGCCATTGATGCTTTCACTGCCCGTACTTATATACATGATATAGGCTTTTGGGCTTATGCCGTGTAAAGAAAATTAGATGAAATTATTTACGTTTCGCAGAGAACTATGGTCTGCGTCATCAGAAGAATATCTCGAATGTCCTCTAGAAAGACTTCTAAAACAATGAGCTTGAATTTAGAAGTTCAATAGTGAAGTGACAGGGAAGGGAACTACCTAAGTAAATCCTTAATGGATGGCAACCAGGTATTAACTGGTAACAACTGTCCCTGATGAAGTTGTTACGATTTCTACGTATTTACACAGCTTCAATTATAATCCTGGGTCTGTAGTTTTTTATGTAAGTAAGAGCTCGAGCATCTTTGAACATGACATCGGGCCGATGACCTCGATGTTAGGCCCTTTAAACAAGAAGCATCATTATCATCATCAAGCGAACATGACATCATGACCCTACGATAGAGCGTGATCAGCTATTGCTGATTTATCTGGCTGGTTGAGACGAATATTACGTTAATGTTCCTTGATACGGGTACCAATGGACCGGCATGTTTCGCCAATGTATACCTTACCGCAAGTACAGGAAATTTTGTATACACCAGGATGTAAAAGTGGGGACAATTTATCCTTGGTTTTACGCAGACTGTGAGCAATTTTTAGCGACGGTGCCAAACACTGTTTCTATATTGTGTTTGCGGAGGACCTTGGCAATTTGATCTGTGGCGTTATGAATGTAAGGTAAGTAGGCAGTTCCCTTCACTTCTATCTTCTGTGAGATTTGCTTGGTCGTTTCTCTGAGATGCATGGCTCTATGAATATGCAAATCGCTGTAACCATTACCCTTGATCGTGACTTTGAGTGTGTCCATCTCCACCTGGATGTTTGATGGCTCACAAATTCGTCTCGCCCTCTTGGTGAGTGTCGTGAGAATGCCTTGTTTTTGTGCTGGCTGGTGGTGAGAATCTGCATTAAGGTAGCGATTTGTGTGGGTAGCCTTACGATAGACGGTATATCCCATGAAGCTGTCCGGTTTTTTCCATACTAGAACATCCAAGAAAGGAAGGCATCCGTCCGACTCAATCCCCATAGTGAATTTAATTGAAGGATGTTGCTGTTTTAGGTGGTTTAGAATAGATGGAATTTCTTACGACCTTCTGTCCAGACCACAAATGTATAGTCAACTAACCTCCTCTATATCATAGGTTTAACGGGCACTCATTGTTTAGTAGCCTTTCTCGAGGACAGTCGAGATTTTCTTCTGATGACGCAGAGCATAGTTCTCTGCGAAACATAAAGAATTTCACCTTGTTTTCTTGACACGGCATAAGCCCAAAAGCCTATATCATGTCTATGATATTTATCTGTTACTTGAATTGAAAACAGCGGTCATTATCAATACGATTAATAAGAATGATAATAATTATCATGATTATGATAATTCCAAACCCCATGGCGCTACATCCCTGAATGGCCATGGCCTACCAAGCTCATCCGAAAGCCTGCAGAGTACGAGGTGACGTGTGGTCAGCACGGCGAGTCCTCTCGGCTGTTACTCTCGGGTTTCTAGACCGGAGTCACCGCCTCATCATCAGTTAGCTCATCAATTATAATCACGTAGGCTGAGTTGAACTCCAACTAGCCCTCAGATCCAGGTAGAAATCACTGACCTGACGGGGAATCTAATCCGCAGCCTCCGGGTAAGAGCAGGTACCCTAAACCGAAACCGTAGAGCCGGTAATAATAATAATAATAATAATAATAATAATAATAATAATAATAATAATAATAATAATAATAATAATAATAATAATAATAATAATAATAATAATAATAATAATAATAATAATAATAATAATAATAATAATAATAATAATAATAATAATAATAATAATAATAATAACTTATTGATATTTAAATGCGCCCTGAAAATAAGAAGTAATGAGGGTGCGGGAGACGAAAGTAAATGAATGACATTGATATCACAAGATCAGACTAGGACCGAAATTCAAGGCGGTAGCTATAAATTCGTTCCCTTTCGCTGATAATAACTGAATTTTCTCCGGAAGTATTAAGGCAGCATGAAAAATCTCAGCCTTATTAAAGAAGTTGTTAGGAAAGTTAGATACTAAATATCTTATGAGATGACCAAATTCATGACCAACATCAGGAACGAATCTACCGGGCGAGTT
Organism: Anabrus simplex; assembly: GCF_040414725.1. Lineage (NCBI taxonomy): Eukaryota > Metazoa > Arthropoda > Insecta > Orthoptera > Tettigoniidae > Anabrus > Anabrus simplex. Next base: position 48,141,889 of record NC_090270.1, read on the forward strand.
GGCCGTGCGCGTAGAGGCGCGCGGCTGTAAGCTTGCATCCGGGAGATAGTAGGTTCGAATCCCACTATCGGCAGCCCTGAAAATGGTTTTCCATGGTTTCCCATTTTCACACCAGGCAAATTCTGGGGCTGTACCTTAATTAAGGCCACGGCCGCTTCCTTCCAACTCCTAGGCCTTTCCTATCCAATCGTCGCCATAAGACCTATCTGTGTGGGCGCGACGTAAAGCCCCTAGCAAAAAAAAAAAAGAACGAATCTGACGTGTGAAGAATGGAAGATGGAAACATTGACAAAGTTGATATATTCAAGTTCCTTAGGTGACGAAATTGGAATTGATGGCCGAGACAAAGAAGCCGACGAAACAAGAGCGAAAGAAATTGAGGTAAATCTCTAAGGATACCTATACAAGTAGTCGTTCAAATAGAATTAAAATGATACATTAAAATACTGCAATAAAAACAAAGTCTCAAAACTACGGAATGCATATTCAACATAAAACCAGGGGGATTGGAAGAGATATAAAAAATTAAAGGGAGATTCTAAGAAGATGGGTCCTTAGAAAATTGGAAAGGGAAGACTTTAGGTACAGGAAGAATGACGATCTTTATAATAGCGATGAAAGCGAAAAGATGTCGGATACAATCAGAAAGAGGAATGTTAAGTTACTGGCCATGTAATGCGGATGGACGATAACCCACTCACAAAAAAAAAAAAAAAAAAAAAAAATGTGTTAAAGGGGTTTGCATGATTTATAGTTTACAGGGCTTAAGTGGGTTCGAGTGATACATTAAAACATGGAAGACATAATAACACAACAATTTTTGGAATGTTAATAAAATATTTTAAGGGTTTCCAGGAGAATGAAAGCAAGAAAACAAGTTACATTTGGGCGTAAGAGTGCAGGAAACAACAAAGAAAAAGAATGAGCAAGAAAAAAATCGGGAACTATATATCGCCAATAATTGCGATGGATTACTTTCGATGGACAAATTTTGGAAGAAGAAGAAGAAGAAGAAGATTATACCTTATGTCCACTTAATGATGATAAAATCTTTCTTCAGCTTATACAGAACTCTCAGAGCAAAATGACTCATACTGAAATTTTACCGGAGTCTCGGGTATAAATTCCCTACTTTATAGCACGTGAATATTTCAAATGATGATGTGTAGGCTTCAAGGCTGTATACAAGACCGGAGTTCGAATTTCAATAAACGTTACGAGGCATTTTGTATATTTTTACAATTCGTTTTGCGTCGCACCGACACAGATAGGGATAGGAAGGGCTCAGGAGTGGAACGGAAGTAGTATAATACAGGGATTCGGTCGCCACCACCTCCTCCGGCTCCCAGAGGCCTCCTCCACCACCACCACCACCACAGCCAGAGGCTTCCCAGAGGCCTCCTCCACCACCTCCTCAGCCAGAGGCCTCCCAGAGGCCTCCTACACCACCATCACAGCCAGAGGCCTCCCAGAAGTCTCCTCCACCACCCGCGGGAAATTTGAATTTGTAAACAAAGCCACGTGCTTTTTGACAGCTATCATCGACAACAACGCATCGCTAACCTCAGTACTGCCATCTTGACGGGCCTAAACCTCAGTAGTAGCAACTTAACCTAACTAGCGCGAGATTTGAATAGGTAAACAAATCCACGTGTTTTTTGACAGCCACATGCTTTTTGACAGACAACAATGTATCGCTAACCTCAATACTGCCATCTTGACAGGCCTAAACCTCAGTAGTACCAACTTAACCTCGCTAGCGCGAGATTTGAATTTGTAAACAAATCCACGTGCTTTTTGACAGCCGTCATCCGCCATCTTTAAACAACAGAGCACCGTGCTGCCCTCTTTATCGCAGTAGCTGCAAATTCGTCACCTGTCATCCGCAGTGCTGCCATCTTAACGGGCTTAAAACTCAGTGCTACCAACTTAACCTCACTAGCGCGAGATAAACAAATCTACGTGCTTTTTTGACAGCTGTCATCCGCCATCTTTAATCCATAGAGCACAGTGCTGCCCTCTTTAGCTACTTACCTTTGAAATGTGGTGGCGGATAATTTGAAAAATGCTTTTTGACAGCAGCCATCTTTAATCCAGAGAGCACCGTGCTCCCCTCTTTAGCTAAATACCTTTGAATTCTACGTGACAGCAGCCATCTTTAATCAAGAGAGCACCGTGCTGCCCTCTTTGTGGCGGTGGCATATTCCACGTGCTCTTGTTTGGAAACAAACTCACGTGCTTTTTTTCTGACAGCTGTCATCCGCCATCTTGCATCACAAACCTCAGTGCTGCACTCATTAGCTAGATACCTTTGAAATGTGGTGGCGGCTATATGAAAAATCTATGTGCCCTTGTTTGTAAACAAGGCGACGTGGTTTTTTGACAGCTGTCATCCACCATCTTTAACCAATAGAGCACTGTGCTGCTATCATGCGGGCAATTTCGTCAGTTGTCATCCGCCATATTTAATCCACAGAGCACCGTGCTGCCCTCTTTATGACATGTAGTAGCAGGCAATTTGAAAAGTTCTGTTAGCTGTCATCCAACATCTTTAATCAAGAGAGTACCGTGCTGCCATCTTTAGCTAGATACCTTTGAAAAGTGGTGGCGGCAATTTGAAAAATTCTATGTGCTCTTGTTTGGAAACAAAGCCACGTGCTTTTTTGACAGCTGTCATCCACCATTTTTAATCAATAGAGCACTGTGCTGCTATCATGCGGGCAATTTCGTCAGCTGTCATCCGCCATCTTTAATCTACAGAGCAGCATGCTGCCATCTTTAGCTAGATACCTTTGAAATGTGGTGGCGGCAAATTGAAAAATTGCACGTGCTCTTGTTTAGTAAACAAACTCACGCGCTTTTTGTCAGCTGTTATCCGCCATCTTTAATCTATAGAGCTCGGTGCTACACTCTTTAGGTACATACCTTTGAAATATGGTGGCGGATAATTTAAAAAGAAAAATTCTACATCAGCCATATCTCGACGCTAATTGCACAAGATGGTGGCTATACATGACTCCTTAAAGGTGCTTATGCAAGATAGCCGCTATACATAGGTTCTTATGGGACTCCCTTGGGATGCTTGCACAAGATAGCGGTTATACAAGGCTCCTTATGAGACGCCCTAGAGAAGCTTGCGCAAGATGGCGGTTGCTCTTATGAGGCGGTTTAAGCGTCCTTGCACAAGGTGGCTAGAGATGGCCTAAGGATGCTTGCGCAAGATGACGGACGCAAGATGGCGGCTATACACGACTCCTTATGGGACGCCTTTAGGGTGCTTGCGGTAGATGGCTGCTGCTCTTATGAGAAAGCTAGCTTAGAGGCCAACGTGCCGTGCTAGTTCGATTCATTAAATTTGGGGCTTAAATGCAACATGTTAAATATCTCGAAAACGGTGCATCGTAGAGCAAAACGGACAAAAATTTTCTACCCAATACCTCGGTTCGCAGTATGGGGAACATTATATCATAAGAAAAACATAGTCTAATGATGAGATCAACGGTTCGGTTCTAACTTAGGCCCTTTGGCATTAGCTCTGTTTCAGCTTGTAATGAAGCAAGTCTTCGTAACATGATCAGGTCTAGCTATGGTGGAGAGTATAACGTGCCGTGCAGGTTCAATTCATTAAATTTGGGGCTTAAATGCAAAATGTTAAATATCTCGAAAACGGTGCATCGTAGAGCAAAACGGACAACATTTTTCTACCCAATACCTAGGTTTGCAGTATCAGGAACAAGAAAATCATAGTCTAATGATGATATCGACGGTTCGATCCCTACTTAGCCCCTTTGGCATTGGCAGCTATCTATTTCTACAAGATGGCGGCTATACATAGCTTCTTATGAGACAGCTTAAGAGCGCTTGCACAAGATGGCTGCTGCTCTTATGAGACAGCCTAGGGTTGCTTGCGGGAGGTAGCAGCGACAAGACGATGACTATACACAGCTGCTTATGATACGGCCTAGAGGTGCTCACACAAGATGGTGGCTACTCTGATGAAGAAAGCTAGCTTTGCATCGTGCAGGTATTTTTACAGCACTAAACCTCATACCTTTGAAATGTGGTGGCGGGTAATTTGAAAAATTCGACGTGCTTTTTCTTCACAGCAGCTATCTTTAGACAATAGCGGCTATACATAAGCTGTTAAGGCCTCCTCTTTTGTCAAGGCATAGCTCTATCGAACAAGTTTAAACCTCCATCGGAATAGCTAGAGTAAGGACGTGCTGCAGTGATGACGTCATTAAGCATGTTTAGACTTGCAAATCACAAAAGAAACGTAACAAGACTAGAATCGAACACTGCACTCTATGCCGTGAACTTTATCATGTGATCGGAACATTGATTGAAGTGTTTAGAACACTAAATAAGTAATCAAGACAAAAGTAGAACACTGCACTCGATATAACATGTGTTTAGAACATGTCAGGGGATACCTTTGTTCTAAGAAGATTAGATTACCGCACATTCCTTGTAGGGCTAATAGGCTAAAGGGCTAATGGGTAAAAGGACTAATGGGCAAAAGGGATAATGGGCTAAAGGTCTAATAGGCAAAAGGGCTAATGTTTTAAAGGGCTAAAGGAGCAACAACCTCATCGATCGCTATCAGCAAGAACGCTTGTACTTTGTTAAGTGTAGAAAATTAATTTTTATTTGTAAATGGTTTCATGTTCAGAACAAGGAATGGAACCTAGGGGTTACGTCTTACCTAATAACATCCCCGAGGTGCGATGAGTTACGTTTTTCGAACTAGTGTTTGGAACACTGAACTTTTCAAGATGATAGCAGAGAGTTTAGCAATGTTCTGTTGTTGGATTATAAATTCCGCGCTACAACATGCATAAGGTGGCAGCCTAAAGGTTTACCGCCGTAAAGATGACAATAGTGAGGTTAGCAATGTTCCGTTGTTGGATTTTAAATTCCGCGCTATAACATGCATAAGGTGGCAGCCTTGAGGTTTACCGCCGTAAAGATGGCAGCAGTGAGGTTGGCGACAATCTATTGTCCTACAAAGTGAGGTTATGTTTCGTCAGGAAGACAGCTGTCAAAAATGCACGTGGCTATGTTTACCAAACAAGAGCACGTGTTCGTGACGTCACGGTCACGTAATCAATCCTTAGCTCGACGTCGTTAAGAGCAGCATTAGGATTAGCTATGCTTAAAAGTCTTGGGAATAGAGCAGCAGTATGAATTGCTATGTTTCAAAGCGTGTACACATCACCTATCGATTTTACATGCATCGACCATCGTACTAAACTTCATCCGCTAGATCGTGCTGCTATCTTTGCATAACCTATACCCATAAAATTAAAGTACAATGAATAGCCATGTTTCAAAGCGTGTACACATTACCTATCGACTTTGCATGCAACAAATATCGTACTAAACTACTTCCGCTAGGTTGTGCTGCTATCTTAGCATAACTTATACACATGAACTTAAAGTACAAAGAATAGCCATGTTTCAAAGCGTGTACACATTACTTATTAATTTTGCATTCATCGAATCTCGTACTGAACTTCTTCCGCTAGATTGTGCTGCTAGGTTAGCATAACCTATACGCATAACATTAAAGTAAAAAGAATAGCAATGTTTTAAAGCGTGTACACATCACCTATCGATTTTGCATGCAACAAATATCGTACTAAACTTCTTCCGCTAGATTGTGCTGCTATCTTAGCATAAATTATACACATAAACTTAAAGTACGAAGAATAGCCATATTTCAAAGCGTGTACACATTACTTATTGATTTTGCATGCATCAAATATCGTACTAAATTTCTTCCGCTAGATTGTGCTGGTATCTTAGCATAACTTATACACATGAACTTAAAAGTACAAATAATAGCCATGTTTCAAAGCGTGTACACATTACCTATCGATTTTGCATGCATCGACTCTCGGACTAAACTCCTTCGCTAGATTGTGCTGCTATCTTAGCATAACCTATACGCATGACCTTAAAGTAAAAAGAATAGCCATGTTTCAAAGCGTGTACACATCACCTATCGATTTTGCATGCAACAAATATCGTACTAAACTTCTTCCGCTATATTAGCATAACTTATACACATGAAGTTAAAGTACGAAGAATAGCCATGTTTCAAAGCGTGTACACATTACTTATTGATTTTGCATGCATCAAATGTCGTACTAACTTTCTTCCGCTAGATTGTGCTGCTATCTTAGCATAACCTATACCCATGAACTTAAAGTACAGTGAATAGTCATGTTTCAAAGCGTGTACACATCAACTATCGATTTTACATGTATCGACTCTAGTACAGAACTTCTTCAGGTAGATTGTGCTGCTATCTTAGCATAACTAAGCCGCATGAAATTAAAGTACAAAGAATAGATATGTTTCAAAGCGTGTACACATCACCTATCGATTTTGCATTCATCGACTCTCGTACTAAACTTCTTACGCTAGACTGTGCTGCTATCTTAACCTAACCTATACGCATGAACTTAAAGTACGAAGAATAACCATGTTTTAAAGAGTGTAACATCACCTATCGATTTTGCATGCATCAAATATCGTACTAAACTTCTTGCGCTAGATTGTGCTGCTATCATAGCATAACCTGTATGCATGAACTTAAAGTACAAAGAATAGCCTTGTTTCAAAGCGTGTACACATTACCTAATGATTTTGCACGAAACGACTATCATACTAAACTTTTTCCACTAGATTGTGCTAAAATCGTGTAAGTGTGCTGCTATCTTAGCATAACCTATCGATTTTACATGCATCGACTATCGTACTAGACTTATTCCGCTAGAGCATGTAGCAATCGCTTTTGTGTATCCCTAACCCATGAGCACGAACTTAAAGCACAAAGAAGAGCTATGTTCCAAAGCGTGTACACATCACCTATCGATAATGTATGTATCGAATATCGTACTAAACTTCTCCTAACCGAGCGTAAGACTATCGCTTGTGTGTGCACGAACATAAAGCATAAAGAATTGCAATGTATAAAAATCTTGTAAACAAAGCAGCAGCATTAAGTATAGCCATGTATAAATGCGTGTACACATCATGTATCCATGATGCACGCAGTACTAAACTTATTCCACTAGAATGTACAAAGTTCGCATGTGTTTGTGCAGCTACCATAGCATACCCTATGTGCATGAACTTAAAGCATAAAGAATAGTTACGTGTAAAAAATCATGTAAACAAAGCAGAATGTTAACTACATAGGTGTAGACATTGAACTTTGCATGCTGAGGCAGCATACTACGTGACCGTGACGTCACAGCCAAGTGCTATTGTTTGGTAAACATAGCCACGTGCTTTTTTGACAGCTGTCTTCTTGACGAACCCTAACCTCACTTTGAAGGACAATAGAGCGTCGCTAACCTCACTGCTGCCATCTTTACGGCGGTAAACCTCAAGGCTGCCACCTTATGCATGTTATAGCGCGGAATTTATAATCCAACAACGGAACATTGCTAACCTCACTATTGTCATCTTTACGGCGGTAAACCTCAAGGCTGCCACCTTATGCATGTTGTAGCTCGGAATTTATAATCCAACAACAGGACATTGCTAAACTCTCTGCTATCATCTTGAAAAGTTCAGTGTTCCAAACACTAGTTCGAAAAACGTAACTCATCGCACCTCGGGGATGTTATTAGGTAAGACGTAACCCCTAGGTTCCATTCCTTGTCCTGAACATGAAACCATTTACAAATAAAGATTAATTTTCTACACTTAACAAAGTACAAGCGTTCTTGCTGATAGCGATCGATGAGGTTGTTGCTCCTTTAGCCCTTTAGCCTTTTAGCCCTTTAACACTTTAGCCCTTTAGCCTATTAGCCCTTTAGCCCATTATCCCTTTTGCCCATTAGCCCATTAGCCTATTAGCCCTACAAAGAATGTGCGGTAATCTAATCTTCTTAGAACAAAGGTATCCCCTGACATGTTCTAAACACATTTTGTATCGAGTGCAGTGTTCTATTTTAGTCTTGATTACATATTTAGTGTTCTAAACACTTCAATCAATGTTCCGATCACATGATAAAGTTCACGGCATAGAGTGCAGTGTTCAATTCCAGTCTTGTTACGTTTCTTTTGTGATTTGCAAGTCTAAACATGCTTAATGACGTCATCACTGCAGCACGTGCTTACTCTAGCTATTCCGATGCAGGTTTAAACTTGTTCGATAGAGCTATGCCTTGACATAAGAGGAGGCCTTAACAGCTTATGTATAGCCGCTATTGTCTAAAGATAGCTGCTGTGAAGAAAAGGCACGTCGAACTTTTCAAATTACCCGCCACCACATTGCAAAGTTATGAGGTTTAGTGCTGTAAAAATACCTGCACGATGCAAAGCTAGCTTTCTTCATCAGAGCAGCCACCATCTTGTGTGAGCACCTCTAGGTCATATCATAAGCAGCTGTGTATAGTCATCGTCTTGTCGCTGCTACCTCCCGCAAGCACCCCTAGGCTGTCTCATAAGAGCAGCAGCTATCTTGTGCAAGCGCTCTTAAGCTGTCTCATAAGAAGCTATGTATAGCCGCCATCTTGTAGAAATAGATAGCTGCCAATGCCAAAGGGCCTAAGTAGGGATCGAACCGTCTATCTCATCATTAGACTATGATTTTCTTGTTCCTGATACTGCAAACTTAGGTATGAGGTAGAAAATTGTTGTCCGTTTTTCTCTACGATGCACCGTTTTCAAGATATTTAACATTTTGCATTTAAGCCCCAAATTTAATGAATCGAACCTGCACGGCACGTTATACTCTCTACCATAGCTAGACCTGATCATGTTACGAAGACTTGCTTCATTACAAGCTGAAACAGAGCTAATGCCAAAGGGCCTAAGTAAGAACCGAACCGTTGATCTCATCATTAGACTATGTTTTTCTTATGATATCATGTTCCCCATACTTCGAACCGAGGTACTGGGTAGAAAAATTTTGTCCGTTTTGCTCTACGATGCACCGTTTCCGAGATATTTAACATTTTGCATTTAAGCCCCAAATTTAACGAATCGAACTAGCAAGACACGTTAGCCTCTAAGCTAGCTTTCTTCATAAGAGCAGCAGCCATCTTCCGCAAGCACCCTAAAGGCGTCACATAAGGAGTCGTGTATAGCCGCCATCTTGCGTCCGCCATCTTGCGCAAGCATCCATAGGGCCTCTCTAGCTATCTTGTGCAAGGACCCTTAAGCCGCCTCGTAAGAGTAACCACCATCTTGCGCAAGCATCTCTAGGGCGTCTCATAAGAAGCCTTGTATAACCGCTATCTTGCGCCAGCATCCCAAGGGCGTCTCATAAGAACCTATGTATAGCGGCCATCTTGCATAAGCACCTTTAAGGAGTCATGTATAGCCACCATCTTGTGCAATTAGCGTCGAGATATGGCTGATGTAGAATTTTTCTTTTTAAATTATCCGCCACCATATTTCAAAGGTATGTACCTAAAGAGTGTAGCACTGAGCTCTATAGATTAAAGATGGCGGATAACAGCTGACAAAAAGCGCGTGAGTTTGTTTACTAAACAAGAGCACGTGCAATTTTTCAATTTGCCGCCACCACATTTCAAAGGTTTCTAGCTAAAGATGGCAGCATGGTGCTCTGTAGATTAAAGATGGCGGATGACAGCTGACGAAATTGCCCGCATGATAGCAGCACAGTGCTCTATTGATTAAAAATGGTGGATGACAGCTGTCAAAAAAGCACGTGGCTTTGTTTCCAAACAAGAGCACATAGAATTTTTCAAATTGCCGCCACCACTTTTCAAAGGTATCTAGCTAAAGATGGCAGCACGGTACTCTCTTGATTAAAGATGTTGGATGACAGCTAACAGAACTTTTCAAATTGCCTGCTACTACATGTCATAAAGAGGGCAGCACGGTGCTCTGTGGATTAAATATGGCGGATGACAACTGACGAAATTGCCCGCATGATAGCAGCACAGTGCTCTATTGATTAAAGATGGTGGATGACAGCTGTCAAAAAAGCACGTCGCTTTGTTTACAAACAAGAGCACATAGAATTTTTCAAATTGCCGCCACCACATTTCGAAGGTATCTAGCTAAAGAGTGCAGCACTGAGGTTTGTGATGCAAGATGGCGGATGACAGCTATCAGAAAAAAGCACGTGAGTTTGTTTCCAAACAAGAGCACGTGGAATTTGCCACCGCCACAAAGAGGGCAGCACGGTGCTCTCTTGATTCAAGATGGCTGCTGTCACGTAGAATTCAAAAGTATCTAGCTAAAGAGTGCAGCACGGTGCTCTCTGCATTAAAGATGGCTGCTGTCAAAAAGCATTTTTCAAATTATCCGCCACCACATTTCAAAGGTAAGTAGCTAAAGAGGGCAGCACTGTGCTCTATGGATTAAAGATGGCAGATGACAGCTGTCAAAAAAGCACGTAGATTTGTTTATCTCGCGCTAGTGAGGTTAAGTTGGTAGCACTGAGTTTTAAGCCCGTTAAGATGGCAGCACTGCGGATGACAGGTGACGAATTTGCAGCTACTGCGATAAAGAGGGCAGCACGGTGCTCTGTAGTTTAAAGATGGCGGATGACAGCTGTCAAAAAGCACGTGGATTTGTTTACAAATTCAAATCTCGCGCTAGTGAGGTTAAGTTGGTAGTACTGAGGTTTGGGCCTATCAAGATGGCAGTACTGAGGTTAGCGATACATTGTTGTCTGTCAAAAAGCATGTGGCTGTCAAAAAACACGTGGATTTGTTTACCTATTCAAATCTCGCGCTAGTTAGGTTAAGTTGGTACTACTGAGGTTTAGGCCCGTCAAGATGGCAGTACTGAGGTTAGCGATGCGTTGTTGTCGATGATAGCTGTCAAAAAGCACGTGGCTTTGTTTACAAATTCAAATTTCCCGCGGGTGGTGGAGGAGACCTCTGGAGGCCTCTGGCTGTGGTGGTGGTGGAGGAGGCCTCTGGGAGGCCTCTGGCTGTGGTGGTGGTGGTGGTGGAGGAGGCCTCTGGGAGCCGGAGGAGGTGGTGGCGGCCGAATCCCTGTATTATACTACTAACGGAAGCGGCCGTAGCCTTATTTAAAGTACAGCCCCAGCGTATGCCTGGTGTAGAAATAGGAAATTACGGAGAACCATCTTCAGGGATGCCGACGGTGGAGCACGAACCCACTATCTACTAGATTCAAGCTCACTGTTGCGCGCCCCTAACCGGTCGGCCAACTCGTCCGATAAGATGGAATTTTAAATAAAGAATTATGTGGTGTCAGAAAGAGTCATCCTGAGACAATCTGAATATGTCTACCTTGCCTCTTTACCAACTAATTTTAGTTGGCCCTTTTTGTGGGAATGGGTTTAGTTTTACGGTCCGATACTCTTCTTGACACCACACTATGTGAAAGGATGTACAGTATTCACTATTCAGTGTTTATGCGACGGTTCGCAGTTTGGTGTGGTGTGTTAAGAACATTGAGTTAAGATGAACATATACACCCAGTCGCCTATCCACAGGAATTAACCACACGCGGTTATAATCCCCGAGTTGGAGAGGAATCGAATCCTGGACATTCTTTTTTGTTTACAATTGGCTTTACGTTGCACCGACACAGATAGTTCTTATGGCGACGATGGGAGAAGAAAGTCCTAAGATTTGGAAGGAAGTGGCCGTGGGCTTAATTACGGTACAACCCCAGAATTTGCCTGATGTGAAAATCGAAAACCACGTAAAACCATCTTCAGGGCTGCGACAGTGGGGCTCTAACCCACTGTCTTCCTGATGCAAGCTCACAGCTGCGCGCCCCTAACCGCACGGCCAACTCACCCGGTCGGGAGCTTCTAAAATGAAGGTCACTGAAATAACCCTAAATCGTTAGTCAAAATTCAAACAGCCGGGAGGGTTTCAGGGACTATATTAATAACTGAAATGATAAATAAAATGTTTTCTTTTGTTACATTGGTTTTTTATTGTTGTAACTGTTGTGGTGGTGGTGGTGGTGGTGATGGTAAAACTACAAAACAACTTCAATAAAATGAATTCCGAAGAAAAATTGATAGATATCACGGGGCTGGATGTGATAGCCGGATTCATTTCCCCTGACTTCTCACCAAAGTGTTAGCTGTTCGAGTCCAGGTGAATGCACATGGAAATTTTCAAATCTTAAATTACGTTCCAGTGCTTCAGATTCCACGTAAATTCGAATGTCTTATGAATATGGAAATTACATCAACAGTCACGTAAAGTTGTAAGCTTCCTTGCTTTGGAAATATGTTCAAATCATCTTAAATAATTTTGGAGTTCTCTTGAATCCAATGGACAGCAGTCCCGGGATAATAAGGTGGTGGCTAGGTACAGTGGCTGACACCGCAACTCGCTAATGTTTGTTTCTAATAAGTTTAGTTCCATATTCCCGTGCAGTTGTTCCCACATGATAATGAGCCCCCTCTAACGAGTTACAAACTGCCAATCACGGTGTGTGCACTGAAAGTGAATAATGTCATAATGTATGCTTAATGGGTGCATGTTTCCGCGCTTCGCCAAAATATTTCTCATTTGCACCCAGACCATCACAGATAATTCACCACAATGGCGTCTAATAACTGTCATGGGAGACAGACCATTGTGTGGGCTACTTAATGCCCACGTTACACACGTAAACATGTGAACATGTGTGTAAATACTACATGACCTTCCCTCGCTCACTGTAACACCCGAAAAATGTTATTCAAACGTGGACTGGGGGAGTACTTTGCACAAATTTCACCCTCGTGACAGATGAAATTCGGAATTCAGTGGAAATATTTTTAAATATCTATAATGTAATTTTGGATGTATTAACATCGTAAGCTCCGTAACCCAATGTTCTCCAACGCAAGACAATTTATATTTTAAAAAAGCATGTAAATATTTCCGGAAATAGAAAATGTAGGAAAACCGAGCAATTTTGTGCGTAGTCCAACTCACGTAGCTGAAAGGTTGCATTCAGAAGGTGATGGGCCAGAATGCCGCTACTGACAGCCCTAAATACGGTTTCCGTGGTTCCCTATTTTTAACAAAGGTGACAAGTGGTGCTGTTCGTAAGTCTAGGTAATTTTCTTCCCTTTCCTAGCCTTTTACTATCCCATCGTTGCTAAAAACCAATCTGAGTTAGTGTGACGCTAAATCACCGACAAAAGAAAATAATGGTAAAACAACATAACTTAAAAAACAGGCCTGATGAAATTGTGTTTGCGCGCCAGGGTCACCAAAATCTAAGTAATGCAAGTTATATTTGAACTAACTCTAGCTCAACAAACGTCAAAGTAAAATGGTGGGCAAGGTATCATCATCACATCCTCAGTCATGTTAATCTTGACAATATTTATTAATTGATTAATTAATTAATTAATTTAGTGTATGAAATACAAAGCACATATGGAAAGCAAAATCGAAAAAGATACATACCCAGTTCAAAAAAATTAGGGTAAAATGTTTATAACATCTGGTATGAGAATGTTAATTTGGTATATGGGGTTGCAATGGTCGTATAGCATACCTTGAGAACTTACCTACTCAGAGCATGGCAAATTGAAGTTATACTCCACCTTTAGGCGTAGCCATGCACTAAACTGCCAGGTGACCTCTTTGTGAATAGCGGTGCGTCAGTGTGTCGTTGTGACGTGCACAGACTACTGCGGTCATATGAGCACGTTTTTACGTAAACCACCACTTCCAATGAGACATCTTAACGAGGTTCAAGTCGCAAGGACCGTCACTTTGATCCAGGAAGGATCGACTTTTCGTCGTGTTGCTGTGGATCCCAATTTCTCTCCGTCAGTTATTCAACGTTTGTGAAATAGCTACAATGAGACAGGCCAGTTCACAAGGAAGGTTGCACAATGTCATGGACGCATGACAACCCCACAGGATGATCGATATCTGACCATATGTGCGTTGCGGCGTCGTTCAGCAACTGCCAGAGAACTGCAGCGAGATCTCAGGAGGGTCATTAGAGTCACGGTGTCTTACCAGACAGTAAGGAACAGGTTAAGAGAAGTGTCCTTATGACCCAGACGTCCTGTTCGAGTGTCCCGTTTAACGCAGCAACATCACGTAGCTCGCCTTCTGTTTACCCGTACCCACGTCAAATGGCAACTTCGCCAATGGAGACCTGTGTTGTTGACAGACGAGTCAAGATATCCCCTGACATAGCGTGATGGACGTCAACGTGTATGGAGACGCCGTGGTGAGCAGCACATGCTAAATGTTGTCCAGGAAGGTGACCGATTCGGACCAAGTTCTGCGATATGTGGGGTGGCATCAGTATTGATGGCCGTATGGAACTTGTCGTCGTCCGCGGTAATCTTACCGCTGCGGGGTTCATCAAGCAAATACTGCTACAGCATGTGTTGGTTGCTGCATGCGGTGTTGGCCCTGAATTCGTACTCATGCACGATAATGCCAGGGCTCATATAGGACGCATCACCAGAGCTGTCTTGCGAGAAATGGACATTCAAGGGATGGAATATCCAGCAGTGAGTCCCAACCTTATTCCCAAAGAGCATGTGTGGGATAGGCTTGACAGAAGTATTCATGGGCGTCCTGTTCCACCATAGACTCTCCAAGACCTCGAACAGGCTCTCATTGAAGAATGGGACCTGATACCGCAGAGTGACCTCCGTCAACTTACACGGAGCATGGCACGTAGGTGCCAAGCTATGGTAAATCCTCTTGGTGGACATACACCATACTGAAGCTCACAAAATGTGATGAAAATCCACGCTGGAAGACTTATCACTTTGTTTTCGCCCCTATTTGGACATTTCCTTTTTTGTTCTGAAAACGCGAATCCATCGATATTCTCTTGTATACATCAACGGTAAAGAATAAAGGTTTAGTTGGTAATATACCTGGGTGTGGGGTATTGTTTTGTTGAGCATGGCATACGTTCAAAAAATGTTCCCCTAATTTTTTGAACTGTGTAGTTAACAAACGGAGCGGAGAGAATTCAGAGGATACTTGTGCAGCAGTCTTCACAACTGACGAAGATTCTTAGGGTAATTTCTCCCCATGGTGCCCATGGCTAGATATATGGAAGAAGAGTTTCCACTAGTGAACTGATAGTCAGTAGTCGATTGCCAGATTCTAAAATTAGTTCTCCTGGCGAACAAGCAAAGCACATGGCAACATTAATATTGACAAGCAGACGTCTTCTTGCTCGAATATATGCTTGAATGTATTCGTATAACGTCTGAAAGGCACTGCATTCTTCATTTAATTTATCTCATTCATCACCGAATCCATCGTCGATCTAAACCAGTTATAAACAAGTCTTTTGAATTTATGCTAGATAAGGTTATTGGGTTTATGTCTTGTCTACAGGCAAATTGAAACAGAAATGAAGTGATATCGTCACTTCCTTTTTATATAATACCTTTTATCTCAATTGCAAGCTCACTGAATTTGTTCCACGCTGATACTATTTCACTTACTATATTATCATCCTGGAAGAATAAACGTACTAAATACTTCGTGAAGTAGTTAAGCTCTAGTTTCTTGACTCTTGAGTTAATGTCATAAACAGAGAATAGAACAAACTTTTGAGAATTGCAAAGGTATATACTATATTTAGAGAAATGTGGGGAAGGAAACCGAAGAAAGGGAGACGAAGAGAAAGAAAATACATATTTTGACTATAGAACATGAAAACCTACCCTAATTTATGAGGATGTAGTAAGGTGTAGGAGTTGGTTCGTGAAATCTATAAAGCCTACCATTAACCCAGAAGCACAAGTTGTAAGCTATACGTTAGGCCTTTTATGCACAGCGAAGAATTTTTAAATTTATTTTCTGCTAATAGACATCTGAGGTAAATTAGATACTAAAAGCAAGATCATGAAAAAATATAGCACTACCTCTAAATTAATATAAATCTAAAAGTGTTCAGCTCTATTGCCCACCATGCAATTCTTGGTGCTGAAACGGTGGTCACTTGCGCGAACCACCTGTTACAGCATTTTCAACGTAACTCTTGGCTTCCTAGACTTGGAAAGCTGTCTCACCGTAAGATAGTTACTCAATAATGATAAAGTAGTTTAACCACCCTTCAAGCCCAGGTAACATTCTCTGACCTGGCCGGAAATCGAACCCGGGGTCTACGGGTAGAAGGCAGGTGCGTTACCCCTACATCGTGAGGACGGAGAATCACAGGACAGGTAGAGACATTATTTTGAAAACCTGTTCAAAGTAAAAATAAAGGTATCTGTTGATGTCGCGAGTAATCTAGCTCATGGGGAGGAGAACAATGATGTTAGTGAAATTACACTTGAGGAAGTGGAAATGGTGCTAAATGAACCTATTGTCATAAAGCAGCGGGAATAGATAAAATTAGGCCTAAAATTGTAAAACATTGTGGGAAGGCACGGATGAGATGGCTGTTCAGAGTATTAACATTAGCATGGAATGTTAGTAAGGTACATTCTACACATCCCCTTTAGTTGCATGGTAGTCAGCAACACTAAACACTCATTTCTCAACAAATATAACCCCTTAAATATTCATATATGCAATTAGGCCTACTTATTAAAATGTGTTAAAACTGTTTCAATGATATAAATCCAAAATATATTATGCTTTAAATTGATCCGTAGAAATGAATCTAAGCTAATTTGTGTGTATCTCTTGAAATTGCGCAAGCTTGAAACATTCTTCCTACTGTCCTTTTCCTAATTTCGGCACTTGTTGCTGATTTGATCAAGTTTTCTCGGCCGGATACCCTTACCGACGCCAAACCTATATGCATGGATGATTTCACCATTGCGTGTTTCTGTGGTAGTTAGGCATGTTGTAGTTAAATTCCCCGGTCCGACCGGGAATCAAACCCGTGGTCCCCTTGAATTAAGCTCACTAGTCTAAAAATGCGACCTAGGAACTGGAAATTTGTCCTCTGGAATAATTTTAGAATTTTAAATCGGAATTACACTGTGCATATCAGTAACGATAACCCTCATCCTCACCATCTGACCATCCATGATTGGAGAGAAATAATAGTACGGTCCTTCTAAAAGCGCGCCGGTTTTGATATATCAAATAATGTACTTATTGTTTTCACACTACATTAACAAATTACTTTAAAATTTTCACATGTTTCCATTTCAGGTATGGAAAGTGACATCGGGCTTATCGCCTCCTTTACTGTTTTGGCATGAAATTCGCAATGACTGCCTGACAAGATTCCGCTTGGATTTCGCCAGCTACTCGTCAAATTACCTCCTTTATTTCGTGTATGTTTAGGGGTTTATTGGCATACACCAATGGTTTAAGATAATTGTGAAGAAAAAACCGCAAGAGGTTAACCCAATGCGGATCATGGGGCAATAACATGGTCTCACGGGAAGTGTCACAACAGTTACGACATATCTTTGCTTCTCTATGCTTTTGAGTAATGAAAAGAAAATATACGCTCTCTGCCATCTATTGGTTACGTTACTGAAGCTCGCGCTTGTTCACCTCCTCACGGGAAGTTCTGTAAACTTAGTTTTTGCTTTTGAAAATAAACTGCTAGCTCCCAAACATGGCTACTTACAGTCGTTCTTTCGAAAGTTTTCGAAATTTTGGCGAACAATGTAGGTGAAGATTCTGATATTTTCCATATGAATGAGGAAGCTTATGACAAATTCCTTCCTGTCAGTATAATAATCGAGGTGAAGGAATACGTGATAGTGACTTAGAAGAATAACAACCACCATCTCCAGAGAGGCGCAAAATTTGTATCGTAACAGTTCATGGAAAATAATTTTCCGGGAGGTCCTCCCTCAACCTGAGAACAAACAAAAGGACTGATGTAACTGTGAAAGGTCTGTGTTGATTTTTAGTAATTATGTTGAGGCTCATGAACACAATATACTATAGAAGTATCTGAATACCGGTCTATTGATCTATCCATCCCCACTCTTATATATTCACGACTGGTGTTCTGTAATCATAAATTAATTGTACAGTTCTTTCATTTCAATGATAACAGTTTTTTACCTCAAAATGACAAAATCTGCCCAAAAGAAGAAACAAAGGACTATGTATTAGAGCAAAGACAGTAACAATATGAGTGACCAGCACCACGTTTTGTGAAATATCACCAATCACGAACATTATCCGATTTTGTGATTTTTCACTTTTTCATGTATTACTTGGCAATTTTAAAAATGTAATTAATTGTCTGCCTCTTCATTAATGTATAATGCGATTTATTTATGAGCGTGCAAAAACCTATTTTTCGGGGGGATATGTCAGTGCTTCGAAACCCCTACCCTCAAAGGAATCACATGAACATTGTAGTCATTGCTGGTCACTATTACGTGAGATGAGGTGGCCAGGAAGCCGCTCATGGAGCTACTCAATCGTTGTAATATTAACTGTTGAACCCGCTTCACTGAACACGGCCGCAAGTCTACGGACTCTTGATCAATTCGGTGGCCCGTAACGCCTTAGAATCGCTCGAAGACATATGAAAGCTGCTGCATGACTTTTTCCGTTATGAAAACCTTATTCACACTTAGCTCATGTGAAACAGTAAACTGCTCCAATGCTAGACACACAGTGGAGACATGCGAGATACTGAAGCAAGAATGCGAATGTTTGCGAATACAGAAACAATACGCAGCAATATCGACAACCAAGAAAAAGTATACACGGTGCGATTTTTAAAGGAACTTGTATATATTTTGTTATTTCAGTTTGATCATGCATTCAATAGTGATTGCTGATGGTCTCCCATAAACTTAATGCCAGTTTAAATACATCTATCTCCTCAATGTATAACCAATTTCAGCCTCTAAAAAGAGCTCTAAATTTGAACTTCGCCTCATTCCTGGTCTCTCATTTTACACTCGACGCGCTTTATGTGTCTGGGACCACTAAGATAGGAAAGCTTGAAGAATATGTAAAATAAACGTTGACAATAAATCTGAATTTATAACTTGCATCGTTGTCTTTATGACAGCCCTGGTACAGAACATTCGTTCTATCTGCTGAACTTCCAAGCTGGCACAAGCCACTTATACCCATAAACGTCCGTTTCGCGCTTTTATAGATGCATTCTGAATCTCATTTACTTCATAACTCTAGAATAAAAATATTTAACTGTCTAACGTACCAAGAAAACAACACTGAAATTGAATTATTTGGAGATAAAGATTTCCAAGGTCTACGGTCTAGTCATCTTCGTGTTTTAATCTATTCAGTTTGATGAATAATCCCTTCTCTTTCCATCTTGACCCACGAGTAGATAACTTCAAATGGTTCATGATGTAACCGCATGTTCTCCCTTTGGTGTTAGTGTTGCATCATTTAGCACCATAACTCACCGTCAAAATGAAAAGGTTCCCTAAATGTCGGTATGAAAAATAAAATGTTATTATAATGTGCATTTAATTTATGAATGCCATGCCAGAATTATTATTTCATATTAATACTTACTTTCTTCAGTATGAGAGCAAATGTACACTAACTTTCGAATAACTTTTTAATGCCTCGAATTTATTTAGTACACTTTTCAGTTCGTAGAAATAACGCATTATTTTTGCTTTACGTCGCACAGACACAGATAAATCTTATGGTGACGATGGGACATGGAAGGTCTAGGAATGGGAAGGAAGCGGCCGTGGCCTTAATTAAGTTACAGCCCCAGCATTTGTTTGGTGTGAAAATGGGAAACCACGGAGATCCATCTTCAATGCTGCCGACAGTGGGGTTCGAACCCAATATCTCCCGGATGCAGGCTCACAGCTGTGCGCCCCTAACCGCACGGCCAACTCTCTCGGTAAAACAACACATACAAGGAATATTATTTTTCCTCAAATCTTATTCTTTCTTCTTACTCTTCTTGGTCTTTTATCCGAAATTTCCTGAGATGGGAACACTATCTCCATTTGGCTCAGTTAAATATCCCGATGTACTTCCTGGCGATAGCCTTATATGCGGGAGGGGGGATGTTAACTGTGGATGGGATGCACTTCATCATCAAGGGTATGTGTGCTTGAAAACCTATGGCCAGTTTGGAAGGCGTAGGTGATCACCGTGGGTTTGCTACAGTTATGTCTATTAAACCAAGTGATAAAATCAGTAAGAATTTTAGGATATACTACGGAATGAAATAATTCAAAGCAGAGTATCAAGTTTCGCTGTTTAAATTCGGAAACTGGTGTTCATCCAGAAAACAATTAAATGGTATTCTCTATATATTGGTTTGCATTTGCCAAACTACTAGCTACAAATGGTAGTTCATATTTTCTTGTAATTCTCAAGTACTTTTAAAACAGATGTACCAAGCTCGATAGCTACAGTCGCTTAAGTGCGGCCAGTATCCAGTATTCGGGAGATAGTAGGTTCGAACCCCACTGTCGGCAGCCCTGAAAATAGTTTTCCGTGGTTTTTCATTTTCACACCAGGCAAATGCTGGGGCTGTACCTTAATTAAGGCCACGGCCGCTTCCTTCCCACTCCTAGCTCTTTCCCGTCCCATCAACGCCATAAAACCTAGCTGTGTTAGTGCGACGTTAAGCAAAATAAACAGATCTAGTGTTCGTTGTGTATAGGAAGAATCTTCCAGAATGTTATCAATATCTTTAAGGATGAAGAGAGTTGTAGGAGTATGCACGGTCAGTCTTCAGGTTGAATTCCACCATCAATTCTCTGAGAAATGTTAGGGCTGCCAAAGTACTTGCACCAAGCTCATGAGCAGTGAGATAAGTTTCCGCTGCTTTTCTTCAATAGACAAGAAGGTGCTAGTGTCAATACGTGGAATTCACTGACATTTATGCTTCAAAAGTAATTTTAAGTTTTCTAATGGATCTGTATAAGTGATAGTACAAAGGCGGATCAAAGTGTAAGTTACACTTCTAATTTATGGCCATTTATAAAACCAACTACATATAGACAAGACGGCTATCACTTTTCCACATAATCCCCAAGAGACTGGAAATATTTCTGGAAACGGTCAACCTACTTTTCGATTTCGGACTCTAAGAAATCACCTTCAGCGCACCTGTTTTCATCTTACCGAACACACGATAATCGCATGGAAAATTGCACGGTAACGCAACACCTCACACGACCCTCCAAACGTCCGAAATGCTGTAGATTCAAGTGGTTATGGCAACAACCTCCGAACAGTCCAGACTTAGTGCCATGCGAATATAAAGTGTTCGGTAAGCCGAAAAATGATGTCGGGGGACAACGATTTCGAAACGATGGGGATATGAAAGCAGTTGTCTCCAGGGGGTTACATAGCACTGGAGGTGACTTCTACGCATTCGGAATCGAAGAGAAGTTCACCGTTCCGGGAAATGTTTGCAGTTTCTTGGAGACTATGTGGAAAATTGAGCTATTGCTTATGTGTAGGTGATTTCATAATGTAGCGGTGTAATTTAAAAATGTATTAGTACAATAACTGCCACCTATGACTTTTAATATGTGTGAAATTTAAAATGTATCATTTAACAATGCGCCATGAACTGTTAGACAGCTACTGGTTGACTGATATACATTTAAAATCTTGATTGGAAGACGTGGTGTAATAGCTACGGCTTTTATTCCTTGACTCCACCTTGCGATAGTCAAGTGTCGACCTGCGTTGACATGTGGAGCTACTCTGTGAACTGTGAGTCGGGAGCTGGTCATCACCAAGATGGCTGTGTTTGGAGTGACACTCTGTCTAGCCATTATGGCTGAACGAAATGATGACATACCACCCTCGTTAAGGGACTGAAGTGGCTGTGGAGCCCCTTACTTATTGTATCTACTGTGTGATAAGTTATTTGATTTCTTCTATTTACTCTCCAAGTAGGTGATTAGTACAGTGTAATTTATATTTTAACTAACCGTGTGACCGTGTGTTGTATTACTATTTAATAAAAGGGTGGCTGTGAGGATTATTAATGGACCTCTTTGTCGGTACGTGTTGAAAAATGTCGTATTTTAGTGAAGGGATCTTATCTACCAGGACCGTCTTGGCACAAGTAGTTTCCACAAATTCAAACATGCCCGAATGTATTATTGGCTATACAGAGCAAAGGTGATGCGTTGCTAGTTCTTGTGTTTTTGAGTGAAAATATCTAAAATTTTGGGTTCATCGGTTGAAATAATATTTGAAGTAATTTAAAAGTGTTCCCCTCTAAATTTCAAGGTGATATTCAGTATGTACTTTGAACCATTTGAAACAAGAACAAATCTGTGGTCTCCGTAATTGTTTTCCTCTGGTATTAGTATTGACAGACTGTTCTGAATACAGCTAAAGCCTTATAGCATATTATTATCGTTGTCAATACTTAAATTTGACGCTCTCAACTGTGCTGTTTTTAACTTAATTCTCTTGATTTATCATTGTTATTAGGTTTCTTGGTAACTAACACAGTTATTTTCTATAGAATATTGTACAGAATATTA
This sequence comes from Anabrus simplex, assembly GCF_040414725.1. NCBI lineage: Eukaryota > Metazoa > Arthropoda > Insecta > Orthoptera > Tettigoniidae > Anabrus > Anabrus simplex. The sequence goes on from NC_090270.1 coordinate 48,164,258, forward strand.
TCCATTTGGGGCTTCATTTTCTAAAACTTTATGGATTTATTCCGTTGCTAGTAACTTTTATTCTTGCTGTTGTTGTTGTTTCATCATCTTATAATGGTATCCGACTCGTTGGATGAATGGTCTGCGTACTTACCTTCGGTTCAGAGGGTCCCGGGTTCGATTGCCGGCTGGGTCGGAGATTTTATCCTTCATTGATTGATTCCAATGGCCCGGGGGCTGGGTGTTTGTGCTGTCCCCAACATCCCTGCAACTCATACACCACATGTAACACTATCCTCCACCACAATAACACGCAGTTACCTATACATGGCAGATGCCGCCCACCCTTGTCGGAGGTGGTGGTGATTATTGTTTTAAGAGGAAGTACAACTAGGCAACCATCCTCTATATAACACTAATCAGAGGGAAAAATGGAAGGGATCCGACACTTCGAAAAATGAAGATATCGGTCAATGGAAGACAAGGGCCTCGAAGGGCGTGAAAATGAAAGACTCCCTAGGGCTCGCAAACCTAATAGCGTCGGGGTTGGAAAAGAACAAGAGTTGACCAAGAGAGGTCGGATAGGATAGATGAAAGTGAGGAGCCTGACACAAGTAAGTGGAAGCAATGCCAGCACTCAGCTGAGGGCCCCGTGGTCGCCAAAGTTCAGAGTCGCCTGAGGCCCCTTTTAGTCGCTTCTTACGACAGGCAGGGGATACCGTGGGCTGCACTCGACTAGAAATAGCCACACGAAATTATTATCTTATAACGGTTATGCTATTGTTGTGACAATATTGTGTGTTTTGATAAGATTTGATATGCGTTGCGTCATCATCACGAGTTATCATTGTCCTTCGAATAGCGTTGTGGATTAGCCGCTTGTGTGGTGTAGAGGTCAAATATTGTACCTCGTATTAAGTCATATTTTCCGGGTAATTTAAGGAATGTGATCTCTACGATATATTCCTTTAGTGATGTGATATTGCAAAATTTTATTATTATTTGTGTGCAATGCAGTGTTTAGGCATGTCACGGACTTGAAAACTTTCAGGTTTCCTCTTTCTCCTTCTGCCATTCTTGGTGTTTTGAATTGCTTTGTTGGGATGTTTCACCTTCCCTTCTGCTTAGTTTTACTTATTTCAATTTGAATGACCTTATGGAATTGTAATTATTATGCACTTCGATCTTCTAGTTGAAAATTTAGTCTACTAAAAGGGATACCACGCGTTATTTTTTTAATTGTAGTTCTTGAGATTTCTCAACTAGTATAGCCATATGACCATCTATTTAAGGTTTTTCTGGAACTGCAGTTCGCGTGTAATACTGTAAAATTTTAATATATATTGTTCAGTAGTGTAATTGATTCATTAAGTACCATTATTTAAACCTTGGTGACTAGTACCCAAGATGTACATTTTAAGTAAAATTTTGAAGATTCCTTCCTTGAAAAAGGAACCATGTATGAATTGATTTCTTCTTAATTCTTTTATTACTTGATTTAATTTAATCTCGTTTTTTAATTTATTAAATGTGTATGTGGTTTAGACTACTTATGGTCTTTATTGTTATTTTACAATAAATGCTCCATCCTATCTCGCTGGATCCCTCTGTTAAAGTTCTTCGACCTTTGGTTTTTACCAGATTCCATCGCTTCCCAGTCCTGTGACTTGTGTTTTGATCGAGGCCTACCCTAATTAGTTGGCCTTATTTCGCGCTGGGATGGCCTCTAGTCTCCCTTGTTGTAGTACTGGCAATCGAAACTGAGTGGTTGTGGTGCTGTGCCGACAGTTGTTTCGTCCACCTTGTGTTCGATTGTCGGTACGTCAAAATAAAAGGCCATAACTTGGAAGTGTAACTTACTTTTTGATTCGCCCTCGTACAAGAATATATCACATAGCCTCTCATTACAAAAAGCGTGAGTCTGCTACTGTAAGCGAATATGACTTTTCTTAGACAGGAAAATTGGTATTATTTGAATGACTACTACTACTGGATTACGTTTGTGTAGACCAACGTCAAACCTCCACAATTATCATACGACTGCGAGACGGCTGCTCAAGTTACCGACGGCCATCCCCGCTCATTCCGGGATCCTGATTCTTTCTCCCTTTGCTTGCCTTCCGGTTGGAACGTTGACTCCATGCTGCAAAGGTAGCGTATTGTTCGCTCTGTTTGACCTTCAGTAAAAGCGCGGTAACTTCGACGCGCCGTCTCTCAGACGTCTGATACCAATTTCGTGAGTCTTCTTAATCAATATTTTGGGTTTACTGTGATGAATACTGTTTGTATTGCTTTTACTGACTGCATTTTGTAATTCGTTCGTACAATATGGACGCACGACCAGGTCAATGTGAACAATCAGAATAGGTTGATAATGTGGAAACACAAACTGGTTATTCTCAACGAGTTCTGAAAGCAAATCAATCAAAGATCGAAACTAATTTAGAAGGGATGATTAACGATATCTTAGAGGACAGTGATATTGATTAGGATTACAAGATAGAAAACGATGAACAAACTGATTCAGAACAGGAAGCGGATGATGATGGTAATGGGGGGAAGGACATAGAAACAGGTGAAAACAATCTAACACACATGAATTTTGGTCATAAAAATGTGAATACATCGTTTGAGTTTTCCAGCAATTTTCATTACTTCTCAAATTCTACGTTCTTTCCGAAAGGGGTAACATAAGAGAAAAGTAACGATTAATATTATTTCTAAACTCTTAACAAAAAACGGATGGTCCACTTTTCCAGTGCTTCATTTAAGTACTTTTTAATATTTTTTATGCACTTGTAATGTTTTATCCTACGTCTTACTGTGACATATTTCAAAACCTTTGTATCAACTAATTAATTTCAATAAACAACAAAAAATGTAAGAATATATTGTACACTTTAATAGGAGTCTGGTAGACATCGTGGCACCAGGTATGTTACAAAATTATATGATACCAGTTGGCGGTTATGGTATTTCTCCAAGCCCGATTCCTCTTTCCGAATCAAAGACAAATGGAATGAAATGTCGAATTCTTCACAACCCGAAAATGTTCACCATATTCAAGATCCAAGTGACCAATCATAAGGACAACAGAAGGAAAATGGAGTGGCCAGTTCATCACCATGTGACTGTGGAGCACCTGAAATAACCACTAAGCATACAGTATTCTTGATTGTCTTTCAAGATCCTTCCCAGGTGAACTCGCAGGAGCTTAATCTTGATTCGTCAGAAACTGAGTAATACCTCAAAACTCTGGATGTTTTACTGTACCCAAATTATGTGTGTCATTGTTTTATGTAATACGGATAAATACCAGATGGCCATGCAGCCTCTTACTTCCTACTAATAAATGTCCTGCATGCACTAGTAATGAAGGGGATGCCTACTCGCCGGTTTACAAAGGAGCGTTACAGCGTCCGGTTGTTATCTCTTCGTGTTCTGTTGTAACTGCCTGCAGACGGTAGTACCCCTTTGAAAATCAATGATTAGATACCCCACCCATCACTGGAGCATGCGGGATACTTATAAGTAGAAGGTGTGGCGCTGGCGGGCCACCTGATATAAGGGTTGCTCAATTGAAACATAGGCAGATCTAGTAGCCCTGCAATGATCTGACGGGACAGCTAAAAGTTGGCAGTATCGTAAGGTTTGGGGCTCTTAGTAACAGGCCAGAACGTGATCAGTCTGAGAAATGCGTCTGCTAAGTGGAAAATATCCACACTTCTCGTTCTTCAGGTGAGTAACTCAATGTTGAAGACATCGTAGAAATATGAGCTACAAATTTTAGGTAAATATAATAAAGTACGAGAATTTATTACTTATTTATTCCTAATAATTACAATCCTGTTCGTAATCATCGTTATCTGATCGATTATGTTAGTTGTTTGACTTTTTCTACCACTAAGAGCGCTAATGTGAGTCAATGCATTGTTTCACTTAAGCCCTTATCAGTCTAACTCAAGCTAGCAAAGGAAGCGGATGTACTGAGTGGAGTATGCAGAACAATGGTTGGTGTGGATCAGTACCGAGCAGCGATAGGGAGATGGTCATGGAGAATGAAATGGAAAAATCCTGAGAATAGAGAGCACAAGAGTGATTTATGGAAGATAGGAGAGATGGTGCTAGTGGCTGTGCTAGTAACGACGTTGTTAGTTATTGGGAGCGTGGAACTTAATCCCGGCCCGAATGCTAATGGTAATATGAGCTGGAGAGACATGGAGGCTATTAAAGGAATAGTCAGAGAGGAGGTGAAGGATGTTTGCACAACAGACCAACTAAAGCTGATTTTCCAGAACCAGTCAAAGAAATTTGAAGAACTGGAGAGATGGATAAAGGACAAAACAGAAGAGGTAGCTGCAAAGATGGGAAATAATGAAGAAGAAATCAGGAAACTGTAAGAGAAAGTCAAGAATATGGAGGAAGAGGTGACGAAACTGAAGAAAGTAGAGGCGATCTGTGGTCACGAACGTGTAAGGAAATGTATTTTTATATACGGAGTGAATGAATAGGTAAAATAAGCGAAGATAAACTCATATACAAGGTGTTCGAAGTAATCCAGGCTAGGATGAAGATCAACTTTAGCGAAGTGGATACGAAAATGTTGAAAGGGTTGGAAAAGTGAGGGGGAACAGGCCTATCAGAGTGAAGTTGATATCAGCTCTGATAGCGGAAATTATAGTGAGAAATGCGAACAATCTTCAAGGCGAGAAATTATGGGTGAGAAGAGATATGGGGAGTGAAGGCAGTAAGTGCGTAAATACTTTAAGAGCTCATCTATTTCACTTAAGCCTTTATAACTACATTCGCTGTGGACATGGTTAAAAATAAAATAAACGCCTGACGGTATTGAACCAAGGAACGTATTGCAGAAAGAATGACGCAAATAAGTTAGTTTGGCAAAGATTTGAATAAAATAGAAAACGGGTAAAGAAACAAGCGATTTTAGCATGTTTTTTTCGAAACTGCATTTGGGCCGGAAGAAATTTATTGAAAGTTTTTTAGTTGGATAGAGATATCCAAGATGCACAATTTAAATTCTTTTCGGGCCCTTTAGCCTTTTAGCCCTTCAGCGTTTGGCAGAATCGAGGAAATTTCTTAATTTTTACGTTTTTGATAGTATGGGGGCCCATACATTGTCTGCAAAGACATGATTTCAACATTAAAAGTGAAGCTGCTTTCGCGTTTAACAGTTAAGTCCGAACTAATGCTACCGTGGCGTGTTTTGATTCTGTTACAAGGAGGGTGATTTTACTGGGTAACCTCTCACGAATTCTCCTTGTGCTCCACCGTAACGCAAGTCAACACTCTGCCAACACAACAGTGGACAGTCGGTGCTGCGTCTGCTGAGCTCTCTTGGATATCCTGTATTACAGCTGAGATATCTCCTCTTGTGGCAGTCATGTCTTTGGCTCGCTAAAGACCAAGTGTTTCGCCATCAAACAAGTGGTTGTAGAGGGGTCCTTTATTCAGGAGTGTATAGAGAAACTTCTTCAGCGTTGGTGTAGGGGCCTGATCGGTGAGGTGCTCTGTCTCTCTCTCTTACTCTCATCGGCAGGGCCAGGATTTCGATAACCTAAAAATGTTTATAAAATTACCTATAATATGACGACAAATATCCAGGAAAGTGGTTCAAAAACTTTTAAAATGACAAATTGTAAGTGAAATTTCATAGTCAATTTGCTAATAGGGTAGGTATAGCCTATATGTATGTTTTAAATATTATAATAAGCTTAATGGGCATACGTCAAGTCAACCTTTACGTTTCCCAGAGAACTTTGCTCCGTGTCTTCAGAAGAAAATCTCGAGTGTTCACGAGGAGGACTTCTCCGATTGGGGGTGTCTCTGCTGGAATATGGATATTTCCAAGAAGTAAGTTGTGAACAAAGTTTCCTTGGTCCCCAGGTTGACAACGCGTTGGGAAAATTCTCAAGTCTCCGTATTCATCCCCACTTAAATTTGGGATAATATCCAATACCACACGGTTAAATGCTTCAATATCCTCAAACATGTAAGAAAATGACTCAGAAAGTTTAAAAGAGTCTGGTTAATTCCATAAAATGATCAAATAATGACGTATAATTATATAAAATGACATAAAATTCAAAATGGCAAAATACGAAACAAAAAATGTATATAAATACAGTTGTAGGGGTCCGCTGTCTGTAATTTCGTTTGTTTTGCCAATTTTTCAGATATTTATCCGTTTTAGGTCAACTCAAGACCGAATCGGTGGTTTTAATTTTTGGTGTCTGTTTGTCTGTCTGTTTGTTCCACCATCACGGCGAAACGGCTGGATAGATCTCAAACAAACTTCGTATTTAGATTATACTCATCTTGAGAGAGGTTTCGATATGTATATCATATTAAAATCTCTGAATAGACGGGGGTGTATAGGAAAACCAGTACGGTTTTCCTCCATTTTCTCATACACTATTGATGTTATGTAAACTCCGTGGACCGTATGTGAAATGCACCTTCATTATAAACAACTTTCGTTATGTTCATAATTTACCTTACTCTTCGAATGACGGAGAAATTTACTCTCTTCTGCGGGTATCATGCTCTGCATTGAGTGACAGATAGACCGACAACGAACACACAGGTTACCATGGCAACGTCTCTGACTGCATGCCAGCAAGGAAGTAACGTATTGCCATTTTCCTCATCATGCTTTATAATTCGTGGTTGTTCCTTGGGTAGAAGGCAAGAGAGGCGTCAATCGGCCATTCTGCAGCATATTGGCGGAATATCGTTGGAGGTAATAACCGTCCTCGAATAGCTCAAGTAATAACACCATTAATCATCTTCTTATCTGCTTACCTAAGAATTCCTGCGCCTAAATTTCTCCTCTGTTACCGCTTTCTTACATCCATAACTCACACCACCATAATTTATTGAGGGGCATTTGATTTTCCAATACATTCACTTGGTATTTACATATTTGTCGTCATCCGGTTATCCTCAGTTATAATCCATTTTCTATTAAAGTCAGATTTCATGGATGTATTATTTTGCTTCCTTAATTACTCCATATGTATACGAGTGCTAATCCCGAAAGCTGGACACTCTTTTCTTTGAGGAAATATTCTAATCTATGCAAATGTATAGCATTTGGCTCCGGAAAATATCGAAATATGGATGCAATTTTAACGACGGTGCAGACCTTCCTTTCGGAATAATTGTTGGCTAAACCGTAAGTCGTATCACAAAAGATCGCTTTTCAATGTGGAGAGATCTGCAACTTTGGTCCTATGACATTTAGTCGTATCTCTATCCCTTATTCGTTAAATAGAGCTGTATTTCTTGAGTTCAAGTTAATGTTGTACTTTATACACGTGTATGTTATTGTTTGGCACACTTATAGGAAAGATGCAATCATTACATTGGGCAGGCACATTAACATGACCAGTGGCCATATGTTCGCAAACTTTTATGATTCCAGTATCAAAAAATAAAGTAGAATGTGAAAACTGTACCAATTTTCCCCCCATTCAATGAATAACTTAATTTAACCCATAAATATAGGAGATAGGGAAAATGTTACAAGAACAACCATGTAGAACACTCAACGAGTCATCTGATGGTGAAGTCCGTTTATAGGTGCAATTTAATATAGTCTTACTCACTGCATTTACAGTAATTTACGGAGAAATCCGTACACAATGTAGAATACCGTGGCGAGCACGGGTACATTTGCTAGTAACCTAATAAATTAGCATTTCTACATGGTTGGAACTATGATAAACATTTCTGTACAATTTAGCAATGTCTGTTGTGAACAAATTAAAATATGAAATGTTATCAAAATCCTATCCCTGGTCATCAGTATGATGTCTCATTTATAGAGTACGTGCTCTATAATACATACAGTGTATCTTCCTAGACAAATCTTGTTTAAGCTTAACAACCCCAATAAATAATAATAATAATAATAATAATAATAATAATAATAATAATAATAATAATAATAGTAATATTAACAATAATAATAATAATATTTTATTGCAGCCAATGGCCAAAATATATTTACATTAATACACAACATTAGTCATCTCTGCAGAAGGCTATCATCGATTCGCGCCGTCAAGTACAAATCATGGCATGATATCGTTCACAGCTCTTACCACAACGTTCACATACACAGTCCGTGTCTGGTTGATGGAATTTCTTTGTTTTACACAGCTTATAATTAAATCCGTGTATTGCAAAGCGTGTAATCAAGTGTCTGAGCTCATATCCTCCTGCTTGCCAGTCTTTGTAAACCATTGCGTCCGTCCAGTAAAATTCGCTCCATATGTCTCTCTTCTTTGCTCGTAATTTCTCTATGAACTGTAGATATGTTGGTGTAGTTGGTAGCGGTAGGTGACAACGGACATCTTCTACATAGAAAGGTTCGCGAGTTAACTCATATACAAGCCTTGAAGACACATAGTGCCTTTTTCAGAAACATAACTTTCACTTTTTATAATTGCTCGAACTGTTTCATTTTTAGATGCGGCCATACAATTTCTAATCCATAGGTGATCACTGGTGACACTTTGAGGTCAATAAATAAATACAACTCTGCTCAACAGTCAAATTTCCTCAATGCAATTGCACTAATTGGTGAATATTACTGTGAAGAATATAAAGCTCCCGACTGAGCATTAGGAAAGAAAACTGTGAATTCTCACAAAGTTGTTCTTTAGACGAACGAGAATTTCCTTCGGCTCAACGTGTTTAAAAATGAGAAACATTTGTTTTGACTGAACTTCTAAGTTCCATAAGAAGAATGTGCTCTATCTGAAACGATACAACAGACTGTGAGCTGCAAGGATAGAGGTAATGGAATATATTGCGCAGTTCAGTAAGGTCGAAAAATAACCTGGAGCTTCAAACAACCTAGCAGTATGAATACAAATATTTCAAACAAAACAGAAAGAAAGAAAAGCGTTAGTATAAAGCAAACTGTGCACAGGAGGCTTGAGGGTGTATTTCAGTGTATATAAAGAACTAAGGCCGATCAGGGTAGCAAATTATCGACTCCGTTCCGAGGCAGGCAAGTCCGTTAGAGACTCGCGATTAAACACAAGAGGCTTGCTCCTGTAAGGCCGTAAAGTAGATAAATAATTGAAGTAATGCACGCCTGAGTTCCGATGAGCATATGCCTGCAGGGTATATCGCATAATGAACAAATAATTACAAAAATTAATCACACATCCAATAAGAATACTCTTGGATTCCAGGAAAACAAAGGGATGTATTCCCTGGTTTCCCACTTACTCTAGGTAATTGGCGTGTAATTCAGAATTTGAAGAGGCGAAGTTGTTGAAATACCTCAGCACTGCTCTAAGTTCTGATTAATGTAATCTGGGCTCCAGAATGAATTACGGACGGAAAGTATATTAGAATCACGTCTAGAAAATATATACTGATCTATAAGTTAATAATAATAATTCCTGGCCTTTTCCCAATTTATTGTGGTTTTAGTCCAATTTTGGGACCGAATGAACTTTCGGACGTTAACCTTACGTAACATGAGTTAGTGATATGGTTGGTAATGTAGTGTGTTATATATAGATGAAAATAAGTATACTCAATTGAACACAAACACCATTTCCCAAACCCCCAGCCGGGAATCGAACTGGGCGCCCTCGGAATCGAAGATCGTCGCTGATTAACGTAACAGATCTGGTCGGTCATTCCCTGCGAGCTCGTGCGTGTTATGTGGCCATAGGAATTGATCTTCCTTTTCCGAATGGCGCCCGTTCACCTTTCCAAATGCAGGTGCAGTTCGTTGATATGTTATCTCCTGTGCTCACTGTTTTCGCAGGTCTCGTCTTGTTGTCTAAATTATTGTTATTAATGTTATCACATTTCTGGATCTTGCCTAAATGGTCAGCACAGCTGGATTCTGTTCAGAGGGACCCACGGTTGATTATGGGGAAAGGGACAGTGCTTTCAAGTATTATACATTCGTTTTCTGGCTCTGGGACAGGGTTTTTGTTTCCATTATAAAATCATCTTTTTGTTTACAAGTTGCTTTAGGTCGCACCGACACAGATAGGTCTTATGGCGACGATGGGACAGGAAAGGGTTTGTAGTGGGAAGGAGGCAGCCGTGGCCTTAATTCAAGTACAGTCCCAACATTTGCTGGTGTAGAAATGGAAAATAACGGAAAACCATCTTCAGGGCTTCTGACAGTAGGGTTCGAAGCCACTATCCCCCGAAGGCAAACCCACAACTGCGCGTCCCTAAACGCGTGGCCAACTCGCTCTGTCGTCTTAAAAGTCACCTATTAATGTACATCCAACTCACCAAAAAATAAACTGCAATGAATACATTCTTTCACATAGAGTATCCGGCCATAAAATAGGGCCTAATCCATACAAATTTTAATTTATAAATTTGGGGGAAAATACCCGCAAGAATGAGATTGTCTACGATCAGAGTTGTTTAGCCTGATCAGAGATTCTTGACTAGCCTCAAATATTATGGAATGTAGCCTACGTAAGTGAGATTTCCTCAACATAATTCAAAATATATTCCCAGATCGCATTAACAATCCCCACAGCTATTACGTAGTCTGTGTCTGGAAGTGTTATCGAATACGGGTTCCCTTCCGTTAGAAATTGATGCTTCTAGCTCCTTAATGCTAATACTTGCCTTTGGAAGGGAATCTGTACCTTAGCAACAGCAGGAGACTAGACACGAATACATCTCTTATAAGAGGTAGCCTGAAATAGAGATGACACAGTGAACTGAGCAGGTGCACTGTTGTATAGTGTTGCCTGTCACTAGAGTTATAAATCAGACAACAACAACAACAACAACAACAACAACATGAAGCGAAGCATACTTTCATCTTTACGTCGTTTTGCACGACCACTTAATAAACAATCTGCGAAATCAGTAAACGCTTTGCAGTTTGGAACGAATCGGAGACACACGCTTAAATAGACAATGAATGAAGTGCCGTTGGCTGATTCCTTGACTAATATTGATTACGATTTATATAAACTTTAGAAACTATTAAACAATATAATAATACATCAATAAATTATTAAATCTATATGTATACTATATGTAAAAAGGGATGTATGTGTGTAAATGACACATCTCCTCCTAAACCAGTGGAGCAATTTTAATCAAATTTTGAACACTTATTATTTGCCATCTGGAGACGAGCACTTTGGGAGTAAGCCACATCTAGCCCCCTGAGGGGTGGGGGGTGAGGGGGGACTGATATATATAAAATTAAACGAAAATAGTTTCGAATATATAGTTTTCGGGGCCGTCGAGGTGAATTGTACACTCCGGATTTTTAGTATAAGGAGACAAACCACGTGGGGGTAAGACAGCCCAGGAAACCTTAGGGGGGGCAATGGGGTCAGATATACAAATTAACGAAAATAGTGTCGAGTCCATACTTTTCGGGGTCGCTGAGATGAATAGTGACACTGCGGAATTTTAGTATCGGGAGACAAACCACGTGGGGGTAATACACCCCAGGAACTCTTAGGGGCGGAGGGGCGAGGGGGGGGGGGCGAAGGGCTGAGATATAAAAATCATCGAAGGTAGTGCCGAATCCATACTTTTTGCGGTCGCAGAGATGAATAATGGCACCCCGGTATTTTTTAAAGTTCAGCCCCCTTCGTGCTGGGTCGCAATGGGAGAGTAATATATAAAAATAAACGAAAATAATGTTGAATCCATAGTTGTAGGGATCACTGAGATGAATGGTGAGACCCCGGATATTTTATAAGTCCAAGTTCATCCCCCTTTCTGGTGGGGGTGAGGGGGATTCAGATTTAAAAATATTCGAAAATAGTGTCGAAGCCATAGTTTTCGGGGTCGCTGAGATGAATAGTAACATTCCGGATATGGCATAGAGGGTGAGAAAGGGTGAGAAAAGAAATTGTCAAAAATGCTCAAGATAATAGACGTGTGTATGTTCCAGTATAACTTTCAAGTGTGACTTACTACCTGGAACACATACTGTGGGAGTAAGACGCCCCTAGGTCCCCTACGGAAGCGGGTGAAATATAATCCATATTAATAAATAGAAGTCAGCTTGGTGCGATCTAGATATACTGTACTATATATACGTATATATAAATTAAGGTATAAACATGAAAACAGACGTGAATTAATGAGACCATTCTAGGCATCCTAGAAACTTAAAACTTGGTACCAGACAAACCGATGACTTCAGGATCCCTAGAAAAATGTAAAATTCTCAAAATTCTCTGAGGGGGACACGCTGGGAGTTTCTAATCTGCGTAAGAACACAGTCGGTGTTATTTATCCAGGACGATAACCTATAAGTTTCATGGGCTTTAAAGTTTCCTGAAAGGCCTAATTCTTAACCCCCTCCCCCATATCAAGATGGCAGCACAATCTCCCAGACGAGTTAGAAAATTGAAATTTGGAAAAATTATAGCTTTTAGTCTGTAACCGCAGGAAAACTTACGAGATGTTTAAACATTTCATTTTTTGCTCCCGGAAAATATCGAAATATGGAGGCAATTTGAATGACGGCGCAGACCTTCCTTTCGAGGTATTTGGTGGCTAAACGGCAAGTCGTATCACAAAACGGATGGCACAATCTGTCTTCAATTTGGAGTGATCTACAACTTTGGTCCTATGACTTTTTGTCGTATCTCTATCCCTTATGTTATATTTGGCTCTATTTCTGGATTACTTAAATTTTGCACTTTGTACACGTATAACTGATGGTTTGATTCACTTATAGGAGAGATGGGATCACCAAATTCTACGCGAATATTGACCCACCCAGCAAAATTCTATGTTTGAAGCTGTCACATAAGTATCTGACAAGTAATTCATTGTGTGAAAACCTTACACAAATCTCACCCTATTCAACGTTTCTAAAATAATCTTGCCTTTAAATAGATGAGATACGAGGAAATATCATTGGGCCAGCCATTTAGATCGCTAAATGAGGCCAGAGGCGTCTTTTCATACAATCCGTTTTTTCAATATGAATGCACCGTTTAGCAGCAGTTATTCTGTAAATGAAGGTGAACATGCATATACTTCCGTATGGCGATCTATATTTATCGATTTTTAGCGATCTAGAAGGTCTTACAGTCTGCTGTTGTAATCAGTACTCCCCACATCGACTTTAACTAGCAATAGGAATGGGGTCTTTCTCCAACGCCTGTGTACCGTACCATTGTAATGTATAATTCCCTTCTTGATTTGACTAGCAGAAGGCAAGGGAGCGTGCATTAAAAAAAAACTCTTTTACCTGATTCTCTTTATCATCAGGTATAGGTGCCCTCGGTTATAAACAAATTTACCCATCAAAATGTGACTGACGTTACGCATAGTGAATTGCGGCAGACAAGTGGACCTGTCGTTATCATCACAACTCTGCAACTCGCACTTTACATTGGAATCAACGTCTGCGGACCTCTCTATGCTTTTTCTCGGATAACGCCAAGAGACACCCAATTAAAAAATTCTTATTCGCATCATGTACAGAAATTTACTTCGATATCCTTCTACAATGTAGAATACCGTAGCGAAGCACGTGTACATTTGCAAGTAACAATAAATAAATGAGGAAATAATTAATTCGCTTTTAATTACATTTATCTGAATTCTACAATTATTTCACTAAAATATGGATTTATTTTAATTAAAGCTGTTTTCAGCTGCTCAACACATACTCGTTAGTGAATTGGGATATGCATTTTGACAAGATATGTCTCATTTATGATGGTTGTTGCTTAGGTAATTAAGTAGAAGATACATAGCGAAACTTCTTCGCTGAAAATGGTATTAAATTTATATGTTTAGCAAGTGAGAATTCGTCGCTGTTAGGACAAAAGTTAATATCACGCAATACTCTTCCTACCCATTATTTTTCTTAAGACTAGTCACGCCTCCCAGTCTCATATGGGTATGCAGCCAATAAGAACAATTTCGCGTAAAGAAAAATGAACCATAAGTACATGACGCTGTAGGAGTGCGTAAATAAGTCATGCAAACATACATACATACATACACCTATTTTCGGATATGACGCCACTACAATCATCATCACTACTAGAGTGACGTAACATCTTCTGGGAGGCTTGAGCCATCTGAAGGAAAATATTGGATAGGAAGAGCATTGGGAGATATGACCTTTTGCCCAAACAGGGACGAATTCTATGAATACGTCTACACCGAATTTAACGTGAAATGAATAATTGTGGACTTACATTATCTCGAGCTATGAATGCTGTCTCAGCGTTGCATCTGAAGAGTATTTACTAATAAGACACCATGCTTTCCTTTGCGAAAATCAAATGGCCATACTTGTAACTCCTGATCATGACCATCCATCAACAGCCATAAGCCATAGACTGCACGGTTGCAAGGTAATACTGTCTGACCACATAAATTTTCGGATCACCCCCAGCCACAAGGCATATAATGTTTAAAAGGAAGAGCCACATTTATTTTCTAGGTTTCATAATTAAATTTGCGACATGGCATTGGTTTCGTTGTCTTTGAATGTGTTATGACAATCCTTCGACTGGAATTGCAGTGCCATCTGCCTCTCACTTGTATTCAGGTTTGCGAATGATGGACTAATGTACACCGACCACCCGCTGTGCCAGCTCTTGTTTACGCGATGATGAAGAACCGCTCTTCACAAACCATTAAATATTCGTGCATATTTGACTTGCCTATCAACATTTTTATCATAGCTGTGGGACCTACAATTGTACAGTAAATGGGAAACTAATCACTGCGGTGATATTTTTCATTTGAATATTCCAACTTGTATTGCTCGAGATTCGTAATGCAGCCTGCTGTTTGAGAACCCAGGCGCCAAGAGTTTAAAGTCTGGCACCATTGTTAGGTGGTTCGAATCCCGTTAGTGGAAAAATATTTCGCCATCAGAATACTGGCGGAAAGCATAAAATAGATGGCGGTGTACACACTGTAATCACTTGATTACCTGCCAAAAGATTTGGTTCAATTAGAAAGATCGCCGCAGTGTCCATATGGAGTGAAGACATAATAAGACTTTTTGATGGTGATTCTTCCGTCGGATGGAGACGTTAAGCCTTGAGCAGCCCCTGTATTTTTCGACAGGAGTCATTACCATCCTCATCACTGCCCGAGTGACGTAACCTCAGATATTTGTTTGTTCCTTCCATTGATTACAGCATAGTAGTTCCATACCCAGTCCACGCCAAATGTAGTTATCTCTGTACTGACAGTAATAATCCGCCTTCACCATGTGAACTAATGCAGAGATTGATTAATTTCCGACAGAAAAATATTGCATACGACTGGTGTCTTAGTGGACGGTTCAGTGATTTAAATAAGATTAATTTTTATATTTTATTACCACATTACTGCATATACGCACCTCCTAAACCTTGCTTAGGAACATACAAAAAAACGTTACTGCATGATGCAAAGATGGATGATTTACGTGATGACGTGTCGAAATTATCTGTAGTTAAATGTTTAATTTAAAATCAGTAAAATCACCATAAAATTGAAATAAAATACTGTACACAACAGCCACTAAAGTGATCAGTAGAGCTCGCAAAGTTAGGCGGTAACAGATTAGAATGAAAAGTTACTGAAAGGAGTAACAAGGATAGTCTACCCTGCACAACGACTGTGCTATGAGGTTTGCATAAACTTTAGGAGTACGGCCCATCGGAAGGCCTAAAGTACATGTTACACTGGGTACATTACGGTTGGGCAGCCAAATCGCCACATTCTAATAATCTAGTTTGCATTCTAAACTATGTTTTGCTATTTGCTTTTTAACGTCGCACCGACAGAGATAGGTCGTATGGCGACGATGGATAGGAAAGGCCTTGGAGTAGGAATGAAGCGGCCATGGCCTTAATTAAAGTACAGTCCCGGCATTTGGCTGGTGTGAAAATGGGAAACCACGGAAAACCACCTTCAGGGCTGCCGACAGTGGGGTTCGAACCCACTATCTCCTTGATGCAAGCCCACAGCTGCGCGGTCCTACTCGCACGGCCAACTCGCCCCATTCTAACCTATTAATGGCTAAAATTCTGTGGTCTAGTGATAAGATTATGCAACTCGTTTCGGAATTCCGTCCGGAGGCTCGCTTGAAATTCACTCGTAACTTAAAATAAAAAATTCTGTGACTTTTGTGTAAATTACTACTCTATGGCCCGTTGTAATTTTCTGTTCAATGGGCGTTATTACTTGTAAATAAATAATCATGTTTCCCGGCACTTTTTTAAGACAAACAATCACATGTAAGAGATTTAACGGAAACAAGCTATCGTCTTTAATTCCTTCAATCTCTTGATCATATGTTTAGTTTATGGAAAGGAAGGCAATGAAATGTGAACTGCAACACCTCAGTTGAAATACATTTTAATATATTTCCAGTGCAATGTGTAGCAAGTAGGTATGAGACTATTTTTACGATGTAAATGTGCAAAGAACTGTGTGACTCCAACATGTGGTACATCTCTTTCCTTCAGCAGTCAAATCTATTTCCAGCGCTCTCCAGGTCTGACGTAAATGGCTGGTGCTGCGTAGCTCCAGGCACGGCCGCATCGGTCGAGTGGACCAAGAGGATGTCCAGAGCGCGGCTCAATGCGTCCTACCCCACCACCCCATCACCCTACTTACCCCTAAGCTCACAAAGTGCTCCAGTGACAACAACGAGGACAAGGGTAGGAAGATATCCAAAGAGAGCTCCATTTCTCACAGGGTGTTTGCTTTCATGAAATGTCAACAGTCGCTTAAAGTCGTGTGATAGCATAGGGTGTTCAGGAACGAACAGTAAAACGTGACTTCAATAGCTGGCAGAACAATAATTAGATAATGTAAGGTGTGCAAATAATAGCCTATAGTGTCTATTAGGAGATTAGTGGTTGCAATGCATTTAGGTTCCAGTTCACATATTTTAAGAATACATCCATACGTACACATAGAGGGCCCTACTCGCTACCGAATCCTCATGCATTTTATCGTTCAGTCAACAAGGGTCAGTGTTCAGAACTTAAGACGGTAAATTTTAACTGAGCAAAGCAGCAATTGTACGCATAATCCAGCTGTGAGCCAAATGAAGTAAATTCATGATATTCTTTCCCTCCTTGCCTTCCGGTTTTTCCAGAATATTTCCATCCTTTTACTATGTTCCCTCCTTTCTTCCTCCGTGCTGCGAGATTTAATTTTCTTCTTTCTCCTGAAACCCATCGAACGCTCAAAACTAACACTTCTTACTGAAAATAGCTCCATATAAAATCTCTCAGCCATTCCTTCTTTAGTTTCGATGGACCATCGGATAAGTTTATTGAGATTTTCATCGAAATGATCAATATTCTATTTGTTAATATGGTCATAAAAAGTAATGCTCATATCTAAGATACTGTCTGAATGCTTTACATGTTCACATTTAGTTCTCTACTTTTCCTTTCCTCCATTCCTTTTGTGATTTTCCAATGTACCCAGAATGTTTTTTAGTAATTTCCTTTCCTTCTTTTCTAATACAACAATTCCTCCCTTTTAATGTTGAAAAATTTCTTGGTAGAAAAAGTAGGGGTTTCCACACTACAAAAACCCTAAAATTAAGCTATTTCCTCAATTGTGCCGAACTACGAAGGGCTAAATGGCCAGGAAAGGTTTTTAATTTTCGTCTTGGATATCTCTATCAGACTAAAAACAAATTCCGAAAATCACTTCCGGTCTATGTGAAGTTCAGAAAAAGAGCCTAAAATCGCGTGTTTCTTTCCTCGATTTCTTTTTTATTCAAATCGTAACCAAATTAACTTATTTGCGTAATTATTTCTGTACTATGTTTCTTTGTTCAATATCCTCAGGTGTTTTTTTATTTTCTTTAAATGCCCACACCGAACGTAGTTATAAGAGCTTAAATGAAACTGCATTTACACACATTGGCGCTCGTAGTGCTGCTGAAGTAAAACAACACATTCACTCATATCAGCCCTCGTAGAGGTAGAAAAAGGCAAACTTCTAATCTAATCGACCGGATAACGATGATCAATAAAAGGATTGTAATATTTAGGAATAAATAAAGAATATATTCTCATACTTTTGTATACCTTATTTACCTAAAATTGTTAGCTCATATCCCTAGGATGTTTCCAATATAATTTACTTGTCTAAAGTGCTAGAACTGTGGATATTTTGGTTAGAACAAACATTTAACTACATAGAGGCACTCAAGCTTTATGACGGTGTTTTAATGATGAAGTTTTGCTTTCAATGACAATAGTTTTTGTTGTAAACTGATACGATAGTTCCCTTCTTTGTGATATCGTTTTGTTTCCTTCTTTACCAAGATAGTTAGGTTAAATTTTTTAGGTATTTAAATTTGTTTACATTCTTATATTTTTCACATTTTAAGACAGACATGCCAAACCATTGTAAGTATCGACGGAGGGCGAAACACCTTTGCTTGTGGTAATGGGTTGTAAGTGCCCCGCTTTACAACATAACAAATAGCTGATGTAGATGGTGCTTCTCCAAGTGAGCGAAAAGTGAATCACAATAGTGGTGCGAGACATACTGCATCTGTAACATACTTTGCCATTTTCGTGTTCTCGCTCCACGTTTTGGATATTGTAGCTAAGTTTTCTTTCTGTCGTGGTGAAGAAAGTGGTAGAGATGGATAACGATACGGGTCATTGTGCGAAACTTAATTCGTTACCCAAAGCAATACATATTGGCTATCATTAATGAAGGACAATACGAAGTCCCCCATGGGATCTAGTACTACTAGCAAGTAATTAAGAGCAAATAAACATACATCTTACAACGTTTTGAAGGAAAGTCAAACTTAAATATGACATAACTCAATGTTTCGTTAATTCAGTGAACGAACTCAAATTGCTAAGATTGCTGTATTAAAATAAAGGTAAAGGAGTAATCTTCGTGCCAACGGCCATAGCCGTGTTGAAACACCGGATCCCGTGAGATCTCCGAAGTTAAGCAACATTGGGCGTGGTCAGGAGTTGGATGGGTCGCCACGCGCTGTTGGTGGGGGTAAGGGAATGGAGGAGCGGAGAGGAACTGGCCACCCTACCACACGTAAACTCCGGCTCAGGAACACCTCTGCGGAGGTTCGGACCTGCCTTCGGGCAGAATAACCCTTACCTTACCTAGTAATCTTCGTGAAGTTCTACATCTTGTATTCAGTTTAAAACAAAGTTTCGTTTGTCCTTAAAAACTTAGAAGATAGCACTTAGATCGTTTTGGTTTGGCAGTCCGATTTCATGTTAATATATAGTGGAACATTTCTAATATTTGTCCTAAATTATGTCTTGTTCAAAACAAAATTAGCTCTGGTCTTTCTGATGAATCCTTCCGTTGCAGTACCTGTATTGTACAATAGAACATATGAATTTTTAATATTAGTGATAAAAGCCAACTAAGAAGTTCTTTTGGATGCACGCTTTCATTCGTAATACCTCTTGAGCTCTGCTATTAACTTTTTCTCCCTTTCTGTGAAAGAGGTTTGAGAGTTTTAACAAACTTTCGTAGAGGGGACCACGAGTGAATCAATTTACAAAATTTCGGGCGTTCTGAGACAACATTATCAGAAATCTCAGCGGAAGTTAAGTTATTCTTTCCTTATTTACTTCATTGACCAACATGTTTCCAGTCTTGTAAGTTATCATGAATAAGAGGATCTTCTTCGGAAGCCTTCCAATGTCCATTCTCTGAAGGTGCCCGTAAAATCTTCAGCCGCATAAGTCGTATGCTAGTGCTAGCGAAATAACTTGCAAACAATAATTTTATAACGCCATTTAAGACCAAGAAGAACCAATCTCTCTGATGGGAAAAAAATTATACTGAGTGGGTCCAGATAAGCTTACACACATCCTCTCTTTAAAATTGTACAAATTACTGATCATTATTTTCGACAACAGTAGGTTAATTCAACTTCGTAAAGCGAGGACGGATGGTTGCAAGTGCAGCACAAGTGTGGGGCACTCTAGAAAACCCACTTCACTCAGATGGTGGAACAAGAATCAGTCCTATTGTTAGCACCTCGTATTGTCATTCCGAGCACGAAGTCCTCGTGACCAGAACTTCAACAACTAGCTCTCTGTCTGCTACACTGGATCCCTGGTGACAAACGTCGGCCATCCAGCTTGCAAACATGACAAGAGAATCACAATCTCAGAAAAGCTTGACTGTTTTAAGAATATTTCTGACAAAACGTTTTCTCCTGCACCCGTGTTTTCCAAACCTTTTTAGTTTCTTGGAAAGCTATATATATTTTACTAAACCTTAAGAAACTCCGGCTGTCCAGTACATATATATTTTAGTATATGGTAAGGTATAAAGTAACGTTAATTTTTTTTATTGACTTACCATATATGGCGTGGCTCAGATCATGAAGCCTTTTGTTATGCCAGGCCATCTTATGTATGCTAAGTTGTATAGAATACAGAGTCTGAAGTTCCCTACTTACCTAAAATGAATTATGAAATGAAAATTAAATAATAGTTATGAAAGAAACGTAAAATTTTGACCGCTAATATGAGAAAACATTACTATAATATTTGCTTAAGCCTGTGTACCATTTACATTTCTTTTTAAATATATTTTTACTATGTCTCTCATTACATACGGAAGTGTTGTTAACGAGACGAGACAATTTGTAATTAAAATATATTCAGTAAAATATTGAGTACTCTTCATAGAAATATCTTCACATTAATTTTACACATTTCGTAATATAATAAGGTTTTGACCTATGGTCTGTCCACCATTCAATACGACTTCAAGTCTAAACCGTTGGGCACAATTTTATAAATGTTTGCAGAAACATTCTCAAATTACTAAATAAGATTCATTTCAGAGTACTGAACCCCAATTTATATTATTTGAAAATAATTCGCAAAATATGATGGAATAGGTGAACACACACACCTTTGCTGTCAATACCTAGTGTTTACAGTGCACTATGTCTTCTGGTGCGGGCTAGAATAAATTTGTTACTTTCATTGACCTGCCACAGTCTCATCCTTGACTTTGACATCAGAAAGTGACCTAGGTATGAGTGCTGCTAGTAACACTATATTTTATGCAGCCAGTCCTTGTTATGAATGGTGCAAAAATATTGCTGAAAGCAACTTCTGGCTCAGCGAGAAAAGTAACGGGAAACTACCTCACTCGTCATTTCCCAAGTACACCACTTCAGTGAAGCCTGGGCCACCTATGACGCCTAATGGTGGAGCTGTTGACGTCCAAACGAAAACCCTGGATGAGCACTCAACAAACAAACAAGCAAACAAACAAACATACATACATACAGGTGAACAATAGTTTGTTTCTCACTCAATCACGGCTAGATTAGAGAATCAATTGAGCTGACATTTCGAATTATTATATATCAGGTACGCAGTTCCATTAGAAGTCTCTTCTCATTAACATTCTCAGAATGTCAACCATTAATTTGTAGGTATTTTCCGAGCTTTCACTTGTTCATTCAATTAAAAAGGACAATAATGGGTGTACTGGGGTTAAACCTTCTCCGGTCAGTTAAACTGCGCGCCTTCTATAAGACCATCTAGTAATCTAACTTGAACTGATGTAGTACTAAATACTTTGATTTTGAACTGTTAGATGTCTCTACTACAGGTTTAGTTGACCCATATTGCGGGATAAACTATAATTATTCCATGAAGAAATTTGTAATTTTGAGGTTAATCAACTTGGTTCTTAGGATTGATGTTTTTTAATGTATGCAAGTTGCACATACTTTTGCTGGTTCCTTCTCCAATATCATTCAAACTAACAGAATTTTGTAAATATTATCTCTAGCCAATTATAATCGGTGGGTGGGGGTGCTCAGGAATTCAGCCTATCAGTGAAGAGTTCTGGAATCTTCCCCTCAAAAATACTGTAAAAGCTGGGGATTTTAGAGCGTACTTGCTATGAGCAGGGAGGTCCTGTTGAAGTTCCTCTTCTGGAGAAGTTTTTGTTTTCTATTGACGCTCTCAAGCCGGTCATAAGCCACACTCATATTTAGCAACAACGCCTCGTAAATCCATTGGAAGTCTCCCGCTAAGTGTTCTGATTGGCTAACTTCAGCAGCTGATAGAAGGACAATGGCAGGAGATATCGACGTATTCTTTTCAAATTATTTGTCAGTATACCCGTTATACACGTTATTTACGTCCACCCTACGTAGTTAAAAGAAAGACCAGACAATTTTTTCAAGGTAGGGCTGTACTGAAGTTTAAACGTTTATCTTTTATTCTAATTAGAAAGGATAATCAGCATAGCTTTTTTCCATTTACATTTCCACTTTCATATTGTGGGGGGGAATTATCAAGATTTTATTAAACAATGGTGAATGTTGACCAAATTTTGGACTTCAGTTGGATAGCGCATCTACATAATACAATGGCCGGCTGGCACGCTCGTACCGAACTACTACAACAACTACTCAAAATTTCATTCCTCCCCTTATGAAGGAGGCAGGTCTCTTAGGCGATTATGCCGTCCCTCAGGCCAGAAGATTAGGTGAAGATGAGAGGGTTGGCGGACGTGGCCTATACTACCAATATCCGGGAGATAGTGGGTTCGAATCCCACTGTCGGCAGCCCTGAAGATGGTTTCTCATATTCACACCAGGCAAATGCTGGGGCTGTACCTTAATTAAGTCCACGGCCGCTTCCTTCCCATTCCTAGGCCTTTCCTATCCCATCGTCGCCATAAGACCTATCTGTCTCGGTGCGACGTAAAGCAAAATAGCAAAAATATATACTACCAACTGTATCGCTGGTCTGGCCCAGCACCTCTCCGCCTCCCGAATGCAGAGGCGTAGAGCCGTGGCCATTGCTTCTCTCCTCAGTTGGTTGGTCGGAGTTAGGGTTGCCACGTATCCTCATTTATCTGGGATTTCGCGTATTTGAAGGTCTGAAGTACTGTCCCGTTTTAGCAGCTTATTTAAGCAACTAATTTCTACCGTGGTTCAAATTAACTATTTACTGTAGCATTTAACGATCCTGTCTTTCAGTTCATTGTTTTTCATCTAGCGTTTCTGCACTATGATCGAAACCTATCCTAGGCGAGCGAGTGAAACGCCGGCCTGGAGCCCAAGCGTGGGACTCCCGGGAGCAAGATTCAGATATATCTGGTTTGTCAACGCAATTCTTATCGAAATCCTGCACTGTTTAATTTTCAAATTATTTTAGCAATAATGTTACAGCTGGAAGTTTGTGTTATGCTGTTGTCGAGTGAGAGTGTTTATGCTAGTCTTGTTAAAACGTGCAATTAGGGAAGATTCAACATTACTGAAAATAGATAAAATTGAATAAAAATACGCGTTTTAAACTTTTTATGTAGAAAATGAAACAGCAAAATACTGTAATAACATTTCTGCCTACAATGTAATTATAACTAGTACTGTAAATTACATCTTAGTGTTTTCTTGAAATAATGTCGTTACCTCGTGTTGACATGACTTGTCCCTTATTGGAATTTATAAAACCTGGTAACCTGAGTCGGAGTGCAAAGGTAACGTACCACGGACCAGCCGTGGCCACTTGTAGGCCGGAGCCTACGCTGCAACCACCGACGGGCTGTCAAATGATAAGCACAATTCAGTGCTGACGTACTTGGAGAGAAATATATCTCCACTTGTTAAGTATGCTTTTCTGGATTCGCGTAACCTACAATATGGCTCCCGATTGAGGTAATTTTACAACGAGGAAAACAAAGAACACTCCTCGACTTCCTAGCCACTCTGTCATAGCAGCTTCCTCAGCTAAAAGTCTGAAATCCAGACATCCTTCTTGGCGTACTGGAAATAATCTTCCGGACAGCTCTTTCTATTTATCCGAAGCCTGGAAAGAACAATGACAGCAGCAATCGTCGTTACCTCACCATCACGTCACCAATAATTCCTGAGGCTGCAGAGATGGATTTCTTCTTCCGAGATGACGGTGGCGGTCGCTAAACAGTATTCAGACTAGCCAAATTAGGCGGAGAGCTACCCTATTCAAAGAGGAATGGAAGACATCACCACAATTTGATTGCGGACCATATTGCACTTCAGTGTCCTTTATGTCGTCACAGAGGCTCAATAGAGGACTCACACAGTGGCTCGATCGAAGGTCTTCTCTGACTCTCCAACATTGATATGGAAATTTGGTGATTATTCTACGTATTTAGGGCTCGGATTTTTAGGCAGTTATTGGTAGGAATGCAAACCAATTTGGCTATTCGGAAACATCATTCAGACCGTTCTCCCGAAATGTACCGAGCGTAATATAAAGTGCAGGGGTTCTGATAGGCCGTACCCCTAACGACTATGCAAATCGCAAAGCAGGACCATTGTGCAGTTGGAGAACACTTGTTACTCGCCTCAGTAATATTGCATTCTAACATAATTATAACAGCCTAAAAAATCGGTCTTTGTACGTGTTCATAATACGCGAAGTAAATAATCAATGTACACTTCTGGATAAAAAACAGAGAAAAGAAAATTAGCTGGAAATTTTGAAGTCCTCCTAATAGCAATAATAAATTCATCTTATGGTATTTTAAGACGTAGTATAAAGCATTGCAAATTCTTAAGTTGCATGTGCATTTGTGTAAGATGATGTTTTGCATTTAGAATGATATCTAGTAGTATTGTTGTAATATTATATGTCCACGGAGTTTCTTGTTATGTTGTTGTTGTAATAGCTTAAAATTTTGAAATAAGTTACTTAAGGTTCGCGTGAATTTTTATATGACGGTGTTGTAATGTTAATCCAGTTGTAAGCTGAAGCTGTAGTATAGTAAGCCGTAGTGTTAAGCACTGGAATTACTTAAGTTGTGTGTGAATTTGTATGTGATGATGCTGGATTTAGAATGTTGAACTAGTAGTATATCTTGTAGTATTTTCCTTCCATGGAATTGCTTGTTGTGCTTTTATCGTTGTTGTTGTTGTTGTTGTTGTTGTTGTTGCTGTTGTTGTTGTTGTTGTTGTTGTTGTTGTTGTTGTTGTTGTTGTTGTTGTTGTTGTTGTTGTTGTTGTTGTTGTTGTTGTTGTTGTTGTTGTTGTTGTTGTTGTTGTTGTTGTTGTTGTTGTTGTTGTTTGGTAATTACGTTTAAAATTTACTTTTAATCACACTTCTGTAAGTGATCATTACCACCGGAATATTTCCGAATTGAGATGTATTTTTAATAATAATAATAAGATACTCAATTATAAAACACATTGAACAAATGAAATATTATTACTGCTCCCTGGCTTATTCATTGATGGAAACTATTCTTTCGTTACAATCTTTCAAGTGTTATGTATTTCACGTTCCACAGTTTAAATTTGTAAGTATCATCAATCATATGTTATCCAGTGTGCATCCATGTCCTTCCATGGAAACCATGGACGACAAAACTCATGTTAAAGTGTATTAGCTGGAAGGCGGAGTTTATGAACTTTACGAAGTCTGACCAAAACCACGACATCTCATAGACAGATCATCGAACTAATCTGTCACAGAGAAAGGAAAAGTAGATGCCTTTACTGGTTTCTATTCAAATAATTTATCTGCGCCGATAATATGACAATCCATACCAACCAAAATTGCTACAATATACGGATCCAGATCTAACTCCCAACCGTCTCTTCAATATGAATTATAGGTTATGAGCTGCAACACGAAGCTGTATTCCCTGATTTAATAATAGTTGGGTTTTCTGTTTTGTACCCAGAGAAAATGAAATTCCACAGCCTGCTTCCAGTCATTTGACTGCGTCGGGAAAGGAAAAAAAGAAGCACCCATCTAGCGGCTAGGATAGGATTTTTGCCGGCTGGAAAAGCCTGTCGCAGTCCTCTGGGACAATAACTAGTGACTGAGAGATGAAACGAAATGATTTTGGAGACTGTTTGTAGAATGAAAGATGACAGGGAAAACCAGAGACACCAGATAAAACCGCTCCTACCTTCACTCTGTCCAGCACAAATCTCACATGGAGTGACCGGGATTTGAACCACGGAACCTAACGGCGGTAGGCCACCAAATTGCCGTCTGAGCCTTAAAGGCTCTAACTTGTCCCCTGTACAGGAGAAAATTTAAGGACGAAATCACGACAAAATTGGAATTGGTATCAACACTTAACCGCAAATAAAAAACAAGGAAGTACATAGGTTTACGAGCTCAGTAATACCATTTAAGGCTGGTCCCTTAGTTTAGTGATAGCGAGTTTCTTGTCTTAACCGGAGGTTGCGGGTTCGTTTTCAGGCCAAGTCAGTGGTTCTTATCTTGATGTGAGGCTTCTTTTGAGGTCAACTCAGGCTACGTCGAACACCTGAAGAGGTGACAGTGAGAAGGTGATCTTGGTCGGGAAAATCAAGATTAACGTTGTCATGCGTCACTTCGTAATCGACAGGCTTGAGGGATGAGCAGCAGCGGTCACTTGCTAGGCCAAGGCTGTCAGTGCTGTAACACTATGCGGAACTTTCTTTTGATTCATAGTATATTTAATATAACAAAAACAAAAAGTGTTATCTTAAAACTTACTGAAGCCGGTAACAAGTGTAGTCTACCCTACACAATTGTTATGTACATTGCATAAACTTCAGGGGTACGTACCATCAGAACCCCTAGATTTATGTTACTCCTACTACATAACGGAAGACCATGCTAAACTCTCCGTCTCCATTGCTGAATGGTTAGCGTGCTGGCCTTTGGTTCAAGAGGCCCTCCGGGTTCGATTCCCGGCCGGGTTGGAGATTGTGACTTTAACTGATTATATCCGCTGCCTCGGAGACTGGATGTGTGTGTCATTCTGAAGCAGAAAATGAAAAGAAAACGAGGACAGAATGAGAATGTTAGTACAAATTTTGAAAAGTCTAAAATGCGATACTTCTAATAACCAAATTACGTTTCCGCAGTCGAACCTATTACTACATAAAAGTCCGGATTTTAGCCATTTTACCTCATCCATTATATCTACATAGAAAGGATCATGGGGATTTCACAAAAGCGGGCAATAACTGGAAATATCGGAGAGCTAGTAACCATAATGACAAAAGCATGTTCTAATCCCCTATTTTGTATCAACAACAAAAGCACTGAGGTTCACTGTTCATGTTCATTGAGCCGCAGTACCTGTCATATCCAATAAGTGAAGCATGGACCACTCAGCTGGGAGATGCGCTGTTAATTTACTCTGGAATTCGAAGCCAGACGGTTTTCTGATTAATATCATGGTAATTATTGGAATCCTCAGTGGATTTGAAGACATAAAGCATAATAACTCCACAATTGTTCTCCCCCCCCCCCACGTACCTGATGAATATTGTCACAGGGAATAATTACTAGCAGCGGATTTATGTTTCTTCACGTTATAGCAAACCACAACCCTGAGGTGCGAATTCCTTCTCGTATCGCAATTAACACTTGTTAGCCAACGAATACAAAGTATTGGAAATACTTGTTGTTTTGATCACTATTCCATACATCCGTTTGATACAGTGCTCCATGTCACCCTATTTTCATGTATACGCAACTACTACAGCCTACATCAACTCTAAACCGTTTTTCATATTCATGCATTGATGTACCTCTACGCTTCTTACCACCTAAAATTCTCTTAAAAACAAACTCAGCAAATACAGGGTGGCTTAAGGTGTGTTCTATCATTCTACGAGCCCTTCTTCTGGTCAAATTTTGAAATATCGTTCTCTTCTCAACAATTCGATTCAGCATATCTTTATTTTGAATCGATCTACCCATATCATCCTCAGTACTATTCTCCCCAATGTCCACCTTACTTTGAAACAATGTATCTGGTCATCCCCTGGTATTTTTTGAATAATCGCACTCAATACGTGTACAGTATCAATGTAGAATACCGTAGCGAAGCACGGGTACATTTTCTATTATTATGTAAAATAAAATGTCCTGACTGATTCATCAGCGCTGAAACAAAACTACTGAACATAACGGAATGAAATTTCTGGGATACATTTATAATACAGTGTAGGTCGTCTCTAAGAAAGGATTCTTCGTTGTTCCGTGGCTAAGTGGGGGGGGGGGAAGATTGAATTGTTTAAATGATTATAGTATCTCTAAAACTTTACAGCTTACAGACGTAAAAATTGCTATTTGGAATCTCCTTCAAAAAAAGAAACACGTATTTTTTTCCGAAAATCCACCCAAAGGGGTGAAAACAAGTGAAAAACTGGTTGAATTATTTTAATGGGGATACTTATATCTTAAAAACTGAAGATGTTACAGGAGTGAAAATTAGTACTTGGAATCTCCTTTGAAAATCAAGAAATGCGTACAATAAATATACGCTTAAAGGAGAAGGTGGACGGGTGAACAACAGTGAAAAGGGAGAGTACGATTAAAATGAGTATATCTAAAGTATATCTCAAAAACATTAACATTTTACAGACGTGAACATTGGTACTGCGAATCTCCTGTAACAATAAATAAACGCGTTTTTTTTTTCTGGAAGTCCACGTAAGGAGGGAGTGAAAAGTATTGAAAAGGGGTTGAATTTTTTTTATGTGGATACTTATGGCTCAAAGTTTGAAGATGTTACATGCGTGCAAATTGGTATTTTGTATCTCCTAGACAGTCACCAGATCAGAACGCACGGTTTATTTTCCTGCACGTTTCGTCCAATTTTCACGTTTGCCAAGCCGCAGTTAACAGCTAGCATTATATACTTTGGAATTCAAGAAAACTCGCTCTATTCAGAGAAGTGACGAAAACAAATGTGAACTTCTGAATACTTACAGATCATAGTACCCTTAACTGAGGTGAGATCATCAGACATGTATTATGCACACAAGTATATCAAGCTTTTAAGCACGCCGTTTGAGACCTATATCACTTGAGAAA
Source organism: Anabrus simplex (assembly GCF_040414725.1). Lineage (NCBI taxonomy): Eukaryota > Metazoa > Arthropoda > Insecta > Orthoptera > Tettigoniidae > Anabrus > Anabrus simplex. The sequence continues at coordinate 48,193,081 of NC_090270.1, forward strand.
TGATTACCGTCCAGGAGCTCTCATACCTTGAGATTCGACGAGGAACAGGAGGAATCAACATCAGAGTTACATGATCACATGGCTACATATCATCCACACTATAGTTAAAACAAACGAGGTGGTGGTGATAACTGTTCTAAAAGGAACTAGAACGTTTTTTGTACTTTACGAAAGCCACACAGGAACACGTAAGAAGCGGAAATGCAGACTAACTTGCCAGTTCATAACTGAAAACTCTCTGGCTCGATGGTACTGTCTCACTATCTTCCCTCATTGACGAGGGAAACTAGATGACACAGAAAACTTTCTTTGGGATATTCTCCGCTGTTATTTGGATAGGAAACAACTCGAGAAATTATGTTTTCTCGTGACTCCACTCTGTTAAAATGTGCAGAAAAACTAACCATGTCGGGATACGATAGGAGAGCGCTGGTTTTCTGACTTTAAAGTGACAGGTTTCTATCTCGACGCAGTCTGGTTTTTATTTATTTATTTATTTATTTGTACTTCCTATAAAAATAGGCTGCCCAAATCTGACAAAGTATACCATGACACTTGAATATTGAATGTACGTGAAACATTGAAGAGTTTACTGGTGTTAGTCCTTCTCGTATGCGGTATGAGGTAATTTCTAGCAATTTTGGCGGAGCCTTTAATAGCCAAGACGGCTAAATCGCAGTGCAAATTCTAGAGAATGCCCACACTTTTGAAAAACTCAACTAAGAATTTTGATATGGTTCCTCTTCCCCCGATGAAAAGTCCTATAACCCTTAAGAAAGGAGATATTGTATGATTCTTTGAAATAGCTGACGGTTGGTTCATAGATGGCTCGCTTCTCCGCGTCTATCTCTGCTGGCTGACTTGTATCGACCGCACATCTAATGGTGGGGTCCAGAATATATGCAAAGTATTTTTCTCGGCCAATTGTGATTATATCTATTCTCCGGTTACTGCCACCGTCAGCAACACATAGCACCTCTTCATGTGCCTCATAAACTTTCTGAGAGAATGCTGCTGCAATTCTAGATCTTGTTTTGTTGTGCCTAACATCCCTATGCAAGCACCCCCCCCCCCCGCCACCGCATGGTCATGAGCTAGGATATCAGGCTCACTGCAGTGTCTGCAGTAGACTCCATTTCGGCTACGTCCACGGAGGGCCTTAGAGGAACCACGTTGTATTGCCTTTTCAGCGCGCCTTTCCACTCAGATCCGTAGAGTCCATTTAGGGTGTCGATCTATCGGTTAGCCTGTGTGTATTCCTGATAGAGGTCGGTTCCCTTACCCTGAATTTTTAATCAACACTATTTGCTTGCTACTTTTTCCATAGCATTTGTCTTAACTTCTTTCTTAAGTCATGTCTCTCAACGTACAGTTTCTTTCTTCCACCAGATTTCCGCAATGATGTTACGTACTCATTACCAACCTTCTCCATGTATTTATACGGGCACAAAGAACAACTCCAATGGGACAAAATATCCGGCACATCGACGCCTTCCTTTGTACGACAAAATAATTTCAAAAACCAATAAATCAGAAAAGGTAAGAACAATTTACCTAGCGGCATCATTCGTGCGATATTTGTACTTCTGGTATATCTCATCGAGTAACATAGGAGTGCTGGTACAACAAGGCTGGGAATAAGCCTCTACCTCACAAAATCCTAATTTCGACCTAGATTAGAAATATCAATTCGTAATAAATGTATAACTCGCTCCGCTGTATGCGTCAATATGACGAAATCCGTGGTTCGTATTAGTGTTCACTCGACGGCTGGAATCCAGAGTGCTATGTCGCATTACTGAAACCTGTGTAAATTATTTAGTCGAAAGTAATGCTCCTTGTATTATTACATTAAATGTTGTGGTTAGACAGTACCAGACTGTCCAGTTGTGGTTGAATGATATTGTTACATCCAAAAATTATCACTGCTATTGTTGAATTGTTCCTAAGATACAGGTGCAATCTCGAACATGCATATTACTTGGAACATATACCCCATTTCGACTATTTACAATTAAAATTTAATTTCGTGTGGCTATTTCTAGCCGAGTGCAGCTCTTGTAAGGCAGACCCTCAGATGAGGGCGGGCGGCATCTGCCATGTGTAGGTAACTGCGTGTTATTGTGGTGAAAGTTAGTGTTATATGTGGTGTGTGAGTTGCAGGGATGTTGGGGACAACACAAACACCCAGCCCCCAGGCCATTGGAATTAAGCAATGAGGGTTAAAATCCCCGACCCGGCCAGGAATCGAACCCAGGACCCTCTGAACCGAAGGGCAGTACGCTGACCATTCAGCCAACGAGTCGGACTATTTACAGTTATTAACTACTTTAAGATGCTGCTTGGAACTGATAGCGGCGTTAACATAAGGCAGAAAGCCTGAGTGAGAAATAACGTTTGAATTTGATGGTTCATATATATAGGGTGGCGTAATGTGAATTATCGGTGTTTTCTGACTTATGAGTAGGTATGGTTACTCACTTCTATTTCTCTTTAAACTGTAGTCACCAATAATTTTGTTTATTTAATGGGGAAATTCTCACTTATCTACTATCTTCCTCTGTGAGGCCTTGGGTGTCTTTCATTTTCATGCCCTCCGTGGGCCTCTACCTTATTTTTCTGATACCTTCATTCTACGAAGTGTCCCGCCCCTTCCATATTTCCTCTCATTGGTGTTAATAAAGGATGGTTCCCAAGTTATGCTTCCTCTTAAAACAGTAATCACCGAACTCGATAGCTGCAGTCGCTTAAGTGCGGCCAGTATCCAGTATTCGGGAGAAAGTAGGTTCGAACCCCACTCACGGCAGCCCTGAAAATGGTTTTCCGTGGTTTCCCATTTTCACACCAGGCAAATGCTGGGGCTGTACCTTAATTAAGGCCACGGCCGCTTCCATCCCACTCCTAGCCTTTTCCTGTCCCATCGTTGCCGTAAGACCTATCTGTGTCGGTGCGACGTAAAACAACTAGAAAAAAAACAGTAATCACTAATCACCACTATCATCACTATTGAACAATGAATTAGTAGTAGTAGACGTAATGATAACCGCTGGGTTCCATGGTTCAAATTCCGGTCATTCCATGTGAGATCAATAATAATGTTATTGGCTTTACGTCCCACTAACAACTTTTACGGTTTTTGAGACTCCGAGGTACCGGAATTTAGTCCCGTAGGAGTTCTTTTACGTGCCAGTAAATCTATCGACATGAGGTTGACGTCTTTTGAGCACCTTCAAATACCACCGAGCTGAGCCTGGATCGAACCTGCCAAGTTGGGGTCAGAAGGCCAGCGCCTCAACCGTCTGAGGTTCTCAGACCGGCCATGTGAGGTTATGCTGGACAAAGCGGAGGCGGGGCAGGTTTTCCACCGAGTACTCCGGTTTTTCCTGTCATCTTTCATTCCATCAACACTCCATTACCATTTCATTTTATCTGTCATTCAATAATCATCGCCCCAGAAGAGTGCGACAGGCTTCGGCAGCCGGCAGGATTCCTATCCTCGCCGCTGGATGGGGGCTTCATTCATTCCATTATTGACCTGGTTAAATGACTGGAAACAGGCAGTGTATTTTCATTTTTCAGTAGTAGTTATACGAGATGCTGGAGTGCCAGCAGGTTGACCCAAAAATGTACTTTAACACGCCAATAAATCAATGGACACGAGTCTTTCATAATTAAGTACATTTGAATGCCGACCAGTTTCAGCGAGGTGTGATGTGCGATTCCACTCGTTTGAGCACAAAAGGTGAGCACTTAGCCAATTCAATTTTTAAAGTGGCTCCGGAAATGTAATGATTGTTAAGTGGGAGTGGCAGTGGTGCCGCCTATAAAAATAACTATGTGAAATACACTTTTGTTGCGGGAACGTACACATCTTATATACCATTCGATCCAGGAGGACTCTCTCTATTCAGTGAAGTGCATTTGATGACTTATATGTCATCATACCCTTAACTGAACATAAAACGTCAGACATATCTTATGCATACAAGCATATGAAGCTATTAAACACGCCGTTTGGGACCGGAAGCACTTGAAAAATAATTACTGTGTAGTAGCGTTTTATGAGCTTATTAATACAACTTAAGAATTTGACAACAGAATGTCCATATATTTAACGGATCATAAGATATTTGAGCTGGACAATTTAGCTGCCTATACAATGAGACAAGAACATAATATTAATGAAATGTTTATTTTCTGCACATTCTACGTTACATTCACCTTTTCGGATAAATCTTTATGTTTTTATGTGCTACATATTGCAGAAAACATTCACATTTTATGATTCATACAACGCCCAGATCCCCATCTGGGATGGTTAGCTGTTGTGAGTGAGGGGGCCCCAACCACGCCGCCAACTCAGCGTGGCGATCAACCACAAGAAGAGATTCACCAACCAGTCGAGACATACGACTCGTAGCTCTGGCACGAGGCAACGAATTATCTCTGGAAAGAAGAGAGTATTCATGCAGTACAATATTGCACGCCATGATACGTCTCCCTCAGTCGAGATAATATCATTGGTTCGTGTCAGAACTCGGATCGGCCTTCGGGCCAGAGCTCACCTAAACAGCTAAGGAATCCTCTGCACCCGAGTTCTCGGCTCGTTGATGGATCTCATTATCGCCTCCGCTAGCGACATTATTGGACGTGAATCTTATATGTAGTGAGTGCGGACCGCACAGGGAACAAGTCGCCACTGAAAAGCGTCACACATAATATGGCGATTACAAAAGTGGGAAACAAACGTAAGCCACAGCGAAGGAATTGTGTGTATCATACTGAACGGTTTCTAAAATGTAGAAGGGCATAGAGAAAATAAGTCTCTTTTCGAAGAAAATTCTCTAAAAGTCAAGCGTGCCAGATTATCTGAGCACAAAGATATTGAAGAATATTTACTTGTATGTTTTAAGCAGCAAAGAACTTACAAAATGCTGATCAATGGACCTACTCTTCCAGTGAAAGGCAATGAAATTCCTCGCCCTCCTTCTTTACAAATACTCCACTATCGATACAATACTTATTTTAGAGACATTTTTTGAAGTTTCAATTTAATTTTGTTAATTAACCATGTACGTGTGCAGACAAAATTTGCAGATATGACATTTTTAGAAAAAACTTTCACCAATAACGACCGTTGATTTGCAGTCTGTTGGGAGTCGCCAAATCATATTGGCGTCCTGGAATCGGAGTGGCTAGCTATCCGAACTCCCAACAAACTGAGAGCAATTAAGAAAACAACTACATTGCGGTGGTCCTCTTTCCGGCCTTCACGGAGAGAGGCCATGGTATTTTGAAAGATGAGAATAGGTCAGGGACGATCTACGTACTCTTATCTACTAAAGAGTGAAGACCCCCCAGTGTGTATTCTTGTGGTGCCGGCTTCACCTGAATGAACTGAATTATGTTACGTTTAAATAATTCCGTAATTTTACGTATGGCTCTAATATTAGAACGCTCAGATTACCTCTGTAAATAAATGAAGGTCTTGAATAAACGGTAGAACCCTTCTCTGTGTCTCCTTCAGTTTGAACTCTTGGGCGAGTTGATAATTACACTGCTATTTGAGGAGTATTTTGACTCTGTTTGCTTAACAAGCCAATTACATTCACTTTACTAAGAACGACGTCTGCGACGTTCCGTCTCAGGCACAATTCTGTTCTACTAAACAGAAAAACGTTGCACTTATACCACGACGTGCTCTCAATAACTGTTTATATTTACAGTCATAACTCGTTTCCTTCAGCTTCAGTTCATGAGGTCTGTAATAAAGAAAGCATCAACGTAATGGAATGTTCGTGTTATGATTATGTTCAAATAAACAAATATATTAACCACGCTCCATCGGCTCCGTTGTTAAGTGAATAAAGTTTTGGTTTTCAAGCCTTGAAGGACCGGGTTCTATTCCTGGCCTCTATAAGGAATTTTTATTTTGAGCGGTTACCATCCACCGGAGCTATACAAAGTTGCTCTTTTTCTTTACAATTGCCTTTACGTCACGGACACAGATAGCTCTAATGGAGACGATGGGATACGAAAGGGCTAGGAGTGGGAAGGAAACGGCAGTGGTCTTAATTAAGGAACATCCCCAGCATTTGCATGGTGCGAAAAATGGAGATCACGAAAAACCATCATCAGGGCTGCAAACAGTGGGGTTCGAACCTACTCTCTCCCGAATCCAAGCTCACAGGTCCGCGCCCATAACCACATGGCCCACTCGTTCAGTCACACAGTTTTCTCTTGGAGATGCTACAGCTACAAAGTGAATATTTTGGTTCCGTTCTAATTCAGTACCTACGAATGTGGCCTCTGGTGTACGTTACAGGACATATGCCCGTGTCTTCTGCTTTGTCCGAGTCTACCAATGCTGTTTTCTTCCCTTTCCTTTCCTTCCCTTCCCTTTCTTCCCTTTGTTTCCTGGCTGTGCGAAGGTTGTCTGTTATCAAACGACGTCATCTGTGAAGGCTAGGCAGTCCAACAAGATGGTATTCTACGCACAATATATCATTAACCCAGTCAGTTTCGTTTTCAGTCATTCTCGATCTTGATTCCTTGATGACATTTCCAAGTATGTAATTGAAGTGCGTTACAAGAAGTCTATCTCATTGCCTTAGGCGTGCTTTAATTTAGATGTTTTAGAGAATTCACGGATAAATTTAACTGAACTCCGCAATCATTCATAAAATACAATGAAAATCTACAGCCTGTTTCCAGTCATTCGACCGGGTCAGGAATAGAATTAATGAAGCCACCATCAAGTGGGGAGAATAGACGTTGTGCAGGCTGCCGAAGCCTGTCTTACTCTTCTGGGACAATGATTAAAACTTGAAGAAAAACTGAAAGGATACTGGAGAGTTTTGCTGGAATGAGATATGACAGGGAAAACTAGAGTACCTGGAGAAAAACCTGTCCCGCCTCCACTTTGTTCAGCACAAATCTCACATTGAATGACAGGGATTTTACGCTCGGAACCCAACGGTGAGGCAATGGTGCACTGCCGCTTCAGCTACGGAGACTCTTAGTACAGCGATATATACCCAAATACTTATTATTATACTCATTAACAATGTAAATCGCTACTGCGTAAGTTTTTGCGAAAAATACTTCAGTAGACTCAGTATCCAGTACACATCTCCTGCGAAAAAATGTTGCATATAACACTACAATATCGAACTTTGTCCGGCTCCATGGCTAAATGGTTAGCATGGTCCAGAGGGTCCCGGGTACGGTTCCAGGCCGGGTCGGAGATTTTAGCCTCAAATGGTTAATTCCCTTGGCTCGGGCTGTCCCCAAAATCCCTGCAACTCACACACCACACGAAACACTATCCTCCACCATAATAACACGCAGTTACCTACACATGGCAGATGCCGTCCACCCTTATCAGAGGGCCTGCCTTACAAGGGCTGCACCCAGCTAGAAATAGTCACACGAAAAAACTCGAACCATTGTTGGAAGTTACGCATCCAGGGTTATATTCCCCGAAAACGTCCGCGTTTTCATGCTATCTTGCATTATATGACCAGTACGTCAGTCAAATACAGGATAACACAGAGCTGAAATACGCCAGCACGACGAGAAACCGAAGTGTGAAGCTGTTCTTTGTCACGAAGTGATCGTAAAAAAATCAATGCTCGTTAATAATTTCTTTCTTGCTTTTTATACTTGGTCTGTTTTAATACTAACAAAGGACGGTTTCATCAGAGGGTGGTGATAAATGGTGGCGGTAAATCTCCACCTCAGAGATTAGTGCCCCCTCCGCTTACTCTCTTCTTTGTACGGCTGCGGTGATATGTAGTTTTTTGGTTTAAATAAAATATCACGTGGTTCCGACAACTTTTACTGGACAATGTTTTACTGTTGGAGTGCGTACATTGTTTCTTCCCCTGAGAGCTGGGCATTTATAATGCATGATATCGAATTCTCCGCTCTGTTAGTCTGTGCTTCCTGCACAACATTCAATACATTTCATGCTGGAATGCTCAGCGTACGCTGTACATTCATAAAGAAACAACACTCGCTGCAAACCAAAGGATTTGGACCTGCATGAATTCGCCAGACTCTACTAGTACAGTAGGTGTTTGTTCATTTTCATCCAAAACGTACGTTTAAATTACGAAGTGACCTGTTATATTGACGCTAATGCGATTTGTTTAACACAGTTTTATTCGCGCCATTCGCATCACGCAGAAAGCTTTCGGGATGTTCTGTGTGAATTCTGATAAAAGAGTAGCGTTACAAAAATGTTGCAAAGTTTGAGCTGGTAAGACCTGGGAGAAAGGAGACGAGCTGCTCCATTAAGCGGTATGTTCTGAGCTGTCAGTGGAGAGATGGCGTGGAATGACATTAGTAGACGAATACGTTTTAGTGGTGTCTTTAAAAGTAGGAAAGATCACAATACGAAGGTAAAGTTTGAATTTAAGAGGACAAATTGGGGCAAATATTCGTTTATTGGAAGGGAAGTTCGTGATTGAAATAAATTACCCAGAGTGTTGTTCAATAAATTTCCAATTTCTTTGAAATCATTTAAGAGCAGGCTAGTAAAACAACAGATCGATGGCCTAGATTGAATATCTCGTATCTCAAAAAAGTTCTTTTTTTTTTTTTTGCTAGGGGCTTTACGTCGCACCGACACAGATAGGTCTTATGGCGACGATGGGATAGGAAAGGCCTAGGAGTTGGAAGGAAGCGGCTGTGGCCTTAATTAAGGTACAGCCCCAGCATTTGCCTGGTGTGAAAATGGGAAACCACGGAAAACCATCTTCAGGGCTGCCGATAGTGGGATTCGAACCTACTATCTCCCGGATGCAAGCTCACAGCCGCGCGCCTCTACGCGCACGGCCAACTCGCCCGGTCAAAAAGTTCTTCCTAGCCATTATTTCCCTTAAGACTGGTCACGCCTCCCAGCCACACATGAATATGCAGTCCATCAGAACAATGTTCATTGGGTTTATTTTCCTATGCTGATACGTAAAGGAAAATGAACCTTATAAAATTACACTGTAGGAGTCAGTAAATACGTCACGCAGGCATACTTTCCTATAGTACGGTACGATAAGGTTCATTTTCCTTCACACGTCGGCATACGAATAAAGAACACAACGAACATTGTTCTGATGGACTGCGTATTCATGTGTGGCTGGGAGGCGTAACCAGTCTTAAGGGAAGTAATGGATAGGAAGAACTTTGTGAGATACGAGGTTTTCATTCTAGGTCATCGAGATAGGGAATCTGCCACCTGGGCGACTGCTCTAAATACATATCAGTACTGATTGGTTGTAAAATATACAGCTTTTACCCAGTTATGGCAAGTCTAAATGCAACCAGAGTGCAACACCAAGCCGTGTGGCTTTGGAGCCAAGCACTGCAGTCGGGAGGCGGGTTGGGTTCGACTCCATCGTCATTTATTCTGGTAATAGATTTCTGTGGTTCCTATTTTTGCTTCCAAGACAGTTCCAATTCGTAGGTCATAGCAGAACATTGAGGACTTTGTACACATTAAAGTCACTATTTTTCCATTCATAGTCTTCATTCTCTCTTTACAAGTTGTTTTAAGCCATACCGACCCAGATAGGCCATACGGCGACGATGGAACAGGAAAAGGCTAAGAGTGGGAAAGAAGCGGCCGTGACCTTAATTAACGTACAGCCCCAGCAGTTGTCTGGTGTGAAAATGTAAGTTTACTGAGTAGAGCGCAGAGTGCATGGCTGGGTTATTGATTTTCCGTGAGTTGATCAGAGACCTTGGCAATGTCATATATTTTCAAAGCTTTGATAGAAAGTTATCATAACCTAGCTTCAGGGCTGCCAACAGTAGTGTTCGAACCCACTATCTCCCGAATACTGGATACTGACCGCACTTAAGCGACTGGAGCTATCGAGCTCGGTACCATTCGTAGTCGAGACTTTGGTTAAAGTATTCTTTGGCCGAGATTTTGCTTCAGAGTCGCCAATGTCCCGTACATTGACTTCACAAAGTCGACTGTAGAGGATAATACAATGGCGGACATTCTGAACATATTCCAGTTTGTGAAAGATTTGGAATATATCCCGGAGATTAACAAAGTCCTAGATATTCCTCGTCGAGTTATGCGAAGTGAGCAAAACCCGATTGAGTTCAACAGGGATAATGAATACAATAATGGGTACAGATTCGATATACGAACTAGGCTACTGTATATTAGACATTTTCACGATGTTCGAAGGTGCACTAATGGCGGAAAATCAAAGAGAACTACCTTTTCCTCCAATACAGCTGCTAATTCCTTTAAGAAATTATGCCGCGGGTAAATGTGAATTACTAGACTTATTCATTTATTATTTACCAGCTGAAGACAGCCCGCTTCTCTGTGGCTTTTGTATATCCGTGCGGTGACATCTTGAATTTAATGAATGTAAGTATAACATAAAATTACCAACCTATATACACAAGAAAAAACAGACAGACAAGTTACAAAGTATATACCCAAAAAATGACAGTACCAACACAACAATATAAATAAGAATAATAATGGCGTATGGCCTCCGGAGAGGCCTGGTGCAGGTCTTTTTCTAGTAGACGGCCTATTAGGTGACCTGCATGTCTGTGAAGATGAAGATGAGGGCCCAACCTAGGATGATTTCTAATGTTGAATACGCCACACACACCCAGCCCCCCAGCGATTTGAATTAACCAATTAAGGTTAAAATCCCCGACCCGGCCGCGAATCGAACCCGGGACCCTCTGAACCGAAGGCCAGTACACTGACCATTCAGCCAACGAGTCGGACAAGGATATAAATGACCTTCCTGGACAGGCTTGATAAAATAAATATTTTCTGTAATGTTTTTATTTATCATACCTTATGTTATAGTAATCTGTTATTTATTCATTCATATACCGTTTAATTTTTACTTAATGAGTTCAAATGTGATTGTTAACAATTTTTCAGTCACCACACACAAAAACCAGTGGTATGCGATGGATACTTGTGGCTGCAAGGTGAAACATACGAACACACACATCTATTTATATATAGTCTGCCACTTTCAACCCCCATATCTGCCACACGACTACTGCTACATACACACAACCGCTATACTGCACGATGGGAGACTCGAGACTATTACCGCACACACTCGTCAGTGGTCTGCGGTGGATAGCTCTGGCTGCAAGTTGAAGGATACGAACACACACGTTTATTGTTATATTATGTAGTTGGTCATATTCAAAGTAGTGTCTATAAAATAGAGAAAAGGTAGACTTTTCTAACAAACTCTTTACGAAGAATCCGCTCAGACCATTGTCTTGAATATGACCCTTATTCACTCTATAAGTGGTCCGCCTCAACCCTTCAGGGTAAGGAATTAAAACTTGAAAATTTGCGAGCAAGAAAGCTCACTGTGGATGACGTAACCCCACTGATATCACAGAGTGAAAACAAATCACATCAGGTGACCGCATGGCTATGATCGCATACCTTTACTCCCTTCTAAATGTTTTTGTTCAATAAATTCAATCATAGAATCAATTCATATATTTAAGCATCTGACGTATTTAATCATTATAATAATCGCCGTCGTCAATATCATAAATCTTTGTTTTGTCCAGGCAATGCTTAACACTGCGTTTGGATTTCATTAATCTTTCCAAATTGTCTTCGTTAACGCCTGCGAATGCAGCTATGTGACCATTTTGTTGGAGAAATACTGACCCGGAGCACAGGGCCTTAGTAAGAGCGAGGTTCATCGCACAATATTGAACATCAAACAACCGAACCTTACCAGTCACAGTTAAAAGTTTAAAAATCTCACATAGCAGTTTTCGCAGCCGCAGAAGCAATTCCGTATGCAAGGGAGATAAGGTTAATTCTTCGGTCAATTTGTATTCATCTCTTATCTTTGGTCAGGGGATGATATTTGAGGGGATTAAAAATCCACAGCCAGTTTCCAGTCATTCGACCGAATCAGAAATGGAATGAATGAAGACCCCACCTAGCGGTAAGAATAGGAATTGTGCCCGCTGCCGAAGCCTGTCGCACTCCTCTGGGGCAATGATTAATGACTGACAGATGAAATGAAATGATATTGGAGAGTGTTGCCTGAACGAAAGATGACAGGGAAAACCACAGTACGTCGAGAAGAACCTGTCCCGTCTCCGCTTTGCCTAGCACAAATCTCACATGGAGTGACCAGACGAAGAGTATCATTGGTTTTTGTCGGTATAATGTATATTGCCACCGTAAACGATGCTCTTAATGTATCCCCAGAATAATAAGACCATTAAAGTGATATCTGGATATTTAGGTGGCCAGAGAAACCATTAAGAAACTGAGCATTCGTTGTTTAGGGTAGCCTACATTTGCTTAGAAATGTGGCGACAGCCGCATCAAGCATGAAAATAACACATACACTGGTTTCTTGTTCGATGTATTGCATCTAAACGAAAAAAAAAAAAAAAACTGAGCTTTCTGCTGGACGGTCCACTCTTGCTGGCCTAGTTACATAGCACACCGGCAGACGCGCTATTCATAGCGAGGGTTAGATCAACCGGTCAAATTCAATGTCAGGTAACGACTACCACCAGCAGTTTAAAAAAATATCCCTTCCTTGCTCTTCAGTTCGAAACCATAATTGCCTCAACATGCCCATTCAACTCGAAGCAGCAATTGTTTTGGAATACGGGTATTCATTTCCGATGACCTTACTTTTTAAAATGACGTGGTTATTCTCCTGTGAGAAATGATGTTTATACACTGTATTAGCCTTGAATTCATAATTAATGACCAATCTAATAACCGCTTTATAATTAGAGTATTAGAAATTAACGGAACAGTTCGTTTTAATATTTTAAACTAATCATCATTTGACGCACATACAGTAAACACATAAATCCGATGGATTTAATGCGGCGGAAACAATTAGACTGTTGTTAAAGTATCCACTGTATTGGTTAATACCGGCGAGATCAGTTTTTGTTTGACATATACGAGACTAACATTGGACGTGTTGAGATCAGCCAAGACAACGCATAATGGCTGGATCAACTGACACAGATGACATAACCACTGTACTGTCCGACTCGTTGGCTGAATGGCCAGCGTACTGGCCTTCGGTTCAGAGGGTTCCGGGTTCGATTCCCGGCCGGGTCAGGGATTTTAACCTTAATTGGTTAATTCCAATGGCACGGGGGCTGGGTGTGTTGCCTTCATCATCATTTCATCCTCATCACGACGCACAGGTCGCCTACGGGAGTCAAATAGAAAGACCTACACCTGGCGAGCCGAACCCGTCCTTAGATATCCCGGCACTAAAAGCCATACGACATTTCATTACCACTGTACTGTGAATTTCGTGAATTGGTTCAAAATTGGGTGGAGAATATATACGAAAATTCACGTTGTCACATACTGTAAGAATAGAATGCATTGAATTGGTGTTGTAAATCATAAGACTTTGTGAACATGAATCGCTCACTTAATGGTTACTCAACCTCTTTCGAAACACCGATAATAATTAACACTCCCTAACCACGATCATATATCTAAATTCCGCTGCATATAATAATGAAGAGACTTGAAAATAAAATGAATAATTACGTTCCAGAGATACAGTTTGGCTTCCGACGCGGTGTGGGCATAAACATTTCTGTTGGGTGTATACAAATTTAGACAGAATGACATCGAAGAAAAGGAGATAGGGTATCTGTTTCGTATACTTATAAAAATACCTTTGATCGGGTATGTTGTTATAAACATTGTACATTATTACAAAGGATTGGAGATGAACAAAAACTGACCTCTTTCATTTGAAACTTTTACGAAGGTCAAAAGGCTACGACTGAAGTCTGATCTCTCAGAAAGTCAGGGATGACCTCTTTCGCCGATTATTTTTAATACCTTCTCTTAAATATGGGGGGTAAAATTCTATGCAATATTGTGAGGATAAATTAATTTGCTAGCGATCAAGCAATTTTGGCTGAGAATACATTATTCTAAATGACAATTTTCCAATCTAGCAACAACAGCGATAAGGTGCGGGATGAAAATCAACATCTCAAAAACTATATGCGTGGTTGTAGCCCAGTGGACCAGTAAACTTCATCTTAAAGGCAAGGGAACGGATATTTAGCAAGTAAAGCTCAATATTCATAAAGTAATTTTCTTACCTGGGTCAGAAAGTCACAAAAGATGCTGGACAGCTCAAGCCGAAAGGGCATTCATGGCAACTGTGCACTTCTACTATGAGACTTTACCTACGTCTGAGGATCTTAAGGGCATTCTTCTGGACTGCGTTTGTAAATGTATAACAGAAAGTTAGACATATTGAATAAAATCAATACTGGCAGAATTGAGAAATTTGAATTATGGTGCTTCAGACGAATTCTTAAAAAAAAACAGCAAATTCCAAAGTCTTACAAATGATGAATCAAAAGAAATTACAGGGGGAAAATGTGAAAAACCGACGCATGATATGGTGTGACCATAAACTGCGACACTAGCCGCCGATAAAATTTATAGTGGAGGGGTAAATTACAGGAAAGGAACCTAGAGGAAGGTCCAAGAAAACGTTTATAAAACAGACCATGAAGGACAGACATCATCAAGTAGTTGCTCTAGGAAGCTTGTGCTACTTGCACTGTTCGGGGACGGGCGGTTGCCACGTTAGAAAAGAGCAGCGGACAGGCGCGGTACTTGTAAATCGACCGGGGTTTAATCCACGACCTTGGGGTCCGGAGGTCGACACGTTTCCATTGATTTACAGAGGGAGCTAATCTCTAATTAACTGATTTGCTCTCAACTAATGGTATTTAATATTTCTTCCTTTTCCTCTTTGCTAGCGATTTTTAAGTGACACTAACACATCGAAGCTTTTCGGCGTTGCGCAGTTGAGGGATGCACCTGTTGCTCCGACATCGTGAGCATTACTTATGAAACGGCGAGGAATATCTAACAGCACGCTCTCCCACTCCTAACGGTCCCGCCTAAGTATAAGAGAAGTGCACGGTCAGTCCTACCAACTGTTGATGCTCCGGAACAAAAATCCCGTTTATATTTGATTGACCTTCGTGTTTATGAAGAATGATAAAGATCAATTCGGAACTGCATATCGCACGATGTTGGCATGTAAGTATCTTTGGAGGGAGATTTGGTGTTTACCTTACACAATTCATTATAACACAGCTGAAGAACACCCAGCAGAGGTACAATTCTCTGCAGTCTGGTAGAGAAAAACGGAAGCAGAAACTGTCTCTCAGGCAGCCTCAATGGCATCAAATCAAAATGTTTTAACACGGTAGCTGAGGCAATATTATTATTATTATTATTATTATTATTATTATTATTATTATTATTATTATTATTATTATTATTATTGTACCGGGTGGTACACCTCCGCGCCGCTAATTTAAAATTTGCGCCAGTTGAAACTCTCCTACTGGAGGAAGCCTGAACTTTAACTACAGTGCTAATTCTCAAGTTTTTCAGAAGATGTCACTACTTGTAAATTTTGAAGTGTTCCGAACAGTGTCATTTTCGATGTATTTTTGTTTTGCCTGTAGTAAGAAGTGTGAACATTCTCTTCTAGAGGACACTACTGAAGAACTACAATGGTGCACCCTAGTGCGAAGTGAAATAACTGTGTTTTTGGAGAAATTTTGAATTCAAAAGTTTGTTCTTTGTTAAATTTCTTTCAGTCCTTATTTTAGTTGGCAATATTAACCCTTTCTTTCCCCTTGTTTTGAATTTGTCCAATCAGGAATTTCTGTAATTAATTTTCCACCAATAATGTGTTTCTTCTTCATCTTGTGTAGGGGTTTTCTTGGTTAGCCAATAATATTCTTGTGGGAGGGTGTTCTCATTCTTGAAACGCATCGAACTTTCCGCGAGAGTATATAAACTGCTGATTTTCGGGTCTCCGCGCCACTTCAGTAACAGCTATCAGTGTGTAAATTACGTTGCAGGGGGCGGGAAGCGCCTCTTTCTTCGGGCAGCAGTTCAACCACAAGGTAATGGCCTTTTAATAACTTCTTTCCTTGCTAGCTCAGCAGTTTAACTCTCGGGACAGGTCCGAAGCCTTTTCCATGTAACTTTCCTTTAAAATGTAAAGACACTCGGTATCAATTCTTTCTGTTTTAACTACAAATTGGGATAGAGAGTGCTTAACACTCTCGAGCTCCCACTCATATTGCTTCGAGGTGAACTTATTTTCTCAACCGTTTCTTCTAGCGTAATGTAAATTGTCTTCTCATATGTCACCTCTTTAGTATGGGATTAGCCCTTGCATTATCGGCCTAGTGCCAAGTAGGTTTTAAACAAAATGTATTAGGAGTGCAGCTTCGCCTCCTCTCAAATTGGTATTGTCGAGGCCATGTAATATTTCTGTTTCTTCACTTAATAGGCCTCAGTAGGTTTGGTATCCTTTTATCCCTGTGTCTATGTCCTTGGAGGACAGCTGGAAAGTCGAGTTTGGTGTGGCCTTTGATAGGCTTAAACTTTGAGAGTGGATTGCTCTTTTGAAATTGATTTTGGGTGCCTCGAGGAGGCTTTATTTTGTAATTGGGAGCAAGTGCTCCTGAACATGATTGGGGTCTTCTGCCCCTTTGTCGAATCTTGTTTTTGGGTAAAGTTGGGCTAATTGCTCAAGAATTGTGAGTCCGGGGCTCGAAGCCCAAATCCTGTGAATACTGTAATTGTACATTTGTTGCCTGGCTACTCTGTACCTGCCATTCTTGTTATTTCTTGATTTTGCTAAAAAAATATAACCTTGTTAAATTTTATCTTAACTTTAATTTCGTATTGTGAGACCTGTTCACCCCCGCACCTTCTTTCACCTCTGCAAATCCACGATACTCCGTAACAATTATTATTATTATTATTATTATTATTATTATTAATATTATTATTATTATCTATATATTAAAAGAGTTTTCTAAAACCAGATTTTACCAATATGTCCGTCCCTTCTACCGGATCGATTTTCTTCATTGCCGTTTTGTTCTTTCCGAAATTACATGCCTGTGAATCACCATGCATTGATTGGTCTCTATGCTGAGTCAACTTTGGTTAATCATACAATCAAGACACTAAATGACCACTCCAACAATTGCAGACGAAGACTTACCCTAACCCGCTGTACTTAGCAGGTTCCTAAGCGATTAATACTTTCATTAATAGTCTCATATGTACGGCTTTTCATCCATAGCAATGTCATTGCATGAATCTATGTTTGATTAGTACCTGTCAAGCCAGAGAGTATACACTTGCTCTGATCACGGAAGAATATTATTCCCTGCCAGATACTCTTTGATTCTATAACCTTTCCCATCTTCTAAATATACTCAACATGTGGCAAAATGTCCCGTATAACATTCTAAGAGAAAAAAATGCTACGAACGGACGGGAAGGTAAAGCCAGTATAACCGTAAATCAGGATCCAACATGGTGATTGTCTTGAGCCGTTGCGCTTGGCGTAGATCTGTAATCTGATGTGAAACAAGAATAAAGCGA
This sequence comes from Anabrus simplex, assembly GCF_040414725.1. Taxonomy (NCBI): domain Eukaryota; kingdom Metazoa; phylum Arthropoda; class Insecta; order Orthoptera; family Tettigoniidae; genus Anabrus; species Anabrus simplex. Next base: position 48,210,566 of record NC_090270.1, read on the forward strand.
TGTACGTAAGTTCAAGGTAAAATAATTTACGCTGCAAATGTTCATAATTTCCGTAAAGAAGAACTATTATATGAAATATTAACTGCGTTTAAAAAGTTTAAAACCACGAAATGACCTTATTTATCGTCTAAAAATTCTTTGAATCACGATCAAATTTTTTTTTTGCTAGTTTTACGTCGCACCGACACAGGTAGGTCTTACGGCGACGATGAAACAGGAAAGGGCTAGGAGTGGGAAGGAAGCGGCCGTGGCCTTAATTAAGGTACAGCCCCAGCATTTGCCTGGTGTGAAAATGGGAACCCACGGAAAACCATTTTCAGGGCTGCCGACAGTGGGGTTCGAACCTACTATCTCCCGAATACTGGATACTGGCCGCACTTAAGCGACTGCAGCTATCGAGCTCGGTCGATCAAATATTTGATCGACTTAAATAATCCTACAAAGAGCAAAACTGAATATCATAAACGTTTGCTAACATATATCATAACAGTGTAAAATATGTATTTAAAATAAAAAATCAAAAGAAACCACTCGAATGACATTATAGATTACTATAAAGTACAGTGGCCAACTTTAAATAATCACATAATGATGTATTTTTAATGATCAGTTCCCTTCCAAAGCTATCACATAAGCTTGGGGGAAAGGAAGTATAAGTAGGCACGTTATTTCGTAGAGAAAATCATTTGCTGTCAATATTCCGTATTTCCATATTATGCCTGAGAGTTCAAAGTTAGACTTGCTATTTTTGGTCTGGACGTCCTCTGCAAGTTCAACTGGAAAACATCCTCAACAAAATTTTGGTTATTTGTTGATCATTTCTTTTGGTATTTTAAAGGATCAGTTACGTCTCAGATGAAGGCAATGTGGGGATGGAAGCACTTTCTTGTATGTGGGCCTTGCTCTTTCTCCATCTACCACCCCTAAATTGTACACGTACAATTTAATGAAAATAAATAAATAAATACACTGACTGACAGAGCAAATGCAACACCAAGAAGGAGTGGTTCGAAAGGGGTGAATGTTAGGGAAAAAACAGAGACGGCACGGACGAATAATTGATGTTTATTTCAAACCGATATGCAGGTTACACAATGCGCACGGCATCGACTCAGTAGGATGTAGGACCACCGCGAGCGGCGATGCACGCAGAAACACGTCGAGGTACAGAGTCAATAAGAGTGCGGATGGTGTCCTGAGGGATGGTTCTCCATTCTCTGTCAACCATTTGCCACAGTTGGTCGTCCGTACGAGGCTGGGGCAGAGTTTGCAAACGGCGTCCAATGAGATCCCACACGTGTTCGATTGGTGAGAGATCCGGAGAGTACGCTGGCCACGGAAGCAGCTGTACACCTCGTAGAGCCTGTTGGGAGATGCGAGCAGTGTGTGGGCGGGCATTATCCTGCTGAAACAGAGCATTGGGCAGCCCCTGAAGGTACGGGACTGCCACCGGCCGCAGCACATGCTGCACGTAGCGGTGGGCATTTAACGTGCCTTGAATACGCACTAGAGGTGAGGTGGAATCATACGCAATAGCGCCCCAAACCATGATGCCGCGTTGTCTAGCGGTAGGGCGCTCCACAGTTACTGCCGGATTTGACCTTTCTCCACGCCGACGCCACACTCGTCTGCGGTGACTATCACTGACAGAACAGAAGCGTGACTCATCGGAAAACACGACGTTCCGCCATTCCCTCATCCAAGTCGCTCTAGCCCGGCACGATGCCAGGCGTGCACGTCTATGCTGTGGAGTCAATGGTAGTCTTCTGAGCGGACGCCGGGAGTGCAGGCCTCCTTCAACCAATCGACGGGAAATTGTTCTGGTCGATGTTGGAACAGCCAGGGTGTCTTGCACATGCTGAAGAATGGCGGTTGACGTGGCGTGCGGGGCTGCCACCGCTTGGCGGCGGATGCGCCGATCCTCGCGTGCTGACGTCACTCGGGCTGCGCCTGGACCCCTCGCACGTGCCACATGTCCCTGCGCCAACCATCTTCGCCACAGGCGCTGCACCGTGGACACATCCCTATGGGTATCGGCTGCGATTTGACGAAGCGACCAACCTGCCCTTCTCAGCCCGATCACCATACCCCTCGTAAAGTCGTCTGTCTGCTGGAAATGCCTCCGTTGACGGCGGCCTGGCATTCTTAGCTATACACGTGTCCTGTGGCACACGACAACACGTTCTACAATGACTGTCGGCTGAGAAATCACGGTACGAAGTGGGCCATTCGCCAACGCCGTGTCCCATTTATCTTTCGCTACGTGCGCAGCACAGCGGCGCATTTCACATCATGAGCATACCTCAGTGACGTCAGTCTACCCTGCAATTGGCATAAAGTTCTGACCACTCCTTCTTGGTGTTGCATTTGCTCTGTCAGTCAGTGTAAATAATAATAATAATAATAATAATAATAATAATTGTTACCGTGTTTTAGCGGTAGGTAGAGGTGTAAGAAGGTGCGGGCGTGAATGGGTTTTCAAACTACGGAATCAAAGTTAATGTAAAATTTAACGAGGTTATATTTTCTTTTCAATATTAAGTAATAACGAAGAACAGGTACTTAGTAGCCAAAACACAATTTGAAATGTACAATTACAGGGGTTACAGAGTTTGGGCTTCGAGCCCTGAGTTCACAATTCTTGAGCAACTAGCCCAACTTTCCGATATACAAATTTTAACAAAGGGGCAGAAGACCCCAATCAAACCCTGGAGCACTTGCTCCAAATTACACAGTTAAGCCTCCTCGAGGCACACAACACTCCGTTTCCAAAAGAGCCACACGCTCTTTAATTTAAGCCTCTCCCAGGCCACACCAAACTACACCTTCAAGTTGTCCACAACGGACACAAACCCAGGGGTAAAATACCCAATCTACTGAGGTCTATTAAATGAAAAGCAGGTTAATTAAATGACCTCTAAAACAATTTGAGAGGAGGCGAACTTGCACTCCTAATACACTTTGATTTTAAAACCTACTTTGGCACTAGGCCGTTATTACAAGGGCTAATCCCATACTACAGAGGTGACTTAATAGCAATTTACATTACATTACGGAAGAATAGGTTGAGAAACAATAAGTTCACCTCAAAACATTATGAGTGGGAGCTCGAGAGGGTTAGCACTCTCTATCCCAGTATGTAGCTTTTCAAGAGAATAGAAGAAAAGACTAGTTACATTTTAGGAAAAGGTTACATGGTGGAACGCTTCGCACCCGCCCCGAGAGTTAAACTGCTGAGCAAGAAAAGAAAGAATTTATTAATCGGCCATTACCTTATTGTTGACCGCTGCCGAAGAAAGAGGCGCCTCCCGCCTCCTGCTAGGTACTTAACACACTGAAAGATGGAACAGAAGTGGCCCAGAGACCCAAAAATCAGCAGTTTAAATACTCTCGCGGAAGTTTCTAGGCGTTAGGGGAAAGAAAACACCCGCCCACAATGTTTTTATTGGATAGGACCCCGCAACAGATACAAGTTGGGGGAAAATACACCAGATTGGTCAGAAATACTAAAAGAAATTCGGGATTGGATAAATCTAAAACAAGGGGAAAAAGAGGGGTAAACAGCCAACTTAAACCATAACAGAAAGAAATTTAACAAGAAACAAACTTTTGAAATAAAAATTTCTCCAACAAAATAGTTCTTTGACTCCGCACTAGGGTGCACTATTGTTGATCTTCAGTAGTGTCCTCTAGAAGAGAAAGTTCACACTTCTTACTTCAAGCGAAACAACAACACATCAAAAGTGACACAGTTCAAAAACTCAAAATTTTCCACGTGGTGACATCTTCTGAGAAAGTAGAGAATTAATAGAGTAGATAAAGTTCAACCTTCCTCCAGAAGAGGAGTTTCAACTGGCGCAACTTTTAAATAAACGGTGTAGAGGTGTACCGCCCGGTACAGACCTCCCCCCCCCAAAAGTTCCTCCAAGGGGTAACACAGAAGAACATAAACTTTTGTTTGAAAATAAGTTCCAAGTTTTGATGTTGAGATTAAGATAACTTGCAGAAGTATTTGAGAAATTTCTTAAGTCGGTTCCAAAATTTTGTTGTTGCAGGTGAAGTAAAGTCTTTATGTTAATAGAAGTTGAATTTCTGAAGATAAGCTTTTAATACTTAAAAGTGAAGGAAAAATTTGCAATGTCCACCAAATATTGCTGTTGAATTCCCAAGTGTAGTTATCTCTTATAGTAACTGTCCATGTAGTTGATGTTGATGAAGTTGGATGGCCGGACCGGCCGTTGCAGCTTGCGTCCAAAAGGAGGCCGCTCGGACCCCTTAAGTACCCTGAGATACCGCTCGCCCGCACTATGAGGGGAGCAGAGGTGTTGAAGCACGCCGCGCCCGCGGTGAACATATACAGGCTGCGGGCAAGTAGCAGGTCGTGCGCCGCACATCAGCCTTGGCCGGGAGGAGAGCTCCGGCTCGCCGTGCACATGTCGTCCTCGCTGGAGAGGAGGGGGCCCATCCCCCTCCCCAGTTACTGCACGGCGCCGCGCGGCTGCGGGGGCACTGAAACATTAAAGCTAGGCGGCAGAATTGTGTTGGACCATCATGTTTCTTTTAAGGGCACAGGCATGTAAAGAGATTGAGGGGCCAGCGGCGTGCAGATATCCATGGCATTTCATCTAAGCCAGCCACTGAGTGTAGTGGAGCAGGAGACGGGAGCGTGGTAATGGCCGTGGAAAGGACTGAATGGCAGTTTAACGGGTCGGGACAGGTTTTACAAAAATGCTTACATCTGAAACAAAATATTATAAGTAGTGCAGAATGCCTTAAAAATGAAACTCAAAAAAAAATATAACCTTCATATCCTTTCAAAATAATATAAAGCAAGTTAACACAGAAATTACACCGGCTTCACCTGGGACAGGTGAACTCTAAATATCCTCTCGGTGGCTGGATTACTTAACAATAAGGTAACCGGCGTAAGAAAATCGAGAATGATACAAGGCCCCTGAAATCTGGGGGCAAGCTTGCCCGCGGGAACAAAATTTTTGACCATTACTTGGTCACCTACCTTTAAAGGGGTGGGTCTCCGTCCACGATCATACCCCTCCCTAACCTTTTCATGAGATACCTTAAGATTGGCTTTAGCCTTCTTCCAAAGATCTTTAATATTATCCGGATCTATTGTCTCGGGCAGAATGTCACTCAGAGACCAGAGGTTAGAGAGCGGCGTGTTGGGAACAAACTTAAACATCAAGGAAGCTGGAGTAAACTTGTGTGATTCATGAACCGCCGAATTCAAAGCAAAAGCTAACCAATGCAGGGACGTGTCCAACCTAGAATGATCTTCATGATGATAGGCAATAAGTGCGGACCTGAGATTACGGTTAACCCGTTCAGCCAGAGATGGTTGAGGGTAATAAGCAGAAGTGGTTACATGAGAGATGGACAAGTCAAAACAGAATTTACGAAAAAGATTTGATGTGAACGCCTTAGCATTATCAGATACAATATATTGGCACGGACCAAAAGAAGCAAAAATAGAATTTAGACAGGTAATGGTGGACTGAGCGGTAGCCAGCTTAGTCGGAAATAACCAAGAAAATCTGGTAAAACCATCTACACATACAAAGATGAATTTGTTGGCATTTCCCTTCGACTGGGGGAAGGGTCCTACATAATCAATATACAGGCGTTCCATGGGGCGCGACGCTTGATGAGAAGACAAAAGGCCTACTTTAGTGGACATGGTGGGTTTACTGATCAAACAAGATTTACAAGCTTTTACAAGTTCCCGAATTTCACCGTCCATACCTTTCCATATGAACATTTCACGAATCTTTTCACGAGTTTTAAAGATACCCAGATGCCCTCCTAATGGGGTCTCATGATAATACTTGAAGATCATTGGTACAAGAACTGCTGGAACAACAACTTTCATCATCTTATCATGCCTCGAAGGGCAACATAAAACACCATTCCTCAGAACATAAGGGACAACATGTTCCCCAGAAGAAAGGGTTTCCATTATCGGAGCCAGCGTCGGATCTTCACGTTGGTATTTCTCGATATCCCTAAAAAGCATGGGAGCATCTGTTAGGATGGCATTAACCTCAGATAGCATGGACTCGGAAGGTGATGAACTGTCGACCGGTTCGTGGGTCTCGACGTCGTTATGAAACATACGGCTGAGTCCATCAGCAACAACATTTTCGGTACCTCTGATATGTCTAACATCAAACTGGAAGGCGGAAATACGAATAGCCCAGCGGGCTATACGACCAGTACGACGCGGCCTACCTAAGACCCAGCTTAAGGCTTGATTATCTGTCTCCAGGTCGAATTTGACATGTTCCAGATAGAGACGGAACTTTTCTAAGGCAAATAAGACTGCCAAACCTTCGAGCTCATAGATGGAATACTTGGCTTCTTGAGCCGACAATGTCCTAGACGCATAGGCGATGGGTCGCCTCCCTAGTTCAGTCTCTTGAAGAAGGACTGCCGCTACTGCTGACGACGATGCGTCGGTTTGGACAATGAATTTCTTCGAGAAATCAGGCATAGCAAGGACAGGGGCATTACAGAGAGCTAATTTAAGATCTTCAAAAGCGGCTTGTTGAGAAGGTCCCCACTCGAATTTGATGCCTTTCCTACGAAGAAGGTTTAAGGGCGCCGCTCTATTAGCAAAGTTAGGAATGAACTTTCTGAAGAAATTCACCATACCAATGAACCTGGCGATACCTTTAATGTCCTTGGGAGGTTTAAAATCACGGATGGCCTGTGTTCTAGAATGATCGACTGCTACACCATCGGGTGACACAATATGCCCTAGGAATGACATAGAGGGCTTAGCAAAGGCAACCTTGGACAACTTAACAGTTAACCCAGCCTTACGAAGGCGATCAAGAACTTCTCGCAGATGATCTAGATGTTCTTCAAAAGTCTCTGAAAATACTACGACATCATCTAAGTAGTGATATAAGTACTCGAATTTGATGTCGGAGAAGACCCTATCTAGCAGCCTAGTGAGCACAGCTGCTCCCGTGGGGAGCCCGAAAGGCACGCGGTTGTATTCATATAAATTCCAGTCCGTGGCGAACGCTGTAAGGTGTTTAGACTCTTCGGCAAGGGGAATTTGATTATAGGCCTGATTTAAGTCCAAGATGGTGAAGAACTTGGCCTTACGAAACCATGAAAAACAAGAATGAAGGTCGGGAAGGGGCACAGATTGTAACACCACCTTCCGATTGAGAGCCCTGTAATCAATGACAGGCCTGAAGCCTCCTTGGGGTTTCGGTACTAGAAAAATAGGCGAAGAATACGCTGACTTAGAGGGCCTAATAATACCGTCCTTCAACATCTGATCGATGATTTCCTTCAGAGCCTTCATTTTAGGTGGAGATAGCCTATACGGTGGAAAACGGACAGGAATCGAATCCGTAACCTCAATTTTGTATTCAATAAGGTCAGTAACACCAAGAGTATCAGAGAACACCTCGGGAAACGACTGACACAGTTTGCGAATACTATCAGCCTGCTCCTCAGGTAGATGTCTAAGGTCTAACAACATCTCATCCTGGGTAGGCGAAATAGAAGAACATGACACAGAATTACACTTTAATAGTGGTATTTTACAACTAGAAGCAAATTTGAATGTGCACGACCTAGACTACAGATCGAGCACAAGACCAGTGTGAGAAATAAAGTCAGCTCCCAATATAATGGGGCAAGACAATTGCTTGGCCACAAACAATTTAACTTTCCATGTAAACTTAAAAACACGAATTTTGACCAGTAAGGAACCTAGAATTTCTAATGGAGATGAATTAGCCGAAACGTATTGAACAGGAGAAGAGACATAGTCAGGAAGTTTACAAACCGATTTCAATTTAGAATACTATTCAGCCGCAATAATCGAACAAACACTACCTGAATCTAAGAGAGCTGTTATAGGCTCGTTATTTAACTCAATCTTAAGAAAAGGAACAGGTGCGGGGGTATCCGCCGCAATCCTAAGACATTCTTTAGGGCATTCAAAAGATGAATTTGAAGGCTGATCGTTCTCTGCATTTACAATCTGTTTACTAGGGGCTGAGTCTCGGGAAGATGGATTAGTCGACTCAACCGAAGCCACTAGTCACTTTTTATTATTGGCATAGGTGGAATTTGCACCAGAAGTTGAGCAGGAGGGGGTGCTATTTGAGTTCGGACAATTCTTGGCGATATGTGAGAAGGCCCCACATTTAAAACAGCCTTGTGCTGAACCAGCTCCATTATTTGCCCTACTACTTTTGACCAATGGACATTTATTGCGAAGATGGTCAGGCGACCCGCAAGCATAACATTTACGGGGTGTGACTGGTCGGCGAGGTGGAGGCCGAGTGTTACTAAAGGAAGGCGGGGGTTCTTTCGCTACACGCAAAGAATCGGCGTATCTAACTCCTTCCGCTGAGACGGCCAACGCTTCAAGTTCAGAAAAAGTTTGCGGGCACGCCGCAAAACACAAGTATGACCTATAAGATGGTGAAATGCCTTCCACAATAGCTTGTACAATTTGGTCCTCAGGGAAGTGAAGAGCAAACACCCTGGTATAAAACTTAATGTCTTGTATGAAATCAGCCAAGTTTTCATCCAACCTCTGTACTCGATAATAGTATTTCTGAATCAGAGATGACCTTGCGCGGGCAGGAATAAAATTAGCAAGTAGATGTGCATGAAAATCTTCGATGGATGACTGTTCAGCTATGGCTCTTACTATTTTGTCGGAGAGAATACCAATAGCATACGGATAGATAATTTGCAAGATTTGACACGGAGACAGAGAAAAAACAAGGGCATGATCCTGAAATTCCACTAGAAATCTTAAAAATGAAATTACGTCACTGGTGGTATTAACAGAAAACTTGGATATACCTCTGAGCAACATTGCCAATGGATGAGGCAAGCTACTAAATCCGGGTGACATAGTAGGTAAAGGTTTCAATGGCAAGGAAGTCAATTCAGAACGGATGTTATTCAATGATGCACGACGTTCAGATTCGTTGTCCAATGGGGCAGGGATAGTTTGAGCAGCAACGGTTATCCTATTAACTTCTCCCTTGGGAGGCGCTTCCTCACTACCTGCATTCACTATGGTGGGTTGATCAGATTTGGGAGGAACTTCCCCAGTTAACAATTGAGTGACCTTACTAGATAATTCAGAAATATTTTCCAGGAGCGTACTAGCTTCCTTCCTCTGAACGTCATTCAGTTTTAGAGACAACAGATCGTTAACCCTATTCGAAAAATGATATAGCCTGCCTTGCACACGCTTAATTTGATTAGGAGACGGATCATTTTCATCAAAAAAAACTAACTACAGAAGCTAGCCCAGTAATATTCTCCGTGATCGTGGAAAGAGAGTCGTCAATTTCTTTCTCTCCCAAATTGGGGATGGAAATGGGCAAATCAAGAGACTCTCTAAGCTTGTTAGTGTCTATTGCAACCGTGCCTCCAGATTGCACATTTCTGATAGTTAATTCATAGATCAACTCCTCCTTGCGCAAATAGTTAAGAAGGAGAACATCGCGAGGGCCGGGCATGGTGACAGAACAATTTTGAAAAACTCAAAAAATTCCAGCAACTGGGAAAATAGTTAGAGTTCGGAACAAACAATGTTTAGCCGTCAAAAGGGGCTAAATTGAGACCCATTCAACCACGCTCTGCTACCACTTGTTACCGTGTTTTAGCGGTAGGTAGAGGTGTAAGAAGGTGCGGGCGTGAATGGGTTTTCAAACTACGGAATCAAAGTTAATGTAAAATTTAACGAGGTTATATTTTCTTTTCAATATTAAGTAATAACAAAGAACAGGTACTTAGTAGCCAAAACACAATGTGAAATGTACAATTACAGGGGTTACAGAGTTTGGGCTTCGAGCCCTGAGTTCACAATTCTTGAGCAACTAGCCCAACTTTCCGATATACAAATTTTAACAAAGGGGCAGAAGACCCCAATCAAACCCTGGAGCACTTGCTCCAAATTACACAGTTAAGCCTCCTCGAGGCACACAACACTCCGTTTCCAAAAGAGCCACACGCTCTTTAATTTAAGCCTCTCCCAGGCCACACCAAACTACACCTTCAAGTTGTCCACAACGGACACAAACCCAGGGGTAAAATACCCAATCTACTGAGGTCTATTAAATGAAAAGCAGGTTAATTAAATGACCTCTAAAACAATTTGAGAGGAGGCGAACTTGCACTCCTAATACACTTTGATTTTAAAACCTACTTTGGCACTAGGCCGTTATTACAAGGGCTAATCCCATACTACAGAGGTGACTTAATAGCAATTTACATTACATTACGGAAGAATAGGTTGAGAAACAATAAGTTCACCTCAAAACATTATGAGTGGGAGCTCGAGAGGGTTAGCACTCTCTATCCCAGTATGTAGCTTTTCAAGAGAATAGAAGAAAAGACTAGTTACATTTTAGGAAAAGGTTACATGGTGGAACGCTTCGCACCCGCCCCGAGAGTTAAACTGCTGAGCAAGAAAAGAAAGAATTTATTAATCGGCCATTACCTTATTGTTGACCGCTGCCGAAGAAAGAGGCGCCTCCCGCCTCCTGCTAGGTACTTAACACACTGAAAGATGGAACAGAAGTGGCCCAGAGACCCAAAAATCAGCAGTTTAAATACTCTCGCGGAAGTTTCTAGGCGTTAGGGGAAAGAAAACACCCGCCCACAATGTTTTTATTGGATAGGACCCCGCAACAGATACAAGTTGGGGGAAAATACACCAGATTGGTCAGAAATACTAAAAGAAATTCGGGATTGGATAAATCTAAAACAAGGGGAAAAAGAGGGGTAAACAGCCAACTTAAACCATAACAGAAAGAAATTTAACAAGAAACAAACTTTTGAAATAAAAATTTCTCCAACAAAATAGTTCTTTGACTCCGCACTAGGGTGCACTATTGTTGATCTTCAGTAGTGTCCTCTAGAAGAGAAAGTTCACACTTCTTACTTCAAGCGAAACAACAACACATCAAAAGTGACACAGTTCAAAAACTCAAAATTTTCCACGTGGTGACATCTTCTGAGAAAGTAGAGAATTAATAGAGTAGATAAAGTTCAACCTTCCTCCAGAAGAGGAGTTTCAACTGGCGCAACTTTTAAATAAACGGTGTAGAGGTGTACCGCCCGGTATAATAATAATAATAATAATAATAATAATAATAATAATAATAATAATAATAATAATAATAATAACAATAATAATAGTATTGACTGCTACAAGGAAAAAGTTCCACGCGAAAAAATAATCCAAAGCACAACAATAAATCTAAAGCCATAAAAAAAGTGCGTGAAAACTGAGCGAGTGTCTGCAAAGTTTTCTTTTTGCAGATAGTCACTTCAAACCCCACTACCAGCAGCTCTTGAAGGTGGTTTTTATTGGTTTCCTATATTCACACCAGGCAAATACTGGGACAGTACCTTAATTAAGGCTACGTCATTTCCTTCAAACTCCTAGCCTTTTCCTATCCCATCGTTGCCATAACCTATCTGTGTCGGTCCGAGGTAAAGGAAATTTAGAAACAAAGTTCGTAAATTATCAGTCAAGGTCACAATAAAGAAATGCACAAAAACACTTCACACATAGCAGGTAGAACAATAATCCTAAAAGTAAACGATCAGAATAGTACTCGGGCAGCGTATGGAGCAAGTTTCTATCACGACACGTTATCACATCTATTTATAACGAATGCTACGGAGCAACACAGATCCTCTAGTTATTATTTTTTTTTTGATCTCTGCCAGCTGTAGACCACGTCAAGTAACTTAATCACCTTTTTCCTCTCCTTGCGTTCCTGTTTCTTCAGTATTTCTTCATTTCTTTGTATGTTCCCTCTCCCTTTCCTCCATCTAAGCTGAGTTTCTTCGTCTATTTTTCTTTCTCCTGGAACACTAAACTCCGTAGTTTTCTCTTCAGAAAATGATTTTATTTAATGTTTCATGTCATGTGTTACCCAGATTAGTTAAATCCCTACCGAGCTCGATAGCTGCAATCGCTTAAGTGCGGCCAGTATCCAGTATTCGGGAGATCGTGGGTTCGAACCCCACAGTCGGCAGCCTTGAAAATGGTTTTCCGTGGTTTCCCATTTTCGCACCAGGAAAATGCTGGGGCTGTACCTTAATTAAGGCCACGGCCGCTTTCTTTCCACTCCTAGCCCTTCCCTGTCCCACCGTCGCCATAAGACCTATCTGTGTCGGTGCGACGTAAAGCAAGTTGCAAAAAAAAAAAAAAAAAAAAAAAAAAAGAAGATAAATCCTGCTTAACTTTGTCGAACGATCGGATTTGCTCATAGGATTTTTATCGAAGTGATCAAATATATCTCCGTCAACCTCTCTGGATTCATCCAGATCAAACGGCCATAAAAGGTAATCCTAATTGTTTCCTATAGTTTCTCAAAGTTTTTCATTTTTCAGATTTTCTTTATTGTTCCTTTTCCTCAATTCAATTTTATTACTCTTATCTTCACCGGATGTTTGACTATATTAATCAGAGTATAATGAACCAGTATGATATATTGACTGTTAGTTATTGACGGCGTATTTTAATACTTGAGTGTCCTACTTGCTAACTTTCTTTTCATCTTCATATCGGTGTTGGGTAGGGTAATATTTCGAAAGCATTCCATTCTCCTTTGAACCGGAGTGCAATGTGTTCATGATATATTTGAGAACAAATCATCCACAGTGGACTGCAGATAAGCAGGGAGTAAAAATCCTCAAAGTACGCCTGCCAGGATTGCACTTTTGTCGTAACCCCGATGCGTAAACGCCAAGGCTTAAATTACCCTAGAAATTATTTAAAACTTGAAACATATTTGACCATACCATGGTACAGCAAAGTTTTTCTCACTTCATGGGTTCCTTCCGGTGTCTTTTAAAATAAACATATGTTGTTTGAAGGACGTGGAATATTTTTTACTGAAATGGAGACATGGAACACGCGTAGCGCCATCGTCACAAGGCACCTTCTTTTTGCATGTCATGCATTCATAATAAATTAAACTGAGGGAAGGGGCAAATGTATGCCTATTTACAAATTATGTCTAAGTGACTCTCATTATTATAATAAGATCCCGAAATAATAATAACACACCTAAATAAATAGTGAAATACTGTTCATCATAATTAATACGCAAAAGTAAATTATACTGATTTCTACGTATATCAAATTCCATGTCGTATTTTCTTTTTTTGACAAGACAAACATAAAACCCAATGTGATACACACCAGCAAACAGTTCATAAGTTCGAACACAACAACCGACAAAAGAAATGGCAGGTGTTTCAAATTATTATTATTATTATTATTATTATTATTATTATTATTATTATTATTATTATTATTATTATTATTATTATTATTATTATTATTATTATTATTTTATGTCGCACCGACACAGCGAGGTCTTATGGTGACGATGGGATAGGAAGGGACCAGGAGTGGGAAGGAAATGGTCGTTACTTTATAAGGTACACATCCATCATTTGCCTGGTGTGAAATGGGAAAATGCGGAATAGGGCTGCCAGCAGAGGTGTTCGAACCCACTGTCTCCTGAATAGAAACTCGCACCCGTGCGCCTCTAAACGCATGCCCAAATCATCGATTGAATGAATGTAATAAATGCGTTAGTATTTTTATTTGTTTTTGTTCAACGTATTATTTATGCATCTGGGATATAACAGATGCAACAAACTACCTTAAAAATAATAAATTTATAATTTTCCATAATGTTTGTGTATTGCTGAAATGTTCAATCTGTTTGATATTCCATGGAATTTGCACTGAATTCAACCTAAATAAGTTTTCATTTATGTCCTTACAATCAAGTGTTATTTTTTCTTTGTGTTGTAACAGAGCTCGTGTAGCAAAAGCATGCCCAGGAAACATTTTCTCGGCATGTGCAGGAAGTGGTCAATTGCTCGACTATTCCACCTTGCGTCTTCTGGACGTGCGCAGTGTTACTACAAATACTTTCTCCTTCTTTCTTAATCCATTTACCGTCCAGTGTTATTTTTCCTCTCGAACTCAGCGAGGGATCCCTCCTCTACCACCTGAGGGCAATGCCCTCGAGCGTGAGACTTCGAGTCGGTGATACAACAGGACAGGAAGATCAGTACCCCGCTAAGACTGCCTCAACTGAACAGGGGCCTTGGAAAGATTTGAAGGGATAGACAAGGAAAGGGATGGAAGCGGCCATGACCTTAAGTTAAGTACAATACTGGTATTTGCCTGGAGGAGCGGTGGGAAGCCACGGAAGACCACTTTGGGGATGACTGGCGTGGGAACTGAAGCCGCATCTACTCAGTTGACCTCCCGAAGCTGAGTAGAACCCGTTCGAAGAAACGAACCCGGGTCTCCGGGGCTGGCAGCTAATCACACTAACCGCTACACCATAGAGGCGGACACTATTATGTGTTTTATTTCCTCCCTTGATGATGGAGGCGGGCCTCCTAGATGGTGGCGCCGTCTCTCAGGCCAGGAGATTTGTATCGGAGAAGGTGAGAGGGTTTTCAGCCGTGGATTATATTAGGAACTGTCTCGGTATTCGCCTTAGTGGATCAGAATGGAAAACCAATGTAAACGATTCGCAGAACAGCCAATGGTGGGGTCAAGCCTCTCTCCGTCCCCCGAATTCAGGGGCGTAGAGCCACGATAGAGCCGTGGTCAACCCTCCTCTTGTCAGTTACCTGGGTGGAGTGCAGAGCATTCGGACCACGGACGAGCCAATCAATCAATCAATCAATCAATCAATCAATCAATCAATCAATCAATCAATCAATCAATCAATCAATCAATCAATCAATCAATCAATCAATCAATCAATCAATCAATCAATCAATCAATCAATCAATCAATCAATCAATCAATCAATCAATCAATCAATCAATCAATCAATCAATCAATCAATCAATCAATACTGATCTGCATTTAGGGCAGTCGCCCAGGTGGCAGATTCCCTATCTGTTGCTTTCCTAGCCTTTTCCTAAATGATTTCAAAGAAATTGGAAATTTATTGAACATCTCCCTTGGTAAGTTATTCCAATCCCTAACTTCCGTTCCTATAAATGAATATTTGCCCCAGTTTGCCGTGTTCACTTGTGAGCCGAGAGTCACTCTGCATCCACCGACCATGTGCAATATTTCTTGTGTGCACTTATAAGTGCGGATGGTGTAACTTTAGGCGCTTCCCGCCCCTGCACTGGTCTCAACCCAAGGCACAGCAGCGATTGTTGCGCGCTGTCCACGCGTGATTGTAGCGGTGGGAAGCGCCCAATGTTAAAACTTCTGAACTTACAAAATGCCCTTACTCGTGCCGTGTTGCAAGAACAGCAAGCTTGATACACTGGTGCCCCAGAGCAACCCAGCTCACCTTGTGTACAAGCAACCTTGTAAAATTGTGAAGTGTGAAAGTGTGTCTCCGGCCCTAATATAACCACAAGTAATGACGTTTTATATCCATCTACTCATTATTGTCCACCTCCGTAGTTTAATCGTTAGCACTATTAGCAGTCGTCCCCGGTTCCCCGGTTCCATTCCCGGTATTGCAAGAAATTTAAAATTATCAGGGGGGCTGTTATGTGATTAAATAAATGCAACTCACCCCCTTCATCTTGTTCGTGTTAAGAAGGGATGTCTATTCGTACTACGCCTTAAAAGCAATCACCAACACTTCACATATAACAGGTAATATAAATCCTAGAAGTAAACGTTTTAAACAACACTCAGAAACCACTGTCTGACCTTGAAGCAACTGACGTCACGCGAGGCACTGATAAGACACCCATTACTAATAAGACCATGATGGGTGCCACTGTTAGACTTGCCCTAAATCCCTTATCAGTGCTACTGCTCACAAGCGCCGGCCGAATGTATAAGCGTCAGCAAAATGAAGAACTACAACAGGAAGATCCCTATACCTATGAGATTCCCTACTTCTACTCCCATAGACAAACAGAACTCCCCACTTCCGTCAAATGCAAAATTGTCATTTTTCCCCTCACAAACCCAGGACCTGTTCCGCTCACTCGCCAAACCATAGTTGAAACACTCTCCGCAGTCATCTCCGATCATATATCCATAATAGAAGAGACTCATAACAACCACCCTTTTGTAACTCCTCGCCGAAACAGATCAATTTCCACCATCCCGTCACCCATCGAAGTCAACCCACAAACGCATTCTTCTAACAGAACCGAGCCATTACCAATACCTGAATTAAAGCCCAGTTTCGACACCACCAGTGAAAACCCTGATAAAATTACCAACCTCCATCCCCACCTCAGCAGAAATCGAAACCCAAACCCCGAGTCGTATCCCTACAGCCATCCCCACTGCCTCAGACATTGAAACCCAAACCACCGAACACATTCCAACTGCACCAATATCTACCCCTCACCATTTCCAAAATGCAACCACACAAACCCGGGAAGGAAGAAAAAACCCAACTCCCAGGCTTTCTCCACCTACGCAAGCCTAACTAGAAATCGAAGCCCCCATCCTAAGCCTTCGACACCCCTCCCACCCACCACCCTAGTCACACAATGCTTTAATTGTCTCAACCTAAAAATCACTCTGCAGCATCATGCTCAGAGCCTACCCGCTGCATCAGACGTGGAGATGTTCACCGACACACTGACTGTAAGGTGCCACGGGACCAGGTGAAAGGTAAGAACTGTCAAGGCAATCACGCCGCTTCGTTATCTGGTTGCCCATTTAATAAACGAGCAATTAAGGCACATTATAGATCTAACTGGCTCCCCCTTGCTACTCAATAAACATCGAACCCAGGACCGTACCAGCCTAATCAGTTCTACCTACCTCCCCACCAGGCTTCAGTCCCAGCCCCACTCCCAGCCCATAATCTACTAACCTACCTTATCTCCTTCTATTAAACCTTCTCAAGACCCCGCCCATACCCACGCAATACCCCCTACACACCATACCATGATCACCATCCCAACCCCCTCCCACCAATCCAAGGAAACTGATGAAAAGCAATCTCACTTCCTAACTCCTTTACCTTCTTATCCTTGAATTACAACATCCAGAATCATTTAAAAGCGCTGGAATCGTACGGATATAGCCAAGGCAGGCGCTATAGAACTTGACGCACAAAAAGCACAGTCAAGCAATATCGAGTGTGGGCATTCACAGGATGGGTGGTCAACGTCCGTACTTTTTGCTACACACTAAAACTTAACCACACGAGGCCTCATCACCTCACCAAAACAGTTCAGCAACATCGGACGTGGTCACTCATTGGATGGGCGGCTAACGTCCGCACATTTCTCAACCACTAAGATAAACCACGTCCGGCTCCGCTGTGTAGGGGGCAACGCGTCCTCCAGTCACCCGGCGGCCACGAGTTTGATTCGCGGTCGGGTCAAGGGTTTTTAATTGTCAATGATTAATATCCCTGGCCTGGGTAATGGATGTTTGTGTCGTACTTAACGGTCCTTTCCTCACATTCAACAATTTACACTTCCACAATTACACTAACACACGTTCCTCTCATATGGTGAAAGTAGTGACAAAAGATCTGCAGAGGTCGGTGCAACGAAAAAACATTTCAAAAAAAAAAAGATAAACCACACTAGGCCTCAGAATCAAACGCAAACATTTTTATTCAACACTAAATTCTAAAATTAAACTCACCGCACAATTTTCTGCTGTGTCACCAACTCACTATAGTCGAATCAGACGAACGAGCGATTCTTTCTCAATTTTAAACATTACGTTCTCTATAGTGCGGAGTGAAATGAAATCGACTATAGCACTCAACCCACTTCAAAATTCGTTCGAAGAGCGCATAGACGCACCGGGAACGAAAATGAACCCCCTCCCTTGCCGTTCATCCAGGGGGTGAAAATGTGGGGGGGGGGGGACAGAGGGTAGTCGTGCTTGCTCATTCCTAAGCGAGCGATCGCACGGTACAGATGTGACGTAAACGCTACCTGCTCTGCCGGGGCCCCTTGCCTGTTATTAAGAAAAGCATATGCATATTGATAATTTGATTAGCGGTGATGGTTATCACGCAATCGAGATATACGAACACGAGGAGTCTGGCGTACGGCTCGGATGGGATTTAAATGTATGTATTTACAATTTTGAGAGGTGAATGTGAAGCTTGCGTTAACACATACATGGCGTTATTCCGTGATGCAATTCATCCGATAAAGACCTTAGTGGATATTGATGATACAATTATTGGAATTAACATGCTACCGCTTTTGCAGCTAAGGAAGCTAACACTGATGCTAATAGCCTTAGAGGGATATCTAGGCGTAAGGCAAAGTTGTGGAGAGGGTACATTTTAGCATTTTAACATTCGTCTGAAGATAATACATTAAAGGCTTCGATTCTGGCAAGCATTATAACTCACTACAATACAGTTTGAAAAATAGCAACAAATGAAGTGATAAAACATCAGTATGAAATTAAATTACAAGGAAACGATGTAAATATTTGTTCAGTGAAAAGAGTGGAAACTGTTACACATCTTAAATAATAATAAGCAAAAAATAATAAATGTCGTATTCATGAACTTCAATGTTACAAACTCCGCACACTCGCTATATTGAATCCCCTATAAGTAACTTTTAGTAGTTAACTCAGTCCAGTTGTATTTTTCATTTTTGCACTTTCTTGGGCACTACTGAAATCTAAATCTAAATCATGTGAAAAAACAATTACAATTATGTCAAGTTTCATTCGGGATATAGTGAGTTCAAACCTCACTGAAGATATTTTTCCGTGGTTTCTCAACTTCACGCCAGGCAAACTCTGGGGCTGTACCTTAAATAGAGCCATGGCCACTTCCTTCCTACTACTAGCCCTTTAACCCCATCGTCGCCGTAATAACTGTCTGTGTCGATGCGACGTAAAGCAAATTTTAAAAAAATTGAATGAAGTACGCCTATACTTTTAGGCGTAAATTTAATTCAGTGTGAAGGATTAACAATTTTCTCTGAAATGAATATACCACAATTCACTTTCATATCTTCAGAGTATGATACCTTCTTAAGAGTACTCTAGTTGTATTTTTCATTTTTCTTGAGCACTACAGAAATCGAAATCGTATGAATAAACAATTAAACCACGTAACGATCAAACGAAATTCGGGAGATAATAGGTCCGTACCCCTGGGTTGTGGAAACATAGCCTATTCTACTATGGAACAGTCAACGTCAACTCAGAGCGAAACAACTTCGGAGCCAGTTTTGAGGAACGAGCGCATGCGAGCGAGCATGGAGGGGAAGTGCCTGACGTAATACGTACTGAAGTCCAGTGGCGATACACGTTATTCTCACATTTGTATTTTCAACAAATGCACGTATCCCAAAATTTTAATTACTTAATCGTAAAAATGTATTTATTCGGGAAATATTGCACACTGGAATACATTTCCTTTGTCGATGAATCATTTTCTTGTCCTCTTGTGCTCTATATCTCTGCCCTGTTTGTTCCGCATGATCGATGCTCCAAATTGTCACTATTATTACGGTAATATTATCTCCGTGCGGTTATTGCAAGTACCACCACGGTGTGCAGCCCGCTTGTCTGCTGCTCTCTTCTCAGGTGGCAGCAAGCATTCCCCAGCGGAGCAAAGAGCCCCTGTCCCCTAGAGCAACTACTTCATGATGTCCGCTATATCACAATTTCGTCTCCTTCCTTTCACTCCAGTGTTAATGCACACAGGGAGAACAGAAAAACTGTGAAATATATGAATTAAGTTCAAATGAAATCTGAAGAATGTGAAACAGAGACGTTTGATGTAACTGGCTGTAAGGAAATACATGAGTCATTTCATAAATCCGCACATTCACTCGGAGTTCAATTTTAGCAAAAAATTAGTATAATTATAATTTTGTTGCCTTATATCTGAGACATTTTACTAATCCCCGGGTGGGGAATCCAAATATGACCTCAGTTTTTTACACGTAATTTTTTACGAATCCGTTTACCCTCCAAAATCATTCATAGAATGTAAATAAAAAGAATAAAGTTCAATTCAAACAGCAATTTTGTTCACACAAAGTATATAAAATTTGCGCTTATAGCTTTTCTTGGAGAGTGAAATCTGTGGTCAGTACCTTCGAATACTCCAGCAGTTGTCTGCCAGCGTATGTTCCTCTCATCTATCCTCAGAGCGTGCTTCTATGACCTTCAAACCTTGGTGGATTAGTTCATCTTGTTCATCACTGATGACACCAAGATTTTTGAGGAACGTATCCAGATGGCAGTGCAGGAAATGCACCTTGATGCTCATGTTATAGCCAGACATTTGTATGCGTCCAAGAGTTTCTGGATGATTTCAGTGCAATTCTCTGCTCCTGTATTTCCAGTATAGTTCGTGACAATAGCATTGCATGTTAACCAAGCATTTTTTTTCCAGTGCTGTCATGTCCCAATGAACTTTGGGTCTCTGATAAGCTCTCAAATTTGTGGACCTTCAAACACACCGGCCTTTATTTTTTCATTTGGAAGGCCATGCTGTAAGGAGATACTAGAAACAGTCTCCTTCAGATTTCAATAGATATATTTGCTATCAACAAGTGGCTCATGTAGAATATTTGGAGGGCAATCGTGGAGGCCAATTACATTCCACCAAATGCTTTTCCCGTGTTCTTCCCCCCCACATACAGAGATAACATGGATATTTGGTCTGTACGTGCTGTTGCCCAAGAAGTACACCTAACGTTTTAAGGTCAACACATATGACCCAATTGTGTGTGTGGTATTTCAATAACTCCGCGGCTCTCTTTATGTCTCCATATTCTTGATATGATAGAAAAAACCAAACGGCGTTTCCAAATCGGTGTGCCTCTCGCAAGGAGATGCCTTTGCTGTCGATATGTAGTCCTTTACAGTGTGCTGTGTCTTCTGGAATGGGCTAGAATAAATTTGTTACTTTCATTGACCTGTCACAGTCTCCCCTTTGGCTTTGACAACATGAAAGTGACTGAGGTATGAGCGATGCTAGTAATACCACTCGTTATGCAGCCAGTCCCTGTTATCGCTCAGAGTGTTGGTTGGTGCTTGCATGTCAGTGGGCTTGGAAGACCTATACGTAATAGCAACTTTTGGCTCAGTGAGGAAAGCAACGGGAAACTACCTCACTCCTCGTTTCCCTAGCATGCCTCTTCCGTGACACCTACGCAGTCTATGACAGCTGTTGTTGAAGCTATGGAGGATCAAACCGCCCTTCGGGCTAAATACCCAACATACGTACATCACAAGGAGATAAGCGTGGAGTAAATATCTGACGTGATGCAAGAAAACTGACTGCAGATTCAAAATCAGGATGTCTGTTTTAGTAAACGTCAGTAAGAAAATGAAGTCAACAGAAAATAAGTTTAAAAATTAAAAAAGGTGGAGGAAAAGCTTGCAGTGGTGTCTCAACGGCGCACTAGCGCCAGCGTCTTGGAAATGTGTACCATTCCAACTGATGAGCCCACTACTACACTGAGGCGAAACGCTGGTAATTTCACGATTAAAAAAGCCTAAATCCTTAAAGAGCTTAATGATTTTAAGTTTAAAATTGTTCCCCGGTGTTTATTAAGGACTATTTTTGGAGATATGAACGATTAGTTGACATATTTAATCATCTTTTCAACGAGTTCGATTCCCGGCTGGACTGGGGATTGTAATGATGTCTGTTTAAATCCTCTGATTTGGGGGCTCGGCGTTTGTGCTTTTTCAAGACACTATTATGCATACACGCACACATCGCACTACCAACCACCATAGGAACATGTAATAGGGTTGGCAACAGGAAGGGCATCCGGCCGTAAAACAGGGCCAAATCCACGTGTCATAAAGTTCGCACCCGAAATGAGGGGAAGGTGAAAACATAAGAATATTGCCATCATCCCATACCTAATTTACAGGTAATCCACATCCCGCTTAAGAACATGGACAAATCTCTTTCGAAATGCGATTTCAATGCCTTCTTTACAATCTTTCCTGGTCGACTGTAACCGTTTCACTTTCCACTGTGAACACAGTGACGCCACAGTGGGGGTTTGGTAGCCCGTTGGGAATACATAGCTTTCGAATTGAAGACGTTCTGCTTTGTTAGAGCGTTCATTTGTACTTCCACCGTTTCCATTGCTATTCTGTCAGTCAAGGAGCTCTCTTTAGCAACGATGTAACCTCCCAACTTTCTCCAGATGTATTCTTAATCCGTTAAGAGGGAATCTGTGCAGACATCATTTATCAAAGACAAGTGTCACTCCTGCTTTGTAGCTGTGAAAGAGTAGCTGCCTAGCATGTATTCGGAAAATTCTAAGAATGTGTCCCTTACCAGCGGAGACTCTTCCACCATTAGATGATGAGCACAAACTCTTACACGAATGCAGAATTTAAGTGTCTTTCAGGCAAGTAACTCAGTGTTGAAAACATCCTAAGGATATGAGCTACGAGTGTTAGGTAAATAAAATATAATTAAGTATGAGAATACGTTCTTTATTTATTCCTAAAATTTACAATCCTCTTCTTAATCATCGCTGTCCGTTCGATTAGATTAGCAGTTTGCTTCCTTTTTGTACCACTACGAGCGCAAATGTGAGTCAATGCAGAGTTTCACTTAAGCCCTTGTAACTACGTTCGGTGTGGACATTTTTTTCCAAAATCAAAAATGCCTGAGTATTGAACGAAGGATCGCATTTGCAGAAAACCGAGCTCGATAGCTGCAGTCGCTTCAGTGCGGCCAGTATCCAGTATTCGGGAGATAGATGGTCCGAACCCCACTGTCGGCAGCCCTGAAGATGGTTTTCCGTGGTTTCCCATTTTCACACCAGGAAAATGCTGGTGCTGTACCTTAATTAAGGCCACGGCCGCTTTCTTCCCAGTTCTAGCCCTTTCCTGTCCCATCGTCGCCATAAGACCTATCTGTGTCGGCGCGACGTAAAGCCAATAGCATTGCAGAAATAATTATGTAAATAAGTTAATTTGGCTATGCTATGAATCGAAAAGAAAACGAGTAAAGAAACAAGCGATAATAGGCTGTTTTTCCGGAACTGCATTTCTTTTTTTTTTTCTTTGCTAGTTGCTTTACGTCGCACCGACACAGATAGGTCTTATGGCGACAATGGGACAGGGAAGGGCTGGGAGTGGGAAGGAAGCGGCCGTGTCCTTAATTAAGGTACAGCCCCAGCATTTTCCTGGTGTGAAAATGGAAAACCACGGAAAACCATCTTCCGGGCTGCCGACAGTGGGGTTCGAACCTACTATCACCCAAATACTGGATACTGGCCGCACTTAAGCGACTGCAGCTATCGAGCTCGGTGTATTCTTTTAGTTTCATAGAGACTATCCAATACTTACAATTTGAAACCTTTGCGGGCCCGTTAGCCCTGCAACGTTCAGCAAAGTTGAGGGAATTTCTTAGCATAATTTTTTGTTTTTCGTAACATGGGGACCTCTACTTTTTGTGCTAAGAAATGTTTTCGATATTAAAATATCTAATAAATGGAACTCGTTTCAAAACATAGAAGTTTAAGAAAATTAATGACATTGTCACCGATAAATTCTCGCATCTGATATTGTATATTATGTGATATATTTTCTTCATCTGTGAAATTTGCAAGAACATTTCCTGGCTTTTCTAAAACTTTATGACTACTTCAGCTGTACAATATTATGCTATCCAAATTAACAGACAGCTAATAACAATCAGATCCGAATTTATGTGCACTCCCTGTTTGTTTCTACACTCCCATTCTAAGTTTGTGCCGAATGGGTGGAACAAGTACACTGGGTATTTAAGACAGGATACCTTCCTATCCCAAACCTCTAGCCTTATTAAAAATTCCACCTAAACCCGCGGTTGGAAACCGGGAGTTTCAAGTTAGAAGCTGAGCGACTACAGTATTACGCCAGCACGTACCCCAGCACATACCAAATAATATATCACGTCCTAGTTATTTCTTGAGTCACTGGCTCTATTTGAGATGTGGTTGACTATTTACACTGGACTATTCCTGACGGCACGTGACATTGCAGCTGAAAAATGTGCCGCAATATCCAATAATATTAAAACTTCGGCCAACTGGATAGAATACTGACAACTAAGCCATCACGTTTATGACGTTTGCATGATATAATTTCCATCCTTTCGACCTGAATTTTGGAATTATAGAATAATTCATTAAAGAATCATCACCTTAACTGCAATACTCACTCTAGCGTAAAATGTTATTTTCGTACTTAAGGACAGGAATTTGTTGCTGGCAGTTCTAAATGGGATATCGTCGTTGGCGGGACAAAACCTCCTATATGATACTATATTGGGAGATATCGTCGCTGCCGGGACAAAACCTCCTATGTGAAATATTTTAGCTTAGAACTTTGGCCGGTAAGGTTCTGACATGTAAGGTGCAATATTGTGTGAATATTGTCAAGCCATTTTCGCTCTTCATAATGTATGTGCTGCGGGTCAGTATACCTCAAAAAATATTATCACATAGGAGGTTTTGTTCCGGCAACGACGATATACTGACCCGCAACACATACATTATGAAGAGCGAAAATGCATTGACAATATTCGCACAATATTGCACCTTAGATGACAGAAGTCTGTGTAAGGTATAGGATACCTTTGTCTACGAAAGTTTTGGTGGAAGTCCAGAAGGTTTTTTTTTTTTTCTACTAAGGACGATTTCTTTCTCGGATCCGCCGATTGCATCGGAATTCCGGGTTGGTGGAAAGGAAGATGGTGCGACTGGTGTAAAGAAGGTGATGACGTAGCCGAATAGGCAAACGTTTAGTGGTAATTGTTACTGCCATTAAGTTTCAGTGAAATCCATCCAGTCCAATCCAGACAGTTAAAGTTATGAACCTTTGTGTTAAACAGCATTCTCGATTAAGTCGCTTGTTGTTGTTGTTGTTATTGTTGTTGTTGTTAAAATAATATAACCACCGTTGCCTTGATTCGAAGCTCCATCCAATATCACTTAAAATAATTGTCGGGTATGTCAGATAGAATATTTTTACAGAGAAGAAATGAAATACGGAAAATTCTAAGTTCCCATAGAGGGAATTAGATATTTTTCGCCAATAGACCATGTCAAAAACAGATCATATGTAAGGCTTTTCAGGCGTTTGCTCAATTAACCCGCGTTTTGTCTTAGGTCTGACACTAGACTCATCAGAGTGGGATGTGTCAGACCCTATCCACTGACGCTGGGGTGTATGCAGGTGAACTTATCAGAAGCCCATTATAAAAGGCACAGT
This sequence comes from Anabrus simplex, assembly GCF_040414725.1. NCBI lineage: Eukaryota > Metazoa > Arthropoda > Insecta > Orthoptera > Tettigoniidae > Anabrus > Anabrus simplex. The sequence goes on from NC_090270.1 coordinate 48,235,806, forward strand.
CTTATAACGGCATACGGGAGACAAATCTCCACAATGGAACTATTGCCCGCCTAGCAATTCCGAATGGAAAATTCTAAAACGTTCACCTGCATACACCCCAGCGTCAGTGGATAGGGTCTGACACATTCCACTCTGATGAGTCTAGTGTCAGACCTAAGACGAAACGCTGGTTAATAGAGCAAACGCCTGAAAAGCCTTACATCCGATCTGTTTACGAAATGAAATAGCACTTCTAAAACATGCAAGTGAATAAAAGTTCATTCATTTAACGTGTCCAGGTGGTATGACATGTGAAAGCACCATTCTTGCAACCGATATACTCAATCATTTGTCGAGAGAGAACAATTGAGATGTCATTTATATATTTTGTGATAGAGTTCGGCACATCTTTTGTAACGAGCTGCGTTATAAATTATTCTCATTCTGCTAAATATTATCACAGGTGCTCAGGTATCGGTACAGTAATTATCAACTTGTCATATGAAATTAATGTTAACATTTTGTAATTAATTCTTGATCCTATTACTTATTTCGGTGTTTTTTATGAATTACACTTTACGGATGCGTACAATAAATCTCTTTCATAAGAGGGTTGGAAGGCTGGGTTCATAAAATTCAATAAAAACAATAAATTTCGTGTGGTTATTCCTAGCCTGGTTCAGTCCTTGTAGGGCAGACCCTCCGGTGAGTTAGTTTGGTTGGCATCTGTCGTGCATGGGAGACTGCATATTAGTTACGCGTATAGTAGTGCTGTGTGAGATGTGTCAGTTACAAGCATGTTACGATTACGATTTACGATTAACCCTTTGCAGCCCAGTAATGCAATACGGCATAATGATGTCTATTTTTCTTGATGCACAGAATATGTTTGACTATTTTCAGTTGCTGAAGTACTGCAAAGATGCCAATTAATTCTTAATACCACAAATGTTTGAAAGAAACACATAAATCTTTGGTATACTTGTGTCAAGAATTGGCATATCATACGAAGTAGGTTTATACAAAATATTGATTAAGGCTTTCTGTCCTGTTTCAATGTTCGATTTTATTTCCATTTGGATCTGGTATTTGTATTTGTTATTTGGCAGTTTAAGGTACTACTCAATAGCTTTTTACGATTTCTCTTGTCTCGCTACAAGAATGTCAGGAACTATTGTAAATAAATAAGGTGCATATTATTCACGTGTTACTCTTTTTATCCTCACAGTAGTATTTTACAAATAATAGAACATCTGCATAAATGATGGTATAAGAGTATACTTCTATCTCACAGAGTTGAGCGACTTTTCATGAGAGTTGTCCAATGGTGCTATATGACGTCGCCAAATTATCAGCACAGAGAAGTCCGATATATGTTAAAAAATTAGTCGTTCATCTTTAGGTTACGAATTGCAGATTCCTTCAGTATGTTTTCAATTACTCCCGATAGTTTGGGCTGGAAAGTGTTAAATTTCTGAGGCTCAATCAGGAATCAAACCCGCGAACTGGAGACTCGAAACCTAAGGCGCTAACCAGCCAGCCACTGTGCCTCGTATTCCTCGAGCTCTCTTCAGACACCCCCAAGATGTAATAAACAAATAACAGCCTTCCTGTGAACTTTTTTCTCTGGAGGAATCAGGTAGTGAACCCAGGACTTCGTAGACGGCAGCTACGAGCCATAGCCGTTACCCAACCGAGTTGGAGAGAATAATTAAATATAAATCGGTAGGCTGTGTCACCGTCAGGTCAATCATGAATATTGGATTTTCACGATCACATCATACTCGAAATTCACTTTCAACGCATTAGGTCGTGTTTTTGTACATGATGTAATTTAAAAGCTTTTCAGTCTATCGAACACATCATATCAGCATAAATATTAAACTATAACATGCCTGTAAAAAAACACGGTATTAACCCTCCTTTAGTCGCTGACGGAGATTTCCTCCGGGCCGATTACATTTTGCACGGTACTGAACTTCTCAGTTGAACTGTTGGTCTCCCCACCTCTATACCTTTCTCCTTGTTCATTTGGACTCGTCCTGTCAGCATTTCGGCGCGATCGTGCATCCTGTGAGCGAGTGTGGGATCATTGTTGTGACAAGTGTCATCACCTGGACGTTTCCTCCGTGTGCAAATAAGCACAAAACCTTATATTTTAGTGCATATTATTTATTTTCTAGGTTGATGACTTTGTTGTTCTGTTCTTCTAAACATATTTTAGAAAAATATTATTTCATATTTCATATGATGTGGTTGTCGTAGGTAATATCATAAGACCATTCGTCACAGTTAAGGTCTACAGTATTCTGATTTTAGATCAAACAAACTGTGTAAAAATAACCTACTAATACTTAAAAGGGTTTCTTTTAATTATACCGAAGAATACTGCAAACGAACATGCCAAAACATCTCATAGGACGAAAATTACGCGCATTTTTAGCCCCGGAGGTTACCTTCGTGCGCGACTAGTAACGTAATAATTTTCGCGCGACTAAAGAAGGAATGACATGTTTCGTTCTTGAAAGGACATCATCAGGTTCTATCAACTCACACTCAAATAATTAGAATATTTTGTTTATTTTTATTTAACACTTAGGAACTTGAAATCTTGAACTTATATTAATAATATCTTCCTTTGTCTCCACTCCAGTGTGATTTGATAGAACCTGATGACGTTCCTTTAAGAACGAAACGTCATTCTTTGTTTCATAATATGTAATATTTTTGTTCATTGTTTCATAAAGTGTTCGTTTACAGGTATGTTGTAGTGTAATGTTTATGCTGAAATTATGAGCTCGAGAGACAGAAAAGTTTTAAGTTTTATTTAATTGAGTCGACGCTTCCTTCTTAACAAAGATATCGAAACGATGTTAAGTACAGAACGAAAGTACCAACCGGACACCAGTGGTATCCAAATTCCTAACCTTCCCAGTATAATGCGGCCATGAAAATTCAATATTCATTGCAATAAGCTTCGGCAGCCGGCACAATTCCAATCCTCGCCACTAGATGGGGGCTTCATTCATTCAATCCCTCACCCGGTCAATGACTTGAAAACAGGCTGTGGATTATTATTATTATTATTATTATTATTATTATTATTATTATTATTATTATTATTATTATTATTATTATTATTATTATTATTATCTATATATTAAAAAGTTTGCAAAAATCAGATTTGTGCTATCCATCTGTCCGTTCTACCGGATCGATTTGCTTCGTCTTTGTTTTATTCTCTCTGTAATTATCTGCCGGTGAATCATCGGGGATTTACAAGTCTATAAGTTCAGTTATCTTTGAGTAAACCTAAAATCAAATAACTACATGACCACTCCAATAATAGCAGGCGAAGGCTTAGTCTAGCCCGCAATGCATTCTCTACTTGACGGATTGCACAGAGTTAAGGAGCAATATCTTTACATGTAGATACCGGCAAAGCTAAACGATTGAAAATAACGGCGGCTATAGGCAAACCTGAAATTTCAACCAATCCAAACGAAACTAAAAATCCAAAACTAAAATGTTAATTCAACACACAGCAATAACTATAAACTGCACAATAGTTCGTAAAAAATTAATCAACATAATAAACAAATCTACAAAAACACTTGACACAAATGGCAAGTAATTCAAATCCTATAAGTTGACATTCAAAAATGTACTGACGCATCGCATGGAGCAATTTCAAATCAAGACACGTTATTTCACCCATTTAAAATGAATGCTGCGAAGCTATATTATTATTATTATTATTATTATTATTATTAAAGTCTGTCTTGCCGGACGTCAAAGGAGTCTTCGTTTCACCCGGAAGGACGTTGTTTTTAATCCCACCAGAGGAATTAGATATCCACTTCTGATGATGATGATGATGATGATGATGATGATCGTTGTTTAAAGGGCCTAACAGCTAGGTCATCGTACCCTAATGGTACGAGGTACAACGAAATGCAAATTAAAACTTCCAAATGTTTCCATTGACTGGAATCTAGAAGGAACGTAATGAGAAAATGAACGTGAAACAAAAACAATCTTTGGATCCAATTCACAATGTCTTAATTACTGGAATAATGCTTATTATGTAAAAGATCCAAATTCCAGGTCACCGGCCCCTCAAAATTGTACTAATCACTAGTAAAATAGAACCATGGTGTTCCTCCCACAGTGGTACTAATCACAGGTAAAGTAGAATCATGGTGTTTCTCACATGGTAGTACTAATCACACGTAATGTGAACCCATGGTATGTCCGACACAATGGCACTACTCACAAGCAACACAGACCAATTGTGCTCCTCACATAGTGGGACTAATCATAGGCCACGTATACACACTGCGCCGTTCACATAGTGGTACTAAGCACACGCAATGCAGACCCACGGTGTATCGCACGTTATGGTAACACCTACAGGCAATACAATCCCATGATGTTCCTCACTTAATGGTACTACACTCAAGCAAAGCAGACTAATGGTTTTCCTCAAATAACGGTACTAATCACGGGGATGAGCCAAACCCGCGGTGTTTCTCACACAGTAGTACTAACCGCAGGCAACGTAGACCTATGGTGTTCTACATAAAGTGGTACTACATATAGGTAACGCAGACCATACTGAACACAGTGGAACGGAGCAGTGGAATACACATGACGACCTCTTTTACAAGCAGCACTCAGACCCATAATATTCCACACGGAATGGTACTGCTCCTATATAGCGTAGACCCTCGCAAGGTGGTTCTACTCGCAAGTAACGTCGACCCATGGTGTTCCGCACCTAATGATACTAATCACAAATAACCTCATGGTTCTAATGTCATCATCCCTTGGTCGCCACTGTTAGCCGTTTCTTACAACAGGCAAGGATACTATGGGTGTAGACTACGTCTGTGTTCCCCACCAACAGGGGTAGAGAGAGGGGGAAAAGGGAAAAGAAGGGATCCGACACTTCGAAAAATGAAGTACCAGACAGTGGAAGACAAGGGCCACGAAGGGCGTGAAAATGAAAGACTCCCTAGGCCTCGAATGCTATAACACCATTGGGGTCAGAAAATAACAAGAGTTGATCAAGGGAGATAGGACAGGATAATTGAAAGTTAGGATCCTGGCACAAGTAAGTGGAAGAAATGCCAGGGCTTAGCTAAGGGCCCCGTGGTCGCCAACCTCGCTCCCAAGATGAGAGCCCTTGGGGTCCCTTTTAGTCGCCTCTTAGGACATGCAGGGGATACCGTGGGTGTATTTTTTATCGGCGTCCCCCACCCACAGGGAGTGATCTCCACTTTTAGAAAGACACAAATCTCTGGTGTTTACTAAACGTGTACAAGGCAATGAAGACGGTCTTCCATTGAGAGCGCAGCAAGACAATTGGATTCAGATTCCCTGATTTCCAGGTAAATACTGAGATCATGATGCAGCTGCTTGTTGTTTAGTAAGGTCTAACGTCTAGGTTATCGGCCCCTATTGGTACGAAATAATATGAAATGTAATGACAAATTAAAAGTCCAAAATTCATCCACTGGCCAGAATTCAAAACGTAATGATGAAGAATGTATGTTAAGTCATCAGCCCAGAGGCTGGTTGGATCCTCAAATAGCATCACTAAAGGCTGTGCAGTTATAGGGAAACCACAAAAACCAATAGCAGTACCAACATGAGGCGTACTAGACAAGACGATGAGTGAGGTAGTTTGCCATTGCTTTCCTCGATGAAGAATGAATGGATGAATAAAAATTCAAAATAATCAGGGGCCCTTACTCACAATAATCGAAGTTTAAAATAATTCCAAAATCGATCCACTGACTAGAATTTAAAAAGACGACTATGAACAATGATTATTAACTTAAAACAATCAGCGGATACGATATCTTAAAACAACAGTATTACTGACTAAAGGACTGCTTCCAGAGCACAATCTTGAATCGATTATGCTTTTTGTCTCAAGGGGTCCAAAATCCAGTTCAACGGTCCCTCATAATGGTACTTGTCCCTAGTTGAGTAGAACCATAGCATTTCTCATGTAGCGGTAGTAATAAAAAGTAACGTAGACTTACGGTGTTCCATACATTATGGTACTACTCACAAGTAACGTACTTCGCACAGGTAACGGAGATCTGTGGTGTTTCTCATATAATGGCACCACTCATAGGCAACGCAAACCCACGGTGTTCCCCACATAGGTGTACTAATCTGATGATGATTATGATGCTTGGTGTTTTAAGGAGCCTAACATCGAAGGTCATCGGCCCAGGTGTACTAATCACGGACGCCCGTTTTCCCTTGGTATTCCTTACATAGAGTGTACTAATCGCAGGCAACGCAGACCCACGGCGTCGCTCATATAGTGGTACTAATCACAGGAAACCACCAGACCCGTGGAGTTGGTCACAATGGTACTAATCACAGGCAACATAAGCCCGTAGTGTTCCGCATATAGTGGTACTCGTCACGGGTACTGTAAAACCACAGTGAATCACTCTCTGCTGCTACTAATCACAAACTTATTGTGTACGTAACATATTGGTAATACGTGATGGTACTAATCACAAGTAGTCTCATGTGTATGTTGGGTATTCAGCCCGAAAACTGGTTTGATCCTCTGCAGCTCCGCCAGCAGCTGTCATAAATAGCCTAGGCGTCACTGAAGAGCCGTACTCGGGAAATGAGGAGTGAAGTAGTTTCCCGTTGCTTTCCTCACCGAGCCAGCCGTTGCTGTTACATATCAGGCCGCCAAGCCCACTGAAATGCATACACCAACCGACCCTATGAGCGATATTTTCACACCATTCATAACAGGGACTGGCTGCATAAGCAATGGTATTACTAGTATTACTCATGCCTCAGTCACTTTCATATTGTCAAAGCCAAGGATGAGACTGAGACAGGTCAACGAAAGTAACAAATTTGATATAGCCCATACCAAAAGACACAGTGTACTGTAAACACTACATCTCGCCAGCAAAGGCATGGTTCTTAATTAATCACCCCTTGGTCGACCTTTGTAGTCGCCTCTTATGACACGCAGGGGATACTGTGGGTGTATTCTTCGTCTGCATCCCCTACCCATAGGGGTAAACCCAAACAAATACTAAGATGATGCTTGAAATACGGAACAATTGTCCTTCTATTGGTATATATTTTGTTTATTCATAGACCTCAGGTTCAGGTGGAAATGTGAATGCCTTGCTAAGATGAACTGCTATTTAACCCGTATCAAGTATCCTCTAAATTTACTGAAATGTCATGGAAATGATATGAATACTATCAAACTCATACTACTAATTATGCTATTACTTCTACACAAGCGTTCAGACTGCTAACCGCGCAACAGAAATCATCAGCTAAGTGTAGGAATCTAATATAACGTTATATGCAAAATCTATCCAGAATTATTATGAGTTTAGATGTAAAAAAATTCAGCGACGCAGTAGGAAATCATTAAATGGATCTACTCAAAGGTCGCCTGTGGTATAATACTTTTTAAGCACAGCTTCAGTTCTTACGAGACGCATAAGAATTCCGTCCATTAGATTCTCTGTACTGTGTTGTATTATTTGAGAAGATACCAGAATAGCTGTGAGGAGATTCTCATCACGTTTTTAGAGAATGACTCTCCATCGCTAAAACATTACCCTTATCCTCTTGAGCAAAAAAGAGAGGAAAAACTCTCGAGGAATCGATAAAGCTCGCAGAAGGATAGATAGATAGATGGATGTTTAACTTCCCTGCCAAGACAAGTACAAGAAATGAATGAGCCTTTAGAGGCTCGGGGTTGTAAGAAAAGTTCTGCTACATCCATTATCCTATTTCATTGAGAAAGAAAAATTTTGAGTGCTCTTTCATAGAAATAATGGTCCTTTTAATATAATATGATAAGCATTGTGTACATGTCATTTGTACATATTGTTTTTTGTACGCATTCTTTGCAAGAAAATTTGCAACGGATTATACAGGATGTTTTGTCCATAATTTATGTGAACTTACGAGGTTCCCTTCGCATGTTTAATATGGAATGTTAAACGGGTAGTTTCCTGCGGAATCACATGGCAGTAAGTACCGTGTAGTTGAACTAAGAGAGGTGGTATGAGGACGATTTTCTAACAAGCAGTGTGGCACAGTCCCTTGGCCAAGTTGTGCAAAAAAAAAAAAAAAGAAAAAAAAACCTCTTCCGTTTGTGAGAAGCTAATGGTCACGAATATGTTTTCAGTAAATGAAACTCAGTGTCAGTAGTGTATCCATCATAGGCCGATGGGGGAGGGAGGTTACAGTTACAAAATGATGGTAGAAAACAAAGAAGGTGCTTGTGCGTGTGTGGTGCGCGCATGCAAGACTTCACACTGATACAAGTGAATTATGTTGATATTCAGTACACTACAAAATCTTACATTAAATTACAGAACAGGAATAATAAGATCAAGGTCAAGAGTTTTACAGCAAATGGCCTGTTTAGTTCACAAACTAAAATCTAACTTTCCAGGCTTGTTCGAAAATAGGTTCAACAGATCTATTGGTTCAACAATTATGTCTCTGAGTATTTATTTAATTTATTGTAAGTTTTTTATGTTCTTCCTTTCTTAATCGGTTTACCCTCCAGGATTGTTTTTTTCCTCGGACTCAGTGAGGGATCCCACCTCTATCACCTCAAGGGCTGTGTCCCTGGAAGAGATAGACAAGGAAGAGGGAAGGAAGTGGCCGAGGCCTTACGTTAGGTACCATCCCGGCATTTTCCTTGAAGAGAAGTGGGAAATCACGGAAATCCACTTCCAGGATGGCTGAGGTGGGAATCGAACCCACCTCTAGTTAGATGATCTCCCGAGGTTGAGTGGACCCAGTTCCAGCCCTCGTACCCACTTTCTAAATTTCGTTGCAGAGGCAGGAATCGAACGTGGGCATCCGGGGGTGACAGCTAATCATGTTAACCACTACACCACGGAGGCGAAATGCGTTTATTTCCTTTTTGTAAAATTTACATTGGGGTATCATAGCCCCCAGTAACACCAAGGAGATCTGAAATTTTCGTGAAAGGAACTTAACTTGTAGCCGCAGCATCTTCGTCGGCCGAGGCCTACAGTAACGACTAATGTTACGTCATTTCCGTCACACATGTTGTCACGTTACCAACCAGAAGACATATTCATGTCAACTCTCTTTGTATTCATGTTACATACTGTAAATCTCGGACCACTGGCTTGGCCCTGCGACCGAAGACTCACGAAACACGTTGTTGGGGATATCCTCCTTATCACCTGGTCGAACCCCTGTGGGTGGGGGCGGTGGAATAACACGCACGGTATCCCCTGGCTGTCGTAAGAAGCGACTAATAGGGGCTCCAGGGTCTCTCAACTTGAGAGCGTGGCTTGTCAACCACGGGGTCCTTAGCTGAGTCCTGGTGTTGTTTCCACTTACTTGTGCCTGGCTCATCACTTTCACCTATCCTATCCACCTTCCTTGGTCAACTCTTGTTATTCTCCGACTCCGACGCTATTAGGTTTCCGAGGCCTAGGGAGCCTTTCATTTTCACGCCCTTCGTGGCTCTTGTCTTTATTTGGCCGATACCTTCATTTTTCGAAGTGTCAATTCCCTTCCGTTTTTCTCTCTGATTAATGTTATATAGAGGATGGTTGCCTAGTTGTAGTTCCTCTTAAAGCAATAATCAACACCACCACGTAACTGGTCTATAGATGAAAGTGAAATAGTTCTTTCTTTCTTTCTTTCTGCAAACTCATCTGAATTGATGTGCACCGACTGCCCAATAGGAGTTAGACTAGGTATCCAATTTTGGAAAATATTTCAGTTATAATCCCTCCTGAGATAAAAGTGTGTATCATCAGTGGAGAAACAAAACCTCGTATATGAATATGCTCTTCATATCCATCATTTCCCTTAAGACCGGTCACCCTCCCAGCCACACACGGATATGAAATCTATCAGAAGAGTATCGTCTGCTTCATTTCCATATGCAGAAGTGTAAAGGAAAATAAACTTGAAATACATTATACTGCAGGAGTGCAGAAATACGTCTTGCAAACGTACATTCCTAGAGTACGATAACGTTCAGTTTCCTTTACACACATGTGTAGGAAAACGAACATAACGAAAATTGTTCTGATGGACTGCATATCCATATACGACTGGGAGGGTGACCGATCTTAAGGGAAATTGTGGATTTGAGGAGCATTTTCACAATAGGGGGACTGTTTCTTCAATGACGATATGCCATGACCGATCGTAAATTGCAATAGCGAAAGCATTTCTTTCACACAACATTTGGAGAAAATTAATATTAAAAGAAAGTTTTGCTAGTAACCGTTTCGATTTTTATATAAATGCCTACCCCATGCGATAACTATGAACTCATTTCCACAACAAAATATAGCACTTGTTGGGTAAATTCCAAATACGGAGTTTGGTTGAAATATCTCTGGCCGTTTTCTAATTCTGGGAGCACAATGAGTCAGTCACCTGTGGCGATAATGCAGGCCTTTCCAACTCGAGCACTTAGTGCTGGGGTGCACCAGCGATGCACTCAGCAGCACCGTTCCCCTCCTTCCCCACCTACCCCGTGCAGTGGTCGGTGCATGCGTACGTAAGAGAAAGTGTATTCATTCTCATTCTGTGTGTGTCATTCTCAGTAGAATCTAGTCAACAGAACAAACAGTGGAGCAGTTGGTTTCACCTTCGTTAAAATGTCGTTTAATCCTTCATGGGTGGATTCATATTTTGTTCTCAATACCGAAGGGAAAGCTCAGTGTTTAATTTGTCATGTCATTTTAAGCGTAAAATATTCAACCGTGCGACGATACTACCACAATAAACATGTTTCCACCTATGGTGACATTGTTGGCACAGCAAGAACCGAACAAATTGCTAAAGTTAAAATCGGAAATGCTAAGTTCTTCAGAGATACGTAAAAACTTACTCATTAGGAATTTATTGTTTTACATGAAATTTAGGAGATTTGTTTTTCGTTTTTGGTTTTGTATTATTAAGAACTGTTTAGAATTAGACTTAAATGTGCTGCTAAGAAAACACACCGGGCGAGTTGGCGACGCGGTTAGGGGCGCTCAGCTGTGAGCTTGCATCCGGGAGATAGTGGATTCGACCCCCACTGTTGGCAGCGCTGAGGATGGTTTTCCGTGGTTTCCCATTTTCAAACCAAGAAAATCCTGGGGCTGTTCCTTAATTAAGGCCACGGCCGCTTCCTTCCCATTCCTAGCCTTTTCCTATAACTTCATCGCCATAAGACCTATTGCAAAAAAAGAACCCACAAATATAATTATTTTAATTATTTTATCTCCCTGTCCCACAGATACTTGAACCCAACACTTGAGAAGGCGCAGTTCGAGCACGTTATGGGCTATTGTTGCTCTGAAAATTGCAAAAAAGAAACCAGATGTTTTCAATTCTGAATTTAAATAAATGGAGAACTAGGACTTCTCTGTCTGATGCGGACTTAGATTCTGTACTTAGAATTTCTACTGCCAAATCGATTGCACCCATTATTGGTAAATTAGTTGCCGCAAAACGATGTCAACAGTCGACTTAAACGCTATATGTATATTAAGGCAAGTACAAAGTATGTACAGAATAAATTGTGTGTTTATGTGTTCACAGAACTGTCATAAATAATATTGTTTTCATAAGCTGCGCGTTGACTTGGCGACCTATGGTTCTGCCTCTGCCACTTCCCCTCCTTCCCCCTCCACAACAATGGTGCTATAGCACAGCACCGGGGCTGCTGCCGGGGCCGGCCGAGGCCGTGGGAGCACCTCAGTTGGAATCGCTTGCGATAATGCGTTACTGTATAGGAGGGTTGCACGATGGTTCAAGGCGTTACCTGCGGGTAGGAATGAGACTGTCGATTTGCAGTGCACAGATCGGCCGTCCATTTCTCAAGATCAGATTGACATCGTCAGTACTCTCGTTCCCGCACACCATCGATGGACTGTGCGGTATTAATCCGCAGAGCCATTAACCGGTGTGGCATACATGTTTTAACATGAGAAAACTTGCGTCCCATAGTGTTTCATATCAACTCACCGACGTACAGAATTATTGCACCGGTATGCATTAACTGACATCCACCTGGACAGATACCGCAACGAAAGGGACGCATTTCTGCAGCGTATTGTCGCCATTCATAGGACGTGGGCACGAGACTGTGAGTCCAAATTAAAGCATCAATCTAATCACCACGCCCACAGGAATTTTGAAAGAAACACAGTCGTGTGATACCGTATGCTAACTGTGGCATACGACTACTCTTCCTCATACTGTGCCTGAGAGACAAACCATCAACAGTGACTACTATTGCAGGTTTCTGGAGCGACATCTGTTTCTGGCTATGCGGTGTAAGCGTCCACGTTTATTGCGAGACGATTGCCCTGTCGTGTTGCACGACAACGCACGGTGTCATATCGCAAATAATACTTAACTCTTATTGCAATGGATCGGTGGTAGTGTGTCGGCCTCTAGATCCCACGATAGCGTGTTCAAACCCGGCAAGGTAGTCGTAATTTTTAAGGACGGCAAAAAGCCCGGTTGACACTCCATATCGTACAGTGTCGGTATGTAAAATATCTGTGGTGACACATTTGGTGTTTGCCCGACAAAATTCATTAAATCTAAGCCATAGACGCCTAAGGGAGTTTCACTTTACTCGGTCTGCCATCTAGTAGGCTTAAAGTAAAACAGAACGTCTAATTTGACGTGCAGACAGCCATACGGCGTCTACACACGGTAGCTGAGGCCGGACGATTATTATTATTAGTAGTAGTATTAGTAATAGTATTATGTCCCGCTCCACGTCTGACTGGTTAGCGTGCTTGCCTTTGGTCACAGGGGTCCCGTGTTCAATTCTCGGCATGCTCGGGTAATTTTAACCTCAATAGGATAACTCCTCTGGCACGGCGATTTGGTGTATGTGCCTTCTTCATCATTTCATCTTCAACACGATGCGCAGGTCGCCTAGGGGAGTCAAATCCAAAGACCTGCACCAGGTCTCTCCGAGGCCACACGCCATTAAATTAAAAAATATTTATTATTCTAATGGTGGCATTAGGAGGTCTTGCAACAACCTCCGTACTCACCGGACATGAGTCCTTGTGACTTCGACCTGTTTTCGAAGTTGAAGGAACCCCTCGGAGGCCGCTGATTTGCTGACGTGTCATCTTGACTCCACGGAATGGGGCGCTCCGACACTGGCATTAACAGAGACCCACTTGCCAACGGTCCCCAACGGTTTCCCGACATTTGCGGGTGACTAAAGTGAAAGAATGCAATACAACTAGTTAGTTCATTAAATATTGCGTTCTATAAATATTGCCACTACCTTATTTACAACCTTACTATACATAGAAGATAAGTAGTGTGTAGCTGTCGTTGGCTGGATAGTGGCAGAAAAAACCACCTATTCTAATTAGCTACGAGGGCATGTCAATAAGTATCGGAAATTTTGCTCTAATTGTATTTAGCTTGGCTCTATGGCGTTGTGTGTTCACCAGCCGCTAGATGGCACCGTTGTCTAGATCTGCGGTAGGTTTCAGCGTTATCAGATCAGTACAGCTTACGCTGTTGCGACGTAAAGGTAGGCCCGACGGTGTCTCTGTTTGCACAAAGGAAGAACGGCCTAACGATGGCTAATGTGCATATATCATCAACAGTTACTCGTCTGTTATCCAGGATATCACGCACTTGTTCAACATTAGTATCAGGTACGGCTGCAGATTGAACTTCGGATATTTCCTCATCCTTCGCGCGCATTCGACCCCTTTTGAACCATTCAGTCCACTGATAAACACTTCGCTGTGGCAAAAATTTGTCCCCGTACTGTGCTGAAAGTCTTCTATGAATTTCCGCTCCTGGTACACCCTCAGACCACATAAGAAAAACGGTTTAGGGAACGCTATTCTTCCTTGGTGTAAACAGAGAGTGGCGCGGCCATCTTTACGTCGCAACAGCGCAAGCAGTACTGATCTGATAACGCTGAAACCTACCACAGACGTAGACAACGGTGCTATCTAACAGCAAGTGAACACACGACGATATAGAGCCAACTTAAAGACAATTAGAGCAACATTTCAGATACTTATTGATTTGCCTACGTATATTGTCCAGATTCTCAAAAAATGAGCGTATGGTATTGTATAAGGGGTGATCAAATTGTTTCCGTTCGACGGCCACACAGTCTCGAATCAGGACGACAATCAGGCAAATTCGCTGTGATCACTGAGGCACTGGGTTGAAGATTCCCTTGTGATAAAACACCATGTCTTGCTGCGTGAAGAAGTCCGAAACCGTCTGGTGTACATTTTCGTCCAACATAAAGCGTCAACACTTCAACGCCTTTTTGAGGGGACCGAAAGCGTGATGATCGCATTGGAAGCGATCAGGAATATAGGCCTCATCCACCACCCGTGTGGTTCTCTCTTTAATGGATGAGTCGACTGGCGTCTTGTGTCGAAATGCGACCTGCACGGAACTTGGTGCAGCATTCCACAGCGGTGCTTTTCGACAGACTTGCTGCCTCATACACATTCATTTTCCGATGGATGTCCACCAGCATTTGTTCAAGAACAGAATAACAGCACGTTGGTCCTGTTTGGACGTTTTTAGTAATAACGTCACCATAGCTCACGTGGCCGGTACGACTGCCACCTTAATCCATTTGCCTACATGTCCATGCTTATATACCCCGCATTGGAATCGCGCTACGTTCCACGTCCGCTACAGCAACGTATTCAAAGAGAAACATTTTGATCACATATTTTGTAACTTCCACGCACATATACGATTCTCAGCAACAATCGGACATATCAAAATGATGTTCTTGTCAGTTTCCACATGAAAGGTGAATTATATTTTGATAATTAAATTCTGTTAAAATATTAAATGTGAGAAAAATTCAATAGACTACTATGCGATCATTCTATACGTTTTTGAGTGACTATACCTAACTACACAGGCGTGCGTACGGGTTTCAAAACTCCGAAGGGAAATGAGTCAGACATCTGTATTGATACTATTATTGTTTCGATGTTCGTATTTCTTGCAATTAAATTAAATTCGTAGTAGATCACACTCAGTTCCCCTAGAAATAGAATAATCTGTTGGCTCAAGATCAAGGGGATTTGTAGGAATATCCATGGCTCATCAAGTACCTATTCCAGGATTCAAAATAATATCGCATTAGCCACGGAGACATCCCACATCAAGGTCGGGAAAGCACAATGTTCTTGACCTCGTTGAAGGTGTCACATAATGTCCAGTTCGTGTCTGAATTATTAATTTCTACTCGAAAAGCTTGACCTCAGAAGAACGTAGGAGAATTGTAATTGAGGTGTCGTGAAGAATATCTGCCTCTGAACAGGTGATTGACTTCCATTCGGAGGGTACTAAAAATATGAGTGGCCCAAAAGAGTGAGAATAAAATTCTACATATATAATCATAAGAAGAAGAAATAATTTCATACAAATTAAATGGAAACAGCCGCAGATGCAGACATAACGGATATAGAATTTGACACAGAAACGGAGCAGGATATATATTTATATATGCAGTACTGTCCGACTCCTTGAATAAATGGTCGGCGTTGAGACCTTACGTTCAGTGGTTCGCGTGTTGGATTTCGGGTCGGGTTGAGAACTTAAATTGCATTTTATTACTTCTTCTGGCTCAGAGAATGTGTGCTTGTGTTCGTCTCAGCACTTTCCACTTCATATTCAGACAACACACTACACTACCGACCACATAGAAACACTCAATACCGACTATAACTCTCTGCATACGGTTAGCGCCAGGAAGGGCAGCCGGTCTTAAAACAGGGACAAATCTATACGTGCGACACACACACACTCGTGACCCCACGGGTGTGGAAAAAGTGGTAGCAGCAAAAGAAGAAGAATTTTTAATTTGCTTTACGTCGCACGTACACATATAGG
This sequence comes from Anabrus simplex, assembly GCF_040414725.1. Taxonomy (NCBI): domain Eukaryota; kingdom Metazoa; phylum Arthropoda; class Insecta; order Orthoptera; family Tettigoniidae; genus Anabrus; species Anabrus simplex. The sequence continues at coordinate 48,251,724 of NC_090270.1, forward strand.
TCTTGAGGCGACGATGGGAGAGGAAAGGACAAGGTGTGGAGGGGAAACGTTCGTGGCTTTCATTAAGGTACAGCCCCACTTGCCTGCTATGAAAATGGGAAACCACGTAAAACCATCTTCAGGGCTGCCGACACTGGCAATCGAACCCACTATCTCCCAAATGCAAGTTTACAGTTGCGCGTTCCTAACCGCACGGTCTTACCGAGTTCAATAGCTGCAGTCGCTTAAGTGCGGCCAGTATCCAGTATTCGGGAGATCGTGGGTTCGAACCCCACAGTCGGCAGCCCTGAAAATGGTTTTCCGTGGTTTCCCCATTTTCACACCAGGCAAATGCTGGGGCTGTACCTTAATTAAGGCCACGGGCGCTTCATTCCCACTCCTAGCCCTTCCCTGTCCCATCGTCGCCATAAGACCTATCTGTGTCGGTGCGACGTAAAGCAACTTGCAACAACAACAACTAACCGCACGGACAACTCGCCCGGTGCGTCAGAATATAGCAACCTCAATTACATTAGGGGTAGCTTGTATAAAGTCATCCATGGTACATCCAACAGGACAGAAAGTACATTGATACAGGTCCTCACTACTCTGAAGTTCTCCACAATAACAGAAGACTGCCTCTGAATACAAGTTGTACCTTCGTAGAGCTGTCAACCGGTTCTGAATATGTTAACACATTCACGAGTCGTCCACTACTTCTTGTGACCAGGACGTACTGAATCCTTAGGTTCCATCCAGCCTCTAATGATTTTGCAAGGGGCTTGGTATTTCTTTGCAAGCTGCTGTTGGTTGAGCGGGATCATACACGAGCAGAACATGCGAGGGCTATATACAGGGTGGCCCACTTATACCTTCCACCGCAGATATATCTGGAACAACAAGATATATTGAAAAATGACTTTCACAGGCATGAAGGCAGGGAAGGGGCTAATTAAAGTAAATACTATGAGTCAGTCAAAAACGTAGAAAAATAGTATTTTCAACACCAACTTACGTTTTTTAAATGGACACCCTGTATTATTTCGTGGGGAATCGTTAACATGAAAAATCACATAAGCAATGGCGTTTGTTTCATCGCAATAGGTCAATTACATCCCAAGATATTGCAACGTGAACTTGACGCTTGAGATAAACGAAACGCGAAGCAGTTGCACATCCCGAGATTCCAGCACGAATCTCACGGTCCTCTTACTCGCGATATGATTGCCGTACTACGATGCGACAAGCGCTGTACTTAATGCTATTTGCACTGTTATCAAGAGGGATGAAAGTAAGAGAAGGGTTTCCTGCCACAGCAAAAGGCTATGTAAATAACGGTTTCTCTCTTGCGTGTTTTATTTACTTACACAGTACATTGCAGTACCTGTACTGTACTACTTCAGAATGTACATAATTCGTACAACAAAGTTACTGTAACGAAATTCTTTTATTTTCATCCCTCTTGATAGCAGTGCAAATAGCATTAAGTATAGCGCCTGTCGCATTGTCGTACGGCAATCATATCGCGAGTAAGAGGACCGTGAGATTCGTGCTGGAATCTCGGGATGTGCAACTGCTGAGCGTTTCGTTTATCTCAAGCGTCAACTTCAGGTTGCAATATCTCGGGATGTAATTGACCTATTGCGATGAAACAAACGCCATTACTTATGTGATTTTTCATATTAACGATTGCTTACGAAATCATACAGGGAGTCCATTTAAAAAACGTAAGTTGATGTTGAAAATACTATTGTCCTACATTTTAGACTGGTTCATAGTATTTACTTTAATTGGCCCCTTCCCTGCCTTCATGCCCGTGAAAGTCATTTTTTCAATATCTCTTGTTGTTCCAGACATATCTGCGGTGAAACGTTAAGTGGGCCGCCCTGTATATCTACTTTGCGTATCTCATTGTTCACCATAACGCCCTTTCTAATATCATCCGAGTGGATCTAGCAATGCAATTGGCTTTGATCATTGGAGTCGGCCTCAAAATGTCGGTGATGGCTCTGCAGCTTAGAATGGACCGAATTGACCCATGCTGGGCAGAAGTATTCTTCAGAGGAGTACGGTAGGACCACCACAGAAACACCCAATAGCGATTACATCCCTCCACACAATGTAGGCGTCAGGAAGGGTATCCGGCCGTAAAACAGGGCCAAATCTATATGCGCGATGCAGTTGGCACTCGCAACTCAACAGGTGTGGGGAATGCATTAGAAGGAGAAGCATAGGACTAGAGCTGTTATTCGAACCTTCAGGTTGTATGAGGCAGTATTTTGAATGAGGCTGTTTCTGGTAGAAAATTTTTGTTTTATTTTTAAGCAGTTTTACATGTCCTCAAAACTCTGCGTGGGTTTACTCAGCCATGGTCCTCCTTACATTACTCAATTGTCTATGAATATCCAAAGGTAATTTCATAAGTCTAGTTCTTGGAATGTATCCTTATTTTGGCCTAATAGTGGACCAGTATTACTTATTACACGCTCATTTGCTTCAGTTAATTGTATCTGACCGTGTAAGATACATTTTTGTATGCACGTGTGTTCAGTATTTCTTCTATAAGAATATATTTCTTTCCAATAACTAAAACAAACCAAGATGAACAGGCAGTTGTATTCTACTTACGTTAATCCGCTTCTTCCACCCTATGTTTTCTGTCATCATGGAATAATACATCACTGCATTACACTTCCCTGAGGGCTGCCTGGCCGAGGCGGTAAAGGCGTGCTCGGTTCGCCCGGATGGACGTGGATTCGAATCCCCGTCAGGAAGTCGTAAACGAGATTTCCACTTCTAGAGGTGCATACGGCCCTGAGGTTCACTCAGCCTACACCAAAAAGGAGTAGCAGGTTAATTCCTGGGGGCAAAGGCGGCCGGGCGTAGAGATAACCAACCACTCTACTCGATCACGTGCCGAGGTTACGAATGGTGGAAGCCTTTACCTTCCACCCATCCAAGGGCCTTCATGGCCTGTACGGAGGTGACTTTGCTTTGCTTTGCTTTATAACCTCTTGAGTCCAGAAGTGTACATATGTACACCTTCAATTTTTATTTTATTTTGACACATTGAGGTTAGATTTTATGTTTGTTCCATGTGTCACACGTATGTTTACCTTATTAGTTCCAAATAAAACCACTAGGAGCACTATATACCTGTTCAGCTGTGAGCCAGATCACATGGAATTTTACATTTGACCAAGATGGCTGCTAGAGAGCACAGCAAGAGAAGTAAGTACCAGTAAATATTATATTTAACGGCATAAAAATGAAATAACTATTGGAATACGTTCAGTTATATTTAATTATTGAAAACACATAGTATTTAATGTGTTGTAATTAATATTTCGGTATGTTTTTATCCGGTTAAAGTGAGGTGTACATTTGTGCACCTCAGGTTCCTACAACAATATTCTCCCTCTTTGAGGTTATGAATTTTTCCTATGTTTTCTGCATCATTAACTAGTGTTTTACATTTACAGGCATATTTACTACAGATGCATTAGTAGATTTACTGAATAACAGTGATGCCGAACTGTCGGACACAGATGATGTGTTATTTGAGACAGCAATTTTAGAAAACTCATCCACAGAACCTGAATCAGAAAATGAAGATAATGTACATTTGACAGCTGCTACTACACCACTGCAAGTAAACACCCGTTTGATGAAGTGGAAAACAACAAGATATGTTCAAAATATTCTATATTGAAGGAACTTCCCTTCCCACTATGTAAAGCATGTGCATGTACTTGTAAATACAAAATGAGTGTAGGCCTAATTTACGTTTCATAAATGGATGTTAATTCACACTAATTTGGAATGCTTTACAGAATGGAGAGAAAGGGGCCTGAATTTGAAGAGGAACTGGAGGTCCATGAAAATGGTCCTAAACGAGTACAAGAGGCCTTTCATGAATATCTGCCAACTCCTTTTTGGGAATTGTTGGCTGAGCAAACAAACCTGTATTCAGTGCAGAAACATGACTTGCGCTCTGTTCAGACCACAGCTGTAGAATTACTACAGTTTACAGGGATTCAGATTTTGATGGGTACTCTGAAGCTACCACAGGGGAAACTATACTGGAACAGGGAATTGAAAGTGCCTTTAATTTCAGAATGTATGCCTCGAGAGAGGTATTTTGAACTATGGATTTACCTGCATTTCACAGACAACCTAGCTGAACATGACCTGTCTGATAAACTGGAAAATCAGGCCAATGATAAATATTGTTAGGGATAAGTGTCTGACGTTGCCAAGGCCTGCACACCTGTCGATTGATGAACAGATGATACCCTTTTCAGGAAGGTGTAGTTTTCGCCAATTCATCTTCTCAAAACCTAACCCACTTGGACTTAAAAATGTTGTTTTGGCAGCTAGAGATGGATTAGTATTAGAGTTTTGTATACATCAGGGGAGAGGAACTGTTTTTGAAAATGACTTGAAAGAGCTTGGTTCGGGTGGCAGCATTGTGAAACTGTTAAGTGTGACAGAGCCAAAGGATGGACATCATGTCATTTACACTGACTGTTTCTTTACCAGCATGAAGTGATGAGTAATGGCATTCATCAAACAGGAACTGTCTTGAAAAACAGAATTGGGCCTGTGGTTGGTAAGCTGAAAGATGACAAACAGTTGCAAAGAGGGGAGTGGGATGAGAAAGTTAGGGAAGATGGAAAAGTTTGTGTTCTGAAATGGAAAGACAACAAATATGTTACATTTTTGTCAACTTGTGTTGGAAGTGAGCCACAGGCCACATGCATGCGTTGGTCCAAACAGGACAAAAAAAGAAAATTGAGGTACCACAGCCAGCAGTAACCAGCAGTTATAATCCAAACAGATTGTTGGCATACTATAGATGTACTGTACAAACAAAAAGATGGACAGTATGAGTCTTCAACCATTTTGTAGACCTTGTCCTTGTAAACGGCTGGTTAATGTACAGAAGGGCCTGCTGGAAATCAGATATCCCTCAGATAAAACAAATGAGCCTCCTACAATACCCTCTCCATGCAGCTAATGCCCTTATTAGATCTGAAACAATTTCACAGTCTGTCAGACACTCACCGAGAGGACTGCACACTGTTGGCATTGAGGATGATGCACAAAGGGAACAGGAAGAACAAGAACCAGCCTCTAAATACCGTAAAGTGATATCAAAGCCTATTCCGGAGGTCAGATTTGATGTGTACGGGCATTTTCCCAAGTATTCAAATGACAGCTTTCCATCCAAGTGTAGGTTCCCAGGATGCAAGTCCAAATCAAGAATCATGTGTGTAAAATGCAATATGTACTTGAGTGTCTTCAAGAACAACTGTTTCATGAAATACCATGTAATGTAATGATTGAGCATGTAATTACAATGTAATATGTACAGTATGCTTGCATTTTTCAAGTATTTTTAGAGTTATAGCTTGGTTTGGACACTGGCGTCATGGTTATTGAGGAACATCTTGCTTATTATTACATAAAGTTCTCAAGTCAGATTTATACCTTCTATTTTTAGTTTAAGGCATTTATGTAATTTGGTGATTTAATCTGGGTGTAAATGTACCATACTTTTCAACATTAATAAGGTATATGTATAATTTTGTTAAATATATTTATGTAATAAAAACCTGAGGTGTACATATGTGCACCATCAATTTTGGACACCCTATCAGTAGAATATTTTTTCTGGAATTTTTCTCAACATCTCTGATTCCCTATTATCCACTCTAGTGAATATCACTGTCAAAATCCAAATTTTTGTCTCCTGGGACTGAAGAGGTTATTACACTTCCCTACATCTAAAACGACAGGCATCTTGATGGACCTAAATCATGACAAAATGAAAAGTTTCAATACCCGGATTATGCAGCATCACCACAGTCAATAAAGCGATGTACCAGCGTATCTTTACGATAACATATTACACTTGTATAATCAGCAATTTGTCAATGTATTTTCATTATACTGCCCTTTGATACTATTCCCTTAACACAAATGCACATTGCAACTCGCCACTCTACAAGAATATACTTATTGTGCACAATCTTTCAAACTTAATATCCAGTCCTTCGCAAGATATTTGACCTGCGTAAGGTATTTTGCTATAGTGGCCTTGTATAAATACTTTTCTCTATGTTTACCCTATTATTGATCCGCAAAGTACCTTCGAATACTTCAATTATAGATTGTGTTCTACAGAATAGAAGCTTTACGTGTCCGTTGTTAATTAGGTCGGCTGATATACAACATTTGTTGAAAGCAGTGTCAAAGGGATCTACTCTTAATTTTTTTGCATTGAGGATATGTTTCACAGAAGGAGCCATGCTTTTTTAATTGTACTGCAATCAATTGCAGTCCTCAACTCTTTTCCGGCAGACAAAGTTGTTCTGTGTATAGCGGTACTCTTTCCAGAGGAATGTATCGTTCAGTCATTTCAATACGGGCAGGCAGAACTTAGTACCACTACTTCGAAAGTTCAAAAGTATAAATGTACCATATTTTTCGGGAAACGTGGGAACTTCCTAAAATGTGCCTCTTTCAGCTTTAATCTGATGGCATTTACGGGGTTAGTTCAATTTATATTGATCATATCTTCCATGCTTTTAATGATGTTAATACCCGGTATCATCCAGTTGTATACCATTTCACTTCATTGTGTTGTACTTTATTACTCCATGATCCGAGCTGCGAAAGGGAAGATTATTTGTAGTTAATTCTTGCCCCAAAGGAGTTTGAGAAAATCGTCAGAGCTGTAGACGCAGTTTGAAGATCTCCTTCATTATTCACTAGAATCGTCACATCATCAGCATAAACCCAGACAGTAATTCGTTCTCCATTTAACTGCGGACCTTACATTATTCGCGACCCTAGAATGACAAGGTTCTGACAACATTTGTGAAAGTCACATTTTTACACTACAGCGTTCTATTTGACGTGTTCTATTCGAAAACAAGCACTATGATGCCATCTGTGAGAAAATGTGGGAACTACGAGTGTGACAAAGTTCTATCTGCAGACCGTATAATCACACTTAAACAAGACATGGTTCTATTTGGAAGTGTGGAGCAGATAGAACCTTGTTCTGTTCCACCTTTTTCCCGGCTAGCAGATACACCCTTATCATTTTTACTTCCTTGTTATCGGGCGAGTTGGCCGTGCGCGTAGAGGCGCGAGGCTGTGAATTTGCATCCGGGAGATAGTAGATTCGAATCCCACTATCGGCAGCCCTGAAAATGGTTTTCCGTGGTTTCCCATTTTCACACCAGGCAAATGCTGGGGCTGTACCTTAATTAAGGCCACGCCCTCTTCCTTTCAACTCCTAGACCTTTCCTATCCCATCGTCGCTATAAGACCTATCTGTGTCGGTGCGACGTAAAGCCCCTAGCAAAAAAAAACAAAAAAAAAGAACAAACTTCCTTGTTGCATATGAGCGGAAAGAAGTGATCGGCTGTTCGTTAGCCAGTGATCCAATAGAAACACAGTTTATAATATTTTCATCCAATCACATCTGCACAATCACCATCCCTGCAATCCACGAAGCAGAGCTTGTATAGGCGTATTTTTTTACGGAGTACAATCTAGACTTTCACAAGCCGAAGAGTGATCGCAGCGATGTGTATGAAGCTTATAAGGTTTCGGAGGGTCAGCATACAACAACCGAAGAACAGAAAACATGATACGAAGAGCATTTCCTGAATAGAACTCTGTCTCAAGCTGAAACGATAGAGACAGGAAAAACAAGGACATACCTGTATTAAGTTTTGGTCTGCAGAATGTGATTGCTTGTCCTACGACAGAAATAAGTTCTTTCTTTTATAGAAGAAAATTGAACACGTATAATTTTATCGTTATTTTGTCAATAACAAGACAAGTTTACTGCGCTCTCTGGACTGAGGTACAATCAGGAAGACCAGGAAATGATATCGCCAGTGCATTCAGGGTACTACTGGATCGAGCAATTGCAGAGAACAATATTGATGAACTGATAACATGGAGCGACTCTTGTGTTCCGCAGAATAGGAATGCATATTTCGTTTGCTGTGTTCGATTTTTGAGAGACAACAATGATGTGAAGCGCATCACAATGAAATATTCCACTCCAGGTCACTCGTGTATTCAGGAAGTGGACAACGTACATAGTTGCACTGAAAAAGCCATGCGGGTTAATGAATTTTTCTCTCCCTTAGGACTAATCAGAATTTTTGAAAGGCATCAATAGAGAAAGACCTTACAAGATTGTGCAAATGAAGGACACTAATTTTAAAGACTTTGGTACCCCTGCGAAGCTTCTGAACTACACATTGATTCCCTTCACGAAAGTGAGTTCTATAATATTTAGTCAGGTACTACATGAAGTTCAGTTTGTGCTCAGCCACTCTCCTGATTCTCAGCCACGGGTTGTCTACCTGAAGATGCTGGAGAAGCCATTGCGCCGAATATCACAGAAAGTGATGAATGCCCAGTCTAATTCTCCAGGTGTGGCTTCAACCTTGGAACTAAAACCAGAAGTCACCTAGCAAATACCTCAGGTTACAGAAGAAAAGAAGAAAGATATAAAGGCCATGTTACAATTCATGCTTTTACAAGACAGAGCACACTACAACACAGTCCTGTATTTATAATCGTAAAAGTTGAAGTTCAAATCATGTTAATTCAAGGCAACTTCTTGTCATTGAACATGATATGGGTATTACCAAGAAAGCCGGTGCTGACAAGTGTGAAAACTACCGCACCATTAGTTTAGTATCTCATGCCTGCAAAATACTAACACGTATTCTTTACAGAAGAACGGAAAGACAAGTTGAAGCTGAGTTGGGAGAAGATCAATTTGTCTTTAGAAGAAATGTAGGAACACATGAAACAATCTTGACTTTACATTTGATCCTAGAGGATCGAAATAAGGAAGCAACCCACATACATGGCGTTCGGAGATCTAGAAAAGGCATTAGATAATGTTGATTGGACCAAGCTATTCAAGATTCTGAAGGTGATTGGAATCAGTTACCGAGAACGAAGAATTATCTACAATCTGTATAAAACTCAGCCTGCAGTCATAAGAATCGAGAGCTTTGAAAAAGAGGCAGCAATCAAGAAAGGAGTGAGGCAAGGCTGCAGTTTGTCCTCCTCCTTTTCAATGTTTACATACAACAGGCAGTAAAGGAAATCAAAGAGGAATTTGGAAAGGGAATCCCAAACCAAGGAGAGGAAATCAAGAACTTGAGATTTGCCGATAATATTGTTATTTTATCTGAGACTGTAGAAGATCTCGAGAAGCTGCTGGATGGTATGGACGAAGTCTTGGGTAAGGAGTACAAGATAAAAATAAATTAGTCCAAAACAAAAGTAATGGAGTGCAGTCGAACGAAGGCAGGTGATGCAGGAAATATTAGATTAGGAAATGAAGTCTTAAAGGAAGTAGATGAATATTGTTACTTGGGTAGTAAAATAACTAACGATGACAGAAGTAACTAGGACATAAAATGCAGACTAGCACAAGCAAGGAAGAGCTTTCTTAAGGAAAGAAATTTGCTTATTTCAAACATTGATATACGAATGAGAAACATATTTCTGAAGACTTTCTTCTGGAGTGTGGCATTGTATGGAAGTGAAACATGGACGATAACTAGCTCGGAAAGAAAGAGAACAGAAGTTTTGAAATGTGGTGTTAGAGAAGAATGCTGAAGGTGAGATGGATAGATCGAATACGAATGAAGAGATACTTAATTTAGTCGGTGAGAGGAGATCGATTTGGCTAAATTTGACGAGAAGAAGAGATAGACTGATAGGCCACATCTTAATTAAGACACCCAGGACTTGTTCAGTTGTTTTTTGAAGGAAGTGTAGGCGGTAAGAACGGTAGGGGTAGACTAAGGTATGAATATGACAAGCATATTAGAGAAGATGTAGGACGCAATTGTTACGCCAAAGGAAAACGTTAGCAGAGGATAGGGTGGCATTGAGTGCTGCATCAAACCAGTCTGTGGACTGATGACTCAAACAACAACAGCAACAACATGGGTATATTGTATTCTTTTTGTAATAAATAAAATAAGTTGATATTTCTGACTTTAATCGGTTTACTCGTTTTAATTACTTCATCCCAATGAAAAAATGAAATATTTTACGTATAAAATCTAATAACAGGTGAAGATTCAAATTTTATCTGAAATATTCCATTGTATACGATTGCAAACAAGGCATTATAAAGTATTAATCCTGTGAAATGTAACAAGACAAGATTCTAAGAGCACATAGAACCCTATCAACTTACAATTGAACGTTATCTTGAGCAGACAAGGTTCTAACTGCATTTTTACGCTTTCAATTTATGGTAAAATTGAAACGATATTGATTTTCCGACACAGTGCATTTGTGTCTATTGTGTGTATCAGCTAATTCAGAAAATTTGAAGTGTTTTTGTTAAAACTGAACAAAATTATGATGGTTTGAATTTTCAAATGCAAGTTTCTCCAAATAATAGAAATGGCAGATAGAACCTTGTCATTCCAAGCTCACGTATTGTGTGTATCCGTCAACACAACGGTTCCAGTGCCAAGAAAAAACAGTGCCATAGACTTCACACGTCCTTGTCTCACAGAATTCTTAACAGCAATTTTCACTGACAAGAAACCATTAATTATAACTCGAGGGGTAGCTGTTTGATACTGAGTCTTAAATGTAATACACTGGCGGAAAATTATAATTATCCAAACACCAAGAAGAGGTAGTGCTAGATTATGGAACATTGGTAGGCGTGTTTATACATCTCAAAGATGACCTTGATTCAAATTTCCCACAAATATCATTAGCTTTAAATACGGTCTGTACTGTGACAGCGTTAGTTACCTGTCATATTGGACAACGTGACTGTGAATGAGTCAATAATGTCTTTACGACAACGAAGAGGCCAGTACCAACAGCTCACTGCGGTTGAACGAGGCCGTAGGGCTAGGTGAAGGTGGATTTTCCTTCCGCTCTATTGCAGTATGACTTGGCAAAAATGTCTCCAGTGTGCGCGCGTGCTGGCTGCAGTGGTCATGAGAAGGTACGTTCGCCAGACAGCCGAGCTCCGGGAGTCTCCGTGGCACCACCGAGAGGGAGGACCACCGTATTCGGCATATGGCTGTGGGGCAGTGGACTGCGTCTGCAGTAACAATTCGAGCCGCAGTTGGCACTACAGTGACACAACGAACTGTTCGAAATCGGTTACTTGAAGGACAGCTCCGAGCCAGACGCCCTACGGCGTGCATTCCGCTTACCCCCAACCACCGCCGCCTGCGACTTCAGTGATGTCAAGCGAGAGCTCATTGGAGGATGGAGTGGAGGTCCGTTCTGTTTTCCGATGAAAGTCGGTTCTGACTGGGCGTCAATGATGGCCGCGTGTTGGTTAGAAGGAGGCAAGCTCAGCGCCTGCATTCCACCTGTCTGCGGCGTCGACACACTGGGCCTACACCCGGAGTTCTGTTCTGGGCAGCAATTTCCTGTGACGGCAGGAGCACTCTCGTGGTAATTCCATGCATCCTGACTGCAGATGTGTACGTCCGTGTGGTGTTTCGACCTGTTGTGCTGTCATTCATGAACCGCATTATCGGAGGTGTTTTCCAACGGGATAACGCACGCCCCGATGCCTCTGCTGTAACCCAACGTGCTTTACAAAGTGTCGGCATTTTTCCTTGGCCTTCTCGATCCCCGGATCTGTCCCAAATCGAACTCGTATGGGGCATCATTGGACGACAACTCCAGCGTCATGCACAACTGGTATTAACCGTCCTGTACTCACCGAGCAAGTGCATCAGGCATTGAACTACATTCCACAAGCTGGCGTCCGGCACCTGTATGTTTGCATGCCTACATTCAACAGTCAGCCGATTACACTGGTTATTAACGGACCAGTGTGGCACATTCGGGATGGCTGTTCTCACGCGGATATTAACCTGTAGTCTTGTACATTTAATCAATTAAATATGTTACCTCAAGGAATACTTTGCCAAAATTTCCGTATTCTACACTCCTTATTTTATGGTGTTCGGATTTTCTTTGCTCCAGTGTGTATTAATATATTTACAGGTTGCTTTACGTCGCACCGACACAGACTTGTCTTATGGCCAGCAGCGGAGCCAGGATCGGCCGTAGAGGGAGAGGTTATAGTTACAAATTTTTGATAGGATACAGTCAAGGTTCTTGTGTGGTGCGCGCATTCATTACTTGTCATTATAAGGACACTGATACAAGTGAATTATGTCAATTTTCAGACTGCAGTACACTACTAAATCTTATATTAAAATTAGAACAACGAGCGAGTTGGCCGTGCGCGTAGAGGCGCGCGGCTGTGAGCTTGCATCCGGGAGATAGTAGGTTCGAATCCCACTATCGGCAGCCCTGAAGATGGTTTTCCGTGGTTTCCCATTTTCACAACAGGCAAATGCTGGGGTTGTACCTTAATTAAGGCCACGGCCGCTTCCTCCCAACTCCTAGGCCTTTCCTATCCCACCGTCGCCATAAGACCTATCTGTGTCGGTGCGACGTAGAGCCCCTAGCAAAAAAAAAAAAATAGAACAAGAACAATACGATCAAGATAAACAGTTTTACAACGAACAGTATGTTCTGTTTACAATCCAAAGTCCAACTTATCGGGGCTTCGTAGAAAATAGATTCAACAGATCTGTTGGTTTTACAATTATGTCTCTAAATGTTTATTTAGTTTCTTCGTTCGTTCTGGTCTACCAGGGACTATGGGGCTTTTGTTAACTCTTAGCTAAGGTCTTCTAATTTTTCTTGGCCCAGTATGCTGTCGTTTTCTGGCTGTGTGCCTGCTTCCTTCCATCCGTCTTCTTAAGTCTGCTGGTCCCGGTACTCTTTTTGCTTCTGAAGGACAGTGGGAAGACTCCCTGTACAATGTTTATATAGTTTATTGTTTATTGTCAGCTGCTATTTATTTTCTTTAGGAAAATTCCCATGCGGGGTTGGGGTTCAGACACCCAGTAACCCTCCCTACTTTGAATACGTCCCTGCTTACGGCGACGATGGGATGAGAAAGAGCTAAGGGTGGGATGGAAGCGACCGTAGCTTTAATTAAGGTACAGATTCAGAAATTGCCTTCTGTGGAAATGGGAAAGCATGGAGAGGTATCTCCAGGGCTGTCGACAGTGACGTTCCTTCCCACTATCTCCCTATAGCAAGCTGGCACCTGCACGGCACAAACCACACAGCCAATTGCTCGGTGTATCGTCTCGTTATACAAATATGATGGAACTGAATGATTTAGCACTTCAGAGAAATTTGCTTTTAATATAATTTTAACGTTGTAAACATTTAATTAAACTGGTATATTAGAATGTAATGATGTGGATACGGTGATTAGTTTCCATGAATACACTTTAAACTGCAGCTAATATAACCCTGTCTTTTATTTTTTGGATTTTTTTTGTCCTGAATTTATCGGATTCAGACTCATACTACAACTCCCCTGAGGTTTTAACACTAGGACCGCCGGAACATACTGTATACCTAGAACCGCCGATGCGGTCATTTTGACCGCTGTATTCTAATTATTATTTTTATGCTCAATACGTATAGTAACTCATTATCATCGTTTCAAATATGTATTACTAAGTTTATAAAACATTAATTATGGGATCTAACACGGAAAAGATTCAAAATATTTAAGTTTTGCAAATGTAGTATTTTCCTAATTTATTACAAACACAAAAACGTTTCTATAAAACACACTTATCTAAAAACAAACATTGTTTTTACTTCAAATTCTTTTAGTATAAACGGTAAAAATAGTTATTACTCATCATCAGAAAATAGAATTACTGTAACATTCCATTTAGTGCAATTTATGACCTGAAACTTGTTTGCCAAATCCACGTACCACAACATATTTGTCTCCTTCTTATCCTTCAGTGTATTCGCACACGCTGATGCAATCCTGCGTCTTTAGAAGCAGGAACTACATACCACGACCTTAGTTATGTCCTTTGAGCAAGAACCACATACTCGCTGTTTGCACTTTCTGCAGGTAAAACTTGTCTTATTCCTGCATTTCCTCATTTGGGATTGCCTATTCTGTACATTTCCTTCCACAGGCTTCCTAAATTCGCGTTCTGTATCCACAGACTTAGGTTTCGATCCCATGTACCCCACACGAAGCTCCACTGCTAGTTTCAGGATGTCATTTCGGCGACTGATCTTCTTCCTGATCTAGGAGTTGAAATGAAATGGCGTATGGCTTTTAGTGCCGGAATGTGACCGAGGACACATGATGAAGACGACACATATACCCAGTCCCCGTGCCAGGGGAATTAAGCAATTTCGGTCAAAATTCCCGACCCAGCCGGAAATCGAACCCGGGACCCCTGTGACCAAAGGCCAACATGCTAACCTTTTAGCCATGGAGCCAGACATCCAGGAGTTGATAGCTGCCAAGTCAAGAATATTATGAAATATATGAACAGGTCATCTTCGTGTAACGGATCGAATAGTATATTTTCTTCCCATTTGATCTACCGTAGTAGAAGTATTCTGTTGCGGGAATCCTTTTGGGATTAGCTTGAAGTTCAACTTCTGAGTGCAAAGTACTGCATAGAAGGACGTTCTTGTTTCGTTTTCCTTGATAAACAGTAAGTGTGTCATTGGAATGTTTCACGAGAGTTGAGTCGTAAAGACTAGCTTTCATAGCCTTCAGAGCTTTAGGAATTTCTCTCCTTGATCGTCTAATGGTTCCAACAATATTCGAACCATTACTTTTCAACTTCTTACCAAGTTTCACTGTTGCAAAGAATATTATCTGTAGTCACTTGTCGCCCCTTCTTTTGAAACGGCTCCACCAACTTCATTACTACACTTTCGGGTAGAGCCTCGTCACGTGGTCTGAGATCGTCGTAAGGAAACCCACGGCACGGAAACTTTGAGTCAACGTCCACAAGAAGCCAAAATGTAATTCCAGTTTTATCTGGTTTATTGGGCATGTACTGTAAGAATGGACACCTTGTTTTTCTTGGAAAAAGCTGCTCATCAGCAGGCAGATTTTCACCTGGAATATAAGACAATTGGCAATTTTCGATTAATTTGTTCCATACTTTTGATACTAACGCAAATTTATCAGTTTTCAAATGTTCTAATCTTGTAATTCTGACATCGAAACGCAAAAATCTTTGGATTTCTCGACAAAAATTCCTCCCCATTGTTTCACTGAAGAATGGTGGTCCCCACTTTTCAGACCAGAGTTCATTAGGTATAGTGCTACTGGCTCCAAGTACACCACGAGCATACACTAAGCCAATGAATGCCTACAGTTTTCTAAACTTACACTCCACAATTTATCTCCTAATACGCGTTTTGCTTCAGTTTCCGTAGAGTGTGTGATGTGTTTCATTATAGATTCATCAATAAAAAGACGACATGCACACGCTACACTGTCGTCAGAAACATACCGCTTTGAGTATGGAGTAGGTCCTGGATTTTCTTTCAAGATGTTGTGACAAGCCATCCTGCCAGGTGTAGTCTTCACAAACTCTCCTACAGTCCACTCCATGATGTCATTTGTACCTAGTAACATATTACTTGGTCCTGGGAGGCTTGTGTTGATGCGTCCCTTCTTTCATCCAGCTTTTCCTATCGCATTTTCTACTGCTGTAATAGAACAATCGGAAACTTTTAGTTCCCGGCCTACACCAGGCATAATTACAGTCTAATTGCTGAATTTCAGTACCAAGGTTGTAATGTTGACATCAAAATAACGTATATCATTAGGGAATCGTGACAGTGGAAGAATGTTCGCTACTCTCAGAGGACAGTGACCCATTAGCCGCCTATAGAAAAATGAATAAAGAAGAGAATGAACAATGGCCGTAGATATACTATCAGTTTTTCATAGTTATGCTTACATTATTGCAGGGAGAATAATGATAAACAAATGTTATCTCAAACAGAGGAATAAGCACATGTTATAATACATTTTATTATGATAATCAATACAGCGGTCAAAATGACCGCTCCGGCGGTTCTAGGTATACTCGTTACCCACGTCCTAACCAATGACGCAAAATTAATTACATTTAATACGGATGATTCTGACCGGTAATCAGGAAAAGTCACTGAAGCTCTTTGCAATACGACAGAAAATGTGGTCAAAATAAAGCTTTGAAAAAGTGTAGCGGTCATTTTGACCGCTCCGGCGGTTCTAGTGTTAAATTTTCATTCCTTTTCGGTAACATTATTAGAGAGCATGCATTTAATCTGGTCAATGGTAGCTGTATATGTTGGAGCGAAAATTAAACTGGTCCTCCTCTGTGGTGCAGTGGTTAGTGTGATTAGCTGCCATTTCCAGAGAACCGGGCTCGATTCCCGGCTCTGCCACCAAATTTTAAATGTGGTACGAGTTCTGGAACGGAGTCCGCTTAGACTCAGGATGTCAAATTAGTAGACGGGGATTCGAATCTCACCTCAGCCATCCTCGAAGTGATTCCCACTTTTCCATCAGGCAAATTCTGGGATGGTACCTAACTTACGACCATGGGAGCTTCCTTCTCTTTTTCTTGTCTATCCTTTCCGATCTTCTAATTTCCCACAAGGCTCCTGTTAAGCATAGCAGGTGAGAACGCCTGGGCGAAGTACTTGTCCTCCTTCCCAATTGTATACCCAAGAACCAAAGTCTACCGCTCCAGGACCCTGCCCTTGAAGCGATAAAGGTGGGATACCTTGCTGAGTCCGACGGAAATACCAGCCCTGGAGGCTAAACAGATTAAGAAAGAAAGAAGGAAACAAAGAAAGAAAGAAAGAAAGAAAGAAAGAAAGAAAGAGAGATATTTTTTTGCTATTTGCTTTATGTGGCACTGACACAGATAGGTCTTACGGCGACGATGGGACAGGAAAGGCCCAGAGAGGTGAAGGAAGCGGCCGTGGCCTTAATTAAGGTACAACCCCAGCATTTGCCTGGTGTGAAAATGGGAAACCACGGAAAACCATCTTCAGGGCTGCCTTCAGTGGAGTTCGAACCCACTATCTCCCGGATGCGAGCTCATACAGTAGCTGCGCACTCCTAATCGCACGGCCAACTCGCCCGGTGAGAAAATTAAAAAGATCAGGTTCCTTATTATGCCAGGTGCGTTATATGGCCGTGAATCATGGACATTTTTGGGCAAAATTACTAAGGTGCTGATTGTTTCCGAGCAGATTCAAGAAAATTCTCGATATTTTAAATCAAGACCGAGGCACAAATGAAGAATTATTACAACGGTCTAAGTCAGGACGACGGTGGCGATTGTGACTGAGCGTCGTATGAGATTAAATGGCTACATAGTGTGCATGCCTGACTACCCCCATCTAATACATTGGCACCGCCTGGTGTTAAGATAAACTACGCTGTCATTGGAAGACTTGGCGCCCAACACTGAAGGAGAACATCAACTCCACTGCAGTGTCTTAGGACGGTATTGAAAGTGTAGCAAACAACCGACACCTCTGGAGGCCACTTTCGGTCCAAGGTGTTTCGCGTAAGATCGAATGATGATGATGAATAACACTATAATACTACATTTCCAAGGCTAGAGGAAGTGTAATATAGTTATATTTACAAACTCTGCTCTGATTGAGACAACATAATACCTTATAGATGATGTGAAACCTCAACGTTGGCTAATTTATGTGTTCCCCAAGGTAATTGATGATGTTTTCTAAACAATAAGTAATCAATTCTTTTCCCTCCCTATTCAGCCATCAGCAGGCAGTAATATATCCAATAATTCCGCCGACTGGTGTTTATTTTCTGATATTCGATTTTGATGATGTTTTGAGCTTCTCGAATTCTTCGTAAAAGAATAGTATTTAGCCTCAAAAGTTGGGCAGATGAATTCTCCGTTATGACTATGAGGATTTTATTAGCTATCGAGCCTATACTCGACAGGTCAACCATGCAAAAAACAAACTCATACCACAATGCTACACTGGGATGAACCTTCTCGGCCGTTATTCTTGTATTCCTAGACCGCAGTTGCCATACCGCCATCAATCAACTCCCCTCCTGTAATCACGCAGGCTGAGCAAAGATCAAACCAGCCCGCAGATACTGTTCGAAATGTCTGATTTGAAAGGGAATCTAACCCCGGGCCTTCGGCTGGATGGCAAGCATGCTACTCCTAGGCCAAGGTGCCAGCAGTCCGCCATGCAGGGCATGGCATTCGAACGAAACACGAACTAGTTGTCGGAAAGATTTATTTCAAGTGTTCTGTCAGGTGCTGATCACGCTGTCTCACACGAGTATGTGGCATCGCATTCAGTGATCACTCAACATCCGACGTTGTTCACACCCCTTATATACCCTACCAGGCCTCTAACACTAACCCCGAACAATACTAATGCACTCTTGTGGTCGTTGTGCCTAACACAGAAAATTGCAACTCTAATTATTTACATACTCGCCGATGCTGTGTATGTGTATGAAGTTGCATTGACAATCAACCATTTCTTCCGGGTGCTTTAAATATTTTATCAGGAAGTGTATTAAAACATTACACAAGATCATACTATATAACAAACAAACTAATTGTTCATTATAGAGCTTCAGGATAAACTACATTAATGCATAGCGTGTTTGGCTTTCCAAATCTTGAACAACCCACGCACAGTGAACCATGGAAGAAGCACCGTTTCGGAAGATCGTGTCTTCAACTTTAAGCAATTGTCCTTGTGCCTTGTTGATGCACCTAGCGAAAGTCGAACGGGAAAGTGAAGAAGTATACACTGAATCGGTATACTCCAAGGGATGATTTGAATCGAGGAATTAATACTATTTCACCCGTGTCTTCTCCATTCATTATGGTGGCTTCAATTAATATTGTATAATTATATATATGTATATTGATATTAAAATTATTGATAATAATCAGCATCAGTCCTTGACCAAAAGTCGTGTTTAATTGCAAAGGGAAGAAGGAATCTTAATCCGAAGAAGGTTTATCGGTGCCACAATCGTCCACTCCAAGGTGTTAGAGGGTACTGCATATCACACCAAGTTGTTCAAAATCTTCGTTGGGTAGTTAGGAGCCTCATCTGAATTACACGTTGTGCCATTTCACCGTTCTATAGTTGCAGTATTAGGAACAAAAATGGCGTTCCAGCCATTAAAGGATCAATATAAAAGCAATTAACAGCGGTACGAGTCGAAAAGATAATAATTTCAACCGGCAATCACCGAAAGAACCATTCTTAGAAGGCGGTGAGAAAGAATGACAGGAGCGGATTATTTAAACTGATTATTGAAAAAAGACTTCCATTAACACAAAAACTCAATCCAGCACTGCAGCGAAGAAAGGACGGAATCGTGTAAAGAAACGAGTTGCATATCAGATTTTATAATCAATTATTGAAGAAGGAATTAATTCCGCGACAGCCCGCTCAACGTCAGCTGTAGGTTGACAATATACGTGAAAATATAGACCAGCTATAAGGAAACGTCAAGTTGGTTCAGTACTACGTCGCGGTTGGGCTCGGAAGCATTATATTTTGCCCGATACTGCACAACGTAGAGAGAGCGGAATTCAATTGGCTATAAAGTGCAATTCTAAAAGCACAGAAAATTTACATCCGTTCAGCAAGCAAGAGAGTTGGCAAATAAGGGTACATTTAGAGCTGTTATAGTCAAATTAGACGGCACAGAACACATATTTTCTTTTATCATTGGCAGTACGAAACGGATTACAGCATGTCTAAATCAACTAATGCATTGTGTTATTCTGTCCCTGACGTTCTGAAGACCACTATGATGTTCTAAGAGGCTGAGGCAGAGACTACTCCGACTATGGTGGCGCTTCACGAGATTGATGACCCAAGAGGGTGGTAATCAGCTGAGAGGACGAGATGGACCCGATTACCTAAGCCGAACCATGGAGCGAGGCCTACCATTCCCGATGAACAACAGCGAGATGGGAGTCACTACCCAATAAGCAAAGTTAAGTCCCCTATGAGTCGTTTCGTAAGTAGAAACCTTGGTTTCTTTTGGATATATGTGACATGATTTGTGACATTGTGCGTGCGTAGTTAATATTCAAGTGTAGTTACAAGGAAGTAGGTATTCATCTGAAGTTACCGATAATCCCATACATAGGCGTAAAATACCAGTGAATGCCGTTCGCAAGTTTATCAATATGTGTTACAGAAGTGATTGATATTTTTAAATCGTTGTCAGTGAAGTGTTAGAGTATTAAGTGGAGGTTAATATACATGCGTGATGGCTTTAACAGAATACCAAGCGTGGAGATCGTATTTAGGGAATGTTTACGACAAAGTATAGTAGCACAGTTTAATGTTGAGATGTACTTTTCTTTGATACTATGACGGTAAGGATAATGTTTTATATGTGTAGGTTATGGCACATATGCCGAGTACTTGATGAAATGAGTGCCTGAGACGCACTAATATGAATGCTACGTGATAATTGAAGTGATAAATGGTAAATGAAATAATGATATGAGTTGATAGTAAGTTATGATGGTGATAGTTATTGTTATTTGGAAAGTTGGTCATAGTATTCTTCAAGAGATGATAGTATGTGTAAATTGTGCATGCTAAGGTATATATTGAAACGAACTGTTTTCAATTGCTGTTTTTATTCCCTGATATATAAAATAGGTTAGGATACGATCTCAATGCCATCAATATAGAATTAATTGAGTATGTAGGATCATCAGAGGAGCCGAGAGGCCAATAACGTTAATATTTAGGCCTTCACTGACTTATCTACGATCATTTTCAAGTATTCTCACATACGGCAACTTAATTTATGGTTTTATGTGAGCAGTTTGACACATCACTGGTAACTTAGTCTTTCATATATGGATTTTAGATGAAGGTAGAGTCTTCTAATATGTCAATTTTTCCACTTATGGTATTATTTGTTGGGAAGTTAGTTAAATACACTTGGCAATGCTACATTCAGCCAGATACGCACTTTAATTGAATTTCAACCATGAATTAAAATAATAATTGAGTGATTTCGCCACATAAGCCTTATGATAGAATTAATTTGAGATTACTTACGACTTAAAGTGGACTTGAATTTGCTTATATGGAGATCAGTCAACATGAAATATGAAAAGATTATGGAAATTTTCAAACTTAAATTAGTATAAATCCCTAAAGAACAAACATTACTTTCTCACACGATTTTCCTACTGTGCATGGACATGGATGTGAAGTTTTCAGCAAAGTGATATTCATTTCTCTAGTCACATGTGAATTTAAGTTCAAATGATAGAATTTTTGGTAACTTTGAGGAGCAATCCAGCTCAATAAGGAAAGATTCCAGACCTTAATTAATTAATTAATTAATTAATTAATTAATTAATTAATGGCTATTTTCACTGCGTTTTTACATTCTTAATTGAAACCATAATTTGAAATATTGTATATAGTAGGGAGTATGATTTTGTTTTCACTTAAACCAATTGGATGCATCTAATTATTTCAACTATATTGAATAATTTTACTTGATTATATAATTTAATTTTTCTTTTTATTTGATTTTTACGGATATTACTTAATTACAACATAATATTTCGACAGGCCAGAATGAGCGTATCGATGAATGAGGCCTGATTTCCAAGTATTTGTCAAAGGTTTTTCAAACCTGTTTTCTTTCAATGCAACATAATTACGGCACATAGAGATGCTGATTGCGTTATGAAACCATCTACATTGTATAAGACAATTTCTCACGATACTCTACGTAATTTTTTTAATCATACTTAGACTGTTTTGCCAATAAAAGTTGAGTAGTGAAGATATAAATTTCTTTTAATGCCTACTTAGAATAAGAGCTAGATATAAGGCTATAATGACTTTATTTCTGATTACGATTTCGATAGCAACATGCACGAAAATGCCGTAACAACCTGGATTTTGCGATAAATTTCATCGACATGCGAGTATGGTATCCAACTGATAGCGTGTTGGAGACGTCCTTCTGCGTAGGTTGAGATTTACCATAGACCATCGGTGTACTTTCTCACGCGGAACTCACAACCCAGCAATATTAGATAGATGGAATCGTTATTAAGAGCTAGTCTGGAACACATGTATCCCCACCTGGACGCGGGAGCGGTGCAACGTCGTGTCTATAGACTTGCAATTTTCTGGAATAACTGGCAATTCTTGTAAAATTTGCTTGTTAATAGCGTTGACAGCTTCATTTCTTGGAGCAAGAACCGTTCTTTGACACATGCGTTATCGGTAAACGCTTTACTCACCTATGACAAAAAGTGTCAGATCTCTGCATGCCGCAGATTTGGCTGGGCATCGCTCAAACTAACACATCCAAATAAATAAATAAATAAATAAATAAATAAATAAATAAATAAATAAATAAATAAATAAATAAATAAATAAATAAATAAATAAATAAATAAATAAATAAATAAATAAATAAATAAATAAATAAATAAATAAATAAATAAATAAATAAATAAATAAATAAATAAATAAATAAATAAATAAATAAATAAATAAATAAATAAATAAATAAATAAATAAATAAATAAATAAATAAATAAATAAATAAATAAATAAATAAATAAATAAATAAATAAATAAATAAATAAATAAATAAATAAATAAATAAATAAATAAATAAATAAATAAATAAATAAATAAATAAATAAATAAATAAATAAATAAATAAATAAATAAATAAATAAATAAATAAATAAATAAATAAATAAATAAATAAATAAATAAATAAATAAATAAATAAATAAATAAATAAATAAATAAATAAATAAATAAATAAATAAATAAATAAATAAATAAATAAATAAATAAATAAATAAATAAATAAATAAATAAATAAATAAATAAATAAATAAATAAATAAATAAATAAATAAATAAATAAATAAATAAATAAATAAATAAATAAATAAATAAATAAATAAATAAATAAATAAATAAATAAATATAAAAATTAACGAAGGTCGGTTTTTACTTCTATAAAGATTCATCTAAAATACGCCTACTTAAAAAATTTCAGAACTCTGCGTGTCTAAGATTTAGTTGGGTATCGCACACACATACACACAGACAAATTTCCAAGAAGACTAGCACACAGTATACTTAGTCTAGAAAGGCACAACCTTGATGGCCAAAAGGAGGTTCAAAATGACTAGGAAGAAGTGAATATCCAGGAAGGAGATAACAGAAAAGAACAACCTTTAGGAAGAACATTCCGGGAATGACGGATGTACCGGAGAAATCCGTCAAATCACGCAACATCTCGGTTGAAAGGGTGAAAAAGTAAAAGTCAAAGACTCAAGAGTGAAAAGATAAAAAGGACTAGGTTTGAGAGAGTGAAGATCTGGTGGACTGTGTAAATTTGATCCATAGTTGACCTTGACGAATGTAATACAAAGAATGACAAACTGGTTACCAAAAGAATTGAGAAAGAAATAAAATTAGTTAACCTATTACGTAACAATAACAATAATAAAAGAGTGAACACAATAAAAAGAAGAATATAAACAAACAAGAAGATTGGACGTCAGCCATTATCCATACAATCCACAAGAAGGGAAGCAAAACAGATCCCAGTAACTACAGAGGAATATCACTCCTTTCTGTTACCTATAAGATATTTTCCAAGATTCTGGAACGCCATGTAACAAGACAGTTGGATAAAGAGTTAGGAGAATATCAAGCAGGGTTCAGAGCATCGAGGTCCTGTACCGTGCAGACCATCCTTCAGTACTGCAAGTCAAGAGCCCGACAATGGGTAGCTGTATCTGTCGACTTCCAGAAAGCATACGACTCAGTAGACAGAATTACTCTTCATAAGACATTAAGAGAACTAGGACTTAACGACAAGATCAATAGGCTGGTGCAAGCCACCTTGCACAATACCACAGCCAGAGTAAAGTTTAGAGGACAACTCTCGGAGAGTTTCGCCATTAAAACAGGGGTGAGACAAGGAGGTGGCATCTCATGCACATTATTTAATTGCGTTATGGAAAATATAATTAGAGAATGGATGAGATTCCTTCCAGAGAACACTGTATTACGGATGAGGATTAAAGCCGACAACCTAAGGATACCATGTCTAGCCTTTGCAGACGATCTGACTTTATTGGCAAATGACATACAGGAGGCTACTACTCAGCTCCAAACACTGCACTCAATAGTGGCTAAAACGGGTCTTTTGATCAACATAGGAATGACCGAGTTTGTTACTAACATCAAAGATGCCCCTGGAATGATGAGAGTCAGTGATAATATCTACATCAAGAGAGTCAAAAGTGTAAAGTACCTTGGGGAATGGTTCTCAGAGGACCTCAGCGAAACAATGGCTCTTGAACACAGGCGACTCAAACTAGATAAGGCTTACCATGCCTGTAGAAAGCTATATGCTTCAAATAATCTAACGATGAATGTCAAACTAAGACACTACAATGCAGTAACTAAGAAGACCCCACTAAGAGCCCTCGAGGTACAAGAAAAAGTTCCTGAGACGGATAGTGGGACGAAGAATTTTACCAGATGGAAGCCGATGGTATCAACCAAATCGTGAGCTATATAAACACCAAGAAAATCTCATAGATGCCATCAGAAGGAGGCGACTGGCATTTTACGGACACCTATCCAGAGTGGACTCAAATAGGTTATACCATAGGATCTTCAACTCAGCTAACAAGGGCGAAGCTACTGGATTCGTGTGGATCAAGCAAGTGGAGAAGGACCTTTCGGAACTCCATCTAAATCGAAACGACATAGCTGTTCGGAGTAACTATCATACAACTCTTAAAACTAAATCCTTTATATGATTCCTCACAGAAGTTACCCACAGACCAAAAGACGAGACCAGGAAATGGTCTGAGGAACGTAAGATTGAATTTAGCCGGAAAATGAAGGTCTACTGGGCCATCAGGAAAGCTTGAGGTACCAACAAGAAAACAGCTGCCAAACCAACCGCTAAGAACACCAATTGTGGCAAACAACGACGATGACATCAAGAAACAGCTAAAATACAAGCACCGTGGCCCATAGATGGACCTAACGAAATTTAAAAAACAAGAAAGAACAGACAACATTACATCCTTCAATAAGAAGTCAGATATTATATCTCAAAATGAATCGATATTCAGTGGATGTAATTTATTTTACAATGAAATGAAATGTCGTATGGCTTTTAGTGCCGGAATATCCCAGGACGGGTTCGGCTCGCCAGGTGCAGGTATTTCTATTTGACTCCCGTAGGCGACCTGCGCGTCATGATGAGGATGGAATTATAATTAAGACAACACATACACCCAGCCCCCGTGCCGTTAGAGTTAACCAATTAAGGTTAAAATCCCCGACCCGGCCGGGAATCGAACCCGGAACCCTCTGAACCGAAGACCAGTACGCTGACCGTTCAGCCAACGAGTCGTATATTATACAATGACATCATTCTATATTGAGTTGAACTTAACGCTTGTTTGAATTTACTCAGGGAAAGAAAAAGAACTTCCTAAATTTATCTGCCGGTTTTCTAGGTGCGTATAATAGAAGTCGACACGATAGTTCTATATAATCTATGTTATTAATAACACACTTATGGAAAAACACCACCAGCGGGCATTGTCTTCTGGTACATAGCATTTCGAACCGAAATATTTCAATTTTTGTAATGACATAAGTACTTCATTTTAAAATTTGATCTACAATTTAAGTTTTCACTTCACTCACCCTTACATTATGATTTTCGGCACCATAATCAAATCACATTCCTCCCTCACCATCACTCATAATAACTATTTCTTTACGAACACAAAAAATGCGCACCTCGCCTCATACAAACGTATACAGGGTGTTAGGTGTATACGTGCAGATATTTCTTGTAGAAATAGAGAACGATGTGACGAGCCACTATATATCAAACTTTTAGTAATCCGCGGAAGTTATTTTCGAGAGCAAAGTGATATGATGTTTTTAGAATAGGTAGTATGCCTCGTTCTGCGAATGAATAGCTTTCCGTTGACAACAGGCAAGTCACGCGCCATCCGTACCAAACTGGTCCTACTGTAACAGCTGAACGCTACCTTTGTAATGCC
This sequence comes from Anabrus simplex, assembly GCF_040414725.1. Classification (NCBI taxonomy): domain Eukaryota; kingdom Metazoa; phylum Arthropoda; class Insecta; order Orthoptera; family Tettigoniidae; genus Anabrus; species Anabrus simplex. The sequence goes on from NC_090270.1 coordinate 48,277,771, forward strand.
ACGAGATGTTACGTAATATACTTGCCAAACTGGTTTTATGTTTACGAGCAACTGAACTACGATAACAGCTGAAGGCAGCTACCGGTGTTCACCATGTTACGTTACATTCTCGCCAGACTGGTTTTGTTGTTAGTATTTAGTTTCCGTCAGACAACCCTAGTTATCGGTTTCGGACCCTGGAGCTGTATCGAATTGTCAGCGTTAATACTGGTTCATTTGCTGTTACGTCACTTAGGGGATTGGGATATCTGTGGTCGTCAGCCCCGTGGTCTAGTGAGTATGGAAATGACCTGAAAACCTATGTCTTTACGCCAAGGAAAGCAAGCATGGGATTGAATTGAATTAGGCAAGCACAGCCAACGTTTTACTTCAAACGAATAATGGACATGTTATACAAATAAATAAATTAAACGTACCTACATTTCGTGCCTCCTGTCGGGCTGTGTGGCTCAGAAGGTTGAGGTGCTGGCCTTTTGACTCCAACCTCGCAGGTTCGAACTTGGCCCAGTCCGGTAGTTTTTGAATGTGCTCAAATACGTCACACTCGTGCCGGTAGATTTAGTGGCACGTAAATAGAACCCCTGCGGGACTAAATTCCGGCACCTCATCGTCTCCGAAAACCGTAAACGTAACGCAAATACCATTATTATTATTATTATTATTATTATTATTATTGACTACTCGCCAATAATGTCTGCCTAGAAAATACTTCTCATCGTTTATAACTATGGATCTCGACAGTTGTATAATGTCCTAATTATGATGATTTTCAAAATTGGCTTTAAGTCGCACCGACACAGATAGGTCTTATGGCGACGATGGGACAGAAAAGGGGTAGAAGTGAGAAGGAAGCGTTCGTGACCTAAATGAGGTTCAGCTCCAGCATTTTCCTGATGTGAAAATGGGAAACCACGGAGAACCATCTTCAGGGCTGTCGACAGTGGAGTTCGAACCCAGTATCTTCCCAATGAAAGTTCACAATTTCGCGCCCCTAACCGCACGACCAACGTATTCCAAGCTCTAATGCCGGGCTTTGTACCTCGGACGATAGACTGCTGGTATTCTGATCCCATCTTGGCAGGTTCGATGGAGGCTCAATTCGGGGGTATTTGAAGGTGCTGAAATACGCCAGTTTCGTGTCTGTAGATTTACTTGCATGAAAAAAAAGTCCTGCGGTACAACATTCCAGCACCTCGGCATCTCCAAAACCCGCCAAAGTAGTTATTGGGACGTAAAAAATTACATTATTATTTCGTGCTTGCAAACGAAAAGCATATGTGTAATGGTAAAATAAAGCAAAATAAAAGTGGTCAGTCTGACTTGCTCAGACGTTTAAAGCACTGGTTTCTTGTTTCCAACTTAGCAGGCTCGATCTTGGGTCCGTCCGGTGGCATTCGAAGCAGCTCGTCAGCCTCGTGTCGGTAGATTTACTGGCACGTAAAAATAACTCCTGCGGGACTAAATTACAGCGCCTCCAGAAACAGTATGAGTAGTTAGTGGGACGTAAAGCAAATAACATTACCGGTATTATTATTATTATTATTATTATTATTATTATTATTATTCAGTATTATTATTATTGCTACTACTCATATTGAACTTCTTCTTATTACTCTTTTTTCTCGTTTGATTATTTTTATTATTATTATTATTATTATTATTATTATTCACCTGTTCATACTTTCGTCTTATTCCTCTTTTTACTCTCCTTTTAAGTCGTATACTTGTTATTCATATTTTATGTTTTGTTATTAATATTATTGTTATTTTTATATTATTATATTTATTATTTAGTTTAGCTTCATGTGACACAATACTTTTTCCGTCTTTAATTCAACTTTTGTGTCGTGTGCCGGTATACTTCTATGTTTCTGTCCTGTGCTTCAAGACAGTGCTGTAAGATCTGTGTTTGTTTCCCCAGTCCGGGTGTGTTTCGTTTCTCATGTGACAGAGTTACATCTTACGTTCTGTTACATGTTTAAGTTCGGCCTTGTGATAGATCGCCTTTAATCTGCTCTGTAGCCTTTAAAAGTGTAGCATGTTCAATGACCTCAGTGCTTGTTTTGTTCACATATCTGGACTAAGAACTCGTCTCACTCGGCACAGCAAGTTCAAGGCCAACTACTTCTATCTGTTTATTTGTTTGTTTGTTTGTTTATTTATTTACCCAGGTATGTATGTCAACATTGTACTATGTCAACTTCGTACCACGAACATTTACTCAATAAACGGGGTGTTTGGGGGGGTCTCTGTCCTGGGTGGTGTGTTCTGCGGGCCTACTCTGGGGTCCGTGTTGTTGCTGCGGTTATCTCTCTGTGCGTTCAGGTATTTACTAACATGTTCAATTCAATTTATTGTATGTACAAGACATACGTCCAACTTGAATTATTTCATCCTCACAACTCTACTTCCTTACTCCATGGCCCAAGAGCTACACGTATAGCTGACGGCCCACCCACCCCTCTACGAGTGTGGGAATGAAATAACTAATTTGATTGAATTTTTTTCATGTTTCAGTAGTGATGAATATAAAACAAGCATTTTTTGAATTTTTATACGTGTTAATGATGATGATGATTGCTGTTTTCAGGTCATCGGCCCTTAAAAACGCAAAGTGTCTTCTGTTTTAACTCGAGCTCGATAGCCGCAGTCACTTAAATGCGGCCAGTATCCAGTATTCGGGAGATAGTAGGTTCGAACCCCACTGTCGGCAGCCCTGAAAATGGTTTTCCGTGGTTTCCCATTTTCACACCAGGCAAATGGTGGGGCTGTAACTTAATTAAGGCCACGGCCGATTCCTTCCCACTCCTAGCCCTTTCCTGTCCCATCGTCGCCATAAGACGTATCTGTGTCGGTGCGACGTAAAGCAAGTAGCAAAAAAAAAAAAAAAGAAAACAACATGCAGTGTAGGATTGAGCAACTGCCGAAATGCGTTCAAGGTCAATGTCTAGCGTTTTAACAAGCACGTCTTCCGCACTCGCGCACTGAAACTCTCGATTATAATTTTTGTTACCGGTACATAAGTTTCCCTGCTCGGATTTATGAGAATATCGACCTATCGAGACTCAAAATACTATAACGATACTGTACTGTACTCCCAAGCCATTACGTTGCACAAATGGCGTAACATCTGACATACCAAAGTAAAACTCGTAGCAATTGTTCAAAGTGATCCCCCTGGGCTTCCCTGCAGGCTTCAATTCTCCGAATCCAGTTGCGACGCATTTGAGCCAAGACACCAGGGTTGTGTCCGACTCGTTGGCTGAACGGTCAGCGTACTGGCCTTCCGTTCAGAGGGTCCCGAGTTCGATTCCCGGCCGGGCATTTTAACCTTAACTGGTTAATTCCAATGGCACGGGGGCTGAGTGTATGTGTTGTCTTCATCATTTCATCCTAATCACGACGCGCAGGTCGCCTACGAGAGTCAAATGGAAAGACCTGCACCTGGCAAGCCGAACTCGTCCTGGGATATCGCGGCACTAAAAGCCATACGACATTTCATTTCATTTCATTTCATTTCATTTCATTTCACCAGGGTTGTTCAGAATATCCTCTGCTGCTTAAACAATACGTTCACGGAAGTCGTCCGAAGTGGGTACTTCAGTTCGATATAGTTTGTGTTTCATGTTCCCCCAGACATTAAAGTCAATTGGAATAAGGTCTGGAGATCTGGCTGGCCAATTGATAGTTCCACATCGTCCTGTCCACCGTTGAGGAAATGTCTGCACCATCGTGTAAAATCCACGTGGTTCTGCGTAGTAGAAGCGACACGTCCTCTGAAAGCTCAAGTAACGTACTTTATCTACAGGAGCAAGGTAACATTAATAAGAAGATGATTAGTCCACGTAACAGACTTCCTACTACACCCATCCAGGTATTAATTCATAACCGGTGCTGGAAATTGCCTTCTCCTACTGAATGGGGATGTTCCACAGCCCATGAGTGGGATATAGTGGGTTCGAACTCCTCTGTCGGCAGCCCTAAAGACGGTTTTCCGTGGTTTGCCATGTTCACACCAGGCAAATGCTGGTGCTGTTCCTTAATTAAGGCCACGGTTGCTTCTTCACCATCCTAGCCCTTTCCTGTCCCGTCGTCGCCGTAAGATCTATCTGTGTCGTGGCGACGTACATCAACTCGTAAGAAAATGGTAATCAGCTGTCAAAGACACTGCACCCGTTGAATATGGTCAGGATGCACTGGTTCTTCATGCAGTGTCCTACGTATGGTCCAAGTTGGTACACCAACGGCACGTGTTATACTACGCGAACGGCGCCCGGGATCATCGTTTACTATTGTTAGGATGCCCAGCTCCATGGCAAAACGGTTAGCGTGCTGGCCTTTGGTTACAGGGGTCCCGGGTTCGATTCCCGGCAGGGTCGGTATTTGAACCATCATGGTTATTTTCCCTGGCATGGGGCTGGGTGTATGTGTTGTCTTCATCCTCATTTGATTATCATCAAGGTGCGCAGGTCACCTACGGGAGTCAAACCAAAAGACATGCACCTAGCGAGCCGAACCCGTCCTGGGATCTCCCGGCACTAATATCCATACGCCATTTCATTTCCATTGTCAGGATGTCTTCTTCCGCGTCTAGAATTACACGTGGCCGTTTAGGCTATCGCTTCTGAAAGCGTGATGTAACACAACTTGCATCGCGAATACGCTGCAGTACAGCTAGTATCGTTGCTGGATTCGGCACCCGTCTGTTGGGAAGCCTTTTCCGATAGATTCATGGAGGGCGACCCTGTTCTGTTCTGCCACACGATACACTAGCAGCATATCATGGTATTCGTGGTATTCATACACTGGAATTATTCAAATACAACGACGTTGCGCAACACATCTGCGCAGCGGTTCATCATATATTCGCGGACGTTTGACTGTCGCGACCGATCGGACCTTCAAAAAAAAATAGCCCTCGTACTACTACGAAGTAACTCGCGTACTAGTACGGACGATAATTCGCCTCTCTGACAGCCGTTATTCAGGTCAAGGTCAGACAGACAGCTCATACCTCTAGTCCGGTGGTTTCATGTAGGGGCGGGAACCCGTCCCACCACACCCCCGTCGCTAGGAACAGCACACGACCAAACCGGCACGTGACAGGTCTAGTGAATTTGTCAAACTGCTTACGTGAAATATTCTCCCACAGTGTGATTTCAATACCATGGATTCTTGGGAGACCAACTCGCCGTATGCAGAAACACCCCGTGTTGACGTGTACGTAAATAAAGTTTCTTACGTAAACGAAATAATGCGTGGGATAGGATTTCCAAGTGAGTAGTATCAGAATTGAATTGTCAAAGCACATCGAACGTTTTGCTTCATATCAATAAGGGACATGTTATAAAAATTAATTAATTAAACGTACCTCCTCTTCGTTCTTCCAAATCAAAAGAACTTGTTTAATGGTAAATTAAAGCATTCTGCTTTTGCAGTGCCTATTAAACGTATCAAAATAAACGTTGCCAGGCTGAGTGGCTCAGACGGTTCAAGCTCTGGTTTCATGAACTTAGCAAGCTCGATCCTGGCTCAGTCCCCTGGTATTTGAAGGTGCTCAAATACGTCCGCTTCTGATCGGTAGAATTACAGGCACGTTAAAGAATACCCGTGGGCAAAATTCCGAAACCGTGCGTCTCCATTGGCACGTAAACATTTATTATTATTATTATTATTATTACTGAGCGAGTTGGCCGTGTGATTAGGAGCGCGCGGCTGTCAGCTTGCATTCGTCGTAAAGCCACCTACCAATATTATAATAAAAACTGTGTTAGTCCATTATTACTAACTATTACTAAAATAAAAGTTAAACGCCCCACTCAAACTCCGTAGCTGGTACTCTGTCAGAAAACACTACAGAAAACACTGAACTTTTAACAAGTCCGAATTATTATTAATCTTATAATTGCGGACATGTCTCCGGAATTACCAAAACATGTACTTACAAATTGTTTTACGTCGCACCGACACAAGTAGGTCTTACGGCGACGATGGGAGAGAAAAGGGATACAAGTGGGAAGGAAGCGTTCGAGGCCTTAATAAAGGTACAGTCCCAGTATTTCCCTGATGTGAAAATGGGAAATTACGGAAAACCATCTTCCCGGCTGCCGACAGCGGAGTTCGAATCCACTATCACCAAAATGCAAACTCACAGCTGCGCGCCCCTAACCACACGACCAACTTATTCTAACCTCTAATGCCGGACTGAGTAGCTCGGACGATAGAGCGCTGGTCTTCTGATCCCACCTTGGCAGGTTCGATGGCGGCTCAGTTCGGTGGTATTTGAAGGTGCTCAAATAAGCCAGTCTCGTGTCTGTAGATTTACTTGCACTATAAAACACTGCGGTAAAAAATTCTGGCATTTCAGCGTCTCCGAAAACCGTGAAAATTAGTTAGTGGAACGTAAAGACATTATTATTATTATTATTATTATTATTATTATTATTAGTAGTAGTAGTAGTAGTAGTAGTAATAATATTATGATTACGGAAGTTCTAATTAAGCGGGTCCATTACAGTCATCACTTTACCTATCGGCACTTACTGTCCAGTAATAAGCCTTCTGTCCGCATGTGTGGTATAGTGGTTAGTGTGATTAGCTGCCACCCCCCGAAGGCCCGGGTTCGATTTCGAGCTCTGACACGAAATTTGAAAAGTGGTACGAAAGTTGGAACGGGGCCCATTATGCCTCGGGAGGTCAAATGAGTAGAGGTGGTTTGATTCGCACCTCAGCCATCCTGAAAGTGGTTTCCCGTAGTTTTCCACTTCTCCAGGCAAATGGCGCGATAGTACCTAGCTTAAGGCCACGGCCGCTTCCTTCCCTCTTCCTTTTCTATCTCTTCGCATCCCCCGCAAGGCCCCTGTTCATCCTAGCAGGTGGGGCCGCTTGGGCGATGTACTGGTCATTCTCCCCAGTTGTATCCCCGACATAATATCTCACGCTCCAGGACACTGCCCTTGAGGCGGTAGAGGTGGGATCCCTTGCTGAGTCCCAGCGAAAACCAACCCTGGAGGGTAAACATATTAGGAAAAGGCAGAATAAGCCTTCTATTACAAATGCCCGGCGGCAATTCCACAGTAGCTCTTTTTCCTTCGAGCAATGTTCACGATGGATGAAACTACGGTTTTTGAAATTTGTCTCATTAATAACAATTTCACTGAATACTTATAGTCTTTTCTTTCAGTGCCCACCGTCCTTTCATTGACCTGAAAAGTTTATGAATAAGCATAGACAACTCGCATTGTCTATTGTCAGAAGTTCATCGTAGAGTGTCGCAATAACAGCACAGAAATGTTGCGCCCATTTTTCATTACTTATTAACTATTTCCTTTAATTTTGTCAGCTTGGATCACTGAGTAATGCCAATGACGTCTTATAAATCACACACAACTACACAACACTTGATTCGCATGCATGTGGTGGTACGGATCTTCGACGTCACTGTAAGAATTCTGTGTACTTTTCACACAGACTACCCTAGACCGGTTTTCGAGTACAGCAAGTGGCCAGGCACGTGAGTCAACCTCTCCTTTAGGGGAAGTGCACAACAACATGTGTTGGCCTGCGATAAGAAACAGGTTCAACAAGCCCTATACTCTGCTACTGTACTTCCACTACGCGTGGACAAAATGACGTAACCGGCGTATCCTACTACGGCCGTTCAAAACACATTAGCTCCTGAAATATTTGGCTCAGTTATGGGCAAACTAATAGGACAAGGTAAAAAGTACATAGCATATATTGTGAGATGTATTTTTCTTTGCCGACTAGCTTAATATCTGCACGTATACCCCTAACAGCCTGTATTACATCCAGCTTTGAGTAGAGCTTTACTTGATGCAACCGGATATTACTGATTTATATTTGGCAAGAAAAATACTCTTACATCATTTGAAAATATCTGAGGTGTGTGCGATGATATATAGATTGAGTGGCTTAGTTTCAAAACCAGATACATCAATAAAAGGAAATTTGTCAGTATCAATATTTAAAAAATGATAGGATATAATAATGTGTGAATATGTTTGTAAGAAACAGACTTCGGTGGTGGGATCATATGAGGATAATGGATGAAGATAGATTACCTAGGAGAATAATGGACTCTGTTATGGAGGGTAAGAGGAGTAGAGGAAGACCAAGACGACATTGGTTGTACTCTGCTTCTAACGATTTAAAATATATAAAACTAAACGAGGTCACAAAACTAGTTACAAATAGAAGGTTGTGGCGGCGATTAGTAAATTCACAGAGGCTTGCAGACTGAGAGATGAAAGGCATTACACTCTATAATGAAGATGTATGGATGTATGTAGGCTGGAGTATTTGCTACGGAACTGAATCACAATTCTAGGAACGTTTGTAGGAACATAACAAGAACTGTTAAACACCATATAATACACATCCGAAAAAAACGATGTATCAGGTTTTGATACTAAACGACTTTGTCGAAGATACAGTGACCATGAATTTGTGGATAAAAATAAATTTGTTGCACAATCTGTTCGCAAAAAATGAAGACAAATTCCATTTGGACTGGTCCAAGCTCTTACCGCCCTATTACCACCTCAGCTAGACCACCCTCTTTTTGGTAATAGTGTGTTATAAAACTACATACGAAACGTCTGTCCGTAATTTAATTGAAACTTGCAGTAAAGAGTCCTCACAGTAAAACAGACCACTTGAGAGCCGCAGTCCGCTAACAGTTTATCACGCACATGCGCCAAGGATGGGATGAAATATTCACAGCCGAGTCTCCCCCTCACAGAGGACATACATATGTATGTGGTAGCCGTTTGCTTACACGAGTGCTCTCTGGTCGTCAAGATGTGCTCCACTCCATGTCTACAATCTCCGGTGAGGTCTGCAATATTAACTTCCGTATGGAGTAAAAGTTGGTAAATTCAGCTAGTAAGAAGGCTGGCTGGCTGGCTTCGCAAACTTACACTTTAATTTATTTTGGACGAAGGAGGAAGCTAAAGAACTCTTAAAAATTCCCAACTTCTATATTAATTTGTGAGTTTCCAGAGATAGCTATCAACATTGAGGAATTGTTTTCTCAAAAAGGAATTCTTCATTTCTTATTTCATACCATATCAAGGTATTTGTTATTTCTATCCTCTCTTCTGTTTCAGATTCAAGACGATCAAAATCAGCCTCCGTTTGGCCTCGTGAACACATTTGAGGAACAGCAGGATCCGGAAGAGAACACCGTCCCGAAGACATTAATTACAATAATACTACATGGAAGGAGAACCACGATATTTAGATGGACAAGCTGTGATAACTAAATATGGCGGAATTTCTCAAGTAAAGCCGTTTAAATACCTTGGAGATGTCATTCTACATTCTGGATTAAATCTTGACGCAAATAAAGAGAGAAATTTTAAATAAATAAAACAGCCATCCGAATCACCTGGAATTCGTATAACAAAAGTCAATATCTAAAAATTTTAACAAAGGCATTGTAATACAGTAGCGTGCATCTGAAACCTTAATCATGGATGGTAGATCATTAATCAAAAATATAGAAACGCAAGAAAGAAAAATTCTTCAGAAATTTTTCGGCCCAGGTTGTAGAGATGGAACCTGGAGGAAATGGAAATCTCATTAACTATAATTTCATGCCGAAACAGTTTCACATACCATAAAAAAGGCGATTAAAAATTATATAGGCATATTCTTAGAATGAGAGAGGACAGAATAATTAAAAGAATTTCCAAACTTTCCGTTTCATTGAAAACAAGAATTGTCTTAGTGAAAGTGAAACAAACCTCCAGGAATTTAGTAATCACCAAGGAAATGCTATGGGATAGATGTAAATTCCGAACATTAAAAAGAAATCTTCCGACGAAACCACACGGGAGCCACTAACACCGGGAAAGAAGAACGCGGGAAACAACTCAGTGAGAGGTAGAAGAGATTTTGGAAGCAGAAGAAGAGAGTGGATATATCAGCAAAATGAGGTAAACCGCGCTTCTCAGTCGGGAATAACGATTAAAAAAATGATGTCATGGTCAATGATTAAATATTCTGCATTTAGGTCTTCAATTGGGAGAGTCCTGGGTACGATGGTCTTGCTAATTCCTCTGACTAGGGACTAAGTGCTTGTATTTTTCTCAAGATACTAATCTTAGCATACACAGAACTGAGCAATCTTTACCAAACAACGCGGAAACATAAACATTGAAAAATGCACAGTTCTAGCCCTTCAGGCAAGCAACTCAATGTTGAAAACATCCTAGGAATATGAGCTACAAATTTTAAATAAAATATAATAAAGTATTAAAATGTATTTATTTATTTATTCCTGGCAAATTAAAATACTTTTCTTAGTTATCGTTAACCGGTCTATTAGGTTATTAGTTTGCCTTTTCCTACTATTACGAGCGTTTAAGTGAGTCAATGCATTGTTTCACCCAAGCACTACTACGAGTGCTAATGGGAATCAATGCAGAGTTTCACTAACGCTCTTGTAACTACATTCGGGGTGGACATTTTCCAAAATCAAAGAACGCGTGAGGGTATTGAGCTAACGAACACATTACAGAAAGTAAGTCAATTTGGCTAGGATTTGAATCGAAAATAAAACGAGTAAAGAAACTTACGATTTTAGGCTGTTTTTCCGGAATTTATTTTAGGCTGGAAGTGATTATTAATCTTTTTAATTTGATACAGCTATCCAAGACATTCAATTTTAAACCTTTAGCCCTTCAACTTTCAGCACAATTGAGGAAATTGACTCTCATTAGCACTCGTAGCGGTGCTTTTGTGAAACAATGCATTAACTCACATTAGCGCTCGTAGTGGTAGAAAGAGGCAAACTGCTAATCTAATCGACGGGATGTTGATTGTTAAGAAAAGGATTGCCATTTTTAGGAACAAATATAGAATATATTATCATACTTTATTATATTTTATTTACCTAAATTTCGTAGCTCATGTTTTCAGCATTGATTTGTGCCTAAAGTTTTAGAACTGCCGAATTCCATATAATAGAAGATATCCTTGGTCTTGATTATAGTCTGGAATAAACATGAGAAAGTCCAAACTAATAGAAGAAAAGAGCAAGATCAGGATAACTGCAGGACCTGGAGGCGGTCAGGGATTTAAACAACTTAGGATCAGGAATCTGCGAAAGAGGCAAGAGAATGTTGTATTGTCCTAGGTCAAGCTGAGATGGGTAAACTCACTAAGGTGTTGTAAAACTGGGTAATGGAAAATTCTAAATTCCCATGGAGGGAATTAGATATTTTTCACCAATAGAGCATGTCAAAAACATATCAGATGTAAGGCTTTTCAGGCGTTTGCTCTATTAACCAGCGTTTCGTCTTAGGTCTGACACTAGACTCGTCAGAGTGGGATGTGTCAGACCCTACTCACTGACGCTGGGTGTATGCAGGTAAACTTATCATAGGCCTATTTATGAGGCAAAGTCTGCTAGGCGGGCAATTATTCCTTGTGGAGATTTATCTCCCGTATGCAGTTATCATGTGCCTCTTATAAGGGCTTCTGATAAGTTTACCTGCATACACCCAGCGTCAGTGGGTAGGGTCTGACACATCCCAGTCTGACGAGTCTAGTGTCAGACCTAAGACGAAACGCTGGTTAATAGAGCAAACGCCTTAAAAGCCTTACATCTGAAACTGGGCAATATCAAAAACCAAAGGGATTAATTTTCTTGAATGGTAAGTATTTTACGTCTTCTTTGTACGGGTTTGAGACTCGGAACGTGAAGAAAACTGACGAAAGTCGACTCGATTCCTTTGGGATGTGGTGTTGGTGCTACGTAAACCCGGACGGAAAAAAGAGCAAATGTTTCCATTATGGATGGAAGAAAAATCGGCATTCTACGCTTTTCTGGTGAACCTTTCCTATTTGCTAGAAATGAAGAGGAACTTACTGACTTCAATAAAAGGCTGATGAACTAGAGCACAAGGTATATCATAATAGTCGCCCACAGTTTATTGAGACTTGTGTAATGGCTTATTGTTCTGAATATACATGCATGGTGAAATTAAAGTGTGATGTAAGGTTGAAATATCTGCCTGAAAATAGTGTCCTTGCTGGTTCAAGCAAGTGTTCAAGTGGTCCACTTGATGACGAGTAAACGGTGGGCAGTGGCGTACGGCACTCACCTTTGCTTGAACCGGTGCACTTGTCTCCTTTTCTTCCGTTTTCCAACCGAGCTGCTCATTAACAATACCATCTGATACACACATACACTTATTTCCATACATATCCTTCACACCGTACATAACTACCTCTGTGGATCAGTTGTAGAGTGTCAGCCTCCGGATCCCAAGGTAGTGGGTTCAGAGGTAGTCCGATTTTGACATAAATATGTCTTATGACTGGCGATCATCTGAAAATGTGTGTAACGTAACACGAAACAATCTGTGACGGAACTTTAACCATTGCAATCGTGCAGGCAGTGATGTAAGATATGGTGGATGGTCAGACAGTGTTACCTAGCAACCGTACAGGCTAAATTTTAGGACTCTCGTCCATTGGAAGGGGAAACCTGCGAAAACCTGCGATGACGAATTCGTACGAACACGCACGAAAAGTACCGAAAGATTCAAACCGCTGAATTCAAGCGAGACTGCGTCCATTGGAACCGGCGTTGTTCGCCAGTGAACGCCCGAACACCTGCACTCTGCGAACTATCGATATTGGCTTGGATTTTTCGGCCAAAGAGCTGCGTTTTATCTTCAATGCTGAAAAATTGATACTTCCGGTACAAGAGGGGAAGTATTTGTGGGACAAGCCAGAGTTTAATTACCACATGCGGGATGTGTAGAAGTTGTTATGGAGTGACGTGGCGAGAGAAATGGCTGAGCCAGGTAGGTTTAATTTTATATGGTTTATTAATTTTATACCACTTTACTTGATTCTTATATCTGAAGATTCTTTACAACACAAGTTGAAAATGTAATTTTTATTTAAAGAACTCTAACAATATATATTTTTCCGTCCGATCACTTCATACCTAGACCTACGTCTGATTATTTTTGTAAAATATATTCTAAAATTGTCGTTTACAATTAATCATTGCCTCCAGTGTTCGAATTATTGTAAATAAAGATGAAGTTTCTCATTTCAGATAAATGTTATCATTCTGTGACTTGACAACGAAACACCACACATATGTACTCCCAAGTGCTGAAGCTGCTCGAACCAAGCTTTATCGCACAGATGAGAGAAAAACATTTCCACTATTTCTATTACCTCTCACTGTTAAAAAAAATACTCTGGGATAAGATAAGATTTCCATTTCCTGGTTGTAAATTAGGATATGAATGTTAAAATTCATAAGATAAGCAGAAGGGGAGAAATTCTCCAGCTTTCTATTTCATAATGAACATTGCTTGAAAGAGTTACTGTACTTTCTTAACTAATATTGCACTTTTTGTAATATGTATTGAAATGTTTCACATGTCATGGGAACATAACCAAAGTAGTGTCCTTCGTCCTTTTCCAGATCAGCCGATATATGAGAAAATTTACCAAATATTTGTCTTTTCGATAACTTCATCTATCTTCTTCTCGCTAGCATAGAGATCACACAAATCTTCAGGAGACGCCATCATCTCACACTACATCTACTAAATAACTCGGCCGAATACGCAGCCAAAGGACGATAGCGTACTCACACATGTCTGGACTCAGTTAAAGACCCCGCGATTTCGCCAATGCAGACACAACAACAGCACACGTTGCTCGACTCCTACCTAAGGCAAGGGTGTACCTGGAGGAGCTTTACTCTGCTCGACCTCCAACCACCCCGGAATAAAGTGTCCTACAAGAGTTGGCCAAGGAAGGTTGCATAGACACAACTTAGCATACATCATAACTAGACTCAGCTAAAGTCCCCGAGTTCACTAACCCATGCTCTCTCAAGTCAGATACCCCTTTTAGTAGCCTCTTACAACAGTATTCCATAAATAACGACATCCTATTGTCTGAAGGTGTCCGAGGACGTAACGCGTAGCTAGAGGTAGATTGCGCGTGGTGGCCATCTTGCGGAGTAGCCCTAGAGGTTGATTGCGCGCGGCGGCTATCTTCTCCATTAGACCCTGGGCCAGCTCCGGCTTTTTTTCCCCTACAGTACAGACTTGACACAGATTCGTTCGCAGGTTTCCGCTTCCAGTGGACGAGGAGCCTTATGGCTAGTTGCCATCTGATACCACCAGTATGGATGGCCATGACTGGGAGACGTATTTATGATACTTGTATAATCCCATAGTGAAAAGTTCTTTTTTTTTTACGTTGAAATTATTTCTTAGCAAGCACAGTAGCACTCCCCATACTAAGAAAAACTTACAATTAAGCAATTTCTCAACTGTGGCCAAAGCTGAAGGAACAAAGAGCAGGTTTACAATAGTTGATTCTCGGATAGTTCTATCAAAGTAAAAACAAATTTCAAAAATAACCTCTGGCCTAAATGCAGTTCCAGAAAAGCCGCCTAAAATCGCTTGTTTCTTTACTCGTATTCTTTTTGATTCAAATCCTAGCCAAATTAACTTATTTACATAATTCTTCGTGTAACGTGTTCCTTCGTTCGATACCCTCAGGCGTTTTCTGATTTTCCAAATATGTACACACCGAAAGCACTAATAAGGGCTTAATGAAACCCTGCACTGAGGCTCACATTAGCGCTTGTAGTGGTGCTTAAGTGAAACTCTGCATTGAGGCTCACATTACCACTCGTATTGGTGCTTAAGTGAAACTCTGCATTGATTCATTGACATTAGCCCTCGTAGTGACAGAAAAAGGCACACTGGTACTGTAATCACGGCCGACTGGATCCCTCGCTGCGCTCCGAGCTAGCAAGAGCGACGCATCAAGTCGGCCGTGCTCTAATCAACCGGATAACGAGGATTAGGAAAAGTATTGTAATATTTACAAATTAATGAAGAATATATTCTCATGCTATACTATTTTTTATTTACCTAACATTCGTAGTTCATTTTCCTAGGATGTTTTCGACATTGAGTTGCTTACCTGAATTATTTTGAACGGCAATCCATGTCGTACGATGTCGGTATGTAAAATATCTCTGGTAATACATTTGGTGTTTATCCGACAAAACTGATTAAACTCAGATGCCCAAAACAGATTAGGTTTTATTCGGCCATCTAGCAGGCCTAGAGTAAAACGGAACGTCGAAATTGACGAACAGCCAGATGGCATCAAATAAAATGCTTGAACAGTGTAGCTGAGGACATACTGTTTTTGTTTTATTATTATTATTATATTACTTTTATAATATCGTAAAAAAGCACACCAATACTTTTCTAATATATCAGCCTTATCCTTGACATTCGTAGATATTCACCGACCCAGCACAATGTTCTCCTTGCCCGAATAATGACGCTCGTACTAAAGAAGCGGCGTAATTTGGACAACCTTCATAAATATGAATCCGTCTCATCAATAGTGGTCGAATTACTGAATTTTAGTTACAAGCATTGTATGAGAAATATCTGAAGTATGTATATGTCGCAGAAATAGTTGACACAATGGAAAGGAATAACCTTAGCTGACCTTTAACATGTTAAAAATGATGAGGTGAAAGAAAAAAGAGACATGAAGAACAATAATATATAATAGTGATATCCCAGTGACTACCACATCACCCAAAAATGGTAAGGATTGACGTGAAAATTCTCCTACTCGTTATCACCCCCCATATTAGGTAAATAAATCTGAAAAAGGTACTCATGTATCTCATTACTTCTATTTCGATTTATAGTTTTTATCTCACGGAACTAACAAGTAAGCATATCAATATGGAAGTCAGGAAATTTTTTGGAAAATCACTTGTTTCAAGTACCCTCTTTTATGGAAGTGAACTTTGGACATTGGGAAAACAGAAAGAGACTCATCTTGAAGCAATTGAGATGTGAGTGTGGAGAAAAATGACATGAAAATTCAGGACTGAAAGAAGAAGAAATTTGGTTGTACTAAGAGATGACAAAGAGGAAAGGAAGCTGTTAAAAGGAATGTAAAGAAGGAAAATCAACTTTAAAGTGCGTACCGTCAGAGACAACATCATCAATATACTCGAAGGAAAAATACCAGGGAAGAAAGGAAGAGGCGGGCTTAAAATGATCAAGGAAAATATGGGATTCAGAAGTTACGTTACTATGAAAAGAGTGGCGCAAGACAGAGACGAGTAGCTGTATCGACAAGGCAATGCCTTTAGGAAATGAATGAATGAATCTCACGTGAGCAGTTTTAAAAACAGGCGATGGATAGGAGAGACTGCACCACGTTTTGCTTCACATTCCTCTCTCTATATCTAAATGTTTACCAGTTATTACTCGTCCTCAAAACTTATTCTTGTACAGATAACCAAATTTCGAATAAAAGCTGTAATATCCCTGCTTGTATCACAAATGCAATTTAATACCCTCGGGTGTCGGAGAGACATATCACTATTTATTACCCGCGGTACTAAACACAAATACACATCCAGTGCACGTTCATTGTTGAAAGCGGTTATGATATGCTTAGAATTGTTCTATTTCAATAGGTTCTATTTAATGGCACAGCAACATCAAAGAGCAGTAAAAGTGATTACGTTGCTTACAGCGCAGTTAAATCCCTTTCGTTTCAGTGTTTGAAACGACACCTTTATGTTCGCTGTACATTACAAAACGAACTCACTACTCAGGGTTACGACGAGAGAGAGAGAGGAAATCAGGGGTAATATCAACACAATTCAGAATTATTCCACAATTCCTGACGTTAATACATGGAATTACTTCATAAACAAACACTTCTAACGTAAAAATAATCAAAACAAAGATGAACATCCTAGAAAGAAGCGGACACCGTACACACATGGAATTAATGTTAGGAGCGGAATGGTTGAGAATGAGCAGGTATTCATAAATTTCGGAATCAGGAGATCAAATAGTGGGATTGTAAATCAAATAAACTAGACTAAAACCACCTTTTATAGGAAGCATAACCTCTTCATGCCATGTAACACAGACAAACACCGAATAAAATTTGTGCATAACCCCCGTGTGGCGTGTGCTGTGGAAGTGCGACTTGGAAACTCAGGGTAGCTGAGAGAAAAAGGACCACGGTCTTTGAAAATTGCTACTGTTGGATGATATTCAAAATTTCCAAGGTTTGAAGAACGAAATGATTATGGGAAGTGCTGAATTCACATATCTTCAATCCAATGCGAATGATATGGTGTGTGTGGATTGGGAATATTGTAAGGCGCAAATAAATGCTGATGACATTCTTGAAAGAGCTGTCGAGGGGTGGATGAGTGCAGAAGAAAACAGAGATTGGACTACATCGAGCAGGTCGTGAAGGAGGCCAGTCACTCTATACAACAAGGAAGAGGCAAGCCCAGGGTAGAGAACGGAGGATAGTTCAAGATTTAAATGCAAGAAAAAACAAGTACCGAACCTCGGGATAAGGACACTAGTCAGTTCTATCTGTTTATTATAATAATAGTGTATGGACTCCGGAGAGACATGATGCAGGTCTTTGAGCTGACGTCGTTTAGGGAATGTGCACGGATTGTGAGGATGCGGCCCTAGTTAAGATAAATACATTATGCTAATGTTGATATGATACAGGTGTATGGGCTTCTAATGTTGTAGACGCCAGAAACACCCAGCCCAGAAACAAGTTTATTAACCGCTGAAGGTTAAAATCACCGACCCTGCCAAGAATCGAACCCGGCACCCATGAGATCAAAGACAAGCGAGCTAACCATTTATCCCTGCAGCTGGAGCTACTTACTGATAGGATTCGATTGAGATATCCACCTGTTTGTACAGCAAAGTATCTTGTAGATACCGTCTTCGAACTCTGCGATCAGAAAACACGCGAACGGAGATCAATTGTGCCCGAGAGGGTTGTGAACTCCCATTCATCGCAGAAAGAGTGCCTGGAATCGACCAGGTTTGAGATATTTCGACGAAATTAATTAGGATTTGAACAATTCACGTGGTATGTGAATATATCATACATAAACGGAAAACGATACCTTCACAATGTTATGAGTGCATCAATCAGAAGGAAACAGCGAAGCATATCTTTCATGACTGCCGTCTCTGTGTTTCTACAGGGGCAGAAAGGAAGATCTTTTCTTACGAATAAAGTCGATTGTCCTCATTTGTATTTAAAATGCCAATGATTAATTATATGTACATGCCTTACGATAAATAACTCCGGTATCTCGCCATCTGAGGAAACCATAAAATGATTTTGTGGAACGTTAAATTATTATTTACATTTTAAAGTATTTGTACACACGACTGACTGGTTACGCTGGAAGCTTGCATTTGTAAAATTATGAGATTTAGTCCTATTGCCGGCTGATCTAAAGATGGCTTTTCCTGCTTCTCGATTTTCACACTAGACAAATATTAAGGTTGTAGGGTATCGTGAGTCATATTTGACTACATGTTCCATGCGATAGAACTCTGGCCTTTGTCCCAAGAATTCGCCAGGTTCACTTGCAAGAGAGGCCGTGAATTTTTACCTCCACTGGTTATTTCATCTGGCTCGAGGGTTTTCAACCCTGATATGTTCAGTTTTACGTACTCCTTTAGAATTGCAGTCTAATATCATTATTGACTATAAAGCCTGGAAGGGGAGAAGAATTCTAACTTTTGAGTCAAAAGGCTTAAATAAATATGAAAGACGAGAAGACCCTATAGATCTTTATATGGAATTGTAATTGTAAATATCATTACTTGAGTAGTAATAGTTATGTTCTTGAAACTCAAAGAATTTGGCGGTGTTTTAGCACCGGTTAGGGGTCAAGGTCTTGAGAAAGGCCCCATCCTCACAGACGTGCAAGTTACTAGGGGGCATCAACTTGGAAGACTAATACCAGTGCCTCTTCGAAGGTCACACGTTGTCATTAAGGCCCGAATCATATTACAGGCACAAACTTCTCATTCTTATATATTGCATCTGATTCATCATGTGATACACACATTTCTGCACTGAGGAGTACCTAAGGTATTCCATACCATATAATGCATCCAAAGATTTGAACGAAGTACATTATATTTATAAGGATAAAGATCAGAGACCACTAAATTGTATCCGAAAGGGTAAAAATATTAGATTGGATCCTAAAGCGCAAGTGATCTCGAGTTAATTGAAATAATAATAGCTACGAAATCTCTAAGAATTTTCTTTCCATCAGAACCAGAAATAGAGGAAAAGTCTGAAGTGAATAGGGAGTCACATGAGCATAATTCACTGACGTGTTTCTGTGGTGGTGAAATATTTTGATCCTATTCTACAAGAGGACGTAACTAATTAGTTTGGAAGTATATATTATGAACATAATACTTTTTGTATCGGGGAATTCCTAAGGACGATGTGGGAGCTTATGGTCTCTTAAAACATTATTCCCTTTTGTGTTCGCCTCCTTGGCTTAATTGTCAGTGTCAAAGCGTTCGAGCCAGATCGTTCTAAGTTCGAGCGTTTTTACTTCATATGCTTGGGGGTATGGGTGTTTACGTTTATCCCAACACTCTCCACTTCATACACAGGAACTATCAGAATAATACCGACAAAAATCATGGATGCTCTTCGCGTTAAGAAAGTGGGTGCAATCTGAATAGCGGAGTTTATTCTTTATCTTTTCTAGAAAACGAGGCAACTTTGTTACTTTCGGGCACGCGATTCAAATTGAAAAACTTTCCGTATTTCCTCTATCAGAGATCCAGCCGCTGCCTTTCGCTGTGCGCCAGAGGAAGGAAGGGAGGAGAAGTGAGGGACAGAGGTAATGCTCGGGGTGAATGCCCAAGATTGTCCTTCGATTCACATAGTCGCTTTCCAGCCCCAGTAGGTAGTGCACAGTTTGTTTTTCACAGACTTCTATGTGAATCCCGCTGAAAGGGAGATTAACGTGTACCAAGAATACAGTCAGCTTTCCAGGTTGTTCACGACACTCCACATATCCTGAACAGGTCCAAACGTCCCTACTACACCGTTGTGAACTGTGCATCGATGTATGAGGGAGGAGGGGGCATATATAACATCTGATGTAATCTGTTTTTGTTTTTTTTTTTTGCTAGTTGCTTTACGTTGCACCGACACAGACGGGTTTTACGGCGACGATGGTACAGGGAAGGGCTAGGAGTGGGAAGGAAGCGGCCGTGGCCTTAATTAAGGTACAGCCCCAGCATTCGCCTGGTATGAAAATGTGAAACCACGGAAAACCATCTTCAGGGCTGCCGACAGTGGGGTTCGAATCCACTATCTCCCGAATACTGGATACTGGCCGCACTTAAGCGACTGCAGCTATCGAGCTCGGTTCTTATGTAATCAAACTAATGGGTGTGTTCAGTATTTCATTCAATTTATTTCCCTGTTGTGAGTGATTGTATACACCATCGTGGGGTGGCGGCGTTGCATCTTCGAGCATGTTAAATAATAAAGAACGTTACTCCGACCAACAGACGAGAGGAGAAACGATCTGGTGCATTCCTTGACTGACAAGTGTGTCTTAATTACAGTTTGTTTTTGAAGTGTGTGTGCAGTTACGGCTGTTTAACAAACGAACTGTGCCTCTTGCCTGTAAGAGACAAGGACAATCCTGTGCGAGTCGAATGAGGAAACTTGTTCATCCGCGCGGATCAATTTCTGTGTCTCCATCATATACCTCACTTCCCCTCCCTCCTCTTCTCTTCCCTAAAGCACGGCACAGTCTAGTGCTCTGGCATGGCGAGTTCGTCAATTTGAATTGCGCGCCCAGAATTAACAACGTAACCTTATTTTCTCGAAATAAAAGAAAGAAAAGTTTTAAACATAACACGAAGAACATCTCTGATTTTTCTAGGTATGGAGAGACTCGTCAAATTTGGCACAATCGGGCTGGTTTTACAATTAGATAATATTTACGTAATCTTATACATTAGATACATTCAATCAGACATTTTCTCATAAGAATCTAAATTTCAAAAACAAAAGCTAGATTAAAGAAATGCATCATCGTGTAAATTGGCAAGTCACTAGGATAATTTGCCAATAATACTCGTTAAATTTGGCAACAGTGTTATTATTTCAATTAATTTTTAATTGACCCCTTTTGAACTAACGATCCTCAAATTTCCTTTCGTTTCTCCCTGTACACATTGAATTTAAAATTTCGTCGTTATCGATCCAGTCTTCGGCAAATATCACGATACCAATCCAGACACCTGTGCAGTGAATCCACGATTCCCCATCGCGGTCCTCCTCGAATGACTGATCACATGTTTTGCAGACATCTCTACTTGGCAACGTGCTTCGTGCTGCGTCAACGTTGCATCTGCCACTGGGCTGGTCTTATTCTGATTCTCTGCCATTTCATCATCATTTAGGCCTACACTTGTAGAGGTTGAAGCAAAAGTGTCAAGATATACCCGAGCCCTCGGCGTTGCATTATGTCTTCGGCGCTCACTTGTAATCCTTTGAGTCAATCGCATACTGCGTCCTGATTGTTGCGCTTTGTTCATGCCATGCACTGCTACAGGATGGTACACGTCCTCGGAAATGGCATTCCTCTTGAAGGATTGAATCCATGTGGTTCGAAAGCTACTGCAGATGTTCTCTATGGACAGAGTTACCAAGTAGCACACCTCACGTATTGGAAAGAAATAGCCTATTTCCTAGATGATTTCCTTTCTTTTCCTTTGGGAAGTCTTTTACCTCGGTTAAGGTCGCAATAGCAGTGCGCATGTGCGGGAGGAAGAATACATCGGCTTGCGAAGGAAAGAAGAAGTTATGAGGTACACTATGACGGCGAGTTTGCCGTACCACACCCTTGTGGCCCATTGGTGGCAGAAAATAACAGAATTCGTAATCATTGCAAATGAAACAGAAAATAAGAGAATTCGTAATCATTGCAAATGAAACAGAAAATAACAGAATTCGTAATCATTGCAAATGAAACAGAAAATAAGAGAATTCGTAATCATCGCCAATGAGAACACTGCTAGCAAGTGAGTCATGCCATAAAAAATATAATTTACATTAAGCTTTTTTCCCATTAAACAAAATTTATGTGAAAACTTTAGATCTTACCTTGCATACAGAAATTTAATCTTCAGAGCTACGTATACATAACTTCCAATAGCCTACCATTAAAACTATAATATTAAAATCAACCTCGCTATTACAATCACCACTTGATTTAAGTGATTTTCAAACTGTAAGCAACTAATGGTTCCCCGTAGTGCTATTGATAGCGGTCAAAACGCTCCGCAAAAATCCACAATATTTGAGAGTTGCTGTACTTTGTTGGATCACGCTTAAACTTTACAAAAATGACTCGGAGAAGTTGGAAACAATTAAAATATAAAATAGCGCCAAATTGAACGTACTGCCAAATTTTACGAGTCTCTCCTAGTTCTCAAACATCCTATATGCTCATTGCACCACACAACCTAACATCACAGAAATATACAATACGTGAGTACATCCCTACTCACAGCGTTGGCATCGAGAAGGGCCCCAGTCGTGAAAAGAATGAAGTCCTCATGTGAGACACAGTTCGCACCCGCAAGCCCATTAGTGTGGTAAAATTGGAGTAAGAAGATGATTCTCTGTGGCAGCCATTCGCTTGGAGTATTGCAAAATGTTGCGAAGACAAAACTCATACCATTAATAACTTTCTTATTAAAGTCGAATTTTTAGCAGTGACAACTATTTATTTTGTAGATACATAACATGTGTACAAGGTTCTAGATTTTTCAGGTCTTCGGCGTAGCCACCAGCGTTGCATACTACGTGTTACCAGCGACGCGGATGTCACTGGATAATGTCGGCATTGTGTAATCTCCGGATGGTGCGAAGAGAGGGATCAATGGCCTGTAGAACATCTGTTCTGAAGAGAATCTCACGGAGTGGTCTCTCCATCTAGGTCCACGGAAATTAGTTTATTTGGACTAGCAATTAAAAAATTACTTTTTTTACTTCTAGCGCACAACAAACACGAGTAATATCGGTAAATACCTAGATATTAACAGCCACCAATGCTAAATGGCTAATTATTAAAAAGTGTTGTGTTCGAACTGAGCATCTGAGATACACTGACTGACAGAGCAAATGCAACACCAAGAAGGAGTAGTCAGAACTTTATGCCAATTGCAGGGTAGACTGACGTCACTGAGGTATGCTCATGATGTGAAATGCGCCGCTGTACTGCGCACGTAGCGAACGATAAATGGGACACGGCGTTGGCGAATGGCCCACTTCGTACCGTGATTTCTCAGCCGACAGTCATTGTAGAACGTGTTGTCGTGTGCCACAGGACACGTGTATAGCTAAGAATGCCAGCCGCCGTCAACGGAGGCATTTCCATCAGACAGACGACTTTACGAGGGGTATGGTGATCGGGCTGAGAAGGGCAGGTTGGTCGCTTCGTCAAATCGCAGCCGATACCCATAGGGATGTGTCCACGGTGCAGCGCCTGTGGCGAAGATGGTTGGCGCAGGGACATGTGGCACGTGCGAGGGTGCAAGGGGTCCAGGCGCAGCCCGAGTGACGTCAGCACGCGAGGATCGGCGCATCCGCCGCCAAGCGGTGGCAGCCCTGCACGCCGCGTCAACCGCCATTCTTCAGCATGTGCAAGACACCCTGGCTGTTCAAATTTCCCGTCGATTGGTTAAAGGAGGCCTGCACTCCCGGCGTCCGCTCAGAAGACTACCATTGACTCCACAGCATAGACGTGCACGCCTGGTATGGTGTCGGGCTAGAGCGACTTGGATGAGGGAATGGCGGAACGTCGTGTTCTCCGATGAGTCACGCTTCTGTTCTGTTAGTGATAGTCACCGCAGATGTGTGTGGCGTCGGCGTGGAGAAAGGTCAAATCCGGCAGTAACTGTGGAGCGCCCTACCGCTAGACAACGCGGCATCATGGTTTGGGGCGCTATTGCGTATGATTCCACGTCACCTCTAGTGCGTATTCAAGGCACGTTAAATGCCCACCGCTACGTGCAGCATGTGCTGTGCCTTCAGGGGCTGCCCAATGCTCTGTTTCAGCAGGATAATGCCCGCCCACACACTGCTCGCATCTCCCAACAGGCTCTACGAGGTGTACAGATGCTTCCGTGGCCAGCGTACTCTCCGGATCTCTCACCAATCGAACACGTGTGGGATCTCATTGGACGCCGTTTGCAAACTCTGCCCCAGCCTCGTACGGACGACCAACTGTGGCAAATGGTTCACAGAGAATGAAGAACCATCCCTCAGGACACCATCCGCACTCTTATTGACTCTGTACCTCGACGTGTTTCAGCGTGCATCGCCGCTCGCGGTGGTCCTACATCCTACTGAGTCGATGCCGTGCGCATTGTGTAACCTGCATATAGGTTTGAAATAAACATCAATTATTCTTCCGTGCCGACTCTGTTTTTTCTCCAACTTTCATCCCTTTAGAACCACTCTTCCTTGGTGTTGCATTTGCTCTGTCAGTCAGTGTATATTCAAACGAAATTTCAGCTCAATTGGACTTTCATCCACTGACAGAAGACAGAGGGACAGACGTCATTTCATCTTTATATAGAAAAATATTTGACACTGAATTTTCCAGAAAATTTCATATACTTCTGACCTATTCTGAGTAATAAAGGACGCGTTGCTCGTACGCAAGCTGTCAGTTTATTTCCCATTGACGCAATATCCCGCTGCTAGTAAAGAGAACTCGACAACATTTCCTCTCTTTGTCTCTTTTGTTAACTTGTGAAGGAGCTCTACATTGTTCCCACTCTTCATCTACCTGAGCTAGAGCAAGTGACGCTCACAAAGCAATAACAGTGAAAACATGAACTCATTTAGCAACCCCCAGCCTCTTCCGGTTCCATGAATATTTCTAGTTCATTCTCGTATTCTGTCTTTCTCCCTTATCATTCTACCTCCTTACTTCCACTGCGGAAGATTAAGGATGTCTCCATTATCTTGCCTCTCCTGGAAATTGACCTGTTAACAAGTCAAGATGTCACTGCGTCATCCCCATTCCCTTCTTTTTATTACCAAGAAGTATATTTTATATACTTACATGCGTCATATAATTTAAAAGTACAGCAACATTCGGAGTTTTATATTAAGGGCATTAAATTCATATATTTTTAGTGAATTTATTTAAGCCATAGCTCAATTCTCTAACAGAAAAATACGTGTTTAATTGGTAATGAAATGCAAGAATTTTCAAAAAATGATGGACCAACGAGTTCTAAGAATCGACTGAAACTTGCTAAAGGTGGTTGGAAGGTTGATGTAAATAACTACTAAATGATAGTGTAAGGATAGTATTTTGTGGAAATATTAACTCTTCATGGGAAACTCCAGTTCACTGTGAGTTCGCCTTTATTAACACGCGAGAGTTCGCACACATTTTTGAACGCAAGAAGTCGCGCGAAAGCAAATTGCTCACGCTTAATATTTTCATGAGCTGCTATTTTCCTTTTGCAGTGAATGCTCTGATAAAAATATAAATATGTACCCTGTTTAACTGCCTTTCAACTAGTACTAACATAATAACCCAGGAAAAATATTTTCTGAAAGTAAAAAATTATTACATATTTTTTGCAAAATCTGTAAAATTACGTGAGTTTTTAAAGAGCGCGAGAGGTCGCGCGTGAGCAAATTGCTTCAATGTTTGCATATATACATTTAACTGAATGATTTGTTCACAATTCAAGTACAAAATGCATTCTGAAAGTGAAGTACAAAATTTAAAAGAAGTACTGCACAAAATTACAAATAAAGAATACAAAAAATTTCGTTGAATAATTATTTTTGATGCTGGATAACAGTTCTGGTCAGTGTCCATGACTTCATATGCACATCGTGTACAGGTTGCTTTGGTGTGCTCTTTACAAATCGCAATTCGGCAGGAACTTCATGTTGCAGTTATCTTCCTATTTTTCCTTCGAGGACAAATTCTACAGTAAGGCTATCGTTCCTCTTTAGGAGGTTCTTCAGGTTTTTCTTGGATAGGTTCGAATTTGAAAACGTCCATTATTCTTATTTTCACTTGTCGTATTGAGGGCTTTTTCTGGCTTCATCAAGAAGCAGTTGCCGCCCTGAATTCATCAGAAATGATCGGCGTGGGGGAACGTTTTCGTGTTCAAATGTCTGCTTGTTTGCTTTATAAATTACATAACCATTTATTTCCCGAATATTCAGCATAAAGAAAAACATCGTCAATGACAAGCGGTTTGATATCCTTGCCACACTGTATAGCATCACAAACATCGACCCCAATTTATATTGGTTGTAAAAGGTGGGCTTGAAGTCTTCTCCAGAGTCATCATTGATCTCATCTGCCTCGTGCAGGGTCAAAAGCAACAAAACAAATTCGTTTTTCTTGGACTTGTAAGACACGAATGCTTCGTTGCAAACATTGAGCTCTTCTTCCTTATGGTTCTGTTGTCAGCTCTTTAGGAATTGCTTTTTAATTTTTTCTGATGGTCCCTACGAGAGTCAGATTTCTTTTTAGCAAGTCTTGCGCCAAGGGAAGGGAGGTAAAATAATATTCTCGAGTGACATTTCGTCCTGTGTTAAAGATAGGCGAAATAAGCCTGTTGACAACAGCCCTAGCAGAGTTGTCTTGCTCATAAGGTCTTCTTCTTTGCTTTGAAATGAATACTTAGATGTTGGAAGTGTAGAAAGTCTTCGAATCTGACATTGCCCACACTTTTATGCCAAACTTACCAGATTTTTTGGCATGTAGACTCGAAAGGTACATCTCCCTCGAAAGTTAGGTAACATCTCGTCTATAGTAACAAATTCACTATGGCTATAGTTCTCCTTACACAAACTGACAAACTTATCAAATAATTCTCTCATGCAATAAAACTTATTCTTTGATTTTCTGTCCTGACGACTTTCAATGTCTTTGTCATCAAATCTTATATTTATCAGAAATAGTCTAAATCTATTGACACTCATACACAGTCTGAAAATTTCAGGTCCTAAACCATCATCCCGCCACAAATCGAAAATGTTTTGATCTGCAGAATGTACAACACCAGCTAAGAAGAAAAGACCTACTAATTCTTTTATTTCCACAATGTCCGTTTCCTTTGCATCTCTATCACGTTCGCATTTCATTCCTGCCTCATTATTTTTTGGTTTGTATACAAGACAAATTTTTGTAATACGTGATCAGGGAATTTGAGTAACAATATTACGCTTTCTAGTGCAATTAGATCTCTTTTGCAGCATATCTGACCAAATCGCAGGATTCGGTATGTCTCTGCCGCAATAGATAGGGTTAGAAAGAACCTCACCTTCTTCTGGTTCTCCTTCGAGTACTTCTTCGATAGGTCGTTCTTCCCCTTTATCTAACTTGTGTTCATCCTCTTCATTTACACTTCCTTCTGAAGCACTATCCATCTAAAAATTATTTAGAATTTCACTTTCATGTACGTCACTGTTATCTGAGTCATTGTTGTCACTGAAAACCTGTTCAGGAACAGATTCCAACAACTGTCCAATTCTCCTCTGTTCCTCTTCAAAATTCATTGTTATAGATAAAACTACAGCACCACACTTCACTGAAAGCCACCATAAACCTCACGAACTTTACTTATGAAACTTTCTTGGAAATGCAGAGTCATGTAAGAATACAGTGCGCGAGGGGTCGCACGAAGGCAATTTGCCGCGGGAGATGCGAGAATGAAAGAAAACTTAAACTACTCCGGAAGGCAGCAGGCAATACACTGACGATAATCAAGACCAGGCGATATAGAGAGAGGGGTGAACCGAGTGCCCTAAACCCTACAGCGGTTAGCAACGAAATTATTAACAAATTTAAAAGTGCGGCAGACTGCCGCGGGTGCAACCTCTCGCATGTTAATACAAATGGGCATGACAAATAGACAGGTTTTGAATTGTATCCTGTGGAATATTGGGATATCAGTCCATATTTGCTCCGGCTGGTCATCTAGACGATATAAAATCCTAAGCTGTCGAATTCAGCGTCCCAGGTGCTCGCAGATATGATCAAGATAGGTTTTGCGTCCCAAGATACCACGCAACGTAGCTTGGCGTTGAGATGTCGTGCAGGGTGCAGCTTACAGTAAGCAGCCGAGCATTATCCTGCTGAAAAATGCCTAGTGGAAACTTGCCATGAGGGGCAATCAGGGAGGTTATAAGAGTTATGGAGTGGCCCTAACACAGGTCAAACGGGACCAGTCCTTGAAAGCGGCAGCCATATTGTTTGGCACCACGGCTGGCTGGGGAGCAGAGTGAGCTAGTTGCTAGTCATAAGTTTGTATTCAAGTTACCTAATGTAACCGTTGTTTATCATGGATCTTTGTTGTGTGTAACGTATGGGTACAACTAAGAGAAGTGACAGGAACAGAAAATCCGACACTGCTTTTCACTAGGTAATATTTTCTTCTCGTGGAGTTTTAAAATATGGATTGGTGTAATTTCCCTAAGAACCCATAAGGTCGGGCTCTAAGATCGAAGGCAGTTAATAAGGAGAACTGGTCACATGGTGTTCATAGTGTTATTTGCACGGTGCACTTTAGCCCTGACCAAGTGAATAATACTATGGCAGCTTCCATAGAAGGTTGTGGATGGTGTGAATCAATCATTCAGAAGTGCCTCACATTTTATATGATTCTATCTTATTCTATTACCTACTTTTAGACCATTTTTTTTGTTTGATCTTCGGTGAGCAACTGATTTTTTATAAATTTTGCGGGAATTCATAGTTTTGTTTCGATATTTTGGAAGTGCGCTG
This sequence comes from Anabrus simplex, assembly GCF_040414725.1. Lineage (NCBI taxonomy): Eukaryota > Metazoa > Arthropoda > Insecta > Orthoptera > Tettigoniidae > Anabrus > Anabrus simplex. Next base: position 48,306,506 of record NC_090270.1, read on the forward strand.
CAATCACCTCTTGTTTACACTTGTTGCTATGACGAATCTCTTTTAAAATACGTGATTTTATATTCGTCTTTTTAGAAAAATTAAATAAATTAAACTTTACATTTAAAAGTATAGTATGAAATAATAGTCTTTAACCTAAATCTCAATGCTTTCCACCAGCCAGACAGATCTTAGACCCGACTTGACGCAATGATCCCACTGTGACAAATACTTCTGTCGTCAGAGAGTAATAAATATTCACAAAAGTAAATCTCACCACAAATTTATAGAGAAGTAATTGTAGCACGACCGAAACGTGCTGGAATTGTAGGAAACGGATCAGAAACAACGCAATCATACGATAAAATACGTTCGGTTCCTCCCATCAATATAACAGAGCAAAGTCCATAACATCTTAAAAAATATATAGAGGAGTTCAAGCTTAATATCACTGAATCGAAAAATAAATTCAAAAATGACGTTGATAATACCGCTTTCTCGGACTTAGTTCACAATTGTGGAAGATATTTGTCGAACGTAATAGATTCCTTCCCCGGACCGAAACATCCTACCAGGAGATTCTACGAGATGAAGGAAAACAAAAGGAACTTAATATCCGGCGAAAGTTCTCATATTCCACAAATCCCGAACGGCATACCAATTCGCATACAATTCGCACTGTCTTAAGTAACAACCATCCGCGTTGTAAAATTCCAATCCGAGACGTTGCAGAATATTTTTCTTACCAATTCTCAAGCAGTAATGACTGCGTACGGAATCACTATCCTACCGTAATTACCGATCCCGAAAGAATTGTCCTGGATGACTCTTATCCAGCCATCATTACTAAGCAAGAAATAAGTACAGCAATTAAAAGGATTGCAGTTGATACATTCCCCGGTCCTCACCACGTGTTAATGCGACTTATGAGAGAGGACTCAGTCGCTGAGCTCTTAGATTTAATTACTACGAGAATGTTGAAAATATTCTTCGTTCCACTATGTCTCAAGAAATCACGCACGGGCACCTCAAAACTGGTGACCTATCGCCATTTGTTCAATCATTAGAAGTATTCTCAAACTAGTCCTTGATCGGAAATTGCGCGAATTCGTCTCTTTCCATGAACATCAAAGAGGTCTCACTAATCCAGGCACCCACCTAAACACAGCATTATTTCAATCTATTTTAATGAATCCTAAAGATACCAAGTCCGATGTAACAGTCGTCTTTCTCGACATATGTAAAGCCTTCGACAACATTGGCCACGAACATCTTAAGAAAATTTTGGAAAACTCCACAGTCCCTCCCAAATTAATTTCTCTAATCTTATCATTAATGAAATGAGACACAAATCGGGGATAATCATTCTACAACGAAGCCCATTAAATTACCGTAATTAATGCAAGATTCACACCCATCGCCCGTTCTATCTAATTCAGCTACAGACCACATTCTCACTGAGCTTTCCGAAGAATCTCTAGCAACCAAATACGGTCTGAAATCGCTGACAGTCCTCGCATTTGCTGACAACACAGTAATTGTCGGAAAGGATAAGGATTCTGCGATGGATTTGACAAGAACGGCCTTACAAGGATTTAATGAGATTGGACTTGAAATCAATTCATTAAAATCTGGATGTACAAATATGTATTTTTCATTGAAGACCATCTGCCAACTTACTAAGGTGACATCAAAGGCATATCTTCCGAGGAACACCTAAGATATCTCGGAGTTAACCTTCATAATGTAATCTCTTTTAATTCTCAAAGCACAATTCAAAAATTGTGCAGTAACGCTGAATTACTCACTTCTTCCCCACTGTTGCATGCCGATCAGGTATTTCTCATTATCAACACTTCTATCTGTCCAGTGCTCGTGTACCCTTTTCCTATACATTTAATCCCTGTGAATCCCAGATGACATATATAATGTCAGAGAAAATTTTAGGGATTTGGATCATTTTGTACACAATGGGAGGCATTCACACAGCAAATAAATGGTCTGCAGATTCTGAAAATATACCAGAACCCCTACATCCCCAGTACAAGAAACCTAGAAGAAGAAAGGAAACTTGCCTAACAAGACTCAATCTATTACCTGGTGAATCCCAAAAGTGGTTTTCTAACCTCTAGGAAGTTCAGGCCGATATTAAGAAACCTGGAATTTAAGAAGTGGTGCGATCTCCCTCACAAAAGTAAAGGAGTTATCCTTTTTAAAGAACATCCAGTTTCCAATAAATGGGTCAGCCACCACGAAGGTTTATCGCACAGCGAATGGAGAGACGCCCTGTAGATGACGAGGGATGTAGCAGCAGTTCGTGCTGTGCCCGGTTAGGTCAATGGACAGTAACTATTGTAGGCGATGCCTCAACGAGATTGAAACAGTAGCACACGTTCTCGGTTTCTGCCAGCACAGTGTAACTCTGCGCATCGCTAGGCATCATCGAAAAAGAACTACCAGTACTCAAACCCTCAGAAGAACAGGATTCACCGTCCATGGCTTGGCAGAGAATGGAAGCACTCAAAGTATCGATATAGTCGCTTACACAGACAACAATGAATGATATATATTATAATCGATTCAACCGTCCGCTTCGAATCCTCCGCGAGTCAACCTGACGATGTTGATCATGAAAGGAAGAAAATATACGAACCCACATTTCCTTTTTACAAGGAAGAATAAAGCTTAAAAGATCGAAGTCATGGGCTAGCTAATCAGGAGTAAGGGCACGATACCTAGAAAATTCGTTGAGTTTTGCAAGGCATTTCGCCTGCCAAAATCCTTGAGTATTGATATTGGATTTCCTGCCTTGAAATCGTCAATAAGTGTTTTAAGAAACCACCTTCGGTGATTTGCTTTAACACTCCACGTACTTCTATGTACTATTCTGTTACAAAATATCAGTTGGTACTAAGTATACTTTATCTTTCAGACAACATCTAAATTGAGGGAGTGTTACTATGTAATAAAGCCAAAACTCAGAGAGAATGCCTTCCCGAACGTATTGCCTGCCTATCCCAGCTACTTACAGCCATTAGCTCCCAAGGGAACTATTACCTGAGGGCTTAAATTAAAATAGTAGCTGAGGCGTTTTATTGTTCCGTTTTGGATGACATTCTAAATAATAATGATTTGCAGAAAAGGAAGGAACAATGATCCAGGCATGTTGATACTCTCGAGCCAAGTAATATCGTACTGGAGGGATCTACCCGTGCCATTCACACTCTTCAGATGAAAAAGCTGAGAACATTTCCTATTTTATTAGCGGAAGTGATTTGAACACAATATACTCCTATCATAGTTCGGTAGTCGCAATTTTATGTAACAATATTCTCGTTTGTTTTTTCATAGTGTTCAGTCCCCGGACTTGAAGAAAGGAAAATACTTCGAACATGCACAGTATCAAGGGAAAGAATCGAAGTTGAAATTGGTTGCTAGAAAAACTAGGCCTTCATTGAAAAGTACGAGAGAGATCATTAAAATTGTGCGCGAAGAAAGAATGCTACGATAAGGGAAACTTTATTTCACGACTGGATATCAAAAAGTTTAATTACAAAGTGCGCTAAACACCTTACTGATATTTCAGACATTCGAGTGAGACACTAATTCAGAGTGCAAAATTAAAAGGTGCAGGGACTAAAAATTATACAACATTTCATCAAAGTTCCGCAGTGCAAAGGACAGCAATACTTACAGTTGGACAGTGATTGCAATGTTTGTTATTGTCAAATTTTGGTCTGTGAGCGGTTCAGTTTGATAAAATATACAGTTTCATGTGTTACTTTCTTTTTGTACATTGTAGTATATTATAATTAGGTGCAATGTGCTTGAATAGGAAGGAAAAACAGTTAGTTTTAACGGGATTCTCCCTCATTCAGTAGCGCACGGTTGTGCCGAATGGGCGTGGCCTCAAGGGCTTGCATATGCTGAGGAGCCGCTCCATTACTCTTCTCACCTCTCTGGGGGCAATACATGCGGTGCAGGATTTCCTCATCATATCCCTGACCACCCAGTTACCTTCGTTATCATTATGCTTCTCAGAGTTTTGTTTTTGTCTATACTGAATAGCGTAATGGTTGTTTGTAGGAACCGTGATCTCAGGTTTTCCAGCCAAGAAGTGCAGGGTCTACCAGAACCCCACTTCCATTTGATATTCCCTTGTATAGCAATTTTCAGGAGCTGTAGGTGTCTGAGCATCTCTTGATATGGCCATAGTAGTCGAGTTTCTTTATCTTAGTAGCGCTACACTGTTCTGAAAACATTAAATTCCTGAGGTCAATGTTACAGAAAACAGGACAAGATAAAAGTAGAAATGAAAATATCTGAAAGGACGTCTAAATGGAACCACTTCGTGAAAATCTACCAACATCAAGATTGAAGTGGTTTGATCACTTGAAGAGAATGGATCCAAAGAGAGTAGTTTGAAATAAACATGAAGGGCAAATGACTTAGAGGCGGACGAAGAACAACATGGATATCCCTAATAAAAGACCTGCAAGGAAGAGGCGTAGAATGTTGTAAAGGTGAAAAGCTAGGAATGAACTTGAGCAGGCAGAAATGGAGATGGTTCTTACATCACACCCGGGAAACTATGCATGGTTGAATTATGATGATGACCAAAGTGAGAATGATTAATAAATTTCGATATTTTTTTTGCCTCAATCATTTTTATCGTAGTTAAACATTTCTAGATATTTAATGTAAATACTGGGTCTCGCTTATAAACCCAGATCATCCAGCGCCGATTCTACTCTTTGAGACTTAAGCAGCTGTTTGGGAGGCGCGCACATACTTCTTGACCTTCCAAGGAGCTTACAAGTCTTCGACCTAGCATCATTAGCTATTCGGAATCTCAGCTGTTAACATGGTGAGACAGTTGCTATTGCAAAACCGTATTTTCGTATGCAAAACTTACTTTAAGTTTGAGTCGGCTCGACTCATGAATTTGTGTTATATTTGTTCAGCAATTTCCTCGCGAGCACAGATTCACGTAATTGTAAATACATTTGAGACTACAGGCTCAGTGCTCAAAAAAGAAAAACATGCGCGCACACGAACAAATTTAACACAGGGGAAGGTAGGTGACATTTGTGCGAATCTTGAATGGCCAACGAATAAATCACTCACCTAGTTAGCACAAGAAGTAGGGGTTTCGGTTTCTTCTGCGCACAGAGCTACAAAGCTGTTACACATCAAACCGTACAGATTTACACGTGACCATTGTTTAAAACCTGCTGATCCAGCCTCAAGAGTGAGATATTGTGAGTGGTATCTTGCATCATTGAATGATCGTTTATTCGACCCAAAACTTCTGCTCTTTCCGGATGAAGCGTGGTTTCATCATAATGGTCGTGTCAACAGTCACAACTCTCACTATTGGTGTGTAGAAAATTCTAATGGTGCTTACGAAGTCCGTCATTATGAAGATTTTCAAATAAGATTGTATACACACTTAAAGCAGGGCACCCCCTGCGGGTGGGGGCGGTAGAATAACACCCACGGTAACCCCAGCCTGAGGTAAGAGGCGACTAAACGGGGCCTCAGAGGCTCTGAACTTTGGAGCGTGGGTTGGCGACCACGAGGCCTTCAGCTGAGTCCTGGAATTCCTTCCACTTGCTTGTGCCAGGCTCCTCACTTTCATCCATCCTATCAGACCTCCCTTGGTCAACTCTTGTTCTTTTCCGACCCCGACGCTATTAGGTTTGCGAGGGCTAGGGAGTCTTTCATTTCCACGCCCTTCGTGGCCCTTGTCTTCCTTTGGCCGATACCTTCATTTTTCGAAGTGTCGGACTCCTTCCATTTTTCCCCCTGATTAGTGTTAGATAGAGGATGGTTGCCTAGTTGTACTTCCTCTTAAAACAATAATCACCACTTAAAGCAGGGCGGCTGCACGCGACCTAAGTTGGGCTGAGGCAGCTGCTGTGGCGCAGATTACAAACACCGTACGCTTGGTCTAGATTTATCTCTGTTCCAAAGCGGGCCGTGGGCGCATGTATGTGTGACACCTGATTAAGATACGTACGTCACCGTGTGAAACAAATTTTCTGCATATTGTCTGGGAGGAACTGGAGAGTCAATAACTTCCTTTTAATCTCGTCATTCCTCTGGATGATACATATTCTTCTTACAACTTGTACTTGACCCACTGCTCCATCGTTATATTCGAGCTATTCAACCCCCTGTTCACACACGGAAAGGACCACAGCAGAGCAGTCATCATAACTATCTGTCGCCAAATCATTACTGCAATGGAACTCTGCATTGGTAGATCCCTAGACAAACCTGAAGAATGCAGATACTGCATTTTAGACAAGCGTTAAAACAGTACTTTAAGTGTTACCAACTTTCCTGCTGAGAATGAACAGTTATTTACTAACTACTTTCGAATAACACTCCTACTTATCCAACTCATAACTTCCGTTTCCTTTCAACTTCTTATAAAAATTCTAGGGGCGTCCGCTGTCTGTAATTTCATTTATTTTGATACATTTATCCATTTTAGGTAAACTGAAAACCGTATCAGTGCTTTTTAGCTTTCGTGTCTGTTCGTTTGTTCCACCATCACAAACAAACGGATGGGTAGATCTCGACCAAAACCTTATATTTAGAGTCGACTCATTCAGGAGCAGGTTTCGATATACATATAACTGAAAAATCACTTAACAGACTGGGGGCTTATAGGAAGACATGGGTATATGTTTCAGTTATCTTTTACAATTTTGATTATATCTCAACGAAACTTCATATTTAGAGTCTACTGATCCAGGAAAAGGTTTGTATATGCATGTCATTTAAGGATCACTGAAAAACCTGTGGTTAATAGGAAGACCAGAAGAATTATTTTAAATTTTCTCTTACAATATTTATTACATCTCGACCAATCTTCATGTTTAGGGTCTACTCGTCCAGTATCAAGTTTTGATATGCATATCAATTAAAAATCACTGAACCGGCTGAGAGTTTATAGGAAGATCAGAATTTTTTTTTTCAATTTTCTCTGACACTATAGAGTATATGTAAAATCTTTGGACTATACACAAAACAACACTTCATTTTAAATAACATTTGTATGTGCTTAATTTCGCTTACTCTGCAGCCAGTGACTGACACCATCGCAGACCTACAGTTATTTGAAAGATCCTTAACGGGAGAAAATCAGGGGATGCATAATATTTCTCTCGGCTTCAAAATTAACCACACCTAATGTGACTGAATACCGAGGAAACATGAGGTAGACCTTTTACGTTTGGTGTCTGTCTGTCTGTCTGTCTGTCTATGTTTTGTATATCCCTAAAAGTGGAAAACTGCTTGACTTATTCCAAGAAAACTATTTATTTGGAATCTAGTAACTCAGGATTGTGTTATCAGATGCCTATCATGTCATGGTAATCACATGGAGTTAGTATTTATAGGAAGATTTTTCTCACATATTTTCGTTAATATTACGTAGTCTATCAAGTTAAGAATTAGTTATTTCCGTCCCTTTGTGCCATGCACGTATTAATCCTACGACGGATAATAACGTAGATGATTAAAACAATTGGATTTTTCGTTCAAATCCCGTGGGGTATGTCGTGCATCTCACATCAAGTTGGGTAACGGGAAAAACTAAAGAGTCGTTTTACTTCTTTCGATAGGGCAGATATTAAGGGAGGTAGCATCATCGTAAGAGTGCTACGCCAGTAGTCAGAGATACAATATGAAATCTGAAAATTTCGCACAACTTTGGACCAGGAACTGTATCGTACCGCTGGGTGCCGTGGTTCAAATCCCGATCATTCCATGTGAGATTTGTGCTGGACAAAGCGGAGGCAGGACAGGTTTTTCACCGGGTACTCCGGTTTTCTCTGTCATCTTTCATTCCAGCAACATTCTCCACTGTGATTTCATTTCATCTGTCATTAACCATTGCCCGAGAGGAGTGCTACAGGCTTCGGCAGCCGGCACAATTCCTATACGCGCCGCATTCAATCCATTCCTGATCCGATCATTGACTGAAAAACAGGTTGTAGTACTCGTTCTGGTTCCCTAATTAAAATTCCGCTATATGGTACAAATTTCTATAATCATTCTTTTCTAGTTATCACATCTAGATTAGGAAATACATTAACAATGCACATTCGACACTTGCTTTCCTCTCATACATTGAAATCTGCCTATGTATATAAAACTGAGTTGTGTGAGTCATTGTGTGCATATTGTGCGAATGAGTTTACCATTATGAACTTTAGTAATCAATACTATTATTATTTTATTTTTATTCATATTATTGTTAGAATTCTTACTCTTATTGCCTTACGAACTTCTAACCTGAGCCTAACTGTTGTTAATATGAAGGACACACTGAATTTTAATAGCTTATACTCTCTTCTAGCAATTATAATAATATTATCATAAATTAATTTCAGATGACCATTTGGTACAGTTATTTAGGTAATATGATACAATGAGGTATTTAATTGTATTTATTCTGTACCAACAACACTGTATATCTGTTCTTAGTACTTTGCTTTTTGCTTTGCTTACTCCTTTTCTTTTAATTAGTATTTATTGTCCAATTAGTATTGAAAGTGATTAGGTGTTAGAAGGGACCATGAGCCCTAACTTCGCCACAAACGAAAAATAAATAAATAAATAAATAAATAAATAAATAAATAAATAAATAAATAAATAAATAAATAAATAAATCCCCTTAAGGTGAAACCATTCATTACGCATACGAATCTTTAATATAAACAACTATCCCCACGTTGGGTGCCCAGACTTCGTCTCCTAATGATAAAGTTGCAGTGACAGTTTGTACATCACCTACTTCTCTTCTTGTATCTCGTGCTATATTTCCATCCCATGTCGAAATAATGATAAAAATTGTCTTCTCTTCTTAATTCTCAATCCTAAGATTGGTTGGCAGCAATTCGTCTTCTCCACTCCTCTCTGCAATCCGCTAATCTCTGCATTTCCACATATCGATGGCTTTCTTTAGAAACCTCATAAGTCCGAATACTCTTCCTATCCATTATATTCCTTAAGACTGGTCACGCCTCCCAGTCTCATATTTATATGCAGTCCAAAAGAATAATTTTCGTTATGGTCATTTTCTTCTGCCAATTTGTAAGGGAAAATGAACCTTAAATACATTATACTGTAGGAGTGTGTAAATTTGCCATGCAATCAACTTCCCTACAATACGGTACGGTAAGGTCCTTTTTCCTTTAGACATTAGCAAAGGAAAATGAACAGAACGAAAATTATTCTGATAGACTGTATACAAATATATGACCGGGAGGCGTGACCAGTCTTAAGGAATATAATCGGTAGGAAGAACATTTGGACATACGAGGTTTTAAAAGAAAGCCATCGATATGAGCCTGTTCCTACGTCATCTCTGATCTGTCTTGAATATTTCAGTCTAGGTATTCCTCTTCCCCTTTTACCTTGAATCATTCCTTCCATGACATTGATTATGAAACCATTGTGTCTATAGAGATGGCCAATTAATTGGCTTCTTCTCTTTCTTATTGTAGCTAAAATGAATCTTTTTCACCTATCCGTCGAAGAATTTCTTCATTTGTGAGTTTTGCTGTCCATGAGATCTTTTCCATCCTCCTCCAGCACCACATCTCAAATGCTTCCAGACGTTTCGTATCACATGCACTAATAGTCCACCTTTCTAAGCCATACAATGCCACACTCCATGATGTACGTAGTATCCTTTTCTTGTAATAAGCATCCTTGCTTGGGCAATTCTGCTCTTTATGTCGACTGAACTTTTGCCATCTGGAGTGATTTTACTTCCTAAGTAGGTAAAGACATTTACTTGGCTTAGTGTTATATCACTAATTTTGATGTCGACTACTACATGCTGGCGGTTGCACACCATAATTTTGGTCTTTTTTATATTTTCATGTTATATTTATCTCTCAATATCTTATTCATTCTTATTAATGCACTTTGTAGATTCTCTTCGTTCTCATCTATGACAGCTATGTCATCAGCAAATCTTATCATTTTGATTTCTAGTCCATTTATCTTTATCCCTTCCATATCCTATTTACATTCCTCAATGCCTTTCTCAATATTCTGGTTGAACATCACTGGTGACAAATTACATCCCTGTCGTACTCCTTTCTTTATCTAAGCCTCCCATACTTTACCATTTCTGTTTATGATGCCTCTTTGTTTGTTATAGAGTTCATGTACCTATTCGTCTATTTCTAGAATCTAGAACAACACTAGTCATAATCTTCATTAACATATTCCAGTTCACATTATCAAAAGCTTTTGTCATAGAGCTTATTTTGTAGACAAGTGTACCATTACGCATTCTTTCATTGCTGATCCCTGTTGCTCTCTTCCCGGGCGTTTCAATTCCTTAAAGAGCACGTGCTGTTGTAATCTGATCGAGCTGTATCTCATATATTTCCGTGACAGCAAGATCAAACAACATGACACAATCCATCCGTCTTTTTGTGACAATGGCTAAAAATCTTGTTCCTTCTCGCGATGAAACCAATTTATTGCCACTGCGCATCACTCGCCATTTGTGATTTTGTATAGATGAAGGGCATATTCCATTCCTTTCGATCACGAACCTGACACCTTATATATACTCCAGAAATAAAGGGACACAGTAATCGGATATCCAAAAAATATTGGAAAACAGCCTAACGAATTTACTAACATAGCCTGTTAAAATCGTAATCCAAATTATCTTCATTTCCTTTATGATAAACTCGATTAAGGAATGATATCTTCTTATTCACAAAAGAATTTCCCTTACCTAGGTGGATGTTAACCAGAGATGAGGTCCAGGTTAAGTGACACTCAGTCGGTAGAGCAATGACTTTTTGAAATCCAGTCACCAAGTTTCACTTCGGCTAAGTCCGCTGGTATTCGAATGTAAGTTATACATAGAGGAGAAGTCATCTCAGTTTTTATTACTGTGTTGATGGAATGATACTAACTAACGTCGATTCCTCTAAGTACCTAGGTGTTAAAATAAGAAAAGATCCTCATTGGGGTAATCACATAAACGTTATCTTCACGTGGGTTTGAAGGTAATTAAGGGTTGTACTAAGGATTTAAAAGAGAGGGCGTTTAACCCGCTGGCAAAACCCCAGTTAGAGCATGGTTCTAATTTATTGGATCTCACCAGTACTACTTGATAACGGAACTGGAACAGATTCAAAGAAAAGCATCACGATTTGTTCTGAGAGATTTGAGGCATGAGAGTGTTGCAAACTTCGAGCTGGGAAGATTTTGAAGTAAGGAATACTAAACTACAGTATTCAAAATGACGAACAGTTCGTGCTGGATACCAAGACGTGAGGTAAAAATGGCCAACATGCTTGACATGACATAGGGTATTATTGGCACCAAAAATAAGTGCACAGACAGGCCAACAGATGGCGATGGACAGCAACACGTCAGTGATTCTGCATGAGAACCGTGTAAGGTATAAAAGAGCTCTCGTAAGAAAGAGCGTCAGATGCGCCTACAATCGCGGCATGTTGACGTTACCATAAAAGACACTGTTAGTGAAGCCTTATTTTGGTGTCTATAAAGCGCCATGTCATGCCATTCATGTGTGTCAATTATTACCTCTCTACCTCAAATATTCCGTAAAATATTGCCTCGTGAATTGTTAATGGACTTTTGGGTCACCCGGTAATAGGGAATCTGTCACCTGGATGTCAGACCTAAGTGTGTAACAATGGTAACTGGTTGTAAGCTGGGTAATATTGTAGATAGGATGCGCAGCTTAATGGAACTGAACAGCCTGGTGGACAATAATTATGCAAGTATTATATATATGTTTTCTTTACACTTATTTGCTGCAAATGATTTATATATACTGTGTGTGTTCATTTACTGATAGAGCGGTAGATGAACCCTCCATTCAGCCTATTTAGTTGGTTTCAGTTTCACTCAGTGTATCATTCGCACTAGAAGTGAAGTGAGTTTCCCTCATCGGTTGGCGGGAAGGAGCGCCCAGCTTTATCTGCCTCCCGTTGACTCATCACTTCCCGCTCCGCGTCATAGCAACAAGGACAGAACTTCGCTCACTTTATCCGTCCACGACATGAGATAACAATTAAAATTAATAAAATAAGAATTAAGAAAATGATCTCGAACCTGATGACAGGAGATGTTGGAAATGTCTCTCCAGCATCTACATATTTCTGACATCGTCTAAGGACACTCCGATTAGCACGCATGGTTTTAATGTTAACATTTGCGTAGCCCGCCGTGCTGAGCTCTTCAAAACCCCAGCTCCTTGTCCAAGTCGTCTTGGGGATTTTGTAGGCGAATGTTCTAATCTTTCTGCGATTTCATTTACTTTTTCCTCGTTAAGTACACGTTACGTAACAATTCGCTTCTTATAGAGTAAAGAACCAGTTCCTCTCAACTTGTTTACGAGTTTCCGCACGGTTCCTCTATGTGGAGGGCGTACACCTGGAAATTGTGTTACACATTTTTTACGCCTTCCCTGAAAAACTCTGTGTTAACATAATTATCGTACATAAATGCCCTTTCCTCTACCGTGCAAACATGTGGGGGCATCATGCGATTTATATCCCAAAGTAACTCTTCACAACTCGAGAACAGTTGGAGTGACAGATCATAACTTAATACACGTTCTAAGCACGGACCTGAACTGCGAAGTGCGGGCATTCCCGTGCTGTCGCTGCGCTCTGTAACGGGAAGTGATGAGTCAACGGCAGGCGGATGAGCTGAGTGCGCCTGCCGGCTAATCGATGAGGGAAACTCACTGTATCATCACGATCATTTCAAGCTATTGGTAGAAAACTCTGTAGCAATTCATGCCTTGCTAAAACAAAGAAATACTTCCCATTTTGCATGAGAAACAAATGTAAAATAGTAATAACCAGGACATTTACAACGGCTTCATTTGGCATTCCAATTGCGCCATTGATCAGCTCTTAGTGTAGCAAAACTAATTCGAAACTCCAACTCAAAACGATATGACGTTTCTTCCCACTCATCACTGTAACTCCATCGTGGATCCAACCACCGAACAACCCATGTCAAAGTTATTCTATTATAAGTGGCGATCAAAACGTTTCCGTTCGACGAGTGTACAGTCCTGAATCGGGATGCCAATCAGGAAAAATCGCCGAGAGCAGTGAGGCGCTCATCCCACCGACGCACCAGGTTGAAGATCCCCGTGTGGTAAAACACCGGGTCCTGCTGCGTGAAGAAGTCCGTAACCGCCTGCTGCACAACCTCCTCCGGCAGGCAGCGTTGACCCTTCAAGGCACTTTTGGGGGGACCGAAAACGTGATAATTGCATGGAGAGAGACGAGGACTATCGGGTGGATGCTCAAGTGTCTCCCATTTGAGTTGGCGTACCTTTTAGCTGATGAAATTTGAGGTATAGGGACGGCGTCTTGTGTTGAAACGCGACACGCACGAAACTTGGTGCACTATTCCACAACGGTGATTTTCGACAGACATGCTGTCCCATACATATTCTTCATTCTCTGATGGTTGTCCATCTGTGTTTGTCCCTCGGCGGCCAAGAACACAATAAGAGCACGTTGGTACTGTTTGGACGCATTTGGTAATAACATCGCCATAGTATAGGTGGCTGAATTTAACGCACGTACCTCAGCGCGACACGACTGCCATACCTATGCGTTTGCCTTATATGTCCCTGCTTGTATACCCGCACCGGATTCGCTCTACGTTGCATGTCCGCTGCAGCAACGCCCTCAGACGGAAACTTTTTGATCACGCCTGATAAAATCATAGAACACATGAGAAGCGCGCGCTAGCTCATAAAATTCACTCCAGATGCGCCGCTTATTTCTTAACTACTTGTTGCATTTATAGCTGCGTTTACATTAGCAAAACTCACTCGCGAAAGTCGTTCGGGCGAAACTTACTCCCTTCGAGTGAAATTTCACACTACCCAAAACAGAGCGCAACTCAGAGCGAAAAATATTGCGAGTGGGGCGAGCCGCCATCGACAACCCTGAAAGCTTCAGTTCTGGTTTTGCAGCCAACATGGAAACTTATTTTGTCCCTCCAGCCGCTACAATATTTCATCATCATATGGTAGATTAGTGTCATAAATGTGTCAAAGTTACAATAAATTTCAGTTTTTGTAAGGAATTGAAGTGTTGCGTTTTTCGTGCCGGTCAGTGTACGTCCTTCACCATGACCCTATAATGCTTCAAAATAGGTACTGGTAGGTTCAAGAAAGTGATGAAATGACACAATTTTGCAGTATAAAACAATAGTAATTGCTTACCTGATCCAGTAACTCCGCTCTTATTTTCTTTCGATCTTTCGCTTCGATAAACCCAGTAGCGATTTCATCTTCCCCTTCACTGTAGAAATAGGAAAGTTTAGTTGAGAACTAATTTCCTTCCACGCATCTTCTCTTTTATTGCGATTGAAATAGTTTTTTGTTTTTCGGATTCCACATAAAATCTCGATTTTTGTAGAGTTCGATGAGATGCAAGCACTGTTCTTGATTCATCCCTCACGCAACTATGGGGACCAGGTTTACACTGAGCGAAATTCGATGAGCGAAACTGTTTGATGCGCGGACAAAAACCGACTGAGCTCCGGTTCCCAGCGAGGTCCCTCACTCCGCAATTACTCAGGGGTGAGGGAAGGGGCGAAATTATATTGCGAGGAAATTGCGCTTAGTGTAAACGCAGCTTCAGAGTTAAAATATTTCGAGCATTAAAGAATCCTTGAGCATTGTAGTTTTAGATTCTATAACGTAGCGAGTTAACAACTCGGCTACTTCAACTTTTACATAATTGATGATACATTTCGTCAAGTTTTAAAAATGTGAATGTCCTCTTTAACCCTCTCATTTCACATTTTCTTCCTCGCAGCCACATTTCTCCATTGCCCATTACTTAGCGTAGACCTCACTCATTATGTGCCTCTTCCTCCCCTTGCTGCTTACGATGAGACTGGAATGACGTTCACCAGCTGCTGCGGCAATTTTCTGCGTCAGTTGTTGGGAGAAGAGGGCAGTGAAGTAGTTTGGGGAATACAATTTCTTTCCTTCCTCACCAACTGTGGATACGCACAGCTGCGAAACGAAAACGTTACTCGTATAATATACAAGTGAGTAACTTATCAAATCGAATTAAAATGAAATGGGATCAAATCGTAAATATCCATTTTTATTACTAATATAAAAGATTCATCACTTCGACTTTTCATTATTTCCTTCACTTTCTCTCTTAACCCTGCAGGCCTGGAGCTCTACTTTGTGACTTGAGTGCTGGCGCCTAGTCTCACAGACCCATGAATATTATGAAAAATACAAATTAAAAAAACCATGGTACTACAGCCCTTGAAGGGCCTTGGCCTGCCAAGCGACCACTGCTCAGCCCGAAGGCCTGCAGATTACGAGGTGTCGTGTGGTCAACACGACGAATCCTCTCGGCCATTATTCTTGGTTTTCTAGACCGGGACCGCTATATCACTCTCAGATAGCTTCTCAATTCTAATCACGTAGGCTGAGTGGACCTCGAACCAGCCCTCAGGTCCAGGTAAAAATCCATGACCTGGCCGGGAATCGAACCTGGGACCCCCGCGTTAGAGGCAGGCATGCTACCCCTACAGCACGGGGCCGGCATTCTTAAAAATAGTATTATATATTATAAGCAATGAAGAGTTTTAAGTTAATTATTTAAATAGTTTAAATAGTTTATAAATAACAGGTAAAATTATAAATCAAACACTTCTGCTACATTTTACAGATGCACTTAAAATTCTAAAATTTATTGTAAAAATGTGTGATGATAGTATATTTAACAAAACATACTAGTTTCTAGTATTTGAAATTATTTGATATTAAATTATACTGTAAAATATTAAAA
Organism: Anabrus simplex; assembly: GCF_040414725.1. NCBI lineage: Eukaryota > Metazoa > Arthropoda > Insecta > Orthoptera > Tettigoniidae > Anabrus > Anabrus simplex. Next base: position 48,322,360 of record NC_090270.1, read on the forward strand.
CACCACGTGTAAAACATTTCCTTTAAAATAATCACTCTGGACTTCAAATATTATGACTGAATTTGCTATTCATAAATTATTTGGAAACTGGACAAGCCTGGCATGCAAATTCAGCATGAATTAAGACATAAGAGACAAAATCATTTTAAACATCTTTCAATAGTCTTACTCTCTATTATGCACCTTGTCTGATTCGTCCGGGTTTGATTCTAAATGGCTTTGATAATCTTTTTCCAGTAACACTCCCATACGCTCACCTTTTTCTTCACTGGCCATAATTCACTAAATAAAATGTCATTAATATAAAATTTCACACTAAACCAACCAAGAAAAAAGTAATCAACGCGTGAAACATTATTTTCAATACCCCTAATGCGCGAGCACTAATTTTATAGGAATGTGTGTGCACTTAGATGTGTAACAGGAACATTGGGGCCAAGTCTGACAGAGCCTAACTGCTAATATTTCCGGGTCTAACTAAATAATAGGAGAGGAAGGTGCACATAGAAACAGGTTTGCAACCCCCATCATTTGCTCCCCCCCCCCCATATGCAGATATGTGGCATGGGTCTGAGAGAATAAGCGCCAGTGCCGAAGGGTTAAATAACTTACGCTCTCTGTTATAAATACAAATTTATACCTTTCATAAAAAACACATTTGGGAATTAGCAAGGACTTTGACAAAATAATGATAAATATTATTGTACCGGGCGGTACACCTCCACGCCGCTAATTTAAAATGTGCGCCAATTGAAACTCCTCTGCTGGAGGAAGTCTGAACTTTATTGACGGTATTAATTTTCAAGTTTCTCAGAAGATGTCACTACGTGGAAAATTTGGAGTTTTTGAACTGTGTCATTTTCGACGTATTTTTGTTTTGCTTGTAGTAAGAAGTGTGAACTTTCTCTTCTAGAGGACACTACTGAAGATCAACAATAGTGCACCCTAGTGCGGAGTGAAAGAACTGTTTTTTCGGAGAAATTTTTATTTCAAAAGTTTGTTTCTTGTTAAATTTCTTTCTGTTATTGTTTAAGTTGGCTGTATACCCCTCTCTTTCCCCTTGTTTTGTATTTAGCCAATCCCGAATTTCTTTAATTAATTTTTGACCAATCGGATGTATCTTCCCCCAACTGGGATATGTTGCTGTACCCTACCCAATAAAGTGATTGTGGGCGGGTGTTTTCTTCCCCAAAACGCCTCGAACTTTCCGCGAGAGTATATAAACTGCTGATTTTAGGGTCTCTGCGCCACTTCTGTTCCATCTTTTCGTGTGTAAAGTATATAGCAGGGGGCGGGAAGCGCCTCTTTCTCCGGCAGCGGTCAACAACAAGGTAATGGCCGATTAATTACTTCTTTTCTTGCTTGCTCAGCAGTTTAACTCTCGGGGCGGGTCCGAAGTTTTTCCATTATGTAACCTTCCTTAAAATGTAAAGAAACTCGTATCTATTCTATCTTTTAAACTACATACTGGGATAGAGAGTGCTTAACCCTCTCGAGCTCCCACTCATATTGTTTTGAGGTGAACTTATTTTCTGAACCTATTCTTCCTTAACATTATGTAAAATTGTTTCCTTCTTAAGTCACCTCTTTAGTATGGGATTAGCCCTTGTATTAACGGCCTAGTGCCAAGTAGGTTTTAAACAAAGCGTATTAGGAGCGCAAGTTCGCCTCCCCTCAAATTGTTATTTTAGAGGTCATGTAATTAATCTTTTCTCACTTAATAGACCTCAGTAGGTTGGGTATTTTACCCCTGTGTCTATGTCCAGAGAGGACAACTTGAAGGTGGAGTTTGGTGTGGCCTTTGAGAGGCTTAAAGTTGAGAGCGTGTGGCTCTTTTTCGAAAATTGAGTGTTGTATGCCTCGAGGAGGCTTTTCGGTGTAATTTGGAGCAAGTGCTCCTGAGCATGAATGGGGTTTTCTGCCCCTCTGTTAATTCTTATTTTGAAGTAAGGTTGGGCTGATTGCCCAAGCATTGTGAAGTCGGGGCGCGAAGCCCAAATCCTGTAAATATTGTAACTGCCTTTTTGACTTGCTACTCTGTACCTGCCATGCTTGTTATTTCTTTATTTTGAAAAGAAAATATAACCTTGTTAAATTTTAAATTAATTTTACTTTCGTAGCTTGAGACCTGTTCACCAACCCGCACCTTCTTTCACGCATAACTACCGCAAAAACACGGTAACAATTATTATTAATAATAATCATAATACAAATCAAAATAATAATGTTGCATCAAAATTCAGCCTCCAGAAGAAAACTCATTTAATTTCACCGATTACAACTGTTAAAAACATTCAAGCATTATGCATTAAAACTAAAGTCCTTAAATGTTTTAATGTTTGCAATTGACGAAATAAAATTATGGTTTTCTTCTGGGAACTTCACTTTTGATATCAAAGCCAAAGGCATACTTCCCCTAGTACACCGTCACTGCATTGTCGTGTATAGGAGGCTTGTAGTGGTCACTCGATGACGCAATAGTCGCCTGCGTCTTGGAAAGGTGTAGCAATCCAACTGATGAGCTCACTGCTTCACCCGCTGGTTATTTCAAGATTGGGAAGCCTAAAGATCTAAAGGTACGAAATATCGATATTGAAATATTGAAAATCAATAGAAAAGTATCGATGGTTACTCATATGGATAATATTGCAACATCCCTACCTAGTACAGACCACCACGTTGTTTTAATTATTTTGCATGTGGCGTAGCTTACACGCTCGGACCATAGATAAACAAAACCCCATGGAACTGCAGTCATTATTGGTCTTGGCATTTGAAGCAACCGCTGCTCAACATTAAGGCGGCATTTTTATTTTTATTTTCTTTCTAGATGCTTTACGTCGCACCGACACAGATAGGCCTTATGGCGACAATGGGATAGGAAAGGTCTAGAAGTTGGAAGGAAGTGGTCGTGGCCTTAATTAAGGTACAGTCCCAGCATTTATCTGGTGTGAAAATGGGAAACCACCGAAAAATATATTCAGAGTTGCTAACAGTGGGATTCGAATACACTATCTCCTGGATGCAAACTCACAGCCGCGTGTTCCTAACCGCACGGCCAACTCACCCGTAGGTTGCAAATTACAAGTTGATACATGGTCAGCGTGATGAATCCTCTCTGGTGTCGTTCTCGGCTTTCCAGACCGAAGCCGCTGTATCACCGTCAGATAGTACCTGAACGGACTTCCAAAATACTCTCAGATTCTGGTAAAAATCCCTTACCTAGCCCTACCTGTGGCTGTATCTCGTTCTTCCCAGCAACATAACCCATGCTACGATACAAATCAGTGAGTGGAAAGTATCAAGTATACACATCCCTGGCAAATGGTGGTAAAGAACAAAAACACTTACGTAGGATATGTACCTCCATGCCCTCAGTCACTGTCCACGATAATATTACCGACCGCGCCCCTGCTATTGCTAGGCTTAGCATGTAGCGGATGGTTGCCAGCCTGTACACTACCTGTTCCTTATCGGTACGTGCACCGTCTATTGTAAGGTACGTGTTTTTCGTATCTGTGCTCGGTTTTACAGGTTTATTTGGAATACTCGTAATGAAGTAATAGTGGTGCTCACGATTCCTGTTGTCTTCTATCCCGTAATCGCACATATCTCTTTATTACCCCGTTTTGGGGAGAGGGACCGATGCATTTCAGAATTGTAGTAAACGCTGAGGGTTGCGTAGAACTAGATCGCAAGGGGCTGGTGGACCACCCGGTGTAACTGGTAGTCAGATCAGTAAATTTTTGATAACCGACATCGAATCTTCAAGGTGTCCTTCACGTGTCTCATGAGGTTGAAGTAACGTTTATAGGATGACAACTGTGCACTTATCCACAATTTGCCATTTCCTAATGGATGGAGTACTTCTGCATCTGTCTCCAGGCACCGGCTAGAGCAAAATGGAACCTCCAGGAAATCTCAGAATCATCAATGCCTCTGATAATATGGAAGCTACAGCAGTATGTGTGATGCTGAGTATTGTCACTCGAAGCACGGCTAAAATCTGAGCGTTATGAAAGACGTTATTCATTGAGTCAGTCGTGGTGCAGTAGCACATGTTGGCCAGTGAGAAAAGCAATAGCAAATCTTATCACTCCTCATCTCACTCAGTACATCTCAATTTTCAAATAATTTTAGCGAGCAGGCGGCTGTGCGGCTGTGGGTTCGAACACCACTGTCGGCATCCTGAAGATGTTTGTCGTATTTTCCCGTTTTCACACCAGGAAAATGCTAGGGTTGTACGTAAATTAAGGCCACGGTCGCTTCCTTCCCACCCCTAGCCCTTTCCTACCCCATCGTCGCCATAAGACCTATCTGTGTCGGAGCGACGTAAAGCAGATTGTAGAAAACACCGCATTTTTCCGCCATCATCAGTTTTTTCTATAAATCCATAATTCCTGGTAGTGTAGTTTGAAGATCCAACGTGCCCCTTGAATTAACGACCTTACGGACTGACAGACTTCATATAATGCAGCACGTCATGTATTGTTTTGAGAAAAAGTAAATATATAAATTATGGATTAAATAAATTAATATATACTTGAATAAACAAGGAAATGAAATGTGAAACCTCTTTGAGAAAATCTACAAAACGGATAATATTCAGAATTTTAGAAAAATTTGAAACAATTTAGAGGAGCTATTGAACTAAAGTTGTCGAAAAAAGGTTTTTATTACCTGAAGTGAAGGGATATGTAGTATTTGATCCCTTAAATTACAATTAGTAAGAGAACATTTGATAAAGCTATTTGCTCTACGTCGCACCGAGACAGACAGGTCTCATTGTGTCGATGGATAAGGCTCTGATGCAATCAACCGTGGTATTAACGCATTTGTCTTGTGTGAGAATTAGGAACCAAGGAGAATTATTTTCAGGGATGCTGGAAGTGAGGCTCGATTTCATAATCTCGTGAACTCAAAATGACAGCTTCTTGAAATCGAATCGCTTGTCGTGTTTATTGTAATTGTGACACATAGGCTATTATGTTCATAACAAAATAATCTCTGGCCGAGGAGCGCCTTTGTCCTGCCAAGCAACCCCCTGAAGATTGCATGGCGACGTGCGGTGAGCGAGATAAGTCGATGATGATGATGGTGATGCTTGTTTTGTAAAGGGGCCTAACACCTATGTCATCGGCCCATTATGGTACACTGAGCTTGATAGCTGCAGTCGCTTAAGTGCGGCCAGTATCCAGTACTCTGGAGATAGTGGGTTCGAACCCCACTGTCTGCAGCCCTGAAGATGGTTTTCCGTGGTTTCTCATTTTCACACCAAGCAAATGCCGGGGCTGTACTTTAATTAAGGCCACGGCTGCTTCCTTCCAAATTCCTAGGCCATTCCTGTCCATCGTCGCCATATGACATATCTGTGTCGGTGCGACGTAAAACAAATAGAAGAAAACAATTATGGTACGAGGTGGAACGAAATGCAATGATAATTGGCCTTGGCCTACCAAGCGACCGTTGCTCAACCCGGAGACCTGTAGATTAGGAGGTGTCGTGTGGTCAACACGACGAATCCTCTCGGCCGTTATTATCGGCTTTCTTGACAGGGGCCGCTATCTCACCATCAGATAACTCCTCAATTGCAGTCACGTGGGCTGAGTGGACTTTGAACCAGCCTACAGATCTACTTAAAAGTCCCTGTCCTGGCCGGAAATCAAACCCGGGGCTTCAGGGTAAGAGGCAAGCACGCTACCCCTACAACGCAGGGCCGTTTTAAAACTGACTAGAATTTAAAAAATTATGAAAAATGATTATGAATTTAAAATAATCAGTGAATGTACGTCTTATTTTCTTATAAAGTGATAGAAAAGTAGGTAGAATAAGGCATTGCCTTGAAGTGATATCATTCAAGTCAAAAGTTAAAAACACAGTAAAATATACACAAGTAAACAAAATTAGACTCAGTAGAATAAAACATACTTAACAGCAGATCAAAACTCAGTTTTATTACAAGATAAAAACAGGCCAATATCCCTCATGAAACTGATGATGAGGTCTGCTAACTGCTCGTCATCTCGTAGGTTGAGGGATGTGATATTCGGAAGTTTTAGATTGACGAAGTCACGCGTGACGAATCCTCTCTGCAGTTACACAGTAAAATGAAGGAGATGATCTTGGCTGTTCTAATGCTGACGAAATAGGAGAGGACTACAATCAGGCAATAATCCTATTTTAAAATAATCGGAAAGAAAACTGAAAAGGAAGAATGAATGTGTCGGCAAAAGAAAGGGAACGGCGTCCAAGTGATTGAAAATTAATGACTCCCTAGGTGTCACAGACCTAATACCGTCACTGTACGTAGAGAACAAGAATTGATTAAAGGAGGACGGATAGGAAATATGATAATAAGGAACCTGACAGAAGTAAGGGGAAGTAATATCGTGTCAACTCACGCCGCCATTTGAGAGCTCCTCATCCCCCTTCTGGTCGCCTCCTATGACAGGCAACAGCATACCGCCAGTGTATTCTACCACCCCTCACTCACAGGCGGAGAGATAAGCCATATCAACTGTCATCATGCACATATCTCACAGTAGCATTCTGTATAGTTCCTGTACTAATTAGGGGGTTTGAGGACAGATAACATGAAGGCATGTATTGTCAAGAACCACGTAAGTCTACCGGAGTTTGCCACAGGTGTGTTGGAAAGAGCAGAATATTTTATGCCTTGCGGGACTCTGAATTACGTTTACAACGATACCGGGTAGTAGATTCCTTCCTACCTTCAGCGAGGGGAATCCTTTAGAATTTTTATTGCCTCGAACATTGAGTGATATGCAGAGCTATGTGGATTTGGTCTCGTGCCAGAGCTCTCTGGAGCAAATAACTACGTTGAGACATTCTCAACAATCTTTACGCATCTTTGCTTCAGAATCGAGATTTGAAGGAGTTCCACTCCAGGGGTGGTAATTACTTATCAGTACGTCACCTATCACAAATGTGTTCAGAAAGTGCGGATATAATTTCGCATAAATGAAATGGTTTACTGAAAAATTAATAATAATCCCAGGCCTATACTGATTTGCGAGATCCATCATGAGGCTTAGATCAGATCATTTGCAATGTAACTTAATAGTCACCATTAATGTTATTGAAATAGTCATTCTGCCGTAAACTAATATCTACTTACTTAACCATACTCCCATTTGGGGGAGGGGGAGCAGAGGTAACCCACATTAATTTTTTATTACTAGTTCCCTCGTGTCACCAACGACATCCAATGATTATATTTTTCATTGTCGCATTCAAATCAGAACCAGGTGCCGTTAAAAATCACTGGGCGATGAGTGTGTCCCATGCGTCTATTCATGCAACAACTTTTATTTATTCACCATGGTAATATTTATTGTTATTTTTCCTGATATCTGTAATAAGTACATATATTCACCATATTCTCAACACTATTCTTTGATTGTTATTAAAACATCGCTAGGCTTACAATTGTTTCAGCGACATCTGCAATTTCCATTTCACATTAAGTCAGCACGTACGAAGAGTATTCCAATAATTGCAGATCCGTTGGTGCTAAGTAGTTGCACAAATTAACCCGCCAATGCACGGGTTGGGTCTGTGAGACCCATGCGCTGGTGTTTCGTAGATATTCTGATAGACGGTGGGAGCTGCATATTTCCGGGTTCTGCTACCTTTCTGTTTTCACCGGTGTAGTATTCCTGCAGACGAACGTGGAAGTGATTGCTTTAGTACGTGAGCAGTGGTAAGTTATAATGCTCTCTGAGCCTGTGAGACCAAACCCGTGCAGTCATGTAAGTTTTTTGATCATAAGCATTTTAGTCTTTCAATGTTAACCGTATACATACGGTGATTATATCTTAGCGTCTTGTCAAAATCAGTGGTTTAGCTAGCCTGGTTGTCTTTCATCTTAGTTCCTTAGGTTTTTAGTACAGAGGTGAGACCTGGTGTTCGTTTCTTCGTAGGTCTAAGAAAAACGAGTGTTACGATGTCAGCAATCCACGTGATATGGTACGAGTTGCCGCATTATTCGAGGAACCATTATCAGATGATGATATATCCGATATCGCTGATTCTGATGCAGAACCCGAGTTTCTTATTACAAATAATCATAATACAGACTCGGAGACTGACGCAGACGTGCAAAAAGAAGAATAAGAGGTAGAAGGAAATGATTCAAGAATGAAACAGTCTGAATCCAACAGTCATTTCATGGGTAGAGATCAAACTACAAAATGGAAGAAAATGAATATTCAGAGCCAACAATCCTAATTTTCCAGACGCAAGGAACAGCTTAAGTTGTTTTTAAGAAACTCTTGTTTTTTCTAACTGAAGAACAAATAAGAAAAAGAGCTGTCTCAAGATATCTTCCTAAGAGCATTCGCGATACTGCAAGAAGGATATGTGGGGTGACGGAAGAAGCAGGACGTGAAAAAATAAAATAAAAGAGGACGTCGTGCATACTGTAGAGTCAGAAATACCCACTACTCGTGCTGTTTGTGCAGAACGTTCCTGTGTCTTGAACACTCCGTATTTATGTGCAGTGAATGTAAAGATTAAATGTGAATGTTCCGGTGAACTTTCTGAATCGTGAAGAGTAGGTTGTGACGATTTCATATATTTTGACTTGATAAGTTCTCAACTTTGTGGTCAAATAAAATATTGTGTATAAATTTGCAGTGGTTAGAGAATTGCTTTGTAAAATGTTAAGTAAGTGTTAATCATCAACGTTTTTGTGACAGCAATGCGTTTATAATATTATCGGAATAGGAGGGAATGAATACTGAAAATAAAAATATATTAGCATACTATTAAAAAAAATTTGATGATGGGTCTGTGAGACCCAACCCGTTTACTCATGTAACTTTTTGTGACCCGTGCACTGGCGGGTTAATCATCTAGTAGTGAGAACGAAATGCCCTTTGAGGATGAAGAATGTGCCTGTAAGATACAGTTCATATTCGTGACCATGATACGAAATTTGAGGAGGAAGTGTTCGAGAATAGAAAAGAAACAACTTTTCCCTTTGCGAATATCAAATGATCATAAACATGTCTCTCGGTCATGGCCATCCATCAACGGTTGGTCGTTTCAGACGACCGCCAGTCATAAAACATCCTGAGCGGTTGCTAGGTAACATTGTGTGGCCATCCGTCCATACCTTACATCACAGCCTGCACTGTTCCTAGGGTTATACTTTCGTCACACTAACTTCCGTAATGCACGTTTGCTGATGAGCCCAAGCCATAATGCATATTCATTTTAAAAAGGTACGACATATGAAAGGGGAAGGATAAATATCCGAGATTTTATACGAGAAGTAATGGAGGGAAATGCAGAAAGGTACCTCACGTTTATAATACAACCCGTACATACAACATGCCTGGTAACATATTTACCAGGTGTCAAGGGCACCATTTAAGTACAAGCCTTGTTGTATTTGTGAAACGTTTTAGGACTTTCAATATCTCACAGTATAATTACATTTTTGATTTAAAGGCTTCATAAATATCCAGTAAATCAAGTTCTTCATGAAGAAGCTTGTACTAAATGACATGAACACTTTGGATGTCACCTGTCATCCACGCGACCGTTCTCATTATCAAACAATACGCTCCTCCTGTAGGATTAAAATAATAATTTACTGCTGCAATTTTGTAAGGAACGTGATGTATGAAAGCTATCAATACCAATGAAGCTTGATAAGATGGTCGATTATGATATCAGAACATAGTTGCACACCTCTCGCTGATACAAACGCTGTCCGCAGCGTAATAGAATGAGAGATTCTGAACAACAATTCATTAGTTTTCGAGTTTGCACTTATAAAATGTAACATTAATAACATGCACGGTTTTCCAAAAGTATTTAAACTAAAGGGAAAGTAATTTCACAATTTTTCAGCGGGACGCCATGGCGGTTCGAAGAAACGATGTATATAGATTTATATAAGATGACCATATTCCGTAACACAAAAATGCGTTCCTGTCACCATTCAAAACGCCTGGAAGGTATGCATAGCCATTTAAGGGCATTGACGGACAAATTCCTGGTTTAACTCCTAGTCATTCCAGTACAGGGACACCTGTATTATCGCTATGTAGAGCGGGTTGTGGCGTCCCCAGGCTGAATATCGTTTTTGTATTGTTACGAACTGACGTATGTTCCCATCATATATTTTAGTGGCCGTTATAAAAGATAGATACTGAGCAACTGAGTTTGGGTCACGTAGCTATTAGCTTGGATTCGGGAGATAGTGGATTCGAACCCCGGTGTCGGCAGCTCTGAAGATAGTTTTCTGTGGTTTCCCATTTTCACGCCATGTAAATGCTAGGGCTGTATCTTAATTAAGGCCAAGGCCGTTTCTTTTCAACTCCTAGCCCTGAACTATGCTATCGTCGACATAGGACCTATCTGCGTCAGTGCAACGTAAAGAAAGTTGTGAAAAACATCCGATACAGATTCCGGCTCTTTTACTGAATGTTCAATGTAGAGACCTTATTTTCAGAAGCTCCAAGGTTCAAATCTCGGACAGGTCAGAGATCTTTAACCTCTGGCTTGATAACTGGGTGTTTATGTTTGTCCCATCACGCTTGGCAACACACCGTACTAGCCACTAAAACAGCAAAGTTATTGGTTTTATATCCCATTACCTACTTCTTATGGTATTTGGAGTGCCCGAAGTGCCATAATTTTTCCCCTCAGGAGTTATTTTACTTGACAGTAAATATAACAACACAAGACTGGCGTATTTGAGCACCTTCAAATACCACTGGACGGAACCAGGGTCAAACCTACGAAGTTGGGCGCAGAAGAACAGCGCTCTACCACGCGAGCTATTCAGCCTTATAGCAGTGAATACATTCCTCCACATAGGGTTGGTGCCAGGAAGGGTATTTGGACACAAAATATGGACAAATCCGTATGTACAACAAATATCGCACTCGTGACCCGTCTGGGATATTCACTGATCCGGATGAGTCTCCGGTTTCTAATCAGTATTGTTACGGGTAGGATGGAGGTCAGAATGTTCGGTGGTTCTAGTGTTAATATAAATGTAATTACTGCTAAATAAAAACACTTAGAAGCCTGTTTTGTATCGCTACATTCCTTCAAATCCCATTAATTGAGCATGTACTGGGGAAGGAAACCACTATGTTCATGCCCATGGCTGACACAGCAGCACCTTCAGCAGTGGTCCCGCCTCCCTCACTGTGGCTTCGTTTCCATTGAAAATCACGTTTGCATTTACAACACTGAAAACTCGCTGTCGTAGTGGGCTCTATGCGGTCGACGTAACCACTGTCAGAGTAACCAATCAAGTCTGCTGATAGTTCTGCGAAGTTATGTATGAGACTTAATGCTATTAATGCTAAATTCAGCAAAGCCACCGCTTTTGACTGTAGTCAGATCATGTCGTCTAACATGGAGATAGATTAGAGTATGTCACTTTGACATTTAAAATTTAAAACGTTGAAATTAGGAAAAATATATTGTTTGAAATTATTTGACATTTTTACATAATATACAGGCCCTATTGATTATTATTATTATTATTATTATTATTATTACTATTACTATTATTATTATTATTATTATTATTATTATTATTATTATTATTATTATTATTATTATTATTATTATTATCCTGCCTTTGCTGGCGAAACCTAGTGTCTGCAGTGTATTTTTCTTCTTGGTACGGAATAGAACAAATCGGATACTTTCATTGTCCGGCTTCAGTCTCAAATGTCGCCCATAGGGTGGGTTAGTGTCCATAGATGAGTGAGCTTGGCAGATTGATAAGTAATGGCAAATTCTGGTTTGGAAGGAAAGCAACGGGAGACTGCCTCACTCCTCACTTCGCTGGTATGCTTCTTCAGTGGCGAAAAGGTCATTTATGACGGCTCATGGCATAATAGCAGGTTTCATAGTGTGAACCCCGCTATATAAGAAATTAATTATAGTACGATGGTCATGATTACCTAAAGGGCTAAGTAAATCACCTACAGGCCCTAACAGGGGCCAAAGAACGATGAGCACATTCAGAACTCTCAACAACACAACTGCACCTTCCCTAAGAGAGGCGCACTAGTTTAGCAGCTGCCTGTTGACAAACGAACATCGACTTCGCACGTATAATTACGAGCGATAACGAAAATGGCTTCACGTGACCCCTGCTTCCGCGCGAAATGAGTAGCCTATATACTACACTAGTTAAGGTGACCGCAGACAAAAGTACAAGAAAGCTGAATTTTCTCGAAAACCTTTTGAGTGCAGAAGAAAATGCACGTGATGTTACTTGCAGGGAACTTCATTTTAAGCCCAAGGTGTCACTTAATTTTTCGACAGGCCGGGCTGAGTGGCTCAGACGGTTAAAACGCTGGCCTTCTAGCCCCAACTTGGCAGATTCGATCCTGGCTCAGTCCGGTGGTATTTTAAGGTGCTCAAATACGATAGACTCGTGTCGGTAGATTTACTGGCACGTAAAAGAACTCCTGCGGGACTAAATTCTGGCACCTCGGCGTCTCCGAAGACCGTAAAAGTAGTTAGTGGGACGGGAAGCAAATAACATTATTATTATTATTATTATTATTATTATTATTATTTATATTTTTTTCGACAGGGTGTACCACTTACCGTTATTTCGACGGTTCAGAGCAATATTATCGTAACTAGCATTTTTCACATCTTAGTTAATATTTTGCATAAACGCTACAAAATCTGAACTAGCAAATATGTAAAGCTTTTGAGCTTAAGCCGTGTCAAGAATACAAGGTGAAACACTCTACATTTCGCAGAGAACGTTGCTCCGCGTCTTCAAATATTGACTACCTTGCGTTATAACAGTTTAATTGTAACCTGCCCGTAAGCGGAGAATGTATTCAGTAATACACTCATGAACATAAAATCCAGAACACCTTGAAAGACTAAAGATGCGAAGTTCATATTCAGAGGACATGTGCCTTAGTATGTTCTGAAGAAATGATTATCATTTTAACCATGTGGGCCCTCAGGTTCAAGCTCGAAATCGATAGTTCCGCGCACCACAACCGACTGGTAAAATGTGCCTGTGGCTCTCGTTGTCGCTATAAACTGAAGGTAATGGATCAGTGTGACTTGAGCAGACGTGCAGGATGTCTCGCAGACCTATGCGAGAACCGAACTGTCAAATGAGTGAGTTTGAAAGAGGGCGAATTATTGGCATAAGAGAACGTGATGCATCCCTCCGGGAAATTGCTGCCCGTGTGGGACGAAATGTCTCGGCAGTGCAACGGGTGTGTACAGAATGGTTCACAGAAGGCCGTAGAACACGACGAGATGGGTTTGGTCGCACCTCCCAGACAACGCGCCCGAGAAGATAGACACCTCATCGCATTGCAGGACAGATCAGCGTCTTCCTCGGCTTTGGCGCAACAGTGGAACGGTGTAACACATCGTACACTATCAAGAGTGATAGACTGTCACCGTTTATTACGGTCTGGGTTACCGACGCATCGTTCATTTCTTCACCTACATTTTACTAATTTGAATAAACCTGCTAAACTGCATTGGTGTATGGAACGACGTCACTGGGGACAAGAATGGCAGCAGATAGTGTTTTCGGATTAATCCAGGTTCTGTTTGTTTGAAAATTATGGCCGCATTACGGTTCGCCGCAGAGATGGGGAGAGGCATCACATTGATGCAGCGCCAAATCAAGGCCTTACCGTGTGGGGTGCGTGTCCAGGACACTGAGACCAGTTTGATTTACGTGAATGACATCCTCTGACCCGAGCCATACCCTTTCTGCACGACACCCCAGACACCATACGTCAACAGGACAATGCGCGACCATATGTTGCTGCACGAACACGTGCCTTCGTGTCGTCACAGAATGTCTGACTGTTGACCTGCCCCACCCGATCAGCGGATTTGTTGCTAATCGAAAATGTGTGGGATATGGTGAAATAACGGGTGTGGCGCTGTGATCCAATGCCAACCACCAAAGACGAACTGTGGAACCAGGTGAATGCAGCATGGGTGGCTATACCCAAGGACGCCATTCTTGCCTTATACGTTTCGAAACCATCACGCACGGAACAAGTTATCCCTCCCCATCGAGGACCTAGTTCCTACTGGGTAACAGGTCACATGCTGAACCTAGGTGACTTAAATACGAATCGTTTCTGCGGAACATACTAATGAACATAACCTGTGAACATGAACTTTCTATCTCCAGTCTTTCAAGGTGCTCTGTTTTTTATAAACATGAGTGTATATATAAATACCTATTCCTAGCCTTGTCCATAATATTCCAGAATTCGTCTAAGTCCAAGTCTGCCAAGGGAAATAAAAATGGGCATCCTATCTTACATATTGTAAATAATCTATATGAAAATGAAAATCCACAGCCTGCTTCCGGTCATTCGACCGGGTCAGGTATGAAATGAATGAAGTGGCGAGGACAGGAATTGTGTCGGCTTTCGAAGCCTGTAGCACTCCTCTGCGGCAATGATGAATGAATGAATGAATGAACGAATGACAGATGAAATTAAATGATATTGGAGAGTGTTGCTGGAATGAAATATGGCAGAGAAAACCGGAGTACCCGGAGAAAAGCCTATCCTCCTCCGCTTTGTCCAGCACAAATCTCACATGGAATGACCGGGATTTGAACCACGGAACTCAGCGGCGAGGGGCCGGTGCAATGCCGCCTGAGTCACGGGGGCTCTATAAAATAATCTATACACTGTTAATAAAAATGAGATGGTGTCTCTCTGTTTGTTGTCTGTTCGGGATACGATACAAAACTATTGGACCGACTGAGCTAAAATTTTGGTAAGGATATAACATGAAATCCCGAGTCACGCATGAGATACTTTTATTTTGTAATATTACACAGTTTCAAACTAGTGAGGGAGTTTACAAGGCTGTGTCCAAAATACGGGATTTTTTTTCCTACATGAACTAAACTCTACGGTTCAGATCAAGGTTTCCTAACCTTACCAAATGAATTACTTGAAGGCCATTTATGGAAAATGTTTTCCTACTATTATTTTTAACATAGTCTTTCAGCGTTTCTCGTGGGATGTTAAACGATTTACTTGCACGTTTGTAACCCATTAAATTGTCCCTTGCTGTCTTGAGGGCAGAAGTCCATGAACAGGTAGGATATTTCAATTTATTTTTTTTGCTCTTAATTTGGAAAGCCTTATTAACAGCCTCCTTTTCCTAAGACATTCATTTTCCAATGTGAAAAGAATGATAATTATCTTCATAAATAACTAGTAAAATGAAGCGGGATGAAATTATGAACATTTGCTGATTTATTATAATGGCCTCTGAAGTAACTCACGCCAACGAGCTCACTGTAGGAACTACACCAGACGACTGAAGCGCAGTCCAGTATTTCATACACATATCTGTGCTTACTCTAGGAATAAGAGGTTCTTAATTTGAATGCTGCACTCACTCAGCTCAGCATGAAAAATGAAACATCATTGTACACGGAAACTAAACGTGGTGCACACAACCAACTCTCACAACGAGACAACGCGAGTGCGTGCGGCTGAATGTTACGCAGCAACCGTGCACACTGGAAATCGCTAGGGAGACGAATTTAGGTGCGGGGACGGAATTCCCCCCCCCCCTAACTTATCTGATCATTACTACTATTAATATTTTATTCTAACCGTCATTTTTCTTCCCAACTATGTTTAAAACACATACAAAATTAATGAAGCCTGTGATAAATACGAATTTTTTTGGCATTTACGTCCTACTGATACAGATATGTCTTACGGCGATGATGGGAAGGAATCTATTGTGGCCTTAAATAAGGTAAAGCCCCAACATTTGTCTGGTATAATTAATGGCGTGTGGTCCCCTAAGATGTTTGTTGCAGGTCTTTCCATTTAACACTTTCCATCAGTGAGGATGGGGATTATAGTGTACAAGTACCCAGCAATCGAGACACCGGAGTTAAGCTATCCCCGAACTGGCTGTAAATCAAACCCTTGACCCCTCGAACCACAAGCCAATTTGTTAAACCTTTAGCGATGGAGCTGGATTTGTCTGTTGAGAAAATGAGAAACAACGGAAAATTACCTCCAGGACTGCCGACATTGGGGTTAGAACCCAGTGTCTCACGCATGGAAGCTGATTAGCTACATGGGCTAAACAGTGCAGCCAACAAAGCTTTATGGTAACTATTGCCATCGCAAAGTACATGCATTTCACGTCTGCTGATATCGCTGTCCGTATGTCGCATTTGACCAAGTAGTTTCTTCGAAGAAACCTATTCTACGTTGAAGTACGCAGGAGGAATGTAAATGAGGCGTCAGGACCAAAGATGAACGTAATAAGAAAATTCCCCACCATGCACATTTAACCTTTTCTTTGTGAATATTTAATGAATGTGGCAGTAACTCACAGTGGGAGATGCAGAAAGAATTTGTTTTTACGTCTGGGAACATTATGACTGCCATTAAGATATTCAAGCATGCTCGGCTTCAGAAGAAAGGAATTTGTTATGCTTTCCTGCGCTACCTTAAGACAAGGTAAGCCTCATTTGTTGGTTGAGACAGGCTACAGGTATGCTAAACAGAACAGAAAAAAATAAGGCCACCATTTATGAAGCTATTTTCGAAGGACAGTGTACTGCTGTTATCTTTATTATGGCAGTGCTGATTCAACTCCCCCCACCCCTTTTTTTTAGAAACTGCTGTCGTTTACGCGTGGTCTCCGCCCAAATTGTACCATGTTATTCATTAATAACCCGCATATCTACTTGCCAAATCTCGAGGTAATGAAATAATATACATTACCTGGTGTGCTAATACAATGTAATATTATATCAGCAAACACTTGAAAATATATCACAAAAATAATTTTTATTACATGTTTTTCTGCATTTTGGTATTTTTTGAATTTATTGCAAATTACTGATATTGATTCCTTAAATTTTTACACCTGTCCGAACTGCGAAATAATTAAACCAATGTTGTAGGATAATAATAATAATAATAATAATAATAATAATAATAATAATAATTGTACCGGGAGGTACACATCTACGCTGCACATTTAAATCTTGCGCCTTAAAGAACTCCTCTACACGAGAAACCGTGAACTTGAAACTGGACCAACTTATAAATTTTCACTGAAGATGGAACCACTAAAATTTGTTATTGTGAACTGTACGAATTTCTACTTGTTTTGTTTTCCGTTCATCAAGAAGCTTGAACATTCTCTCATAACAAACTTTGATCATGCACCCTGGTGCGAAGTGAAGGAACCCTTTTGAAGAAATTTTGTATTCATAAGTTTTCTCCTTACTAATATTGTTCATTAATCTTTTGGTTGGCAATATTTATCTTTTTTTCCGCCAGTTTTGAATTTAGCGAATCAAGAATTTCTGTAATTAATTTTCAACCAATCCCTTATTTATTCTTCGATTTTGAGTGTAACTTTTGATTTTAACCAATAAAACTCTGTGGGTGTGTCTTGATTTTTCATGAAAGGTCTCGAACATTCCCCGAGGGTTTATAAACTGCGGATTTTCACGTCTCCTGGCCATTTGATCAATATCTAACTAAGTGTGTGTGTCACGCAGGGGGCGGGAGGCGCCTCTTTCTTCACGCAGCAGTTCTACAGCAAGGTAATGGCCGTTTAACATCTTTATTTCTTGCTAGCTCTGCAGTTTAACCTGAGGGAAAGGTTCGAAACCTTAACTATGTAACAAACCTTCTAAAATGTAAATCTCACGTAAGATTTTATAAATCTTTAACTGTAATCGGAGATAGAGAGTGATATACCCTCAGTAAATTGGGATTAGCCCCTGTTTCATTGGTCAAATGTCCTATAGGTCTGTAAATTGTTCGTGGAACTCCGCGTCCGTCTTCATTCCTGTTGTACTCGGGCCGTTTATTGAACCTGTTCTTTTTTACTAAGGCCCCGTAGGTTGGGTACTAGATACCCCTGTGTAATATGAGGGTTATTTTTAAGCAGTGCCTTGTAAGGCTAGAGATTATTAGATTTTCACATTGTGTTGCCTTGAGAAGGCTGGGAACACTGAGAGCACGTCAGCTCTTTTCTAGTATTGTAAGAATGCCTCTGGGAGGCTTGATATTGAAAATTGGGAGCAAGTGCTCCAGGTATTAGGGGTTTTCTGCCCTTTGAAACAATTTGTGCTTTGGTAAAGTTGAGCTAGGAGCTCAAAAAGTGAAAAACTAGGGGCTTGTATCCCAAAAGTGTTAAAGTTCTGAAGACTTGGATCTTTCTAAGTCTTGTTTCTAAATTGCTGTGTCATTGTAATTTCACTAAGTTGTTTAAATTTTGTTGTTTCAAGAAAATATAACCTTTGTTAAAATTTTAAATTAACTTTAACTTTGTAGTTAGACCCATTCATTCCGGCACTTTCTTTCACCTGTGCTGATCCACGGGTAACCCCTAATAATAATAATAATAATAATAATAATAATAATAATAATAATAATAATAATAATAATAATAATAATAATAATGTAATTTTCTTTATGTCCCGCTAGCAATTTTTACGGTTTTCTGAGACGCCGAGGTGACGGAACGTAGTCCCGCAGGTGTTAATAGACGTGCCAGTAAATCCACCGACACGATGCTGACGTATCTGAGCACCTTCAAATACCATCACACTGAGCCACGATCGAATCTGCCAAGTTCGGGCCAGAAGTTCAGTGCCACAACCGTCTGAGCCACTCCGCCCGACGACCCTGTAGGATAATCAATAATACATTTCACACAACAGATCTAGTAAAATCTCTTAAATCAGTATCAATTTATACTACTAAGAATGTAGTTTTAATTTCCCTTAATGATGAAGTTGAGGTGAAATATTCCGAGCAGACTTTCAATCTACAATTAAATCGAAGTCTCCACAGGCTTGAATAAACAGCGCCACGAAAATACGTTTGAAACTCACAGTTAAGCAATCAAGAAACGAAGGATAATGCAAAACTATGGCGCATACGATTGATACAAGTAATTCGTACCTAAATGCTATCAATCCATACTCAGTCATGGAACTGAGGTTAATTTTGTCATAGACATTATTCGTTATTTTAAGTTCCACAATGTATCATGGAGAAAATCCGCCACCTGTTAGCAATAATTTGATGCTCATTTATGGAATTGAGGTTAATTCTTTAGTTAACAAATCGCTAGATTCTATCATATCCCTCGCCATTTTAGGTTCCATGCTATTCGTATGAATTTTCTAGGGAATAAACAGTTAGATTGAATCTGAGAGTACCGGGCGAGTTGGCCGTGCGCGTTGAGGCGCGCGGCTGTGAGCTTGCATCCGGGAGATAGTAGGTTCGAATCCCACTGTCGGCAGCCCTGAAGATGGTTTTCCGTGATTTCTCATTTTCACACCAGGCAAATGCTGGGGCTGTACCTTAATTAAGTCCATGGCCGCTTCCTTCCAACTCCTAGGCCTTCCCTATCCCATCGTCGCCATAATACCTATCTGTGTCGGAGCGACGTAAAGCCCCTAGCAAAAAAAAAATAAATAAAAAATTCTGAGAGCAAAATGCAGGGATGTACCAACGAAGAGTTAAGTCCTGTAGCTCTGTATGAGTTTTGACCAAATTCCCTGCTATGCTAAGTTCCATGCTTTCCGTGTGACGAGCGTATTATTCCTCGCTATTCAAATTTTCATGCTTTTCGTGCGTACAGCCTATTCCTTAAAATATTTGGTGTCAAAAATGGAGTCAACACAAGAAATATTCTACCGTGTATCACATGTATGTATCTTGGGTATTCCATCAATAAATTATGACAAATCAGAATTTTGCCTGAAACTAGCAGATGAAGCTACTCCGACTGTGACACGAACAATATTCCACCGTCGTTCCCGAGAAATGATACATTAATTTCTGCATCTTCTGGTACGGTGAGGTGGTAGCGTTAAGTGTATATCGAGTGCTTAAATTGGCAATACAACTAGGTAGACGATCATGAGAATAATATTCGCTTGATGCATTTCGGCGCTTTTTGATATTTAGCTAACCAATTGTAAGCAGATATAACATGACCATAGTTACGTAGGTCACATGCGGAATGCACACTGGCGTTTTGTGCGTGTAATAATTTCTCATTAACAATAGCAGTCACGTCGTTCTATACGGCATCACAGTAGCCAATATCATGAAATACTGAAGTACAAATGGCAATTACTACGATATACAGGTATATTTTACGTTCAACTGTATTACTTAACCAGACTTACTTCTTCATAATTTTTGTGATGCATCCGAAACTCCCAATTAAATAGTAGTTTGTAGCCTACTTCTATCAAATTCGATATCGGAATAAGAATAATAACACTCTAGGATAAATCAAAAGTAATCAGGTATAAATGTACCACAGTCAGCAAGTTCGTGGACCGGCGTCTACAGTGTAAGTAACACTGCGTACACTCATGTATTATAGTCGATAACTTCTCGGAATGGCGCTTACAATGTAGGCAACACAGTGTACACCTATGTACTGTACTGCAAACAATATTTTCGTGGACTGGCACTAACAGCTCAAGGAACACATTCATTTTACTGTATTCTCGCGTCTTTCTACCCGTCGTGGCAATCCGGGCGATTTCGACTTGATCATCCCAAAAGTTTCCCTAGCGGATTTGACTCATTTTTGTCATACATTGAAATTTTTATGTTGCTCAAACTATGGCATTCTGAAGTTCCACCGCTGATATTCAACTACTCTTCACTACAGAGACCATAGTTCTGCTTATACTGTATTCACGCAACTGCCTCTTGCAGGAAGTGGCGAAGAACTGTCACGGAAACATCCTGTGGTGCAAACTCTCTGCTATGGTGCACCACAGCAACACTAGCCGGCGGGATTTGAACGACGGTATCAAGCGGTGAGAGGCCGACGCGCTACCGTCTGAGCCACGGTGGCTCTTCTACTACGTATTATAATGAATACAGTTCTTCCTTAGTTTTCAGTACGTTTCAGCACACGGAAGAGGAATCCTTCCTTTCTCTTCATATTGCCGGGCTGAGTGGCTCAGACGGTTAAGGCGCTGGCCTTCTAACCCCAACTTGGCAGGTTCGATCCTGGCTCAGTCCGGTGGTATTTGAAGGTGCTCAAATACGACAGCCTCCTGTCGGTAGATTTACTGGCACGTAAAAGAACTCCTGCGGGACTAAATTCCGGCACCTCGGCGTCTCCGAAGACCGTAAAAGTAGTTAGTGGGACGTAAAGCAAACAACATTATTATTATTATTATTATTATTATTATTATTATTATTATTATTATTATTATCTCTTCATATTTCACCAAAGATCTAAAAGATTCCTCATGAATAATTTATTTTTGAGTACCGTAACTAGAAGAGTGAAGCTAGATGTTCTGAAGGATAATGAACAAAAATGCATGAAAATTAGCCACTTGAATCGTCATAAACTCGAGTTTGATTACTGCCAGTTTCATGAATTTCATTTATTTTTCTTTTACTACTTGCTCTACGTCGCGCCGACGCAGATAGGTCTTATGGCGACGATGTGATAGTGAAGGTCTAGGAATGCGGAGGAAGCGGCAGTGGCCTTAATTAAGGTACAGCCTCAGCATTTGCCTGGTATGAAAATGGGATACCACTGAAAACCATCATTAGGGCTGCGGACTGTGGGGTTTGAACCCACTACCTCCCGGATGCATGCTCACAGCTGCGTGCCCCTAACCGCACGGCCAACTAATCCGGCAATTTCATTTCTGGTCTGAAGGATGTATGGGGTTGCATAAGACTACGTAAAACACACTGAGGAACTGACTGATATTGGAGACTCCCTGCGCGGTGAAGAACGCCAAGCAATACGGTTGAATATATCCTTCCACTGAATACGCGAGCAGACGCTATTTGCTAGTTGCTTTACGTCGCACCGACACAATAGGTCTTATCGCGACGATGGGATAGGAAAGGCCTAGGAATGGGGAGGAAGCGACCGTGGCCTTAATTAGGGTACAGCCCCAGCATTTGCCTGGTGTGAAAATGGAAAACCACAGAAAACCATCTTCAGAGCTGCCGACAGTGGGGTTCGAACCCACTATCTCCCGGATGCGAGCTCACAGCTGCGCGCTCCTTACCGCACGGCCAACTCGCCCGGTGCGAGCAGACGAACCTTACAGGTTATCTGAATGTGTTGCAGGCACATTACAAGTGTAGGGCTCGTAAATAACTTGCTCATAAGAGTTGATCCATTATAAGTAATATTTCCTAATATGAATGTTATATAATGTGTGTTTCAAGTTATGACAGAACTAGACTTGTAGTTATTAAAGTGTATTTATTTGCATTTAAATCATACAAATTGCTTTGGAAGTCTGAGTGTTATATAAAAGCAAGTTATTTTCGAGGGAGGGCGGTGGAAGCAGTTGGCAAGGAAATGGCGCTCGATATATTTACTACAGAATTTTCATCTGAGGCACCGAATAGCCTGATGAATTTAATGGGTGGCCATGTGGCAAGTACATACGGGATCGAGAGATGTGTGGGTTTTAACCATTCTGACAATACTGAGAGAACTAGCCTTCTGAAGTTTCTTTAAAATATAATTCTTGTCAAATGGAATGCTGATGCAAGGAATACACCACGACACTCGTTTATAGCGAGTTATAAACTATAGTAAGTGCACCTTATGGATGATCACAGCGTACCTAGTCTATAAATCAAAAAATGTTCTAAATAATTTTTAAGATATGTTATTCACATTTTCAATTAACAGAGTACTTATAATCATTGACAGTAATGAATGGTTGTCGCGTTCTCAACTTCCTGTTTCTTCCCTACCTGCTAACAGTCCTGTTTGATCAAATCCTATCTGAACGCTAAGGCATTCATAATCAAAGCAACAACAAAAATGTTATTTACTAGGTATACTCATTAAGAATGCATAGCTTTCATACCCACCCCTGCGAACCATGTGATCTTGCCGCGGTGGGGAGGCTTGCGTGTCCCAATGAAGCAGATAGCCGAGCCGCAGGTAAAACCATGCCTGATGGGCATCTGTCAAGAGACCGGAGTAATGAATGGTTCATCGTAAGGTGGGGGGGGGGGAGGAGCAGCCTTTCGAAAGTTACAAGTGCGGCAGTCTAGATTATTGACTGATTTTGCCTTGTAATAATACGTAACATGGATTAGGTGCGATGATACTGATACACGGCTGAAAGCAAAGGGAAACTACAGGCGTAACTAACTCCCGACGGTATGCAGATCTCTTTATGAACGAGGCACTAATGATGGATTCCTTCCGGGTAAAATATTCCGGAGGTAAAAATAGTCCCCATTCGGATCGTTTGGTGCGGAATATACGAGAGGGGGCAATCATCAGGAAGATGGATACTGACATTCTGTGAGTGGGGGCGTGGAAAGTTAGAAATTTGAATCGTTGTGGCAGGTTAGATAATCTGAAAAGGGAGACGGATAGCCTAAAGTTAGGTGACGGTGCAAGAGAAGTACGTTGGCAGGAGAAACAGGGTTTTTGGTCAGACGACTACAAAATTATCAACATAAATTCGAACAAGGAAAATGCAGAAGTTGGTTTAATCAAGAAGAAGAAAATAGGGCAGTGGGTAAGTTCGCACGATCAGCATAGTGAAACGATTATTGTTGTAAGGATATACACCAAACTAATTCCCACCAAAACAGTCCAAGTCTACATGCCTACTAGTTCAGCAGACGATGAAGAAATCGAAAGAATATATGAGGAGGTAGAAGATTTAATACAATATGTAAAAGTAGACGATAATTTAATTGTGATGGGGGACTGAAATGAAGTAGTAGGCCAGGGAAGAGAAGGTAATACAGTAGGAGAATTCGGATTCGGACAAAGGAAAGAAAGAGAAAGTCGGCTGTTTGAATTCTGCACCGATCATAATTTAGTCCTTGCTAATACTTGATTTAAGCACTACAAACGATGGCTGTATACATGGACGAGACCTAGAGACACTGGAATGTATCCTATAGTATGATTTGGCAAAGATTCAGAAACCACTCGTTGATTTGCAAGACTTTCCTAGGGGCAGTCGTGAACTCTGGCCGTAACTTCTTGATCATGAAGTACCATCTACAGTTAACAGAATTGAAGAAAGGAAGGAATCCAAGGAGATAGGATCTAGAAAAGTTAAAAAAAAAAGAGAGTGAGGGATTGTTTCAAGGAACATGTTGCGCAAGGAATAAATGAAAACGCTGAAGGAAACAAGATAGAGGAAGAATGGACAGTAGTGAAGAATGCGGTCAGTAGGGCTGCTGAGGAAATGGTAGGAAGAAAGGAAAGAACCCCTAAAATCAACGGTAACTCAGGGGAGATACTATATCTGATTGATCAACGCCGAAAATAATAGAATGCGAAAATTAAGAGTTAAAAAATACAAGCGATTAAAGAATGAAGTGGATAGAATGTGCAGGACAGCTAGTGGAGAATGTCTGAAGAAGTGCAAGTACCCTCATGCTCAGAAATTAAGGATAATGCTGATAAATGGTGAAACAACGATATGGTGGGCTTTAAAATCACCTCGGGGTATGACCATGTGGTGCATTTGACCTGCGGTCGTCGCACGGTGGCGCTGGCAGCAGTCCAAACAAGCAGAGGTGTGTGTTTGTGCATGTCAGAGTACGGTGCAGCGAGTAAGTGTGCAGATGTTTTCGAACGTGCTAATGGTGACTGTATGGTGAAATGGCTCAACGAACACGTATTGATGACGTTATGAGGGGTGGAATAATAGGGCGACTGGAGGCTGGTCAAACACAGCAGGTCGTAGCACGGGCCCGCCGTGTTCCACAAAGTGTGATCTCAAGATTATGGCAACGATTCCAGCAGACAGGAAACGTACCCAGGCGCTACAGTAAGGGACGTCCGCAATGAACACTGTACCGGGCGGTACACCTCCACGCCGCTAATTTAAAAATTGCGCCAGGTGAAACTCCTCTGCTGGAGGAAGTCTGAACTTTATCTACGCTGTTAATTCTTTACCTTCTCAGAAGATGTCACCACGTGGAAAATTTTGAGTTTTTGAACTGTGTCATTTTTGATGTGTTTTTGTTTCGCTTGAAGTAAGAAGTGTAAACTTTCTCTCCTAGAGGACACTACTGAAGATCAACAATAGTGCACCCTAGTGCGGAGTCAAAGAACTATTTTGTTGGAGAAATTTTTATTTCAAATGTTTGTTTCTTGTTAAATTTCCTTCTGTTATTGTTTAAGTTGGCTGTATACCCCTCTTTTTCCCCTTGTTTTAGGTTTATCCAATCCCGAATTTCTTTTAGTAATTTCCGACCAATCCGATGTATTTTCCCCCAACTTGGATATATTTCTGTACCCTAGCCAATAAAATTATTGTGGGCGGGTGTTTTCATTCCCCTAACGCCTAGAACTTTCCGCGAGAGGATATAAACTGCTGATTTTTGGGTCTCTGCGCCACTTCTGATCCATCTTTCTGTGTGTAAAGTACATAGCAGGGGGCGGGAAGCGCCTCTTTCTTCGGCAGCGGTCAACAACAAAGTAATGGCCGATTTATAACTTCTTTCTTTGCTAGCTCAGCAGTTTAACTTTCGGGGCGGGTTCTAAGCGTTCAACCATGTAACCTTTTCCTAAAATGTAACTACTCTTTTCATATGTTCTCTTTTAAAGCTTCATACTGGGATAGAGAGTGCTGACCCTCTCGAGCTCCCACTCATATTGTTGTGAGGTGAACTTAGTTTTCTCAACCTATTCTTCGTTAACGTAAAACAAATTGTTCTCTTCTTAAGTCACCTCTTTAGTATGGGATTAGCCCTTGTATTAACGGCCTAGGGCCAAGTAGGTCTTAAGCAAAGTGTATTGGGAGTGCAAGTTCGCCTCCTCTCAAATTGTATTTTAGAGGTCATGCATTAACCTTCTTGTCATTTAACAGACCTCAGTAGGTTGGGTATTTTACCCCTGTGTATATGTCCCTGGGAGGACAGCTTAAAGGTGGAGTTCGGAGTGGCCTATGATAGGCTTGTATTTTAGGGGGAAGTTGCCCTTTCTTGAAAATTGTGTTTCTGCCTCAAGGAGGCTTTTTGGGTGTAATTGGAAGCAAATGTTTCTGGCATGTTTGGGGGTTTTCGGGCCCTTTGTTGTATGGTGTTCATTGTAAGGTTGGGCTCATTGCTCAAGAATTATGTTTCTGACTTTTGAAGCCCCAAATGGGGTACCTATGTAAATGTATTTTTTCAATCGTGTTTCGGCTACTAAGTACCTGTTCTATTTGTTGTTACCTAATTTTGAAAAGAAAATATAACCTTGTTAAATTTTAAAATTAATTTCACTTTAGTAGCTTGAGACCTATTCACCACCCAGCACCTTCTTTCATGCATAACTACCACAAAAACACGGTAACAAACACCACAAGAAGACCGATATCTCACCATCATGCACGCAGACGGCCACTGAGTACCGCAGGTAGCCTTGGTCGGGACCTTGCCACAGCCACTGGAACACTTGTCTCCAGTCACACAATCTACAGACGACTGAACAGACATGGTTTATTCGCCCGGGGACCTGCAAGGTGCATTCCACTGACCCCTGTTCACAGGAGAGCCCGTAAAGCCTGGTGTCAAGAACACAGTACATGGTCATTAGAACAGTGGTCCCAGGTTATGTTCATGGACGAATCCAAGTATAATCTGAACAGTGATTCTCGCCGGGTTCTCATCTGGCGTGAACCAGGAACCAGATACCAACCCCGTAATGTCCTTGAAAGTGACCTGTATGGAGGTAGTGGTTTGATGGTGTGGGGTGGGATTATGATTGGTGCACATACACCCCTGCATATCTTTGACAGAGGAACTGTAACAGGTCAGGTGTATCGGTACGTCATTTTTCACCAGTATGTCCGCCTTTTCAGAGGTGCAATGGGTCACACCTTCCTCCTTATGGATGATAACGCACGGCCCCAGCGCGCTGCCTTCGTGGAGGAGTACCGTGAAACAGAAGATATCCGGCGAATGGAGTGGCCTGCCTGTTCTCCAGACCTAAACCCCATCGAGCACGTCTGGGATGCTCTCGGTCGACGTATCGCTGCACGTCTTCAACCCCCTAGGACGCTTCAGGAGCTCGGACAGGCACTGGTGCAAGAATGGGAGGCTATACGCCAGCAGCTGCTCGACCACCTGCTCCAGGGTATGCCAACCCGTTGTGCGGCCTGTGTACGTGTGTATGGTGATCATATCCCATATTGATGTCGGTATACATGCGCAGGAAACAGTGGCGTTTTGTAGCACACGTGTTTTGGGACGGTTTTCTCAACTTATCACCAATACCATGGACTTACAGATATGTTTTGTTTGTGTTCACTATGTGCCTAAGCTATTAGGGCCAGTTGTGTGTAGTACCACGTTGTGTGGCACCACAATTAGCAATTATCCTTAATTTATGAGCATGAGTGTATGTTGAAGGTCATACAATCCTAGTAAAGGTATATTCTGCATGCAGGAAAATCAAGGAAACATTTGGAGAAGGGAAAACTAGGTGTATGAATATTAAGAGTTCAGATGGAAAACCACTAGAGCGAAAAGAGGACAAAGCAGAGAAATGGCGGAAACTTATCAAACAGTTGCATCAAGGTAAAGGCGTATCTGATAAGGTTCTTGAACAAGAAGAGGCTGTTGATGCTGATGAAATGGGAGATCCAAATTCGAAGGCAGAATTTGACACAGATTTGAGAGACTTAAATAGGAAGACGGCACCTCGAATTGATGACATTCCCTCTGAATTAGTGACTACAATAAGAGAAAACAGCATGGCCAGGCTATTCCATTTAGTGTGTAAGATATATGCGATAGGAAAAGTGGCATCTGATTTTCGGCAGAATATTCTTATACCTATTCCTAAGAAATCCGGTGCTGACAAGCGTGAAAATTAACGCACCATTAGTTTGGTATCGCACGCCAGCACAAATGTTAATACGTGTTATTTACAGAAGAATGGATGGAAAATTTGAAACTCAGTTGGGACAAGATCAATTTGGCTTCAGAATAAATGTAGGAACACGTGAAGCAATCTTGACCTTACGTTTGATCTTAGAGAATCGTTCGTAGATCCTTAAAAGGCATTTGATAATGTTGATTGGACTAAGCTCGTTGAGTTTCTGAAGGTGATCGGAATCAGATACCGGGAAAAAAGAACTATCTACAATCTGTATAAAAATCAGTCAGCAGGGATAAGAATCGAGGGCTTCAAACGAGAAGCAGCAATCCAGAAAGGAGAGAGGTAGGGCTGCAGTTTTTCCCCGTCCTTTTCAATGTTTATATAGAACAGGCAGTATAGGAAATCAAAGGATAATTTCGAAAGGGAATCACAATCCAAAAATAGGAAATAAAAACTTTGAGATATTCCGATGATATTGTTGTTGTCTCTGAGACTGAAGAATATCTAGAGAAATTGCTGAATTGTGTGGATTGAGAGTCCTGGATAAGAAGTACAAGGTGAACGTAAGTCCAATACAAAATTAATGGAGTGCAGTCGAATGGAGTCAGTTGAAGCAGGTCATATTAGATTAGGAAATGAAGTTGTAAAGGAAGTAGATGAATATTGTTCCTCGGGTAGTAAAATAGCTAAAGATGGCAGAAGTAAAGACGACTAAAATACAGACTAGCAAGAGCAAGGAAGGCCTTTATTAAGCAATGAAATTTGCTCACTTCGAACATTGATATAGGAATCAGGAAGATGTTTTTGAATACTTTTGTCTGGAGCGTGGTATTGTATGGAAGTGAAACTTGGACGATAACTAGCTCAGGAAGAAAGAGAATAGAAACTTTTGAAATGTGGTTTTACAGAATAATGCTGAAGGTGGGATGGATAGATAGAATAACGGATGAAGGGATATGGAATCGAATTGGTGAGAAGAGGTCAATTTGGATCAATTTGACGAAAAGAAGGGATAGAATGATAGGACATATCTTAAGATACCCAGGACATGTTCAGTTGATTTTCGAGGGAAGTGTAGATGGTAAGAACGGTAGGGGTGGACCAAGGTATAAACATGACAAGCAGATTAGAGCAGAAAAGGTTAGCACAGGAGAGGGTGGCATGGAAGCTGCATTAAACAGGCCTATAGACTGATGACTCAAATGACAATAACAAAAATAACATCAAAACATTCATACAGATATTTTTAAGCAAACGTCTTCGGAGAGAAAGGGGAAGAGCACATGGAAGGAGATATTAGAAGAGATGACGAAAATCCCAGCATACTTACGTTACGAATAAATATAGAAAAAAGCAGAATGAAGAGGATAATGTTTGCTGTAACCTTGATGGCAATAATAATTATAATAATAATAATAATAATAATAATAATAATAATAATAATAATAATAATAATAATTTGGTGTAGCTATTTCTATCCTGGTTGCAGCTCTAGTAGTAGAGACCTTCCGATAAGGAGGCTTGGTGTTAGTAAGATGGATATTAGTTTTTGCGTTGTGTGAATACAGAACTATCAGGGACAGCACAAACATCCGAGCCAACGTAATTAACAGTTTAAAGATTAAAAATATCTCGATCCACCCGGAATCAAATCCATGGCTCCGTAGATCGAAGGTGAAGACGCTAACCGCTCATCCATCAAAATACAGACGGTGATGATGACGATCAAGGGCAAAGATATATCCTCGATTCTACCAGTGAACACCGCTAGAATGTAGTTATAGGCACTCGATACGACTATCTTCCTTCACATAATCTTTGAAGAAATATTCATATTAAAAAATTTGCTTTGAAAATGCAGTTAGTGAAAAAGGAGATTTCAGGCGGAGCACATAATTATCTCCAGTAATGTAATTCCTCCTCCTCCCACTTGCACTCGACGTACCAGACGCACAATATTCTGTCAGAATTATCCGAATAAAGTAACGAAATTAAAATCCAATTATATTGCATCAACGATCCACTAGAGAAGATCGGTTCAGCGCATTGCGAAGGAGTATTGTTCATTTCTACCTCACTCCTCGAGGTTTATTACCATTACTTCACAGTTGTCGTTATTATCGATGGAATATTTACTACTATTTCCGACTATTGTGCTCTCATAAGCACTGGTTATATGATTCAGAAGTTTGTTGAAACTTTATGTCTCAATTACCATACTAATTTTGATCGGCTAAAGTTTTACCCATATACTAAAATTTAAGAGTGGGTGTGGCCTAGAAATTCCGCATTACTTTGCCATATTTCCTTCCTATTTTATCCATAAATGAAAGTAAATGCCTGCTAATGTCGCTCAAATTCTATAAGAAGCCGCTCTCTGTCTACTTTCAAAAATGTTGCATACTGTACACGCAAACCTGTAGGTATCATCATTCTTTCATCATTTTTAATCATCCCAAGGTATTTTAATCTTGAAAAAATTTCTTGCCACACAAAGTAGGGATCCCTATACTACGAAAAACGTAAAATTAGCAAGTTCCTCAATTGTACCGAAAGTTGACGGCCTAAAGGGCTCGGATATGTTTCAAATTTTGAGTCTTAGGTAGCTCTACCCAACTGAAATATATTTTCGAAGATCGCTTCCAGACTAAATGCACTTCCCAAAAACTACCTAAAATCGCTTGTTTTTTACCCGGTTTCATTGTGAATCAAATCCTAGCTAGATTAACTTATTTACATAATTCTTTCTGCAATGTGTTCCTTAGTTCAATACCCTCAGGTATTTTTAGATTGTTTTTTAAATGTCCACACCGAATGTAGGTATAGGTGCTCAAGCATTGACGCACATTAGCGCTTGTGGTGGTGCTTAGGTGAAACAATGCATTTACTTACATTAGCGCTCGTGGTGGTAGAAAAAGACAAACTGCTTATCTAATCGAGTGGATAACGATGATTAAGGAAATGATTTTAATGTTTAGGAATAAATAAAGAACACATTCTCATACTGTATTATATTTTATTACCTAAAATTCGTAGCTCATATCCCTAGGATGTTTTCAACATTGAGTTGTTTAATGCAATTAACAGTTCTAGCCCTTCATGCCGCTGAGGTGTATAAAACACCCTGTTTCCGTTAATCACCATTCTCTGGAGAAGAATCTATCAAGGAAATGGTTAGCATATTCGTTAAAAAATCCGAATCCCTTGTAAAGTTGTCATTGAAAATACACATTTGTTTGAAGCAGTCTCCTTACCAACCCTATTCAATGAAATTTTTGCGTTCTATATCTGCTCCAATCTGTGTACCAAATTCATGCCATGGTCCCCTTCGAACATTCCTACAAGGTACACTTCACTAAAAGAATTTCAAAACAAGGCCCAGATGTCTGAAGATGTGCCATATCAATGTATATTCTCTTCAGGAAAAATGGCACCTGCTGAGCTCAGTAGTCCAGAACACTGAGGCGCTCACATTCTGACCCCGAATTGGCCGGTTAGATCCTGGCTCAGTCCGGTGGTATTTAAAGGTGTTCAAGAACGTCAGCCTCGTGTCCGTGTATTTGTCGGCATATAAAGGTAGTCCCGCGGGACAAAATTCTGGCATAGTTAGTGGGACGTCCAAACAATAACATTATTAATAATGATTCTCCAAATCGTTATCCTTTCCTCGGCTCGATTCAATATCCCTTCATTTTTATCTACTCGTATCTCCATCATAATTATTGTGCAACACCACATTTCGAAAATTAGTTTCCTTTATTTTTTATTTATTTCTTTTTTTTTTTTCTGAGATGAATACTGTCCACTTCACTCTTCCATAGTCCAGGCTCCAAACAAGTCTTAACAATCATATTTCTAGGTCTGAATTGAACAAAGCCCTATCTTTAATGTAAGAGATTCCTATAAGGACATTAATGCTTTCACGGCCCGTTCTTATAGACATGATATGGGCTTTCGAGCTTATGATTCTGTTTCCAAAACTCCTTTTGATTGCCTTCAGTGTATGCTCTATATCAGGGCCTCTCAAACGCCCAAAATCTCACGCATGCAAATCGAGGCGCAAGAGCTCCGTGCACTGTGCTTCGGTGGCGCTCGGCTTGATTCGGACCAATGCTTCGTCTCTGGGCTACTCGGCTAAGCTCGGCTCTACTCGACACAACTCAGCTCGGATTTGGAGCGCTACGAAGCAAGTGGGGAAGTGGGAGACAGGGGGAGCGAGCGAGACAAGCGTGAGGAAAGAGAGAGTAAGCGCTATTGCTCCAAATAGAGGAGTGGGGGGTCTGCACTCTGGTCAACCAAGCGAAGTCGTCTTTTGCACCGTGCACAGTGCATGCACCAAGCGCATGCACCCTGAGAGGCCCTGCTCTATGTACTCATTCAAATAGTTGGTGGCGTTAAACTCCAGCCCTCTCTCTCTTTTTATAGAGAGCTTCTTCTCCTTCTCTCGCATCGCCCCTGATTCTAATCACTGCAGAGTTAAAAATATCCACCTACTACATCCTACATCACTTCATTTATTTAACTGCACTTCATTACTTTCGTTTTGGATTGATTTATTTTAATATTTTACTGTCTCAAATCATTGCCCACGTCTCCCTTGCATAGTGTCACACTACAAACTGAACTCGTCACATTCATATCCATACCATTAAGTAATGTCTACTGACTCACATAAAATAACAATCTTCTTCTTTTTACCGCTCTTCCCACATATGTGGGGTCGCGGGTGCAAACTGTGTCGCACAGGTGGATTTGGCCCTGTTTAAAGGCCGGGTGCTCTTCATGATGCCAACCCTATATGGAGGGATATAATCACAATTGCATGTTTCTGTGGTGGTTGGTAGTGTAGTATGTTGTCTGATTATGAAGAGGAAATGTTTTGATACAAACACAAACACCCAGTTCCTGGGTCAGAATAATTAATCAGACGTGATTAAAATCTGCGGCCCGGCCAGGAATCTAACCCGGGACCCTCAGATTCGAAGGCCTCAACGCTGACCATTCAGCCAATGAGTCAAACGCACATAAATTAATAACATAGGAAAGTCTCAGTGTTTTAATTTTATCACTGTGAAATGTGATTCTCTTTTCAAAGCCCCCTTAGTGTCTTTTCTATAAAATCATTCTAATAGTCGGTAACAATAAACTCCAGCCCTCTCCCTCTCCTTTCTAGAGGGTTCATTCTCCCGCATTGCCCTAGATCCTTATCACTGTAGAATTATATTGTAGATAACACAATTTTCTCGGTGTTTGAAAAGGATCATCGAAACAATCTAAAATATCTAGGTCCAATCAAAGTTATCATATAAAAACGGCGGTGGCCTGTCACTATTGTAACGGCTACACTGTTTTAGGGGTTTCTTAGACTTATTTATTAGAAATAAAAGGCAAATATTATATGGATAATACATTTTATTCATTCGAGCGTGGTAAACTTGAAAAGTGGGTAATAACTCGGTGTTGTATAGAAAATAATAGAAATAAAGAGAAATAATAGACATAATTTAAGCCTTCGGGAGTAATATTGCGAGTAAAACGTTGTTAACGATCAGTTTCTTCAATCACATCCAATTGTAGAACTTTCAAATTCACTGGTTCACTTTTCCTTTCTTCTAATAAAGTCGTACTTGATGTAGATGCACTTTCATTTACTCCAAATTAGTTACTTATTGTACATTACTTTCGCTCTTTCAATTCCTCATAATAGCGGCTATTGCACTCTTTTCGTTTTATTTACTTTAATCCTTCATCATTCACTTTTCATGTTTCAACTCTTTCTTTCGCACGACTTTGCCGAATCCTAATTTAAAAAAAAAATCATGAATACATTTGTTATTCTATACAGCTGATCACGATGTATTCACAATGACAGCTAAACTCCAACTGAGCACGCGAGTCAACAAGGCCCAATCTTAAAGGCCTAAGAGTATCCGTGTGACGTCAATCTTTCTTTCACATTATTAAATTTGTTATTCAATACGACTGATCACGATGTATTCACGATGATAGCTAACCTCCAACTGAGCACGCGAGTCAACAGAGCGCCATTTTATAACAGAGTATGCGTGTGACGTCACATATTTAGCACAAATGTTGCCTTACTTTTAAGCCTTATTGCATGAAAAACACGTTTCACACTTTTTTTGCAACAGCTGGCTTCCATTTATACCTGTCAACTGAGACCTTAAACATAATCGTTAAATATTCTCGGCGGTATACGCGATCTACCTAAACACAGAAACCGTATTAAAGGGAGCACAAAAGGAGGTATTGATAAAAAATGCCAATTTGTAATTTTTATGAACAACTATTAAAAATGCCTCCGTTGCTAACGAGGCAGCGCGCCAGCCTCCCACCGCCGGGTTCTGCGGTTCGAATCCTGGTCACTGGATAAGAGATTTGTGCGGGACAAAGAGGAGGTGGAACAGGTTTCCCTCCCGGTACTCCGATTTTCCCTGCCATATTTCATTCCAGAAACACACTCCTGTATCATGTGATTTCATCTGCCACTCATTAATCATTGCCCCAGAGGAGTGCGACAGGCTTCGGCAGCCAGCAAAATTCCTATCCTCGCCGGTCTAATGAGTGGAAACAGGCTGTGGATTTTCGTTCATGGAAAACTAATATCTTGAATTTTCTTTGTAATTTTATGTACATTTCATTGATTTTGGATGACTGCAAGTACTTATAAATTTAAAAAATGTATGTTACTGCACAAGCCGTTTCTCCAGATTTCGTGATCACTTGTTCAGTTAAGACCAGATATCTCGGGAACTATTTGCTCTAGAAGGCGCTAATTTATATTGATGTATAGTAAACATCCTGTTTCATAAGTTGGCTACATTGCTTGTTCTAATATCACTTCCTATCTGGTACTGATGTAGTAAGAAACATGGTAGCAGCCACGTTTTGTAAGTGGCATTACAAACTTGGAAGTGTGATTAGTGGAAAACTACATATTATTGCGAATATCTCCTATTTTCTCAGAAACGACTTAAAAGTAGAGCTCTGCTATTTTACCTCTCATTAACAGCATTATTGTTTTATATTGATCTACAATGGTAGAAATATAACAGATATTGTGATAATAAATATGTTTTTTTAAATAGATCACTTCAAAAATTAAAAACTTGATTTAAAAATCCATATGTTGATTTTTAATAAGTGTGAAACCAAGAAAGTCACTAAAAGTATTAGATATGAATCTGAATCTTATCAACCTTTCGTTTCGTAATCTTGCACAGCCGGCCTGACTGGCTCAGACGGTTGAGGCGCTAGCCTTCTGGCCCAACTTGGCAGGTTCGATCTGGCTCAGTCCGATGGTATTCTAAGTTGCTCAAATACGAGAGTCTCGTGTCGGTAGATTTGCTGGCACGTAAGAGAACTCCTGCGGATACAAAATTCCGGCACCTCGGCGTCTCCGAGAACAGCGAAAGTAGTTAGTGGGACGTAAAGCAAATATTTAAAAAAATGTTATCTTGGAAAGAGCAACCGGGGTGTAAATATGTTCAATTTAAGATTACCAGCATAGGATTTTGATACTCCCCTTAATTTTTTCTTTCCATGTACCAATTGCCGAGAAACGCAAGTCTACGTTAAAGCCATGCCTAGTTCTATTTGTCGGTTTAACTGCCTTAATTACCAGGCGAGTTGGCCGTGCGTTTAGTGGCGCACAGCCGTGAGCTTGCATCCGGGAGATAGTGGGTTCGAACCTCACTGTCGGCAGCCCTGAAGATGGTTTTCCGTGGTGTCCTATTTTCACACCAGGACAATGCTGGGGTTGTACCTTAATTAAGGCCACGGTCACTTCCTTCTAACTCCTAGCCCTTTCCTATCCCATAGCCGTTATGAGACCTATATGTGTCGGTGCGACGTAAAGCAACAATCAAAGAAAGAAACTGACTTAATTTGGTCCCGCAAAGTCAGAGTCAGTATTGCTTGACGTGCTCCTACGCTTTTTCCAACTCAGCTTTAATTGTCTGCTCTTGTAAGAACAACATATAATAACATTCTGTAAGCATGTGCTAAATGGTTAGCGTGCTGGCCTTTGGTCACAGGGTCCCGGGTTCGATTCCCGGCAGGGTCGGGAATTTGACCGTAATTGTCTAAATCCCCTAGCAAGGGGACTGGGTGTAAGTGTCTTCTTCATCATCATCTCATCCTCATCACAACGCGCAGGTCGCCTACGAGAGTCAAATCAAAAGACCGGCACCTGGTGAGCTGAAGTCCTTGGACACCTCCCGGCACTAAAAGCAATACGCCATTTCATTTTACTGTCTATATCACCGCAACTACAAACTTTATTTCACCACACCATCTGAAATACCACAAACGGCAGGATGAATTGTCTAGTCTTTGAATTGCGTGGGCACAAAATTTATTTAATTGACTTCAGTCCGATGATTAAATCAGCAATAAATAAACAGTTCTGCAGCCCCTCTAGACTGTTTCAACTAACCACTGAAACCCACATTGTATTGTGCAAATTGCTGACAAAGTCGAGTTCGTATTGTTCCATTACAGCTGTCGGAAAGTCAATCAGCAACTTTCTATAGAGGCTCTTAACTAAGTGCTTTCGAACTCAACATGCTCACACACGAATTTACATGAACTTCATTAACAACTTCTCGTGGTTTAAATTGATTTCGTAATAGAAATGTAGCATTCAGTTTAAATAATATATTGGTAATATTTTATCACTTGCCTGAAGCAAGGCTCGAGATGTTAAAATAATGCTCGGTTAATTTGAAATGGCAGAGGTTCACTTTCTTGAGTCCGGCTCCATGGCTAAATGGTCAGTATGCTGGCCTTTGTTCACGGGGGTCCCGGGTTCGATTCCCCGCAGGGTCGGGAATTTTGATCTATATTGGTTAATTTCCCTGGCACGGACGCTGGATGTATGTGTCGTCTTCATCATCATTTGATCCTTATCCTGACGCGCAGGTCGCCTACGGGAGTGAAATCGAAAGACCTGCGTCTGGTGAGCCCAACATGTCCTCGGACACTCCCAGCACTAAAAGCCATACACCATTTAATATTTTTCAGTTTCCTGATAGAAGTCGAAGAATTTGAGAAGTGAATTTTCCACTTCTGGACTGACACATGACTCTGAGGTTGACCCACTCTACATCAAAAATGAGTACTAGATTAATTCTTGGTAACGAAGGTGGCCGGGGCTAAACCTAACCACTCTACCCCACTGAGTGCCGAGGATACGAATAGTGGAAGCTTTAACTTCCACTCCTCCAAGGGCCTTCATTTTCTGTACTGAAACAGTACATATCATCTATCGACTGTGTCCCATCGAGCCTGAATAGTCCATCTCCGATTTTCAAAATGCGAATCTCCAAAACTTAGCGAAATGCGTTAAGTTGGATGGGTTGCCACGCGCTGTTGGTGGGGGGTAAGGGAATGGTCGAGCGGAAAGGAACTGGCCACCCTACCGCACGTAAACTCCGGCTCAGGAACACCTCTGCGGAGGTTCGGACCTGTCTTCGGGCAGAATAACCCTTACCTTACCTTACTATCAACGAGAATTCAGCCTGAACACACGGGTTGGTTTCCAATCAGTTTGGCAGTTAGAACAATCTAGAAAGAACGTCTCACATATGTGGCTCTGTGTTTTTAATTCAAGCTACATAGTTTTAAGCCCTATAAACAAATTCTAATTGTATTCGTGGAATAAGAAGTGAGAATACGTCATTCAGTGTGAGACGTTCACTTCACTTAGCAGTATCAACATAGGGGGCTGGTCGATAAAACCTCCCCTTTTTCTTCAAAATATAATTTATTCAAATTCTACATTCAAGTATCAGGTTTCATTCTGATATCAGAGAAAAATATTTCATACTTCATAAGAATGTTAGATAGCAGGGATCGTACCTTCCACTATCAGTCAGCTTAGAATCTGTTCATCATATCGTCGGTAAAGAAACAATACCACGTATCTGACAATGATGATGATGATGATGATGATGATGATGATGATGATGCTTGTTGTTTAAAGGGGCCTAATATCTAGGTCATAGCCCCGAATGGTTCGAAATGAGAGGAAATTAAATTACAATTTAAAAGTCCAAAATCCTTCACTGACCAGAATTCAAAACGTGAGGACGAAGAATGAATGGATGTATATGAATTTGAAACAATCAGTGGATCCAACCCGCAATGTCGCACATTCCCAGAAACTAGCGTTAAACAATAGTATTACTGACCAAGGGACTGCTTCTAAAGCATAATACTAAATCAGTGATGCTGATAGTCTAAACGGGTCCAAAATCTAAGTCATCGCCCCCTCATACTGGTACTTATCGCTAGGAAAGTTGAACCATGGTATTTGTTGTGTTGCAGTACTTAACAAATGTAGTGTAGACTCGCGGTATACCACACATTATGGTACTACTCACAGGTAATGTAATTCGTACACGTAACAAAGACCTATGGTGTTTCGCACATTTCGGCGCCATTTACAGGCAACGCAAACCTATGTTGTTCCTCACATAAGTTTACTAACCGTACGGACTCGTACTATCCCGTGGTGTTCCTCACATAGTGGGTACTAATCATAGGCAAGGCAGAGTCATGGTGTCGCTCATACAGTGGTACCAATCACAGGTACTGTAAAACCCAGCCGGAAGCGCACTCTTTTGCTACTAATCACAAACCTATTGCGTATATAACATAGTGGTACTACGCGCAAGTGAAAGCGACCCAAGGAGTTCCCTGCGTGATGGTACTAATTACAAGTAGTCTCATGGTTCTAATTCGATCATCCCTCGGTCACCCCTTTCAGTCGCCTCTTACGACAAGCAGGGGACACCGTGGGTGTATTCTTCGTCTGCATCCCCCACCCACAGGGGGAGTATCTGACAATGCAATACCTATCCATTATTTTCCTTAAAACTGGTCACGCCTCTCAGCCATATAAGGATATCTTATGCAGTCCATGAGAACAATATTTTCGTTGTGTTCTCTTTCCTACGCTGAAGTGTAAAGGAAAATTAACCTTACCGTATCACACTGTAGGAATGTATGTTTGTATTTACGCACTCCTAGAGTGTAATGAATTTAAGATTTATTTCTCTTTTACCTTTGCATGGCCACAAGACGACCGGATCCCACTACACTAGGGTAACATTAAGCAGGATGTACGCAAATGGCACTACGCTACAGACGACAAGTTAATACTTTGTGCAATGCCACCACATCTGTGACGACACAAATGTTGCAAAAAATGAACAAACGCACCAGAAAACGCATCCGTCTATGGAGAAATCATGGAGGAGTGATTACGTACATTTTAGATCCATGTTAGACTGGTAAATTTATTTTAAATCAGTAGAATACACCCGTCGTTGACGGAGTAACAGCAGGCAACAAAACAAGGATATATAATTCTTGCAGTTTCCTCGTTAGGCCGGGCCCGTGATGTAAGGGTAGCATGCCTACCTCTTACCCGGAGGCCCCGGGTTCGATTCCCGGACAGGTCAGGGATTTTTACCTGGACCGGAGGGCTGGTTCGAGGTCTACTCAACCTACGTGATTAGAATTGAGGATATATCTGACAGTGACATAGCGGCCCCAGTCTAGAAAGCCAAAAATAATGGCCGAGAGGATTCGTCGTGCTGACCACACGACACCTCGAGCTTCGCAGGCCTTCGAGCTGAGCAGCGGTCGCTTGGTAGGCCAAGGCCCTTCACGGGCTGTCGTACCATGGGGTTTGGTTTGGTTTTTGTTTCCTCGTTAACGACCAGCACGCTTTTGAAGCCTCGCTGACCGACTGTGTTTACATTGTTTGTCCGCGAGTTGCCTGAATTTCCGCAACTCGAGACAGCTTTGTCAACTCTGTCTAGTTTACTCTACTGCGGAGTATTGTGCCCCCCGTCTGGATGAACAGTCCTCATGTGAAGAGAATAGACGTTAAGTTAAATGACACAATGAGAATGATCACTGGCACGATCAGATCAACTCCAATTCAATGGTTGCCCGTACTAAGCCATATTCCTCCACCCCACCTCCGTAGAAGCATTGCTCTGATTAATGAATACAATAAGATCCAGAATAATCAAAGATTGCCCATTCATGAGGATATCCCCCACCTACATATAGACAGACTTAAGTCAAGACGTCCACCCATCTGTACGGCGGAGAACCTTGTAGCCAGTCATTTCAATCTGATTGAGAGATGGTCTAATGAATGGAGACAATTTGCTTCAGCAGAAACCTTAAATATGCCATGCATTACACAGAAGGTACCTGGCTTTGAACAACCGCGGAAAGTATGGTCCAAGTTAAACCGGATCCGGACTAACCATGGTGTGTGTGCAGATCTTCTGTATAAATAGAAGAAAAAGTCGTCATCCTGCTGCGACTGTGGAGCTGA
This sequence comes from Anabrus simplex, assembly GCF_040414725.1. Classification (NCBI taxonomy): domain Eukaryota; kingdom Metazoa; phylum Arthropoda; class Insecta; order Orthoptera; family Tettigoniidae; genus Anabrus; species Anabrus simplex. Next base: position 48,362,636 of record NC_090270.1, read on the forward strand.
GAGGCAAACTGTGAAGCACATCACACAAGAATGCCCACTGAGACGTTTCAATGGAGAAACAAGTGAATTTTCCTGGCGACGCCACAGGCGATTACCTATGTAAATAATGTAGATATAAACCTGTAATTTATTGTACTGTTCATGTATATGCCATACGATAAATAAATAAATAAATCTACTATATAGCCACTGTTAGCGAGTAGCGAGACTGGACAGAACTGCATGCAGCTGTGCAACACTGGAGACCTGACAAGCGAGCCGGCTTCAGGACCGGTACGCTCCACGTGCATTGTCACTGAGAGAGTGCAGCATGCTATTGGTCAAGAGCCATCTGCTATTGGTCATAACAGAGGTGACTGTAGACAGTCATGAATCTGGTTACTGCCGGGAGGTGTTACTGCATAACGTTTGATTCGCCAGTACTCTCAGTTTGATGATAAATTTATATTCAAACTTTCTAACTGTTGGTACCTCTCGTTGTTATCAACTTCATTATTTATTGATGTTAATCTTACCTGAACTTGCTCCTAATTTAAGTAGATCTTCATTCGGGAAGAGTTTAAGTTCACCCTTGGCGTGTGTTCCTGTCACAGGTTTAATGCAAACTATTTTCTGTGATTTCTTGGCAGGTATGCTGACCCTGTGGTCATTAATTCCTAATATCCTTATTGGTTACTATCACCTGGGCACGTTACCCACGTCATCGGCAACTTTTACGCTGATTGGTACCGATGATGTAACCTTTCGCCTCTGTCTTCCCTTTAATTGGTTATCGTTTTAATCTATTACTTAATGTTTTCTAAATTATTAATTTAATGTTATTACTAATATTCCTTCATGACTTCTTTCCATTTTTTTCTGTAATTTTTGTATACTCTTACTATTTTTCATAGTAACTTAATTGTTAGTTTTCCAGCGTTATGTTTCGTCTTTCGCCTCTAGAACATTCCATATCTCTACATAATGCTAGCAGGAGACTCGCTAGCTTGCATTAAGCCATCAGAAGGTCAACCACTCGCCAGCGCATACTTGTGCTCGCTGCAGCTCTGAGCCACGCCGAAATGTCAAGATAGCAGCTAGCATGAACTTCAGTCGCCACCTGCGTGGGAGATTTTAATGTTCAACGCAGAAACACATCAGATGGCAGTTGGAACTCTGAATTCAACGACGATTTATTCGTCTGCCTTTCTTCGCATTCGCCAGTAGCATTCAGTTCTCATGGCTCTTCCTTTTAAAATATTGCTGACGACTGGTTCGTCTAGCCGCCGATGAAGATCTGTTCACCCGATTTCTTTTCTTCTGCTAGTCATAGAAAATTTATGGCTGAAGGCACTAAGTTCTGCTACTTGGTTTTTCAACCATTTTATTGGACTTTGCTTTTTCTTCTCCCTGGATGAGCGTTTCTTTCAAGTTCCTGCCAACTAGTTAAATAGTACTTTTGAACTTTTGTCAATAATTTTTTTCTCTATTTAAATTTAATATTTTCATTGTAATATTTAATTCGCTTTAATATTTTCTTGTTATTAAAACTTTTCTAACTTGAATTGTGGTTTGACTTTGGTCAGCCTGCAATGCAGTTTACATGGTTTTCTTTCGGCTTATGATGAATTGTTCTAGTTCCAATAAGACATAACTCTTATTTACATTCAATATTCAATGTGCAGCAACTGTGGCTGCTTAGCTCAAGGTCACGCACTTAATTCTATTTCAACATTGTAAAATTTTTATTTCTTTTAATGTGATTATTTCTTCTTAACATTATTAAAATAAATTGTTTAACTACTGTTTCTTACAACCCGCTTTTCTGTCCTCTCCTTGTCCCCGAAAACTTATGATCCTTTCCTAAGTTTCCTCCAAACAATCTTAAACGCGTGTTAGAGAAGTAAAACAGGCAAAATTTATGGGATATGAATATCTGGATCCAGGCCTTCCTTGAAGCTCAACCAGGATCAATACAGATGAAACATCTCAACAACATCGATGCTGTTTCATCCTTCAGTCAGGGCAACATTATAAAATGCCATGTTCTGGAGAAACTACGAATGTGTGTGAGCTCGCGAACAGACATTGAAAGGCTGAGATAATCAGAAAGTCCTATTAAAGACAGTGAAATGTACAAGAGGGGCACCAAGGTAATGCTTCTGGGTGCAATAGGAGAGGATGCAGGTAATCCCAGGTATGGACTATGCATTTACTGATGTTAAAATATGAAGCTGATTCCCCGTACTGGATGAGTTGACCCTGCGGTCAGGGAAAGCAGCTATGAGTTTGCATCCGGGAGATGGTTTTCTGTTTTTTCCCATTTTTTTACAATTTGCTTTACGTCGCACCGACGCAGACAGGTCTTATGGCGACGATGGGACGGGAAAGGGCTAGGAGCGGGAAGGAAGCTGCCGTGGCTTTAATAAGGTGCAACCCCAGCATTTGCCTGGTGTGAAAATCGGAAACCGCAGGAAACCATCTTCAGGGCTGCCGACAGTGTGGTTCGAACCCACTATCTCCCGAATATTGGATACTGGCCGCACTTAGGCGACTGCAGTTATAAAGCTCGGTATTTCCCATTTTCACATCAGGCAATTAGTCGGGATGTACTGTACCTTACTTAAGGCCATGGCCGCTTCTTTCCCACTTCTATGCCTTTCCCATACCATCGTCACCATCGGTGTGACGTAAAACAAATTGTAAAAAACAAAGATTTGCCGTAAGTTTATTTTTATAGAAAAATAATATTATCTGAGGAAGTATTACTGATATCAGTATGAAATTTACAGGATTCCTGTGTAAGAGTATCCTATACATTCTGAAACTCTATAAAAAGCATATTTTATAATTTATGAGGAGACTTGAGGTCCGCCTCTGTGGTGTAGTGGTTAGTGTGATTAGGTGCCACCCCCGGAGGCCCGGGTTCGATTCCCGGCTCTGCCACGAAATTTCAAAAGTGGTACGAGGGCTGGAACGGGGTCCACTCAGCCTCGGGAGGTCAACTGAGTAGAGGTGGGTTCGATTCCCACCTCAGCCATCCTGGAAGTGGTTTTCCGTGGTTTCCCACTTCTCCTCCAGGCGAATGCCGGGATGGTACCTAACTTAAGGCCACGGCCGCTTCCTTCCCTCTTCCTTGCCTATCCCTTCCAATCTTCCCATACCCCCGCAAGGCCCCTGTTCAGCAGGGCAGATGAGGCCGCCTGGGCGAGGTACTGGCCATCCTCCCCAGTTGTATCCCCCGACCCAGAATCTGAAGCTCTAGGACACAGTCCTTCAGGCTGTAGAGGTGGGATACTTCGCTGAGTCCGAGGGGAAAACCGACCTGGTAGGGTAAACAGATATAGAAGAAAAAGAGGAGACTTGGGAAATGTTCATATGTTCATTCAAGGATCTGTTAATAAGTGTACTAAGACAATATATTTGTTTATAATATGTATCTAAATATATGAACTGTGTCAAGTATTTTCTGAGAAAATTTCCATTAAAGGTGATGTATTTTAATATTGTTAATATAGGGATTTCCGTACACCATTAATGCAGAGTCTTTCGTTATGTATGGAAGACTGTTATTAAGTTATTGATAATCTCACAGGATAACATTAAAAGATGTAAAAAATAGTAAAGGTAGATATTAGTACAGTATAGCAGCTACCATACTGGAAACAGTTCGTGTGCTGAAATAACAGCTAGAAGTTCCAGTTGAATCTATTAATATTGTTATTAACAGGTATGGGAAGCTGGTGGAATATATGAAAGATGAATGTTCTATGCAATATCACTTTCGGGCTCAAATGGTATTCGCGCCTTGCTTATGGAAATAACAGAGTAATTTCCCTCCTTTATTCATTATAGAACGATATTTCACAAGTTAGTAATAAAAAGAATGGCGTAAGGCCTTCAAAAAGGCCTGGTGCAGGTCTTTCAAGTTGACACCGTACAGGTGACCTGCGCATCTGTGATGATGGACCCTATCTATTACGAACTGTAATGGTGGAGACGAAACAAATATACCCAGCACCCGAGTCATCAGAATTAACCAATAAATGTCAAAATCCCCGATCGGGCAGGGAATCAAACCAGGGACACCCCGTACAAATGACAGCACGTTAACCATGGAACCGGACAAAAGTAAACTCGTGTCCTCATCCGGAGATGGTGCCGCTCTTTTCAGGCACACCCCCCAGTTGGAGGTGAACTGCATGTAAAATTTCAACCATATACGAGCTGTCCTGCCTTCTTAAATCTGTGGTCGTACCGCGAATTGAACCTGGGTCCCCGAGGATGGCAACTAATAGCACTAACCCTTACGCTACGGAAGTGAACAAATAATTAATGAAGGACAGTTAAGAATATATTTACCGAGCTCGATAGCTGTATTCGCTTAAGTGCGGTCAGTATCCAGTATTCGGGAGATAGTAGGTTCGAACCCCACTGTCGGCAGCCCTGAAAATGGTTTTCCGTGGTTTCCCATTTTCACACCAGGCAAATGCTGGGGCTGTACCTTAATTAAGGCCACGGCCGCTTCCTTCCCACTCCTAGCCCTTCCCGGTCCCATCGTCGCCATAAGACCTATCTGTGTCGGTGCGACGTAAAGCAGCTAGCAAAAAAAAAAGAATATATTTAGCACATAACTCGCCTGGCCATTTACGTCATGAGTGCCCCTTGCGAAAGCAACGTATTGCGAAGAGGAATATTCCAGGAAAACTTCACGCAGGCTTCGGCCAGTGAGGAGGCAGGGAATAACATAGCGTGCGGCAGTAAACAAACTATGTCGTACGCTGCTCTCGCAGAGTTTGAAAATAACAAGCAAAGCGAGAACCTGTCAAACTGCACTAGTAAACAAACCTTGCAGCCTGTTGAACCAACACAAACGAACAATAACATTACAGAGGAGAGTAACATAGAAGTTGATACGGTATAAAAGATATGGTCTGTTGAAATAGAAGAGACCTCTGTCGGAGCTCATGAAGTTAATATTGATGAGTTTCCGACAGTCCATGACAGCAAAACTCAACAAAAATGAAAGCGAAATTCAAGCTCTTACCACACAAATACAAGTGGCTAGTGATATGTGCCATGACGTTCCGAATTCAGAAGATCTAACTTCACGTTCCACAGACAAAGAAGATAGAATGCCCTCACTTAGGACAGTTGCAACGACCAAATATCCATAATATACTGTAAGTCATAATCTTTTTAATGATGATAGAATTGGGAAAGTGAAGCGGACACGTTCGAGTTGGGCCCACGGTCAAAACATTTCCTTGCGGATTACCGTCGATCCTCGATGGGTCGAGGTCTAGTCGCGCCCCTGTTCAGTGGGGTAGGTTTCTCCATGTTTAATGTTCCGTCACTCGTTTTTATTCGAATGTCCTTCTTGATGTTAACAAATATCAAAATTACATTCTGATGTAAATTAAAAACAGTTATTGAGATTATTGCCGGCCCTGTGGTGTAGGGATAGTGTGCCTGCCTCTTACCCGGAGGCCTCGGATTCTATTTCCGGCCAGGCCAGGCTTTTTTACCTGGATATGAGGGCTGGATCAAGGTCCAGTCAGCCTACGTGATTACAATTGAGGAGGTATCTGACGGTGAGGTACCGGCCTCGGTCTCGAGAGCCAAGAATAACGGCCGAGTGGATTCGTCGTGCTGACCACACGATACCTCTTAATCTGAAGGACTTTGGGCTGTACAGCGGTCGCTTGGTAGACCAAGGTCCTCCAAGGGGTGTTTCGCCATTCGTTTTGGTTTTTATTGAGATTTTTACATCCCCATTTAATGATTACCATAATAACGTCTTAACTAGTCTTTTTAGAAAACACGATGTTCCTCACATGGGTGTACTAGTCACGACGCCGGCATTCCCGTGGTCTTCCTCACGCAGTGGATACTAATCACAGGTACTGTAAACCCAAGTGAACGCACTCTCTGCTGCTGCTAATCACAGAACTATTGTATAACTAACTATTCGCAAGTAAGGGCGACCCATGGTGTTGATCCTAATCTTAGTTACCTCTAACGTAGGAGACACACAGAGGAGCCACGATTGAATGCAGGAAGGGATTCATCGGTAATAATATCGGCTTCATTGTATGACATTTAGCTGATTAACGTACATTGTATTGCCCATCAGAAACAAACTTCCGACGAGAGAGAAATGATCAATTTACGCATGACGTCCTACCATATATACATACGGCCTATGACGCTATATCAACTGCTGGTGGTTTTACCTGGCTCAATATCAAATAGGAGCGTTTCATTTCTGTCCTGCAATGAACGCGTCAGTACAACATGTATTCAGTTTTAAGACATAACGGAGAAAGTGCACAGATCACAAGTAGAGTTTACTATCTGACGTGGTTAGGTAGATCTCACGTACGAGAGCTGATGAAATAGTCAACTATTTTCAGCGATAAGTTACAATATGCTTTAGGTTGCACCGACGCTGATAAGTTTTATGACGACGATAGGACACAAAAGGGCTATGAGTGGGAATGAATGAATGGGGAAATCACTAAAAGCTATATTCAGCGCTGCCGACAGTGAGGTTCAAATCCAGTATCTTCCGAATACAAGCACACAGATACCTGAACCAATACGCGGAACCACTCGCTCAGTTTTCAGTGATCACTATTCGATGTACCCCAGGAAAAAAGAAATAAAAAATCAATACAGCACATTATATCAGCCTACAAACAGTGCAAAAGTCTATGTCAATGTTACGGAAGAACAGATATGATTTTCTCTTTTACAATTTGCTTTACGTGACACCGACACAGATAGGTCTTATAGCGATGATGGGACAGGAAAGGGCTAGGAGTGGGAAGGAAGCGATCGTGGCCTTATTTGATACACAGCCTCAATATTGCATGGTCTGAAAATGGGAAACCACCGAAAACCATCTTCAGGGCTGCCGACAGTGTGATTCGAACACACTATCTCCCAGATGCAAGCTCACCGCACGACCAACTCGCCAGGTATATTACGAAACCAGTAGGAAAAGCGATTTCATACGAAAAAATTAGTGCATTGGCGGCATCCCTAATTTTCTATGAAAGGGTGTTATATGAGCTACATGAAAAATAAATGTTGGGAAATGGCGATATTTTTATGTGAATGTTTTCCAAGCAACAAAATGAAGGAAGAAAGTTTAGAAACCTTTCATCAACATGTAAAAAGATAGCCGTTACTGGATAATGAAAAATAATAATAATATCCCTTTAACACATAGTAATATCCCTTTAACACATAGCAAAGGTACGAAAATCAGCTAATCTTCAATGGATACATCGGTGGTTGGATGAGAGTGCACGGTATTTAGAAAACAATTCATTATGGAGATCGAGGGGTATTCCCAGCAAATACTTGCAGAAGTGGAAGAAGAGAAGTAGAAGAAAGTGTACCAGAAAATGCTGCAAATGATATAAAACAAGATGTTCATAAGCTTCTGGAGGAATATGCTAAACGTTCAGTAAATGGCGTCACCAGGGAAGAAGTCTAAGAAGCTTTGAAAGGAACCACATTTAACAAAACAACTGGACCAACCTAGGGGCCCACAACTGTGAGATTGCATCCAGGAGATAGTGGGTTCGGCAGCCTTGAAGATAGATTTCCTAGGTTTCCCATTTTCACACCAGACAAATGTCCGCGCTTTACCTTCATTCAGGCCACGGACGCTTCCAATCAATAATAATAATAATAATAATAATAATAATAATAATAATAATAATAATAATAATAATAATAATAATAATAATAATAATAATCAATTATTATAATTTAGTATTTATTATATTTATATTATATTTATTATTTATTTATATTTATTATATTATATTTATATTTATGTTTATTATATAATTTATTATTATTATTATTATTATTATTATTATTATTATTATTATTATTATTATTATTATTATTTGCTTTAAGTCCCACTAATTACTTTTGATGGTTTTTGTAAGCGCCGAGGTGCCGGAATTTAGTCCCACAAGAATTATTTTACGTGTCAGTAAATCTACCGGCACGAGGCTGACGTATTTCAGCACCTTAAAATACCCCGTCCAAAAATCAAAATATTTGGAAGTAACTTATATGCGATTTTTAAGAGGCTCTCCACTCAGTTGTCCATACTGAACAAACACGCAAACAACCCCAACACATATACACATTCCTCATACAAAACTAATTAAATACACAATAACATCTGCAATGACAAAACATTCACGAACTCAGAAACACTTTGTGTGAGCACCCAAAAAACAGAACTTCGCGAAGTTATAAAAATCATTGAAATAAAATCAGCAACGTCGCAATGCAAAATTACATGTTATGTTGTTATAGTAAAATGTATGTCCGCTTCCGTAGTGTAACGGTTAGTGTTATTAGCTGCCGTCCTCGGGGGCCCGGGTTCGATTCCCGGTACTGCCAGCAATTTAGGAATGGCAGGAGGGCTGGTATATGGTTGACATGCAGCTCATCTCCATTGGGGCTGTGCCTGAAAAGAGCTGCACCACCTAAGGATGAGGACACGAGTTTACTTAGTGAAGTTTATAAACTATACATTTTGTAATTAAAAGACATCACAATATCATGCCCTTATTTTGACAACATAAAAAGTACATTTTTCTATAGTTAATTGACTTACAAATGTGGATATGGAATAGGCAAGGTGGTAGTAATAGAAGATCTGGAACTGATGGCTTTCTCTACAGTATTTTGTTTCCCGTATGCTTTGAGCGATCCACTCTTAAATACAGTACTAGCACTACCACTGAGTCCTCATTTCGATCGAAATTCTGGTGTGACCAGTGCTGCCTCTGTGTGATCGATCGAAGACTCGCTGTGAAGTGTTGTCTTGGCTGTTCTTTCCACAGCCTATCGAAGAAGTTAGGCACACATGCGAAAAGGGCGGAGTTCCTGCTCTCTGGCGGCTTAGAAATTCTCGCTGAGCCTCGATGAGCTGTGATCTACACAGCCAACACCTGACGTGGAGCGCACAAGTTACGTGGTTGTGAGGAGAGTTGAATGATTTGTTATTCTTTGGCTGGCGTCTTTTTCATTGCACTGTATTTGATTGTAGACAATATTATTAAAGTCATTTATTTTACATGTAGACAATGTGCTGCAGCACTTCAGCACATAAGGTACTGTACCATTACGTTACAGATGAGATGGCCGTTGACATGGAGAAGTAGCGAATAAAAATGTCGCGGAGCGGCTTCAGGTGGCGTAAAAATATACGGAATGTATTCGTGTAGCAAGTTGACCGTAATTAGAAGGCGGAGACTCGTATAGACCGGCGAGAAAGGAAAAGAGTTTCTTAGATAGAACAACTATGGTCCGTAGAAATAATTGAAATCATTCGATTCTTAACTACCTTGAAAGAAGAAAAACCGCACTAAGGAAGGATAGCAGTTTTCACTACGAAATAGGAAGAATAATCAACGCGTCAGAGAAAGCTGAAGTAAATTACACACTCAAACGAGGGATTCAGCTACTTATATCCGCGAAATAATTCAGAAACTAAAGGAAAACGCACATACTTCGTTTCCAAATATCGAAGTAAAAAAAGGCTACAGTCCAGTGAAAAGGTGACGAGAAAAGGGCCAGCATTATTACAATAAGTGGCTATATACTATCAAAAACTGCAGAAATAACAGTCAGAAGCTCTAATCAGCTTACATTAGGTGATATATTTGACGAAAAACACGCATATGTTGGAAATTTATAATATCTTAGGACACTATCTTTCAGTAATAAGGAAGACAAATAGATAATCATACGTATTGGAAACCTTAGAACGAAAGAAATTAATATGTATTCTACCCGATTTATGCTGTTTTCTCATTGCATGGACACTGGAGTCATGATGGAGCTCGCTTAAACTGATGGCGGAAGACTGCTCAAGATGCCAAAGCTCAAGCCAGACTGCCTAACCGATGCCCAGCTGTAACGTAATCCAGGACCATGGCTGATTACTCAGAGATGTCGTGAGGAGCAAGCAGAATCCAGCAGATAACCAGCCGATACGAAATAAGTAATACGTTTCAAGGTTTTCATTCTGAAGTTAATGGTAAATGATGAAAGATGTTAGTAAGAGTGCAGAAGTGCCAACAGATACATTATACGTGCCGATAAGTGAATACAAGTGTTACATTCTAAGTTATTAACCGCAAACATGTGCTAATGAGAATAGTAGTTATACCGTGCTCGTAAGATGATTTTCGGTTATTATTATTATCACTCTAATATATTTTATTCCTTTTATACTTATTTTTCTACAACAGGCCAGGTGAGGAGCGCGGCATAGCGCACCGGTACTGGCACCGCAATAGGCACCCCCTAGGGGGTGTCCAAACAGACATATGGCGATTTTCGGTTATTGTAAACAGAAACGGAATGTGAATAATATCAATGTTTAAGAGCCAATCTACTTGGAAAGATCATTTAATGTCGAACTAAATGAGGTTAAGAGGAGAGTCTGTGAAGTATGGAATGAAATCTAGATATTACAAATATCAGATCAGCAAACATGGCCAATACGATTCTGATATTAGAAGAAGTGGATTAAATATTAGGAATTAGCCATTAATAAATAGTAACTGTAGACGATGGACTGTTTTAACTGTAACAAAGAGATTGTTAAGAAGAATTTAGATGATTTGTATATGAAGATGAAACGGAAAGAAGAGGTATATGAGAATTATGTAATGATAATAGTGTTAGGAAATATTAATTGTTCCTTGTATAAGCAATGGTTGGATGATGTTATTACGGAGTTCTGTGTTAGTTACGGTTATGGTATGGTAGATAATACTGCAAGCAATGGAGTTAGGTCATGTCCAAATGAATATAAGATACAGTCCAAGTGGTAAACGGTCGATTGGTTGTATTTATATCAAAGATTATGCTAGGTTAGTTGAAATTCACATGCGTTATAGAATAAATATAGGAATATGAAGGAACATCGCCTAGCAGGACAAGAGTTTCAAAATATGAATGTAGATTGGTAAATCAGTATATGACCTAATGTTGGCAAAGCGGTAAATGATATGACAGTTGATATGGCACTTATTAGTGAAAATATTTGATTTCTTCTGGCACATATGGAAGAATTTGGTAATAAAATACTTGGTATTTGTATAGACATAATTAGTTAATGTGAGTTGATATTTTAAAACCATTCTTGGGAAACTTATCTCTTACCTCATGTCAAGAAAAGGTCACTACGAAAATCCATACAAATCCAAACGAATCCAAACAGACAAACATGAAGAAATACTCCTATCTCCTAAAATAAAGTTTCAACCCTCTCTTACCCCATGATATATTTATGGAATGATGAACTGTGGTCATACAACAAGATGATGACAAATATTGAAGTGGAAGACTATCATTTACCCAATTTCAATAATGCTTACGGAGATAATTAATGAATTCAAAGATAATAATGTAACGTAACTACATTTTCTTTTCTATACTGCCCATAATTTGATTTAAAATCAATACTGCATTAGCATGCTAATAAATTAGATATAGGACTATTTATGCGTTTTCTTTGTAAGAATAAGTTAAAATACGTAATCATAAGGTAGCATAAGTGCTGATAGAATATATTTATGATATGATATGAGCGTAATCGCGGATAATTATTTGGTTTGCGGGGAATTGAATGATTAATTGAGGATATTGACACTCTTCAACGGAACCTGCGATTACGGTAGTATGATTTGAGGACCGAATATATATATATTACCCTGAGTAGCTAGCTGAACATATACTTCCAACCACCGTACATGAATAATGCAATTAATCCCTCGAACTTGAGAAGATGATTGAAATTATTGATATGTGGAAGGGTGTATGTTAATTAGTCGCCCAACGTGGGGCTTGATGAGAAGAAAGGTACCGGAGACTGGAACGGAAAGGGTTGACAAGGTGTAGTATGGCCGCCCCTGAATATGGCTAGGCAGAAGGTCTTCTTGTAAGAGGGCATAATCTCTTACTCGAAGTATCGGATGTTTACCGGTAGGAGACTTGATCTCGTGGTACCTCCGCAACTGAATAAGGTATTCCATTTTACACACCTTCGCCAAAGTCTTCAACCAATTTCATCTTCGTGAGAAATGCTCTCGTAGGGCCTTTCTTACTTACTGGCTCAGCTCCAGCTCCAATGGTTGTGAGTTTCTCCCCGTCGAGGAAATGTGAGGGTAAAAAAAATTTGAATTACTTCCGTCTTGTACAATGGGACGTGAATTCAGGTGGATTCAGTGCTGATTACAACTGTACGGAGACTCTCTTAAGCGACCTTTGAGCGACCTAGAAATTTCCAAGTCAGCGCTTAATAGAGCCTTTCATTCTCTCCCACTATCCTCCCCACTAAGCCGCCCGTGGAGCTGTAAAATTCAATTTTGATGTGCCATATATTATACCATCAATTATCCGCGGCTTCCCTCGCGTAGATTTCGTAATTTCATCAAAGTAATCGTTCATCGGCATTGTACTAAGAAATTATCTGAAAATTCCTAAAGTATAAAAACTCTCCGAAAAATTGAGTTTCATTTACCCGAGAAATACTTTGTAAACCACGTTTGTGGTATTACCTTTTGGGGATTTGCGAAATAGAACTGCACATGTGAGAAGCAGTCTTCTCTCAAGTCGAATAAATACACGTTTCTTTATTTTTAACGGAAATTCCAAACACCTATTTCCATATCTGTAACATCTTCAGTTTTTGAGATATACATAACTATCCCCAAAGAAAGAATTCAACCCCTTGATCAGCCCTTCACCCACCTCCACCCCCTTCTAAGAGTATTTCCCGAAAACAAAAGTACATGTTTCTTTATTTTTTAAAAGATTTCAAATACCTATTTTCAGGTCTGTAACATCTTCAGTTTTTAAGATATAAGTATCCTCATAAAAATATTCAAATATTTTTCACTTCTTTACACCCCCGTTAAGTGCCTTCTCCGAAAACATACGGGTGCATGTTCCTGTATTCGTAAAGGTCTTTCCAAATACCAAGTTTCTTGTCTCTAACATGTTAAGTTTTGACATATAATGTATAAATGCCGGTACTCATTTTAAAAATTCACCCGCTTTTCCGATTCTTGTCAGCCCCTTAAGTGGATTTTCTGAAAACAAGAAGCATACGTGTTTCTTTATTTTTAAAGGAGATTTCAAATACCAGTTTTCACGTTTGTACGTCTGTTAACACCTTCAGTTTTTTATATAAATGTACAGTATACTCATAAAAATAATTCAAATTCTTCTTCACTTCTTTCTACCCCTCTCCCGCCTTAAGTGGACTTTTCAATTAAAAAAATACGTATTTCTTTATTTTAAAAGGAAATTTCAAATACCAAATTTCACGCCTGTAACAGCTTGAGTTTTTAAGATGTAAGTATCCTCATAAACATAATTCAACTCCTTATTTACTTGTTTTCAACACTACACCCCTTAAGTCGATTTTCCAAAAACAAACAATTGCGTGCTTCTTTATTTTTAAACTAGATTAGAAATACCAATGTTCACGACTGTAACATCTTTAGTTTCTGAGATGTAAGTATCCTCATAAAAAGAATTCAACTCATTTTTCAGCCCCCACCTTTTCTACCCGTTAAGTTGATTCCCCTTCCCCAAAAGTGGGTGTTTCTTTATTTTTAAGGGAGATTCCTGATACCAATTTTCACGTCTCTAACATCTTTAGTTTTTGAGATATAAGTATCATCATGCAAAGAATTCAACAAATTTTTCATTTCATTCACCCCCTTTAAGTAGATTTTCCGAAGACAAAAGAACGCGTGTTTCTGTACTTTGAAAGAAGATTCCAAATACAAATATTCACGCCTCTAAAGTCTTCAATTTTTGAAACATAAGTATCCTTTAAAAAATGAATTCAAATCCTTTTTCACCCAAGCCCGTTAAGTTAATCCCGCCTCTCCAAAAAATGTGTGTTTCTTTATTTTTAAGGAGATTACAGATACCAATTTTCACGTGTTTTACTTTAAGATTTTTGAGATATGAGTTTCCCCATAAAAATAATTCAACTTTTTTAACTACCTTTACATTCCCCACATAGGTGAATTTTCCAAAAACAAACAATATGCGTTTCTTTAAAAGAGCTTCCAAATACCAATTATCACGACTTTAACATCTTCAGTTTTGAGATATATGTATCCTCGTAAAAGGAATTCATCTCCGTTTTCATCCCAGCTTACCAAGTTGGTTTCATCCCCCCTCCCAAAAAATGCGTGTTTATTTATTTTTAAAGGAGATTCCAAATACAAATTTTAACGTTTGTAACATCTTTTGATTTTCATGGTATAAATATATTCTCATACAAATAAGTCAACTAATTTTTCAATTATTCTGTCACCCTCTCCCACCCCCATAAGTGAATTTTCAGAAAAAAAGAATATGTGTTTCCTTATTCTCAAATGAGATTCCAAATACCCATACCCAGTTCTTGAGATATACTCTAGATTTGCTAATTTTGAAAATTCACCCACTCTCTGTACCCCTTAAGTGGGCTCTCCGAAAAGAAATTCATATTTCTTTACTTTTACAGGAAATTTCAAATACCAGATTTCAAATCTGTAATATGTTAAGTGTATGAGATCATTTGTAGATATAGTTTCTTAAATCACCCGTTTTTCACTCCTGTTCACCCCTATTCATCGGATTATACAAAAACACAAAAATACGTGTTTCTTTATTTTCAAAGGAGATTTCAAATTCCAATGTTCGTGACTGTAACATCCTCAGTTTTTGAGATATAAGTCTCCTCATAAAATATATTCAACCGCTTTCCCCCTTTTTCACCTCCCCTTAATGGGATTTTCCGAAAGAAACGTGTTTCTTTATTTTTAAAGGAGATTCCAAATTTAAATTTTTAAGTTTGTAAACTTTTAAGTTTCTGAGATATAGATATCGGCATTTTAAAAGTTCACCCCGCCCTTTTCACCCCCTTAGCGATGGAATATCAATAATTCCTCCCTTAGTGAGCGCCTACACCCTAATACGAATGTATCCCCAAAGTTGTATTTCTTTACGTCCAGTTTTTTGGCTCGGCGATCAGTCAGTCAGTCAGTCAGTCAGTCAGTCAGTCAGTACCTGTCATATTACATATATATATATATATTATATTTTAGTTGTGGTGACCTGTCCCCTCGGGCCTCACATTCAGACTGAAGTACTCCCCATGGGAGCGCTCCCAATCTATGGTAAATCGGGATGCGCGTGCAGAGTTTGAAGCACCTCCCTGGACGGGACGTCAGCCTGGTTTTCGGCCTAGGTGACAGGTAACCACTAGAGGGTGACATTCCTATCATTTGCTGTCTTTATCAGTTTCAAATTCAAGGTAAAAAACTAGTTATGCACACGGAGGATGATAAAACTAATTCAGGAAGCGGTTGATGAAGGGGAGGACATAGAAACAGGTGAAGATAATCTAACAAGCATGAATTTTGGAAATCTAAATATGAAGATATGTTTTGAGCTTTCCAGTAATTTGTTTCTTTTACCAAATCTAGGTTATTTGTAAAGGAGTGACATAGCATAGAATTATTCAGGGTGGGATGAGTGCCTCAGACTTTTGAAGCGTTGGCCTTTTGACCGCAATTTGGCAAGTTCGATCCTGGCTCAATCTGGTGGTATTTGAAGATGCTCAAATACATGAGCCTCTTGTCGGTAGATTTACTGGCACGTAAAATAACTCCTGCTTGACTAAATTTCGGAAACTATGTGTCTCTAAAACCTGTAAAATTTAATGAGTATGAGGAAGAAAACATTATAATTGGAATTTTTCATTGCAAGTTTTGAATCTAGATTTTTGAGATAAATATGAAGGTGCACATTTTCGGAGATTCATTTTAGTAATTTAGAATTTTCTTCTGGGTTTGTCAAACTCTGTCTCCTAGGGTTTGCTGTGACATGTTTGAAAACATATGTCTCAAGTTATTAAGTTCAATAATACAAAAATATATGATATACGTTGCGGGTTACTTAGGTCAGTGAGAAAACAGAACAAAAGGGACTCTTCCTCCTCTATCAATTTGTACACAAAATTTTACAACACTCTATATATGATGCCCTTGTTCAGAGAGTGTAATTCAAGGCGAAGAATGGTGAACAATAATCTTGGCTGAACATTCTCTTAGTACGCTTCTGTCTGTGGCAATATTCAGTGACCTGACATCCTATTATTAAACGTGGTCTCGCTCTACTTCCAACTAGAGTTCTGCCTACGAGACTCGCCTTTGTTGCGGATGTACGCTGAACAAGAATAGGAGCAGAAACTAGAAATAATGAAGAAGAAGGAGTTCTAAAATTATGAAATGTTCATCAACAAAAGAGGAGCACTCTTTAATGATTAAACCTCTCGCATCGCGAACAAGCTACGGTAAGAAAAACACGTTGAAGTATCATAGATACATCTCGAATGATTAATAACTGAATGACTAAGTTCTTGTTTCTAGAAACTCCAGTTTCAATCCAGACATGGCTAGTTATATCTCCAGAAATCGGTTATTTGAATCCATGTGTGTTGGTACTCGCATTAAACATATCAAATACCACTTCGAGGGAGGGGGTGTAATAATAAATTCGTGTGGCTATTTCCAGCCTGGTGCAATCCTTGTAAAGCAGACCCTCCGACGAGGCTGGGCGTTATCTGCTGTGAATAAGAAAGTGCGCGTTATTGTTGTGGAGGAAGTGTAGTATGTGCCGTGTGAGTTGCAGGGATGTTGCTGATAGTACAAAAAAAACGAGGGAATTAACCATTGAAGGCTAAAACCTCCGACTCGGCCTGGAATCGAGCCAAAGGCTTTATGAAATGAAGAGAACAATGTTGATCATTCCGTCAAGGAGTCGGACTTCGGGTGGGATACGAATTATGGATAAAGTGTTCCATGTAATATGTCCCCGACGCAGCCGGGAATTGAAACCGGGACTCTCTGAATCGAAGGCATCAACGCTGATCGTTCAGCCAATGAGTAGGACAATAATAATAATAATAATAATAATAACAATAATAATAATAATAATAATTGTTACCGTGTTTTGGTGGTAGTTATGCATGAAAGAAGGTGCTGGGTGGTGAAGGGGTCTCAAGCTACTAAAGTGAAATTAATTTTAAAATTTAACAAGGTTATATTTTCTTTTCAAAATTAGGTAACAACAAATAGAACAGGTACTTAGTAGCCCAAAACGCGATTGACAAATACATTTACATAGGTACCCCATTTGGGGCTTCAAAAAGTCAGAAACATAATTCTTGAGCCATGAGCCCAACCTTACAATGAACACCATACAACAAAGGGGCCGAAAACCCCCAAACATGCCAGAAACACCGGCTTCCAATTACATCCAAAAGCCTCCTTGAGGCAGAAACACAATTTTCAAAAGGGCAACTTCCCCTTAAAATACAAGCCTATCATAGGCCACTCCGAACTCCACCTTTAAGCCGTCCTCAAAGGACATATACACAGGGGCAAAATACCCAATCTACTGAGGTCTGTTAAATGACAAGAAAGTTAATACATGACCTCTAAAATCACAATTTGAGAGGAGGCGAACATGCACTCCTAATACACTTTGTCTTTAAGACCTATTTTGGCTCTAAGGCCACTGATGCAAGGGCTAATCCCATACTACAGAGGTGACTTAAGAAACTACTAACTTACATTACTGAAGAATAGGTTGCGAAAAATAAGTTCACCTCAAACAATGTGAGTGGGAGCTCGAGAGGGTTAACACTCTCTATCCCAGTATGTCGCTTTACAAGAGAATAGAAGAAAAGAGAAGTTACATTTTAGGAAAAGGTTACATAGGGGAACGCTTAGAACCTGCCCCGAAAGTTAAACTGCTGAGCTGGCAAGGAAAAAAATTTATTAATCGGCCATTACCTTATTGTTGACCGCTGCCGAGGAAAGAGGCGCTTCCCGCCTCCTGCTATGTACTTAATACACTGAAAGATGGAACAGAAGTGGCCCGGAGACCCTAAAATCAGCAGTTTAAATACTCTCGCAGAAAGTTCTAGGCGTTAGGGGAAAGAAAACACCCTCCCACAAAGATTTTATTGGGTAGGACCCCGCAACAGATTCAAGTTGGGGAAAGATACACCAGATTGGTCAGAAATTAATTGAAAAAATTCGTGATTGGATACATTCAAAACAAGGGGAAGAAAGGGGTAAATATTGCCAACTTAAACAATGACAGAAAGAAATTTAACAAAGAACAAACTCCTGAAATTAAATTTTCTCCAACAAAATAGTTCTTTGACTCCACACTAGGGTGCACTATTGTTGATCTTCAGTAGTGTCCTCTAGAAGAGAAAGTTCACACTTCTTAATACAAGCAAGACAAAAGTACGTCGAAAATGACACAGTTCACAAACTCAAAAATTTCCAGGTAGTGACATCTTCTGAGAAATTTGGAAATTAAGACCGTAGATAAAGTTCAGACTTCCTCCAGAAGAGGAGTTTAAACTGGCGCAACTTTTAAATAAACGGTGTGGAGGTGTACCGCCCGGTACAGACCTCCCCCCCCCCCCAAAAGTTCCGCCACGGGGTAACACAGAAGAACATAAACTTTTGTTTGAAAATAAGTTCCAAGTTTGATGTTGATATTAAGATAACTTCCAGAAGTATTTGAGAAATTTCTTAATTCGGTTCCAAAATTTTGTTGTTGGAGGTGAAGTGAAGTCTTTAGGTTTATAGAAGTTGAATGTCTGAAGATAAGCTTTTACTACTTAAAAGTGAAGGAAAAATTTGCAATGTCCATCAGATATTGCTGTTGAATTCCCAAATGTAGTTATCTCTTATAGTAACTGTCCATGTAGTTGATGTTGATGAAGTTGGATGGCCGGACCGGCCGTTGCAGCTTGCGTCCAAAAGGAGGCCGCTCGGACCCCTTAAGTACCCTGAGATACCGCTCGCCCGCACTATGAGGGGAGCAGAGTGTTGAAACATGCCGCGCCCGCGGTGAACATATACAGGTTGCGGGCCAGTAGCAGGTCGTGCGCCGCACATCAGCCTTGGCCGGGAGGAGAGCTCCGGCCCGCCGTGCACATGTCGTCCTCGCTGGAGAGGAGGGGGCCCATCCCCCTCCCCAGTTGCTGCACGGCGCTGCGCGGCTGCGGGGGCACTGAAACATTAAGGCTAGGCGGCAGAATTGTGTTGGACCATCGTCTTTTTGAAGGCACAGGCATTATGGAGAGGTTGAGGGGCCAGCGGCGTGTAGATATCCATGGCATTTAATCTTATGAAGCCACAGTGTAAGGAGGAGCAGGAGACGGGAGCGTGGTAATGGCCGTGGCAAGAACAGGATGGCAGTTTAACGGATCGGGGCGGGTTTTACAAAAGGCTTACATCTAAAACCAAAATATTATATTATTATTATATCCTTTCAAAATAATATGAAGCAAGTTAACACAAAATTACACCGGTTTCACCTGGGACAGGTGAACCCTAAATATCCTCTCGGTGGCTGGATTACTTAACAATAAGGTAACCGGCGTAAGAAAATCGAGAATGATACAAGGCCCATGAAATCTGGGGGCAAGCTTGCCCGCGGGAACAAAATTTTTGACCATAACCTGGTCACCTACCTTCAAAGGGGTTGGTCTCCGTCCACGATCATACCTTTCCCTAACCTTTTCATGAGACACTTTAAGATTGGCTTTAGCCTTCTTCCAAAGATCTTTAATGTTGTCCGGATCTATTATCTCGGGTAGAATGTCATTCAGAGACCAGAGGTTAGAGAGCGGCGAGTTGGGAACAAACTTGAACATTAAAGAAGCTGGAGTGAACTTGTGAGATTCATGAACCGCCGAATTCAAAGCAAAAGCTATCCAATGCAGGGACGTGTCCCACCTGGAAGGATCTTCATGATGATAGGCAATGAGTGCGGACCTGAGATTACGGTTAACCCGTTCAGCCAGAGATGGTTGAGGGTAATAAGCAGAAGTAGTTACATGAGAGATGGATAAGTCAAAACAGAATTTACGAAATAAATTAGATGTAAAAGCCTTAGCATTATCGGAAACTATGTATTGACAAGGACCAAAAGAAGCAAAGATAGTATTAAGACAAGAAATGGTGGACTGAGCGGTAGCCAGCTTAGTCGGAAATAACCAGGAAAATCTAGTAAAACCATCTACACATACAAAGATGAACTTGTTGGCATTCCCCTTTGACTGGGGGAAGGGTCCCACATAATCAATATACAGGCGCTCCATGGGGCGCGACGCTTGATGAGAAGACAAAAGACCTACCTTAGTGGACATGGTCGGTTTACTAAGCAAACAGGATTTACATGCCTTTACTAATTCACGGATTTCACCGTCCATACCTTTCCAGATGAACATATCACGAATCTTTTCACGAGTTTTAAAGATACCAAGATGCCCTCCTAATGGGGTCTCATGATAATACTTGAAGATCATAGGTACAAGAACCGCTGGAACAACAACTTTCATCATCTTATCATGCCTCGAAGGGCAACATAGAACTCCATTCCTCAGAACATAAGGGACAACATGTTCCCCAGAAGAAAGGGTTTCCATTATCGGAGCCAGCGTCGGATCTTCACGTTGGTATTTCTCGATATCCCTAAACAGCATGGGAACATCTGTTAGGATGGCATTAACCTCAGATAGCATGGACTCGGGAGGTGATGGACTGTCGACCTGTTCATGGTTCTCAACGTCGTCTGAAAACATACGGCTGAGTCCATCAGCGACAACATTTTCGGTACCTCGGATATGCCTGACATTGAATTGGAAGGCAGAAATACGGATGGCCCAACGGGCTATACGACCAGTACGACGCGGCCTACCTAAGACCCAGCTTAATGCTTGATTATCTGTCTCCAGGTCGAATTTAACATGTTCCAGATAGAGACGGAACTTTTCTAAGGCAAATAAGACTGCCAACCCTTCGAGCTCATAGATGGAATACTTGGCTTCTTGAGCCGATAGAGTCCTAGATGCATAGGCGATGGGTCGCCTCCCTAGTTCAGTCTCTTGAAGAAGGACTGCCGCTACCGCCGACGACGACGCGTCCGTTTGGACGATGAATTTCTTTGAGAAATCAGGCATAGCAAGGACAGGGGCATTACAGAGAGCTAATTTCAGATCTTCAAAAGCGGCTTGTTGAGAAGGTCCCCACTCGAATTTGATGCCTTTCCTACGAAGAAGGTTCAATGGCGCCGCTCTATTAGCAAAGTTAGGAATGAACTTTCTGAAGAAATTCACCATACCAATGAACCTGGCGATACCTTTAATGTCCTTGGGAGGTTTAAAATCACGGATGGCCTGTGTTCTAGAATGATCGACTGCTACACCATCAGGTGACACAATATGCCCTAGGAATGACATAGAGGGGTTAGCAAAAGCGACCTTGGACAACTTGACAGTTAACCCAGCCTTACGAAGGCGATTCAGAACTTCTCGCGGATGATCTAGATGTTCTTCGAAGGTCTCCGAAAACACGACGACATCATCCAAGTAGTGATATAAGTACTCAAATTTGATGTCGGAGAAGACCCTATCTAGTAGCCTAGTGAGCACAGCAGCCCCCGTGGGGAGCCCGAAAGGCACGCGGTTGTATTCGTATAAATTCCAGTCCGTGGCAAACGCTGTAAGGTGTTTAGACTCTTCAGCAAGGGGAATTTGATTATAGGCCTGATTCAAGTCCAAGATAGTAAAGAACTTGGCCTTACGAAACCATGAAAAGCAAGAATGAAGGTCGGGAAGGGGCACAGATTGTAACACCACCTTCCGATTGAGAGCCCTGTAGTCAATTACAGGCCTGAAGCCCCCTTGGGGTTTCGGGACTAGAAAAATAGGCGAAGAATACGCTGACTTAGAGGGCCTAATAATACCATCCTTCAACATCTGATCGATGATTTCTTTCAGAGCCTTCATTTTAGGTGGAGATAGCCTATACGGTGGAAAACGGACAGGAATCGAATCCGTGACCTCAATTTTGTATTCGATCAGGTCAGTAACGCCAAGAGTATCAGAGAATACCTCGGGAAACGACTGACACAGTTTGCGAATACTATCAGCCTGCTCCTCAGGTAGATGTCTAAGGTCTAACAACATCTCATCCTGGGTAGGCGAAATAGAAGAACATGACACAGAATTACACTTTAATAGTGGAATTTTACAACTAGAAGCAAATTTGAATGTGCACGACCTAGACTGGAGATCGAGCACAAGACCAGTGTGAGAAATAAAGTCAGCTCCCAATATAATGGGGCAAGACAATTGCTTGGCCACAAACAATTTAATTTTCCATGTAAATTTAAAAATACGAATTTTGACCAGTAAGGAACCTAGAATTTCTAATGGAGATGTATTAGCTGAAACACATTTCACAGGAGAAGAGTCATAGACAGGTAGGTTACAAACAGACTTCAATTTCGAGTACCATTCAGCCGAAATAATGGAACAAACACTGCCTGAATCTAATAGAGCTGTTATAGGTTCGTTATTTACCTCAATCTTAAGGAAAGGAACAGGTGCGGGGGTATCCGCCGCAATCTTAAGACACTCTTTGGGGCATTCAAAGGACAGATTAGCAGATTGAACGTTCCCAGGATTTTCGATCTGCTTACCAGGGGCTGAGCCTCGGGAAGATGAAATATTTGACTCAGCCGAAGCCACTAGTCACTTTTGATTGTTGTTGGAAGTTACCCCAGAAGTTGAGCAGGAGGGGGTGCTATTCGAATTGGGACAATTCTTGGCGATATGTGAGAAAGCCCCACATTTAAAACAGCCTTGTGATGAACCAGCTCCATTATTTGCCCTACTAGACTTGATCAGAGGACACTTATTGCGCAGATGGTCAGGCGCCCCGCACGCATAACATTTACGGGGCTTGACTGGTCGGCGAGGTGGAGGCCGAGTGTTACTAAAGGAAGGCGGGGGTTCTTTCGCGACACGCAAAGAATCGGCGTATCTAACTCCTTCCGCCGAGACGGCCAACGCTTCAAGTTCCGAGAAGGTTTGCGGGCACGCCGCGAAACACAAATATGACCTATAGGGAGGTGAAATTCCCTCTACAATAGCCTGCACAATCTGATCTTCAGGAAAATGAAGGGCAAACACCCTAGTATAAAACTTAATGTCCTGTATGAAATCAGCCAAGTTTTCATCCAAGCGCTGTACCCGATAATAGTATTTCTGAATCAGAGATGACCTCGCGCGGGCAGGAATGAAATTTGCAAGCAAGTGTGCGTGAAAATCTTCAATAGATGACTGTTCAGCAATAGCTCTTACTATTTTATCTGAGAGAACACCAATAGCATAAGGATAGATTATTTGTAAAATTTGACAAGGGGAAAGAGAAAACACAAGGGCGTGATCCTGAAATTCAACTAAAAATCTTAAAAATGAAATAACTTCACTGGTGGTGTTGACAGAAAACTTAGAGATACCTCTTAGCAACATTGCCAATGGATGAGGCAAGCTGCTAAACCCGGGTGACATAGTAGGTAGAGGTTTCAGGGGCAAAGAAGTTAATTCAGAACGGATGTTACTCAACGATGCACGGCGTTCAGACTCGTTGTCCAATGGGGCAGAAATAGTTTGAGCAGTGGGGGTTTTCCTATTTACTTCTCCCTTAGGAGACTCTTCCTCACTACCTACATTCACTATGATGGGTTGATCAGATTTGGGAGGAATTTCCCCAGTTAACAATTGAGTGACTTTACTAGACAATTCAGAAATAGTTTCAAGGAGCGTATTAGCTTCCTTCCTCTGAACGTCATTCACCTTTAGAGACAACAGATCATTAACTCTATTTGAAAAATGATATAGCCTGCCTTGCACACGCTTAATTTGATTAGGAGACGGATCATTTTCATCAAAAAAACTAACGACCGATGCTAGCCCAGTAATGTTCTCGACGATCGTGGAAAGAGAGTCATCAATTTCTTTCTCTCCCAAATTGGGGATGGAAATGGGCAAATCAAGGGAGTCTCTAAGCTTGTTAGTGTCGATAGCAACCGTGCCTCCAGATTGCACGTTTCTAATAGTTAATTTGTAGATCAACTCCTCTTTGCGCAAGTAGTTAAGGAGGAGAACATCGCGAGGGCCGGGCATGATAACAGAAAAATTTTGAAAAACCTCAATAAAAAATTTCCAGCAACTGAGAAAATGGTTAGAGTTCGGATCAAAACCGAGTTTAGCCGTCAAAAGGGGCTAAATTGAGACCCATTCAACCACGCTCTGCTACCACTTGTTACCGTGTTTTGGTGGTAGTTATGCATGAAAGAAGGTGCTGGGTGGTGAAGGGGTCTCAAGCTACTAAAGTGAAATTAATTTTAAAATTTAACAAGGTTATATTTTCTTTTCAAAATTAGGTAACAACAAATAGAACAGGTACTTAGTAGCCGAAACGCGATTGACAAATACATTTACATAGGTACCCCATTTGGGGCTTCAAAAAGTCAGAAACATAATTCTTGAGCCATGAGCCCAACCTTACAATGAACACCATACAACAAAGGGGCCGAAAACCCCCAAACATGCCAGAAACACCGGCTTCCAATTACATCCAAAAGCCTCCTTGAGGCAGAAACACAATTTTCAAAAGGGCAACTTCCCCTTAAAATACAAGCCTATCATAGGCCACTCCGAACTCCACCTTTAAGCCGTCCTCAAAGGACATATACACAGGGGCAAAATACCCAATCTACTGAGGTCTGTTAAATGACAAGAAAGTTAATACATGACCTCTAAAATCACAATTTGAGAGGAGGCGAACATGCACTCCTAATACACTTTGTCTTTAAGACCTATTTTGGCTCTAAGGCCACTGATGCAAGGGCTAATCCCATACTACAGAGGTGACTTAAGAAACTACTAACTTACATTACTGAAGAATAGGTTGCGAAAAATAAGTTCACCTCAAACAATGTGAGTGGGAGCTCGAGAGGGTTAACACTCTCTATCCCAGTATGTCGCTTTACAAGAGAATAGAAGAAAAGAGAAGTTACATTTTAGGAAAAGGTTACATAGGGGAACGCTTAGAACCTGCCCCGAAAGTTAAACTGCTGAGCTGGCAAGGAAAAAAATTTATTAATCGGCCATTACCTTATTGTTGACCGCTGCCGAGGAAAGAGGCGCTTCCCGCCTCCTGCTATGTACTTAATACACTGAAAGATGGAACAGAAGTGGCCCGGAGACCCTAAAATCAGCAGTTTAAATACTCTCGCAGAAAGTTCTAGGCGTTAGGGGAAAGAAAACACCCTCCCACAAAGATTTTATTGGGTAGGACCCCGCAACAGATTCAAGTTGGGGAAAGATACACCAGATTGGTCAGAAATTAATTGAAAAAATTCGTGATTGGATACATTCAAAACAAGGGGAAGAAAGGGGTAAATATTGCCAACTTAAACAATGACAGAAAGAAATTTAACAAAGAACAAACTCCTGAAATTAAATTTTCTCCAACAAAATAGTTCTTTGACTCCACACTAGGGTGCACTATTGTTGATCTTCAGTAGTGTCCTCTAGAAGAGAAAGTTCACACTTCTTAATACAAGCAAGACAAAAGTACGTCGAAAATGACACAGTTCACAAACTCAAAAATTTCCAGGTAGTGACATCTTCTGAGAAATTTGGAAATTAAGACCGTAGATAAAGTTCAGACTTCCTCCAGAAGAGGAGTTTCAACTGGCGCAACTTTTAAATAAACGGTGTGGAGGTGTACCGCCCGGTACAATAATAATAATAATAATAATAATAATAATAATAATAATAATAATAATAATAATAATAATAATAATAATAATAATAATAATGTCTGCCTATGTAGTGGTAAATCTAATTAGCTGCTTCCTCCGAAGGAAAGGATTCGATTCACGGCTCTGTCACGAAATTTTAAAAAATGTTATGAGGAGTGCAAGGGGATCCACTCAGCCTGGGAAGGTCAACAAGAGGGGTGTTCGATTTCCACCTCACCCATCCTAGAAATGGTTCTCCGTGGTTTCCCACTTCTTCTCCAGGCAAATGCTGTTTCCTAACTTAAGGCCACGGCAGCTTCCTTCCCTCTTCTTTGCCTGTCCATTCCAATCATTCCATCCCCAACAGGCCCCCGTTCAGCATAGCAGTTGAGGTCACCTGGGAGATATAATGATCCTGTTTCCTATATAGCTAAATGGTAAGCGTGCTGGCCTTTGGTCACAGGGGTTCCATGTTCGATTCTCGCCAGGGCAGGGGATTTTAAACTTCATTGGTTAAATTCGCTGGCATGGGGGCTTGGTGTATGTGTCGTCTTCATCATCATTTCATCCTCATTACGCCGCGCAGGTCGCCTATGGGAGTCAAATCATAATACCTGCACCTGGCGAGCAATATATGCCGTCGGACACCCCCAGCACTAAAAGCCATACGCCATTTTATTTCATAATAATAATAGAAATAAATCATTCTGTCAACCAATCAGTCAATCTCTACTGATCTATATTCAGGTACTAGCTGATGTACCCGTGCTTCGCGACGGAATTTTACATTGTATACAGAATTCTAGGTTATGTAGTGTACACGTTGTGAGCAAGATTGTCTTAAATTGTATAGCTCTTAACGTTACCCTAGAAATGCGACGGAACGTCACCAAACATCTTTCCTCATATGAAGACTGAGGGAATTTTCACTGTAATGGTAGACCCAATTTTATACCATCAGTCACAATCAGGTTGGGATGTTATCATTATAATGCCTTTTTACATCCTCAGAAAGATTGTCTTAGTGGTTTTCCCAACTGAAATGAACATACAATGACGTCAATAGGAATGGCGCGATTGAAAGCAATGCTTTCATATTACAAAATACTCGTTCAAATGAAATACCTCACATTTTCTCACTTTTAACGAACAGGACTACGCTGCCTATCTAACAGCGCAAAGTTCCAGACCTGCAATGACCAATACGCAGACAGCCATGATCCGTGAACACTCTTCGGCTTTCTTCGGCGGGGAGAGGGTCGAATAGTGAGTCTCCCACGGCAAAAACTATGCCCATTTACTAATCTGTTTCCTAGGAGTACCGGATGAGTCGAAAAATATCAATTCACTACACTGGCGAGGGAAAAATCTATCTGCCTTGAAGGCAAATTTTTCCTCCAAGCCAGAAGAGAACCCCCCTCTTCACTGCAAGTTTGGAATAAATTGAATAAAGAATTTAATAAAAGTGAAGAGAAAGAAAGTTTTCTTAAGAAACGGCTCTTTTCACAGTTGAATTTTGAGTTATTTAGTGAATATTGTGGTGCTATAATTTGAAAAAGGCCTAAGTTGTTTTTCTAGACCAGGCCATACTACTACTACTACTACTACTACTACTACTACTAAGTGAGGATCTGCATTAAGTATGCACACTGCTCATTCAAAACAGCGCGTCAGAGTAGGGATCGAATAGCTGAAATACTATGATGAACCAGTGTGTTACGTACCAGCTGTATCAGAAAATGTATGAAGCAGAGGAATGGCATGCTAAAGAAGTAGTTTTCTAACTCCCCGGCTATTTCCCGCCAATATTTAGTCAGGTTGTTATACTCGGTACGCAACAGTAATCCAATCTATCGGAGTTGAGAGGCAGCATAAGAGACAAAGAACATCACAATAAATAATGGTCAATGTAATGTTGTTGTTGATCTATATTATTCACTTTCGATATTATAGGCCTTGACATTTCGTTTTCTTACGAATCTGAAATACCACTCTTAACATAGTCGGTACGGTAAAACTGAATAAAAGATAAATGATAGGAAATTGTATTCTCTATAACCTTTTTATAGTACATTTTCGATAGGACCAATAGCATCGGTATTTAAAAGTTACATTTTAGGCACCTTCCCCTAAACTACAATTTAATCCAGGATGAATAAAATTATTTATAGCTTAGACTGTAGTTTCTTATTCTCCGGCTCTATATACCGGTTTTCATTAAATTCTGTTAACCCATTTTTCTCGTGGCTCGGCGTTGATATAGTCTTAGCAACAAAAATACAAATTCATGAATATCTGTGTTATCATAGCCGGTACGGTAAAAACGTATAAGACATAAATGGTCGGAAATGTAATTCTGTATAACTTTGGTTATGCAGTATTTATCGATACGATAACTAATAATAAAAATATTTGAGAATTACTTTTAGGCCTTCCCCTATACTACCATTTCACTCACCGCGAATAAAATTATTAATAGGCTAGATTGTAGCGACGTATTCTTCGACTTCGCATACCACTTTGTATTATAGGACTACAAAAAACATAAATATTGGAAAATTACATTTTAAGTCTTCCCCTAAACTACCATTTCTATCAGCATGAATAAAATTATTTATGGCCTAGATTATAGCGACGTATTCCCCGACTTTTCATACCGATTTTCATTAAATTCTATTTGTACGTTTTCTAGTGATACGTGTACATACATACATACATACATACATTCATACATACATACAGACAGAAATTACGGAAAAGTAAAAAGTGCATTTCCTGGTTACTGTGGACATGATCGATATAGAAATACCATTCTTTTCAAATTCTGAGCAATGTACAGACAAAACTCTTATTTTATATATATAGATTTGATGGAAGATGGAAATTTATGGAACATCTCTATTTATGAATTATTCCCATACGTAATTCCCCTTCCTATACGCGATTGATTACCCTATATTATCGCCAGTAGTCTAGCATATATTCCCTATTAAATGGCTCAGATAAGTCAAAAGTGTTAAAGTCCATTTGATCCTCTGTATCTACAATAATATCGGACAGCATGGGAGACTCCTTAACTCTCACTACAAGAGGACAGTATCTGATTGGTTCGATGTATCAGTGTTTGCAGATTGCTTTGAAATCGTCTTTATCTCAGGGGTAAAGAGAAAGAAATAAGAAAGTGTCAATTTTTCCGGTAACACAGCCACGTATCTCTGAAATTCATGTCTTTAAGTTAGCTTTAAGCTAACACTATTACCCTCAAATTCACGTCTTTAAGTTAGCTTTAAGCTAACACTATTACCCTCAAATTCACGTCTTTAAATTAGCTTTAAGCTAACACTATTACCCTCAAATTCACGTCTTTAAGTTAGCTTTAAGCTAACACTATTACCCTCAAATTCACGTCTTTAAGTTAGCTTTAAGCTAACACTATTACCCTCAAATTCACGTCTTTAAGTTAGCTTTAAGCTAACACTATTACCCTCAAATTCACGTCTTTAAGTTAGCTTTAAGCTAACACTATTACCCTCAAATTCACGTCTTTAAGTTAGCTTTAAGCTAACACTATTACCCTCAAATTCACGTCTTTAAGTTAGCTTTAAGCTAACACTATTACCCTCAAATTCACGTCTTTAAGTTAGCTTTAAGCTAACACTATTACCCTCAAATTCACGTCTTTAAGTTGGCTTTAAGCTAACACTATTACCCTCAAATTCACGTCTTTAAGTTAGCTTTAAGCTAACACTATTAACCTCAAATTCAACCCAACTCTGTAGTTACGAGATGCAGGCTATTCTGGGTCCATGAGAAAATACAGATTTTTTTTTAGAATGAACATTTTCGCTAGATGTAAATGATGAGCATCGTTAGGTAAGTCCAAATTCCTTGACGACCAGCAATGAAGTGATGAAGTGAAAATAGAATTCGAGATTCTCCGCTACAGGGATTTGTTCATTAGACAAAATGACATATTTAACAAGATTGACTTGTAATAAAGTAGGTGAGATAAATAACCAGTATATCATTTAAACCAGATGAAATATTCCGATGGTCCACCAAATTAATAAAGAGGGACTGGATATTACTAATGGCAGCAATGTAGGACCGCAAGACATGAGCATGCTAGAGGGAATTTCTCATGAATTTTCGGGCAGTAACCGACCTCATGTAGTCTGAGATGCCGGTAAAGAAGATAAAGAAAGTGAATGTTGATGACAATATTTCTTCCTTCAGAAAATCAGAGGCTAGAGAAAAGCATCGAGAACTCTGAAGTGATAATATCAAAAAGTGACATGAATAACAAAGGAGATAATGTGATAGTCACTTAAGAAAGGAACTGATTCGAGACAAGATGCTCAAGATTAACCTTGTCACTAACAAGGCAAAAGTAACTACATGCAGAAAAGCATTAAAAACTGAAAATGGACAGAGACACTACCATATGGATCCCATCAGCCATATTGTAATTATTATTAACAAACCATCCGTGGTTAATAAGAGAGAGTTATATACAGGGAATTAAAGATGAATATTTGTTTGGAGAATAGGACTGGGACCGATGACCTCGATGTTAGGCCCCTTTAAACAACAAGCATCATCATCATCATCATCATCATCATCATCATCATCATCATCATCATCATCATCGAGAATAGAACTATCTTCATTGTGGTATAATTGACATTACTATGATTTGCCACGTGCAATTTTCGTTTTATTGCTTTTATAATAATTATTATTTAATTACTTTAGTTTAATTATTGTTTTACTTTACCGTTAATTTTTTACTGTTAAAGAAAGTTACTGTGTTAAATGTTGCAAAATTTTCATGTTCATAAAAACCAGAACACATTGAAAGACTGGAGCTAGGAAGTTCATATTCATAGGACGTGTGCATTAGTATGTTCTGAAGAAACACGTATAAGGCGCGAATGGCGTCCTGGCGTACGACCATCCATGCTGCATTCACCTGGTTCCACAGTTCATCTTTAGTAGTTGGCGCACCCTTCGTTTCACTATATCCGACACATTTTCGATCGTACGGGCCAGGGCAACATTCTGACATCCTGTGACAACAAGAAGCCACGTGTTCGTGCAGCAACATGTGGTAGCGCATTGTCCTGCTGAAATATAGCGTCTAGGGTGTCGTGAAGGAAACGCGTATAAGAAGATTATCATCAGCATTAGAACCATGTCGGCCCGCAGGTTCAACGTCCACATTGATATCTCGGCGCATACCGTCAAATGAGTGAGTTTGAAAGAGAGCGCATTATCTTCATGAGAGAACGTGATTCGTGTGGGACTTAAGTATGTAGGCAGTGCAACGGGAGTGTACAGAATGGTTCACGGAAGGCCGTAGAACACGACAAGATGGGTCTAGTCGCACAACCCAGACCACCCTCCGAGAAGATCGACACCTCATCCGAAAGGCATTGCAGAACAGATCTGAGTCCTCCTCGGCTCTGGCGCAACAGTGGAACAGTGTAACTCATCGTACACTATCAGGAGTGACAATTCGTCGCCGTTTATTTCGGTCTGGGTTACCGGGACGTCGTCCACTTCTCCACCTACCTTTCACTAATGTGAAAAACATGCTACACTGCAATGGTGTATGGAACGAAGTCACTGAGGACAGGAATGGCTGCAGATACCGTTTTCGGAAGAATTCAGATTCTGTTACTCGTATTTTTGAGAATGATGGCCGCATTTTGGTTCGCTGCAGAAAGTGTTGAGGCACCACAGTGACTGCATTCGCACAAGACATACAGCGCCAACTCAAGGCCTTGGGTACAACTACAAATCACAGTTGGTGCGTGTCCAGGACACTGTGACCAATTGCACCTACGTGAATGACATCCTGCGACCCGTAGCCATACCCCTTCTGCCATATTTCAGCAGGACAATGCGCGACCTCTGTTGCTGCACCAACACGTGCCTTCTTGTTGTCACATGATGTAAGACTCTTGCCCTGGCCCGCCTGATCACCGATCTTGTCGCCAGGCGAAGATGTGTGGGATATGGTGAAATGACGGGTGCGGCGCTGTTACCCAATGCAACCACCAAAGACGCACTGTGGAACCAGGTGAATACAGCATGGATGGCTATACTTCAGGACGCCATTCGCACCTTATACGCGTCGATGTCATCACGCATGGAACATGTTATCAGTGCCCATAGAGTACCCAACAGAACACATACTGAACCTAGGTGGCTGAAATGCTAATCGTTTCTGCCGAACATAATAGTGAGCATGTCCTGCGAATATGAACTTCACATATCTAGTCTTTCAAGGTGTTCTGTTTTTTTTATGAACATGAGTATATTTTATGGGTGGTATAAAGTTACTCTTACCTAGGCTAACTTTAGACCAGTGCAGAAAAATGGAGTAACTCACTATCAATGATAATTCAAGCATATTATTGAGTGGTAGGACCATCAGCTATCTGAAATAAAAACTTCTTAAATGCTAATATTTAGTTAACTGAGAGGGAAAATATGTACCATGGAAATGTGGTATAACATATCTCCGTCTGAATCCGTAATTAGGGAATGACACTCATAGGCAAATATTCCTGGTAGAAATATTGAATAATGTGTGCGGTCTAGAAAATGATGATAAGGTCATATGAGAAGTAACCAGAGTTAAGCGGAGAAGTACAAAGTACTGTGTCAAGTGTTTTACTGTACAAATTATTAATGTCTACGTGCAAGGAAGGCTTGTTCGTTGTTAATTGTAGGAAATGTATTTGTAGTACAGTAGAACCGCATTCATCCGTACTAACTGAGACTCTAGGTTGTCCGAATTAACGAAAGTACGGATTAAATAAAATAGCTTATGAAATGAGCCGAGGTAGATATGGAAACACTCTCTTAAGTAAAAAGAACGTGTACAGTAGAGTATTTTAAATTTAAGATATACAGTACACAAAAGTTATAATAATAATAATAATAATAATAATAATAATAATAATAATAATAATAATAATAATAATAATTATATACCAAGATCGATAGCTGCAGTCGCTTAAGTGCGGCCAGTATCCATTATTCGGGAGATAGTAGGTTCGAACCCCACTGTCGGCAGCAACCTTAATTAAGGCCACGGCCGCTTCCTTCCCACTTCTAGCCCTTCCTTGTCCCATTGTCGCCATAAGACCTATCTGTGTCCGTGCGACGTAAACCAACTAGCAAAAAAAAAGTAATAATAATAATAATAATAATAATAATAATAATAATAATAATAATAATAATCGTATGGCCTCAGCTACCGTGTGCAGACATTTCAATTTGACACCATCTGGCTGTCTGCTCGTCAATTTCGACCTTCCGTTTTACTCTAGGCTTACTAGATGGCAGACCGAATAAACCGAAGCATTCTTGGGTGTCTATGGCTGAGAGTTAATCTTTTTTTTTCGGGTAAACACCAAATGTGTCACCAGAGATCTTTTACATACTGACTTCGTACGACTCGGAGTCTCGAATGGACTTTTTTCCGCCCTTCAATAATCCAACTATCTCTGCCGGGTTTGAACCCACTATGTTGGGATCCGGAGTCCGACACTACCACTGATACACCCATCCAAAGTAATCTAGCATACAATATATAATGCAATACAGTATTAGGCCCTACAAAATGCAGAATATCTAGTGCAGTACAGAATTAGAACATGCTAATCAAGGCCCACCTTCATTGACTACACTTGACACGCTTACTCGTTTGAAGAAACTGCTGATATTTGTTGTCTTCTTTTGACATTAATTTATTTAACAACTAACTCACGAAGATGCCTCAAATGTTCGCAATATGCAGATGTGATTTCATCGTTGTTTTCTTCAACGTATTTAATGACAATGTTCAGATGGTCTTTAATTTCACTAAGTTTTGTCTTAGGATTAATAATATTGCCTACTTCATCCTGGTCATATTCATCCATTCTATAAATTTCTACAGCGATCACACTTTAAAACATCCCCTCTTGCATAGTTTACAACACTGCGCTCGTAACTCAGCTTCATACTGTAATTGAATTTACTGTATGTATTATAATTAAACACCTGTTCGGATTAAGCGAAGTCCAGACGAATGTTCTACTGTACTTAAAATATTCCAATATTCCTGGGACACTTACTAGTCTATACTATTTTCGACTGTGTTGGTCTTATATGCGCCGATATTTTAGGTGACACCACATATCATTCAAGACAGTATTCCATCCGTTTCTGTATGTGGTCCACTGGGATGACGTTCTTCCTCACGTCGAGTTCAGACGTTCACCATCACGCTGCTCTTGGACGTCCTCAGCGTCTCTTGGCTTTGCGATGGCAAAATATTTCCGACCAGGAAGTTCTTATTCACCTGTGTTGAAGTTCCCATGTAAGCGGAATTGTCTCTCATCCAGCTCGCCACATATAACCGTGATGCAGGTGCATTCACATTTCTGAGGCGTGCGTTCGCTATTCCTGCTTCTTCTGCCTTTCTCAGCATTAGTGACCATAGACGAGGACAGGTTTGTCACATAATAATAATAATAATAATAATAATAATAATAATAATAATAATAATAATAATAATAATAATAAAGGATCCGCTCGTTATCTAGATGGGAAAACAATAAAAATTAAATCGGCCAAATTAATCAAGTGAATATGTTCAAGTACCTAGAAGAAGTAATTCAGCCATCAGGTTTTAATCATGAGGCAAATAAGGAGAGAATATCAAAATTACAGAAGGTCTATAGACAGATATAAATAAAGACAATATAAAGGCAATATCCAGGAGAGCTAAATTAAGACATTACAACTCAGTCATCAAACCTGAAGTCCGAATCGTTGGCTGAATGGTCAGCGTACTGGCCTTCGTCTCAGAGGGTCTCGGGTTCGATTCCCGGCCGGGTCGGGGATTTTAACCTTCATTGGTTAATTCCAATGGCCCGGGGGCTGGGTGTTTGTGCAGTCCCCAACATCCCTGCAACTCACACAACACACGTAACACTATCCTCCACCACAATAACACGCAGTTACCGACATATGGCAGATGCCGCCCACCCTCATCGGAGGGTCTGCCTTACAAGGGCTGCATTCAGCTAGAAATAGACACACGAAATTATTATATTATATCAAACCTGAAGCACTATACGCCTCGGAAACCTTGATATTTGGAGGCAGATCACTTATTAAAGACATACAGAAACAGGAGAGGAATATATTGAGGAAAACGTTCGTTCCAGTATTCTCTGGGTGAATCTGTGTGAAATGATAAGCTTGGAGTTTTATCATCATTCTGACAATATCACCGATACCATCAGGGAAAGGCGATGAAGGTTCTACGACCACATTCTCAGAATGAACAATGAGAGGCTCACCCAAAGGACTCTAAGCCTTACTCTCTCAATGCAAATCAAGAACTGCTTAGTGAATTAGAAAAAGACTTTTAGGAAATTGGCATCCGACAGGAAATTGTTCTTATTGCTAGTTGCTTTACGTCGCACCGACACAGATAGGTCTTATGGCAACGATGGGATAGGGAAGGGCTAGGAGTGGGAAGGAAGCGGCCGCGGCCTTAATTAAGGTACAGCCCCAGCATTTGCCTGGTGACAGGAAATTGTTCATGATCGACTACAGTTTAAGAAAGCAGTAAACGACCATCATTTTACCGAGAAAATGAATACCAGGACCAATAAATCATGGAGTGAAGAACGGAGGAAAATGTTCAGTGCTCAGATGAAGAGATTTTGGGACAAGAAAAAATCAGCATCAACTAAATAATAATAATAATAATAATAATAATAATAATAATAATAATAATAATAATAATAATATGAACTCAGGGAGCCACCGTGGCTCAGACGGCAGCGCGTCGGCCTCTCACCGCTGGATACCGTGGTTCAAATCCCGGTCACTCCATGTGAGATTTGTGCTGGATAAAGCGGAGGCGGTACAGGTTTTTCTCCGGGTACTTCGGTTTTTCCTGTCATCTTTCATTCCAGCAACACTCTCCATTCTCATTTCATAGCATCTATCAGTCATTAATATATCACTTTGGGAGTGGCGACCTCATTGTAATAACAGCCTATATATGCTTCATTCATTACATCCCTTACCCGGTCAATGACTGGAAAACAGGTTGCAGGTTTTCATTTTCAATATGAACTCAGCTACTTTGTGCAGGCGTTTCAATTTAACGTAATTTAGGCTGCCTGCATATCAATTTATGCTTACCATTTTACTCGACCGTATAGTACAGTGAACTAGGCGTCTGCTGCATGATAATTGGATGAGTTCCTTTAAAATTAATTTAGTCGGATAAATACTAACAATGTGTCACCAGGTATCAATAGACGTTTCCGACCCTATCAAATTCCGACTACATATACCGAGCATGAACCCACAATTTTCGGATCCGGATGCCGATACTCCAACACTGATATTAGTTATTTTTTTCAGTGAACAGAGAATGTTTCACACGAAATCATTTATATTTAAGTGCCTACCCGAATATCCGACAACTTCTGCAAGATGAATCCATGTACTGTACTTCCGATCAGGTAGTCAAGGTTCTATCGTTGATCAACAGAGAGAGCTGACTTCGAAAATAAACGAAGGAATTTTTAAGTACATAAACAGCGTGTTTTATGACTGGGTTTGGTCTGCCAATGTTTGGACTACAGTAGTAGAGCGATGTCCGCCATGTAACATGACAGGGCAAATTAGAGATTTTAAGGCTGAATTTCGAGTAATAATCCAGCATGTAGACTGAGAGATAGAGTGGGATATGAATTGCCGCCTCTAAACTCGTGCAACGTTTCATATTGCAATCGTAATGGTGCTTTAATGTGGCCAGTCGTTTAACTGCGCCAGATACGTTATTGGTTATCCGATACGTCGTAAATGTCTCACACCCTCGTGGAACTCACTTGGCCCGCACATCGGCAGGGGAGAACTTAAATGGGCTTCATTAAGATACGAGAGGCTTAATGTTGGCGAATGCTGTAAAACGTCAAGAATCACTGATTTTATAAGCTCATAATATTAAATATTTCGCCTGAGTTGGATGGTAGAGTTACTGTATTAAATTAATTCACAGGACGCAGCCGTTCTGAAAATATTCAAATTTAAATTATGATTTTATTAATAACTTTGTTATGTCGGACTCGTTGGCTGAATGGTCAGCGTACTGGCCTTCGGTTCAGAGGGTCCCGGGTTCGATTCCCGGCCAGGTCGGGTATTTTAACCTTCATTGGTTAATTCCAATCGCCCCGGGGCTGGGTGTTTGTGCAGTTCCCAACATCCCTGCAACTCACACACTATGCATAACACTAACTTCAACAACAATAACACGCAGTTACCTACACATGGCAGATGCCGCCCTCCCTCGTCGGAGGATCTACCTTACACGGGCTCCACTCGGCCAGAAATAGCCACACGAAATTATAATTATCTTGTTTCTTAATTTAAAAGCTTTTGGAATTAAATACTTTAGCTTGGACAATTTTAATTATTTTACTATAGATTGCGAATACAATGTGGTTAAGTGTAACAGAGGTGCTAGACTCCAAGTTCGCCGATGACCAAGGCACTAAAATAAGTTAGTAAATAAATAAATAAATAAATAAATAAATAAATAAATAAATAAATAAATATTCGATATCAAGGTGACTGCTACAGGCCTACTCTTACCAGATCATCTTACCTGCAAACTATTTTCCTCATTCTATGGAGTCGTACTGCAATTCTACTAACGAAAAGAACTTAGAATAAAACCGTCTGAATTAAGAAAAAATATATTCTTAACTGTCAATTGGTTCTCGAGGTAGGTTTAATGAAAAACACGTGCAAACGGATTAATTTAACTACAAGTAAGCATCAAAAATCAGTTTCTACAATAGGTTTTTAAATTAATATTATTTATTCAGTTAGTTATTTACTTAGTCACTTATTTAGTTAGTTATTTATTTGACTCAGGCTAGGAAATCTGCTGCACATTCATCTGAACTTGAAAAAGTTAAATTATTTTACTTACAATTAATAATAATAATAATAATAATAATAATAATAATAATAATAATATTGGCTTGAAATCCCACGAACTACTTTTGACGGTTTTGGGGGACAACGAGGTGCCAGAATTTTGCCCCACGGGTGTTATTTTACGTGCCAGTAAATCTATCTGCACAAGGCTAACTTATTTTTGCTCCTTGAAGTACCACCGCACTGAGCCAGAATCGAAACTGCCAAATTGGGGTCAGAAGACCAGCACCTTAACCGTCTGCACCGATCATCCCGCCTTTACTTACAATTAAGCTTACACGCAAGTTTTAATAACTGGAAGAGTTATAGTAACTAATTTAATTTCAGTTAGTATATAAGGTAGGTTAAAAACTATTTTATAATAATTAACTGGTTAATTACATATAATTCCACTGTAAGCTTTGTATGTTTGTGCATCCATTTCCTGCACTGCAATACATTTGACATGACACTAATTTCGGCATGGATGGAATTTCAGGTGTGGTTTTGCGTAAACAAGGAAGCAGAGAGCAAGATCAAAAATGTCGTTTGTGGGCTTGTAGAAAAAGACAGGTAATCAAACTGAGGGGCAATTTTGGTCAGTGGGTGATGAAAGGTGGTCAGAGTGAAGATTTTGTCGCTCATTCAAACGTAACCATTCAAAGAAAACTGGGGAGATATGATCGGTAGAAGATATTAATTAGCACATGTTTAAATTTTTGTGGAATGAAGACCGATAATAATACTGTTTCTATTTCTATGGATAAAACTCCTCTCAACTGAATCAAGAACAGAAGAAAGCAAACTCGTATAATTATTTTTCCACGTTCGACTTGTAGGGATCGCTTATAGTTATGAATTTCATTGGTTCCGTAATGAAGTGGGATTACAGTACAATAAAAATTTAATTCTTTCAAGGTCCACTCTGAGTACATCCGGGATGAGTGAATTTGTGCGGTTTTATGCTGTATATGAGGGTGACACCTATTCACTTGATGTTACGTGGATCCGGGGAAATTTACTTTGATCATGTAAGATCGTGATATAAATAGAGATGAATTCCCACCTCAATTTAAACCTGAAGGAGAAATAGTTAGACGTCGAAAGCAATGTGTGGAAGTTATTAGAATCGTTTGAATCATTAAATAATTATTGACTCACCTTGAGCAGCATGCTGATTTTGTTTGTTACACAGACGGAGCCGGACGATGTGCGTATGCATCGGTAAAGTAGGCGAGGGATGTACACAGACTGGACTATATAACGAATTGTCGGAATTTTAAGAATTTTATATTACAGCAATCAATTGTAACATAATTTTAGCTTATTTCATGTATCATTACAGTAATATATTTTATAATGTGTTAAAATGTGCTTTAGATGTTTTGGGAATATGTATATAATTGTTTAATTTGTACTTACGGCTGATGATGGCACATAGGTGCCGAAACGTATGACCATTTGACATGTGATTGAATCACAAATAAAAGGTCATTGTATTGAATAGGTGGACCTTGAAAAAATTCAATTTTTATTTCACTGTAATTGTAGAGATCGCGCGTGTGTGTGTGGAGTAAAATATAAGTTATTTACGTTGCAAGGAGAGAACTTGAAGTTTTGCTTATAAGTTGAGATGTTTGCAGCCAATTTGTGAGACAAATTAGCAGGAAATTCGAAACGTATAATATATTTATGATTTATTTATTCCATAATACAGTGGAAACTCAAATATCTGTACGCAAATATTTTTATTACGTCTATACATTGCGTACGCTCTGACACATCATAATAGTTCGTAAATATTTTACATATTGTACTGCATGTTTGTTTTATAATTCTGTAATTTAAAAAAAAATCAGCATACATTAAGAACTTTATTATCCGGACTAAGTGGTACTTGTGGTCGAAAGTATAAAAAAACTACCGGATAATCGAATTCAAAATTTAATTGAAATTATTGTAACACACAAATGGTGCAGTAAAATAGAACGAAATATTTATGAACTATATGCTGAATGATGTTATTTCTATTTGAATAATATGAAGATAAACACATTATTCTGATTTCAAAACCCACCATTCAAACAGTCGACTCATGGGAAGAATCCACATCATTCAAGTATCAGTCCATCGATGTACGGTTTTTCACGCATGACGTTGGAGGTATCTGGGTAAACATCTCTGAACTGCTTTACATGTAATGAAAAGGTTTCTAAGGATATTTTTTTATGTTGGTAGAATTTGTGTGCGGTAACCGACAACAGTATCGCGAATTTCAGGTTTCCACATCAATAGCATAAAATAAATTTACATTCTCATATGCAGGGTATAAAAACACTTTAAACCTTCAAGCATGGATTCCTCATATATCGTACAGGAGAAAAGGGTATGTCAACACTTTTCAGGAGATGCACATTTGCCGAGCTATCCGAAATGTTCTTGGCCAGCACGATCTCCTGAATTGAACCCCTACGTTTCGGGGTACGTAATGCCTGTCGACTGGGGATTAGATGTGGGGGAGGGACACAATTGTATGGACAACACAAATTTCCCGTGTTTTAGGGATATAGCGGGAGGGGGTGGGCTACAAAAAATTGAGAAATAGTACAAAATAGTCCATTTTCGATTAATTTCAAAAGAGACGTGAAGGTTCACAGGGAGGGAAATGAATCATTTTTACGCTAACGTATTCGCCAGGAGTTGACGTGAACACTTTCGTAGCAACTAGCGACTTGAACGTTCCTCCTCCTCTCAGTCACGCTACAGCACATGGACCTGTCCGCCCAGAAAACTCATTTAGAGAGTAACTAACTTTTTGTGCCATCAGATACTACTGTAATCGCGCTTCTACTCGTTGCTGCACGAGTCCCCACTACTGGTTGTGGCGCTGTACGAATCGGTTAGCTACAACGAACGAGAGTTTTCACTAAGTATTTTTCTGATTAATTAATGAAATTAGAAGAAATAGGTAATATGACAACAGGTTTTCTAACTTTTTTATATAATTCTTGGTTTTAGGCGGCTACGTGGAACAAAATTGTAATATTTTCACCACCAGCCTCCCTACTTAGTCGCCACCACTAGCTGTATTCAAGCAGAAGGAGATCACTTTGAACATTATATGTGATATGTGAACAGTGTGTTCCTACTGCCATTACAGTGGTATTCAGTGTAACAGTGTTGGAGAGTGTCTGATTGCACTAAAGTTAATAAATGCCGAGTAACTCTGTAATTATTCATCGCCAGATCCACGTTGTGATACCATTTTTCTGTATATATGAGTGATCCATTCCTGGACTTTTTGCCGTTGAGTTATGATATTCACCGTAGACATGCACTCAAAGATTTCGCCATGAACTGGAACACTGTTTCAAAAACTCACGGGCATGTGGACAGTCGTACCAGTCACGAGGAATGAAGCACCAATACTCACCTGAAACGGAAAGAAACAAATATTAATAAGATGATAATAATAACAATAATAATAATGGCGTGTGGCTTCCAGAGAGGATGGGTGCAGGTCTTTTGATTTGACTCCCGTAGGCGACCTGTGTGTCGTGATGAGGATGAAATGATGATGAAGACGGCACATATAACCAGTCCCCTTGCCAGGGCAATTAACCAATTATGATTCAAATTCCCGAATCTTCCGGAAATCGAACGCGCAACCCCTGTGACTAAAGGCCAGCACGCTAACCATTTAGCCATGGATCCGGACATGATTATACTTGTTATTAAACACACTTTAAAAGCCTGGAAGTCCAGGTGTCCATGACACAATTTCAGACAAACGGACGCAAAGTCTCCCCTGTAGTTAAGATAGAGTCAAATTTCATTTCGGTAAATCTTCGGCAGATCTTTGGTGCCGGACGACCGTTTACTTCCACAGCCTGGCCAATCTGATGACTCAATCGTGGTCTGTGCAGTGCAGGTGGAAACAACTGAAGCGCTATCTTGTAGCGAACTAGCGGCCCTGGTTTAGAGGGCCAACAACAACGGCCAAGAGAATTCGTCGTGCTGACCACGCATCACACGGTAATCTGCAGGCCTTCGGCCAAAA
This sequence comes from Anabrus simplex, assembly GCF_040414725.1. Taxonomy (NCBI): domain Eukaryota; kingdom Metazoa; phylum Arthropoda; class Insecta; order Orthoptera; family Tettigoniidae; genus Anabrus; species Anabrus simplex. Next base: position 48,404,433 of record NC_090270.1, read on the forward strand.
CGGCTGCAACCTAGGTCAAGGCATTTTAGGTTTCAGCACTATGCTGCCTTTTCTTTGATTTACCCATACGTACACTCAATCTTATAAATCTTAATAAAATGCTAAGGTTGCATCTTAACTGCCGGCCCGCAGTGTTGAGGTAGAGGGTAAGCCTCTTACCTCGAAATCCGGGGTTCGATTCCCGGCTAGGTAAGGAATTATTACCTGGATTTTAGGGCTGGTTCGAGGTTCACGCAGCCTACGTGTTTACAATTTAGGAGCTATCTGACAGTGAGAATGCGGACCCGGTCTAGAAAGCCAAGAATAACGGCGGAGAGGATTCGTCGTGCCAACCACACGACACATGGTAATCTGCAGGCCTTCGGGCCGAGCAGCGGTCGCTTGGTAGGCCATGGTCCTTCGGGGCTATAACGCATGGGGTTTGGTTTTGGTATCTTATTTAAGGGCACGCACACTTCCTTCACACTCCTAGACCTTTCCTACCTATTGCCGCTGTAAGACGTAGCTGCATTGGTGCGACGTAAAGCAAATTGTTAGAAAAAATATAAAATGAAAAAAATAAGGTTTTCTTGCCTCTAATCCCTTCAAATTTTGATTAAATGTGAACTTTGTGGTTCGTCCTTAGGAACAGCTACATCACAAGAATTCCGTAAAATTTCAAGTGAAATGTCCAATTAAGTTACAAAATATGATGTCAAAGAATAGCACGATTCCTTGTTTAGACTTAAAAAATGCAATTCAATCAACGAATGACATATTATGAGATACAGAGCAGCGTTTGGCTTTTAAACCACCATACTGATTGGAGCATATATCTCTACACAAAAATGCTAACGTCAAAAAATCTATTAGCACTTTTTCCTTCAAAATTTAAACATACACCAAGGAAGATGAGATCTATCTGATGAATTGAAAGTACAAAAGAATGAGCGTATCACAAAAAAAAAAAAAAAAAGTAAAGGTCGCAGAAAATGAAAGGTACTCTAGACCTCGTTGACCGGTTGCATCTCAACTCTGTCGGTCAGCTTAGTTTCTCGAGGGACTCTTTCATCTTAACGCCCTTCGTGAATCTTCTTTTTCTTTTACCGATATTCTCAGAAAAGTCGGGCCTCTTCCCCCCTCCGAACAGTATTAAGGGAGGACCGGGCTGTATCTCAATTAAGGCCACAGCCGCTTCCTTCCCACTCCTAACCCTCTCCTATCCCACCATCGCCATAAGACTTATCTGTGTAGGTGCGACGTAAAGCAAATTGGAAAGAAGAAAAGAGAAACTGGTCGCCTATTTGTAATTCCTGTTAGTAAGATGATGTCAAATTTCATTTCGGAAAGTCAAATGATCCTAAGTACACCAAATTTTAACTCAAACTGATAACGGTTAAGTTATTTGCATATAATGGATCGTTTTCGAGAAACATCTGATTGATGATAACGTTATTGGATTTTACGTCCTACTAACTATTTTGGACTGTTTTTGGAGACGGCGATGTGCCTGAATTTTGTCCTGCAGGAGTTCTTTTACGTGACAGTAAATCTGCCGACACAAGGCTGACGTATTTGAGCACCTTCAAATTCCACCGGACTGAGCCAGAACCGAACCTGCGAAGTTAGGGTCAGAAGAGTAGCGCATCAACTGTCTGATCCCCTCAGGCTGGCAATATATGAAGAAGTATGGAGTCGACAAGTATAGGATCCAGAGCATCGAAAGTGGGAAACTCACTCAGGGCCTATGAAACTATCAGGAATTAAATAACCCGTTCTCCAGAATATGGCGACATGAGGCCTCTTTGACGAAATAGTCTCTCAGTTATATCCATCAATAAATACTTCACATCACAGCCTGCACGATTACTAGACAACATCGCGTCACATACTTTTTGTCGCTAATTTCTGACTTTTAATTTTCGCAAGTTGCTTTACGTCGCACAAAGACAGACAGGTCTTACGACGACGACGGTGTATGAGTGGGAAGGAAGCGGCCGTGGCCTTAATTAAGGTATATCCCCAGCATTTGTTTGGTATGAAAACGGGAAACCACGGAAAACCATCTTCAAGATGGCCGATATTCGGGCTCGAACTTATTATATCCCGAATGCAAGCTCATAGGTGCACGCTTCTAACCGCACGGCCAACTCGTCGGTAACTTCACACGACCCCAGCCTAAGATGAATTCATGTCAAAAACAAAGAGAAACAAAAATTATTTGGGTCACAGGGCCCCTTTTGGCCAGCTACATGTTGCATTCTGGACTGTGGACATTAGCAAGAACCTTGCTGTCCAAAGTGTAAAAGGAATGCTGTGCATTACGAGTTATTCAAATAAATTTAAATACTGCCCGGTTGAGTGGCTCAGACGGTTGGGGCGCTGGCCTTCTGACCCCAACTTGGCAGTTCAATCCTGGCTCTGGCCGGTGGTGTTAGAAGGTGCTCACATACATCAGCCTCGTGTCGGTAGATTTACTGGCACGTAAAAGAACTCCTACGGGAGAAAATTTCGGTACCTCGGCGTCTCCGAAAACCCGTAAAGGAATAGTTAGTGGGACGTAAAGCAAATAAAATTATTATTATTCATTTTAAATCCTAATGCAATGTACAAGTGGAGCCTGGAATCCCCGTTATCAATGACCGCCGCAAGTGCGATCTGTATTTGCTAAGCAGTTCAAATCGACTCGGAGCAGACACGGCGTCCTCAGTCGCCCGTCCGTTCTCTCGCCACAGTAGTGTACCTGTCTCTTTACAGACGGCTTCTTTCAACCACCGTTCTTAAGCCAGTCCAGCTCGTCACATAATCCTAGCTCCTCAACACGATCGACAGGCCAGTCAGGTTGATACAACCTGTGACAATAAAGTTCAGTGAATGAATTCAGAACGGTCGATCCGGCAACACTGGCGGCATGCAACGCTGCATCTGCGTATCAGCAGGTTTTGACCACCTGCTCCCAACGTTATTGAGTTGAACATCGTGTGTGTGCCGTGTAAGACCTGTTCGACACAGTGCGTGTTTAGTGCGTTGGTTCTGAACTGCGAACAGGAACATGAACGACGAACGACCAAAATATCAATGTACAGTTTTGTTTTAAGCTTGGCAAGACACCGAAAGAAACGCATGCTATGCTGGTACGTGTTTATGAAGATCAAGCACTGTCCTTGAAGTGTGCGTACGAGTGGTTCACCCGTTTTTGAGGAGGCCGGGAAAGTGTTTCTGACAACCCCCGTAGTGGAAGACCGGAGACCGCCGTCAGTGACGTAAACATTGAGAAGGTGAGGACATTAATTACGAACGATCGGCGATTAACTGAGCGCATGATAGCGGATGAACTGCAGATTAACCGGGAATCCGTGCGACAAATCGTTACCCAGAAGTTAGGGAAAAGGAAAATGTGTTCTCGTCTTGTGCTACATCACTGGACTGACCATCAGAAGCAGGCAAGTTTAGAGGCTTCACACAGGATTTTGTCGAAACGGCGGATACAACACCAAATTTCTTGAACTGTATCGTCATTGAGGGTGAATCCTGGTGTCTCAGGTACGACCCTGGAACGAAACGGCAAAGCATGGAATGGCGTTCTCAATCCTCCAGACTTCTTCCTATTCCCACGACTCAAACTCGCTTTGAAAGGAAAGAGATTTGACGATATTCTTGACATCCAATGAAACGTGACGTGGCTTTTGAACACCATTAAAAAGGAAGTCTTCTTGCAAAGTTTCCAGGACATGTATCGCCGATCTCAGCAGTGCATAGTTACGGGAGGGGACTATTTCGAAGGACAGTAAGGTCACTGTTGTGCATTGTTCATCTATATTGATAGTACAGGACTATTCACCGAACTTTATTGTCACAGGATTTATATTCCGCCCTAAGGTACAATATACATCATCATCATTCTCAGCTTTTGCCAATTAATTGGGGTCGACGCAGTGTAAAACAGGCTTTGTTTAACGGCAAACTTTCCTTCCTGATTTCAACCCCACGAGGAGCGACGTAATTATTATCCTGTGTTTTATGCTGTTGAGTAGGATAATATGTTGTGAGTCTATTTATTTATTTATTTATTTATTTATTTATTTATTTATTTATTTGTGGCTTGTAACGCAGGGAGTGTCCGCGGACAGTCCGACTCACCTGCTACAGGTCTGACGCCCATGGACGACTTGGGGTCTGGATGTGGGGTTGTGGTGATGATTATAATTATGTATGCAAAGGTTTAAACTCGGTGTCGGCACATTGCCTGCTCCTGTCGAATAACACCAAGATATATGCACAAGGTTTTCTCTCTCTATCCGACGTACGAATCACCATCAACAGCTTCATACGTCCTCACTTCTCAAAAACACTGTGGAGCGATTTGAAATTGAATCCAGACTTTTGCAGCCAACGTCCTGATGGTGAAATTTTATTTCCACCAGTGGGACTCGAACCGTGTAACCACTATGTCAGACCATCTGGACTTTACGTTCAAGGGATCATCACTATCGGGTGATCTTAGTCGTTGATGAACATGTATGTATTAAGATGGATACAAACACCCAGTCACTGAGGCAGTGGAATTAACCAAATCCAGTTTAAATCCTAGCCCCGGCCGGGAATCGAACTTAGGGACCTCTGCATAGAAAGCCACGACGATGATCATTGGGCTGAAGAGCTGGACAATAATTCATTGATTTTGTTTCTGAAATACATCTTTAGCTTCGTGCTCCTTTAGCTTCTCAAATAACATAAGAGAACATATGTATCCGCTGCGGGTTCTCAATATTTGCTGCACCCGCAAACGACTCTGTGTTTGCCGTCGTTTACATCGGCGTTGCATTATTAATAGATCGGCCAATGCTTGCATATGGGAGTCCACGACTGACGCGTGGGTGGGGAAAATATCAGCACATACAGACCACTAGGGACATATCTAGCCACAGGTGGCAGTCAACGTTGGCAGTGGCTAGTAGCTCCATTAACGCCCGGCCCAAAATTCAGTCGGGAAGCTGTCAGCTTGCATTTGACAGATAGTGGGTTCGAACCCTACTGTCGGCATCCGTTAAGTTGGTTTCCCATTTTCACACCAGGCAAATTAAAGCCACGACCACTACCTTCCCACTCGTATCCCTTTCCTATCCCAACGTCGCCATAAGACCTATCTGTGTCGGTGTGACGTAAAACAAACTGTTAAAAAGGACATAATTTATATTGATCGATACCTCGAAAGTTACCACGATAACTGCTGATTGACACTGTAAACAACCAGTTTGTCAAAGACGGGTATGTTGAGAGACTTGTGGAATGTACCTAGTTTTATTATTATTAATTTACCTCCCTCAATATTGACAGACTGAATGAAAAATACTACTGTACCTGTTAATTATTCCCTATGACTTGAAATCTATTGGAATTTCAATAGTCTCATTATCTTAAAAGCACAACCAATCTGAGGTCGTAAAGTGGTGGTTGGTTCTAGAAGAACAGGGATCTGATTCCCCGTCAGAATGTCTAAAAATATAAAAACGTGATTTCGACTCCCAAAGGGCACATGACCTTTAGAATACCAACTTAATTCCTGGGTCAAAAGACGGCCGGAAATTGAATGAACTACTCTATGCCACTCCTCTAAAGGCCTCCATGTTCCTGTACAGAGATGGCTTTCTCTTCTTTGCTTCGCTAGTTACCTTACGTGTAGAATTATTATGACATTGGTTATTTTGTTAGGCCTGTTTATCTATACCGATTTTGAAAGCACAGAATAAAGGCCGAAAGGATGCGTCGTGCTGACCACACGACCCCTCGTAATCTGCAGGCCTTCGGGCTGAGCAGCGGTCGCTAGGCAGCCCAAGGTCCTTTCAAGGGCTTTAAGTGCTGTGGGATTTGGTTTGGGTTTGTTTATCTATAGTATAGCTTTTAATGCCGTAAATATCCGAAGACATGTTCGGCTCGCCTGTTGCAGGTCTTTTACATGCCTATGGGCGATCTGCATGTTTTAATGTGAGGTGATTAGGATGGTGATTGTGAGGTAGAGAGAGGATAAAACCAGATCTCGGCACATTGCCTACTCCTGTCGAAAAACACCAAGGCGTTTCCTTAACTCCTAACGTCTCCATCCGATGGACGAATCACAATCAAATGTCATATGCCCTCACTCCATATTAACACTGAATCAACGATTTTGGCACGCAATGTAGTGATTAAAATTGTAAACCACAATCTCTCCTACCCTGATGGCCAACATTCTAAAGGTTAATTCTTTTTCGACCAACGGGACTCGAACCGTCTAATCACGATGACATACGATGTAAACTTGACACCTTAAATAACATGGCCACCGGGCGGGGATTTATATTACACACAGCTGCTTTTAAAAATGCTACCAATCAAATAACTGTGAATGGGGTTGCATAACTGGAGCCGTGAACGCGTACTCTGTTCATTCGAAAGAGCAAGAGTTCGATTTTCTTTCAAGAAAGCAGATCATTAGAAATGAAACTTCCACCTCTGACGAAGCTTTAGTCCCCGGGGTTCACCCAGTCTACAAGAAATGTGAGTACTGCAGGTGAATTCCTGTGGATCAAAGGTACTCAGGCGAAGAACTTAAAACTTTAACTTACCAAGAGCATGTTAGAAAACTTCACCTTCCGTTCATCAAGTGCCCTCCATAGCAGATACTATTGCTTAAGTCTTCTTAAGTTACTAAATTCTCGAAGTTCAGACAAGACTCTTGAAGGGAAAAGCATCAAGGAACATAGAGATCTTCGAAACAACCATTTCTGTACTGTACTTAACACCTCTTCGATTAGTTCTAAATGTACTGAGAACGACCTAATGTTTTGAAAGTTAATTCCGATTACCTTTAATTATTGATGCTTTCCCATTGTCAAGGAGAGAATAATTAATTTTGGACTTACTACGGTACGTATATTCTCCTAAACTTCCAGGAATAACGTAAGCTACTGATGAAGCTTTATATTAAGCAGCCTTTCCATTCCCAAGCACATAATTGAATTTTCCGATAATGAATCGTTTCATCAATTTTTCTTCAACCTGTATAGTGGATACGCAATTAGAGATATTCTTCCGGTGAATAGGATTAAAAGATTAGTCATTTGAGCATTCCTGACGGCGGCATCTTGTTAAAATTGTCTGGAGATGATTTTAGAGAATCTGTAGTGAGAGTGGGGAAATTAATCAGAAGTGGAATTTTGTATTAAAAGGCAGAAAACAAAACTGATTGTCATTGATCTAAAAATCAAGAATTTCCTAGATATAACGGAGGTCGCCCAATATAAAATTGTGTCACTTTATTCAGTCAATGATCATTACACTGGAGGAAATTATGCCTGCGTGGAAATTAAATATCCATATGAAGCAGTTTTGGAAGTATGATAACATCAACACAAACAAAATGAAAAGGACTGCTTGTCCTTAAAGTGATATTGTGTGGTGTAAATAAATAAATAAATAAATAAATAATAATAATAATAATAATAATAATAATAATAATAATAATAATAATAATTGTGACATCAATTGAATTTTAAACTGTGTGTTTTACGACTGTGCATCCATCTCTAGGAAAAACTGTGAAATTGAGAAAATCGAAGTAGCTAATCCATTTGAGAACTAGATGTCTCTGACATCAAAACCTGCAGTTCAGATGCCATTCGTACTTGTCGGGGAGAATGTTCGTACTTAGATGTTATTAATACTGTTGATCTTCCTTTGTTTATTTTAATTCCCCGAAATTGCCTAAGCTGTAATTTATTTTATCCGCCCCTTAGAGGCGTGATATTAAGCTAATTCACCAATCAGAACATTTGATATGAATTTTATTCAATTCAATCAAAATAGCTTTCACTAAAACATCTAGATGGTTCTGCCAAAACTCCTATTTAAGACTCGAGCTTCCAGGATAGTCTGTCTGATCTTCCGTTAGCTTTAGTGTGTGCCCTATGGACTAAAGCGAGAGACTGTATCCTTCGGGAGTCGTGAAGCAGTGTTTCGGCATCGTGACAGCATACAGTAAATAAACAAGGAAAGACAGTCTATTTTATTAAGTGAATTACTGCATCTGAAGCTAGGGAAAATTTCTAAGTCCCCTTTAGTAGATAATTGCTAGGTCACCGGGTCAGTTATAAAATAATGTAGGGCTTTCTCTTTGACAAGGACTGTAAGTTTCGTCTTTAGATTTTGATATTTTCAATTCCCCTGGAGAAACAGCTGAAATATAAGGAAGCACGAGTGGTTACCCTCGTTAATCTTCCTCTAAATGTGTGTATAGTGACTAAGGTTTTCAACCATCTAAATTTCCTTTCAGTTTTTCGGCTTTTACCTCCTAATACTTAGTCACCCGGTAGTATGTGATTAGTCTCTGTATCACAGGGCCGGAAACCCACTTAGGAATCTTGCTCCTTAAATTATTATGGAGTGTTTAAATTTCACTGTGTACGTTCGGACGATTAAATTTTTACCTATTTTCTCCTTCTTCGGCCGAGTAGTGTGGGTCATATGCCTCTATAAATCATATATATTTTCTAGGTCAGCATTAATATTAGTTGTGTAGGGATACTTTTATAGCAGTGTACTACTGCTTTATATTGTAATTGTTACCGTGTTTTTGCGGTAGGTAGAGGTGAAAGAAGGTGCGGGCTTGAACGGGTCTCAAACTACGGAACCAAAATTAATGTAAAATTTAACAAGGTTATATTTTCTTTTCAAAATTAAGAAATAACAAGTACGGCAGGTACAGAGTAGCAAAGCAACAAAAGGTGCAATTACAGTATTTACAGTATTTGGGCTTCGAGCCCCGAATTCACACTTCTAGGGCAATTAGCCCAACTTTACTCCAAAATAAGTTTTACCAGAGGGGCAGAAAACCCCATTCATGATCAGGAGCACTTGCTCCTAATTACACCGAAAAGCCTCCTCGAGGCATACAACACTCAATTTTCAAGAAAGAGCTACTCGCTCTCACACTATAAGCCTCTCAAAGGCCACACCAAACTCCACCTTCAAGTTGTCCTCTCAGGACATAGACACAGGGGTAAAATACCTAACCTACTGAGGTCTATTAAGTGAAAAAGGTTAATTACATGACCTCTAAAATAACAATTTGAGAGGAGGCGATCTGCACTCCTAATGTATTTGTTTCAAAACCTAATTTGGCTCTAGGCCACTGATGCAAGGGCTAATCCCATACTACAGAGGTGACTTTAGAAAAGAACAATTTACATTACATTAAGGAAGAATCGGTTGTGAGAAATAAGTTCACCTCAAAGCAATATGAGTGGGAGCTCGAGAGGGTTAAGCACTCTCTATCCCGATATGCAGTTTAAAAGATAGAATAGATACTAAGTTTCTTTACATTTTAAGGAAGGTTACATTATGGAAAAACTTCGGACCCGCCCCGAGAGTTAAACTGCTGAGCTAGCAAAGAAAGAAGTTATTAATCGGCCATTCCCTTGTTGTTGACCGCTGCCGAAGAAAGAGGCGCTTCCCGCCCCCTGCTATGTACTTTACACACTAAAAGATGGAACAGAAGTTGCGCAGAGACCCACAAATCAGCAGTTTATATACTCTCGCGGAAAGTTCGAGGCGTTTTAGGGAAGAAAACACCCGCCCACAATCACTTTATTGGGTAGGATACAGCAACATATTCAAGTTGGGGGAAGATACATCAGATTGGTCAGAAATTAATTAAAGAAATTCGGGATTGGCTAAATAAAAAACAAGGGGAAAGAGAGGGGTATACAGCCAACTTAAACAATAACAGAAATAAATTTAACAAGAAACAAACTTTTGAAATAAAAATTTCTCCAAAAAATAGTTCTTTCACATCGCACTAGGGTGCACCATTGTAGTTTTTCAGTAGTGTCCTCTAAAAGAGAAAGTTCACACTTCTTACTACAAGCAAAACAAAAATACGTCGAAAATGACACAGTTCAAAAACTCCAAAATTTCCAGGTAGTGACATCTTCTGAGAAAGTAGAAAATTAATACCGTAGATAAAGTTCAGACTTCCTCCAGCAGAGGAGTTTCAACTGGCGCACATTTTAAATTAGCGGCGTGGAGGTGTACCGCCCGGTACAGACCTCCCCCCCAAAAGTTCCTCCAGGGGTGACACATGAAATTTGTTTAAAAACAAGGTCCAAGTTTTGATGTTGAAATGGAGATTAATTGCAGAAGTATTTGTAAGATTTTCTTAATTTGGTTTGATTCAGTTTCAAAATTTTTGTTGTATCTGGTGAAGTAAAGTCTTTATGTTTGTAGAAGTTGAATTCGGAAGGAAAACTTTAGTTTTTAAAGTTGAGGAAAATTTTTCTAAGTCCACCAAATATTGCAGTAAAATACCGAAGAAAAGGTAGTAAGTTGAACTGGAATGTCCATATAGCTGGATATGTACTTCAAACGTTGATGATTTTAACGGCCAGACCAGCCGCCACTGCTTGCGTTCAAAGGAGGCCACCCGGGCCCCTCAAGTACCCTGAGATACCGCTCGCCCGCACTATGAGGGGAGCAGTGGTGTTGAAGCACGCCGCGCCCGCGGTGAACATGTACAGGCTGCGGGCAAGTAGTAGGTCGTGCGCCGCACATCAGCCTTGGCCGGGAGGAGAGCTCCGGCTCGCCGTGCACATGTCGTCCTCGCTGGGGTCAAGGGGGCCCTTCCTCTATCCCAGTCGCGGCACGGCGCCGCGCGGCTGCGGGGGCACTGAAACATTAAAACTAGGCGGCAGAATTTGTTGGACCATCATCCTTTTTGAGGGCACAGGCTTGTGGAGAGGTTGAGGGGCCAGAGGCGTGCAGATATCCATGGCATTATTTAAGCCACTGTGTAGAGTGGAGCAGGAGACGGGAGCGTGATAATGGCCGTGGCAAGGACAGGATGGCAGTTTAACGGTTCGGGGCATGTTTCACAAGAATGCTTACATATAAAACAAAATACTATAGAAGGGGCAGAAAGCGTTAAAAGTGAAACTCAAAAAAAATATAACCTTCATATTCCTTTCAAGATAATATGAGGCAAGTTAGCACAGAAATTATACAGGTTTCAACTGCGACAAGTGAACCCTAAATATCCTCTCGGTGGCTGGATTGCTTAATAACAACGTAACCGGCGTAAGGAAATCGAGAATGACACACGGCCCATGGAATCTGGGGGCAAGCTTGCCCGCGGGAACAAAATTCTTGACCATTACTTGGTCACCTACCTTCAAAGGGGTGGGTCTCCGTCCACGATCATACCTTTCCCTAACCTTTTCATGAGACACTGTAAGATTGGCTTTAGCCTTCTTCCAAAGATCTTTAATGTTGTCCGGATCTATTGTCTCAGGTAGAATGTCACTCAGGGACCAGAGGTTAGAGAGCGGCGTGTTGGCAACAAACTTGAACATCAAAGAGGCTGGAGTAAATTTATGTGATTCATGAACCGCCGAATTCAAAGCAAAAGCTAACCAATGCAGGGACGTATCCCACCTGGAATGATCTTCATGATGATAGGCAATAAGCGCGGACCTGAGATTACGGTTAACCCGTTCAGCCAGAGATGGTTGAGGGTAATAAGCAGAAGTAGTTACATGAGAGATGGACAAGTCAAAACGGAATTTACGAAAAAGATTTGATGTGAACGCCTTAGCATTATCAGACACAATATATTGGCACGGAACAAAAGAGGCAAAAATAGAATTTAAGCAAGTAATGGTGGACTGAGCGGTAGCCAGCTTAGTCGGAAATAACCAGGAAAATCTTGTGAAACCATCTACGCATACAAAGATGAACTTGTTGGCATTTCCCTTTGACTGAGGGAAGGGTCCTACATAATCAATATACAGGCGTTCCATGGGGCGCGACGCTTGATGCGAAGACAGAAGGCCTACCTTGGTGGACATGGTTGGTTTACTGAGCAAACAAGATTTACAAGCTTTTACTAGTTCACGGATTTCACCGTCCATACCCTTCCAGATGAACCTTTCACGAATCTTTTCACGAGTTTTAAAGATACCAAGATGCCCTCCTAATGGGGTCTCATGATAATACTTGAAGATCATAGGTACAAGAACAGCTGGAACGACAACTTTCATCATCTTATCATGCCTCGATGGGCAACATAAAACACCATTCCTCAGAACATAAGGGACAACATGTTCCCCAGAAGAAAGGGTTTCCATTATCGGAGCCAGCCTCGGATCTTCACGTTGGTATTTCTCGATATCCCTAAAGAGCATGGGAGCATCTGTTAAGATGGCATTAACATCAGATAGCATGGACTCGGGAGGAGATGAACTATCGACCGGTTCATGGTTCTCAACGTCGTTGGAAAACATACGGCTGAGTCCATCAGCAACAACATTTTCGGTACCTCTGATATGCCGGACATCGAATTGGAAGGCAGAAATACGGATGGCCCAACGGGCTATACGACCAGTACGACGCGGCCTACCTAAGACCCAGCTTAAGGCTTGATTATCTGTCTCCAGGTCGAATTTGACATGTTCCAGATAGAGACGGAACTTCTCTAAGGCAAATAAGACTGCCAACCCTTCGAGCTCATAGATAGAATACTTGGCTTCTTGAGCCCACAAGGTCCTAGATGCATAGGCGATGGGTCGCCTCCCTAGTTCAGTCTCTTGAAGAAGGACTGCAGCTACTGCTGACGACGACGCGTCGGTTTGGACGATGAATTTCTTCGAGAAATCAGGCATAGCAAGTACAGGGGCATTACAGAGAGCTAATTTAAGATCTTCAAAAGCGGCTTGTTGAGAAGGTCCCCACTCGAATTTGATGCCTTTCCTACGAAGAAGGTTCAAGGGCGCCGCTCTATTAGCGAAGTTAGGAATAAACTTCCTGAAGAAATTGACCATACCAATGAATCTGGCGATACCATTAACGTCCTTGGGAGGTTTAAAACCACGGATGGCCTGTGTTCTGGAATGATCGACGGCAACACCATCAGGTGACACAATATGCCCTAGGAATGACATAGAGGGCTTAGCAAAGGCCACCTTGGACAACTTGACAGTTAACCCAGCCTTACGAAGGCGATTGAGAACTTCTTGCAGATGATCTAGATGTTCTTCAAAGTTCTCCGAAAATACGACGACATCATCCAAGTAGTGATACAAGTACTCAAATTTGATGTCGGAGAAGACCCTATCTAGCAGCCTAGTGAGTACAGCTGCTCCCGTGGGGAGCCCGAAAGGCACGCGGTTGTATTCGTATAAGTTCCAGTCCGTGGCAAACGCTGTAAGATGTTTAGACTCTTCGGCAAGGGGAATTTGATTATAGGCCTGATTCAAGTCCAAGATAGTAAAGAACTTGGCCTTACGAAACCATGAAAAACAAGAATGAAGGTCAGGAAGGGGCACGGATTGCAACACCACCTTCCGATTGAGAGCCCTATAATCAATGACAGGCCTAAAGCCTCCTTTGGGTTTCGGGACTAGAAAAATAGGCGAAGAATACGCCGACTTAGAGGGCCTAATAATACCATCCTTCAACATTTGATCGATGATTTCTTTCAATGCCTTCATTTTAGGTGGAGATAGCCTATATGGTGGAAAACGGACAGGAATCGAATCCGTGACCTCAATTTTGTATTCAATAAGGTCAGTAACACCAAGAGTATCAGAGAACACCTCTGGAAATGACTGACATAATTTACGAATACTATCAGCCTGCTCCTCAGGTAGATGTCTAAGGTCTAACAACATCTCATTCTGGGTAGGCGAAATAGATGAACATGATACAGAATTACACTTTAACAAGGGAATTTTACAATTGGACGCAAATTTGAATGTGCACGATCTACTCTGGAGATCGAGCACAAGACCAGTGTAAGAAATGAAGTCGGCTCCCAATATAATGGGGCAAGACAGGTGCTTAGCCACAAACAATTTGATTTTCCATGTAAATTTATGTTTGACCGAGATGAAAATGTTGTATTATTTCCGATCAAAACTTTACCTTTGGAGGTCGCGTATGATAACCACACATAAACAATGAATTACACTTTCGGAGGACCACTTAAATGTTATTAAGGCAATACAGTATATAAAACATTTAGAGCACACAAGTCACTTATATATTCAGATGTACGTGAACTACAAAACGCACTAGTACTGTACGTACTTCTTATACATATACAATTATATTTACACATGCGGTACGTACTGACACAAATTAACGCTAGAAATATGCTTTACACTTGTGTTCCTAATTGTATTGTGCCAATGGTTTGGCTGCACCTGAAACGTTAGCACTGTTGTGCTAGTATTTTGTGAGACTGTTGTCTCCACATCTTACTAGCGGCCTGTCTGACGCGCTTCTTCCTTTTCTCGCCAGTCACTGGCGCCAGAAAACAGTCCCGGAAGCCAAGTGCTGCCCTCTATTCACAATTTCAAGAAATATAAATAAATACTACAATAATGTAAGTTAAACACAAATATGTTATAAAATTAATTAAATATATTGTTAATGCGATATATGCAGTAACATACCGGCCCACTTAAAATGTGCTCACATTTTACAAATTAAATGCAATAACAATGAAATTAAATACCCTGAAAATAAAACAAGTAATGCATTGAGTTCTGTCTCAAAAAAGAAAAAAACTGTCAAGTCAAAGATAAATACATATGCACAAATACACAAGAAAATATGGACGACGCACTACACTGAGGTCACTAGTCAATTGGGAGTGGGCATAATTTGCACACAGGTCTCCTATAAACTCCTGTGGGTGTACGGACATCAACGACTCTCACCAACCCGTCCTTGCCTGGAAATGTTTGCTCAATGATGCCTAGTCTCCAGTCCAATGGTGGAGTGTTGTCCTCCTTAATTAGGACAACAGTTCCTGTAGATACACTGGGCTGTGCTGACCTCCATCTCATGCGTTGCTGCAAGCTGCCCAGATAGTCTGATGACCACCTGTTCCAAAAATGTCCCTTCATTTTTTGAAGATGATTCCACCTGGAAAGCCTTGAAGCATTAGATAAGGTTAGGTCTGGTTCAGGTATGGCCATCATGGGTTCTCCTATCAGGAAATGTCCGGGTGAAAGATAAGAGGTGTCATTTGGGTCATTGTTCAGGAGAGTGATTGGACGTGAATTTAAAATGGATTCAATCTGACAGAGAAGAGTAGTCAATTCTTCGAATGTCAAGTGAGCGTGCTTGGTGATTCTAGTAAGGTGAAATTTCATAGATTTCACCCCAGCTTCCCAAAGGCCTCCGAAATTTGGTGCTCGTGGAGGAATGAATTTCCAGGTAAATCCTTCTTGGATTCCAACATTATCAATTTCACGTTGGTGTTGCTCTGATTGGAATAATTTGTAAAGTTCTCGAAGTTGATTTCTGGCTCCGATGAATGATGAACCATTGTCACTGTGAAGTTGAAGTACCTTTCCTCTCCGGGCTATCATTCTCCTTAAGGCAGCAATGAAGGCTTCGGTGGTTAAATTGCTTACAAGTTCCAAGTGAATGGCCTTGGTGGCTAAGCAGACAAAAAGTGCAACGTAGCATTTTACTCTCGTGTTACTACGTGGAGAACCTTGTTTAATGAAGAAGGGTCCCGCAAAGTCTACACCGCTATATAGGAAAGGACGAGTGGGTTTAACTCTTTCAGCAGGCAGCTGGCCCATCAATTGCGATGAGCTCTCGGCCTTGAACCTGTAACATGTCACACATTTGCGAATGACACCTTTGACAGTTGTCCTGGCGTGAGGAATCCAATACTTCATTCTAAGTGATGCAACTAGTAGCTGTGTGCTAGCATGTAGTAATCTTAAGTGTTCGTCACGAATAATTAACTTCGTGACATGGTGATGCGGTGGTAGTATAATCTGATGTTTCTGGTCATATGCTGCGTCTGCATTACGTAATCGCCCGCCCACTCTGAGACACTCATCTTTATCAAGAAATGGAGCGAGAGATTTTAACTGACTTCTCTTGTCAACTTCTTTTTTCAGTTGAAGATATTGAATTTCCTTCTGAAATTCCTGGTGTTGAATATATCGTACACAGCAAAGTAGTGCATTGTTGCATTCTTCCGTGCTTAGATTTCCTGTAATCTTCGCATGTGAGTGCTGTAAATTGTAGATGAATCTTTTGCAGTACGCAAAGACACGTTTCATTCTTGATAACGAGGAAAACCGTGTAGTGATGTCTTCATTATCGCAGCTGTTGATTGCACATGTAGTGGGTTTGGCTTCAAGTGCTTCTGAGGTACATTCTGCAGTACTGATTGGCCATAATTCTTCAGGCTGGCACAACCAGGACGGTCCATGCCACCAGAGGTCATGTGATTTTAATGCTTGAGGCTCGCTTCCTCGTGACAATATGTCAGCTGGATTCTCTTGTGTAGATACATGATGCCATGTGCAGTTTTCTGCCGTGTCCTGGATTTCAGAGACCCGGTTGGCGACGAATGTTTTCCACCTCGTCGACGGTGACGCAATCCATTGTAAGACAATTGTAGAGTCTGTCCACGCATGAATAGAACTTATATCCAGGTTGAGACTCGTGAACGTTCGCTTAAGTAATCTTGCTAACAGGAGAGCGCCGCACAATTCTAAGCGTGGAATTGACAATTGTTTAAGTGGGGCGACTCTTGATTTAGAACACATCAAATTGCATGAAATAAGCCCTTCTTCATCTGTGGTACGAATGTACACGCAAGCCCCGTAAGCACGTTCAGAGGCGTCGCAGAAACCATGTAATTCACAATTTACAACTTTAGTCTTACTTAAAATGTACCTGTCAATTTTGATATCGTTAAGTTCTGGTAATTGCGAGTAAATAGCATTCCAAGTGTTAAGAAGCTGACTCGGCAGGTCTTGATCCCATTTTAATTGAAAGGTCCAGAGTTGTTGCATGAAGACCTTGCATGAGAGAATAACTGGACTCAATAAGCCCAGAGGGTCAAAAATTGCAGCAATAGTTGAGAGTACACTTCTCTTGGTTGCATGGGAAACCCTTTTAACAGTTATGTCGAATTGAAACTGGTCCGTAGAAGGGTGCCAGAGTATTCCCAATGTTCTTACTGTGTCTGCATTGTCGAGTTGAAGTGGTGATTTGGTTTCTCTATTTTCTTCTGGTATTTTTGACATGACCTTACTGCTGTTAGAACACCATTTCTTAAGTTCAAATCTCCCTCTTAACAGTAATGTCTCTAATTCTTGCTGTAAACGAATGGCTTCTGATTCAGTACTGGCTCCGGTTAGGAGGTCATCAACATAAAAATCCTTTTTAAGGACAGCTGCTGCTTGTGGAAATTCCTTTGACTCGTCATCGGCTAACTGTTTCAAACACCTTACAGCGAGAAAGGGAGCACTTGCCGTACCGTAAGTAACTGTCGTGAGTTCATAACACTGGAGAGGTTCGGTGCTAGTGTTTCTCCATAGTATTCGTTGTAGTTTCATGTCCTTGTTGTCAACTTGTATTTGTCGATACATTTTTGTAATATCTGCGACAAGAGCAATCTTGTGTGATCTGAAACGTAGTACAATAGAATGCAGGTCGTCTTGTATGGTAGGACCTACGAGTAACTTGTCATTCAAAGATACGCCACTGTCAGTCTTAGCAGACGCATCAAAGACAACACGAGTTTTAGTGCTGGTACTTGTTGGTTTGAATACGGCATGATGTGGCATGAAGTATCCTCCATCTTCAGTGCACGTGGGTACCGGTTTCATGTGGCCAAGTTTCAGATATTCATTCATGAATGCTGAATATTCTTCTCTTAATTTGGGATCACGATTAAGTTTCTTCTCAATACTGTAGAATCTCACTACTGCCTGAGGGTATGAATTCCCTAACTGCGATGAAGTCTGTTTAAGTGGCAGTCGAACTCGGAACCTTCCTGTAGCATCTCGCGTTGTGTTCTTAGTGAAGTGTTCTTCGCAATCTCTTTCTTCTTTGGTGATTGGTGGCATATTCAGTTCTTCTATTTCCCAGAATCTTTTAAGGTGTGTGTCTAATTGGTCTACCTGGATGAATAGTGATGTTGCATGTTCCCCTTGGTGTTGTATGGGTGCCTGGCCAGCTACTACCCAACCCAGTTTCGTATTCTGCAATGTTGGATACCCATCACGAGTTTTCTTGCCCTCCAATATAACCTTAAAGAATATGTCTGCACAGAGTAGCAAATCGATCTTGCTTGGAATGTGGAAATTTCTGTCGGCATATTTTATATTGGTGGGTAGATTCCATCTTGAAATGTCGATTTTTCTACTTGGCAAATTGTTTGTAATCTTTGGTAGCACTAAGCATGTGGCATCTACATTGAAAGGGCTGACCGCAGATTGCAAATGAACTGTAATGCAGTGTGAGGTTTGAACTCCTGCACCGTTAATTCCAGTTACTGGTGTAACATGTTTTTGTTTTCTTAGACGTAATAATTGAGCTAGTTCTTCGCTCACGAAATTTGTCTGAGAACCTGAATCCAAAAGACATCTAGCCTCATGCATATTACCGTGAATGTCTTTAACCTTGACTATCGCTGTTGATATCAAGACTGTAGACAGATCGGATTCCTTGACAGCGCAGTGAGTAACATCCGTTGAACGGGTTGTGTGATTAGCTACTGCTTGGCGTGAACTGTGTTCTCTCTCTGTTTCCCGTGAGCTAAGCATTGGCCTGCTGCGGTCACGTCTGGTGTCATCATGCAATAGTGAATTGTGATACTTTCCGCACATCTTGCACGAGCCTGATTGGCACTGATTGACATTATGATTACTGCCCAAGCAGTTAAAGCATAATTTGTAATCTCTCACAACATTATGTCTCTCATGGACATTGAGCCTTTTGAAGGACTCGCACTTAAATAGGTAATGTGAGCCCTTGCAGAGTACACATTGGTAATTAACACTAGCATGCACATTGCTTACTTGATGTTTGGGTGTAGATCTAATCGACTGTTTAATCTGTTGAACTTGAGTACCTGGCTTGATTGCCTCAAGTGCTAAACATCTCTTTTCTAAAAATGTCCACAACACCTCCAGAGATTCTAACTCAGAACCTGAAGTGTGTATTTCCCATGCCTTCCTAGTCGCTGGGTCTAGTTTGTTGATTAACAATTGTGACAATAATAAATCTTCAATTGAAACATCTAAGTCAAGGGCTTGTAATGCTTTTACATTGGCCTGGCTTGTGTTTATAGCCTCTCTGAGAGAATTGGCATTCTCTTTCTGGATTGAGTCTTGCTCTAATATCCGTTTAATGTGGATTGACGAAATTAATTTGTTGTTTTGAAACCTGTCTATTAACCTTTGCCAAACTATGCTGTAGTTTTCAGCAGATAGAGGGAGACTTTGTGCAATTGAAAGAGGTTCGTTTCTTAGACTGCTAATTAGGTAGTGAAATTTCTGTATATCATGCGAATCTTGATTGTTATGGATCATAGATACAAAGGAATCGTGAAATCCTCTCCAGTCTTCGTACTCGCCTCCAAATGGTTTCAGTGTAATAGTAGGTAATTTGATGTGCGCCCCATTGTAATTATTGCTTACTGAGATATTCCCTTGACTGGAGTGTCTGGAAAGACCTGTTATTTCATGCTGGGTGATTATTCTGTCTATGTCGACCTTTATCTGATGATATGTGTCTTCAAATATTTCTCTATCTGCTTCGTATGTTTCTCCCTCCTCACTGATTTCTAGCTGGGATTGAATGTCCTCATACCTTTGTTTCAATTCCTCTAAACTTTCCCTACGAGAGATAATAGCCACAATTCCCTGCTCACTGTTAAACCCATCTACGAAGTTTTTAATACGTGTTACGCTGCCCTTTATTACACCTCGTTTGCGTATTAGAATTTTAACACTCTCCTCTGCCATAATGAAAGGATAGGAATAAGGATCTGACCTTGTAAGGTGTGGGAAGTAGTTGTTGTCATCAAGGAGCCATCTTGATATGGCTCAGGGTTGCTACTGCCAACAGTCCACAGGTTGTATTCCACAGCGCGGAAGATTTGACCGGCGCGGTTGGTAGCTCTGATTTAGCGGCGTGAGTTCGCGCGTAAATCAGCCATGTGGCGAATTGCGTCATAAATTGCACCACGATACATCACAATATATTATCGGCATAATCCAGTCACTGTAAATGCACTATGTTTGTTGTCACATAAAATGAAAGCTCGAAGGATCCGGCCCGGAGGACCAAAATGTTTGACCGAGATGAAAATGTTGTATTATTTCCGATCAAAACTTTACCTCTGGAGGTCGCGTATGATAACCACACATAAACAATGAATTACACTTTCGGAGGACCACTTAAATGTTATTAAGGCAATACAGTATATAAAACATTTAGAGCACACAAGTCACTTATATATTCAGATGTACGTGAACTACAAAACGCACTAGTACTGTACGTACTTCTTATACATATACAATTATATTTACACATGCGGTACGTACTGACACAAATTAACACTAGAAATATGCTTTACACTTGTGTTCCTAATTGTATTGTGCCAATGGTTTGGCTGCACCTGAAACGTTAGCACTGTTGTGCTAGTATTTTGTGAGACTGTTGTCTCCACATCTTACTAGCGGCCTGTCTGACGCGCTTCTTCCTTTTCTCGCCAGTCACTGGCGCCAGAAAACAGTCCCGGAAGCCAAGTGCTGCCCTCTATTCACAATTTCAAGAAATATAAATAAATACTACAACAATGTAAGTTAAACACAAATATGTTATAAAATTAAATAAATATATTGTTAATGCGATATATGCAGTAACAATTTAAAAATACGAATTTTGACATTTACAGAACCTAGGATTTCCAATGGAGATGAATTAGCCGAAACATATTGAACAGGAGAAGAGACATAGTCAGGTAGTTTACAAACAGATTGCAATTTTGAATACCATTGGTCCGAAATAATTGAACAAACACTGCCTGAATCTAATAGAGCTGTTATAGGCTCGTTATTTAACTCAATCTTAAGGAAAGGAACAGGTGCGGGGGTATCCGCCGCAATCCGAATACATTCTTTGGGGCATTAAAAAGATAGATTTTCAGATTGAACATTCCCTGAAGTTACGACCTGTTTACCAGGGGCTGAGCCTCGGGAAGAGGGATTAGTCGACTCAGCCGAAGCCACTAGTCATTTTTTATTATTGGCATTGGTGGAGTTTGCACCAGAAGTTGAGCAGGAGGGGGTGCTATTTGAATTTGGGCAATTTTTGGCGATATGTGAGAAAGCCCCACATTTAAAAAAGCCTTGTGATGAACCGGCCCCATTCCTTGTCCCACTCGGCTTGATCAGTGGACACTTATTACGCAGATGGTCGGGCGACCCGCAAGCATAACATTTACGGGGTGTGACTGGTCGGCGAGGTGGAGGCCGGAGATTACTAAAAGAGGGAGGGGGTTCTTTCGCGACACGCAAGGAGTCGGCGTATCTAACTCCTTCCGCTGAGACGGCCAATGCTTCAAGTTCAGAGAAGGTTTGCGGGCACGCCGCAAAACACAAATATGACCTATAGGATGGTGAAATTCCTTCCACAATAGCTTGTACAATCTGATCCTCAGGGAAGTGAAGAGCAAACACCCTAGTATAGAACTTAATATCTTGGATGAAATCTGCCAAGTTTTCATCCAAGCGCTGTACCCGATAATAGTACTTCTGAATAAGGGAGGACCTTGCCCTGGCCGGGATAAAGTTAGCTAGCAAGTGGGCGTGGAAGTCTTCAATCGATGATTGCTCGGCAATGGCTCTAACTATTTTGTCTGAGAGAATACCTATTGCATAGGGATAGATAATTTGCAGAATTTGACATGGAGAAAGAGAAAACACAAGAGCATGATCCTGAAATTCAACTAAAAATCTTAAAAATGAAATTACGTCACTGGTGGTATTAACGGAAAACTTAGAGATACCTCTGAGCAACATTGCTAATGGATGAGGCAAGCTGCTAAACCCGGGTGACATAGTAGGTAAAGGTTTCAATGGCAAGGAAGTTAATTCAGAACGTATATTACTCAACGATGCACGGCGTTCAGACTCGTTGTCCAATGGGGCAGAGATAGTTTGAGCGGCAACGGTTATCCTATTGGCTTCTCCCTTAGGAGGCTCTTCCTCGCTACCTACATTCATCGTGGTGGGTTGATCAATTTTGGGAGGAACTTCCCCAGTTAACAATTGAGTGACCTTGCTAGATAATTCAGAAATACTTTCAAGCAACGTACTAGCTTCCTTCCTCTGCACGTCATTCAACTTCAGAGACAACAGATCGTTAACTCTATTTGAAAAATGATATAGCCTGGCTTGCACACGCTTAATTTGATTAGGAGAAGGATCATTTTCGTCAAAAAAACTAACTACCGATGCTAGCCCAGTAGTATTCTCGGTGATCGTGGAAAGAGAGTCGTCAATTTCTTTCTCTCCCAAATTGGGGATGGAAATGGGCAAATCAAGGGACTCTCTAATCTTGTTGGTGTCTATCGCAACCGTGCCTCCAGATTGCACATTTCTGATAGTTAACTCATAGATCAACTCCTCTTTGCGCAAATAGTTAAGATGGAGAACATCGCGAGGGCCGGGCATGATGACAGAACAATTTTGAAAAACTCAAAAAATTCCAGCAACTGAGAAAATGGTTAGAGTTCGGAACAAAACAATGTTTAGCCGTCAAAAGGGGCTAAATTGAGACCCATTCAACCACGCTCTGCTACCACTTGTTACCGTGTTTTTGCGGTAGGTAGAGGTGAAAGAAGGTGCGGGCATGAACGGGTCTCAAACTACGGAATCAAAATTAATGTAAAATTTAACAAGGTTATATTTTCTTTTCAAAATTAAGAAATAACAAGTACGGCAGGAACAGAGTAGCAAAGCAACAAAATGTGCAATTACAGTATTTACAGTATTTGGGCTTCGAGCCCCGAATTCACACTTCTAGGGCAATTAGCCCAACTTTACTCCAAAATAAGTTTTACCAGAGGGGCAGAAAACCCCATTCATGATCAGGAGCACTTGCTCCTAAGTACACCGAAAAGCCTCCTCGAGGCATACAACACTCAATTTTCAAGAAAGAGCTACTCGCTCTCACACTATAAGCCTCTCAAAGGCCACACCAAACTCCACCTTCAAGTTGTCCTCTCAGGACATAGACACAGGGGTAAAATACCCAACCTACTGAGGTCTATTAAGTGAAAAAGGTTAATTACATGACCTCCAAAATAACAATTTGAGAGGAGGCGATCTGCACTCCTAATGTATTTGTTTCAAAACCTAATTTGGCTCTAGGCCACTGATGCAAGGGCTAATCCCATACTACAGAGGTGACTTTAGAAAAGAACAATTTACATTACATTAAGGAAGAATCGGTTGTGAGAAATAAGTTCACCTCAAAGCAATATGAGTGGGAGCTCGAGAGGGTTAAGCACTCTCTATCCCGATATGAAGTTTAAAAGATAGAATTGATACTAAGTTTCTTTACATTTTAAGGAAGGTTACATTATGGAAAAACTTCGGACCCGCCCCGAGAGTTAAACTGCTGAGCTAGCAAAGAAAGAAGTTATTAATCGGCCATTACCTTGTTGTTGACCGCTGCCGAAGAAAGAGGCGCTTCCCGCCCCCTGCTATGTACTTTACACACTAAAAGATGGAACAGAAGTGGCGCAGAGACCCAAAAATCAGCAGTTTATATACTCTCGCGGAAAGTTCGAGGCGTTTTAGGGAAGAAAACACCCGCCCACAATCACTTTATTGGGTAGGATACAGCAACATATTCAAGTTGGGGGAAGATACATCAGATTGGTCAGAAATTAATTAAAGAAATTCGGGATTGGCTAAATACAAAACAAGGGGAAGGAGAGGGGTATACAGCCAACTTAAACAATAACAGAAAGAAATTTAACAAGAAACAAACTTTTGAAATAAAAATTTCTCCAAAAAATAGTTCTTTCACATCGCACTAGGGTGCACCATTGTAGTTTTTCAGTAGTGTCCTCTAGAAGAGAAAGTTCACACTTCTTACTACAAGCAAAACAAAAATACGTCGAAAATGACACAGTTCAAAAACTCCAAAATTTCCAGGTAGTGACATCTTCTGAGAAAGTAGAAAATTAATACCGTAGATAAAGTTCAGACTTCCTCCAGCAGAGGAGTTTCAACTGGCGCACATTTTAAATTAGCGGCGTGGAGGTGTACCGCCCGGTACAGTAATAATGACCGACGCGGTCATAAGTGTAAATGAATAGCCCACTAGGGGAAAAGTTTACACTGATATAAATCGAACTATGGGGGGTTAGATACCCTATGTATTTTAAATATTAGGGAATGTAAGGCTTCTGTTTGTCTGGGTAAATTCCAGAAAGGGTTAAATGCCCCTTGTTAGTTTCTGTAGACCTGCGGGTCAAGGATTTTAACTGTACTTGGTTATAGAGTTATAAATATTTTGAGCTCCTCACGTTGTAAAATTACTGAACAAAGGTATACAAATCCTAGAGCGAATATGAATAGGTGAAGATACCTTCCCAACTGTAGTTATTGTTAATTTTGTTCAAGGTAGTGAAATAAAAGAAATAAACTTCAAATGTGATTTTGTTAGCTATACTTAAATTCTGGTTCATCCTTGCCCAGAAATTCACCCCTCACGTTTCCTTCCCCTCTCTGCTCCACGAGAGTTAATAATAATAATAATAATAATAATAATAATAATAATAATAATAATAATAATAATAATAATAATAATAATAATGAAGTTTCACACCAGGCAAATGGTGGGGCTGTATCTTAATAAAAGACAAGGCCTTTCCCTTCCCTCTCATAGCGCTTTTCTATCCCATCGTCATCATAAGGCCTATCTGTATCCGTGCGACGTAAATCGAACAGTAAATAATAAAAATAAAAAAATAATAATAATAATAATAATAATAATAATAGTAATAATAATTGTTACCGTGTTTTTGCGGTAGGTAGAGGTGAAAGAAGGTGCGGGCGTGAACGGGTCTCAAACTAAGAAATTAAGGTTAATGTAAAATTTAACCAGGTTATATTTTCTTTTCAAAATTAAGAAATAACAAGCATGGCAGGTACAGAGTAGTAAGGCAACAAAGTATAGTTACAATATTTACCGGATTTGGGCTTCGCGCCCCGACTGCACAATTCTTGGGCAATCAGCCCAACCTTACTCCAAAATAAGTTTTAACAGAGGGGCAGAAAACCCCATTCATGCTCAGGAGCACTTGCTCCAAATTACACAGAAAAGCCTCCTCGAGGCATACAACACTCAGTTTTCAAGAAAGAGCCACTCGCTCTCAAACTTTAAGCCTCTCAAAGGCTACACCAAACTCCACCTTCAAGTTGTCCTCTCAGGACATAGACACAGGGGTAAAATACCCAACCTACTGAGGTCTATTAAGTGAGAAAAAGATTAATTACATGACCTCTAAAATAACAATTTGAGAGGAGGCGAACTTGCGCTCCTAATACACTTTGTTTAAAACCTACTTGGCACTAGGCCGTTAATACAAGGGCTAATCCCATACTAAAGAGGTGACTTAAGAAAGAAACAATTTACATTACTGTTACGGAAGAATCGGTTGAGAAAAATAAGTTCACCTCAGAACAATATGAGTGGGAGCTCGAGAGGGTTAAGCACTCTCTATCCCAATATGTAGTTTAAAAGATAGAATAAATACAGAGTGTCTTTACATTTTAGGGAAAGTTACATGGTGGAAACGCTTCGGGCCCGCCCCGAGAGTTAAACTGCTGAGCTAGCAAGAAAATAAGTTATTATACGGCCATTACCTTATTGTTGAACTGCTGCCCGAAGAAAGAGGCGCTTCCCGCCCCCTGCTATGTACTTTACACACTGAAAGATGGTACAGAAGTGGCCCAGAGACCCCAAAATCAGCAGTTTATATACTCTCGCGGAAAGTTCGAGGCGTTTCAGGGAAGAAAACATCCGCCCACAATCACTTTATTGGCTAGGGTACAGCAACATATCCCCTTTGGAGAAGATACGCCTGATTGGTTAGAAATTAATTTTAAAAATTCGGGATTGGCTAAATACAAAACAAGGGGAAAGAAAGGGGTATACAGCCAACTTAAACAATAACAGAAAGAAATTTAACAAGAAACAAACTTTTGAAATAAAAATTTCTCAAAAAAAAAAACAGTTCTTTCACTTCGCACTAGGGTGCACTATTGTTGATCTTCAGTAGTGTCCTCTAGAAGAGAAAGTTCACACTTCTTACAATAGGGAAACAAAAATGCGTCGAAAACGACCCAGTTCAGAAACTACAACATTTCCCAGTAGTGACATCTTCTGAGAAACTTGAAAATTAATACCGTAGATAAAGTTCAGACTTCCTCCAGCACAGGAGTTTCAATTGGCGCAAATTTTAAATAAGCGGCCTGGAGGTGTACCGCCCGGTACAATAATAATAATAATAATAATAATAATAATAATAATAATAATAATAATAATAATAATAATAATAATAATAATAATAATAATGAACAGATGAAAGCGTACTGGAAGGAAAGGAAAGAACAAAGAAGAAAGAATTGAAATTGGCACGTGGTCCTCTGGTGGCCCCTTCGAAAGAAGAAGAAGAAGAATAAGAATGATGATAATGATGATAGACTAATAATAATTGAAATGTATGAACTCTGGAGTGGTCTAGTGCAGTTCTTTCAAACTGACGTCCACAGGAAACCTGTGCTTCTGTGACGATGGGGCCCTGCCTATGACGAATTCTCGTGTTAAATGGCACACCCCGTCCCTCGCCCGTGATCACCAAGCCAGGAAAATGAATCACATGCAGATAAAATACTCGGCCTGGTTGAGAATTGAACCCGGGTCACACTGAACCGAAGGCCAGGACAGAGATCATTCATCCAAGGAGCAAGCCTCCGCAGAGAAGTGGATTATCATGAATCGAATCGTGCACGTTTGTTTGAAATGTGGTACTGTGGGTGATGGTGAGGAATGCTTAAGTAGCTTTTTTATGAGAAACTGATTTATATTTATTAACTTCAGATAATAAAACTCACTCGAATGTCAAGATCTCAAATTACATTCTGTGCTATTTTTGGATACACCATTCGTCAAGAATATAGCCTGCAATAGCTTACTGTAGCCGGTAAATTCCAGAAACCTCGGCCATTTGGATGTGAGCAGTGAACAGTCTAAGGTATGGCGAGTCTCCACACGCAAAAATTTCCCTTCGAGAGACCACATTAAAAGCTTTTTTTTTTTTTTTTTGCTATTGGCTTTACGTCGCACCGACACAGATATGTCTTATGGCGACGACGGGACAGGAAAGGGCTAGGACTTGGAAGGAAGCGGACGTGGGAAACCACGGAAGACCATCTTCAGAGCTGCCGACAATGGGGTTCGAACCCACTATCTCCCGAATACTGGATACTGGCCGCATTTAAGCGACTGCAGCTATCGAGCTCGGTATTAAAGACTTTGGACAGAAAGGAATGTAAGAAAGTGTCGCTATCAACATATCAAGTGAAACTAGATTTTAAATGGTGAGCGAAAGAAGAAAATGAGCACCCACATTAATGAACTGGGATTTGTAATATAGAAAGAAGTTAGCCTTTGTAAAACCTGACGGGCAGAAGACAATGAACTCAAGAAGCAAGGAAGTGGATAGAGCTTGGTTGGAGAGGGAACGAAGGTAACGAACCGCCACATTAAGGAAGTTGGATTTGTAATAAAGAATTCGTTGACAAACTGCCTTCTTGAAAGACTTCTGTCCCTCCACGTCAAGCTCATTACAAACCAGCAAACTCCTGTAATCAGCGCATATGTTCTAACTTCAATATCGGTTGATGATCTGAAAGAAGTCTTTTTACAGACGACTTGATGCAGCCGTAACAGCTATACTTCAACCTGAGAAAAATGAACATTTTTGGTGATTTCAGTGTTGAGACAGGAATTCTTGGGGCGAGAATAACTCTACCTATAATAGAAACCCGTTGTTACAAAATGATTAGAACACGGTCTGATCACGTCAAATAGACACTTTTGACAAATTAACAAGCTCATCGGGTGAGTTGCAGATAGGGATGCGCAGCTGTGAGCTTGCATCCGGAAGATTGTGTGTTCGAACCCCACTGCCGATAGCCTTGAAGATGGTTTGCCGTGGCTTCCCGTTTTCTCACCAGGCAAATGCTGGGGCTGTACCTATACTAAGACCACGACCGCTTCCTTCCCACTCCTAGGCCGTTCCTATCCTGTCGTAGCCATAAGACCTATCTGTGTTGGTGTGACTTAAAACTAAATCTAAAAGAAATGAACAAATCCAAAAGAGTCGTCCAGTTGCAAAACCCGTTATGTGCAGACAAACAATTTTTTCAGGAAGCGCAAAAAAGTGCAACAAAGATAGGAGGTTGGATTTTTGTAATTAAAAAGTAAGCGTTCATCTTCGTCATACCGCAATATATCCACAAAATTTAAATTATTGAACCCATGTTTTTTTGCAAGAAACATTTGGACATAACTAGTTTTGCAGCAGTTTTGTGGAGATAAAAGATATGCGCAGCAGTATATGGAATAGAGTGTGCAGATTTATGGTGCAAGTGTTTTAGTAGCTACGTTTGAAAGTATTACACTATGAAAATAGCATGAAGGGAAAGAATTTAGGTTAGGATATAATGTTTTTGTGTCTAATCCCCGCTCTTTGATTAATGATTACATCAAGAAATCATCACTCATTCAAAACGTTTCATAAGTTCTTTTTCACATTTTGTACAGTTATACTAACAATCCGTTGTTTTCCTCAACAAAATCTCCCACATCAATGTCATAGTCTAGCATTTCATTGTTTAAATTTTGCCACTGGTCAAAGAGTGCCTTGTAGAACGTGCGGTCATCGTTCCTTATCCACTCTTTCTCGTAATGTTTGGTTAGCAATGTGTGCAGGTCGTTGAGCTTTTCTTTCTTAAGAGGAACCTCCTCCTCCATTGGTACTGGCACAATAGCAGAAAAGGATTTCCCATGGTTCAATATGCTTTTTGCTTCCACCACAATCGAGATTATAGTTTACTTCACTTCTTATCACACAGTTGCCTGATTTTGTTCATGTACGTATGATCGTCTTACAGAGTTCTGTGACATAACGAATTTTGCAGCAGTTTCGTTATTTGTTACCTTGAAACGTATGTATTAAATGGCCTTTGCTCACGTATTACATTACTGGATTGTGCATTTTGACGAGCTGCATACAATGGCGGTGATAACTCATTTTGAGAAAAAATGGACATGACGGGTTTTGCAACTGGACGACTGAAAGTCATGTCAATACCCTAGTTATATACGCAGGTTTCTACTTGTCTCTGAAATAGTGTCAGAGATCTGAGCGATGTACTAATAACCAGAACCGAGAGAGTCGACAGTGTGAATTCTGTCGCGAAACTGTAAGGTTGCATTCGGGAAATGGAGGGGTTCAACACCGCACCGAGGGCAGCCCTGAAGATGGTTTGCCATGGTTTTCCAGTTTATACGTCATAAAAATTCAGGGGTTGTACCTTAATTAAATCCATGGCTACTATCTTACAATTGATCGCCACTTCCCATCCTTGCGTCGCCGAAGACCTTCTATGGTGAAAGTCAACTCAAGAGCTGAGGAAAAGTATCCCTCCGCGTGTGAGCTCTATCCCTGTTTCCCCTTCCCGTCTCGGTTCCCCGTCTCTACCACAACCGCCATATTATTAATGTCAAACATCTATCTGACAAACACTTCATTCTCAAATAGTGTAGCATCAAATGAAATTACTTCCTTTCACATCGTTGTACTTGGATTACGTACCGCACCTATTTATTCCTTTATTGATCGCGTACAACCTACAGATAACTCACGAATACCGAGACAAGGGAAGCTAGGTTTAATTTTATTCCATAATGAATTTGTGTGAGGGTCCGACGCATTAGCTGAATGGTCAGCGTTGAGGCCTCCCATTTAGAGGATCCCGGGTTCGATTCCCGGCGGGGTCGGGGATTTTAATCGCCTCTGATTAATTCTTCTGGCGCGGGGTCTTGGTGTTTGTATTTGTTCCAACACTTTACTATTCATAGTCATAGAACACACGACACTACCAACCACCACAGAAACACGCAATAGTGATTACATCCCTCCATCTAGAGTTGGCGTCAGGAAGGGCATCCGAACGTAAAACAGGGCCAAATTCGCACCCGCAGCCCCACAGGTGTGGGAAAAGCGGTAGAAAAAGAAGAAGTAGAAGCATATTGCAATTCGTGTGAGGCGCATGGATACTTATGATGATGATGCTTGTTGTTTTAAGGGGCCTAACATCGAAGGGCATCGGCCCCCATGGATACTTATAACGGAACGTATGACAACATAAGTAAGCTGATAACCCACCTGTGAGTGGAAATGCAAAATAGCATTTCCAGGAATGTTGTAAATATTGTCTCGTCATTCGGAAGGTTGAAATGAACTCATGACATCAGGACAACATTTCTGCAGGTAGAAGACAGTTACGAATATAAAGTAGGGTACAAATTATTATTATTATTATTATTATTATTATTATTATTATTTCGAGTACGCTAACGATCCGATACCTATACCGTGTTAGGGCGCTTCCTGCTTTACTTTCGGCGAGTGCATAGTTCGAAGTGAGCTGATACATGGATCTACTGACGAGTAGCCTAACGAACAAACATTTCTGTCATATAAATCTGGCATGTAGCTTAGTTGAGTTACGTTCTGTTTCGCTTTTATTATCGCCTTGATTGCTGTTTACCGGGCGAGTTGGCCGTGCGTGTAGAAGCGCGCGGCTGTGAGCTTGCATCCGGGAGATAGTAGGTTCGAATCCCACTATCGGCAGCCCTGAAAATGGTTTTCCGTGGTTTCCCATTTTCCCACCAGGCAAATGCTGGGGCTGTACCTTAATTAAGGCCGCGGCCGCTTCCTTCCAACTCCTACGCCTTTCCTATCCCATCGTCGCCATAAGACCTATTTGTGTCTGTGCGACGTAAAGCCCCTAGCAAAAAAAAAAATGCTGTTTACAGAATTCAGACATTCTTATAACTGAAACTAAATTTTCAACGACTTTAGGAAACACTCATGACATGTATAAACAACCACAGGGCAGCACTTACGACATTCTATGTATGTATGTTGGAAATTCAGCCCGAAGGCTGGTTTGATCCTCTACAGCTCCACCAACAGCTGTCATAGATAGCCTAAGTGTCACTGAAGAGGCAGAGGCATACTAGGAAAATTAAGAGTGAGGTAGTTTCCCGTTGCTCTCCACACTGAGCCAGAAGTTGCCATTACATATCAGTCTGCCAAGACCACTGAAATGCATGCACCAACCGACCCTATGAGCGATATTTTCACCCATTCATAGCAGGGACTTGCTGCATAAGGAACGGTATTACTTTCCTTTTTAGTTATTTTACGTCGCACCGACACAGACAGGTCTTATGGCGACGATGGGACAAGGAAGGGCTAGGCGTGGGAAGGAAGCGGCCGTGACCTTAATTAAGGCCTGGTGTGAAAATAGGAAACCACGGAAAACCATTTTCAGGGCTGCCGACAGTGGGGTTCGAACCTACCATCTCCCGAATATTGGATACTGGCCGCAATTAAGCGACTGCAGCTATCGAACTCGGTAAACGGTATTACTAGAATCGCTCATACCTCAGTCACTTTCATATTGCCAAAGCCGAGTTTGAGACTGAGACATGTCAGTGAAAGAAACAAGTTTATTCTAGCCCATGCCAGAAGACATAATGCACTGTAAACACCACATCCCGCCAGCAAAGCCATGTACGATATAGTGCCACAAGAAAACATACGAATTCGTTTAAACTTCGCGCGAGCCGTTAAACGCTGTACGTAGAAACGCTGGTCAGCTGCGCTGTTTTTTCACCATTTCTTCCTCAGTCCACAGCAGATTCTCATCTCGTAAGCTACTGAAAACGTTCAGAACAATTTGTTGAGATTTCTTACATAATTTCCCCTCACTTTTATTAGCTTTAATGTATTTCAGTGGTGACTCAAACGTCACATATTCACCCACGTGCTGCTCACAGCTGACAGCCATTATGAATAATATTACATCGAGTATTGCTAACAGTCTTCTTGGATCCAATTTCACGTCTTAAGTATTAAGTGAACAAAACAGCAAAGAAATGAACTTGAACAAATCATAGTAAGTACACAATGGAATAAGATAAAATCGTGTTAAATAGTTATATACGAATACCACTGAGAACAATAACTATTCACAGCCATCTGCGTATGAAAGATAGGAGATGGTAACGAACCCGAATAACATACAACTTGTCAAATATTTTCCATATTTTTACAGGGGAAAAATTTGTAATTGGTCACCTCAGTTCGCCAGAACATCTAAAGAAACGCAGGGAATCTCCTACCTTCAAAAACGAACAAAAAACCTAGGAGCTCCTTACCACTGCGGAAGCCTCTTCACTGATCAGAAGTCTGGCTAACATCAAAGGGTCCGCTTAGGTCTTGAGTTGACTCTCACAAGGGAATATCGGCAATGGTTAAGTTTCCCATCGCGATGAAACTTGGAAAATACATTGAGGTACACGTAAAAACGATTTCAGCATCAATTTTGGGTGCCAATATTCATTAGGGCGTTAATTAAGAGGCCTAAAAGTTGCGACATTTCAAATTACGCGCTATCAGCGACGAATACCTGCTGGCCAAAGCTAAGCTGGCACACTGCGTATCTGGAGACACGCCTCTGCACCTCCTTCCCTCCCATCGCCAACTGGTTCGCCACCGCACGTTTCCCTTCAACTCCGCGCTAGACGGCTGCTTAGCTGTTCAACGGGACCGGCTCTATACTTTGCTTCTTTTCGTACTATAATTATTGAAATATTTTAAAGAACGT
Organism: Anabrus simplex; assembly: GCF_040414725.1. Classification (NCBI taxonomy): domain Eukaryota; kingdom Metazoa; phylum Arthropoda; class Insecta; order Orthoptera; family Tettigoniidae; genus Anabrus; species Anabrus simplex. Next base: position 48,437,261 of record NC_090270.1, read on the forward strand.
TCCGTTTCACACATAATGATAATAAATAACCGACACTAATGTACCCATATTTTATTCAAATGTTATATCTTCATTCCTGCTAATTCCGGTGAGTTGTCACATTCGTGGGTACAACTCCGAGTTAAGTACCACCGGGCATGGTCAAACGTGGGATGGGGTACCGCGTCCTACCTACGCTTAAATTATTGCTTACTTCTAAAACACCTTTAAGCTGTCAGTAGTGTCCTTTAGAGAGGACATACATATGGAATTAATTAAATTAAATCACTCACCACTAAATAAATCTCCCACCTTTAAACAACGTGAAATACCTTTTATGAAAAATACGTGCCCGGGTAGAAGATCTCAATGAATGTAATGAGATTCGGTACCTCGTGATATCATAACCTGGTTACAGGTCCATATCTTCTTTTTATGTCCCTTTCCCCTCACCCATTTTGTATACGCTATCAGTTGTGTCATAACGAAACGACATCGCGGACGACAACAACAACAATTATAAACTCCGAGTTTGAAACTACTGGTATTTTCCGTATTGCGTACTCTGGTATAAGAAATAGGCCTATAGATAGATTGTTTTTATTTGTGCTTGTACTGAACGATTTATTTATGTTTCGCACTGACAGGCGCAACACATTTTAATTGCAGCAATGGTTGTCGAATATAAATTAATTTAATGCATAGGCAACTTTGATATGAGTATGACATGAAATGTAGTAAAGTTTGACGTAATAAAAAAGCCTTGAAAAATAAAAAAAAAGTGTGCATTTGTATATACAGTAGATATACAGTAATCACAGGCAGACCTGTAGTCTTACTGTACTGGTACTTATGCGTTATAGCTGACGAAGGTCTATGTATTCAAGTACCGATATTAAAGTATCACACTACAGTCTTCTGGGTATAATGGCACTTATATACGCAAAAAGTTAAATGGCTATTGTACGAATTGGTACAACAACAAACAATTACAATGCAACTCAATAAATGACTCCGTATACATTACATCGGGCAAACTCCCCGTCAATAACAGATAGTAAACAAAAACAATCTTTGGTCTATTCGAAACATTAAAAAATAGTGAAAGGAAAACCGAAACAAAACACAATTAACAACAGGCACCATACATTTCTTTGCTAATTTCTTTACGTCGCACCGACACAGATAGGTCTTATGGCGACGATGGGATAGGAAAAGCCTGGGAGTTGGAAGGAAGCGGCCGTGGCCTTAATCAAGGTACAACCCGACCATTTGCCTGGTGTGAAAATGGGAAACCACGTAAAACCATATTCAGGGCTGCCGACAGTGGGATTCGAACGCACTATATCCAGGATGCAAGCACACAGCTGCGCGCCTCTAACCTCACGGCCAACTCGCCCAGTGCAAACGTTTTCATAAACATTTCAGAAAACGTAAACTGACTAATACAATGTGGAAATTACAAAGGAGAGATATGAGGAAGGCTGATAGAGTGCGCAATTTGTAGCAACGGTTCTCTTCGACAGCTAAGAGGACGAGCAGGCGCGGGGAAAAGGGAAACGTGTGGTGGCAAACCAGAAAGAGGGGAGAAGGTGTGTAGGGGTGGAGGTGCAGAGGCGTGTCTCCAAGCACGCAGTGTGCCGGCTTAGCATTGGCCAGCAGGAATTAATCGCTGATGGCGCGGAATTTGAAATGTCGCAACTTTTAGGCCCCGTACTTAACGTCCTAATGAATGTTGGCACCCAAAATTGATGCCGACATCATTTTTACGTGTACCTCAGTGTGTTTTCCAAGTTTCATCGCGATCGGCGACTTAACCATTGCCGATGTTCACTTGTCAGTATTTTAAGTACAATGTGTGACATAGTGACGCTAAACCACAAGCAGGCGAGCTGAGTAGCTTAGACATTCTAGTGCTGGTCTCCAAGAGTTTAAGTTCGGGGTTCGATCGCGGCTCACTTCGATGGTATTTCAAAGTGCTTCAGTATGTTAGGCTAGTGTTGGCAGATTTATCTGGAAGTGAAATAACTCATACGAGACAAAATCCGACTTCTCCGAAAGCCGTAAAATAATATTCTCCTCGTAAATCCAATAAAACTCTTCTTCTGCTGCTTCTTCCTATTATTATTATTATTATTATTGTTACCGTGTTTTGGTGGTAGGTAGAGGTGTAAGAAGGTGCGGGCGTGAATGGGTCTCAAACTACGGAATCAAAGTTAATGTAAAAGTTAACAAGGTTATATTTCCTTTTCAATATTAAGTAATAACAAAGAACAGGTACTTAGTAGCCGAAACACAATTTGAAATGTACAATTACAGGGATTACAGAGTTTGGGCTTCGAGCCCTGAGTTCACAATTTTGAGCAACTAGCCCAACTTTCCGATATACAAATTTTAACAAAGGGGCAGAAGACCCCAATCAAACCCTGGAGCCCTTGCTCCAAATTACACAGTAAAGCCTCCTCGAGGCATACAACACTCCGTTTCCAAAAGAGCCACACGCTCTTTAATTAAAGCCTCTCCTAGGCCACACCAAACTCCACCTTCAAGTTGTCCTCAACGGACATAAACACAGGGGTAAAATACCCAATCTACTGAGGTCTATTAAATAAAAAGCAGGTTAATTAAATGACCTCTAAAACAATTTGAGAGGAGGCGAACTTGCACTCCTAATACACTTGGTTTTTAAGACCTACTTTGGCTCTTAGACCACTGATGCAAGGGCTAATCCCATACTACAGAGGTGACGTAATAGCAATTTACATTACATTACGGAAGAATTGGTTGAGAGAATAAGTTCACCTCAAGACGATGTGAGTGGGAGCTCGAGAGGGTTAAGCACTCTCTATCCCGATATGTCGTTTTAAAATAGAATAGATACCAGTTGTTTTTACATTTTAGGGAAAGGTTACATGGTTGAACGCTTAGAACCCGCCCCGAAAGTTAAACTGCTGAGCAAGAAAAGAAAGAATTTATTAATCGGCCATTACCTTATTGTTGACCGCCGCCGAGGAAAGAGGCGCTTCCCGCCTCCTGCTATGTACTTAATACACTGAAAGATGGAACAGAAGTGGCCCGGAGACCCTAAAATCAGCAGTTCATATACTCTCGCGGAAGTTTCTAGGCGTTAGGGGAATGAAAACACCCGCCCACAATGTTTTTATTGGATAGGACCCCGCAACAGATACAAGTTGGGGGAAGATACACCAGATTGGTCAGAAATTACTAAAAGAAATTCGGGATTGGATAAATCTAAAACAAGGGGAAAAAGAGGGGTATACAGCCAACTTAAACAATAACAGAAAGAAATTTAACAAGAAACAAACTTTTGAAATAAAAATTTCTCCAACAAAATAGTTCTTTGACTCCGCACTAGGGTGCGCTATTGTTGATCTTCAGTAGTGTCCTCTTGAAGAGAAAGTTCACACTTCTTACTTCAAGCGAAACAAAAACACATCAAAAGTGACACAGTTCAAAAACTCAAAATTTTCCACGTGGTGACATCTTCTGAGAAAGTAGAGAATTAATAGAGTAGATAAAGTTCAACCTTCCTCCAGAAGAGGAGTTTCAACTGGCGCAACTTTTAAATAAACGGTGTAGAGGTGTACCGCCCGGTACAGACCTCCCCCCCCAAAAGTTCCTCCAGGGGTGACACATGAAATCAGTTTGAAACAAAGTCCAAGTAATGATGTTGATACGAAGATAGATAGCAGAAGCATTTACAAGATTTCTTAATTCAGTTTCAAAATGTTGTTGTTGCAGGTGAATGAAAGTTTTTAAGTTTGTAGAATTTGAATTTCTGAAGATAAACTTTTAATACTTAGAAGTGAAGAAAAATTTTTTTTGCACGGACACCAAATATTGCTGTTGAATTCCCAAAGGTAGTTATCTCTTATAGTAACTGTCCATGTAGTTGATGTTGATGAAGTTGGATGGCCGGACCGGCCGTTGCAGCTTGCGTCCAAAAGGAGGCCGCTCGGACCCCTCAAGTACCCTGAGATACCGCTCGCCCGCACTATGAGGGGAGCAGAGGTGTTGAAGCACGCCGCGCCCGCGGTGAACATATACAGGCTGCGGGCAAGTAGCAGGTCGTGCGCCGCACGTCAGCCTTGGCCGGGAGGAGAGCTCCGGCTCGCCGTGCACATGTCGTCCTCGCTGGAGAGGAGGGGGCCCATCCCCCTCCCCAGTCGCTGCACGGCGCTGCGCGGCTGCGGGGGCGCTGAAACATTAAAGCTAGGCGGCAGAATTGTGTTGGACTATCATCTTCTTTGAGGGTACAGGCTTGTGGAGAGGTTGAGGGGCCAGCGGCGTGTAGATATCCATGGCATTTACTATTATGAAGCCACAGTGTAAGGTGGAGCAGGAGACGGGAGCGTGGTAATGGCCGTGGCAAGAACAGGATGGCAGTTTAACGGGTCGGGGCAGATTTTACACAAGGCTTACATCTAAAACCAAAATATTACAGAAGGGGCAGAATGCCTTAAAAGTGAAACTCAAAAAAAAATATAACCTTCATATCCTTTCAAAATGATATGAAGCAAGTTAACACAGAAATTACACCGGTTTCACCTGGGACAGGTGAACTCTAAATATCCTCTCGGTGGCTGGATTACTTAGCAATAAGGTAACCGGCGTAAGAAAATCGAGAATGATACAAGGCCCATGAAATCTGGGGGCAAGCTTGCCCGCGGGAACAAAATTTTTGACCATAACCTGGTCACCTACCTTCAAGGTGGTGGGTCTCCGTCCACGATCATACCTTTCCCTAACCTTTTCATGAGATACTTTAAGATTAGCTTTAGCCTTCTTCCAAAGATCTTTAATGTTGTCCGGATCTATTGTCTCGGGCAGAATGTCATTCAGAGACCAGAGGTTAGAGAGCGGCGTGTTGGGAACGAACTTAAACATCAAAGAAGCTGGAGTAAATTTGTGTGATTCATGAACCGCCGAATTCAAAGCAAAAGCTAACCAATGCAGGGACGTGTCCCACCTAGAATGATCTTCATGATGATAGGCAATAAGTGCGGACCTGAGATTACGGTTAACCCGTTCAGCCAGAGATTGTTGAGGGTAATAAGCGGAAGTAGTTATATGAGAGATGGACAAGTCAAAACAGAATTTACGAAATAAATTAGATGTAAAAGCCTTAGCATTATCAGATACAATGTATTGGCACGGACCAAAAGAAGCAAAAATAGAATTTAGGCAAGTAATAGTTGACTGAGCGGTAGCCAGCTTAGTCGGAAATAACCAGGAAAATCTTGTAAAACCATCTACACACACAAAGATGAACTTGTTGGCATTACCCTTTGACTGGGGGAAGGGTCCCACATAATCAATATACAGGCGTTCCATGGGGCGCGACGCTTGATGAGAAGACAAAAGGCCTACTTTAGTGGACATGGTGGGTTTACTGATCAAACAAGATTTACAAGCTTTTACAAGTTCCCGAATTTCACCGTCCATACCTTTCCATATGAACATTTCACGAATCTTTTCACGAGTTTTAAAGATTCCAAGATGCCCCCCCAATGGGGTCTCATGATAGTATTTGAAGATCATAGGTACAAGAACCGCTGGAACAACAACTTTCATCAACTTATCATGCCTCGAAGGGCAACATAGAACACCATTCCTCAGAACATAAGGGACAGCATGTTCCCCAGAAGAAAGGGTTTCCATTATCGGAGCCAGCGTCGGATCTTCACGTTGGTATTTCTCAATATCCCTAAAAAGCATGGGAGCATCTGTTAAGATGGCATTAACACCAGATAGTATGGACTCGGAAGGTGATGAACTGTCGACCGGTTCGTGGGTCTCTACGTCGTTATGAAACATACGGCTGAGTCCATCAGCAACAACATTTTCGGTACCTCTGATATGTCTAACATCAAACTGGAAGGCGGAAATACGAATAGCCCAGCGGGCTATACGACCAGTACGACGCGGCCTACCTAAGACCCAGCTTAAGGCTTGATTATCTGTCTCCAGGTCGAATTTAACGTGTTCCAGATAGAGACGGAACTTTTCTAAGGCAAATAAGACTGCCAAACCTTCGAGCTCATAGATGGAATACTTGGCTTCTTGAGCCGACAATGTCCTAGACGCATAGGCGATGGGTCGCCTCCCTAGTTCAGTCTCGTGAAGAAGGACTGCAGCTACTGCTGACGACGACGCGTCGGTTTGGACGATGAATTTCTTTGAGAAATCAGGCATAGCAAGTACAGGGGCATTACAAAGAGCTAATTTAAGGTCTTCAAAAGCGGCTTGTTGAGAAGGTCCCCACTCGAATTTGATGCCTTTCCTACGAAGAGGGTTTAAGGGCGCCGCTCTATTAGCAAAGTTAGGAATGAACTTTCTGAAGAAATTCACCATACCAATGAACCTGGCGATACCTTTAATGTCCTTGGGAGGTTTAAAATCACGGATGGCCTGTGTTCTAGAATGATCAACTGCTACACCATCGGGTGACACAATATGCCCTAGGAAAGACATAGAGGGCTTAGCGAAGGCAACCTTGGACAACTTAACAGTTAACCCAGCCTTACGAAGGCGATCGAGAACTTCTCGCAGATGATCTAGGTGTTCTTCAAAAGTCTCTGAAAATACTACGACATCATCTAAGTAGTGATATAAGTACTCGAATTTGATGTCGGAGAAGACCCTATCTAGTAGCCTAGTGAGCACAGCTGCCCCCGTGGGGAGCCCGAAAGGCACGCGGTTGTATTCGTATAAATTCCAGTCCGTGGCAAACGCTGTAAGGTGTTTAGACTCTTCGGCAAGGGGAATTTGATTATAGGCCTGATTTAAGTCCAAGATGGTGAAGAACTTGGCCTTACGAAACCATGAAAAACAAGAATGAAGGTCGGGAAGGGGCACAGATTGTAACACCACCTTCCGATTGAGAGCCCTGTAATCAATGACAGGCCTGAAACCTCCTTGGGGTTTCGGTACTAAAAAAATAGGCGAAGAATACGCTGACTTAGAGGGCCTAATAATACCGTCCTTCAACATCTGATCGATGATTTCCTTCAGAGCCTTCATTTTAGGTGGAGATAGCCTATACGGTGGAAAACGGACAGGAATAGAATCCGTAACCTCAATTTTGTATTCAATAAGGTCAGTGACACCAAGAGTGTCAGAGAACACCTCGGGAAACGACTGACACAGTTTGCGAATACTATCAGCCTGCTTCTCAGGTAGATGTCTAAGGTCTAACAACATCTCATCCTGGATAGGCGACATAGAAGAACATGACACAGAATTACACTTTAATAGTGGGATTTTACAACTAGAAGCAAATTTGAATGTGCACGACCTAGACTGCAGATCGAGCACAAGACCAGTGTGAGAAATAAAGTCAGCTCCCAATATAATGGGGCAAGACAATTGCTTGGCCACAAACAATTTAACTTTCCATGTAAACTTAAAAACACGAATTTTGACCAGTAAGGAACCTAGAATTTCTAATGGAGATGAATTAGCCGAAACGTATTGAACAGGAGAAGAGACATAGTCAGGAAGTTTACAAACCGTTTTCAATTTAGAATACCATTCAGCCGCAATAATCGAACAAACACTACCTGATTCTAAGAGAGCTGTTATAGGCTCGTTATTTACCTCAATCTTAAGAAAAGGAACAGGTGCGGGGGTATCCGCCGCAATCCTAAGACATTCTTTAGGGCATTCAAAAGATGAACTTGAAGGCTGATCGTTCTCTGCATTTACAATCTGTTTACTAGGGGCTGAGTCTCGGGAAGATGGATTAGTCGACTCAGCCGAAGCCACTAGTCACTTTTTATTATTGGCATAGGTGGAATTTGCACCAGAAGTTGAGCAGGATGGGGTGCTATTTGAGTTTGGGCAATTCTTGGCGATATGTGAGAAGGCCCCACATTTAAAACAGCCTTGTGCTGAACCAGCTCCATTATTTGCCCTACTACTTTTGACTAATGGACATTTATTGCGAAGATGGTCAGGCGACCCGCAAGCATAACATTTACAAGGGGTAACTGATCGGCGAGGTGGAGGCCGAGTATTACTAAAAGAAGGCGGGGGTTCTTTTACTACACGCAAAGAATCGGCGTATCTAACTCCTTCCGCTGAGACGGCCAACGCTTCAAGTTCAGAGAAAGTTTGCGGGCACGCCGCAAAACACAAGTATGACCTATAAGATGGTGAAATGCCTTCCACAATAGCTTGTACAATTTGATCCTCAGGGAAGTGAAGAGCAAACACCCTAGTATAAAACTTAATATCTTGGATGAAGTCTGCCAGGTTTTCATCCAAGCGCTGTACCCGATAATAGTATTTCTGAATAAGAGATGACCTCGCGCGGGCAGGAATAAAATTTGCAAGCAGATGTGCATGGAAATCTTCGATAGATGACTGTTCAGCTATGGCTCTTACTATTTTATCTGAGAGAACACCAATAGCATAAGGATAGATTATTTGTAAAATTTGACAAGGGGAAAGCGAAAATACGAGGGCATGATCCTGAAATTCAACTAAAAACCTTAAGAAAGAAATAACTTCACTGGTGGTGTTGACCGAAAACTTAGAGATACCTCTTAGCAACATTGCCAATGGATGAGGCAAGCTGCTAAACCCGGGTGACATAGTAGGTAAAGGTTTCAATGGCAAGGAAGTCAATTCAGAACGGATGTTACTCAATGATGCACGACGTTCAGATTCGTTGTCCAATGGGGCAGGGATAGTTTGAGCAGCAACGGTTATCCTATTAACTTCTCCCTTGGGAGGCGCTTCCTCACTACCTGGATTCACTATGGTGGGTTGATCAGATTTGGGAGGAACTTCCCCAGTTAACAATTGAGTGACCTTATTAGATAATTCGGAAATATTTTCCAGGAGCGTACTAGCTTCCTTCCTCTGAACATCATTCAGTTTTAGAGACAACAGATCGTTAACCCTATTCGAAAAATGATATAGCCTGCCTTGCACACGCTTAATTTGATTAGGAGACGGATCATTTTCATCAAAAAAACTAACTGCGGAAGCTAGCCCAGTAATATTCTCCGTGATCGTGGAAAGAGAGTCGTCAATTTCTTTCTCTCCCAAATTGGGGATGGAAATGGGCAAATCAAGGGACTCTCTAAGCTTGTTAGTGTCTACTGCAACCGTGCCTCCAGATTGAACGTTTCTGATAGTTAACTCATATATCAACTCCTCTTTGCGCAAATAGTTAAGGAGGAGAACATCGCGAGGGCCGGGCATGATGACAGAACAATTTTGGTAAACTCAAAAATGCCAGCAACTGAGAAAATGGTTAGAGTTCGGATCAAAACAATGTCTCGCCGTCAAAAGGGGCTAAATTGAGACCCATTCAACCACGCTCTGCTACCACTTGTTACCGTGTTTTGGTGGTAGGTAGAGGTGTAAGAAGGTGCGGGCGTGAATGGGTCTCAAACTACGGAATCAAAGTTAATGTAAAAGTTAACAAGGTTATATTTCCTTTTCAATATTAAGTAATAACAAAGAACAGGTACTTAGTAGCCGAAACACAATTTGAAATGTACAATTACAGGGATTACAGAGTTTGGGCTTCGAGCCCTGAGTTCACAATTTTGAGCAACTAGCCCAACTTTCCGATATACAAATTTTAACAAAGGGGCAGAAGACCCCAATCAAACCCTGGAGCCCTTGCTCCAAATTACACAGTAAAGCCTCCTCGAGGCATACAACACTCCGTTTCCAAAAGAGCCACACGCTCTTTAATTAAAGCCTCTCCTAGGCCACACCAAACTCCACCTTCAAGTTGTCCTCAACGGACATAAACACAGGGGTAAAATACCCAATCTACTGAGGTCTATTAAATGAAAAGCAGGTTAATTAAATGACCTCTAAAACAATTTGAGAGGAGGCGAACTTGCACTCCTAATACACTTGGTTTTTAAGACCTACTTTGGCTCTTAGGCCACTGATGCAAGGGCTAATCCCATACTACAGAGGTGACGTAATAGCAATTTACATTACATTACGGAAGAATTGGTTGAGAGAATAAGTTCACCTCAAGACGATGTGAGTGGGAGCTCGAGAGGGTTAAGCACTCTCTATCCCGATATGTCGTTTTAAAATAGAATAGATACCAGTTGTTTTTACATTTTAGGAAAAGGTTACATGGTTGAACGCTTAGAACCCGCCCCGAAAGTTAAACTGCTGAGCAAGAAAAGAAAGAATTTATTAATCGGCCATTACCTTATTGTTGACCGCCGCCGAGGAAAGAGGCGCTTCCCGCCTCCTGCTATGTACTTAATACACTGAAAGATGGAACAGAAGTGGCCCGGAGACCCTAAAATCAGCAGTTTATATACTCTCGCGGAAGTTTCTAGGCGTTAGGGGAATGAAAACACCCGCCCACAATGTTTTTATTGGATAGGACCCCGCAACAGATACAAGTTGGGGGAAGATACACCAGATTGGTCAGAAATTACTAAAAGAAATTCGGGATTGGATAAATCTAAAACAAGGGGAAAAAGAGGGGTATACAGCCAACTTAAACAATAACAGAAAGAAATTTAACAAGAAACAAACTTTTGAAATAAAAATTTCTCCAACAAAATAGTTCTTTGACTCCGCACTAGGGTGCGCTATTGTTGATCTTCAGTAGTGTCCTCTTGAAGAGAAAGTTCACACTTCTTACTTCAAGCGAAACAAAAACACATCAAAAGTGACACAGTTCAAAAACTCAAAATTTTCCACGTGGTGACATCTTCTGAGAAAGTAGAGAATTAATAGAGTAGATAAAGTTCAACCTTCCTCCAGAAGAGGAGTTTCAACTGGCGCAACTTTTAAATAAACGGTGTAGAGGTGTACCGCCCGGTACAATTATTATTATTATTATTATTATTATTATTATTATTATTATTATTATTATTATTATTATTATTATTATTATTATTATTATTATTATTATTATTATTATTTCGCTATGCCCATTCACAAAGCGCGCTGGAACGTGTTCACTGGCTTGATGACTTTCTCCTTCCTATTTTCCAAAAATCATCTCACTGTATTGCCTCTTCCATTCTTCTGGCCACTTTGTATCTGTCCTGCTGATAGTTTTCACAGTAAATGTGTGTTTATTTACTGAGGTACTGAAGACTTCACGCGATTTTTCCTGATGTCTTCCCTGACGTACAATTCATTACGGTCACCTCTTGTTTCCTCCAGCCAATTCGTTCTCCTGTTTTGGTTATTTATTACATTGAATAATCATTTCAAATGCCTCTCCCGTACAGAACTGTGAAGCTTATAGCTGCTACAGTTATCAAAGTCAGTCGAAACCCTCAATAATGCCAGATGCGGTCTTTGGTGAAACATCGGGTCCTTCACACGCTCCACTGCCTACAAGTCCGGGAAAAACTGGCATGACTTATAGCGCCAGCCGTGAAAGCGTCAATTGTATTGGAGTCAGCTCATCATGATTTGGCCGAGGTTTACGGCCAGTTGCCCTTTCTTACGCCAACCTACATTGAAGGATGCATTCATCACTGCATGTTTCTGTGGTTTTCGGTAGTCCAGTTTGTTTGTTTCATGTAGTTAAAGGGAAGTGTTTTATTACGAACACAATTACCCAATTCCCTAGCCTGAGGAATTTGACATACGCATTTACGATTAAATCCCCGACCTGGCTAGTAATCGAACTCGGAGTCCTCTACAAGAAAGGCCAGTACGCAGATCATCCACTCAAAAAACCTGATAAAATATTATTCAGTTCTTCCCAGGTATTTTTAGGATCCCTCGAGTCCCCCATCCGCATTTCAGTGTAGTGGTGGTGGGGGTGGTGCTGGTGGTTGTAAGTGTCAAGAGAAAGTACAACTGGGAAACCATCCTCTATTAACACTAACTAGAGAGAAAATATTGAGGGGATCTGACATTTCGAAAAATGGGGGTATCGGCAAAAGGGCCACGAATGACATTAAAATGAAAGACTCCTGAAAGACTCATAACCTAATACCGTCTGGGTTGGAAAAGAAAAAGGTCGGATAGGATAGATGAAAGCGAGAAACCTTGCACAAGTAAGAGCAATCAATGCCAGGACTCTGGCAAGGGCGCCGTGGTCGCCCCTGGCTACCCTTTTAGCCGCCTCTTACGGCAGGCAGGGTATACTCACGCGGGCAAATTTTGGTTTAGGCCAGTTGTTTAGGGCAGGATGTCCTTCCTGAAAATAATGAGATTTTTCAGGTGATTCCAAATAGGATCGAACGTTGGCCGTCTATGTGGAAAGCCTGTATCAAAACCATTGCGTTAATCACTCCCTAATAATGAAAATCCACAGCCTGTTTCCAATCATTCGACCAGGTCAGGAATGGAATGAATGAAGCCCCCATCTAGCGGTGAGGATGGGAATTGTGCCGGCTGCCGAAGCCTGTCGCACTCCTCTGGGGCAATGATTAATGAATGATATGTAAAATGAAATGATATTGGAGAGTGTTGCTGGAATGAAATATGACAGGAAAAACCGGAGTACCCGGAGAAAAACCTGTCCCGCCTCCGCTTGGTCCAGCATTAATCTGACATGGAGTGACAGGAATTTGAACCACGGAACCCAGCGGTGGGAGGCCGGCTCGCTGCCACCTCAGGCACGGAGTCTCTCACTCCCTAATAATAATAATAATAATAATAATAATAATAATAATAATAATAATAATAATAATAATAATATCAGGCTCCATGGCTAAACGATTAGTGTGCTGGCCTTTAGCCGATAGGTTACTGGGTTCTATTCCCGGGCCGAGTGGGGTATTTTAAGCATAATTGGTTAATTTCAATGGCCTGGGTGCTGGGTGTTTGTGTCGACATCATTAGCATTCATCATAGACCAAGTACGTAGCTGTGCGGTTTAGGTCACATAGGTATCGGAAGACAGATGGTCCTAACCCCACTGTGGGCAGCCCTAAGGATGTTTTTGCCGTGGTTTCCTATCTTCATACCAGGCAAATGCTGGAGTTGTACCTTAATTAAGGCCACGGGCACTTCCTTCCCAATCCAAGCACTTTCCTATCCCTTCGTTGTCATAACGTAAATTTTAAAAATAATATTTCTTTCTTAATCTACTTACCTTCCGGGGTTGGTTTTTCCCTCGGACTCAGCAAGGGATTCCACCACTACCTTCTCTAGGGCAGTGCCCTGGAGCTTGACACTTTGGGTTGGGGACACAACTGGAGAGAAGGGCCATTACTTCGCCCAGGCGGCCTGACCTGCTATGCTGAACAGGTGATGGTAGTTCCGGAAGGGATAGACAAGGAAGAGGGAAGGAAGCGGCCGTGGCCTTAAGTTATGTATCATCCCGGCATTTTCCTGGAGAAGAAGTTGGAAACCACAGAAAACCACTTCGAGGATGGCTGACGAGGGAATCGAACCCCTCTCTACCAGGAATTGAACCCGGCCTTCCGGGGGTGGGAGCTAATCACACTATCCACTACATCACAGAGGCAGACTTAAAAAAATAATACAAGAGGCATGAAAAGTGCTCGAAATATCACTTCTTATTGATACAGTCCTAATTCACCCATGAACTCATAAACGGTGATCTTCGCCATTTCGGAAGACAACACTGTACTCGCCGGCGATTGAATGACTGTAATAATGGTGATAACTGATAACGACGATGATGATGATGATGATGATGATGATGATGATGATGATGATGAAATCATGATTCATGACAAACATGGTACGAGACACAGTGAGGAGTGCAACAGTTACGGTTTGGAGACAGCTTTACTTGTAAGCTGCTTATCCTACTGTCCCTTCCAGTTCAATAAATAATTCAAACCATGCAGCAGTGTTCGACAGAATCTCATGGGCCCCGTCCTTATCGGACGGAAAACAGTTTAAGGTAAAATCTATTCCGCGAAGAGTTTTAGTGGTCCCTGTGCATAGGAAGGTAGTGAGCAAACTGTTTTCCTGAGTTCATTTACTCATGCATTGTTCATCGCAGCGTACTTAGCGAGCGGTGTATTTCGATACGAAATACGCAAACAACGACCTCATTCTTGTTAATGAAACATAACTTCTGAGTAACCATTCATTTAATTCCTTTACAGCTTCACATTAAATACGGAAAGGAATGGGTATATTTCGTTTCAGTACCAAATGAGGTGTCTACGAAATTTTATAGCAAGGTACGTAGAACAGTTTTGTAAATTCCATAACGATCAACAGCTGTATAGTGAAAGCGTATACTCTCACTTGGTCAGAGCTATTGTAAAACAAGGTATAATATTAGACTGTGAAATAAAAGCCTATTTATATAATACATGATTCATTTATCCATTTTAAACACCATTAAAATAATAATTATGATAATATTTTTTTGTTAATGACTTTACGTCGCACCGACACAGATAGGTCTTATGGCGACGATGGGATAGGAAAGGCCTAGGGGTTGGAAGAAAGCGGCCGTGGCCTTAATTAAGGTACAGCCCAAGCATTTGCCTGGTTTGAAAACAGGAAACCACGGAAAACCATCTTCAGGGCTGCCGACAGTGGGATTCGAACCTGCTATCTCCCGGATGCAATCTCACAGCTGCGCACCCCTAACCGCACGGCCAACCCGCCCGGTGATGATGATAATAATAATAATAATAATAGCGAGCCTCCATGGCTCAGACGGCAGCGCGTCGGCCTCTCACCGCTGGATACCATGGTTCAAATCCCGGTGACTCCATGTGAGATTTGTGCTGGAGAAAGCGGAGGCGGGACAGGTTTTTCTCCGTTTACTCCGGTTTTCCCTGTCATCTTTCATTCCAGCAACACACTCCATTATCATTTCATAGCATTTATCACTCACCATCCTCAAACGTGATCGTGAACGGATAGAAAGCTTTGAAATGTGGTGCTGGAGGAAAATGTTAAGGATTCCTTGGACAGCTCATCGCACGAACACATCAATCCTGAACCAACTTCAGATAAAAGTTCGTCTATCGTGTAAGGTCTCTCAACGGATTGTACGCTACTTTGGACATTTAATGCGGCGAGATGGTAGTCTTCAACAGCTGATTGTTGAGGGCAAAGTCCAGGGAACCAGACAACGAGGACGAATACCAACGCGATGGATTGACATGGTGAACGGCCCCCTACAGTGTTCTCTCAGAGTAACCACACTGAAAGCTTTAGATAGGGAAGAATGGCGGAGTATGGTTCATCGGCTAGAGGGCTGAATATTATGATAGTCACGACGCCTCAGTTATGAGGCAAAACGAAGAAGAAGAAGAATCATTCATTAATAAATCACCTTGGGAGTGGTGACCCCATTGTAATAACAGCCTATATATATGTTACATTCATTACATCCCTGACCCGGTCAATGACTGGGAAACAGGTTGGAGGTTTTCATTTTCAATAATAATAATAATAATAATAATAATAATAATAATAATAATAATAATAATAATAATAATAATAATAATTTTTCCGGGGTTTCTGGGAACGCAGAGGTGAAAGAAGGCGCGGGCATGAATGTGTGGATATAGAAAAGATTAAATAGTAATTAAAAATTAAAAATTGTGAATATATTTCTTTTCCAGGCTTTTTTCTTTTCTTTTCTGTTTTTACACTTTGCTAAGCAATAACAAATAGGTAAAAAGTTTAGCTCATGAGCTCGAGAAAAGTCTAGAACAGATAACATAACTTAACAACTTCAACAAGAGCACTACTACTTCCTTCAATAACTCCTCCAGAAGACGGAGCTCCAACAGTAGGAAGAGCGACTCTGCTCCACACAGTACTCTCTAGGAGACTATCTCCAAATGTTACAAGTTCAGGCCTTTTAAAAGGCACAATCTCTGAAACTTAAGGACGATCATGCAATTATAGTCCGGCTCCATGGCTTAATGGTTAGCGTGTTGGCTTTTGGTCCATAGGGTCCCGGGTTCGATTCCCGGCCGGGTCGGAGATTTTAGCTTAAATGGTTAATTCCCTTGGCTCAGGGACTGGATGTTTGTGTTGTCCCCAACATCCCTGCAACTTAGGCACCACACATAACACTATCCTTCACCACAATAACACGCAGTTACCTACATATGGCAGATGCCGCCCACCCTTATCGGAAGGTCTGCCTTACATGGGCTGCACCTGGCTAGAAATAGCCACACGAAATTATTATTATGTTATTATAGCTAATACTCTAGTTGAACAAATTTCTAAGTTGTCAAATAAGGTTGATCAATTGTTGTCTGGAGCCGCTAGTGCAAATGCCTATTGCTCACGGTAAAATGTTGCGTAAAATTTGTTGTACAATTAATTTTATAAAAATTTGATGAAAACAAGTTGTGTTGCTCACGGTAAAATTATTTTATAAAATCCGTGGAAGCATCACGATGGCCATCTATGAATCACTTCTGAACTAAATGTGTATGTGTTGCCATCTATCGATAAACTTTCATACCAAGAACAACCTACGGTGTGTTTGAGAGTATGGCTCCAACAAACAAAACTTGCTGCTTTAGCTGCAATTTTATGTTGTACAGTGGTAAAAAGGAAGAAAAGAAATGCCAGGAAGTCCTGAACTCGGGATTGGATCAAAAGAAGGGAAGAAGGTAGAGGATTTCTCTCCTTGGTTGAAAATTAGTTGAGGTTAAAAGACCATTCATATAGGAATTCGGCGATTGTGCTTTCTGCCTCTCTCCTTGCATTTCTGTTGTGGTAAAGTGGCGTTTTAACTTCGTACAAACAAGGATATTCCTGGTATTCGTCCAGTAAAACACTAACAGCTTCCTTAGCCCACCCGGATCCTGTCATTTTAGAAAGAAGTGTTTGTTTACAATCAAGCTTCACAATCTTCTCACGACGTAGCGCCAGCATCATCGTGATGTCAGCTTCGCTGATTGGTTCGTTTCGTAAAATTGATTTTACGGAATAGAACATGTCCTATTTTATGATAAGTTTTATCAAAGGTTTTATTAAACTTGAATTTGAGCGTGAGCAACAGAAATTTTACAAAATTAAGTTATTGTACAATAAATTTGACAGAAAATTTTACCGTGAGCAACAGGCATAATACTGACTATCTTCCTCCAATAAATGTACAAACTGAAGAGACTTCCGAAAGTTGGAAACCTGCTGACCCTCAATAACATCTCCATATTACCCCAAGCCATCTGTTGCTGAGCTGGTTAGACGTAATCTTGCAGCTGCTTTGAGCACTTTTCATCAATAAGACCATTCTAGGTGGGATACTTCACTGCAAAAGTTATCTTCTGCATTCATCTCGGCTGTTCACGAGTCACATAAGTGGCCCTGTGTTCAGATCCAGCTGTCTACACACAACTGCTGTATGCGGTGGCTGGACTCGGGGAAAGTGAAAGTAAGGGATAAGCATCCGCAGGTAAAGCAACGGGTTGAAAATCCTGCTGTGCCATAAGGAAGAGCAATTTGTAGACAGACAGTAAGTGGCCATTCTTAACTGGTTAAGATTGTGTGTGTGTTTAAATATATGTGTGTGAATTTATTAGGTCATCCTGAAGTAAATTAGAGTAATGAAAAAGATGGAGTTTTACTCGTAATAGTATTATATTAATAATGGTTATGTTTTCTTCGTTAAGTATAATTCATATTATATTTTTACGGTGAATGATCCAAGTCGTTGACTTCGTAATGCGCTAAATATTTCCTGTTTCCGGAAGGAGTGCGCGGAATCTCTGTGCGCTAAGTAGAAATCAATACGCTAGACCCAGTAATAAAGATATCAGAACACCTTCTTGCTAAATAAAGCATTGCCAAGCTGCAGAAACGTTCTGTCTGCCGCATCAAATTGCCAATTCAGAATATGGACTGCTGCAATTTATTACTGTTCTACCTCTCGACATTACATCTAATGACAGCAGTGAATACAAACTGTGATTCTCAGGCACAAATCATATTGCATAATGGAAAATGAAATTCAATAATATTACTTCTTGATTTAAAAGAAAACTGGGTTACACAAATATATGTTAGTACTAAACCCCTTTCCCACCGAAATATTTTTATTGTACCAAGGGCGTACTATTTTGTTTTACATTTTATTTTTACTACCCAGATGAAGTACATTGCACACCAGTTGTTACTTCCACATTCTCAAAATAATATCCTTGTAACTCTTATAGACTATTGCCATGAACGTGTCAGTGTCTCCAGACCTTCCTGAAACCATTCTTCTGGAGTGCTGCGTTACCATGTTTTGATAGCTGTGTCATGTTCTGCAAAATCCGCAAAACGGCGACCAGGCAGAGGTTTATTCACGTTCCCGAATAGGTGATAATCACTCGGTGCCAAGTCGGGAGAGCATGGTGGGTGTGCAGCACCGTGGATCCCATTTGATCAATGGTAGCGGTGGTCTCTCGGCTAGTGTGGGGCCGGGCATTGTCGTGTTGCATAAGCACACCTTTAGCCCATTTTCCTGGCCGCTTAGTTTGAATGGCGCGTCGTAAGCGCTTAAGGGTTGCCACATATGTTGCACTGTTAATCGTGTCCCCAAATTCCAGTTAGTTAATTAGGTTGATGCCCTTTGTATCCCAGAACACTGTCGCCAATCGGTTACCAACTGTTAGCACTGTTCGAAATTTATTTGGCGGTGAACTGCCCCTATGCTTCCATTGCATCGATTGTTGTTTCGTTTGTTGCTCAAGGTAATGGAGCCATATCTCATCTCCAGTCACGAGCCCAGCCATGAAATCGGCTGGATCTTGATCATGGCGTTGCAAAAGTTCTCTGCACACTGTAAATATTCCTAACTCGCTGACGTACTTGAAAAACATACTAATCTGAATTTAAATTGAAAAATCTGAAAATTAATATTCATTAAATAAAACCATAACACCATCGTCGAACCTTGTACTCACACTTATTTCTTACCTGCTTACTCACACATACGTTATTTGATGGGCGCCAGCTACACCTCAGTGCAGCAATAACAGAATGAGAATCTTGACTATCTCTAGGGTGTGGGGTAATAAGCTTACTTTTCACAACATACCATATAAGTTCTGGGGAAAGGATATTGGCGTTCGGTTTCCCCATTAAATTTGAGGTAATCTAATTCTGTCATTGAAATAATACTATGAATTCATTTGATCGAACAAAATATATTCTTGAAATTGTATATTAAAAAATAGTAAGTCTTGTTGCGATAAAACAGATGAGAATATGAGATTATGACATTGCAACTGAAAGAAAATAGGCATGAATTTGAATTCTTCTTGACCGGGCATTTAACAATTTATACGAAATATATCCGTCACTGGTTCAATTGACTGTACCTTCAAAACTTTGAGTGTAATTACGACGTATTCCTTAGAACTGGTGTTTACTGTACATTTGTCACGCCTAATTTGGTGATGTATCCATGCGACTGCTTCTTCTCCATATCTTATGACTTCTTTGTAAGTCTGTATGGTATGACTTCTTTGCAAGTGTATCCTTCTATGATGCCATCACTGTTCACCATCTGCTTCTTCTCTCTTCACCTTCCGTTTAACTAATGACTCCCGTTGACTGACTGAGGCCACTCCATTTCGTTCACTTAATGGCCATCTGTAGCCTCTCCTTCCAGCAGAATAATGACTGACGCTACAATATGCAATATGCAATATAGACGTTGGTTGACGCACCTACGTAACCTCCAGAAATAACAATAATCTACTCCCTCCCGCCTCAAACTGTTTCACACTATGGCGAAATCGCCCGGGCTCCCTAGGAAACTCAAAGAAACTGAGCTCATCGCTAAATGCTCACGATGACGTAGCCATGACGTAGCGATGACTCTGCATTTACTTCAGCAGTATTGCACAATGTAGCAATGTCACATCGACATCTGACATACAGCAACTCTTTACTGTGCATTTATTTAGTGTTAATCTACACACACGTATAAATGCATACATTTTACTACAATCACGCAAGCGACAAGCATTGCAGAATGGAATTTAATAATAATTATAACACCATAATAGTAATGTCACAGATAAAATAATAATAGTACGGACATAATAATAATAATAATAATAATAATAATAATAATAATAATAATAATAATAATAAATGACATGAATACATGACCTGCAGCAAAGAAGCCCCTAAATTCATGGAGACAAAATATGGCAAAATAAAACGGGTCCAGCAATTCAAATATCTCGGTGAAATCATTCAGGAGAATGGAATAGAAACAAAAGCCAACGAAGTTAGATGCCAAAAAATGGAAACTGCATATAGACTCACCCAAAATATCTATAACAAAAAGTGTCTCTCCAAGCATGCAAAACTAAGACACTATAATACAGTAATAAAACCAGAATGCCTCTATGGATCAGAGACACTAATTTTGAACAGGAAAACTGATCTAGAAAATATTCAGAAAAAGGAACGCAAGATCATTAGAGAAATTTTAGGCCCAAAACTCGTAGATGAACAGTACAGCCTTAGAGGGAAACAGGAAAACAAACAATTTTCTAAAATTCACAGCGACATCAGAAAACGCAGATTAAGATTATTTGGATATATAAAAAGGATGAACCCAGATAGACTTACCAAGCAAATAGTTGAATTTTATGAAAACCGAAGTAAAGCCAAATCGGACACAATAAAATGGATTGGCGAAATTAAAACAGATCTTAAACTGGCAGGAATTACACCTGAAGACATCCAAAGCCAGGTTATCTTCAGAGCCAAAGTTCATAAGTGGCACGTTGACCAAGAGGAGGAACTAAGGAAGAAGACCCGAACAACATGGTCTCAAGAGAGAAAAGAAGCACACAGCAAACGAATGAAGGAAGTGTGGGCACAAAGAAAGGCAAATGCCTGTCTCTAAGTACTTTGCGTAGTCCTAATGGGCTCATTCGCAAATAATAATAATAATAATAATAATAATAATAATAATAATAATAATAATAATAATAATAATAATAATACAACAGATATCACCTTGTAATGGGATTTGAACCGTTACAACACATCCACACGCCTCAGCTTTTCGTCTGTAGACAGGACTCTAGGCACCCACGTGGATGACACTTTCCCCAACTGTAAGTGGCCGTGCACGATCCGCTGCAGGGTGTGCCGGCTAATTCCCGTGGCTGCCTCGATTTCCATAAATGTGATGCGTTTGTTTCCCTGGTTAGCCTGTTCGACCAGGGCAATGTTGGCTGTTGTTGACACTGTCACATTCCCTCCAGAACTGGCTCCCTTGTCCACCGATGCGGGGCCTGTTTTCTAACCTTGCACCCAGTTGTAAACTGTTTTCCGTGACGGCGCAAGTTCTCCACAGACTGCCACAAAGCGTCGATGAATTTCTCCAGTGGTCACGCCTTCTTTCAATAGGAACCAATTCGTATAGCGCTGTCCCTGACTGTTGCTTTCCATGTGGTCTGCTCCTACGTTGACAGTGTTGTTATGAAATGGCTATGACGAGTGCATTCTTTGGCGCCTGTGCGTGTGCTGCTACCAAACGTTGGAACAAGACACTAGATGCACGTCACCACCTTCAAATGTGAAATGTGAATCATACCCGGACGTACCAATACACTGACTGACAGAGCAAATGCAACACCAAGAAGGAGTGGTCAGAACTTTATGCCAATTGCAGGGTAGACTGACGTCACTGAGGTATGCTCATGATGTAAAATGCGTCGCTGTGCTGCGCACGTAGCGAACGATAAATGGGACACGGCGTTGGCGAATGGCCCACTTCGTACCGTGATTTCTCAGCCGACAGTCATTGTAGAACGTGTTGTGTGCCACAGGACACGTGTATAGCTAAGAATGCCAGGCCGCCGTCAACGGAGGCATTTCCAGCAGACAGACGACTTTACGAGGGGTATGGTGATCGGGCTGAGAAGGGCAGGTTGGTCGCTTCGTCAAATCGCAGCCGATACTCATAGGGATGTGTCCACGGTGCAGCGCCTGTGGCGAAGATGGTTGGCGCAAGGACAGGTGGCACGTGCGAGGGGTCCAGGCGCAGCCCGAGTGACGTCAGCACGCGAGGATCGGCGCATCCGCCGCCAAGCGGTGGCAGCCCCGCACGCCACGTCAACCGCCATTCTTCAGCATGTGCAAGACACCCTGGCTGTTCCAATATCGACCAGAACAATTTCCCGTCGATTGGTTGAAGGAGGCCTGCACTCCCGGCGTCCGCTCAGAAGACTACCATTGACTCCACAGCATAGACGTGCACGCCTGGCATGGTGCCGGGCTAGAGCGACTTGGATGAGGGAATGGAGAAACGTCGTGTTCTCCGATGAGTCACGCTTCTGTTCTGTCAGTGATAGTCACCGCAGACGAGTGTGGCGTCGGCGTGGAGAAAGGTGAAATCCGGCAGTAACTGTGGAGCACCCTACCGCTAGACAACTCGGCATCATGGTTTGGGGCGCTATTGCGTATGATTTCACGTCACTTCTAGTGCGTATTCAAGGCACGTTAAATGCCCACCGCTACGTGTAGCATGTGCTGCGGCCGGTGGCACTCCCGTACCTTCAGGGGCTGCCCAATGCTCTGTTTCAGCAGGATAATGCCCGCCCACACACTGCTCGCATCTCCCAACAGGCTCTACGAGGTGTACAGATGCTTCCGTGGCCAGCGTACTCTCCGGATCTCTCACCAATCGAACACGTGTGGGATCTCATTGGACGCCGTTTGCAAACTCTGCCCCAGCCTCGTACGGGCGACCAACTGTGGCAAATGGTTGACAGAGAATGGAGAACCATCCCTCAGGACACCATCCGCACTCTTATTGACTCTGTACCTCGACGTGTTTCTGCGTGCATCGCCGCTCGCGGTGGTCCTACATCCTACTGAGTCGATGCCGTGCGCATTGTGTAACCTGCATATCGGTTTGAAATAAACATCAATTATTCGTCCGTGCCGTCTCTGTTTTTTCCCCAACTTTCATCTCTTTCGAACCACTCCTTCTTGGTGTTGCATTTACTCTGTCAGTCAGTGTAATAAAATGTAAAATAATTTAGTACACATCTCTTATTCTTTGTTAAAAATGAATTTTTAGGATTTGTTCAAGAAATGAAGATGATAAAAAATACTTTAAAATAATTTCTGCCATAGGTATTTTGGAAATGACCTAATAAACTGTACTGGTTAGGTATTATTTTCCTTAATCCGTTTACACTCCTCTACCTCTACCGCCTCAAGGGCAGTGTCCTGGAGCGGGAGATTATGGGTCGGGGATACAACTGGGTAGGTGGCCAGTACCTCGCTCAGGCGGCCTCACCTTCTATGCTGGACAAGGACCTCGTGGGAGGATGGGAAGATTGGATGAGATAGACAAGGAAGAGAGCAGTAAGTAGCCGTGGGCTTAAGTTATGTATCATCCCGTTATTTGCCTGGAGAAGATGTGGGAAAACCACTCTAGGATGGTTGAGATTGAAATCGGAGACCCTTCTACTCAGCTGACCTCCCGAGGCCGAGTGGACCCTGTTCCAGTCCTCGTACCACTTTTGAAATGTCGTGGCAAAGCCATGATTCGAACCCGGGCCTCCGGGGATGGCAGATAATCACAGGTTAAGTATTTAATTCAACATATTTTCCCATTATTTGACACAACAGAAAGTCGAAAGCGAAAATATCCTAAATGACTCGTGATATGTGTATGGAATACAAAATATTGAGCAAAGGCTATCAATTGTTAACTAAATAGGAGCAATTTATATGAAAAAAGCATGCCATGTAAATGCATTTCACCTCATCCTCGACCCATATAAGGAAAATGGAAAAAAAAGGGCAGAGAAATTTTCCCTTTGACTAAATAAAGCCTTTAATAAAGTTTATAAAACGCTACTTCCTATTGAGATGTATAAATTTGATCACGTTCTATTTATACAGATCCTTTTGAAAAACTTACGTTATTCTTTGTAGTGCATTCATTATACGATACAATAATGAAACACTCAATTTATATGGTCCATACCGTATAGTAAGACTGTACAGTACATTTAAATGGACTGTGAACCGGGCGAGTTGGCCGTGCGCGTAGAGGCGCGCGGCTGTGAGCTTGCATCCGGGAGATAGTAGGTTCGAATCCCACTATCGGCAGCCCTGAAGATGGTTTTCCGTGGTTTCCCATTTTCACACCAGGCAAATGCTAGGGCTGTACCTTAATTAAGGCCACGGCCGCTTCCTTCCAACTCCTAGGCCTTTCCTATCCCATCGTCGTCATAAGACCTATCTGAGTCGGTGCGACGTAAAGCCCCTAGCAAAAGAAAAAAAAAGGACTGTTGTGCACTTTATTCCTCAGTTATAACATGTGGTATGGGGCTAACATCCGGTAGCTTTTCTGATTCGAGCATATTAGTCAAAGTTATGACATTGCGCAAGTATTCCATTATGTCAGGGCCTCTCAGGGTGCATGCACCAGTGCATTGCGCCGTGCACGCGACTCCGCTTAGTTGACCAGAGTGCAGACCCCCCACTCCTTGATTTGGAGCAATAGCGCTTTCTCTCTCTTTTACACACGCCTGTCTCGTTCGCTCCGCCTGTCTCTCTCTTCCTCACTTGCTCCGTAGCGCTCCAAATCCGAGCCGAGTTGAGCCGAGCTTAGCCGAGTAGCCCAGAGACGAAGCGTAGGGGCGAGCGGAGCCGAGTGGGACCGATGCACTGTGCAGAGGAAATCTACGCCTCAGTTTGCACGCGTGAGATTTTGGGCGTTATGCATTATGTAGTATCTCTGTGAACCGAGATATGCCTTGGGATATGAAGTTCTATCCTTATGGACGGAGATGATCTGGTGTTTAAAATATCTGGAATCTGGCCGTGTGACTACCTTGTGCAGCGTTTATTTTAGGTGATAACCTTCTTATTGGTGCACAATTGTTTGTAATGAACGCAATGGCTATAAAGGAAAGCATTGTTTCGAGGTGAAGACGTATGTTCCTTCGGTCCAAGGTAAAGGTTATAGTATGGTACCGAGTAGAGTATGACTATGGCTTAACAGTGGCTAGTTTTGGCTAGCATTGCAGCCCTGAATTCGAGAGCTCGAAGGACTGGTACCGACCGTCGGCTGTCCTGAGAATGCTTTTCCGTGCTTTTCTTTCCTCCTCACTATGGAAAATGCCGGTACACTTCCTTTTATAGGCCACGGCTGCGCCCCTCTCAGCTTCTCAGCATCTAAAACTCGCCTCAACACATCTCCTGACCTTATAGAGGTAAGAGGTCCCTTCAGCTCAGGGAATGAAAGGTAAAAGAAAAAAATACACGCTGACCCGCTCCACACCTACATAATGAGCCCAGGTGCGGTTACCACTCTGGCAGGCAATTATTCCATGTTCACTACTGCAATAAATACAGCGCATTTTCAGTGTCACTACCACAGTATTCACAACTATAACAACCGATATTGGCAGTCATTTATATAAATATAAGGCAATACGACACAACTGGTGTAAATAGGAAGAAAAGGCAAACTTTCATGAATTTCATTCGCAACAAAATATATGTTAACATATCAGGGAGGTTTTTCTCACTATGAATCGCTGCATGTCTACGAAATGCAACGAGTGATTGTATGAAGATGGTCGTGTTTGATGGCGATAAAGATCAAAACAATATTTGGCAGTTGTCAATGTGCCACGGATCCCTCACGCAGTCCATACTTCTAACACATTTTATTTTGCTACTCTCTTTACGTCGCACCGACACACATAGGTCTTATGGCGACGATGGGATAGGAAAGGCCTAGGAATGGGAGGGAAGCGGCCGTGGCCTTAATTAAGGTACAGCCCCACCATTTGCTTGGTGTGAAAATGGGAAACAAGTCAAAACCATCTTCAGGGCTGCCGACAATGGGGTTCGAACCCATTACCTCCAGGATGCGAGCTCACAGCTACGCGCCCCTCAACAGCACGGCCAACTCACCGGTCAAATACTTTTAGACATACTTATAATTATAATATAGCCACATCGTTTCGGGATCTAAGAGTAAAGACACAAAATATCTCGCCATAAAGAATTACACAAAAAACCGATAATATGTTTAAAAATATCGGAGAAGTATCACCTGAATTAAACATTTATATGAGGCAAGCTCTTGTCAGTTTTGAGCAGGCACCAGTAAAATTTAAATGAGAACTCATGAGGCTTCAGTTTAACGCAAGTTTGGGAGATAGGTGTTACAAAATTTCAGGTGACCTCCTTGTGTTTTATAAGAACTTGGAATAAAAGGGCTTTGTGTGTGTCCGCACATTGGAATGCAATTTAGCTGCTACGTTTTACTTTACTTTGTGAATACGCAGGTCATGTCACTCCAATGTTATGTTGGAAGCAATATTATGGATTCATTCTGCTCTAAAATTGTACTAATTTGATGAAACCAAAGAAAGGGAACGTGTTGTTATAAATGCAGAAAGAAGTGTTAATTTATTATTATTTTCTTAAAGGCATATGTTTTAAAATTGTCGAACCACTTCTGTCTCTCATACATTTCCCGTCCATACCCCTCACTCTTCTCTACCATACATGTCTCCCGCTCAGCGATATCTTCCGCCATCACTGCCTATCTCCAGTGTTGCTAACTTAGCGGATTTTCCGCCAGATTTGGCGGATTTCTAAGTGGAACAGCGGATAAATTTTCCATTCAACTTCTTTTAGCGGTTTTCAGCGGTAACAATATCTACCTTTTTTTTTTTTTTTTTTTTTTGCTAGTTGCTTTACGTCGCACCGACACAGATAGGTCTTATGGCGACGATGGGACAGAGAAGGGCTAGGAGTGGGAAGGAAGCGGCCATGGTCTTAATTAAGGTACAGCCCCAGCATTTGCCTGGTGTGAAAATGGGAAACCACGGAAAACCATTTTCAGGGCTGCCGACAGTGGGGTTCGAACCTACTATCTCCCGAATACTGGATACTGGCCGCACTTAAGCGACTGCAGCTATCGAGCTCGGTTATCTACCTTTCATCGCCAGGAGAAACAATTAATATAGAACTTAGTACGGCATAATTGTCTACTCATTCCTGTTGTATTGAACTTATGCTGCATACTACCACTCGCTTTCTAGACCAGGTCTAGCCCACCGCCTCACTCAGTATTTTTTACAATCGTTACTGTACTCCTGATGAGCCGGGTAGTGTCGTGTTTGATAACGTGTTTCTTTTGATATCAGGTTTTATTTGGTACGTCAATATATCGAAAGAAAAAGTTAAAAAGTAGTCTGATATTTCGTAAAGAGTGGTTAAATAATTAAACTTTTAAAGACTAGTTGGTTGAGCTTCCCAGTCATCTCAAATATGGACGGTGCGGTGCGTCTACTGGCAGTGCAATATAAATGCGACATTGTTTGACATTAATTCTTTCCACACTTATCGAAAACAATGAAAACCGGAATTAAAGTGAAAATAACTTTCGAAATAGATTTGAAAATTTCCGTATGGTCTTTGCTGCTGTGAACTGCCGGCATATTCTTTGAAAAAGAATACTACCATGTGGCATCATATGAAACCACATGACCTCAACTCAGCACATCTGCTTCAGAGCATATAGTGCGCGGAGGAGAATATGCTGAACTCCTGTTCTGAAACTGGTGAGTGTTGAGTTAACCTCTTTTATTTAAAACAGCTGCTATATGCTATTTTGCTTCAATTTGAAATTTAGCGGAATTTAGCGGACTTTCAACTAAAATTTTACGGAGAAAAGATTTATGAGTTGGCAACACTGCCTATCTCTCTCCTTCGGCGCTTGCCGGTTTGAGCACGGCTGCTTTCTGCCTTGAGGACCCGGGGCTGCCATAAGGTAAGCACGGTGACTTCTCATTGGTTTACGTAATCTGTGGACTATGTGGTTTTAACTCTCTTGGGTCCCAGAAACTTACATGGAAAGAATCTTTGTGGCTCTCACAAATGGAAGTGATACGCATTGTCGCCGACCATCTCCAACAGTAAAATATTGCTTTTGCGAAGAGAATCCTACTGAAGTCTTAAGGTATTCCTGTGCAGACACGAAACCCAACGGTAGGTTAGGTAATCAACCCACGTAGGAAGCTGCGTCGGCGAGCTGATCTGTGGTGGAAGCTCTACGGTTTACAGTCCTGGAAGTCAATAGCACCTGTTCGACCTGGCAAGCATGAGTCCCCAGTCAGCTCTTAACATGGCGAGACACTTATCATTGCAACACCGTATGTTTGTGTTT
This sequence comes from Anabrus simplex, assembly GCF_040414725.1. Taxonomy (NCBI): domain Eukaryota; kingdom Metazoa; phylum Arthropoda; class Insecta; order Orthoptera; family Tettigoniidae; genus Anabrus; species Anabrus simplex. The sequence continues at coordinate 48,465,363 of NC_090270.1, forward strand.
AAAAGTTCTAATTTCATCTTAATGGTCGTGTGAACAGTCATACATCTCGCTGTGCAGAAAATCCTAATGATGTTTATGAAGTCCCTCATTATGGCAGGAAGATTAGTGTTTGGTGTGCTATTAGTGCAAGACGAATAAATGGGCCTGACGTTTCGAGATGACAGTAAATGCAGAAAGGTATCAAGATTAAATTTTGACGCCATTCTTCTATCAGTTAACGGAAGAAGAATATGGCGTGGGTGGTTTAAAATAAATTCAGCCCCTGCCCATTCAGCGGAAGATACCCTTCTTACAATCTCGGAAGTGTTTGCAGACAGAATGATCAGTGATGGACTATTTCCCCATTCATTCTCCAGATCTGACCGTGTGTTATTTTTATTTGTGGTGTAATCTGAAGGAAAATTGTAACCAACAAATCCTCACACATTGGAGGAAATGAAATAATACATTATGAATGAAATCAGAAACTTTACAGTGGCAGAACTCTCTCGCGTCAGTCAGAATGTGATTAACAGATACAATACATGTATAACCCAGAAAGGAGGACACTTCCAGTGTCTTTAATAAAGTAAAATTTCAAATAAGATTGTATACGCGCTTAAAGCAGGGCGGCCGCGCGCAACATAAGCTCGGCTGAGTAGCTGCTGTACCGCAGTGTACAAACACCAGGCGTTCGCTCTGGGTTTGTAAGAGAGACCCTGTATATCGAGGCTGTACATGGGTAAGCCGCTATGTGATATATTTCAGCTTATAACTCTGACCAGAAAGGTTTTGTTATCTAACGTTCAGTACTGCATTAACTTCATCAAGGAAATTTCGTTCTGTGAAATATGTGCTGCGGGTCAGTATTTCACGACACTGTTACATAGCGGTATTTCAAGGCACAACGACGATATACTAGAATGTTTTTCCTTTGTCTTTCAAGTCCTTTCCCAACTTATCGGGGTTGGCACAAGGCTTGAATTTGACCCTGTTTTACAACCGGAAGCCCTTCCTGACCCCAATACAATGTGGAGGGATGTATTCACTAACACTTATATCTGTGGTGACTGATAGTATCATGTGTTACACTATATGCAAATGAAGAGAAGTGAATCCAGTACACGGAATCGGAGACGAAGGAAGTAACCATACACAGTTAAAACACCCAGAGTCACCAGAAATCGAACCCAGGACCCTCTCAAATGAAGTCCAATACTCTGGAGAACGAGAAGTCTAATACATTTCCGAATATTTATTTGTTTTATTATCCTAAGGATTTGTTCTTTAAGCTGTGTTTTAAAAATGTATTACATGCCATAAGCCTTTGTTCCATACTTAAACGAACTCTTCCCTGTGTGAGTGGGTGGTGGTGGTAAAACATACTTACGGTATCCCATCGTGACAAGGGACAAAAAGTGAGAGCAGGGGCTCTCGTAATGGCAGTGTGGGCTTTCGATCACAGTAGCTATAGAAGAGTCCTGGAATTGCTTCCACTTACTCGTGCCAGGCTCCTCACTTTTATCTTTCCTATCTGACCGCTCTTGGTCAACTTTTGTTCTTTTCCGACCCCAATTGTATTAGTTTTACGAGGCGTAGGAATAGAATAGAATAGAATAGAATAGAATAGAATAGAATAGAATTTAATGCATGTATTGTTACACATACTTCACCGGAATCCTACAATTACAACATTTTGGAATGAATTGTATGAATGTCCACATGAATAAGTGGAATGCGTGATTTGATTGTGTTTGTACATGAATGAAATGGAATAATAAGTAATCTTCTCATCCAGTCACGTATAACCACCAACTCGGGAGAGAGTTTTATGAATGAATCGACAGAGTTGAATGACTGCATGAATTCGTGCAGGAATGATTTCATATTTGTATCGTATTCGTGCATGAATGAATCAATAAACACACACTTCACCCCGCCACAGATAGCCACCAACAGGGGAGACAGCATTAATTAATTAATTAATGAGTGGTTGATTGGATGAATGAGTAAGTGAGTGAAATGGATATGAATGGATGAAAGCACGAATGTATGCATGAATGAATGGGGTTAAGAGGCTTAGGGAGTCTTTCATTTTCAGGCCCTTCGCGGTCCATACCTCTCCTTCTACTGATGATCCAATTTTTTGAAGTGTTGGACCTCTTCCTTTCCGATTAGTCTTAATAGAGGATAGTTGCCCAATTGTACTTCCTCTTATAACAATAAAAACCAACACCAATTTCAATGTACTCAGTCTGGAATATTTCATAATTGCTGAAATACATTTAGGATAAGCTCTTTCAAAATGTCAAAATCGGTACAGTTGTTACATAAGATATAGACTTCAGGTGCCCCTGGAGATAAAAATAAATGAGCGGGGCTCTATCAGAGGAACAGCTGAAAGTTTTAGACGTGAATATGTCTCTCAGGATGGGCTGTTAAAGTATTCTGCTACCAACGTCCTGTGGAATTCACGACATTCCAAAGAGTCTCCAAATCCGACAGTTTCTGTAATCGTACCTCAAATCCTATCGCATCGTGCTCACCAGCTTTGAATACATCGATACAGTCGCCCACATTCACTGACTTGGCACAGACGCGCTAGAAGTGCTCGTGTCGTAGTGAACACGCCGCTCCATCTCGAGTTTCCTCCCTTCTCTGCAACTTGCATACCTATCGAAATTCGTAAGTTTGGGCTAGCTGTCTTCGTCTCGAAGAGCTCGCCATTTTCTGTCCGTGGATTATACTCAAATTCCATTTATTGTGCATATGCTGACTAAAACTCACTCCACAATTTTTTTTCCAATGTTACTTGCAGATTTCTCATGATGGATAATGCAGCTTGGTTCGTTACAAATCCCTCGACACCACTGCAAACATTCTATTGCTTTGCGTTCTCTAGTCACACTTCCTCGGCTGACGCACGACCTGCCAATTCGTGCCTCAAATTCTCGCCTACCGTCTGTCTCTAGATGATATCAGAATCTCCTAACCAAGATCAGATATAGTGACCCTTCGTCTGATAATTATCGTTCATTTAACTGCAATATGTCATGTACAGTAGTTTAGAAATTATAGGCGTCACAAAAGTCTTATGAAAAAGTGTCGGTCGACATTCCTGGATTGCACCCTGGTACTGCACCTATGTTTATTCATGTCAAAAATAATAAATTCGATTAAAGTCTGGCGATCGGGCAGGCCAATTATAAATCCCTCTCCATCAGTGGTATTTATGTATTTAATAAACATACAGATTTTAGTGTCAGGAGTACCTGAGGACATGCTCGGTTTGTGGTGGTGGTGATGGTGATGAGGTTGACGTAGGGAGATGGTAAAACTCGGTGTCAGCACATAGCCTACTCCTGTCAAATAACGCCTAGGGTTCTGCTCAAACCATAACATCCTCATTGGATGGACAACCCGCCGTTGACAGCGTCATAAGCCCTCACTCCCTATGAACACTGTAGAGAAGTGGGGAATAGAACGCAAGCTTTTGGCACGCAATATAGTAATTATACATTGTACACCACCATCTCTCCTACCCTGCCGGCGAACACTCTGATGGTGAACATTTTATCCATGAACGGTTCTCTAACCACCTAACTATGGTATCAGACCGTGTAGACTTGTTAATGGTGATGGCCACCATTGGGTACTCGTAACCTGTTAAAGTGAGGAAAACAAATTTCTAAAGAGACAGCATGACTTCAATTTGCTTTCATTGTTAAGCAAGGGTGAATGTACGGATAAACTTCTACCTATTTTCACAGGAACGATTTTAATAGTATTATTTATTTAATACAATCCTGTACATAAATATGGAAGGTCTAAAGAAAAAGGGTGAGCTGCCACGTACACACAAAATGTTCTAGACCTATCATAAAATGATATATTATTTACAATATTTACATAGGTTACAAAATACCTGAATAGTACTGTGCAAGATTTACATATCTACTTAATCCCCTACTGCTCAGTCACTCTACCTATCGACGGTTAATCATTTATATATACGATCATCCCTGGTCTCTCATACTTCATTTCACTCTACCACCCACTCATTCCCCCACACACTCACCGACATATGAAGCAGTTCCATTAAATTATAATTTTCTTTTAATGCAATTGAATTTAAGACAATTTCTTGACTTGCCCTGACAGCGAGTCCCATCTTTTTTCGGAACGCCAATAGAAACCCTTCTGAAAGGTGGAGGTACGGGGGAAAGGCAAACCTCTAAGCTGAGCGATAAACAAGCGATAGACTTTTGAAGGGATCAATGTATATAGAGATACAGAGGGATTTCTGGATAAAGATCTGGTCAGTTTGTTTGACAATTGTGTCAATGGAAGGTAACGTCATAGAATGGGGGAGGGGGAGAGACGGTTAATTGGCGTTTCGGCGCGGCGTTGTTGTTACTTACACCAATTTACATTTAACTAGCTCTGAAACAAGCGGAAATTTGTTTGACAAGGATCTAAAGGATCTTATTATTTTTCAACACGGATACCTGCGGCCCGCTTATAGGCAGAAATGAATTCATTTTAACCAGGTTTCTCCCCCCTGTGGGTGCCGAAATTTGATAGCATTGTGTTCATTATCCCGAAAACTGATTTTGTATTTGATTAAATACAATTTTCTTTTCAAGTTTACCTTTTCACTCTTTTCGTTTCTATTGAAATTCCAAGAATTAGCTAAATGTTTCAGATCATGCATATCCTCTATATTCATTTCATTTATTTCAAACGACTCGCCAGTTTTCTTTGACATCTGTGTCATTCTCACCCACTGAGTAGGAACATAGATAGATTTTGCCTTCAGTACCCATTTTTTTCTTATTGCAACAAATGAGTGCATGCTATCGCCTTCATTCTGTGTGTGGACAGCTATTGAAACAACATGATTATCCGTTTTTTATTAAATATGTCCAAGAATTGCCATATATCACATCCTCTTGAATAGCTGTCGTGGTTATGTTTGGCAGGGAGAAGAAACCTTCGCTAGGTTTCGCTAGCCCACAACATCCTCAGTACAAACACAAGAGATCAGATTTTAAATACTTTTCATCCCTAAACAGTATGCTTACAAGGTCAGAAACCTCTTCCCTGCTGAACTTCCCAATTACCGCATGACAGATTAAGGCAACTCATTCGTACCTGCAACCGTACGCTCTTGGAATTCCCTTCCAGCTGTAATTAGAGACATACATAGTAGAAGTACTGTATATTTCAAAAGGGATATTATAAATGGTACATAGACTTAATAAATTAGTATATAATATAATATTTCCTTATAGTGTTGTGTTTGAGTAATCAGTCCATAGACTGGTTTGATGCAGCCCGCCATGCCACCCTATCCTGTGCTAACCTTTTCATTTCTACGTAACTATTGCATCCTACATCTGCTCTAATCTACTTGTCATATTCATACCTTGGTCTACCCCTACCGTTCTTACCACCTACACTTCCTTCAAAAACCAACTGAACAAGTCCTGGGTGTCTTAAAATGTGTCCTATCATTCTATCCCTTCTTCTCGTCAGATTTAGCCAAATGGATCTCCTCTCACCAATTCGATTCAGTATCTCTTCATTCAGGATTCGATCTATCCATCTCACATTCAATATTCTTCTATAACACCACATTTCAAAAGCTTCTGTTCTCTTTCTTTCTGAGCTAGTTATCGTTCATGTTTCACTTCCATACAATGCCACGCTCCACACGAAAGTCTTCAAAAACATCTTTCTGATTCCGTTATCAATGTTTGAAGTGAGCAAATTTCTTTTCTTAAGAAAGCTCTTCCTTGCTTGTGCTAGTCTGCATTTTATGTCCTCCTTATTTCTGCCATCGTTAGTTATTTTACTACGCAAGTAACAATATTCATCTACTTCCTTTAAGACTTAATTTCCTAATCTAATATATTCTACATCATCTGCCTTCGTTCGACTGCACTCCATTACTTGTTTTTGGACTTATTTATTTTCATCTGGTACTCCTTATACGAGGCTTCATCCATAACATTCAGCAACTTCTCGAGATCTTCTGCAGTCTCAGATAAAATACCAATATCATCAGCAAATCTCAAGGTTTTCACTTCCTCTCCTTGGACTGTGATTCCCTTTCCAAATTTCTCTTTGATTTCCTTTACTGCCTGTTCTATGTAAACATTGAAAAGGAGAGGGGACAAACTGCAGCCTTGCCTCACTCCTTTCTGGATTGCTGCTTCTTTTTCAAAGCCCTCGATTCTCATCACTGAAGAATGATTTTTATACAGATTGTAGATAATTCTTCGTTCTCGGTATCTGATCCCTATCATCTTCAAAATCATAAATAGCTTGGTCCAATCAACATTATCGAATGCCTTTTCTAGATCTACGAAAAGCCATGTACGTGGGCTTGTCCTTCTTAATTCGATCCTCTAAGATTAGACGTAAAGTCGGGATTGCTTCACATGTTCCTACATTTCTTCTGAAGCCAAATTGATCTTCTCCCAATTCAGCTTCGACTTGTTTTTCCATTCTTCTGTAAATAATACATGTTAAAATTTTGCAGGCATGAGATACTAAATTAATGGTGCGGCAGTTTTCACACCTGTCAGCACCGGCTTTCTTGGGAATAGGTATAACAACATTCTGCCGAAAATCGGATGGGACTTCTCCTGTCTCATACATCTTGCACACTAAATGAAATAACCTTGCCATGCTGGTTGCTCCTAAGGCAGTCAGTAATGCAGAAGGAATATCATCAATTCCAGGTACCTTGTTCCTATTTAGGTCACTCACAGCTCTGTCAAACTCTGACCTCAAAATTGGGTCTCCCATTTCATCAGCATCAACAGCCTCTTCACGTTCCAGAACCAAATTATCTACATCTTTACCTTGATAAAACTGTTGGATACACTTCTGCCATCTTCTTCTTATTATTATTATTCTTGCTTTACCGCCTCTGTAGGACCACGGACAGCTCCTTCATGGATTGCATTTTCTTCTTCTCCTCCCAGAACCTCTTCATCCTTTCTCTTCTTCTCTCCCGGTTTTCTTCCGAGATATTCAGTATCCTCTTCTCTTGTCTACTCCACTGGTGACTCTCAGTCCTTTTCCTGTATCCATCCCTATCATTGATCTCTGGCATATTAGTCGGTATGTACTTGCTTCTCCAATTTTCCTTTTCTTGCACCTTGATCCTCAATTCCGACCAATCTTTCCGGAGTTCAACTACCCACTTGGTTCCTGTCTTCCCTCGTGTCCTCGCTGTTGTTTCCCATGCTCTTTTCGTCATTCTATCCATATTCATCCTGATTACATGTCCCGCAAACCTTGCTCTTTTCAGTCTGATTTCTTCTGAGATTGTCCTCATGTTCCGGTATAGTTCTTCTCTGGGTCTCCTCATCCATCTCTCACCTCCTCTCTTAGGGCCTAGTATGTTCCTCAATATTTTTCTCTCTTCTTTCTCTAGTTCTTCCGCACAATTTCTTCCTAGTGCTATTGTCTCAGCAGCATATAATACAGCATTTCTCACCGTTCCCTTGTAATGTCTGATCTTTGCGTCTGTAGATATATTCTTTTTATTGTATATATCTCTGGTCATACAGAAGGCTGATCGCATCTTCTTTATCCTCTCTGTTATTCCCTCATTGCTCCTATTCCTTCCTGTTATAAATTCTCCTAGGTACTTGAATTTGTCCACCTTTTGCACGGTGCCTTCCGGTGTTGTCCAATCCTCAGTGGTATTCAATGTCTTTGTCTTGTTGTAGGCGATCCTCTGTCCTACCCTTCCGGCTATATTGCTTAAGTTGTTTCACTTTCTGTAGCTATGTCGTCCGCAAAGGCTAGACAATCTACGTGGGCCCTATTGTCCTTTTTGTCCCCAACATGCGTCTTTGGTATTCCCATTGTCTCATTCATTGTTCTCCACTGCCTGATGACTTCATCCAGAGCTATGTTGAACAACATTGGTGATAAACCATCTCCTTGTTTGACACCAGTGTTGATATCAAATTCTTCAGAGAGTACTCCTCTGAATCTCACCTTTGCCTTTGTGTCTGATAGAATTTCCATTATGAGTTCATGTGTAGTGCCATCTAATCCTCTGTTCTTCAGGATTCTTCCAAGGGTTTGTCTGTCGATGGAGTCATATGCCTTAGTGAAATCTACAAAGGTTACCACCGTTTTTGGTTCTTTAAGGCCCTATGTTCTATCAGTTGTTTCAGTAAAAATATCTGTTCTATGCATCCTCTTCCCTTCCTAAATCCTGCTTGGTAGTCTCCAATTGTACTTTCTAACTGTTCTTCCAGTTTATTGAGCAGGACTTTCGACAACACCTTATAGCCAACCTCTAGTAGCGAAATTCCTCTATAGTTGTTTGCATCCCTCTTGTCTCCCTTCTTATGTATTGGTATTATGATCACATTCTTCCATCCTTCTGGTAACTTCTTTGTTCTCCAAATCTGTCCGATGATGTTGGTCATGTTGTCTACTGCCTTGTCACCTCCCCACTTAATCATCTCAGCTGATATTCCATCTTCTCCTGTTGCTTTGTTATTCTTTAGATCGCTTATGGCCTGTGCGACCTCATCTCTAGTTGGAAGACATGACTCTCTCTCTTCTGTGTTTGTTCCCAGCTCCAGCCATCTTTCTGCTTTGTCTTCTTTGCCTAGAAGTGGATTTCCATCTGAGCTCTTAATATTCATACAACTAGATTTCCTTTCTCCAAAGGTTTCCTTGATTTTCCTGTATGCAGCATCTACCTTTCCCAGGACCATACAGCCTTCGATATTCTTGCACTTCTCCTTAGCTACCTTACACTTTCTATCCACTTGTTTCTTTAATCGCCTGTATTCTTTTCTGCCCTCTTCATTTCTAGCATTCTTGTATTTTCGTCGTTCATCAATCAGGTCTAGTATTTCCTGAGTTATCCACTGATTCTTAGTTGATCTTTTCTTCCTTCCTAACATTTCTTCAGCAGCCCTAGTGACTTCATTTTTCATGACTCTCCACTCTTCCTCTATAGTGTTTCCTTCAGCCTTTTCATTTATTCCTTGTGCCACATGTTCCTTGAAACAATCACTCACACTCTTTTATTTCAACTTGTCTAGATCCTATCTTTTTGCATTCTTCCCTTTCTTCAATTTCTTCAACTTCAGATGGCATTTCATGACCAACAAGTTGTGGTCAGAGTCCACGTCGGCTCCTGGGAAAGTTTTGCAATCCAGCACCTGGTTTCTGAATCTCTGCCTAATCATAATGAAGTCTATTTGATACCTTCCAGTGTCTCCAGGTCTCGTCCACGTATACAGCCGTCGTTTGTGAAGTTTGAACCAAGTATTGGCAAGGACTAAATTATGATCAGTGGAGAATTCAACCAACCGACTTCCTCTTTCGTTCCATTGTCCCAATCCAAATTCTCCTACTGTACTACCTTCTCTTCCTTGGCCTACCACAGCATTCCAGTCTCCCATCACAATTAGATTCTCGTCACCTTTTACATATTGTATTAAATCTTCTATCTCCTCATATATTCTTTCGATTTCTTCATCATCCGCTGAACTAGTAGGCATATAGACCTGCACTATTGTGGTGGGCGTTGGATTGGTGTCTATGTTGACGACAATAATTCTTTCACTATGCTGGTCGTAGTAGTAACTCTCAGAAATTCACCTTTCGTTTCTAAATATTATTTACGTTTAATTTCATACTTAATTATGTAATTGGGATTTTTAAGACTCTGTAGTTTTTACAATGTACAAAGCTGGTTTTGAATAACATCAGGCCATACACAATAAGTCAATAAAAATAATAAAAGTAATATTGTACGTCATGACTGCATACAGGTATAAGGAAACTATAAAATTGTTTTTATTTTGGTCCGCACAATCATTTGAATAAAAATTAATGGGGATTCCAATACTGCTTTCCTTTAGAAAAGCATTTAAACACGATGAAATTTCATTACGGCCATGTTTGGTACACAAATACTGGTAATAATACTGTGACAGACTTTAAGGACGCACGTCATTTGTTATATCTTCTGTCCGCTAATGACGTTCATCCCAGATATTATTACAAACATCTTGAATAAGGAGAGAAATGGGAAAAGAAGAAAGAAAGAAAAAAACGAAGTAAGAAAGAAATAAAGAAAGAATACTGAAAGAAATATCGACGCATTTTAAATATGTTCCTTTTGCAACAGATCATTTGTCTTTAATGTCTGCTCCTGGAAAATGTAGAGTCGTAAACCGTATCTATACTTCGGGGTGGAAAACGACGCTGGAAAGCGAGATGAATTCCCTTGACGGGGTCTTAGGACATTCAAAGAGGACTGCCATGTAATAGGATGGCTCTGCGATGTGTACTTAAAGTTAATAGTTCAAAGTGAATCAACCTGAGTTTCTCATTAAGTATATTATATGTTTACTGCACACAGAGGTACACCTGGGCCAACACACTTGGCAGCCGGAGACTCTAAAGAGTACTGTAGCAGCCACTCAAATATCTTAATAATTTACAGTAGATAGAACTGAAACACCCGTAGATTCTACAACCAGCTACCGAACTGAACACTCTGCATCTATATATACGAAACATTTATCTATCATTGATTTGTAATTTATGTAGGCAAGAAAGTAATATTTATGGTGGATTAAGCTTGTGAATCAGTGATCAAACTTATATGGAATTCCAACCAATTACAACTGGCAGTTGCCAAAATATTATTGCTTTCCTTTTATTACTTTCATTGTATCACACTAACGTGCACTTGCTTTTTTCGTAAATTTATCAGAACAGCGCACTCATGCAGCTTTGTAGCTTCTATGGCCTGAACAACAGTAGTTTATAATAATAGTGTTTCGTGCTCAAACCACAGTCAGCCCTGTAGTAGCTCCTTTGCTATTTCCTGGAAGAGATTAGTGAGTCGGACCGGGAACCTCCCAGTCGGTCTGGAGGGCATGCTCGGCTTCTCCTTGTATTGTTCTCTCCGTCTGGTTACCCCATGCGCCTTCTGGAATCGGAAACGAGAAAGTTCTTTCTCTAACCGCATCGCGAAGATCCCAGTACTCCATCACCCGAGATATAAATACATGACCACCGCGAACGAGGACTTGTTGTGTCGGAGTGTTGTGCAAGTAGTTGAATTGGGGACCAGTAGTGCTAGCTGTGGCCACTATTCCACCGAATTTTAAGTATCGTCGTGGTGGAGTACGGAATACTGTCTGCGTACTACCAAGAAATGTGGACCGTCATGGAATCAGTCTTAAGTAGTTCAGCATGTTGAGCGTGAGAGTGCTGTACTTTCACCACAGTTCCGCCAAGTAGTCCTGTTTTAGTATCTGCTTGCTTGCAAATACTGTGTTGTGTGATTGGACTTGCGAGTGAATGTAAGACGAGCATAAGTATTATCGCCTGTTCCAGGTAATACCAGCGAGTCGAACTGGCTACTGTGAGGACTAACAGAGACTTTGTTAGCATACAGCAATTAGTGGAGCGTGGACATTGAGAGTTGAATGTAACTGTGTATATATAATGTGTGTACTTACTGTCATGCTGGAATTTCATTAAATCGACCAAATATACAGTGTTTTATACGTAATAATACATTTGAGAACAAAGCACACACTCAGCAGCACGCAATTCTATTGTTCTGAAGAAGGCGAAAGACAACATATTGGGAGGCTGCGGGCCAAATAGTTAAAATGTAAAACAAGCAGTTCATTTCCGTGCTAAATTTTTTGTTTTTTGAACAATTTATGGCCAGATCATAACATAAACAATGTCTTGTTTGATATTCAATAACTTTGATTTCCATTGCTAACTTTTTTAGTTATTTGCTATAAAAACTATATGTCCACATTCCAGAGCTAATAATAATAATAATAATAATAATAATAATAATAATAATAATAATAATAATAATACAAATTCACAAAATAGAAAAAAGTACAATGCAGTGATGAATATATCCAAAAATTCTCAGTATCGAGGGATGCTAGATTCGGACAATACAAAATTGTAATCCTTCCAGCAGTTTTATACGCAAAAGAGTGTTTGAATACATCCTCATATAGCAGAAAAAAGTGTATCCTAAGGAAAATTATGTGACCTATTTAGGGGAATGGCATATACGAACTGAGATGAGAACAAGATTTATACAAAACATCATAGAAAGCAGGTCGTGCTTTCAGAAAAGATTAAACTTCCCTGGTCACCTGTGCAGAATAGACAATGACAGATTAAAAATTGACATTTTTGAACACAATGCATAACAAACAGTAGTTTGGGAAAGAAGCCAACAATGATTTGGAACACTAAAAGAGAACACATTGCAAATAGAAAGGAATTTAGGAAAGTAATATTTGATGGTAAATTTCCAGAGATAGTCAAGAATAAATCAGGTAATTAGTGGGCGAAAGATAAAACCAACAACACCGAGAAGGGATGAAGAAGTTTTGGTAAGACAAGAAGAATAAAACTGTTTCATGTGGTCCTATGTCAGCTTACATAGAAACTATCCAAGGCCCTTGTGATTACACTAAGTTTTCTCGGTCATCGGATTCAGGCGGACCGAGAACATCATGCGAGAATGTATCGAAGCTTCCCGAGTCTCTAATACAAGCGTTTCCTTGGGACTATCAACATCAATACAATTCTCAAAACTGGCAATTTGAAGCAATAAACGGGCGTGTTGGACAGACTAAATATCCACATTTCAGCTCTTCAAGAAACAAATATACAGGTGTAAATACTTCGAGTCAGGCGACTACAGAATATACAAAAGTAAACCAGAAATTCTAGTTCTTAACACACCATTGCAATCAGGCACCCGGTTTTCAGGAAAAGGAATATTATAAATTCAGCTCCGAGTTTCACACCTCCCACTGAAAAGAATGTTAGTGCTGGCAATCAAATCAGGAAACAAAGCCTTTTCACTAATCAATGCTCATGCACCTATAAATAATTACAACCAAAAAGACCCAGAAAAGGTGGAAGAACTCTGGGAACTTCTAGAAGAAACAGCAGCCCAAATTCCTAAAACCCATGTCAAAATTTTTATGAGAGATTTCAATGCAGAAATAGGCAAAGGAAAGTAGTACAAAACCACCGTAGGACTCTACCCTACCGATAAAAGAACCAATAAAATGAAAGATTAATCATCTTCTGTGAGACATTTGATCTGAAACTAATGTCAAGTCGTTTTCTAGTAATCCCGCAGAAGAATACAACCTTGAGGTCCCCGAACATCCATTTCGGAGAATTTTAGATAGACCACATTGCTATTATAGTAGAAACCAAAAGGAGATAATGAATGTAAGAAGGGTATCATAGACTCTGATCACCACCTATCTCTAATCAAAGTGAAGTTTCAAGCTAACAGACCTAAATGTAGACCACGGCGAAACCCACGAATCGACCCAGAGATTCTAAAGGAAAACTCAAGCTCTTTTCTGGCCAATATCTCCGAGCAAAATGCTACTAGTTTATCAGAACTTAAAGACGAAGTTGTAAAAGCAGCCAAGGGCACTAATATGCCACGGAGGAAACGTAAACATAAGCGATGGAACGTTACCGGTGATAAGGCATTAGAACACCGCATTAAGGCATGGCAAAACTGGAATTCCCAGAAAGCCACAGAGAAGTGGAATACCTTTATTAAAATCCAGAAGGAGCCATCAAATGTTATAAAATACCAAAAGCGTCATTATGGTCAGATCAGACTGGCAAAAATGGAGCAAGAGTTCAAGATAAACAATACTAGGAACATTTACAGAACCTTTAAGGAAGAACTGACGAGTTATAGGGCACTCACTCTATGTTTTAAACGGTCGGGTGGGACTTCATAAACAAATAAAGAAGAAAACTGTAAACTTTTGGCAGATCATCTCAAAGACCTTCTAAATTGCGAACCTCCTACTGACCAACTCACTTTTGAAACGTCAGAACCAAATCCAGATTCAGAGCCTCCAACAATAGAAGACTTTTAACAGATAATACACTAATTAAAACCCAACAAAGCTCCAGGGGAATGTGGTATAAGGATTAATGGAGCCAACAAAAAGCTTGTATAACGATGTGCAGAGAACCAATGCATGTGTCAACAGTGTATGAATGAGTAAGTCACATCAACGTCTACCTTTCGCTGCTGCTCGGTCTGTCCATCCTCGTTCCTACTCATTGTGATGAGACAACATGGACAGTTAGGAAGACTCATTTGTTTAGGGAAGCTTAGCGTCTGTTCGAGTTTGGTTCTATCAAACACTCATTGACGAGAATTATCAAGCATAAAGTTTGAACGAGTCTATAAATGAGCGAGATCCATCCCTTACAAACGGGTTGGAAAAATGCATACGGTCGTTTAGCATAGTTCTAGCTTATGCCACGTTGAAAGAAAACCCAGGTGAAAAATAAACTTCCCCGATACTTTTGGGTTCATCTGAAGGAATGTTGGTACTCATGACAGGTAGTGTAACAAACTCTTCTCAACAGATAAATCGAGCCTCCTTTCAAAATCCTCTGTCCCCGCACAAGCCGAACCCCTCTATTAACTAAATTCTTAACTGCAAACTTGAAGACTCCTACTGCTGCATGAAACAAGACACCATCTACGTACAGTTACGAATGAAGTCTGTAAAAGAAACAGAATGAATATTTCATGTATATTTGAAACATGCAATTACTGTATATCGTTGCACAGTTCTACTGCAGTATAAAAACCAACACCTCGACATTTTTGACATACATTGAATACCAACTGATCCTCCAGCCCCGTAGCTTTACCTATAAGTGACCCTCACGCACAAGTGTTGAATGGGTTGCCTGACCGCTGATTTACAAAGGAGCGCTACAACGTGCTGTACCTCGGATGTGAAACAAATACCAGTCATTTTAGTACACACTTTCTGTGCCCAGGTGCGCCAGTAAACACGCCAAAAGTGAAGAAATGAAGTATAATAACTCATGAATTTATACACGTATAAATACTCTACTCTACCACATATTTGTTTGTATATCGAATATGCCTTGAAAGATCCATTGGCACTTAATTGCAACTCTTTTCAGTGAAATACGCGTATTGAAGGCAGGCGGCTATGAGGAAACTCCTGAGCAATCCGTCTGCGAGCTTCAGCTGCATTCCGACCAGATTCTCCATAAATTAAAATTGAGGGGCTGAGATTACAATGGTACAAAGTGACATTTCACAAGAAAATGGTCTAAGTGCACATTTGGTAAGCTGAAGTATGGTTCTCTTCAGAGTAAAAGAAGTACAAGTGAGTTCCTGCATAGTGCTGCGCTCCGTGATGATAATGTTTAATCTCTAACTCTGGGCCTGGAATGCATTTTGAATATAACCAGTACAAGTGAAATGGCGGACGAAAGAGACATTGCTACTCTCCTGAATGAAGATTCAGGTAAGTATATTTCTTATAGTACAGCAGTGGCGCAATAGGTGTACTTTTGAGAGTACTTATGGTAATATTTAATGGATGTTTAAATACGCCATATGTGATACCATTTCTTGTTTGCGATAGCAGGTTTGTGTTCTTAGACACAACTGGCAACGTCAGATCCATAGGTATTTATCCATTAGTAATCCACTGTGCACTTGCATGTTATTTACTTCACACCTGTGCAATTTGTTTAATTATTATTAATAATAGCTTATTGTATGCAATAATTTTAATATTATTCAGAGGTTATGTTAGTTCACTTACATTTTACAGAATCCATTATCATTTATCTAGATGCCACTTCTGATTCAGATTTCTTGGAATCTGATGATGATTATGTGCCCTCAGAACCGAGTTCTATGTCCTCTGCAATAAGTTCAGATCAAAAGGAAAGTAGTAAATTTACCGGTAAGTTCATTCACCCGGGAAGCCATTCTTACAATATCATGAAGATCTACCAACATATTATTTTATCTGAGAGTTTTGTGGACCTACAAACTATGTGTGCATGACCTTAAAACAGGAAAAGCCAAGATGTTCATGTGGGATGAATCTACCGCCGGGGGGGGGGGTCACAGTAAATTGGTTCATGCTTAGTCAGGTATTCGGAACAGATGAGCAGTGAAATATCTCATATTATTGCATACAGAGACTGCTGCGGTGGTCAAAAGAAGAACTGCCATATTGTGAAATACTGGATGTACATCTTGAGGTAAAATCAACATATTGACTCAATAGATCACAAGTTCCTTAAACCTGGCTATACATATATGGAATGCGATCAAGATTTTGGTCTCATTGAAAAGGCAAGGAAAATACGCATTTGTACCCCAAGATTGGATGGAAGCAGTGAAAAAGGTCACAAGAAAGTTTTGCATGGTAGAAATGGCAAAAGAAAACATTCTTTCAATAATATAAATTTCGTGTGGCTATTACTAGCCGAGTGCAGCCCTTGTAAGGCAGACCCTCCGATGAGGGTGGGCGGCATCTGCCATGTGTAGGTAACTGCGTGTTATTGTGGTAGAGGATAGTGTTATGTGTGGTGTGCGAGTTGCAGGGATGTTGGGGACAGCACAAACATCCAGCCCCCGGGCCATTGGAATTAACCAATGAAGGTTATAATCCCCGACCCGGCCGGGAATCGAACCCGAGACCCTCTGAACCGAAGGCCAGTACGCTGACCATTCAGCCAACGAGTCGGACATTCTTTCAATTAAACCCATGGATTTTATAACAAAGCACAAAATTCCTGCACAGAAGGAAATACAATACAGTGGAGAAATATTCTATGGATCCGAATCACTAAAGGAAATCCTCTAACAATGCAGGTCAGATATGCACTAAACCGTGACTTTCCGTTTAGAAAAGATGATTTTAGAAGGCACATTCTTCGTCGGCCATCAATGGCTTCTCGCCCGCCTTAAAATAAAATATGTGAAGTGGAAAGATCTTCAGATGGTAAAGGATACATCCCCCCCCCCCAATTCACCACGAGTTCTACAACAATATACCACATTCTTAGACAGCCGTTACAATGAATGCAAGAAGAGGGAGAGGAGAGACAAGGGGACGTGGAAGAAGAAGGGGATGAATACGGGGAAGTCTGAAGAAATCACAAAAAAATGGTACAGCATCACGAGTGTTGCCCCAGGAAGGGCATTCTTCAAGAGGTACCACAGAAAGGAATGATTATGATTCTGCAAGCACTGACTGTGACGGAAATATAGAAAGTGACTATGAATATTGTCTCATGTGTTGGAGCACACCGGCATATTTTCGTTTCATGTTTTTACATTATTTGTTGTTTACCTATTGTTTTCTTCAGCCTGTTAATTCAATTATGCATTAATTGTTCATATAACCTTGTTTTATAATGAGAATGCATAGTAAATCAACTGCTTTATATCAAAAAATAAAAAATACACATGGCATTTAAATTGTGTTTGCACTTGTATTGCTTTTACTAGAAAAAGTTTTCAGACACAAGAGGCACAAGTATTTTAATACGTTTTAAAATATAATGCAGGGGTACTACAATCACCAACAATACCTACAAATATACACAAACTCACTGACCGTTAGAAAAAAAAATTTGAAATCAACTCTCAGAATTTACAAACAGCCATTCAACTTCAGGAATAGTGAGCGTCCGGAAACGAGGCTTGCTAACGCAAGGAGGCGCATTTGTCGGGTAGCCGCGAGGAACATGAAGCGAGCAGCCGTCTTGTCATTTTTTTCTGCATGTAGTGATGCAAATAACCTACAGGCAGTATTATTTCTGTACAAAATAGTTATTAGACAACCCATCATCACTAGTGCATGCGGGACATTTACAAGTAGAACGCACGGTACTGGCGGACCACCTGGTATATTCAGGGTGTTCAGAAATGATTCACACTCCCTCTATAAGACCGAAAAATGAGTTCTGTAGTTCGAAATGTGTGCTTGGTGTATGCGGGTAACCTGTGGTAACCAGATGTCTTTGTTACTGTATACAGTAGAGCAATCCTGCGTCATTTGTACCGACGTGTGGATGGATTCCTGGACAAGGCACATAAAGTATGGAAGCAGACAATCATGAGGAACGATGTACTGTTTGGTTCCTCTCCAGAGAAGAAATGACTGCTTCACACGTTCACATGACATTATCAGCCGTATGTGTGGAAGCAGTACCTAGACGCAGAACTTTGGCAATACCTGGTCACATGGCAGTCGACAATATTTGACACCCTATATGCTCTAAAGTACACCGTGTCACCTCATCCGCCATACTCACCGGATTTTGCCCATAGCGACTACACAATTAAACAGGTTATTTGGGGTAAAAATTAACTCCCAGCAGTGGCACCGGTATACCCCAAAATAATGGTTTATTTCACAAATATTGGAACTGGTAGAACTGTTGCAATGGTGCATAGACGTTGGCAAAGAATTACCTTTAATATGAGTATATTTCTAATTTATTTGATATCAATATCTAGTTAACTGAAGAATGAAAAACCATTTGTTGTCGACTATTCTTGATCAACTGTTATATTAAACTCTGAAATTTCTACATTTGATAAATATTTACTACTTCAATTATAAACTGAAATTTAAATGCAACGTTGTAAAATTTAACTAACATATAAGGTTTCAGAAATAACACAGTTTAGACGAACCATTAAGAAATTTATCGTAGTAATTGGTTGTGCAAAAATGTCATAGCCTATCTCTAGACATAATTTTTCACATTATATGTGGGATTTTGAAGAAAGGAAGGTGATTGAGTAACAGTTGTTTAAAAAATTACTTTACGTGTTGAGCAAAGCAACAGGAAACTACCTCACTCCTCATTTCCCTAGTACGCCTCTTAACGACACAGAGAGGTCTCATAGCGACAATGAGGTAGTAGAGACCTAGGAGTGGGAAGGAAGCGTCCGTGGCCTCAATTAAGATGTAGAAATGGGAACCCACGGCAAACCATATTTAGGGTTGCCGACAAAATAGGTATTGAAATTATTCTTACATTTCTTTCCGTGCCAGAGCGAAGCTTCATGTCAGTTCGTGTAACAATAAACGTCCATTGCATATATTATTTTCCAGGGAGATACGTTTAACGAAATATGAGTAAAAGAGTTGGAATTTCCATATTATTCACGGCTATTTGTCTATAACGTCCGAGATTTCTCGAAATCTGCTGTTTTAACATGGCTACGCTGACTGAATTCATTTTGTAACTGCCAGAGGCCCTTTCAATGTAACTATTCCAAACACATTTTATAATACCTACAGAAAAATTTATCAGAATCTTTCATACACATGCAATATTTCTGTTCTTGATTTTTCTCAGGAAGGGAGATTGTTTGTAATTGAAACCTTATACGTCACTTTATATAAAGTAACTTCTCAATAAACTTAATCTCTTGGACAAATTGGAAATCGATGTTCGAGAAATTGCTTGTCAATATCTCTTGAACGTGAATCCTATTAGAGAGTGTATTCCATTTTCTTAATAATTCCAACTCAGATCACAGGGATTTGATTTTTGGTAATAGTCTGCCTTGGAGGAGAAAGATGAAAGATATGAGGAAGGCTAAGGTTGGCTGTCCTTGTATTGTACAAAACTAGAGTATTCCATGAAAGCGAATTCATTTTAAGGAATGCATATCAGTCATGGTTCCCGTACGTAATTTTAAACGCTGATTCCGTTATTCGCATGGTACAAACTATTAATGAATTCCCTCTATCAATTATTAGCAACGTATTCACCTTCAAGAAAACATGGGAATGAAATGGATGGTGGCGGTCGGAAAATATTACGTGTTATTTAAAGCTTTCATGTGCAACTGATACAGGCCTGAACATGGAAACTTTAGGTCAAAAGAATTTGATTAACGGAACAAAATAGAAGCAGAAGAGAAAATTAGGAGTACAAAACATAATACTCATGCGCACAAGGTAATAGGACTTTAGAGCAAATTACGTTGATTAAAAACAAATGAATTATCTACGTGCTATTTTCACAGAAACATTACGGGATTGAGCAGTCTGGTTGTACGCTGGTGCTGGAAACACACCGACAGGTTACTTCCCATAATTACGAATATATTCACATTTTGCGATGATGTTTAGGAGAGATGAAAACAGTAAAATAAGTAAGACAAGTTGCTTCGAAGGCAGAAAATTGTAGTACACTTTTCAGGCTATTAATATTATTATGTATACCAATAATTTATAATCAAAATTGTATTCCGGTTTTGTTTATTCATTTGTATTTTATTTAGCCAACGTGACAGTTGTGTAACGAGATTTGCATAACTGTAAGGACACAGCCTGTAATTTGAAATCTCAATCGATTGGAGCCCTGCAAACGAAGCAGACGTGTGTGCGGAGTGCTGAGTGTTGTGGAGTAAGCAAAATGGGAATAAGCATAGAACTCTACCGAGCGGTCATCGGCCGATGGAACAATCGAATAAAATATCAGGTATGTGGTTTAAAATGTGATATAAAATACTCTGAAATCGTGCTGGCAGCGTTAGTGATTGCTGCATTATTAGTAATTGGAGGAGTGGAAAGCAACCCTGGGCCACTGAATTGGGAAGATATAGCTAAGATCAAGGAGGTGACAAAAGAAGGCAGCCAAACAGACACAACGAGGGAGCTCATTATCGCACAGAATAAAGATATTCAGGATATGAAAGACAGCCTTCAGGGTGATATGGCAGGTATAAAAGAATCTCTAGATAAATACCAGGAAGAAATGAAAATTGCTAAGGAACACCGACTGGTGTTGGAGCAGCGCACACGGGAGCTGGAGATGCAGGTCCGGAGATCAGTGCTGTTGAGATTGAAAGGAAGAGAGGGTGGCGAGCTTCTGCAGATCGCATATCAACATCAGAGAGATAATATCCAGGGAGAGTATTGGTTAACGAAAATCAGAAGTGTATTAGATAGGTTGGAAGTTATTGGGAGAGGTTGGAAAGATCAACGAATAAACCAATCATTAGACGACTCAGAGATATTCAAAGACAGTGGTTGGTATCCGAGTGTAGAAGCAAGGCGACCCTCTCAGAGTTTATTAGTATAAGGCAGGATATGAACATAAATATTGTGAGTGTAAATAGAAGAGAAATCAGGGGTTTGATATGGTGGTTAATGGGAATTTACAAGAACAGGTGATGGATTAAAGTGAAAGATGCAACAAGGTGCCTTCTCTGTGGTGAAAACAGAGAAAAATTTCACATGTTGAAATCATGTAAAGAAACCATAGCGGTGAGAAGGAAATTTTTGAATAACAAGGAACAATATATGATAAATGAGGATGAGAATGGCTATAGGATTATTAAGATGATAATCAAAGAATGGTATAAACCTGGTAATCTCAGTAAACTGTTAATTGTAATTAGAAATTCATGTAGAAGGTGTTGAAAGAGCCTACAATGAGGGTAGGTCATATTACGGATGGATGATTGTGTCGCGAACCGATTAGTTAAGAAATTGCCAATTCGGATATGTAGTAAAAGGAATATTAGTATATGTAGCACTGTAAAGTCGATATGTTAGTAAGCCATAACGTAATTAACTGTCAAACTGTTTGTAATGAGACAGGGCCCAATGGATATAATGTTTCATCCTCAGCTGCTGGCGATCCGTGGCTGTAGGTTGATAACATTCACTCATTGATTCACTACTCATTCCACATATATTATTCATTCAATCATTTATTTAATTCATAATAAGGGCTCTCTCCCCAGTTACTGGTTATCCGTACTGGGAGGGATGAGTATTTTTTCCTAACATGCATGCATGAATATCCATATACCCATTCATAAATCCATCCATACGTGTTTTCTCAATACAGTTAGGGAATTGGTAATTAATTCACTCATTCATTTATTCATACACTCATGTAGATAATCGTAGGCATGGCCCTTGCATGTGGAATGGCGATCCGCCTGTGCAAAGGGCACTATTTTAGATAGGGAATCATAGCCAATTAATTAATTAATTCATTAATTCACTTATGTAAGGCTATAACCGAAGTAGGACGGGATAGGACGAATATTTAGAGTGATGTAAATGCAACAGAGAAAGAAGAATAGGGAGGGGGGCACATGGGGAGCGGGATTTCCACTTACGTGTGCCTCGCAGAAATTAGGGAATGGTGAGAAATTAGTGTTTGACAGCTATTAGATGAGGTGGGGTCTTCTGTTTGGGCCTCAAGGGAAAGGGCCGGACGTGTTATCCTTGGGAAGGTGGCTCCTTTTTCTCACAAGGGGTGGATAACACGACTGGGCAGTAGTCATGCATAATCCCATCCGTGCATTTATCCTGCCAACCGAATGCTCTCTCCTCAGTTAGTGGCTATCCGTGACTGGCAGAGAAGTGTTCATTCATTTATTCATGCATGCATGCATGACAATTTAAATCGGTCATGGAATCATTAAAAAAACTTATTCATGCATTTATGTATACCTATATATAGTGTCTGTGAAAATGGAGGAGAACTCTGTACAGACTTATGATAAATAAATAAATAAATAAATAAATAAATTTGAAATCTCTCTTAGATGACCGTAGAATTGGCCAGCTGGTATAATTTACTATGTAAGTTTGAATTACAGTATACAATTTAAGGCTGTAATAATTATTATTGTTGTTATTATTATTAGTAGTAGTAGTAATAGTAGTAGTATTGACAAATATATTACAAGCCGAAGATATCCTGGTGCCAACATCCTCTTAACAGTCGTAAAATAAAAAATAACATTAAATTTATGATTTGTGTATGTTACTGATATATTACAATAATTGCAAAATTGCCATTTGTATCAGTCACATAGGAATTCATGCAAAATTCACAGAATATACCTTAAAATATTTCTTTAGTTACAGTGTAACATAACAGAGCTTCGCATAAAATAGATATTTTGATATTATTATTATAATAATTAATTATTAGTTTGAAGCGATTGAGTAGTAAATGAAAGGAAGAATAAATAAATCAACAATAAATCAACAACGAGATTTCAATACAATTTCAATCATTCACTATACGGTAGAACATTTATAAATCCCGGATAGGGTGTCCTAAATCGTTTTCTTTCTGGTGCAAGATTAAATGATCGAGATGGTAGACCACTGGCTTTCTGAATCCAAATTGGCGGGTGTGAATCTGGCTCACACGAGGCTCTGCCTCCTGTGGATAAATTTACTGGTTTTCGATGGAGCTCCTACTGGACAAAATTCTATCACTTTGGCGTCTGCTGAAACCGTCAAAGTAGTTAGCGGAAAGTAAAATACTAACATAATTTTTATTATCATTAAAAATTAAGTTGCCAAAAGGAAACAATTATTAATTTCACCGAATGAAAAAAATACTGAATAACTTAGGGGAAACTTCAATCCTAAAATCTTCTGAGTTTGAGCCCAGTGTGGCGGCTGACTCATCGGTTAGGTTGTTTGTAAAATAGTTAACATGCTAAATAACAAATCCACGTCTGATGGTGAGAACTTACATTATTTTGCCTTATTACCGCGGTTTTCTGTGAACATTCATTTTTGGCTGAAACGAGTGTTTTGATTCTGCGTTTGGTTATTTCAAAAACATGCATACACACGAGTACAACGTCACCCTTTCCGTCTGGCAATGAAAAACAAACCGTAGCTTGCCGCCCGCTGTTCATTGGAACATTCTATTGACTATAACGACCATCAGGCCCATCAAATAGGAGTTCAGCTTCACATTGTCTTTGAGGCCATAGAAGTCATGAGAAATGAACTTTCCTTTGTTGATGCGGTACGCAGATATATAGAAACATACACTTGCAGCTGAACAAAAATAAAACGAGACATAGATTATGTCAACCATAGACGCTATAGATTCGAAATTGATGATTTTTTTTTTTTGTAAAAATTCCTTAAAATACGTATATAAATGTATTCAGTTAACATTACAGGCTTGGGTCAAATTGCAATGTTCAGACTTTTAAAGAACAACTACAATTAGGCAATACTACTAAATGTTAGAAGTTAATTCTTTGTACATGTCTCTTCACTAGGTTCAGTTTTTCTTCCACCAACAGGTTTGAACCGTTCACATGAAGGTTCTCTTGACTTTTACAGCATTTTCTTTCATCCCGAATTGATTCTCCCTTTTTTCGTCTTTTGCTTGTGTCACTGTTTAATTCCATCGTTCTTAAAATGTACTATCACAAATTAAAACTCACGATAAACTGAAGGCAGTCTCAACAGGCTTTATTCAAAAGAATAGGTTATAATATTCACAGTGATGTTTTCATGACGCTCAGAATCAACAGTAAAAGCTCGGTGGCACATAACCCGTAATAGCTTCACCAGCGGCCGGCAAATGCCTATCTTTTATTTATTTATTTTTTTTATTTTTTTATTTATGAGATACAATCCGTGGAGGGCCATTTTACACTAATAATAATAAGTTTAAGGATGTATAAAGAATAATAATGTTATTTGTTTTACGTCCCACTAACTACTTTTTTATGTCTTCGGAGACGCCGAGGTGCCAGAATTTAGTCCCGCAGGAGTTCTTTTACGTGCTACTAAATCTACCGACACGGGGCTGTCGTATTTGAGCACCTTCAAATACCACCGGACTGAGCAAGGATCGAACCTGCCAAGTTGGGGTTAGAAGGCCAGCGCCTTAACCGTCTGAGCCACTCAGCCTACGATGTATAAAAGAAACAAAGGTATAAACAACAATATTACTGTATGTAACAACAATAAATTAACAATTTTAACAGTAACAATGCAACAACAATGACAACGATAACTGGCAAGTGTCGGTTACAGAAATTAGGAAGAAGAAAGGTCGAGGGTTGGAGGGAAGGAAGAAAATGAAAACCTGGAGAAGACTTTACAAGAATCTTTTAATTTTTTGATTGAAGGATACAAAAGGTTTGAATATATCGATATCGGGTAGTGAGTTACCAAGAGTAGGGAGGCGGTCGAAGATAGAGCATTGTTGTAAGGTTAGGCTCGGACGGGACACATGATGAGTGCACCGGTTGCGTGTTGGAAGCGGAGGAACATGTACAGGGATGTACGCCGGAAGAGGACTACATTCGGTGCATCCATTGATTATTTAATGAAATTAACATAGATCGGAGAACTGCAAACGGCTTCTCAGGTCAAGTATACCCAAGTAGTTAATAATAACAGATATAGTTTTGTTCTTTAAAACAGGATTGCTAGTCTTAACAATGAAAGTGAAAAAGTTTAAAATTCTATTTAGTTGAGATATGTTTGTGATAGCAGATGACGACCAAATCGGGGGAAAAAGTCAATAACGGGGAGAACATACGAGACAAGGTATAATTTTAAGGCATTAATATCATAAATTTCAATTAGCTTGTAGGAAATGCCTAGGTTACGCATAGCAAGGGATTTTATAGACTGAATATGAGCAGAGAAGGTTACTTCACAATATATTATAACACCTAGGTCTCTTCACTGAGAAGCCGATTGCAATGTATTTCCCTGGATGGTAAATTCAGTGTTCATTCCTTGCTTTAGCAATGGAGAGAGATTGTATTGCACTTCTTAACATTGGGAGAACGATTCCATTCCTTAAACCAGTCACCATACAAATTGAGAACAGTCTGTAAATCATCACAATCATCAAGCGTAAACACATCTCTTAGAATTTTCAAGGTCGTCGGCGTACGAGAGGAGGGAATACTGACTATTTTGGGTGCAAGGAATTATGTCATCGATATAGAGAACAAAGAGTAGGGGTCCCAGAATACTACCCTGAGATACACCTCAAAACACAGATAACCATGATGAGGCAGATCCAGGGAGTAACACTCTTTCTTTTCTGCCGGAGAGGAAACTTGTTATCAATGACAAGACAAAGCCGAGGATATTAAATATGGTAGCGAGCTTATGAAGAAGTAGTGCGTGATAGACTGACGAGGGAACACATACATGTGTTACACTCGGATTCGGTTGAAATTTGGTAGGAATATTCGTGGGAGGCAGTAAAATGATAAGGTGAAAACTGTATGTGCCCAGCGCAAGTTTAAACTCCAAAATTGAACAAATAAATAGTCGTAAAATTAGAACTGCCACGGGAGTATCGGGATGTGGCGGAGAGGTAGGGAGGAGCGAAGCAGCGGACGTGAGCCAACCGGGCTGTGTCGAGCTGCGCCAGCAGCCAGGCAGCGTATAGTTAGCCCGATTTCTTGTTACTCGTAATTTTTCAAACCTTATTGGCATCGTTGTTCAAACATCGTCCTTTGTACACTTGTTTCATGTGCTGTTTTCATATTTACATTTTGCACATCTGATCGGGAAGTTAAGGAGAACACGCTGACTATACGCTGCCTGGCTGCTGGCGCAGCTCGTTACAGGCTGGTTTGCTCACGTCCGCTGCTACGGTACCTTCTACCTCTCCGCCACACCCCGACACTCCCGCGGCACTTCTAATTTTACGACTATTTATTTGTTAAATTTTGGCGTTTAAACTTGCGCTGGGCACATGCAGTTTTCACCTTAGCCTTCTACTGCCTCCCCTGAATATTCCTACCATACTTTCAACCGAATCCGAGTGTAACAGATGTATGTGTTCTCTCGTGAGTAGAATGCCTTGGCCAGATCTATATAGATTACATCTAACTGAGATTTATTTTCTATTGCTGAAATGATGTGGTGATTGAGAACAGTGAGGTTAGTGAGGCATGATTTTCCGAGAGTGAATCCGTGTTGTTCTTCAGATCCTCTGGCCTTGTATACACTACAATCATGGCCATGGCAGTTACCTGCTTTATAGGTTGTTGGCAAAGGCACGTAGCTCTGTTTTTCGGGTCTAAATTTTTTCTTTTTCTTTTGCTTTGTTTTGGCACTTAGCCCGTTATTGATGTCCAGTCTTCATATATAGGTAGATGCCGATATTACGACTGTAATAACAAGTGGTCCCAGAAAACTCAAGATGAAATCCAACACTGCATGAACCGACAAACGGAAGAATAATCATAGCGAGAGGGTAAAGAGATTCTCGGAAGAGAAGAAAGCAACTTCATCTGCTAAATTGCAATCACATTTCCTTAGTTGGCCGCAACACTGAGATAAAAAATGGTCCCGAGGTATTTCATTGGCATTACAATGATGATGTTTACAATACTGTTACGCTAGAGCTGTACCTTAATTAGACGGACTGCCTGGCCGAGGCGGTAAGGGATGCTCGGTTCACCCGGAAGAACGTGGGTTCTACTCCGTGTCAGGAAGTCGAAAAATATAAGAAACGAGATTTCCGCCTCCGGAGGTTCACATGACCCTGAGGTTCATTCAGCCTACACCAAAAATGTGTACCAGGTTAATTCTTGGGGGCAAAGGCTGCCAAGCGTAGAGCTAGCCACTCTACCGCACAAAGTGTCGAAGTTACGGGCAGCGTAAGCTTTATCATTCAGCCCCTCCAAAGGCCTTCATGGCCTGTACGGAGATGACTTTTATTTTGTAACATAGATATATTTTTGGATGAAGGTCTATCTAGAATTATTGTGGACAGTCCTTCGTCGGTAATTATCTGACCACACGGTAGCCACGGCAAATAGAGTATGTCATATATGTATAATAGTGGCGAAGATTATAGTTTTAAGAGGAACAACAACTAGGTAACTATCCTCTATATAACACTAATCAGAGAGAAAGGAAGGAATCCGACACTTCGAAAAATGAAGGCATCTGCCAAAGAAAGACATCGGCCACAAAGGGCGTGAAAATAGACTCTCTAGTCCTCGGAAACTAATAGCGTCGGGATCAAAAAAGAACAAAAGTAGACCAAGGAAGGGTGGATAAGATAGACGAAAGTGAGGGGGCTGACACAATTAAGTGGAAGCAATGCCATATGTCAGTTAAGGGCCCGTGGTCGCCAACTCACGCTCCCATGTTAAGAGGCCCTGGGGCCCCCCTTAGTCCCCGCTTACGACAGGTAGGGAATACCGCGGGTTTTATTCTTCCGCCCTCACCCACAGGGCGATCATATATGCATACTAGGACAGGAAAAAGAACATATCTTTGCTTCCATGATTCTCCTCTTAACGGAGGAACTTAGTTATATTATCTAACATAATGAAGGCTAAGGCCACTTCCTTCCCACTCCTAGCCCTTTCTTATCCCGGTGTCGCCGTAAGACGTATTTGCCCCGGTGCGACATAAAAAAGGGAATCAAATCTAGATTTACGAATCAATACGGCAAATACAGCTCCAAAGGTTAAAGAGAAACGTTTTTTGTGCTAAAATAATTTTAAATCTGCATGTAGAAGTCTTTAACGCTCAAATATCTCTTTGTAGATTTCGTCAAACAAATTCGTTTCTGTATCGTACCTCGAAAAGATACGATTTTTAAATTTCTACAAAATTGTATTATTCACTGAAGCTTCTTGTTGTAGCTGAAGGCCTAGTTTGTGTTGTAGTTAATAATAATAATAATAATAATAATAATAATAATAATAATAATAATAATAATAATAATAATAATAATAATAATAATAATAATAATATACATCCTTTATTGAATACAAATGAAAAAGGATCGCCCGATTGGGGAATAAATACTTACTTTATTCACTAAAAGATTTTGTTCTCTTGTAGCACGTTGGTAAACATTCCATTACAAAGTACACATGCACATTTGTCACTCGGGCTGTGAAATGATTTGATTTAACATATCTTAGGGTGGAAATCATGAGTAGGGAGACTAGTTATTATATGCCTTTGATCTTGATTCACCGAGCTCGATAGCTGCAGTCGCTTAAGTGCGGCCAGTATCCAGTATTCGGGAGATCGTGGGTTCGAGCCCCACTGTCGGCAGCCCTGTATATGGTTTTCCGTGGTTTCCCATTTTCACACCGGGCAAATGCTGGGGCTGAACCTTAATTAAGTCCACGGCCGCTTTTTTCCCACTCCTAGCCCCTTCCTGCCTCATCGTCGCCATAAGACCTATCTGTGTCGACGTGACGTAAAGAAAATAACAACAAACAAAAATTATCTTGATTATCGTTGGTCCAAGTTCTGTCCATCACGGTGTGTGTAATATAAAAATTTTGGTCGATCTCTCTTCTCTTTGCTTATCCACGCTCTAGTAGGTCTAGGGCAATAATAATTTATTTCATTCTAAGGTTCTCTATGTTGTAATTTATGATAAGGGTATAGAGTGTTGTAGCTATCGGTATTGTATTTTAGTGACGTCATTATATTTTGCGAAGGAAGGATTATAAGAGTGTTTTAGTGATCGATACCCAGAGGACGGTTTCCCGCTTTAAGCCAGATCTGCATATCCGATGGACTCTGTGTTACACGGTAGATATTTCTGTTACACGGATTGGTCTAGATCTCTTGGCTTGGAGTAATTTACATGCAGGTTAAGTGAGGTTCCCGACAAGCTTGTGAAATCAATAGCAGTAACTGCTACCTGGCCGCAATACCTTGATTGTACTCTCGACCTCTTCACTGATTAGATTCTCTGTACTGGACCACGAAGATCACGTTGGGAAGTGTCTCCGAGAGAGTCAGGTGATAGTACACTACGAGAGAAAATCGAACACGAATGTGATGAGCTCACTGCTGCATGTTCTGGAGTAGAATACATCCTGTGAGGAAGACTTTGTCGATGTAGTGGTGATGGTGGTGATTTTTGATACAGGTGGATATACAGCTAGGTAACCATCCTTTCTGAATAAAGTGATTGGAGACAAAATTTATCAGAAGGAATATAATTTCATTTCATCTGTTAGTCATTAACCATTTCACAGAGGAGTGCAAGAGGCTTCGGCAGCCGGCACGATTCCTATCCTCGTCGCTAGATGGGGGGAGGGTTCATTCATTCCCCTTCTGACCCAGTCAAATGACGGGAAACAAGCTGTGGAGTTTCATTTTATCAGAAGGAAAATTGAGATATTGGCAAAAGAACGGACACGAGGGGCGTGAAAACGAAATAAATTAATAATAATAATAATAATAATAATAATAATAATAATAATAATAATAATATTGATTTAACGTCCCACTAAATACTATTACGGTTTCTGCCCTTGCCGAGGTGCCAGAATTTTGTCCGGCAAGACTTCTTTAGTTTGCCTTTAAACCTACTGACAGGAGGCTGAGCCAGGATCCAATCTAACAAGTTGGACTGAGAAGACGAGTGCTGAGTTACTCAGCCCGTGAAAATGACGAACAACTTCCTATTATTCGGGAAACTAAAACTGCCGGAGTTGGAAAAGACCAAGAGTTGATCAGGAGAGATCGGATAGGATAGGTGAAAGTGAGGAGCCTGACAGAAGTAATTGAAGGCAATAGCAGGACTTACAAAAGGACTGCATGGTCATCAACTCTCTCTCCTAAGTTAAAAGCCTCTTGGGCCCTTATCGGCACACCTCCCTACGACATGTAGGGTATCTCGTGGATGTTATCCTGTCGCACCCTCCGACAGGGGGATTAAGCGTTTTGAAATCTTGTCTCCACTGCATTTATGGCGTTTAGGGTCCCAACGGGGACTATCTCCATCCCCACTCCAATTTTGTGGCGAAAACATTGAATTTTTATTGCATTTTTGCCACGTAAAAGCAGGCGTGATAAAAAAGCAATGCATACAAACCCTGTTGCCTTATAACCTACTTATTTCCTTTAATTTCGTTAATCACCCCTCTTATTTAATGTTATTATAGAACATGTAGTAAAGGAAATAAAAGGGGAATTTGGAAAGGGAACCACAATCCAACGAGGGGAAATCAAAACCTTGAGATTTGCTGATGATTGTTATTTTATCTGAGACTGCAGAAGATCTGGAGAAATTGCTAAACAGATAAGGAGTACAAGATGTAAAGAAACGAATCCAAAACAAAAGTAATGGAATACAGTCGAATGAATTCAGGTGATGATGGAAATATTGAAAGGAAGTAGATGAATATTTTTACTTGGGCAGTAAAATAACTAACGATGACAGAATGTTAGGAGGACATAAAACGCAGACTAGCACAAGCAAGGAAGGCCTTTCTTAGAAAAGAAATGTACTCACTACGAACATTCATATAGGCATGAGAAATACATTTTAGAAGACTTTCGTCTGGAGCGTGGCATTGTATGGAAGTTAAGCGTAATTAGCTCATAAAGGAAGAGAATAAAAGGTTTTGAAAAGTGGTGTTATAGAAGAATGCTGAAGGTAAGATGGATAGATCGAGTGACGAATGTAGGGATACTGAATCGAATTGGTGAGAGGAGATCGATTTTTCGAAATCTGACCAGAAGAAGAGATAGAGTGATAGGACATATATTAAGACACCCAGGACTTTTGCAGTTGTTTTTGAGGGAAGTGTAGACGGTGTGTACTGTAGGGGTAGAGCAAGGTATTAGTGTGACAAGTAGATTAGAGCAGATGTAGTGGGTTGTGAAGTTAGGTTGTCGTTCGTGGCTAAGGTTAGGTTAACACACGTGTTAACCACACGTGTTAACCACACCTACAAGTCATCCAACTAGTTCGGTTCCACCAAGGGGAACCCGTCTGAGGTTAGGTTGGCGTTTCTCGTAGCGAGGTTAGGTTAACACGTCATAACCTCAACTAGCAGTCACCTAAGTGATTGGACTCCTCCATGTGGAGCCTGTGTGTGTTAGGTTAGGTTAGCATTCGTGCGGAAAGTTATGTTAACACGTCATAGTGGCGCCTTAACTTCATGTGCAGGTCACTTAACCGATTTGAGGTTCCTCCACGGACGCCCGATCGATTCGGCTTGTCCAAAGGGGTCCGTGACCTTTCCTACTCCGCTCCTCCAAGAGAGGCCTGTCCGATTCGGATCCTGCAAAGTGGCCCATGGGGTTAGCATTACCCTCGTACGTAAGGGTATGACGTCATAACCTCACCTAACGGTCAAAAAAACTCCAGGTTGGCCAGTGAGGTTTTCATTGACCCCGTACGTATGCGTATGACATCATAACCTCATCTAGGGGTCAAAAGCACTCCAGATCATTTCCTGCCCAATTAGGCCCCTCCAATGGAGTCTGTGAGGTCAGACTTGCTCTCGTACGCAAGGTTATGACGTTATTATGCGTTCTATGGTCTAGAGCCTACATAGCCTTACAACTCAAGTAGGGTTTAAAGACCTCGTACCGAGCTCGATAGCTGCAGTCGCTTAAGTGCGGCCAGTATCCAGTATTCGAGAGATAGTAGGTTCGAACCACATTGTCGGCAGCCCTGAAAATGGTTTCCCGTGGTTTCCCATTTTCACACCAGGCAATTGCTGGGGGTGTACCTTAATTAAGGCCACGGCCGCTTCCTTCCCACTCCTAGCCCTTCCCTGTTCAATCGTCGCCATAAGACCTATCTATGTTGGTGCGACGTAAAGCAACTAGCAAAAAAAAAAAAAAATATATATAAAGACCTCGTGGGAAATTTTGACTCAGCACCCATTGGTTTAGAACATACATTGATCATCTACTTTTCTCGTAACCTATACTAGCAATCCATGATTTTTTGACCCATTATCTTGCGGAGGATGTTTCTCTCAAATTTCTCGGTTTTTCTTAGTCTTGACATTCCTGTAATTAGCAGACATTCACTGTTATGTCGTTTCTTAGTTTAGCTCCTCTCGAGGTGGCTTTCCTCGCCTCGTGTAGTTTGCTTCTCTCTCGCTAGTTTTCAGCTGTAATATTTCTCCGAAATACTTGAAGCCAAAATAATAAATATAAATGTAAATAGTAGACTATATTTATTATTTTATTTATTGGTATTAAGAAGTAGGCTGGTTAGCTCTAGCATCGGTCGCGTTTGTTCCCAGAAATTAACACGCTGCTGATTTTTGGTGTAGGCTGAGAGAACCTCATGGAGATGTGCTGCTGCAGTAGTGGAAATGCCATTTCTTAAATTAGTCGATTTCCATACGGGGAATCGAACCCACACTCTTCCGGGTAGCTTGCCTTTACCGCCTTCACTATCTATCCCCTATATATACAAACAGACATACATGTCAAGATTTATTAGAATTTTTTTTATCAATTTCGTGATGAAAGAAGAAAATACGCACTAAGCACCAGCGTCTTGGAAAGGTGTGGCAATTCACCCGACGAGCCTACAACCACACTGGGGCGAAAAACTCCTTATTTCATGATTGAAAACGCCAAATATTCTCAACCTTTTTAGAATATAAATTTTATTCATGTAGATGGTGGCCTAACGCAGCAGTGTTACCTGACTTTAACATCTGCTGTAGGTTAGAGAATGGAGCGATTCTGGTCTCAGAAATTAAATGCCGCAACCTCAAAGTTATTTTCTCTTGCTTTTAATGAGTTTTGTACGAACTCTCAAACAAAGGCATAGCAAACAATTGTAATTTACGTAATGAAAGTGTAAAGGTATTGTCTTATGAAGCACTTCCAACTCAATCTTTTCGTCAGAAATTTCTGCTGCCATGTCGCCAGCCTTTAATTGTGTTCTTCATGCTCTGCCTCTCGCAAATTTCTGTTACATCCTGCAATATATATATATCACTAATGAGAATTTTTGAATTGCTGCTTTGTTTATTTCTCCATTGTTCTGTATCTCTCTTTCACACATCGCGATGTGGCAGCGATGCTCTTTAATTTGATTTTCTTTGCAATTTGTCTACAACAACTTTGTTTCTTGTATAGGCTCAGCTTGCAGCTCCATTACCAGAAGATTACATACACACACTTCTCAAACTGAAACCATCGATATAATTGATATAAATGGAGAGGAGTTCAATACACGAATATCATCGCAGAGGAGAATAAGCGTGAAGTGCAGCATTAATGAGCTTATAATACAAAAGAGCAATCATTTCAAGGGGATATTTTTTTTAATTTTCCGCGCTCCTATGGATGAATTCTCAATTCCAATTATAGATCCTTCTTTTTACTTTTCTGCACTGGATTTCTTTTCTTTTATTTGTTGATCTTTGGTTTGATTCTTCATTATGTATTTTCCAAACCTCTTATTATTTTGGTTAACATATTCCCTTCTTCTTCTCCTCTTCTTCTTCTTCAAGGAACCACATATCACATTCAAATACTCCTTCCTTATTGTTTCTTATTCCATTCTTTCCAGTATTCCTTCTTCACTGCACTATGACCTATTCTTCTCTCCTCATACCACTTCGGACCTTGTTTCTTTTCATTCTTCCTTGGAATCCTTCCATTTTTAAAATATCTCTTTCTATGGTTTTCTCTCCTTTTTACGTTTTGCTTTCCAAGTCTTTATAGACACGTTTTACCCAGCTAATTGTTGACTTTTTCTCCAAAATTGACTTGACTATCTGTTTTATCAATCTTTTGTTAACCATTGCAGTCTATTCTTTTATTGTTTGTTACATTTTGTATGTTTCGGGATATTCATTACTTCTTAATTGCCACAGTCCTGTTATTTGCATTGGGCCTGCGGTATTTTATTTCTTCTTCTTCTTAGTACTTCCAGTTTAATTTAACTATAGTTCTTTCATATATGTATTATCACTTAATTTACGTGGGTAAGTGTAAGAGAGCCAAGAGGCATAACTTCACCACTGCTAAAGTCAAAAGAAATAAATCTATATAAATAAATATGTAGGGGGTTCTCTGCCTGTAGTTACATATTTTTGCCAATTTTTCAGATATTTATCCGTTTTAGGTCAACCTAAGACCGTAACAGTGGTTTTTATATTTCGTGTATCTGTCTGTTTGTTCCTCCATCACAGCGAAACAGCTAGATAGATCACGACCAAACTTCATATGTAGAGTGCATTCATTCCTTGGAAGGTTTCAATATGCATGTGATTTAAAAATATGTGACTAGGAAAACCAGATCAGTATTCTTCCATTTTCTCTTATACTATTGATTTTCCGTAAAATCAATGGACTATATGTGAAAAGTCCCTTCATTATAAACAACTTTTGTTATATTCATGATTTCGCTTAGGCTACTCTTCAAATTACGGAGAAAAATACTATTTTCTGCGGTTTTCATGCTCTGCATTGAGCAATCGACAGAAAAAAACTAACCTAGAGGTTACCATGGCAACGTCTGTTACTGCCTTCCAGCAGAAAAGTCGCACATTGCCATTTTCGTCATCATTCCTGTAAACTCCTGGTTGTTCCTTGGGTAGAAAACAACAGGGACTTCAATCGGCCATTCTGCGGGATGTTGGTGGAATACCGGTGGAGGTTACAATCGTCCTTGAATAGCACTAAGGTGCGTTGTTAATATTTGAACAGTACCGCGGGGTGAAAAGATCAAGACTAAAATAGAACACTGTACTCGATACAACATGTGTTCAGAACATGTCAGGGGATACCTTTGTTCTAAGAAGATTAGGTTACCGCACATTCCTTGTAGGGCTAATAGGCTAAAGGGCTAATGAGCAAAAGGGCTAATGGGCTAAAGGGCTAATGGGCTCCCTTTATTTGAAACCGCAAATTGTTTTCTGTCATTTGCTATAATTGTTACTGTATTTCTATTCTACTTCTGCTTTCCACTTTAATTTCGTGCCTTACCTCTTTAGGCTTAAGTAACAATACCATAAGTCATCTTCTAATCTGTTTTCCTAAGAATCCGACACCCTAAATTACTTCTCTGTTACCGCATTGTAATATACGTAACGCATGCCATAACAATTTATTGAGTGGCATTTAATTTCCTATATATCCACTTGTTAATTACATATTTGTTCGATCCAGCTGTCCTCAGTTACAATCCTATTTTCCATTAATTTCAACGTCCTTAAATGTATTACTTTCTTCCTTAATTATTCCGTATGTATACGAGTGCTAGTCCCGAAACCTGGACACCCTTTACTTTAAGGAATAACCCCAAGCTGTTAAAATGTGTAACTTTAGCCCAGGAAAACATCGAAATATGGATGGAATTTTAAAGACGGTGCAGACCTTCATTTCGGGATAATTGGGTGGCTAAATGGTAAGTCGTATTACAAAACAGATATCAAAATCGCTGTTCAATTCGGAGATATCTACAACTTTGGTCCTGTTACTTATTGTCGTGTCTCGATTGTTGACACGTTAGATAGCACTGCATTTCTCAGTGATAATCAAATCTCTCCAGCTTGATTGTGACTGGCAAAGGAAAGGGGCCTGCTTTTATAATTAAAATTCTCCATCCTTACTGTGAATGGCAGTTGTCAACTCTTGTAAGACACTCCATTCCCAGGTGGGATGATCGACCGGTGTAGGAGCAGAGCAACCTGTGCAGTAGTTGTCTCTGCATTGACGAACTCGGGTTCTTTAGCTGAGTCTATGCATGTTGTGTGCTAAGCTGTCGTCTATCTAACCTCCTTGGCCAACTCTTGTAGAGGACACTTCCGCCCTAGTGGAGCAGAGTAAATGCCACTCCAAAGGATTCCAACATGGAGTTGACATAGCCTCAAAATAAAAGAGCTT
Source organism: Anabrus simplex (assembly GCF_040414725.1). Lineage (NCBI taxonomy): Eukaryota > Metazoa > Arthropoda > Insecta > Orthoptera > Tettigoniidae > Anabrus > Anabrus simplex. The sequence continues at coordinate 48,501,668 of NC_090270.1, forward strand.
AAGAGCAATTCAAATATCCTCACGCTGAATGAAGTGTGTGTACGATGAAGGTGTACTGACTACAGTAAATATGGAGGCATGTACATCTCAGCAGAAAAAGAATGGCTTTGTGAGCTAAGCTGTATTTTGCGATCTGGTGTAGTAAAGGAATGCCAGCATTGTGTTACCATGCAGGACACCTGACATGAGAGAACTGCGGGTCTTTAGCTACAGGTCAAAGCTTATTAGCGGTGACGTTACTACAGCTATCGCTACTATGATAACGTTACTCTTAGACCTAACTCTACAGAACTTCCTCAGGGTCTCACAACTTGTAACTTATAACTTATTAATTTTATCAGCCTGACATTAGAGAATTGAGGAAAGGGATGCTATGCAAGATAGCTGCTATACTTTATTTGTATAGACCTAACTAGATGGCTGCCTCAGAAGCTCACAACTTGTAACTCATGCCCTTTGGAACCACGCGCTAAGACCTCTGACAACCTGAGAAAATAGGATGTCGTCATCTGATGGAATACTGTCGAAAGAGTCTACTAAATGGGCAACTGACATCAGAGAGCATGGATTAGTGAACTCTGGGTCTTTTGCTGAGTCTAGGCATGATACGTGCTATGCTGTTGTATAAGTATGAGTTTTATCAGTCTAACTCTCTGAACAGTGTCAGGAGTTGCAAATAGCGACTTAAAGGGGTTCTAGTAGCCTCTAAACTTCTGAGCGTAGATTAAGGGTTATAGGACCTCGATTTGTCTGCTATAAAATAAATGTTATCTCTCCGAACTCTTGTTACCTGTTTCCGAAGTTCATTTGTGGCATACAGGAATGCTGATGAAGGCTACCGAGAGCTTGCGAACAACAATGAGTAAAGCGGACGACGCAGTCAAAGCAGTGTGTTGTGTCCAACCCGTGTCCCGTTGCTCTACAGGGTCGGGTATGAGGTGAGATGAATCTGTCGTGGCGGGTTCTTATGACCGGATGCCCTTCCGGACGTCAACCTTAACAGAGGAGTTAATGAGATTAAATGAATGACGTTATATATTATAGTAGGAAGGGAGAGGGTGAAAACCGGTGCCGGCACATAGGCTACTCCACTAGAATAGCACCAAGCGGTCTTTTCAATGCTTAAAGGTCCGTCCGACGGATGAATCACTATTAACAGCGTCATATGCTCTCATCCGTATGAGCACTGCGGAGAGGTTTGGAATTTAATCCAGGCTTTTGGAACGCAATCTAGTGATCACAAATTTTATACCACCAACTCCCCTATCCTGCCGGCCAACATTCTGATGAACATTTTTTCGACCAACGGGATTCGAACCGGCTAACCTTAGTGTCAGACCGTTTAGACTTCAACCCCTTAGGCTTGTTTCACACCTACCCGGCTGCCGGGTAACCGGTGTCGGGTACACGGTTGTCAGGGCAAGAAGTGTACGAGACGTTTCACACTTGCCCGGTAAAGGTCGTTGCCTTGTAAACGGCACTCGGCTGCCGTGCTATTGTAGTAGGAAGCCGGCAGGCCCCACTGTACAGGCCGGCTGCCGGGTGAAAGAAACCAGATTGGGAGGGTAGTGGGGGCTGTGAGTCAGTGGAAGTTTACACATCTGTCTACAGTCTTCTCGAGTGTTGCGTTTCCTTGTTTTTACGCTCTAGTGTATTACGTATTTGTTGTTATGCCGGAAATTGACACAGAAAGTTTGCACACTCATCCTAAAATAGTTGAAAAATTTGTCGCTGTCATTTCTTAAGTCTTCAAAAATTAAAAAAATGCCCCAACCTCGTCTCTTCTCATGTTGACTGGATTCACCCATAGCAATCTATTTTTTCTCCTTTTCTTCAAACGCCTATACAAGACCATAAACGCTAGTAATTTATTGCGATCCATTCCAACACGCGATGTGTACACAACTGCTGCCGTGTTCTTGCCGGGTATATGTGAAAAAGGATTCCCATTCTTGCCGGAGCCGGCTACCGGTTACCCGGCAGCCGGGTAGGTGTGAAACAAGCCTTAACGATCATGGCCACCAAGAGTGATGATGCAGTCAAAGCAGTACATCAGACGTCATCACGTAGTTGCTCTAGGGAGCCCACGGTAACTAGACTAGACGGTAGGGGTCACGCGCAGGCTGGCTTTGGCTGATGACGTCATCGGGTCTCCTCTGGCCGGCTAGCAGTGAACGCGACCCATTGTATTTGTGCGTTTCTGTTAATGATTAGCTTGTTTTTATTTAACCATTTGCTTAATATTTTTCAATTTTGTCAAATGTAATTGCCGGTTGTTATGTGTAGATAATTATGTAGTAATTTATTTGAGTATTTTTCAGAAGATTACAAGTAATATAATGACCCTGTGCTTAACGAACTATTCCAGTAGCTTTCTCAGTATTAAATTATCTTTCGCCTCGTAAATAAAGTATTTACGGTTCGGTTTTCGTATTTTCTATCCATCCTGTGATTTTAGAACGATTTTATACATAGATTCATTTCTAAAACTCGTTACTAAGATTAAAAAACATGACCAATCGCACGGGATGCTTTTTCCCGTTGTTTTGGCGGATTGTTGGTGTTAAGTAGTGTTGTAAACACCTAATATTATACTTATGTATAAGTAGCTATTTATAAATGTGTATTGGTCGATTGAATGTTGGTAAAAAGCCCTTGAAGAAACGTCAACTTCTTCCACCATATCAGGGGTCACTCTTTTTGGGCGGGAAAGAGGCTTCCACAGGCTTAGGCCATACAGACCTGTGGTACGGAGAAAACCCTCACAGTCAGAAAATGCGATCAAAAGTTCAATATTTAAAAGCACCTAAAAATACACCCAATTTTTATGATGGTGCTAAAACTGCATACATATTTACATTATATAGGTACCACACAAAATATTTACATCTAGATGTTATTTCGTTGTTTTACATTATTTAAAATCAGTCTATCCAACAACTTTCTTAACTTTTTTCACACTTTTCCTCTTTTCATTAGGAGTTCGTTTACACCTCTTGTAAGAATTCATGTGCCTAAGTTTGTTTGTGTTTTTCATCGTTATGAAGGTTCTGGTTCTAACAAAACATGAAACAACAAAATCTTCAAGATCAGGATATTTTTCTTAATTTTTTCATTTAACAATCTAAAGACTCCTGGACATTTCATAATGTAGTTTCCATGGAAGGCACTAAATTCATTTTCCATTTTAATAATAGAATTAATGCACTCATCCGTGGGTTTCATTTAGTACCCTCTCGAAATGGTTACTAGCCAATTCCTAGGTTAAGGAGAAATGTTCACGGTTTGGATCCCGTACATATTATCTTTCTGGGGGTACTTTTTCTTCACCCTGTAAGCTGCATAGCCAGCAATCATTTCTAGTAGCTCGTTCTTCTCTCTAACTACTTCGACAGACACGTTTGCATTATTTTCATCTTGAAAATGTTCCAGAAGCCCATTGACAGCTGAAATGAAATCATCATCCTCATCATCCTCATCCTCAACATTACAATTTTTGTCGCAAGCTTCTCGATTTTGGTTGGACACTGCTTGGCAATGTTCGTCATTATCAAGTATGAAGTATTGAGGCACCTCATCTTGCGCAGACAAAACGTCTGCGCTCAGATATTGGACATTTTTTTCATCTGGACAGTTTTTGCTGTTTATCACTTCACCTGCATTCCGGCTTAAAATCAATGATTTAATTCGCTGCGATACAATGGTAGGGAAAGGATGATCATAAAAGCGACCAAGTCCTCGGATCTGGTAAAAGTAGCTCTCAATTATGTCCTGGTTACATTTGGCCGCCATTACGTAAGTATAGCCTTCTGATTTTAAGTCCTTATATAGACCACGAAGGCTACTTATAGACATTAGAAAACCTTCTTGAAAAGGAAGGAGTTTGTTTTTGCAAATTATTCTCACGGTGAAAATTAATTCGAATAATTTGTCAAGAGCATTATTTTGTTGCTCTATACAATTCCCATAGGCACTTTTAAAGCTGTTTGTGCCACACACGTGGACACGGGAGTTTAGGACGTCAAATCCATTATTAATCATAATTACAGTCTCTCCTACATAGCTGACCTCTGGGAAGTTATGGCATATTGCTTTCCCCACAGTCAGTGATAACAGTTCAGCGGCTTACCGTATATTTTGCCTCTCCGTTCCAGTCACAAGCATATGCTTCATTGAAAGCTTGTGAGCATATTGTAGGTCTTCGCCCTCACTTTGCATTTCAATTAATTTTGTACATACTTCTTTTGTAAAACATTGCCCACTTTCCAGTTTATATCCTTCATCAAGAAGGTGATTTCGCAGTAATTTACGTACATGAGGCACATCACACAAAAAACATATGTTACGTTCTTTACTTGATGGGTTTTCCAGCGACGGTTTTTGCCACGAAATATTCAGATCTGTCATACATTTCCTATTTGAAGGTCCCATGTCACATACAACTGCCCTAACTTTAAATCCGGTGCTTTCTACGACATGAATTACTTCTATTAACAGTTCTCTTGACATCGCTGTATCAAAGTTGTAGTAGATAGGTTGCATCCACTTTTGAACTAAACTCCTTATTACAATGACTTGGACATTATCATGAGGTCCTCTAATCATTTCTTCATTTTGATCAAAGCACAAGTCATTGTTAACCTTCATTTCATCAAAGCTGAGAACAGCATCTCTTTCAAAATTTGTAAAAAGACTTGATTGTGTTTTTAAGATATTAATGCTCAACTCAATGAATCCAGGAGAAATAGAAAACTGTCTTAGCCGTCGTTTGATTGTAACTTCGCTAGGAAGAGGGTAATTAATCACGTCTCTAACAAAACACAATGCTTTATATGATATACACCGTAAGGTTACTGCCTTAGCAATGTCCTCAGATGACCAACTTGAGCATCTGCCTTTTACTAAAGCTTGCTGTTGACTTTTAGAAAAAGTACCCTCAAAAACTTGAACATTATTTTTTCATTTTATTATCTCGGTATTAGCTGCACTAAGACGGTCCAGAAGATCCTTATTTTGCTGTTTTAAGTCACAATTTTCTAGTCTAATTAACTCCAATTCTGCAATCAGTTCAGCAATTTTCTCATTACAGAAACACTGATGTTTACTTCTGTCATCTAATTCCTTCCTCAAGATTGCATTATTAATATTTTCTGCTTCAATTGGCGCCTGCGATTGTAAAATTTGCCGTATCTCCTTACGATGATTTCGCTTTTGTGCCCTTATTTCACGATCTTTACAGGACTGACTCGCTAAATTATTACTACTCAGTGGTAAATTTAAATGTGGTACTGCGTCAGTCCTTAAATTACGTTTAATTGGAAGGTTTAACAAATCACCCTTCAAGTCCCTTCTGTAGTCCGAATTGTCGAAGTGGACAGAGCATACACGAGCATTCTCAATAGTAAAGGAGTCAGCCCGTTTACAGGCATTAATCCACTTTAATTTAATGTCACTGTTCTTTGGAAAACGATGAAATTTAATGCATAAATCCTTCTGGTGTCTATCGTGGTTAGAGCAACCGGCGACAGCACAACACACCATGGCACAGCACAACACAGCACAGAAAAATTAAATTCTTACACTGTTGACAAGGTAAACACCATCACTAGACTAATAGCACTCTGCTTCGCTTAGCGAACAAGGGTGCCTTGTGACTTCAGGAGGCGTGGCTTGCTATTGCGCACCCAACTGATGACCCCTACCGTCTAGTCTAGTAACCGTGAGGGAGCCGGTGTTACTGGCACCGCTCGGGACGGCTGTTTGTCACGTGACCAGGGTGCAGCGGACAGATGGGTTGCATACCGTGGCCGTACTGTACTTGCCGCTCGGAAATGTTATCTTATGGACAACAGCTATAATAATAATAATAATAATTATTATTATTATTATAATAATAATAATAATACATTTGGTTTACGTCCTAACAGCCACTTCTAAGGTTACTAAAGCCGCTAAAATGCTGGGAGTTCTATCTCACAGGAATTTATTTACTTGACAGTAAATCTACAGACCTGATGCTAGAGTGAATCCAGAAACACCATTCGACCGATCAGGAATCGAACACACTAACTTGGATTGAGAAAACATCCACTCTACCATTTGATACACTAGGTTTGGCAAACGAAAAATGAGAAAAAAATAAAGTCGGAACCAATGTTTATTTTAGTTTTTTAAGATAATAATCAGTCCACCTCTGTGGTGTAGTGGTTAGTGTGATTAGCTGCCACCCCCGGAGGCCCGGGTTCGATTCTCGGCTCTGCCACGAAATTTGAAAAGTGGTACGAGGGGTGGAACGGGATACACTTAGCGTCGTGAGGTCAACTGAGTAGAGGTGGGTTCGATTCCCACCTCAGCCATCCTGGACGTGGTTTCCCGTGGTTTACCACTTCTCCTCCAGGCAAATGCTGGGATGGTACCTAACTTAAGGCCACGGCCGCTTCCTTCCCACTTCCCTCTTCCTTGTCTTCCCATCCCCCCCGCAAGGTCCCTGTTCAACATAGCTGGTGAGGCCGCCTGGGCGAGGTACTGGTCATCCTCCCCAGTTGTATCCCCGACCCAGTGTCTGAAGCTCCAGGACACTACCCTTAAGGTGGTAGAGGTGGGATCCCTCGCTGTTTCCGAGGGAAAAACTAACCCTGGAGGGTAAACAGATCAAGAAGAAAAAGAAGAAGATAATAATAAAGTGTGAGACAAAAATGCATTTACATACCAATAGTTAACCTATTTTGTGTTTGAGACTTGTTTTCCGATATGAAACCCAAGTGTAGGATACAAATTCAAGGTTTACGAGGAAAGGAAAGTTGTACGTAATTCAACTAAACTTATTAGCAGAATTTAATAACAAGGGATGACTTCTTTTGTCCAGACAAAGTTGCATCATATACGGTACATAGATATGAGATTAATACCTCCATGGTGAGAGATATTATTCCTACTTTTCCGGTATGTAATAATTTAAATATAGTGTTATCAGTGACGTACCATTTCCCCCATTAACCACCTTGTCTACCGAACACACCAATCTATAGCATGGTCGATATCTTTGGCGGCTGTGAGAACAGCGGGTCACGCAAGGTAACTAGCTTTAAGCTCACAATTAATTTAGTGTCCCTTGGCACGGTAAGTAATCGCTTTACCATGTCGGATATTAGATTGTGCAATCACTAGATAATTATGGAGGAAATTAACATCAGAAAGTGAGCTGAGGGACTCTACTTTTAATTAAATCATACGGATATTGGGAAAGAAAAATCATACGGAGGACTTTAATAAATAAACTGAGCTAAGCCTTAACGTGGAAAGTACATATTTGTGGGTAAGAGATTGCATCTTTCAATTTACTTTATTGAATATACTCTCTTCCTTAATAATACTTCATATTATTACCTCAAAGGACATGTTTGTAAATTACCATTTAAGTCACGTGCGACGTTCTACTCTGTCATATTATGGCTGTAGTTTACTTTCCGTACTCCCGGTTTTCGTCATAATTCAGATATTCAAGGTAATGACTTGAATTTTGCATGGTGGTATATCTTAATGCTGTAAACAACATTGTTTAGGGTATTTTCTTTGATATATAAATGAATTTTTGAATGAATTATAAATGGAAATTTTGTGAAATAGATTTTATCTTTTTGCGTTTTAATTAGAAAATCCCTTTGTATTTGTGTGCGAAAGTGTATTTTCTTTTGTAATTCTTTTGTAACTGGAGCTGTGATTTGTTACAGACAATAAATGAGTAAATAAGAAACAAATAAATAATTTAATACATACAGAAATACTAATACACACACGAACCTTCATTGTAGATTGTTATGCATTTCAACGTTAAATCTGTAAACGTTTTTGAACTAACCACCCGCTACACAGTTCTCTAATAGCAACTAGCTTCATTTTCACATCTGCTATTATTAAATCATTGGAGACGGTGTATACATATCGTCACCTTGGCCTTCCTATATTTCTCTTGTTCTCCATAATCAAGGATAATATTGCACCTTACGCTCCTGCATAAATCTCCTCTCTCTTTTTTCACCTGTTTGTACCAGTGGCCATTCCTACTTCTTCCGTGCCCATTAATTCAAACTTACGATAACAGATCTTAAGTCCACCAAGCCTTCATTCCCGTGCAGCTAAGTCTATCTGAAAACAGATTGATGTTCAGATACTTCCGATGGATAACTTACATTATTGTTATAGATTACAGTACAATAGTTTTCTTGAACCTTGAAAAAAATTACTTAGTTTATTACCATTCGGCATCTTCTGACTGCCTTCATCTTCCCTTCGTTACTTTTGTTTTGGATTTATTTCATTTCATTTTTCACTTCTCCTCCAAGGCTGGGTCATTCAACAATTTCTCAAGATATTTTGCAGAATAACAATGATGCCATGGGAGTCGTTCATCCAGAAACCAATATCTTTCATTGTATAAGGTATAGAGAAAATTTATTCAGAGTTGGGATAGGGATAATCTGTAGAAAGACCCTCTGAAACTACCATCGGTATGCTGTGTTAAAACAAAATACAATTTCCTTTACGTCGCTTCACCACAGATAGGTCATACACCGACGATGGGACAAGAAAAGGCTCGGAGTAGGGCGGAAGCCTCCATAGTCTTGATTATCGTATAGCCTGTGAGAATGGAAAACCACGGAAAACCATATTCAGGGTGACAGTAGTGTGCAAATACATTATCGCCCAAGTGCAAAATGACAGCTACGTAAACCAAACAGCGCAGCTATTCCCTCGGTTTGATATTTTGTATGTTGCCCAACATATAGTGTAGGTTTCTAGTCACAATGTCTCAATTAAAGCTCTCTTCTAGGTGTCCGATATTTTAGTAAATCTTTCATTTTCTCGCTTTTTGTGGCTGTACTCTATAATTTGATGAATGGTTCCTTAATCGAAGTATCAAGCCCCTTAGTATTTTCCCACTCAGTTCAAACCCACCTCAGTCCGGTTGTATTTGACGATGTTCAATAATATGACACCCTCATTTCGATCGAATTATAGGTCCACAAAGTAGCTGCAGGCCCGGATGGGATATTTAACGAGCACATCAAAGCAGCCTCGGAAGTTTTAATCCCAGCAATCACGAACATGATGAACGTATGTCTGTATAAAGGACAAATCCCGGTGAGCTGGAAAACCTCGAAAATTAGAATGATATACAAGGGAAAAGGAGAGCCACTTGACCCAAACTCGTACCGGGGAATCGCGCTAGAGAACAACTTTCTCAAAATTCTGACGAATCTTGGGAAGATAAGACTAACAGAGGAAATCGACAACAAGATCCCAGAGGAACAATTTGGATTCAGGAAAAGCTGAAGCACCCTACATGCAGACAAAAACCTCATAGACGACATCGAGGAGGATATAAGCTTCCCAAAAGGAAAATTCCACGCAGTATTTGTCGATTTTACGAAAGCGTTCGACAATCTCAACAGGACCTTAACATGCGCCAAACTAGAACAGATGGTGGAACAAAACAAGGAACTAAGCGTCTTGATACACAACATCCTGAGTAAGAACACCATCATAATTTCAGACAACGTAACATCCTCGCAAGAAATTATACAGACAAACGGAGTGTTACAAGGAGACCCCCTTAGTCCCCTTCTGTTCAACGTAGCCACACATGACGTGGTCCAAGCAATAAGAACTTCCGCTCCGTCCCTCAAGATTTATATATACGCAGACGACATGGTGATGGGTTCTCACGATACTAACGAACTCCAGAAAGGAATAAATGCTCTAGGAGCATGGGCTGAATACAACGGACTGCAAAATAAACGCAGAAAAGGCAGTACACATGGTCTTCAGGAAAGGAGGACGCCTATCTGCAAGGGACAAAATTTACCTCAAACATGAACCTCTACAAACTACGAACAGCTTCAAATATCTGGGCGTAACGGTCCAGACAACAGCACATTCATTCAGAATTCACACAACACAACGAGCAGCTGCCGCAACCAAAGACATCTACGACATCATGCCATTAAGCAAACTTTCCCTGGATACAGCTATAGCCCTCTTTGAAGCCAAAATCGTTCCTATTCTAACATACGGAATAGAGATAACATGGGAAAAGTTAAGCTATAAAGACCTAATACGAATGGAAAAAGTGAAATCCAGATTCTTGAAAGCAGCCCTGGGAATTTCAAAGTACACCAAGTCAAGACTAGCGTACGAACTCGCGAGAGAAACATTTCTAATAGAGGACCTGAGATGGAAATTCAATCTGCCCTGTACAGAGAACTGGAAGAAACTGCGGTTAGAGAGGGAGGAGAAAAAGCAGGAGATATGGCCAGAGTTCTACTCTTCAGAGGCCATGATGAACAGAGCATGGACCGGCACAAACCAGGAGCTGAGACATTTTGTATATTCCATGGCAGTCCATGGCTACCATCACAAAATCTGTAGGTCGAAGACATACCACGACCCGGACTCGATGTGCATATGTGAACTCTGTGGTAAACATTGTGACCGATATCACGTACTGTCGTGTAAAAATCGTGTGAAATCAATCATAGACCTCTGTATTGATTAATTATCCTAATAATGCACAACTTGTGCGCAATACAGTTTATATAAAATAGCTCTTTCTGGAAAACAAATCCAGATTCTCTGCGTCTCCGAAGACAAAGTAAGGAATTTTACAGTATACTAGCGTTTACCCGAGGCTTCGTAATCGTGGAATTCTTTGCAGTTTGATATGAAATTCAACCGATATCAGCCTACTCCTGCTTTCCCGTGAGACAATGGTAGTGCGTCAGCACTCCATTCGCTATTTAGTGAGCGCCTTCAGTTGCATGCTCGAAATGTTCTTTCAAAACGCAGAAGAGATGGAATATTTTGACAAATCGTTAGAGAAACAAACTAATGAGTATGGGCATTTGTATAGCAAATTTTATTACAAATTATTTGCGTATGCTCCTTTTGATCGTAATACTAACAGATTATCAATTATGAGTGAAAGGAAACAATATGCGCCATACAGAAAACACAAGTATTCTAATGAATACCCTGTAAAACCCGGAGTACTTCAAGTGTCTCACTCGGGTTCCTTAATATTCCTGATTTCTCTACCTGATCGAGTAAATACCTCTGATTATATGCTGACTTCAAAGTATTCAAAGCTATTTAAGCCATCGAAGGCTATGAAAATCTCCAGTTAGACCTGAATAACATAACGGACTGGACGGCAGAAATTAAATCACAGCTTATCTGAACATTCTTAAAATGTATATCCACATCGTTCACCAAAGTATAGCACCCACCCTCTTCACTTACTAGTTAAGGTGGAACGACCTAAGACTCCTAAAAGAATGGAAAGACCTTGGGCTATTATTACACCAGGAGTTGACCTTCAATCCTTTCAGAAAGGGGTCACTGAAGAATATAGAACTTCATAATTTTTGATAAGGAATGTGAAGCCATTTTAAAACACAAAAACTCGCATTTTTTGCAATTTGTTTTACATTGCGCCGACACAGATAATTCTTATGGTGACGATGGAAGAGGAAAGGCCCAGGAGTGGGAAGGAAGCAACCGTGGCCTTAATTAAGGTACGACCCCAGCATTTACCTGGTGTGAAAATGGGAAAGCACGAAAACCATATCCAGGGCTGTAGACAATGGGGCTGGAACCCATTATCTCCCGGTTGCAAGCTCACAGCAGCGTGCCCCTAACTGTTTGGCCAACTCACCCGGTAAAATATGTATGACAACTTGGTTAGGCCAAAATTGGAATGCGCGATTGTGGTGTAGAGTTTTAGGCGCGAAATTCGCATGTATCAACTTGAAGGGTTTTAAAGGCAATACCGTGAAATATTTACATTTTGAAAGAACATCTCATGGTTTCGTACAGCGAGCTTCTGTTAAATTTGGAAATAGGAGGCTTAGAATATCGAAGGCAGAATGATACGTGAAAGTTCATTTACAAATCAATAAATTCGCAAACTGATAATCCTGAGTATACTTCCCCTCTAAATGTCCATGAGCTGTGCCAAAATGCAATATTTAATGAAAAGTTTAGAATATCTGCCAATCAAATCCATTTCCCTTGTACATCTCTTTAGTGACTCATGTACCATCTATGATAAATAATGGTGAAGTTGGTGAGGATACAACCTACCTTCGGGCTGATGACTAAACGGGAAAAGAAATTATTGCCTTTACGTCCCAGTAAATACTTTTACGGTTTTCAGAGACGCCGGAATTTTGTCTCGCAGGAGTTCTTTTACGTGCCATTAAATCAACCGGCACGAAAGCACCTTCAAATATCACCGGACTGAGCCAGGATCGAACCTGCCAAGTTGGGTTCAGAAGGCCGGCGCGTCAACCGTCTGAGTCGCTCAGCCCGGCTAAAAATACACAAAAACAAACAAACAAACAAACCAATAGTAAACAAACATATATAGTGTGGTCCTGGTATATGGGCGTTAAAAGTTTGGTCATACTGGAAAAATGGCACCGGCGAGATATCGAAATATTTTTCCAAATTGTTTATCAGTTGTTGAAGTTAGCCAATCAGATCACTTCGCACGCGAGATCAAATGGGCTATGCAAGGCGGTGTGGATACACGTGCATTAAGACGGGCTTCAGACTTATGACGAGAAATCAGCATCCTAGACAAACACAACCGTACGTTCCAGCCGTTGTCACCGTAGTGTACTTGTGATGGCGCAATCCGATCAGCTCGTGTGCGGATCCGTTTCTTGGCGAAGTTTTTCTTTAATTAGCAAAGTCTGTCTATACCACGTACAGGTTTAGCAACACCGTCCATTTGAATTCGCCCGCCAAGTGATCTTATTTACTAAATTGAGCAGCTGATAACATGCCAAGGGTGTGAAATATCGAATTATTTTTCAATTTATATACGAGTATGACCAACCCACTAAAGCTCACATAACTGATTCATATTGTGTACGACCACTCTATATACCAGTTACAAGCCTGCCAACTTCGAGCTACCGAGCTCGATAGCTGCAGTCCCTTAATTGCGGCCAGTATCCAGTATTCGGGAGATAGCGGGTTCGAACCCCACTGTCGTCAACTCTGAAGATGGTTTCCCGTGGTTTCTCATTTTAACACCAGAAAAAATGCTGGGGCTGAACCTATTAAAGGCCACGGCCGCTTCCTTCCCACTCCTAGCTCCTTCCTGTCCCATCGTCGCCGTAAGACCTGCCTGTGTCGGAGCGACGTAAGGCAACTTGAAAAAAAAACCACTTTGAGCTAGATTGCTCAAGAAGCTTTACATTAACACATTCTGGTCTGGGTGCGAGCACAGCCCTTTGTGGCAGAAATTACTTTCCTGTCACGTTGCAAGCATTGTCCGCAGTAGGCTTTGTTAAGATACTAAAACTCGGGAAGGAACTTTGCACGCAATTAGGTTATTGCACAAGATTCCATGAAGGTTTCCTTGTGGTTGTACATCGTTACTGCTCGTGTGAATGATGTGTGATATTTTCCGAGCGTTACCATCTCAGAATTTTGTTTCTGACAGTTTCAAACTTGGGTGATCAACTTAGAGATGTTTGAAACTGAAAGGAAGCTTTTGCACTCATAAAAATTCTGGCATCTTAAAAAATTATTACAGGTTTGTTTATTCATAGGTTTTGCTATTATAATAGCATATTCTGTCGCATTTAACACGCATATTCCTTCGCTTTCATCAAAAATGTTAAGAACACCCATCAGTTGACTTTTTGTTTTAATGAGAACATGGTCATTATTTTCTGTGCGAGCTGTTTAATATTTATATACCAAATTAACAGAGAAAGTCAAGTCAATCTAATGCACAGGAAGTTTACTAATAACTATAACAGTATCAGAGAAAAAAGGGATTGAAAGCCCGGAAAAAAACTTACACCGGAGTGACTGGTACAGATTACGAAGTCCAGACTGGAATGTATTACACGAAGACAGGGATACAATCACACCAGCGTTCAGAATTATATATCGGTAAGTATAAGGACTATTTGTATTATGTTCAGACTTAAGAGGGCATGGGTATCTGGTTACTCTTCCTATTAAAACTGTAATCCCGTCTATAACATCTTCCAACTACAATAATTATTTCATATAGTCGGATACTAAAACTAATGCATTACCTGGGAGTAGTCCGCAAGATATTGATTGAAGCGTTAACCCAGAATAACAATTCATTTGAGGGAAACAGCGGGATCGTTTTATAGTGGCTCTACTGTTTTGTCATTTCATAAAAAAGTCCACAGCCTGTTTCCAGTCATTCGACCAATGGAATGAATGAAGCCCCCATCTAGCGGCGAGGGTAGGAATTGTGCCGGCTGCCGAAGCCTGTCGCACTCCTCTGGGGCGATGATTAATGAATGACAGATGAAATGAAATGATATTGGAGAGTGTTGCTGGAATGAAATATGACAGGGAAATCCGGAGTACTCGGAGGAAAACCTGTCCCGCCTCCGCTTTGCCCAGCACAAATCTCACATGGGGTGACCGGGATTTGAACCACGGATCCCAGCGGTGAGAGGCCGGCGCGTTGCCGCCTGAGCCACGGAGGCTTTTCTGTCATTTCACAATACAGAAAATATCTCCCTCACTGTGCTCTGCTCTGTATTTCCAACTGCGGATTCATCTCATAACTACAGTGGCTTTGTCCATAGACTGAACTCTTCGTAGACATCAACACATATGCACTACAAATAATTAACATACGCCGTCACTACGGGCACACAGTTTTATACATCTCGCAGAATGATATTTGATATGAATATCGCGTGGTTTCAGTTTACGATTATATGTACATTGTTAAGACCAAAATAATTGAACTTCGTCTGCGCTGCAAGCCCACACTGTATAGAGCGTAATCACATTAACAGCCATCATTAATACGTGATCATCCTGATCGTTGCTTGACATTCTGTAGCGCTGCTTGGCTTCAATCACTGGGCAGTCACCACCGGCAATGTTGGACTACACATGGCTACAAATGAAATGCTTTATTGCATGTACTTAATATTCCAAGTCTGTGGATGTTGGGGAAAATATATATTCACTGAAAAATAGCATAGTGTAAAATGTTCCTCGTATTTAATGTTCTATCACACTTATGTTTAATTATTATCAAAATATAAATCACCTCATTTGTAGACACAAATCTTGTGAATACGTACAACAAACATTATTTCGATAGGTTCAGTTGTTTCTAAGGAAATTATACCAGCAATGAACTTAGATAATACCATAAAGACATTCATTTCTCGAGCTATTGTAGCAAGGAAGTACTACAGTCAGTAAGTTCGTGGAATGGTGCCTTCAATATAGGCAGTACGGCGTATTTTCATGTACTACAGAAAATAACTATTGGACAGGCGCCTACGATATAGACAACACATTGTTCACCTACAGTATGTATGTACTGTACTACAGTCAATATGTTCGTAGGCTGGCGTTAACTGTTCAAGGATCACACCGTCTTTGACCTGCCTTTTCGCGTCTCTTTTCCCGTCTAGGTGATTTGGGCAATTTCGACTTGATCACCCCAAATGTTTCGCTAGACAAATTGCCTAATTTTTGACATCCCCAAATTTGACCGTTGCTCAAACTACGACATTCTTAAGTGTCACCGCTGACATTCAACTACCCTTCACAACAGAAACCGTAGTTATGCTTATGCTGTATGGAAGCAGCTGCCTATAACTGGGAATAACGAACAACAGTCACGGGAACATCCTGTGGTGCAAACTCTCCACTGTATGCACCACGGTGACATTAGACGGCCAATCCACGAACCTAATGACTCTACTACGTTGATGTGGAACAGTATTAAATACATCAATATTTCTGAGAAAATTATTTCTTAGTGCTTTCAAATATTAAACTGTTCGCATTGAACAGATGAATGAAAGTAAATTTATTTTGTATTTAAGAAACAGAATATCACATATAAAAAGAAAAGGCATTTGTACGAAGCTTATTATGGTGTGATTTTATTTTACAAAATCTCCAAACACACTGACATAAATTGTATATAACTGCTATAGCTAACCGTACTGAAATATTTGGATTGAGATGCTGATTTAATATTTGGTAAGATTCCTCAAGAACCCTCATTACAATTTCATATCATATCTCTGACAGTACGGTAAGCCGAATTCCTAAAATCTTCAAAAAGAACTTTGGTATGGCACCTGGATCCTTCAGTAAAAGGCTACAAATCTCGATTTACTCCAAGTGATATACCACAGGAGAAACTTATAGATAAACTAGAGAATGAATCTGCGACGTGAAGCCACTAGCAAAAAAATATAGAGAATGAATCTCGACGCGGTAAATCTGTCGCTATTCTACATTATGCATGGACCCAAAAACAACGGAAAATTAAATTATTTTAGAATTGAATATTATGAAAACTGGGAGAATATTTCGGATATAATTTGATTTCACCGCACAATACAGTATTATAAATTTGAATTAAGTTATGGATTTTCATGGTAAGTAAATAAAAATAACATTTTTTCAAGATATATTGTATGTTATCGACGAAAACATAAGTAAAAATTACAGTTCTCATGGTTAATGCCCTGTTTCACTAATATCGTACCCCTCTATCGCACTACAACTGAGCACGGTCTATCCGGTGTTTTCGTAAGTGAGTGCTGCCTAAAATGGGCATAACGGTATATGTATATAACACGAATTGTTGAGGTCATTTCGGTGGAACAAATACGATTCTAAAGGAGGCTGACATTTCAAGCCTATTTTACATTAGGAAAGAATGTTTTTTTCGTATTAAATTGGCGAAGTTCCATTCACAAAAATGTTCTTAACAGGAAACAAATTTAATTAACATGAGACATACCATCATTGTATGTAATAATATTTATACGACTCTTTGTAAGTGGATTACGATCCCTTGTTACCAAATAGAAGAATGAATTTGCAATCGATTGGTGCAAGGAATTTATAAATGTCCATATTGTAGTTTCGATAGTTTCACACCAAGCCCTGATTTTCAACACTTTGTTAGGTATTTGAAAATAATAATAATAATAATAATAATAATAATAATAATAATAATAATAATAATAATCCCGTGTGGGGATTTACCAGTTACCTCCATCGGGCGCGTCCCATTGGAATTGGGAAAGCTCGCTGGCTCTGCCGCCAGCGGAGTCAGAGGGTAGTAGGGAAATAAAATACCACCGTGAAAAAAGAACTGGTCCCTTGCCTGGGTTACGGCGAAGACTGGTAAATGACCAGAAGCCAGAAAACATCTTGAGGCAACCTCTAGGGCTAACAACCATAGTTGCAAAAGGATGGGTACCCGTCCAAAGCAAAGTCAAGTCAAAAAGCATGATGGCACAACATTTCAAGAAACATACCCCAGGGGGTAAATCTTCGGATAAATCCCTCGTCGTGAACGCCACGGCGCATGAGTCTCATTCGGATCCTGGGGGAGACTCGACATCATGCAAGAGACGAGTCGGAGCGTCTCGGTGTACCCCGAAGAGTCAAAAACTCAGGCCAAAATATAAAACCTTTCTAGCAACTTTCAACATAAATAAACTTACACAAACTGGCAAGCTGAAAACCCTCACCAAAGCTCTTCACGAAAATCAGATGTCCATAATGGCCCTACAGGAAACAAGGTACCCGGATGAAGAGATTTTTTAATCCGAAGGCTACCGATTTTTCAAGAGTAAAGCGCAAAGAGGAATCCTCAATGGAGCTGTGATGCTTGGAACCGCGTTTGCTGTTAGAACCAAGATCCTTAAATCGGTTGCAAATTTCGAACCTGTCAATGACAAATTGTCTATACTCACAATTAAATGCGCGAACAAAACCTACGCCCTAGTTAACGCACATGCTTCTACAAACGATAAGAACAAGTCTGATCCAGACGAAGTTGATAATTTCTGGGACCTACTGGATGAAAAATTAAACAAAATCCCCAAACACCATGTCAAGCTTCTTTTGGGTGACTTCAATGCTCAACTAGGTCGTGAACAGAAGTACAAGAAAGTTATAGGAAATTACCCTGCTCACAAAAGAACCAATCCCAATGGCAAAAGACTGGTGTCCATTTGCGAAAATCACAACCTGCAGGTCATGTCGACCCACTTTCGCCATCTACCCAGAAAGCAAATGACTTGGCGTTCTCCCGTCCAAGCTCTCGGAGAGTTCCAAATTGATCATGTTGCAATCTCCAGGAGGAACAGCCCTGAGATTATGAATGCCAAGGTAAAGAAAGGCATCAATGTGGCCTCAGATCATTATATGTCTCTTAACAAATTCAAACCAATTCCCGCAAACACAAGGAAGACAACCAAACAGATCACACGCTCCGACAATGATAAACTTCGGCAAAGGGTCGAGGAGTTCCAGGAGAAGGCTAGACTAAATGACTGTGACTTTAACAACGCCAAAAATCTCCTTGTTCAGGCCGCCAAAGACGTTTCAGAAATCAAGAGAAGCAAAAAGCATGCCTGGTGGAATGGTACCTGCGAATCAGTCCTCCAAGAAAGACTCAATGCGTGGAAACAGTACTACTCTACGAAATCAGAAAATGATTGGGAAACGTACAAAACCCAACGTGCCCAAGCAGCTAGGGTGTTCAGAACTGAGAAACGTAAATACGAAAAATCTCTCATTGAAAAGATAGAACAAAACTTTAGGAAGAATGAAAGCAGAGAGTAATACAGGGCCTTCAAACGCAAACTCACTGCCGATAAACCACCATCTCTATGCTTTGAGCGAAAGGACGGCACTCTGGCGACGTCAAATGAAGAAAATTGCAGCATTCTGGCGGACTACTTCAAGAATTTACTTAATTGCTCTAAACCGCAAAGCCCCATTGAGACCAAGGAACCCTTACTCAGGTACCCAGATTCCAGACCACCCGACAGAGATGAAATCAAGCGCCACATTGCCCGTCTGAAAAATAACAAAGCGCCGGGGGAAGACTCAGTAGTAGCAGAACTATGGAAATATGCCCCAGAGGAATCACTTGATATCTTGCAAAAGCAAATAGAAGAAATTTGGAACGAGGAGACCCTACCCGAAGATTGGAAAATAGCTTTGATCCATCCATTACACAAAAAAGGCAGCATGAAAAACATCAGCAACTACAGAGGAATATATTTGCTACCAATGACTTACAAAATTCTATCACTTGCCATCCTGGAGCGTTTGGAAGCACAAGTCGAACATCAAATAGGTGAATACCAAGGAGGGTTCAGAAAAGGTCGCTCAACAGCTGAACAGATCCAAAATCTCAAAACGATCATCAGATATTGTACACTAAGGTGCAAGCAGTATGTGACTGTCTTTGTGGACTTTAAGGAAGCGTACGACTCCATTGACCGGGAAGTCCTGCTAAACATCTTAAATGAATTTGGAGTTGATTTGCAACTGCTGGCATTAATTAGAGCCACCCTGACCGATACAAAATCCAAGGTGAAGTTCCACGGATGTCTCTCGCATTCCTTTGACATCAAAACAGGAGTCCGACAAGGTGATGGGCTATCCCCGATACTCGTCAACTGTGTTCTTGAAAAGATCATCAGAACATGGCGGGTGAGATTACAGGAAACCAACTACAGTGCATTGAGAATAGGAACCAAATCCAAGGGGATCGCAACAGACTGCTTAGCATTTGCCGATGATATTGCTGTTCTCTCAAACGACATAGAAACCGCTAGAGCTCAAGTTGAAATTTTAAAGGAAATTGCCGAACAAACTGGTTTTCAGATATCGTTTGAGAAAACGGAAGTAATGACTAACATCAAAGAGGCTCCACCAAAACTCCATACGAAATACGGGGACATCACCCGAATAGACAAATTCAAATACCTGGGTGAGATAATCATGAAAAATGGACTGGACAAAGAAGCGCTTCAGGAGCGAGTACGCAAACTGGAAATAGCCTACCAAACATCCCGCACAATCTACAACAAAAAATGCCTTTCCCAAAACACCAAGATACGTCACTATGAAACAGTCCTGAAGCCAGTAGTTCTATATGCAGCCGAAACCCTGTCTCTAAATGCCAACAAAGGACTACTTGAAGAACTGGAGAAAAAAGAACGCAAAATTGTGAGAGGAATCTTGGGATCAAAGTACAGAAATGAAATCCATCAAAAGAGATCCAACGAGGAAGTCTACAGCAAAATAGAGAAAATTACCGACACAATCAGAAAAAGACGGGCACGGTTTTTCGGTCATCTGAAAAGAATGGACGGAAGAAATTTAACTAAAGAAATCTTTCACTTTTTTGATTCAAACCCCAAAACCACAATTCCCTGGTTTAGAAATACCAAAGAAGACCTGCAAATGCTACATATCTCAGCTGAAGACGCCCTTAACAGAGATCTCTTCCGCAAGAAAATATTGACGAACGGGCTAAACCGAGACGAGCAACCGAAGAGAAGACACGATGCCCCTAGGACAGAGGAGCGCAAGCAGGCCCACTCACAAAGAATGAGGGAAATTTGGGCTCTAAAGAAGGCCAAGTTCAGTGTCAAATGCAACAAGACTTAACGTGGTCCTTGATGGCCCCAGTGAATTATATAATAATAATAATAATAATAATAATAATAATAATAATAATAATAATAATAATAATAATAATAATAATAATAATAATAATAATAATAATAATAATAATAATACGAATGAAATAGTTCGGCCATCTGACTAGATTACCAGAAAATCGATTGACAAAAAGGATAATAGATTATGTAACCTCGCTTAAGAACTCAAAAACCCTCGCTTAACGACCTTCGAAAGGACCTTCGAAACGCGAACATAAGATCAACAGACATCCTAGAAAGAGACATATTTAGACACAAAGTACACAACTAGGAAGTTACATCAGAGCAACCACAAAAAAAACAGTACAGACCAAAGTGGTCGGCAGAACGTAAACAAGCCTTCTCGGAAAGAATGAAAACCTACTGGAAGAACAAGAACCCATAGAAGAAATGATCGAGTCATTGTTCCAATATTGGGAGAATTCGCTGCTAATACTACCACAACTACTAATAATAATAGTAATAAAAATGAGCACCTTGAACTTCAGCTCAGTCCGGTTCCATGGCTAAATGGTTATCGTGTTGCCCTTTGGGCCAGAAGTTCCCGGGTTCGATTCCTGACCGGGCTGGTCATTTTGACCTTCATCGGTTAATCCCAATAGCTCAGGGTCTAGGTATATTTGTGTCGTCTTCAGCATTATAATTCATGATAGGTAGGGCCACGTCCTCACACATGCACAGGTGACCTATACGGCGTCAATTCGAAAAGCCTGCACCAGATCTCTTAATTTGCCACACGCCACTCCAATTAAGCTGAGCCCTTCCGTGAAATGTTTCCTCTCTCTTGGACAGTTCCTCTTTAAATGTAAGGGTACCGAGCGAGTTGGCCGTGCTGTTAGGGTCGCTGCATTATAAGCTTGCATTCGGGAGATGGCGGGTTCTAATCCCATCATCTGCAGCCAAGAAGATTGCTTTCCCTGGTTTTACATTTTAACAGCAGGCAAATGGTGGGGCAGCACCTTAATTGAGGTGATGAGATCAAAAATGGGACTAGTCATAATTTTGGTAGTATATGAGTTATTACTGTGGTTCTTATCTTCATACGATTCCGCATCTGTTGATGCTAAAATGAGACTTGTTCAGTAACTCCATTCCTGTCTAAACCAGAGTTAAAATTTTGTGCCGTGCAGAAGTGAAGTTCGGGACTGTGATCAGGTGTGATATCTGGCATCCAAATCAAATATGAACATAGTTGTCTGACTAAATAATATGTTTGCTTAGTAAGGAAATCTTTCCATGACAGCGTCGATTTCGATATGTATGCTTTGTTATATGACCCATGTTTATACATTTATTTGGAATGCGTAGTAATATGCTTAAAAGAATAAAAAACATTTTTTCTACAAAGTTTTAAGAATTTTTGTAATAAACTTTACATTTTGGTAAAATGAGTGTTGTTTAAATCGAAAATGGGACTTGTCAGCCATTTTCTATATCAATTTCTTGGTATGTGTCCTTATAATATGATTACATATTTTGGTATATGACTTTAGTCTTCCTAATACGCTTGTAGGCTTAACTTTAAGGTTTAATTTGGTGTGGCTAATATTCTAGCCGAGTGCATCCCTTGAAAGATGGACCCTCCGATGAGGGTGGGTGGCATCTTCCATGTGAAGGTAACTGCGTGTTATTGTGGTGGAGGATAGTGTTGTGTGTAGTGTGTGAGTTGCCGGGATTTCGGGGGACAGCGCACATACCCAGACCCTGAGCCAAGGGAATTAAGCATTTATGGTTAAAATCTCCGACTGGGCCTCGAATCGAACCCGTGACCCTCTGGATCAAAGGTCAGTACTGTAACCATTTAGCCATGGAGCCGGACAACTATAGGGTGTCCGTATATTATTATACACAATTATATACCAAAACTGATAAATCTCAAAACTACTATTTAGTGCCCTGTCCCGTTATTGATCTCAGCACCTCAATTAAGTCAACGGATGCTCTCTTCCCATTCCTAGCCCTTTTCCTATCCTTGCGTTGCCCAAAACATTGAATGTGTTATTGCGACGTTAAACCAAGAGAAAAAAAAAGGTATTAGAAATTCATAATATGAAGTGAACACATTAATTAGCCCATGTAAATACATGGAAACGAACTCATTCGTAAATTATTGTGATAATAATAATTTAGTGTGGCTATTTATAGCCGCGTGCAGCCCTTGTAAGACAGATCCTCCAATGATGGTGTGTGGCATCTGGCATGTGTAGGTAAATGCGTGTTATTGTGGTGGAGGATAGTGTTATGTGTGGTGTGTGAGTTGCCGGGATGTTGGGGGCAGCACACACACACCCAGTCTCCTAGTTGAGGGAATTAAACATTTAAGGTTAAAATCTCCGACCCCGCCGGGAATCGAAGCGGGGACCCTCTGAACCGAAGAGCACTGGGCTGACCATTCAGCCAACGACTCGGACAAAGTAAACTCGTGTCTTCATCCCGAGGTGGTGCAGCCCTTTTCAGGCACACCCTCATTGGAGGTGAGCTGCATGTACAATTTCAACCACATACCAGCACTCCTACCATTCTTAAATTTCAGGTAGTACCGGGAATCGAACCCGGGCCCCTGAGAATGGTAACTAATAGTGCCAACCGTTAAGCTACGGTGGCGGACAATTATGGTGATGATAAGTTAACATAAATCAAATTCAGGGTTGCAAAATGTATTAAATGTATAAAAACATCTAAAATAGTTGTCTCATAATTTTATTATTTGCTCCACGTCACACCGATACAGAGGGAAGGAAGTAAACGTGACCTTAATTAAGGTACAGCATTATTGTGTGTAAATGAAAAACCACGCAAAACCATTTTCGGGGCAGCCAAGATTGGGGTAAGAATTCGCTATATTCCGAATGAAATATAATAGTAGCTCGCCCCTAACTGCACAGCCAATTCGCTCGGTAACCGTATTATCAAGAGCAAAGTTTCTAAATGTCAAACAAGATGTAAAAATCCAGTAAAAACCTGTTTTATTACATGAAATGGAGATGGAACGATTCATTTTCATCTCACCATCGTCTGTTGTGACAGTAGGATATGCAAGACTGTCTCTCTGACGAGTTTTTAAATAAATGTGATCACCTTAGTTCAGCATCGAGAGTAGATACATCGGAATAAATCTGAAAAGTCCGACTCGTTGGCTGAACTGTCAGCGTACTGGTATTCGGATCAGAGGGTCCCGGGTTCGATTCCCGGCCGGGTCGGGGATTTTAACCTTAATTGGTTAACTCCAATGGCACGGGGGCTGGGTGTATGTGTTGTCTTCATCATCATTTCACCTCATTACGACGCGCAGGTCGCCTACCGGCGTCAAATAGAAAGACCTGCACCTGGCGAGCCGAACCCGTCCTGGGATATCCCGGCACCTAAAGCCATACGACATTTCATTTCAATCTGAAAAATTTAAACTGAATGAAGAAATATAAGAATAAAGATCAGCTTGTAGATTTGTTTATTTATTGACAAATACAGTAAACAATGACAGTGAAATAACGAACGTCATGCAATGTACTTTGCATTGTTGTATGCATATGTGACGCCCATTACTTTAGAGTCAAAGTTGAATGCTCTCTGGAATATACTCTTCGGAGCATACCCTCCTCAATATCTTGAAAGAAAAGATTACTTGCTTCTTTGCCAGGAAATGAGTATAAATAAAAAGGTGGATGTCATCTTCCAGATAAACATGTATAAAACAAATGGAAAGACATTCTTATCTAAATACACTTAATATATAATCTTAAAAGGGTCTCCGCAGATAATTTACCAGTAACTATGCATTTCATTTCACACATGAAGGAGCGAGAAGGAAGTTAGTACTATATTTGATGAAATACTATTCAGTGAGTGCTCGAACAGCACAGTGATTAATTTTATACTTTCTCCAAGAGTGGCTAAATCTGCTTTTATTAGTGCTCTTTGCTAAGAGCTTTATGTTGAATTTGAATGGTAATATTATTTTTAATTCCATGTATTAGCATTTATAACCAGGAAACTGTGAAGCAGTGTTGAAAGTTACGGGAAAAAGAGTTTGTTATTTTGAGTGCTTAGGATCTCTGATCATACTGCTTTTATGTGCTCGAAGAGAAAGGGTTCTCGGTAAACAAGTGCGAGTGAAATAAAACCCTCACAAGTGTAAAGAAATGCCGGTGCATATCATAACATGTCATGTCTGTCTGTCGACAGTACTGGTGGCAGTAGGGTGCAGACAAGCGAATGCCATCGAAGTATCACTGTAACAATGGCCGCCCGAATTCAGGCATGTAGGAAAGGGCAGCGGTGTGTTATTCGGTTTTTAGTCATAAATGTGTGAAATCTACTGAGATTTATTGACGAATGACGACTCAGTGCTGTAGTGTATATTTATCACAGCAGAAGCATAATGATTACACTTACTTGGGTCGCTCAAGGAGGTAATGGGGTGAAAGATGTCTCAAACAGATGAAGACGAATAAATGCAGTGAACGAGTAGCTGGGCTGGCAGCGAAGTGTTTCTTTCTGAATACAGAAATCCATACACTACGTAAGTATTGAGCGTAACAAAAACAGAAAAAAATATCAGAGATATTCACCACTTACGCAATATTGATATATATAATTTTTGGTTTTTATTTGATGACAATTGGATCTCTCCGGAAATTTTCGCTACGGACCTCCTCTCGGAATGCCGTCGCAAGAAAGAACACATATGGATTGTATTTCCCGAAAAACGAATTATTTTCGGTCACAGATTCTAGGATTCTAGAATTTAGGATGCTAAAATGTTTTTATGCCAATTACAGCAGCATTCTTTTTGATACGAAGTTAAATATTACAAAGACTTAGTACCAGTAACTATGCATTTCATTTCACACATGAAGGAGCGAGAAGGAAGTTAGTACTATATTTGATGAAATACTATTCAGTGAGTTCTCGAACAGCACAGTGATTAATTTTATACTTTCTCCAAGAGTGGCTAAATCTGCTTTTATTAGCGCTCGTTGCTACATGGTCTAATGTAAATTAATGTAGTATATCCTGTTTTTATGGGCTAGAGCTTATAAGGCATTATTCCAATATAGTTTACTTTATTATAAATCCTTCCTCCACCTGAAGGATACCCTAGGACCAAGAATACAGTGAATTATTATTAAAATTAAATAGTTTATAAAGAACACTAAAAATGTTTGCGAAGTTAGATCTACAAATTTAAACGATACTAAGAGACAAATTAATTACAATTAATTGCAATTAATGAAACAAAGTGAATTTAAAGCCACAAAACATTTATAATATTTGAAAGGCTTTAAGAACAACTTCATAAGTAATTCCTACCTAACTTAAAAAATTAATATTACTCGGACTTGAGGACAGTTGATCTTTTTTTAATGCTACTTGTTCGGGGCGTCGACTTATGGAGATCTTTTGGCCCTACAGTTAATCTTAATCCGATGAGTACCGGTGATGTCTTTCAGCTTTTAGCCCCCTATCCACGAGTTCATCAGTGCTTATTCCGGAGACTCTCATGGTTTCCTTCACATTTTTGGGTATCATCCCCCTGGCACTGATCATAGGAATCCATCACTTGAATATCCTCTAGCTAGTATTTATTCTGTGTATTATGGCACTGTATGCAAACATATAAGTTTCTTTTCGTAGTCAACTTTGGCTTGTTGAGTTAAATGCGACTCGTATCTTATCGTATACACACTGTACATTCAGATCGGTATATTGTTATAAATTAACACAGAGTTATTTAGTAATTGCAATGTTCAGTTAACAATAGATACCAGAACAATAACTAGGACTCTTGTTAAGGAATGTCCTCAAGGTTCAGTATGCAGTCCAGGTTTCTGGACTATACCATATGATGATTTACTGCAACAAACTCTTTCACAAAATTGTAATATTATAGCTTATGCTGATGATGCTTTTCTCTTGGTTAAGGCTAATACTGTGCAGGAATTGAATATTGCAGCAAATTCTGCTTTAGAAATCATACACTGACTGACAGAGCAAATGCAACACCAAGAAGGAGTGGTTCGAAAAGGATGAAAGTTGGAGAAAAAACAGAGACGGCACGGACGAATAATTGATGTTTATTTCAAACCGATATGCAGGTTACACAATGCGCACGGCATCGACTCAGTAGGATGTAGGACCACCGCGAGCGGCGATGCACGCAGAAACACGTCGAGGTACAGAGTCAATAAGAGTGCGGATGGTGTCCTGAGGGATGGTTCTCCATTCTCTGTCAACCATTTGCCACAGTTGGTCGTCCGTACGAGGCTGAGGCAGAGTTTGCAAACGGCGTCCAATGAGATCCCACACGTGTTCGATTGGTGAGAGATCCGGAGAGTACGCTGACCACGGAAGCATCTGTACACCTCGTAGAGCCTGTTGGGAGATGCGAGCAGTGTGTGGGCGGGCATTATCCTGCTGAAACAGAGCATTGGGCAGCCCCTGAAGGTACGGGAGTGCCACCGGCCGCAGCACATGCTGCACGTAGCGGTGGGCATTTAACGTGCCTTGAATACGCATTAGAGGTGACGTGGAATCATACGCAATAGCGCCCCAAACCATGATGCCGCGTTGTCTCGCGGTAGGGCGCTCCACAGTTACTGCCGGATTTGACCTTTCTCCACGCCGACGCCACACTCGTCTGCGGTGACTATCACTGACAGAACAGAAGCGTGACTCATCGGAGAACACGACGTTCCGCCATTCCCTCATCCAAGTCGCTCTGGCCCGGCACCATGCCAGGCGTGCACGTCTATGCTGTGGAGTCAATGGTAGTCTTCTGAGCGGACGCCGGGAGTGCAGGCCTCCTTCAACCAATCGACGGGAAATTGTTCTGGTCGATATTGGAACAGCCAGGGTGTCTTGCACATGCTGAAGAATGGCGGTTGACGTGGCGTGCGGGGCTGCCACCGCTTGGCGGCGGATGCGCCGATCCTCGCGTGCTGACGTCACTCGGGCTGCGCCTGGACCCCTCGCACGTGCCACATGTCCCTGCGCCAACCATCTTCGCCACAGGCGCTTCACCGTGCACACATCCCTATGGGTATCGGCTGCGATTTGACGAAGCGACCAACCTGCCCTTCTCAGCCCGATCACCATACCCCTCGTAAAGTCGTCTGTCTGCTGGAAATGCCTCCGTTGACGGCGGCCTGGCATTCTTAGCTATACACGTGTCCTGTGGCATACGACAACACGTTCTACTATGACTGTCGGCTGAGAAATCACGGTACGAAGTGGGCCATTCGCCAACGCCGTGTCCCATTTATCGTTCGCTACGTGCGCAGCACAGCGGCGCATTTCACATCATGAGCATACCTCAGTGACGTCAGTCTACCCTGCAATTGGCATAAAGTTCTGACCACTCCTTCTTGGTGTTGCATTTGCTCTGTCAGTCAGTGTATATAAGTGGGGATGTGATAACAAATTACAATTTAATCCTAACAAAACTACTGCAATGTTAATAACAAGAAAAAGATAAGTGACGAAACCAAAGATCAGATTAAACTCAAAACAATTAACATTTGCAGGCAAAATATCTTACTTGGGAGTCATAATGTACAGTAAATTAACATTTCGAGCTCACTTTAAGTGCTTAGCTGAAAAGGCTGGTAAATTCTTGCAAGGAGTATATTGCTTGTAAACTATCTTGGGGTCTGAATTCAGATATCTTACGCATAACATATCATGGATCGTTTGAGCCAATGATAATATATTGTGCTTCAGCTTATCAAAATGTCCTGGAGAAGAAATTGGCTCAATATAAATTTGCACAAATTGAGAGAGAATTTATACTCAGAATAATACGAGGTTAAAGAACAATATCCACAGATGCTTCTCTTATTATAGCTAGTATAGAACCTTTGCATCTGAAAGCCATAGCCAAATCTGAATTGACTAACATTAAGAAAGGAAGACAATTCAATAAGGTAATACAATGATACGATATTGAGCAAAAAGTAAATATCCTTGAGTGTAGTCATCCAGCATACCATTATGATTATGTTATTGCTGAATGTTTTCTCTCACACGAGGTGCAAGTTTACACGGATGGATCAAGAATACCCAAAGAGGATTGTACTAATCTAGTAGGAAGTGCTTTTGTTGTGTAAAAAGACGAAGAAGAAATATATTTTAAGACTATGAAACTTTCCTCCCAGTGTTCCAAATTTCCAAGCAGAACTTCGTACTATAAAATATGCAGTTCAATGGATAAAAGAAAGAAAGTTTAGTGCATGTGTACATAGTGACTTGCAAGCAGCACTGAAATCTATAAGTAACAAATATAAATTATTTGGCATGTAGCGTTAGAACAGATCTCTCACAGTATGGAAGACATGTCTGTCTTAAGTGGGTTAAAGGGCATGAAGGTCTATTACATGATGAAGGAGCAAATGAGCTTGCTAAACTTGCAGCATTTAGTGACAATGAAAGTGTATACAAAAGATCCCCTATATCAAAAGTGAAACGTGAATTATATAAATTCACAATCAGTGAATGGTCAAAGCTGTCGAACTCAAGTAATAAGGGTGAAGTTGCAAGAATTTTTTTCCTACGGCGCAGGACCGTTTGGACTGCAGTTTATTTAAACCATAACTTCTTCACCAGCACTCGGTTTCTTTCGGGTCACGGAAAATATTCAGGGCTGCCGACAGTGGGATTCAAACCCAATGTCTCCCGAATGCAAGCTGATAGCTACCTGCTTCAAACCAAGCGGCTACTTGCTCGGTACTCCTCCTCTTCTTCCTGACCTTATCTCATTTTTCCTAACGATGACTTTCAATGAATACCAGTCTAAATATCGAATAGTAGTTTTTCAGATAATAAACATCTATTAAATCCTCTCCTGGAAATGGGAACAAATTTCCATGCACATATATCCAGAAATATGGAGTACGCACGGTTGGGGCTTTGGAGTTCCAACTAACTCATTTAACATCTCATCCAATCGTCCTCCATTCCAAAGTTCAGTAATTGAAAATCTCATATGTCTCTGATGATTGGTTCGTTCGTAAGTTTATGGTACTACACTACTTCAGCAGATGAGGTTTGCATGCACGCTACTGAAATTAATCCCTAGTGTTTGTACACTTCTATGGTCCACAGTGCACCACGTTAAACCCGTGCTTGGACTGCAAACAACGCTTTGGTCTTTGACGTGACGCTCTCATTAGCAAATAATTATCTTAAACTTCGCTGAATGTTACCAATCTATTTGTGAACTTGATTGATATCTTATTAGAATAAACCTACAGTCCTCGTTAAAATGCTGGGAAAATACACAATCATGGCATGATGACTGTACAACAATTCGTCGTAACATTAATTATGGTAGTAGTAATAATTATTACTGTTTTATTATAAAACAGCATTTGCCTGGTGTGTAAATGGGAAACCACGGAAAACCATATTCAGGTCTGTCGACAGTGTCTATTACCCGAGTGCAAGCTCATAGCTACGCGACCCTCACATGGCATCACTACAATAAACGAGTAATTTAAGCACCAGAAACCTTAACTTTAGGAGGTTATTCTAAAATTGCATATTTTAAAAAAGAAGAACGTATAATTTTAAGAAAGTTTTCGGCCCTATAAAAGAAAATGGAATTTTGATCAAAAGGCGAATTGCAGACTTCTACAGCCATACTGATAATCATAAATATTGTACTTAGGAGACGTTGCAAATTTTTGACCCATTTCCTCACAAGAAGATTATTCAAAAGAGGATAATAAATTGGCTATAAGGAACAAGAGGGGACCTGAATGAATTGAACTTCGGGAAAGACGTCATAAGAAATGATGAAGTCTTCAGTGCGTCAGTGTGTGGTGTGGTGAAAACTACCAGCAGGACTGGCACAAAGTGGTCAGAAAAATGGAAGAGGCAACACAGTGAGTTCATGAAGAGATTTTTGGAAGAATAGAAAAGCTAAAGTTTTCAAGCCAATGAACAAGTTCCAACGCTCTCTATGAATGGGCATACCTTGCGGGTTGGCCGTGCGGTTAGGAGCGCGCGGCTGTGAGCTTGCATCCGGGAGATAGTGGGTTCGAATCACACTGTCGGTAGCCCTGAAGATGGTTTTCTGTGATTTCCCATTTTCAAACCAGGCAAATGCTGGGGCGGTACCTTAATAAAGGCCACGGCCGCTTCCTTCCAACTCCTAGGCCCTACCTATCCCATCGTCGCCATAAGACCTATCTGTGTCGGTGCGACGTAAAGCCACTAGCAAAAAAGAAATGAATGTACATAACGAAACAACAACAACAACAACAAGAAATCACATGGAAAAATTAAAAACGGAAAAATGTAAATATATTGGTGAACCAATTCAACTGAAATGGCCTGATAAAGAAGCCAGCAAGGAAAAATCAGGAAGATATAATTAACATGGATTTGAACAGAATAAGTATGACAAGCGAGGAAATTTTTTTCATATAAAATTTGTTTCTAAGTCACACCGACCAAAATAGATCTTCTTACGACGATTGGATAGATAGAGCTAAGAGTGGGAAATAAGTGGTCGCGGCCTGCATTAAGGTACACACCATCATTTTCGTGGTGTTAAAATGGGAATCCAAGGAGAAATTTCTTCAGGGATGCCGTCATTCGGTTTCGAATGTACTATCTCCCGGTTAAAAGGTTACAGCTGCGCGACTCTAAAAACACGACCTACTTGCTCGTTATCTTATAAAGCAAAGATACGACATCATACCACGATTATCAAGCTAAAAGGACTTCATAGTTCAGAACAAGAAGAAGAAATCAAAAATTAAAAACGGAAACATTTAAATACCTTGGTGAACGAATTCAGCTGAATTGGCTTGATAAAGAAGCCAGCAAACATTCAGAAAGACAGAACTAACATAGATTTGAACAGGATATGTATAACAAGCGAGAGATATAACTAGAAAAAAAACCTAAGAAAGATCTTCGTTCCAGAAAAAGGTAAGAAATGGAGAAAGGAAAATGTCGAATATCTCTGCAAACAGACCGAGAAGTTTACATTACGAAGATAAAAGTGACTACAAAATATGTTGAGGGAACAAGTTTCCATACACATAAGTCAAGCTCTTTTTTCGTTCAATATAGGTCATGTACGGTTGGGCGAGTAACTCTCAACTAATTCATTTACGGTGGAGGAAGATGGTATGAATTCAGAAGTGATTAGGAATAACAATTTGACTAAAACTGACAATTTAGAGAGGTTCGAAAGTCAAAACACCATCATCTTGTCGAAGGAAAGGAGTAGGGCTCTCAGCGGAAAAATTAAGAAATTCTGAGAGGAGAAGTAAAGACTAGCCAGCAAACCAGTCTTTTCAGTCTGTCCAAACTCGAAAATAATAATTTAATAATTTAGTTAAGGCTAATTCGTATGATGCAGAAATAAGCAGAAGTATAATATATGCCGAGTGAAGTCCCAAATATCCCAGTGCTTCAATAGCTTTCTTTGTTATTTCAAGGTAAATGCGCTAAGGAAAGTAGCTAATATGGGCATACTGTAGCTTTGGGTAAGATAAATATGGAAAGAACAGCATGTATGGATTTATTTCGGGCGATTTCCATTTTGGTAACACAAAGAAATTAATCTAATTCTGAAAAGCTAAGTATAATAACTGTAATAACGAAATAAATATTTTAACTGTAATAGAGCCACTTACATATATTTAACATAGCCGAGCATTCCGCCAAATTACATTGTTCTTCAGATGGTCTGGTGAAGGCCAATGTAATTTGGTGGATATCCCGCCTTTGTTAAGTATAAACAACTGATTTTAATACAGTTAGAATATTCATTTATTTAATTAATTACAATGAACCACGAAAACCTGCGCTCATTAATTAGTGAACTCTATGGAGAGGTTATAATATAATATAATATAATATAATATAATATAATATAATATAATATAATATAATATAATATAATATAATATAATATAATATAATATAATATAATATAATATAATATAATATAATATAATATAAGTGTACCGCTATTACTGTGGTGCCATTTTCAGCGACGTGTAGGAAAATGTGTGTGAGTGGTGGCCTTCAGGAGTGGCGTTAAAATACATTAACGCTCAAATGCATGGCGTTTACAATATACACGTAGACCGAACTAGAATTAATCCGGTAAGTAAGCAATGGCAAGAATACCACGAACGTAAGGAAATTTTAAAAAAATACGAGAACTCGAAGAGCAGAAGATGGAGAGGGCCTTGAATAGAATGAATAAGAAAGGAGAAAAGGAAGAAGAACAAAGAAAAAAGGCACAAGGAAAGGCAAATAAAGCCAAACCCAAACCAAGGAGGAAGTAGGAACCGACTGTGATAGATTCACCTTCAGGAGGTGAATCCAAGTGGATTCCGTCAGGAAGTAGCATAGATGATGTTACATTCGACTTGGTAAGCAGCGATGAATTTCAGAGTGGTGCAGAAATACGAGAAAAGGAAGTATATGAAGAACGTGGAGGGCTGGATGAACTTAATTTACAGTTGTCGCACAATTAATCTGCACCTGAAAGTGCTCATTAAAATGAATTTATCATCATTTCATTCGAGGGGGAGGAAAACGAGGTCAAACAAGTCTGTCATGTTGAAGAAGTAAGTGAAAACGTGCATTATCGAGTTATTCCCCTTAATCCATGTAATAGACTGAACTGTTTTCATGAAGATCGTCGAAGAGAAGATGTTGCTAATTAACATTAACATTAAAATTATTTCTCCGGTACTTATTTTCGGCTCCGAAGAAAACAAACGACATCAGTTTGAAACGCCAATTGAAATACGTGTACAAAGTTCAAAATATTTTATTAATTGCAAATCTCTTCACTTATTTTTGTTAATAGGGTTAATCATTTACGTCTGTAAATAAACATAAAATAATAGTCAACTCATTTATGACAATTTACTCCAGAAAATATCCCCTTTCAATTACTGGTACACGAGTGTGTCTAATAATATAATTTCAAAAAATGTGTGTGTCAATTACTAGTTCAAATTCACATTCCAAGAAAATCTATCTCAAAAGTATAATGCATCAATATATACATACATCATGTTTAGACAAAATATCACAAAACAAGGTTTGTTCATCTAAATCTTTATTGTAAAGGGAGGCTAGCAATAATGGGAACACACTGTTATAAAGATGAGATATACACTGACTGAGCAAATGTCATGAGATAGTGGAGCACTGATGCGCAGGTGTGTTGTCTGTGCACCACACGCTCCCTGTGCCACCGCCAGTTGTACAGGAGACCTTGTGAGCAGTGGTTTTGTATGTGACAGGTGTAACATGGAACGTCGTTGTGAGCTGACACCGTTCGAACGGGGTATGGTGGTCGGTGCCCGACGGATGGGAAGTGCGATTTCGGAAGTGGAGCGGAAATTCGGCTTCACACGATCAAACGTGTCCAGGGTGTATCGTGAATAGTTGAATGCGGATGTCACCGTCCACAACAGACGAACGACCGGCCGTCCAGCCACCCTCGATGACCGTGACCCGCGAAATCCGAGACGGATTGTCAATAGTGACAGACGGGCAATCGTGCAACAAAGCACGGCTCAATTCAACACAGGCCGTGCCAGACACGTCTCCCAGTGGACAATCCGTAGGAACATGGGTTCTATGGGGTATGGGAGCCGGCGCCGCACACGCGTGCCACTGTTAACCCAACGCCGTCGGGCACAACGACGCGCATTTGTCGCCAATCACCAGGGATGCACACTGAAACAATGGCGTAACGTGATATGGTCGGACGAATCACGATTTCAACTGCACCATGCCGATGGGAGGCACCGTGTATGGCGCAGACCACATGAAGCGATGGATCCCACCTGTCTCGAAGGTGTGGTCCAGGGCGTTGGTGTCTCTGTTATGGTCTGGGGTGTATTTTCCTGGCAGTGAATGGGCCCCCTAGTTGTTCTGGAAGAGACTTTGAATGGTACGCGGTATGTTGAGCTGCTCGGAGACCATCTCCACCCATTCTTGGCCTTCCGGCGCCCAGACGGTTCTGCGGTGTTTCAAGATGATAACGCGCCGCCACATCGCTCCCACGTCGCCCAGGAATGGTTCCAGGAACATGCAGCGGAGGTCCAACGACTGCCATGGCCACCCAGGAGCCCCGATATAAACCCTATCTAGCATATCTGGGATGTCCTGGAACGCAGGCTCCGTGCCATGGATCCTACACCCACGAACAGACCAGCATTGGCGGCCGCTCTGCGAACGATTTGGTGTGAGCTGCGTCGAGAGGACAACCAGGGACTTGTCAACTCACTTCCACGGCGTCTCACTGCAGTTCGCAGGGCCAGAGGAGGCCCCACACACTATTAGGTAACTATCCCATTACATTTGCTAAGTCAGTGTATTTTCTTAATGTGTCTATTACTGGTACGTTTACCTAATTGTAGTTAGATGTACGTCCACGGAAAATACACCACACGGTTCTTAAGTAAAAATTTCAGGTTTTATAAGAATGTTCATAATATTCCAATGTGGTCTTAAACAATGGACATGTACTGTGCTACCTTGGTATTTATCTATACAATGCCTGACTAAAGAGCGCTCCTCACGCGCATCGAGTGCATAGCAGAGTCCTGCACTGAGCTCACTTAGTGGATTAGAGGAAGAGAATATCTTACCTCAGTTCAGCTCGGCACAGCCCCAGCATTTTCGTGGTTCGAAAATAGAAAACTACAGAAAACCATGTTCAGGGCTGCCGACGGTGGGATTTTTTTTTTACAATTTGCTTAAAGTCGGACCAACACAGATACTGTAAGTATTATGGCGACGATGGGATAGGAAAGGCCTAGGAATGGGAAATAAGCGGCCGTGGCCTTAATTAAGGTACAGCCCTAGCTTTGTCTGGTTTGGATGTAGGAAACCACGGAAAACAATCTTCAGTGCTGCCGACAGTGGGGTTCGAATCCACTATCTCCCGGATGCAAGCTCATAACCGCGCGCCCCTAACCGCACGGCCAACTCTCCTGGTAAATTATTATTATTATTATTATTATTATTATTATTATTATTATTATTATTATTGTTATATAATTCGCTGGGGCCATCAAGGACCACGTTAAGTCTTGTTGCATTTGACACTGAACTTGGCCTTCTTTAGAGCCCAAATTTCTCTCATTCTTTGTGAGTGGGCCTGCTTACGCTCCTCTGTCCAAGGGGCACCGTGTCTTCTCTTCGGTTGCTCGTCTCGGTTTAGCCCGTTCGTCAATATTTTCTTGCGGAAGAGATCTCTGTTAAGGGCGTCTTCAGCTGAGATATGTAGCATTTGCAGGTCTTCTTTGGTATTTCTAAACCAGGGAATTGTTGTTTTTGGGGTTTGAATCATAAAAGTGAAAGATTTCTTTAGTTAACTTTCCTCCGTCCATTCTTTTCAGATTTCTTTAGTTAACGTTCTTCCGTCCATTCTTTTTCTGATTGTGTCGGTAATTTTCTCTATTTTGCTGTAAACTTCCTTGTTGAATCTCTTTTGATGGCTTCCATTTCTTTACTTTGATTCCAAGATTCCTCTCACAATTTTGCGTTCTCTTTCCTCTAGTTCTTCAAGGAGTCCTTTGTTGGCATTTATAGACAGGGTTTCGGCTGCATATAGAACTATTGGCTTCAGAACTGTTTCATAGTGACGTATCTTGGTGTTTTGGGAAAGGCATTTTTTGTTGTAGATTGTGCGGGATATTTGATAGGCTATTTCCAGTTTGCGTGCTCGCTCCTGAAGTGCTTCTTTGTCCAGTCCATTTTTCATGATGATCTCACCCAGGTATTTGAATTTGTCTACTCGGGTTATGTCCCCGTATTTTGTATGGAGTTTTGGTGGAGCCTCTTTGATGTTAGTCAATATTTTCTCAAACGATATCTGCAAACCATTTTGTTCGGCAATTTCCTTTAAAATTCCAACTTGAGCTCTAGCGGTTTCTATGTCGTTTGGGAGAACAACAATATCATCGGAAAATGCTAAGCAGTCTGTTGCGATCCCCTTGGATTTGGTTCCTATGCTCAATGGACTGTAGTTGGTTTCCTCTAATCTCACCTGCCAGGTTCTGATGATCTTTTCAAGAACACAGTTGAAGAGTATCGGGGATAGCCCATCACCTTGTCGGACTCCTGTTTTGACGTCAAAGGAATGCGAGAGATATCCGTGGAACTTCACCTTGGATTTTGTATCGGTCAGGGTGGCTCTAATTAATGCCAGAAGTTGCAAATCAACTCCAAATTCATTTAAGATGTTCATCAGGACTTCCCGGTCAATGGAGTCGTACGCTTTCTTAAAGTCCACAAAGACAGACACATAATGCTTGGACCTTAGTGTACAACATCTGATGATCGTTTTCAGATTTTGGATCTGTTCAGCTGCTGAGCGACCTTTTCTGAACCCTCCTTGGTATTCACCTATTTGATGTTCGACTTGTGCTTCCAAACGCTCCAGGATGGCAAGTGATAGAATTTTCTAAGTCACGGGTAGCAAAGATATTCCTCTGTAGTTGTTGATGTTCTTCATGCTGCCTTTTTTGTGTAATGGATGGATCAAAGCTATTTTCCAATCTTCGGGTAGGGTCTCCTTGTTCCAAATTTCTTCTATTTGCTTCTTCTAGATATCAAGTGATTCCTCTGGGGCATATTTCCATAGTTCTGCTACTACTGGGTCTTCCCCCGGCGCTTTGTTATTTTTGAGACGGGCAATGTAACGCTTGATTTGAACTCTGTCGGGTGGTCTGGAATCTGGGTACCTGAGTAAGGGTTCCTTGGTCTCAATGGCGCTTTGCGGTTTAGAGCAATTAAGTAAATTCTTGAAGTAATCTGCCAGAATGCTGCAATTTTCTTCATTTGACGTCGCCAGTGTGCCGTCTTTTCGCTCAAAGCATAGAGATGGTGGTTTATAGCCAGTGAGTTTGCGTTTGAAGGCCCTGTAGTACTCTCTGCTTTCATTCTTCCTAAAGTTTCGTTCTATCTCTTCAATGAGAGAATTTTCGTATTTAAGTTTCTCAGTTCTGAACACCCTAGCTGCTTGGGCACGTTGGGTTTTGTAGGTTTACCAATCATTTTCTGATTTCGTAGAGTTGTACTGTTTCCACGCATTGAGTCTTTCTTGGAGGACTGATTCGCAGATACTATTCCACCAGGCATGCTTTTTGCTTCTCTTGATTTCTGCAACGTCTTTGGCGGCCTCAACAAGGAGACTTTTGGCGTTGATAAAGTCACAGTCATTTGGTCTAGCCTTCTCCTGGAACTCCTCGACCCTTTGCCGAAGTTTATCATTGCCGAAGCGTGTGATCTGTTTGGTTGTCTTCCTTGTGTTTGCGGGAATTGGTTTGAATTTGATAAGAGACATATAATGATCTGAGGCCACATTGATGCCTTTCTTTAGCTTGACATTCATAATCTCAGGGCTGTTTCTCCTGGAGATTGCAACATGATCAATTTGGAACTCTCCGAGAGCTTGGACGGGAGAACGCCAAGTCATTTGCTTTCTGGGTAGATGGCGAATGCGGGTCGACATGACCTGCAGGTTGTGGTTTTCGCTAATGGACACCAGTCTTTTGCCGTTGGAATTGGTTCTTTTGTGAGCAGTGTAATTTCCTGTAACTTTCTTGTACTTCTGTTCACGACCTAGTTGGGCATTGAAGTCACCCAAAAGAAGCTTGACATGGTCTTTGGGGATTTTGTTTAATTTTTCATCCAGTAGGTCCCAGAAATTATTAACTTCGTCTGGATCAGACTTGTTCTTATCGTTTGTAGGAGCATGTGCGTTAACTAGGGCGTAGGTTTTGTTCGCGCATTTAATTGTGAGTATAGACAATCTGTCATTCACAGGTTCGAAATTTGCAACCGATTTAAGGATCTTGGTTCTAACAGCAAACGCGGTTCCAAGCATCGCAGCTCCATTAAGGATTCCTCTTTGCGCTTTGCTCTTGAAAAATCGGTAGCCTTCGGATTCAAAGAACTCTTCATCTGGGTACCTTGTTTCCTGTAGGGCCACTATGGATATCTGATTTTCGTGAAGAGCTTTGGTGAGGGTTTTCAGCTTGCCAGTTTGTGTAAGTGAATTTATGTTGAAAGTTGCTAGAAAGGTTTTAGATTTTGGCCTGAGTTTTTGACTCTTCGGGGTACACCGAGACGCTTCGACTCGTCTATTGCATGATGTCGAGTGTCCCCCAGAATCCGAACGAGACTCGTGCGCCGTAGCGTTCACGACGAGGGATTTATCCGAATATTTACCCTCTGGGGTATGTTTCTTGAAATGTTGTGCCATCATGCTTTTTGACTTGACTTTGCTTTGGACGGGTACCCATCCTTTTACAACTAGGGTTGTTAGCCCTAGAGGTTGCCTCAAGATGTTTTCTGGCTTCTGGTTATTTACCAGTCTTCGCCGTAACCCTGGCAAGGGACCATTTTTTTTTTCAAGGTGGTATTTTATTTCCCTACTACCCTTTGACTCCGCTGGCGGCAGAGCCAGCGAGTTTCCCCAATTCCAATGGGACGCGCCCGATGGAGGTAACCGGTAAATTATTATTATTATTATTATTATTATTATTATTATTATTATTATTATTATTATTATTATTATTATTATTATTATTATTAGTACATCTGAAGTTTTAAAAGTCGAAACACTTTGTAATCTGTTAGAATGGAATCTGAATTGAAGCTCATGGCGTCATGATAACGAAGGAGAAAATTAAGGGTCACAACAAAAAATGTAATTATATTCTCATAAAATATAAAAATGTAGATGAATGTAGAAAGTGTAAATCAAAATGATATCTCCAATAGTTCTGTTATCCAGCGGAGATGAGTGATCAGGAATGGGGAGATGAGTGGTGATAGAATATACACGGTAGACCTCAGCTTATTGTCTCCTCGGCGGGATCCATTCGTTCCGTTCCTTCACGCACTGAACGCGCCTCTTCCGAACATACCACCCAACTTAATAACGAAAAAGGCAGACAGCTGACTAATAGGAAAGTGCATCTGACAACGGGGGATCATTTGCTTCTTAAGCCAAAGTCATCACCAGCCAGTCGAGTGAGCGAGTGTGCAGGCTGATTGAAGCTGTTCTATGACACGTTGCTGGAAATAAAGAAAAGCTGCGCTTTAGCCTTCGGTGACGCCTGACTACCTTGGCAACAAAAAAAAAAATTCGAATGCACTATTGAGGGCAGTATAGTTACATAAGCAGCTCATGTTAATTTCCATTATATACTTGAGAAAAAGTTTTATCCGAATACTTGGGTGAATGGACAGCGTTGAAGACTTCGGTTCAGAGGGTCCCGGGTTCGATTCCCGGGCAGTCAGGGATTTTAAACGCGTTGTTTGTACCACACTCCCAACCACCACAGAAAAACGCAATAGTGATTACACCCATCCAAACAGCGTTGGCATCGGGAAGGGCATCCGGCCATACAGGTTTGCGGAACAGTTTGCAGTTATAGTATAAGAGAAAGGAGAATGAAGGCTTGGGAAATAATTTCGGTAGTGGGAAAGAATGATTCCCCCCCCACCAGTCGTGACGAAATTCTTCAAGTAG
Organism: Anabrus simplex; assembly: GCF_040414725.1. Classification (NCBI taxonomy): domain Eukaryota; kingdom Metazoa; phylum Arthropoda; class Insecta; order Orthoptera; family Tettigoniidae; genus Anabrus; species Anabrus simplex. The sequence continues at coordinate 48,541,784 of NC_090270.1, forward strand.
AATTATCAACATCTTCACTCCTTTTCAGCCTCATGCATTTCCAATGCCAGTTTTTCTGGATGTTTCGAGAATAGCTAAATACAGCTTGTATTTAAACAGCTACTACCACTCATGGAGAGACAAAATTAGCACTAATTTATCTTCGATCATTTACCAGAACTCCGCTGGGGCAGCCCTGAAGATGGCTTTCCGTTGTTTCCAATTTTCACACCAGACAAATTCTGCGGATGTACCTTGATTAAGGCCACGGCCATATCCTTCACACTCCTAGACCTTTCCTACCCCATCGTCACCATAAGACCTATCTGTGTCGGTGCGGCGTAAAGCAAATTGTAAAACGAATCACCAGAACTCAAAGGCGTGACAGACGTCTAGAATTTTATTAATTACAGCTCATTTTTACTTTAATCATTCGTCATCATTCCCTAAAACTTATAAAGTATAATTTTCCTTCAACCTTTCGTTACATTTTTGTACACCAATCTTGAAGGACAGAAACTAGCAGTAAAAAAAGCACGAGGCACATAAATTAACGTCGAGATACTGTAAGGCGATTTATGAATTGGCTGTCGTATGAACAGAACATTTCAGATAATTTCACCTTGCGATGATTAAAAGAAACTACAGCATCAGAGTGAATTCGGATGTGGAGAAGAACGCATTGTTTGAAACCAGAATTAACTCGTGTTTGCGTGAGCGTGAGGCATGTTGAAATCCGAGTTAACTAAAGCATGACATGGGAAAGTTTAACTTACATGTTTACAAATAAATTATCTCTTTTTATAATATGGCATTTTTTGTAGCCACTGAAAGAATAGTATGTTCTGTTTCAATAAAGGTTATTTCATTGTATCCTAACTAAAAGTTATTATTCTCCATGATTCCCACTGGCGATATGTCTGTTTTACTGCTTTATAATGTATTTAATGTCCGTTGGATATTGCAGGCAGATGATTCAGTGTTGAACAAGATACATTGTAACAAAGTCCGAGCGGTATTAAAACGGAGCTCGTAGCGTCATGATAGGGAAGGAGAAGGTTATGGGTCACGCACAAAGGGCAATTGTATTCTGATAAATGAAAAGAAGATGAATGCAAGAACTCGCAACAGAATTCGCTAGGGTTGTTCTCTGTGAAAGAGGAGTTAGTAAAGCATTGCACGGAACAAATTGGTGAGCGGCATGGTTTGTATAGATCTAAGCTTTCATTTGGGAGGAGGTAAGTTGTTCAGCATCAGCATTCGTGATTTCAGAAATTTACCACAATGAAAATACCGCAGGGGTATATTAATTGAGTCCACGAATGTTACAGTCCGGGTCCAAGACAATCCCTATACCAAATTCTTATGCCTTTGCTGGCGAGACCTAATGTTTACAGTGCACTACGTCTTTTGCTATGGGCTAGAGCAAATTTATCTCTGTCTCAGTCTCATCCTTGCCTTTGACAATATGAAAGTGACTGAGGTATGAGTGATGCTAGTAATGCCACTTTTTACGCAGCCTGTCCCTGCTAGGAATGGTGTGAAACTGTTGCTCATAGGGTCGGTTGGTGCATGCATTTCTGGGCTCTGCAGACTGTTATACAGTAGCAACTTCTGGCTCAGCGAGGAAAGCAACAGGGAAGTACTTCTTTTATCATTTCCTTAGTACGTCTCTTCAGTGATGCCTGGGACATCTATGACAGCTAATGATGGAGCTATTGAGGATCCAACCAGCCTTCGGGATGAGGACTGAACGTATATTCCCATTTCACCGAAAGCAATTTGTATTAGTGCGACGTTTTGCAACTAACAAAAATATAATATTAATATTATTATTATTATTATTCCGTGTCCGGTCAGCATTTCCAAAATGTAGCAACTCCGATGGCCTTGTTGTTCGCCTCGATTAGGTCCTGTGTAGTGCAGGGATGTTCTAGTAGGGGACAAATGAGCAGGTGGTTCGGATCTTGTGTTACACCACACTCGCAGGATGCGTCTCCATCAGCTGGAAGTATGGCCCATTTTTGCATGTTGGTCTTGCAAAGAGGTACGCCCACCCTAAGACGATTAAGTGATCTCCAAATAGGGTAGGGCAGGTCATTTCCTGGAGCTAGCTCTTCCTTTGCAGGAGTATCAGACGGCAGCATGCTCTTCCACCTGGTGATGCGGTTATACTCAGGTGTTCCTACCAGTGGTTGAGTCCTGGTGATGAAGCTCTTTCTCGACTTCAGTCGACAGACTACAGCCTGGTGATCATGCAGTGGGTGGCGAGAATCATTAGTCTGCTTTGTCCTCTCTGCATCAGCAGCAACAGCCCTTCTGATAGCGGGGGGAGCTATTCCAACAATCGGGTAGAGTTTGTCAACTGGGGTTGGCTTCAGACATCCCGACAAGATACGTACGGTCTCGTTGATTGCAATGTCAACCTCCTTGGTGTGAGTGGATGCACTCCACACAGGTGAAGCGTACTCTGCAGCGGACACACACAAAGCAAGAGCAGAGGTTCTCAGGACGCGAGGGCTTGCTCCCCAGGTGGTGGCTGTGAGCTTTCTAAAAATACTGTTCCGTGAACTAACTTTCAGCCTGGTGTTGTGGCAATGTTTCTTGAAGGACAGTGTTCGGTCAAGAGTAACACCTAGATACACAGGTGTTGGACAATGTTCTAGTCGTTTGCCTTGCCATATAATGTCCAGTTCCCGCCGAGCTTATCTATTCCTTAAGTGAAATGCGCACACCTGAGTCTTGTTGGGATTTGGCTTTAGATGATTGCCTTCATAGTAAGAGCCAAGAGTATCTAGTGCAGAAGTCAACTTTTCCTATACCTCTTCAAATGTCTTTCCTTGGGCAGCCACTGCAGTATCGTCGGCATAGATGAAAAGCCTGGTATATTCCATTATGGGTTGATCATTAGTATAAATGTTAAAGAGCACAGGGGCTAGCACACTGCCTTGAGGTAAACCGTTCTTTTGTACGCGCCATCTGCTCTTCTTACCATGGAGAGAGATTTGGAATCTTCTATTCTGCAGGAGAATGCCAATAAGAGATGTTAGTTGATAATCATTAGTGAGCTGGTAAATTTTCCTCAGTAACTTCCTGTGGTTGATGGTGTCATAGGCAGCTGTTAAGTCAACAAAGGCAACTCCAGTTACCTTACGCTGTTCAAAACCATCCTCGATGTGTTGAGTAAGTTTCAGGATTTGACTGCAGCATGACTTTCCAGGTCGAAAACCAGCTTGTTGAGGAATGAACTTTCCTTCGAGGATGCCACTAATTCGGTTAAGGATAAGGCGCTCGAAGATCTTGAAACAATGGCATAACAATGATACTGGGCGAAAGTTTTTAGGATCGTTTGGCTCCTTACCAGGCTTAAGTAGTGCAACCACTCGAGCTTTCCTCCAGAGTTTGGGAATATAAAGCTTAGATACACACTCATTAATCATTGTAAGCAGCCATTGCAGAGTAGTCCTGCCGAATTTCTTGATCTGTTCTACTCTGATATCATCGATGCCAGCAGCCTTATTTAATTTCAAGGTGGAGATGACAGACTCTAGTTCATTCAAGGTGAAGGGTTCTTGGAGATTTTGGTTCTCACTTCCTGGGGTTCGTTCCAGTTGCTCCCGTGTACTCCGACCTTTAATCTTCCCGTTCATGAGTAATTGGGTTGCAATCTGGTCAGCTGTAATTGTGGTGAAGTTTCTAGGTTTTGTTGGGTCACCGCTGAGGTTTTTCAGGAGATTCCAGGCTCGCCTACTGTTCAACTTCATGTCCAGATTCTCTACCAGTGAGGTCCACTTAACTTTGCGATTTGCTGAGATAGTTTGCATCAATTCCTCACCAACCTGGATAGTTTCATCAGCAAATGGGTCAGCCTCAAAAAGATCTTTGTAATAGTTCATCAGCTGTTTGCTGTCATCAGTCATTCCTGGTACGTAATTTGTCCTACAACCTCTAATATTAATATTAAGAAACATTTAAGAATTGAACGTTCACCTTCCTCCAAACTAACATTTCGCATTGCACTAATCAGACTACAGAATACCCTAAGTTAAATCCGTCTTTCTTTCAAGGAAAGTACTGAGGTCTGCTTAAATATGCGCAGCCGGATATTACATGATGAATATAGAGACACTGCTGAGGACAGCGAAAACTATTTCGTATTCTCATATCGTGGGTTAACAAACAGTACCATTTCAAAAATAAGTTTCCTAGAAGGAATGCATAATTTAATTTTATCGATTGCAAATGTTTAAATAACTAAGCTCTTTAATGGTTAATGTATAAATCATTAAGCTCTTTAATGCTTAATGTTTAAATCATTAAGCTACTTAATGATTAATGTTGATATCATTAAGCTCTTTAATGATTTAAACATTTGCAATCGATGGTTTCCTTCTAGGATCCTTATTTTTTAAATAAATTCAAAAGGCAGGTATTTATACAAGTGGAGGCACATGTTTCCCCTAGTGCACCGTCACTGCATTGTGCTATATGAGAGGCTTGCAGTGGTGTCTCAAAGGCGCACTAGCCGCCAGCGTCTTGGATAGGTGTAGCAATCCAACTGATGAGTCCACCGTTACACTGGGGCGAAACGCTGGTCATTTTCAAGATTGGAAAAGCCTAAAGAGCTTAATGATTTAAACAATACCATGTATCTCACGGTTCTCTTCCTATCTATTACTTCCTTTAAGACTGGTTACACATCCCAACCAGACATGATGTGCAGTCCATCAGAAGAGTTTTTGTTGCGTTCATTTTCCTACGTCTACGTGTAAAGACAAATAATTAATGCGAGAAAGAAATGAAACTTGATGGTGGGCTCGTGGTCCAAATTTAATGAGCCCGTTTCTTTCTTGGATGCAACAGAATTGATTCCTGGCCTGGTCAGATACATTTATGTGGATCTGAAAGCAGATTTAAGTTCCGCTCATCCTTAGTGAGACATACCGAAAAGTTGCATGACGTTGAAATAATGGGCCCGGTCTATAAAGTCAGGAATAACTGTCTAGAGGTTTCGTCACGCACTACGTATAAATTCGTGATCTGGAGGCCTTCGGGCTCAGCAGCAGCCGCTTAATAGGCCAAGGGACATCAGGGCTGTAGCACCATGCGTTATTGAATTTACAACTCTGTCAGCATGAGACTCAAAATGAGGATCTCCACCCGATGCAGCTTACACATCTGAACACTCAGTTAGTAAATGTGAACTGTGTCTACAGCGGTAGGGTGGAAATTGATCACTAGGTAGGAGTGACAAGTGAAGTGTACTTTCTCCGATATAAAAAATAGGTAATCGTGGTTCCCAAAAGAACTTGTCGCTACTTGACCTTGTTGGATGTATATCATACACTGATCTATAGCGTGTTGAGTAATGTCTTAGAACCAAGATGTTTGGTGTAATAGTTAGCTATGTCTAGCCTTTGTCCCGTTTCCTGATACGGGATCGGGATGACGTGAGAAGAATTTATATGGTGGGGTTTTACGGCCGCATGTCCTTCCTGTCGTCAACCTCAGTTGAGGAGCTAATGAAGATGAAATGAATCACGATGAATGAAACTGGGTGAGGAGTTGCACGGAATCGGCTGTGGCCTATGAATAGGAACTGCCCCGAGTTTACCTGGAATTGAAAATGCGAAACCACACAGAAAAACGTTCACAGGTGGGGTTCGAACGTAATCGTTTAGCGAATGAAGGGCTGGACTCCAAAACCGTTGTGCTTTAACATTCGCGGCCAATTCGCTGGGTTGGTCTAACTGTTACAGTATGTCACTTATTATTCATACAGTTTCATTTTGTGAAAAGACCAGTATATTTTGGGCATTCAAATGGATATTATAGTAATTGTCTTTTAAGAAATTTATTTCTGGTAGATTTCTTTTCAGTGCCATACAAAATTAATATTTATAACAACATATAGTACAAAATACTCGAGAATATAACAAAACATGATCTTTTCCTACGCCACATTGTTATTCATACAGATACAAGTTCTTCAGCTAAACATGTGAATGAAATGAACCAGTGCTGGTACTTTGTGGAGTAACCTTCGGCTTTAATGTCACCCTAACACCTACGCTGCATGGAATTTACTAGCCTCGCACACGTTTCATGGCTGATAGTCTACCGTTTTTGGATCACCACACGTTTTAACTCATCATTTGAAGAAACCTCTCTACTGTAAACCCTAGACATCAAAAACGCCCGTAAATGTTCAATAGGGTTTCAGTCCGTAGACTGGGGAGGTCTTTTTAATGGTTTTGGAATGTTCAAATTAACCACTCTTAGTTCAGAGCAGCGTTATGTTTGGGGGTCCTTATCCTGTTGTAACATGTAGGTCGGTAGCATTCCCAATTTTTCACCACTTTGTTTAACATTGCTCTTCGAAATATTATTGTACACTACTTTGCCCATCGTGCCTTCAATAAAATGAATGTTCCCTACACCTTGTACCGATATACACTCCTACATCATAACCGATTCACCTCTATGTTTCACTGTGGGAATTGTATTGGCCACATCGATGTCCATATTGGTCTTTCTCCACACCCTGCGGGCCCCATCGCTACCAAATAGTCGATTTTAGTTTCATCGGACCAGATGACATTATTCCAAAACTCCTAGCCCTTGTTTAGGTGTTCTTGCGCAAAGAGCAGTCTTGTAGCACGGTTCATCTTACTATACTGCTAATAATAAGAGTTGGTGTATGACATTTCTTAGAGGGAGGTCCGTTTACTGCTTGGCGAGGCGGGATAAAGGGAGTGACTGTGTGGTTTCCATGGAAACGAGGGTGGGGCGACTGCGGTTGCCATGGAGATAACATTTCAGGGCAGCTCGTCTTCCTGGGAGTTGCCAAACCTGTCACTGTCACTGATAAGAACCTGATTGTTTGTATAAGAGTGATCGCAAATGGGATGACACCGCCTGGCCAGGTAGTCTACAACAGATCACAGCGGTCGGAATGAAGGAGGGAACAAGTGAGCCGGAAGCGAGGGGTAAGAGTATGTAGAAAGGAATGCTGGAATGTGGCAACATCGTGAAATGGCACGTGCAGTGCTCCTCCCTCCAACCTTACCTGTCAGATGCCAACTCTTATTATTAGCAGTATAAGATAGGGCCTTTTCTTTGGAACACGGCCATGGTAACCGTGTCGTTGTAAAACTCGCCGGACCATCTGAGTATACATTTTCTTCCCACTAGCAGCTTCCAGCTCTGTCCGCAGCTTTGGAGCAAGTGTTGGATTTCACTCGCCTTACAATAAATCTTTCTGCTTGTGGACTTGGTTTATTTCGTTTGGTTTCTTTGGCACATTCTTCACTGACCCTTAGTACTTCAACTGATTCACGACATATTGAACAGTAGTATGACTTTTCTTCACCATGAGTCCTAGATTAACAATTGTCTGTTTCAGCTCATAGCCATGCTCTTTACCCTTGCCCATTTCTACCAGCACTCTCACAGATCTAAGACGAACACAACCAGCAACACCTCTCCTCACACCACACCTACTTAGTATGCAAGGTTCAGTGTTACTGTATAACCCCATCTGTACTTGTGTATGAATAACAAAGTGACCAGAAGTTTTGGAGTGTATGCAGTTTTCATTTTCGTAAACACTAATTATTTGCACTCACAAAAATTAGCAAGTTTAGGATATAGAGCGATAGACGCCTCAATTGGGAAATCAAAATAACGGTCGTCTTATCAGTCCATATGAATAATAGTTATTTTATACATGTTTGGAGAGTCATAACTCAAGATTAAAATTGCCACCATCAGGCAGAATGTCTCTTTCAGATTTTATTTGGAAATGAAAATCCAATACATGGTAGTTCAAGTGTAATAATTTCGTATGGCTATTACTAGCCGATTGCAGCCCTTACAAGGCAGACCCTCCGATGAGGGTGGGCGGCATCTGCCATGTGTAGGTAACTGCGTGTTATTGTGGTGGAGGATAGTGTTATGTGTGGAGAGTGAGTTGCAGGGATGTTAGGGACATCACAAACACCCAGCCCCCGGGCCATTGGAATTAACCAATTAAGGTTAAAATCCCCGACCCGGCCGGGAATCGAACCTAGGACCCTCTGAAACGAAGGCCAGTACGCTGACCATTCAGCCAACGAGTCGGACGGTACTTCAAGTTAGGGAATACAAATGGTGTCTAACAATCGTCAATTATATTTTCAACGCAGAATCGGCTACGATGTGGACAACGGTGTCCGGGATTTTGTTTACTGTTAAAGCATTAAGCGTCTCCTTGGGAATTGTCCTTCTAGCGCCAATCATAAGGCCGATGACTTCCCATTTTTTTATTTCAAACTTCTTTCCGAGATCCTCAAGGCGTAGTTCAAATATGGCCATTTCTTCTCATGTATTAATCGAGTCTGTTGTTAATATCCCTGAAATCTCACATTGGGATCAATCACCATACCTGTACCTTTCGCATACCTGTAGCATACCAGGGATTCTGGAGTATAAACGGCAAGGGATTGCTCAGAGACAGCTGTGTGACAAGATAAAGCGAAATTCTTCTTAAAACTGTAAAATCGAGGCAGTCTACAAACATAAATGAAGGCGTAATAAAAAGGCTCCTAATAAAGAACGGATGCAGATATGAAATTCTACGTAGATGATAGAATTACTTAGAAATATATCTTTGTCGCGTACAAGAATAAATCGTGAATGCTCTTCAGAGTGGCAGGGAGACCTTTCTGCACTGGTATAAAGAACCTTTGAGAGGGAGAGAAAACCGAAATGAAGTGATATGTTCAAAGCAGGGATCGCAGGGAATCACTGACCAGATAGAAAAAATACTTTGGAAAATATTTCTATTGAAATTCGTAAGAATGGAGTTTAGAGGGAGATTAAAATTGATCGTAAAGTTACGCCCGGGGGAGTGGAAACGGTTGTAAATCAACTACACTATCATAAAGCGCAAGGAATGATTTAAATTAGAATTGAAGTTTAATAAGAAGATGGAGATGACATGGTTACAACCGCTAATAAAATTAGAACGGAATATGAGTAAGGTACTTTCTGATTGATCTAAAGCAGTAAATGCATCCATCACAGTCTAATGAATGGAACACCGGGCGAGTTGGCCGTGCGGTTAGTTGCGCGCAGCTGTGAGCTCACATCCGGGATATAGTGGCTTCGAATCCCGCTGTCGGCAGTCCTGAAGATGGTTTTCTGTGGTTTTCCGTTTTCACACCAGAAAAATGCTGGAGAAGTACATTAATTAAGTCCACGGCCGCTTCATTCCCATCCCTACTAGGTTTCTTCCAGTCCCATCGTCGCCATAAGACCTATCTCTGTCGGTGCGACGTAAAGCTAATAGCGAAACAATAATGGTACAGGAAGGATTGGAACATTATCAAAGTATAATGTAGGTGCGGCCACTGGTGAACAAGCATTTGGATGATAATCAGAAGGTCTGCATGAATCATATTTTCTAGTAAAACGTGAATTATGGGAAGAAGAAGATGAATAACAGTCTATTATCCATATACTCTCCTTCACTACATCCTCACGATGTCTTCTGTGTTTCGTGTGTTATCCTAGTAATTTCAAAAGAAACACAGACACGTTTTACGGCTCAACAGTTCCCCACGACTGGCAGTACAGCAGTAAAATCTCCTCCCACAGCTGCGGGGAGCTGCGCGCACTAAAACAGACGTCTGCAGCATTCATGGTGAAGAGAGCTCGATAAAAGTGACATCCCTTCCTTTAAGAAACACAATGTGTTACATTAAAGGCGTATTCAGCACGTATTTGGAATACTAATCATAGTCCACTAAACAAGTGACAAATTAACCTCAGGAGCTGTAATTGTAGCCGATAAAATATACATCTCAGAGTATTCTAGAAAAATCCTAGGTCTTAGGTCGCAATGGACGTGAATCTCGTGACAAGCAAAACCGATTCAACTGTTGACTGAACGGTCACCTGCTTGGAAAATAGAACATAATATATTTCACCATCCGTGACCTCGGTCTTATATTGCTACTTTACTGTGCAGTAATGAAATACGCAGATAGCCTAGTGAATAACCCCTATATTCCTGGCCTTAAATACTGAACATCGAGAAATTATTTTCAGCCTTATTCTCTGAACCGAGCAAGTGACTGTGCGATTTGCGTCACGTAGCTATCAGCTTGCATTTGGGAGATATTGGGTTCGAACCCTAATATCGACAGCCTTGAAGATGGTTTTCCGTGGTTTTCCTTTTTCACACCATGCTAATGCTGCGCATGTACCTCTGTATTTATGGCCACGGTTGCTTCCTTCACACTCTTAAAGAATTCCTATCCCATCGTCCCCATAATTCCTATCTATGTCGGTGCGACGTAAAGCAGACTGTTATGCTGTGGTGCAACAGACAAGTAAAACAGACGCCAATCTATTTCCATACCTGCCTAATCCGTAATAAAATCGAAGTATGAAGTAAAACTTTTAATTGTATACTCATAATTCTAATTCCATTTGATTCGTTTCACTCTAAAAGGGCCTTAATCCAAAATAGTTAATTTTCGCTAAAACATAAAAATAATGTTTTGAATTAATATATCACCGAATATATCACACGTGCATTAGGCGGACTACTTCTCATTTGTGGATTGTTTAAGAGCTTGTAGATGTTCAACTGTGTAATTTCCGTTTAGGGGCTTTAATGTCAGTAGACTGAGGCCCATTCTGCAGACATCACGGACATTTATAGGCTGACAGTGAAAATATTTCACAAATATCTAGTTTAACCCGATCATATACTTTTAAATGCTAATCAGATACTTTAAATATAATTTTTAGTTATTTATTAATTATTTTTAGCTCACAACTTTTCCTAGATACTCGACTGAGGACCCATGTACAGAATCACAAATATTTATAGACTAACAGTGAAAATATAACGAAAATTTAAAGTTTAACAAATCGTGAATTATAAATTGCTAATTAGATACATGAAATGTGCTTTACAGTTACGGTTATTCATCACTGTAAGCTCTCAACTTTCCGGAGTACAAGAGGTATTACATTCTTGTTACTTCCCTAGCTGCCGTCTTCATCTTCAATGGAGCGAAAAGCAGTAGGCCAAAAGATAATTCGTTCATATAAGTGCTTATATTGGTTATCCACTTATGGCGATGCCTTTCGAATGTCAGTTTATATCTGTTGGTTTCAATTAGGATGTCCCTTAAATGAATTCCTGAAATATCTTGGCCTGCTGTGTGGCTTACACACCGTCACAGTTCAAAAAATTAGGAAAACATGTTTTGTAACGTACGGTATATGAACGTTCATTAGGTAGATGGGGTTCCGATGGTCGTACAGCATACCGCGAGAGCTCAGCTATACTACATCTGTGCGTCCGTGTGTCGTTGTGAGGTACACAGACTACTGCTGTCTTTCAACACGTTGTACGTAAACCACCACGTCCCATGAGACACCTTAACGATGTTCAAGTCGCAAGGGCCGTCACTTTGATCCAGGAAGGATGGACTTATCGTCGTGTGGCTGTGGACCTCAATGTATCTCCGTCAGTTATTCAACGTTTGTAGAATCGTTACAATGAGACAGGTCAGTTCACAAGGAGGGTTGGACAAGGTCGTAGACGCATGGCGACCCCACAGGATGACCGATACCTGACCATCTTTGCATTGCCGCGTCGTTCATCAGCTGCCAGAGAACTGCAACAAGAACTCAGGAGGGTCGCTGGGGTCACGGTGTCTGACCAGACAGTAAGGAACAGGTTAAGAGAAGTGTCCTTACGACTCAGACGTCCTGTCCAAGTTCAATTAGCGGCATTCCTTCCCCCTGAATACGTCTCACTTCATTCGGTGAAGTGTTGCGGATTTCCTATACCAACCTCCGCTCTCTCAATGCTAACCGCCCGCTTTTTGACTTGTTCTTTTCCAAATATATCCCTGACCTCTTTGTTCTCAATGAGACTTTTCTGACTCCACTCCACAATCCACAATTCAAAACCTATAACCTCTATCGAGGTGACCACCTCTATGAAACATGCGGCGGCGTGGCTATTGAAGACCGAAATTCGCTTAGAGTTCAACAACATGTTTTACCGTTTCCTTACTATTATACCGAATTCCAAATTCTTGAAATATTTACTCCCTTAAAATATTTTGTCATAGCAACCCTTTAATTAATATCGCATTCGTCTATTGCCTCTCATTTCATGAAATATCTCGATTCTAAATTCAATGACTATATCTTTGCTACAGATATAAATGTCAATTCTCACACGCCCAGAAAATCTCAGGAATTCAAAGATATATGTGATAACCTCCGGGGCATACTTATTCCCTTCTCATTTTATACCCTACCTTCCAATAACACCACCGCTGGTTTTCTGATCTTTTCCCCTTCCTTGGCAACCTCACCCACCATTCAACAAAGTCTTCCCGTTGGCAACGACAATGCTCCAGCCTTTATCACTATCCCAGGCGTCCCCACCCATAGACAACATGCTCCGTTACGTCCCCCTCCAACCCGTCGTTTTTCCCAGACAAATTGGGATACATACGGCCAAACTATTACAGACCTCCTTCACGACGCAACTGCTCCCACGTCCATTCCTTCTCTTAACTCTGTTATCCGTAAAATCGAACATGCCATCATGGCTGCTGAAAATATTCATCTAGCGCACGGCTACTATCATTCACATGTGAGAATCATATACCCGACTACCTTACTCCAACATCGACGTACCTTACGCCACGCTGGACAGAACAATGCACTGACCTAGCTGACATGCATGACCCTCGCAAATTCTGGACTACTTTTCGCCGCCTCAGTTAAAAAAAACCTTACCCTCAATACCCAACCCTTCATCTTCCTCAGTAGCCCGTCACAAAGACAAAGCTGAGTTATTTGGGGACTAACACTCCAAAGTTCTTTCCCCACCTGATGACCACTATTTCCTCCACCCCGACAAACCTACCATTCACATATATGTCCAACATAACATCCCGGAACTTAAACTTTCCTTTATGTCTTTGCTCAAGTTGACTATACACATCCCCTAATTTCACCCATCGCTCTCCAGGAAATCCGTTAGTTAGTAAAGTTCCGGAAAACTACTTTACCAGGCTCCGACCATATCACCGACAGTCACATCCAGGGAGTCCCTCCTTCCCTTTTTGAGCTCCTCAGTTCTGTCTATACCTTCATCCTCTATACTGGTGCATTCGCAGAGCATTGGGGTCAGGCAAATATTCTCTTCTTCTTAAAACCTAACAAACTTCCTTCAGACCTCTGTTCTTGCAGTCCTATATTCCTCTCCCTCTGTTATCTAAAATCTTTGAATGAATATTGAGTAAACGGATGTCCTCAGACACCTCATATCCATCCTACTTCCCAGGTAGGCTTTCAGCTTCGTTATTCCACTCAAGATCGCTTATTTCATCTTTCTGCTTCTCTTCACACCTATATTCGACCTAGAGGAACCTCAGCTCCGGTATGCATGGTTGTAAACAGGGCCTTAGACACTGTTGGCACACGGGTTTACTATTTAAACTACGCCAATTCCCCTTTCCCAATACCACAATTTGCCATTTCCATAACTTCCTGAAACATTGCACAGGCCGTATTATCATTCATGGCACTTCTTACACCTTCCGAATGACAGCGGTTCTCCCTCAGGGATCACCGATTTCCCTACTTTTTACCTCCTCTTTACCTATGATATTCCTCACTCTGAACCTCCACTTCACCTCTATCAGTACGCCGACCATTTAGCTATCCTTGCACTTACACATACTATTCCAAACCTAACCCGTAAACTTCAAACTTATCTTAACACCTTAGACACCCGGCTAAATACTTGGCACATTGCCGTTAACCCTGCTAAAACTCAGTTCATTGTCTTCCACAAAAAATCCCGCCTCTGCTATCCTCGACGCCATGTCCTCTGAACTATAAACAATATCCATCTAACACAAACCAACCTCCTTAAATATCTCGGAATCAAATTCCAAAACAACCTTCAGTGTAAATATCATCTTACTGATTTTTATAAACGATCCCTCCAACGCTTCCGAGCCCTACGTACCATTACTGGTAACACTTGGAGTCTCAGATCTTCCCACATCCTCCACCTCTACAAATCCTTCATTCGTCCAGTCATCACATACACTTCCCTGACTAGGTTAACGGCTTTTCCTTAACAGTACTCACGACTATTAACATTAGACAGACTGCGCATCGCCTTCCATCTCCCTTATGATTCCTCCACCGCCAATGTGAACCTTCTTTACCCTTTTCTCCAACACCTTCATGACCTTCGTTTTAAACACCTTACCACTGGTCTTAACAATAACAGTTCCATTGTCTCTGAAGCTCTTACACTTTCCCCACTCGCAACCCCTGTTCTCCACAAGACACGAACTTCTGACGCTTCACACCTCTCCCCACCTACCACCATGTAGCTTCTTCCTTACTCTACCACTGTATCCCTCTTTTCTGCAGCTCCTCTCCCTCCATCCGTGTAATATGAGGTGGTATGCTCATGGAGACGGGGCACTAAAAGTGCCATTCACAATTTACGTCACTTCCTAGCTTGCATACTTTTCACTCATACCCCATTTTCACCATAAGAAGTTGTTTAAATAATGGTAGTGCGAGAAGTAAGGAGCATGCTGAACGAATCCAAAATAGGAAGAAAAACTGGATAGGGCATAATCTAAGACACAACACCTTACTACGAGCAGCAATTGAAGGGATGATAAACGGAAAACGAGGAAGAGGAAGGAGACGATATCAGTTATTAGACAGCATTAGAAAAAGAACGGAAGATATTGCAGAAGTGAGGAAAAGAGCACAAGATCGAGAGATATGGAGGTCACAGCCATGAATGGACCTGCCGAATGGCAGAACAACCTATGATGATGATGATTATTATTATTAAGGGTATGGAATTTACAGAATGGACAAGTATATACAATATTATACAAAAGAAAAACCTGCAAAGAATACATGGTAAGTAGGGAACAATTACACATGGATATCTAAATTGTTTATCCACTCCACTAGGGATTCTGAGACATCAGCAAAGTCCTTCCGGTCTCCACCATAAGCACGCAGAGGGCATTCGTCCATTATATGATGCATGGTCTGTACTAAAGCACCACAATCACACGCTGGAGAGTCCCCGAAGCCCCACTGGTGAAGGGAGAATGCAGATCTTCCACAATTTTTTTTTTTTTTTTTTTTTGCTAGGGGCTTTATGTCGCGCCGACACAGATAGGTCTTATGGCGACGATGGGATAGAAAAGGCCTAGGAGTTGGAAGGAAGCGGCCGTGGCCTTAATTAAGGTACAGCCCCAGCATTTTCCTGGTGTGAAAATTCGAAACCACGGAAAACCATTTTCAGGGCTGCCGATGGTGGGATTCGAACCTACTATCTCCCAGATGCAGATCTTCCACAATTAGTGCGAAACCTGTTTAGTGATGCCCACGTTCTTCTTGGCAAACTGAAACCAGCTGGGGCGTGGTTTGGATTAAGGAGACTTGGCCACTCCGGAGCTGTACGAATCCATTGCTCTTTCCATTCCTCTTTTAAATTGAAACCAACATCCATTAGATTCTTAGCTGTTTTCATTGGTGGCTTACGGGATTTCAGCCTTTGTCTCCAGAGATCTGCAACATCTTTGTGGATAGGTACAGTTGGATTGGACATGATCTTATCATATTCTTGAACAAGGGCTCTTGAACGTCGCAGGCTTGGTGGAGCAATGTGGGACAGGACTAGCAGCCAGTGCGTTGCAGTAGGCTTCAGAGTACCAGAGACGATACGCATGGTGGTGTTAAGTTGTACATCGACTTTCTTCACGTGGCAACTGTTTAGCCATGCTGAAGAGCAGTATTCAGCTGCAGAATACACGAGGCCAAGCCCAGTGCGTCGTATTGTGTCCGCTGGAGCACCCCATGAAGTTCCACACAATTTAAACAGAATATTATTATGTGATCTCAATGTAGGTTTTCAAGATGCATGATGATGATGACTCATTATCATATTCTTTTTTGTAAATTACTGTGTACATGTTATTGTAAATTAATATGAAAATGTTTTTATAACAATCACATGACGTTCTTCCTTTATGTTGTTTTCTCTCTCCCTTGCCTTTATTCTACACTTAGCCCTTTACTATTGTTATCTCAACTTAGACATCCTGTGTTTTCGGCCTTCGATATTATATATATATATATATATATATATATATATATATAACTTCTTCTCTCTCCACATCTTGTTTTCACTATTTCTAGCGATTGTTTCATATGTATACTTTTTCTGTTTTTTCAATATTATTTGTTATCTTGTCCAGGTACTTTGTTCTGTAGTACTTTCCATATAATTAGTGTTTGATTAATCTTTTTTCTCTATTTTATGTCTTAGATTGCGATCAGGATTATATTTGTTCTCTTCAATGCTGCTTGTTATTTATCTCTTGGTCAATGTTTTTCTTCCAATTCCAGCCTCTAATACAGTTGTGTATAGATCTTATTATACAGTGTCTCACATGAGTACGAACAATAAATTCAGTTCTTCATTTTATAAGTGTATCAGTGTTTTGTTACAATTATCAGTGACATTCTTGAACTTTCTTTTCAAGTTCACAAAATATTATTTGGTTTAATTTTTGACACATGTATTTCATACTCGGTATATTTTTCTTGTATATCTACGTAATACAGCTTTAATTTACATTTTCTTGGGAATAAACCGGGGATAACAGGGTTTTGACTATGGCCAGTGCGATGCGGGCACTCCCTGGAGCCCGTTTTGTATGTTTTCGGTGAACTCTGCGCTGCTCCAACATTACCCAGCTTACGTATGTACTACACACACATTCATCGACTGTTCTCCAACACTTATTTTATCCTATTCAATAGAATAAAGATCTACTAGTACAGCAGGCGGCCCATCCATTCATCCTATTACGGCGATGGGAATGAAATAACTTCGAGAAGTAGAAGAAGAATAAGAATATTTGGTCGGGTCGGTAGATGCAGAGTGGGTCTCGGCTCATAAGTGGCCACGGTCGGTCGGTGGCCCAAGAGCTCTGCACTCTGACTGGCAAACCGAGCAGAGGAAGGGTGGGATCCGTGGCTCTAAGCTTCTGCATTCAGGAGACGGGACAGGACCGGACCTCACGGCTGGCTTCAACCGTCGCCTGTCCTGAGAATGGTTTTCCGTGGGTTTCTATTCTTCTGCACTAAGACGAACGCCGGTTCAATTCCTAGCACAGGCCACGGCCGCCAATCCCCTCATCTTCTCCGAGCATCTCCTTCACCGTAACAAATTTCCCGGCCTATGAGACGACGTCACCAACTAAGAGGCCCTTCTCCCCCTTCAGGGGAGTAATAAAAACATTTCAGTAGTAGTAGTAGTAGTTGGCCTTCCACTGCTAGAGGAAGTGTCAATCCAACTGATGAGGCCGAATGGCGCGTCTGGGTGTAACTCTGCAAAGGCACATGGCGTAACCACAAGAAAACTGGTTTTAATCCCGTGATTTTAAGATCTATGGCCGTGAAAGCCATTTTTGGAATTGAAATTTTGAGGCTATTGGAAAAACAATATGTCATAATATACGTACATGCCATGAAGGCCCTAGGGGGAAGAGGGGCACTTGATGTGGTAGAGTGGTTGGCATAATGCCCGGCCGCCTTTGCCCCCAGGAACTAACCTGGTACTCATTTTTAGTGTATGCTGCAGCCCCTATAGTTAGGCTATTGTAACATTATTTTCTTGTATTTCACTGGAGAAGTGCTTTCCATTGAAACCGTGTCCTTTATAATACTGTGACCATCAATTATTTGAAGCTTGGTATGTCTTCCACGTCAATTCTTATAGCTTTAAAATTTCTAGTTTACTCGAACAAATAGTTTCAGTAATCACATGAACAGTATGAAGACGATCAATTTATTTAGGTAAAGTTTAATCAATTCTAAATCCCTGTCACGTGGCCAATAGATAATACCACCTTGGCTTTATGGAGGACAGGGCAGAGTCGCGGTGGATGGCTTTTCTGCTTGAATAGTGCTCATCGTCTGCCTGTTTACTGGCTACCTCGAGACCGGAATGAAGACTTTTCACCATAAATGCATGCATTTAGGTAAGTACAACAAGCTGACTTGAAAAATGGCATTTTAGTGATTAAAAGGTGGACTGAGGCTCTTTCAGCATGAAGCGATTCATTTACAATATATGGATAATTTTATGCTTCTCCTCTCCTATCCTGACAAACTCTTTATTTTTAAATTGGGCCTTATACATATAGGAATTCACTATGCAAGGTTCATTTATTGCACGTATTATGTATTTAAGCGATATGAATCTTTCCTAGCGGTCCCGATTTGTATAATATTTTGTACTCAATTTTAATCTGGTTACAATTGTAACATCCCCAGGCTGAATTAATGTATCTGTGAACCGTGAACTCGATAATGCATTTTGTAAAGATTTCAGATGTATCCACATTAAGTATTATTCTAAAGCCTTTTCTAATAGTCGTGGCATCACTGCGCCTATTCTATTTGGTGGCGAAATTTGTGGGCATTAGCGCATACAATAATATTTCATGCCTATGTTCTGTATAATCGCATTATTTCATTGACAGTGGACATGGGCACCCTGTATTTTAACAGCAATCCCTCACCTACGAGCTTTATACTCATAAACAACACAGTATTGCCTGTTCGCTCTGATCCAATAAATAGAGATTAGTTACATACCGTTTGGCGGTAGGCAACTTCTGAGCAAATCTACGCATATTATTCCTAAAACTAGCAAGCTGACACATCAATTGTATGCATGCGGACTGCTGGCTTTGAGCATCCACGAGCTTGCGATCAAAGCTGCCTTCTATTAATAATAATAATAATAATAATAATAATAATAATAATAATACGCCACAGAATACTTGATATTGAACAGCAAAGGATTGTTGGACAAACTGGAGGTCCATTACAGGAAGATCTTGAGATAGGTACTAGGACCGATCAAAGTAGATGGCGAGTACAGAAGGCGACCAGACCAGGAGCTATGAAGCTATACAGAAATATATCACAGACGTAGCCAAGAAGAGATGTCTAATATTCCATGTACATGTCACCAGAATGAACACAAGTAGGATGACCTACCGGATTCTCAACTACTGGAAGAATAGGAAAATAGGGACAACATGGCTAACAGAATTGAAGGAAGACATACAAGAAATGGGAGTAACTGAAAATGACAACAGAAACCGAGCACTCTCAGAAGAATAATCAAACAAAAGATGTTTCAGGACACACCACTTTGTAAGAAAACAGGCGCCCTCTGGACAAATGAAAGAAGGGAAAAAGCATAGCCAGGTAATGCGCGAATACTGGACAAACATTAAGTCACTCTCTAAGCGGAATAGTTGAACATCATGGTCACAGGTGGCCCATTCGAACGAAGAATGCCATGTAAGTGAATTTCCACATATGTAACCTAGGTTTCTCATATATTAAATGAAATATTATAATCTCCGAGATTATATAATATTTTAGACCGGAAAATTAATATTGGGGGTCCTTTGATGATTCATCGTCGCGAGCAGGGAGGGAGGATTTTGACACTAAGTTCATTTCTTTTCTGGTAAATTTGATCTTAAATGGCAATATACGACATATCTGAAGAAACAGTATTTTCGGAATGTTTTGGAGAGGAAATCTAGGGTTTTTTGGTTGTATAATATATGAACGGCCGGGACTATACCAAGCTTTGATATTTATACTCTGCAGTCACCTATACCTTGCAATGGAAGACACAACAATTATAAAAACTTAAAAGAAAGAATGTATCATACAATTTTTTAAAATTTATGACTTATAAAATCACAGGAAATCACCCAAACTTCATAAATTATTGAAGTATAATAAAGGAACATGATGTGAATAGCTTCCCCACACACGATACCGAAATGATTTGACTTTACTGCATAAAATAATTCATTATGCAATTGACGACTGAAATAAGTTGCAGTCAATAACTTACTATGCGCCTCAGAACCTAAGACCTCCTAGAAATATCTTCGTTCAGTCAATGTCTAGTACTGAAATCCATAAGAACTCCACAATTAACTCAGTAATGAGACTGTAAAATAATATTCATTCCTACGTTAATATTTTCTGTATGGCCGAAGATAGGTTCACTTATACATGTAACACTGTATATGAGAATATAATTTAAAAGATTATGAAGAAATTCAAAACAGGAAAACTAGTATCATTGTTGTAAACCGTATTATTAAATTTATTGGATTCTAAGTGAAAATTCTGTTATAATAATTGTCTTAAGTACCGTATATTATACTAAATCTTAATTATAAATAATTAGTACTGTAATGCAATATTAGTTATATTATCCTTGATGTTTTTTCTATTAATATGACTTGTGTGTAACAGGAATTCATTTTAAAGATTATTCGAGGTATACATTGTGTTTTTGTTAAGTTGTATTTTTAACGTCTAAGGAACAATAATTGTCGTGAACATTGCAACTGGGACTCATGACCTGATACGTTCATAATAAATAAATTTAAAAAAATATGATGATGATGATGATGATGCTTGTTGTTTAAAGGGGCCTAACATCGAGGTCATCGGCCCCTTATGGTACGAAATAAAATGACAACAAAAAGTTCAAAAAATCCACTGACCAAAATTATAAAAATGTCATGAAAAATGAATGGATGGATATGAACCCAAGAAAATAAAACAGACAAGAAAACAGTGGATCCGACTCAAAAACGGTCATAGATATTAGTATTACTGACCAAGGGACCACTTATAAAGCACAGTCCTGAATCGAGTATGATTGATGTCTAAAGGGGTCCGAAAACCAGGTCTAAGGCCCCTCAGGATGGTTCATGTCGCGAGTAAAGTAGAACCATGATATTTATCAAGCTGCGGTACTAATCAAAGGTAGCGGAAACTCACGGTGTTCCAAACATTAAGGTACTACTCACAAGTATTGTACGTCGTAAAAATAAATAAATAAATAAATAAATAAATAAATAAATAAATGAACTACGCAAAAGCTCACCACAAGTTACACAAATTTCCTGAGCCAGAAAAAGATAAAACACACGACGTATTATACACAGGATCGCTAGACGAGTTCGTTTGATCCACTTCAGTTGTTAACGTTATCTGGTATTCGTATTGTTGTGGTTGCGATGAATTTGTTTTGTGTGAGAATTTGAGATTAGCCGTATCTCTCCGTAGTTTTATCTCTGCAATGTTCTATTTACAGCCTGATCGGCGATTTTAATCTTCATTGGTTAATTCCGATGATTCAAGATCTGGGTGTGTGGGCGTCCTTCAGCATAAGAATTAATTATAAGTAGAACCTCACATTCTCACAGACGCTCTGATCCCTAATCAGGCGTCAACTCGAGAGACCTGCACCAGGAATCTTCCGAGGCCACACATCATTATTACATAGCAGGGCCTCTCAGGGTGCATGCACTGTGCACGGTGCAAAAGACGACTTGGCTTGGTTGACCAGAGTGCAGACCCCCCCACTCCTCGATTTGGAGCAATAGCGCTTACTCTCTCTTTCCTCACGCCTCTCTCGCTCGCTCCGCCTGTCTCCCTCTGCCCCACTCGCCCGCTCCAAATCCGGGCTGAGTTGAGCCGAGTATAGCCGAGTAGAGCCGTGCTTAGCCGAGTAGCCCAGAGACGAAGCGTTGATCCGAGCCATACCGAGCGGCAGCGATGCACAGTGCACGAAGCTCTTGCGCCTCGCTCTGCACGCGTGAGATTTTGGGCGTTTGAGAGGCCCTGTTACATAGCCTTAGAATTTCTGAGGAACAGTTGATTTAGTCACTTAGCACCCTGATAAGTCTGGCGTATTAACAGCACGATGCTGAAAACTGTTCTGTGACTACTCACGTTCGCAGAATGTTATCTTTTTATAGACGCATTCCAAAAAAAAAAAAATTGCCTGCTTCCAATATTAAAAGGAAAATTTAAACTGTCTTTGTGGTCTTGGTCAGTGCGGCTCTCTTGAACCTAGGGGTATTAATTTAAAATCCCTGCCAAGGAAGATAGGTTTCTTCCTTGAATAGGATTCTCTATCCTACCTAGAGCCAGGAATTCAAGATTACTAGAATGAAAATGCTTTTGTTTTTTTGTTTTTTGTTTTTGCTAGGGGCTTTACGTCGCACCGACACAGATAGGTCTTATGGCGGCGATGGGATAGGAAAGGCCTAGGAGTTGGAAGGAAGTGACCGTGGCCTTAATTAAGGTACAGCCCCAGCATTTGCCTGGTGTGAAAATGGGAAACAACGGAAAACCATTTTCAGGGCTGCCGATAGTGGGATTCGAACCTACTATCTCCCGAATGCAAGCTCACAGCCACGCGCTTCTACGCGAGAATGAAAATGAACGTGATCCACAGCAAAATAAAAATGAAAGTTTCCGATAGAAATTCACCGTTCAGGGAGTAATAATGAGGCGTTTCTGAAGCTCGATATCAGAAGTGTTAAAGAGTGCTATAAGCCAGCCTGAGTGGTTCAGACGGAAAGACATCGGCGCTCTGAGCTTTAGTTGGCGGATTCTCTCGTCGATCAATCCGGTGGTATCATAATAATGTTACCTGCTTTACGTGTCACTAACTACATTTGAAGGTTTTCGGTGAAGCCGAGGGGCCGGAATTTTGTCCGGCAGAAGTTCTCGTACGTGCCAGTAAACTCACCGACACGAGTCTAACGTATTTGAGCACCTTCAAATACCACCGGACTGATCCAAGACCGAAACTGCCAAGCTGGAGTCAGAAGGCCAGCGCTTCAACCGTCTGAGCCATTCATTCAGTCCGGCCCGGCGGTACCTCAAGGTTCTCAAATATTTCAGCCCCGTGTTGGAACATACATCAACTCCCGAGGGAAAAATTCCGGCACCTCTTCGTATCCCCAAACCATAAGTGCAGTTACTGAACGTAAGACAATTATAATAACAATTACTTTTGTTGTAATGATTGTTGTTGTTATTATTATTCATATTTAGATGTTCCCAGCCGTACTGACGGATTATTCAGAATGTAGGTATTGTTACACTAAGTTGAATAATGGGAAAACTATTGTTAGTTTTTGCGTTGCCTACTTTAGTGGCTAAAGGCAACATGATACATTTTTTATATACATTCATTAACACACGAAAATAATCTGCAGATTATTACAGAGACTTGTAAATTGCCTGTCATTTATATCAAATTTGCATTTTAATTTTTTCAGCTAAATGTTGAAGAATTCTTCCTTTCTTTCTTTCTTGTCTTTCAATAAGTAACAGAGGTTGAATGGAATTGATAATGGAGTGAAAAAGCCTCCAATGAACGGAAATCAATCTTCGA
Organism: Anabrus simplex; assembly: GCF_040414725.1. NCBI lineage: Eukaryota > Metazoa > Arthropoda > Insecta > Orthoptera > Tettigoniidae > Anabrus > Anabrus simplex. The sequence goes on from NC_090270.1 coordinate 48,565,152, forward strand.
CCCTATGCAGCCTCCATCATTGGAATTTCACCTTCTGCAGAGGGCCTAGAAGAAGTGGCTCTGCGATGCATTCTTGGGCCCTGCTGAAAGCGGTGGCTGCGGAGAACAATTGCAAACATCCAAACAATGCAACATATCACTTCCAGTTGCTCACACACAGACTACCCCCTGTGGGTGGAGGTGGTAGAATAACACCCACAGTAACCCCTGCCTGTCGTAAGAGATGACTAAAAGGGGCGCCAAGGGCTCCTGCATTTGGAGCGTGGGATGGTGACAAGGGAGTTCTTAGCTGAGTCCTGGCATAGTGTCTACTTACTTGAGCCGGGCTCTTCACTTTCATCTATCCTACCCGACCACCCTTGGACAACTCGTGTTCTTTTCCGACTCCGATCTTATTAGAGCATTCGAGACCTAGAGAGCTTTTCATTTTCATGCCGTTCGTGGCCCTTGTCTTCCTTTTCCAATAGCTTAATTTTTAGAAGTGTCGGACCGCTTCCATTTTTTTCATTAGTGTTAAAAGACGATTGTTGCCTAGATGTACTTCCTCTTAAAACAATAATCTCCACCACCACTCACACACAGACCATCCACGACTTCATGGCAGTGTAAACAACGGCTATTCACTGGCTGGAACAACTAGACATCCTAGTTTAGTTATGAACATATTCATATTTTCCTTCATTTCTGTTTTTCTGCATTCTTTTATTTCTATTTGTACGAACATGTCTGTCTGTGTTTTTCCTTTCATATTAGTATATTTACTTTGAAAATTATTCATGGTGTTTTCATCATATTCGTTATTCTTCAATTCGTGCGTGACTTAACTTGTACCATAAGCTAAATAAATAAAAGTAATCAACTGAGGTCAGCATTTTGTTTGGATTAAAGCCAAGTCTTTACGGTCTGATAACCTTTCCTGACACCAATCCTGTGTGGAGAGATATATCACATTCTCGTTTCACCTGAGAAAACCGGGCGAGTTAGCAGTGCGGTTAGGAGTGCACGGCTGTGAGCTCACATCCAGGAGATAGTGGGTTCGAACCCCACTATCGCAGCCCTGAGGGTGGTTTTCCGTGGTTTCCCATTTTCACACCAGGCAAATGCTGGAGCTCTACCTTTATTAAGGCCACGGCCGCTTCCTTCTCATTCATATGCCTTTCCTGTCCCATCGTCGCCATAAGACCTGTCTGTGCCGGTGCGACGTAAAGCAACTAGCAAGAGAAAGCACCTGAGAAAAGCGCTATGTGAAATGATTCATTCACCTTAGAACATTGCCAGGTAAGGACCTGTTATCTAAGGTACAAGACTGTGCGATGATCCTAAAAGAATTCTCGTTCTTAGAGGTACGTACTGCAGGTTAGTGCTTTACCAAAAACATCGTCACAGCGGTTTTCGCAGGCACAGCGACAATATTCATACTGAATTTTTCTGAGATTATTTCCAGCGTGATATTTTGTACTGTAGGTAAATGTGCATTAAGGTGAACAAGAAAATCGAGCTTCCGGACATGCGGAATGAACCAGAGGTAGCTACAATCCCCAAACCTGACGAGAATCGAACCCGAGTTCGCTTCTAACTAGAGCTGCTGCACTGCCCATCCATCCAAACAATCTAACGTGGCTTGAACTCCCAGTATTGCAAATAAATGAATATTTTCTTTATACTTAAGAGGATACAACTGATTAACATATAGTACTCTACAATCTCTAATACATTCCATCAAATGATATATTTCCCCTTAACTGTGGCCTTTGAATTTGAATTTGAATTTATTGATCATGATTTACATGCCACTGAGACTGAAAAGCCCCTTTATGTAGCGTCTTCTTATAATACAATGCAGATTTATGAAAACAGTAACTACAATTTTATAATATTAAAGTATTAAACTAAACAAGAAACTTAAAAAAATGAAAATACAGATACCAAATCCAGTAAGGTTAAGACATACATTATATAATAAGTAAGAAAGTAAATCATTAAGCCCTTCTGTTATTTTGGACTACATGGGTTTAAAGAATATAAAGCTAAAGCAGAGAAACAATTTTCTTCGAAATATACATATTCCTGATTGTTCGACACAAGAATGCCTGATCTCAGCCTCTTACGTACTCCTCCAGAAAGATAGATGTTAAGAACTGCTTTAGTTGGGTACAGTTAGTGTTACTTGCGAAACGGTGAAATGTTTCCACATTTCATCAACCCCAATTATTTTCCAGAATTTAAATTACTTTTTTAAAGAAAGAATGAAAATCATGTCTTTCATACAAATACGATAAACTACCATGCTAAACTAATGCAAACCGAGCTCGATAGCTGCAGTCGCTTAAGTGCGCCAGTATTCGGGAGATAATGGGTTCGAACCCCACTATCGGCAGCCCTGCAGATGGTTTTCCGTGGTTTCCCATTTTAACACCATGCAAATGCTGGGGCTGTACCTTAATTAAGGCCACAGGTGCTTCCTTCCCATTCCTAGCCCTTTCCTCTCCCATCGTCGCCATAAGACCTATCTGTGTCGGTGCGGTGTAAAGCAACTTGCAAAGAAAAGAAACTAATGCATGAAACAATTGAACTAACATGAAATCCATGGTAAAAATGGAAGTTCAGGAAAATAAACATAAAAATTTGACAGGTTGAGACGTAACAAGTGACATGCATGCACGTTTAGAATAAGCATCTACCTTAAAGTATAGAAGATAATTTAAATTAATTATATTCCAACAAATTAGAGGAAAGTGCATTCTATGCGAGAAAAAAAGCAACTTCAAAAATGCAATTTTGTAAACCCTCATGATATACCTGTAACCCAATGACACACGAGGGCAATTTTCTGGATTACTATACTGAGGAGCCTGGATTCTATAATAAAAATATTTCCATTCGACGAAAAGGAGGTGGCGGTTTCCATATGGCCTAATTTCTTATTTTAAATGGGTGGTCTGAAATTCTTGGAATTGGAGCAACACTCCAAGCCACGGCCCTAAGATGAAATCCCCTGGTCGCCTTTTATGACTGGCAGGGTTTAAGGTGGATTTGTTCCACCGCCACAGAGGGAAATCTCTACTAATATAATAAATGTATTTGAGTGTTTGTGGAATCATCTCGTGTAAATGATCTGATTCATTTGATTTGAAATTCATTCGCAACTTGATTACGAACAGACTACTCACTGTTATGCTTTGTCTGAAGAGGACATGCAGCGAAATGAATATCAATCAAGTGTGAGGAAAAGCTACACATGGAGCACTTAATATTAAATACGCTGCCTAAAGAATTGGGCACGTTAAAATGGAGCCTACAATAAGATGCATGTGTATTTTATACCTAATTCACAATTTTCTAGGAATATTTATTATTTTCAGCGCATGTTTTGCCTGATAAAGGAGATCGAATGTCTTATCAGAAGAGGAGAATAGTGCAGGTTTGGGTAACAAAATTCCTACATAAACCAAATGATCGTCTGCATTTCCTTCGGTCATACAAGAACGAGGGAGACATCAAATGATATTTTCGGAGATCTCAATTACAATTATCCTAATGAACAGTATTCCCTTATTATAAAAAGTCAATTTTTTTATGTTTGTGCATATATCACGCTGCTTCCCACGGAGAACCGTACGATTGGTTGCATGGATTGGGTCCGTATTTGCCAGGTTGCAGACGGGAGATAGTGGGTCCGAATTCCACTGCTGACAGACTTAAAGATGGTTTTACGAGGTTTCTTATTTTCATATTAGGCAAATTCGAAGGCTGTATCTTAATTAAGACTATGGAAGCTTCCTTCGTCCTCCTATCCCCTTCCCATCCCCCACCATCGGTCTAAGATATATCAATGCAAATCAAATTGTCTTACGAAGACCATTCAGTGAAATTACTTGTGAACAAATTCAAAGGAAAATGTTCACTTTTGACTCTTACAAGAAAATACCCGTCTAAACGGTTGGAGCCTATCATGTTAACATAAAAATTAATTTCATACAAAAATAATTACATGAATTGTCTTTTTTACTTCAGCAATGTTCCAGGAAAATAGGTTTTTACTTCTTTCAGCACATCTTTTACCTGACGAAAATCAAAATAGTTGTCAAACTCTCAGTCCTATAACTAGAACATGTATATTTAGACAGTAATAGGTTAGAATGATAATTAATATGCCTAGTAGGAAGTGACATCTAGTCCGCTCTTCGTTAATGAAGTAAGAAGAATATTAACTCTCGGGAATCTAATAGGCCGTACATATGTTATGTATCCAAATCTCAAAGCAAAACTGTCATGCGGGTTGCAGTATACTTCAGTAACTTTGCACTCTAAGTTGCTAATGCCTATTGTAAATAACTGGCCTGTGCATATCAGAAAACGAGAATAAATGCTAGGTTCCGTGGTTTAAAACCCGCTCACTCCATGTGAGATTTGTGCTGGACAAGGGTAAAGTGGGACAGGTACACTGTGTACACTGGTTTGTCCTGTCATGTTTCATTTCAGTAACACTCTCCATTATCATTTCATTTCAGCTGTCAGCCGTTGATCATTGCCTCAGAGGAGTGCGACAGGCTTCGGCAGCCGGCACAATTCCCATCCTCCACGCCGTTAGATCGGGACTTAATTCATTCCATTTCCCACAAGATAAAATAACTGAGAACAGGCTGTGGATATTAATTTTAATTTCAATTTTCATTTTTAAAGACTATTTTTGCGTTCATTTTCTTCTGACCTAATCGAATTAGGTATGGCCAGGTCACAATACTGTGAAACTTAGTGAAATGAAATTATAACAGAATGATGACCAAACTATGGAAGCATTCATTTTATTCTTTTTTTGCTGTTTGCTTTACGCCACACCGACACAGGTAGGTCATATGGCAACGATGGGATAGCAAAGGCCTACGAGTTGGAAGGAAACGGCCGTGGGCTTAATTGAGGTACAGCCCTAGCATTTGCCTGGTGTGAAAATGGGAAACTACAGAAAACCATCTTCAGGGCTGTGGACAGTGGGATTCCAACCCACTATCTCCCAGATGCAAGCTCAGAGCCACGCGTCCTGACCGCACAGCCAACTCTCCCGGTATTAAATTTATTTAGATTCCTCAGCGTGCACAATTTAAACATTATTTGACGTCATATTGACTTGTCGAACCGATTCCATCTAGTTTGAACCGACCAGACATGTATGATATTTCGTCAGTGTCTGGCCAGACTTTATAGAACGCACACCTCGACACTGGAATTATATCCCATAATGATATTAATTTCTAAAAGTTGTTATTGCCTTCCTATTGAAGATAAGTGACTTAATATAGCTGGTAGGAAAATGGAACAACGGGGTATTTTTATCACAACCGTGATATGTCACCAGCATCTTGAAATAAGATAGCAAAAGACCTGAAATATTTCAGGAATACAAAAGTAATTTTACTTGAAATATCCGAAATAAATATCAAATGCAAATTTACATTTACGCATTAATGAATAATGTACGAAAATCTAATATCAAGTAATTGTTTTGTTCTGGAACGATTGCATCAAGAGTATTATCGGGAGTGTCTCAAAGTGGTCGAGCGCCATGAGGTGAGTTTTACTACAGCTGTCGGAAAAGTGGTAGAGCAAGGAGACGGAATCATTTTCTGCCAATAGCTCGTGGTGACACGATTTGGTAGTAAAATCTACATAAATAAAATCGCAACGACCATGTGTCCGTACATTGGCTATTTTGGCAACAATCTCTTACAGTTGTCCGTTTCAGGTGTAATAATGACCAAGACTCCTCAGCCACAGCGCCTCTCCAGTGGTCAGAAAAACAGCAATATGTAACCGAGGAGAACGGAAAATTTCGCACAACTTCACACTTGGGACTGTACCGTAAAATAAACTTTCTAATCATCCTTATTATGTCTTGCGTCTGCTAATCTTTATCGTACGTCACATTGGTGCCACGTGCATTCGTACAAAAATATAAGTTAACAGGCCGTTTTTACGTTTCAATACAGGCATGTAAATTTGCATCTACTAATGAAGGGACCATGCTATCTATTACAAATTCCCGTTAGAAGAACGGTTACAAACGCTAGTAATAAATAAATAAATAAATAAATAAATAAATAAATAAATAAATAAATAAATAAATAAATAAATAAATAAATAAATAAATAAATAAATAAATAAATAAATAAATAAATAAATAAATAAATAAATAAATAAATAAATAAATAAATAAATAAATAAATAAATAAATAAATAAATAAATAAATAAATAAATAAATAAATAAATAAATAAATAAATAAATAAATAAATAAATAAATAAATAAATAAATAAATAAATAAATAAATAAATAAATAAATAAATAAATAAATAAATAAATAAATAAATAAATAAATAAATAAATAAATAAATAAATAAATAAATAAATAAATAAATAAATAAATAAATAAATAAATAAATAAATAAATAAATAAATAAATAAATAAATAAATAAATAAATAAATAAATAAATAAATAAATAAATAAATAAATAAATAAATAAATAAATAAATAAATAAATAAATAAATAAATAAATAAATAAATAAATAAATAAATAAATAAATAAATAAATAAATAAATAAATAAATAAATAAATAAATAAATAAATAAATAAATAAATAAATAAATAAATAAATAAATAAATAAATAAATAAATAAATAAATAAATAAATAAATAAATAAATAAATAAATAAATAAATAAATAAATAAATAAATAAATAAATAAATAAATAAATAAATAAATAAATAAATAAATAAATAAATAAATAAATAAATAAATAAATAAATAAATAAATAAATAAATAAATAAATAAATAAATAAATAAATAAATAAATAAATAAATAAATAAATAAATAAATAAATAAATAAATAAATAAATAAATAAATAAATAAATAAATAAATAAATAAATAAATAAATAAATAAATAAATAAATAAATAAATAAATAAATAAATAAATAAATAAATAAATAAATAAATAAATAAATAAATAAATAAATAAATAAATAAATAAATAAATAAATAAATAAATAAATAAATAAATAAATAAATAAATAAATAAATAAATAAATAAATAAATAAATAAATAAATAAATAAATAAATAAATAAATAAATAAATAAATAAATAAATAAATAAATAAATAAATAAATAAATAAATAAATAAATAAATAAATAAATAAATAAATAAATAAATAAATAAATAAATAAATAAATAAATAAATAAATAAATAAATAAATAAATAAATAAATAAATAAATAAATAAATAAATAAATAAATAAATAAATAAATAAATAAATAAATAAATAAATACATAAATAAATACATAAATAAATAAATAAATAAATAAATAAATAAATAACTAAATAACTAAATAAATAAATAAATAAATAAATAAATAAATAAAGCTGAGGAGATAACAAAAATTATACCTTGATATTCCTAATTTTCAAACTGGGTGGAATAATATTTTAACTAATATTTCTATTAAAAAAATTGACGAGTTCTCTCTACACTATGCAAATGATCGTTTTTAGAACTATTCTCTATGTCGTAGGAATAATCTGAAGATCATCAGTTCATTTCTGAATTGCATACATGTTAATCGAAGGAAACAAGTTGAATATCCAAGTCCAGTAATAGAATGATCTGCCAATATGAAGTGAGGCTTAACAAAAGAAGACTAATATGTGATATCGGATCAAAGACAAACAGGGAAAGTCCAGTGTGTTGCTCTCACTCTCGGTGGGTATTGATACTTGTCACACCAAATCCTCACAATTGCGACCGTGTCCTAGGAATGGTACAATCCTTACACCCACAGCAGCTTTAGTCCTGTGGCTGAATCGCCTGGATCTCATCGCTTCTCATCACGAAAGCTACAGTGAGTTTCTCTCATCGGTTGACCGGCAGGCGCAGCCAGCATATCTGCCTCCCGTTGACTCATCACTTCCCGTTACACAGCGAAGCGACAGCACGGGAATGCCCGGACTTCGCAGTTCAGGTCCGTGCTTAGAACGAGTATTAAATATCGATCTGTCGCTCCAACAGTTCTCGAGTTGTGAAGTGTTACTTCTGGATATAATTCCCACAATGTCTCCACATGTGTACACGGCAGAGGGAAGGGTATTTATATACGATAATTAGGTGAAAACAGAGTCTTGCAGGGAAGTCGTTAGGCAATTTTTAATACTGTTTCACGGTGTACGCCCTTCACATAGACAGACCGTGCGGAAATTTGTAAACAAATTGAAAGGAACTGGTTCTGTACTCGTTAAGTGTTAACAAACATGTACTTAGCGTGGAAAAAGTAAAGGAAATCGCAGAAAGATTAGAACATACTCCTAAAAAATCCCTAAGACGACCTGATCAATAAGCCAGGCTTTCAAAGAGCTCAGATTGGCTGGTTACGAAAATGTTAAATGTGTGGATGCAGGAGGGAAACATTTCCAACGTCTCCTGTCATAAGCTACGAGCTATTTTCTTAATTATTGTTTTCTCAATACTTGTTTTCTTAATTTGGATTGTTATCTCATGTCACGCACGGATAAAGTGAGGGAAGTTCTGTCCTGGTTGCTATGCTGCGGAGCGGCGAGTGATGAGCCAAGGGGAGGCAGATAAGCTGGGGTCATCTGCCGGTCAACCGATTAGAGAAACTCACTGTACTTCCATGCGTGCAAAGCTGGGGGGCAAAAGTTGGTCTTTAAATATAGCACTTCAGTTTGAAAATGAAGGTGAAATTCAGTAAATATGACGATAGTTTGCGAGAAAAGCACCTTAGTATGAAAACATTTACACTGAAAAGAATAAAAAGAGCTACCGTACCAAAAGAGAAAATATAGAGCCACGGCTGATGAAGGTGCGGTGTAATGTTCGTGATAGATGAAGGTGAATTCGATATGTTTCGGCTAAAATTACGTTAAATTGCGATGAATACCTGCATGTATTTACAGATTTCCTACTTTAGTTCTCTAAAAATCGCTTGTGTGATTACGAGGGATGCAGGAGCATATGAGCGTAATGACGATTTTTGTTTGTTACTGAATGCATTTACGGACATTAATTAAATATTAATAGGGAGTGTAAAATATAAAATACTAAACACCCGTTCATATTTATGGAAATATTGTGCAATGTAATGTGGAGAAGTAGACTAGTTACTTCAAATTTCTATGAAAGTCGGGTAGGTAATAATATCATTTGATGAAATTTTTGAACCTATCTAAATAAAACTTTATGCAAGGTTTAAATATTTCAAAATTTTCTATATTCAATTACTTGATACATAATGTGTATGTTGAAATTTAGTGCTTATTTTCCGAAAGTCCATGCTTTGGAACAACAACGAGTCACAAGGAAGGAAAAGATAAAGTTGTTTCCTTCCTTGCGAACTCGATGTTCCCTATGAGACACGTTCGCTTCATCAGCCGTCGTTCTCCTGCGGTTACTCACGAGCATTTGCTTGGCGGCTGACATCCGGCGTGTGGATGGTAACTGACGCTAGACGATCGAACGGAAGAAGTGAGCTGCCATTGGCGCCTTTGCTGTTCACCTGATTGCCAGGGATTTGCTGATTGGCGCACTGTCGCCCCCGCGCGGTGATCCGCATCCCTGTTAAGGGTTGTCTTCGTGAGTAACTACCACTGATCAAGTTCACAGTCGGTTCTACACTAGTCTCAAGTACATACAAATTTAGACTTTCACAACAGAATCTCTGAAATATTTTCAACTTAACGTATTTCAGTATTAACAATAATATTAGAAATAAAATAACATGGAACATACAGGGTTAATCAGCTAATATTTACACTTCAGATAACGCATAAACCGCTAGAGATATCGAAAATATATTTTCATTTTCAGTAATGTTACATAATCGAAATTACAGTGCTTTTCCACGATGTCAACATTTGTCGAGGAAACGATACTAACTTTGTTTTCATAAATACAACTACACTGTGTCTTTAAACGTGGTGCAGTTACCATCTGTAGACCTACCTGTTCCAATGAAGCTCTAAGCAGACGACTAAAGCACGCACTACGTTTGAATCCTGATCCTATTGGCATTCATTGACCTTTTACGTTCTTTTGACATCTGCGTATTCAGATAAAGAAGAATGATCTACAATCTCCACAAAGATCAGTCTGCAATGGCAGGAATCGAGGGCTATGCAAAAGCAGCAGCAATTTAGAAGAGACCGAGGTTAATTCCCTCGGCTTTTTAATGCTTATATAGAACAGGTGATGAAGGAAATCAGAGAGGAATTCGGAAAGGGAATTGCAATCCAAGAAAAGCAAATCGAAACTTTGAGATTAGCCGATAATATAGTTGAGTCTGCAGAATATCTGGAGAAACTGCTGAGCATTGGAGAAGGTGTACAAGATGAAAGAAGTATTAGTTTAGGAAATGAAGTTCTAAAGGAAGTAGGTGAATACTGTTACTTAGATAGTAACATAACTGACGATGGCAGAAGTAAGGACATCAAATGCAGACTAGCACAAGCAAGGAAGGCCTTTATTAAGAAAATAAATGAGTTTTCTTCAAACATGCATATAGTCCGGCTCTATGGCTAAATGGTTAGCGTGCAGGTTCGATTCCCGGCAGGGTCGGGAATTTTGACCATCATTGGTTAATTTCGCTGGCACGGGGGCTGGGTGTATCTGTCGTCTTCATCATCATTTCATCCCCATCACGACGCGTAGGTCGCCTACGGGGGTCAAATCCAAAGACCTGTACCTGGGGAGCCGAACTTGTCCTCGAACACTCGCGGCACTTAAAGCTATACGCCATTTCATTTCATTCACACATGAATTAGAAAGGTATTTTTGAACGATAACTAGTTCATAAAGAAAGAGAAAAGAACCTTTTGAAATGTGGTGTTACAAGAGAATTCTGAAGGTGAAATGGGTAGATCGAAAATCGAATAATAGGCACAACTTGAAACACACAAGACTTGTTCAGTTGTCTTTTTAGGGAAAATTTAAGGATGGTAGGGGCAGACAAAGATTTGAACACAGGTACTCGTAGTAGTTACGTTTAAATGAAAAGGTTACCGCAGGGTAGGGTGGCATGTGGAACTGCATCAAACGAGTCTATGGACTGATGTCGCCAAAAACAACTTATTCGCTCTACCGTTCACGTAAATAATAATTGCTGTAGACTAACATGGATATGCGTTCGATTGTAAGAGACAATATTAAAGGCATTACCCACTTCACTTTATTCCTTACCGGATTGAGTGGCTCAGACCATTGAGGCGCTGACCTTCTGACCCCAACTTAGCAGCTTCGATCCTGGCTAAGTCCGGTGTAATTTGAAGGTGTCAAAATACGTCAGACTCGTGTCGGTAGATTTACTGGCACGTAAAAGAATTCCCGCGGGACAAAATTCCGATACCTGGCGTCTCCGAAGTACGGAAGTGTAGTTAGTGGGGCGTAAATTAAATAAAATCATTATTGCTTTAAACCAAATTTGTCCCTTTATGTTATGTTACTACCGAATAAATACAATTTTGGTTTATTTCCAAACATTCCAACCCATGGCACTACAGACCTGATGGACCTTGGCCTGCCAAGCAACCGCTTTTCAGCTCGAAGAGCTGAGATGGCGTGTGGTCCACCTCAAAACCTCTACGTTATTCTCAGATTTCTAGATTGTGGCTGCTACCTCACCGTCAAATAGTTTCTCAATTAACTGTGAGCACATAGGCTGATTAGACCTCGATCCAGCCTCCAGATCCAACTGAAAACCTCCGATCTGGCCAGGAACGCAAACTGGGATCTCCAAGTGAGAGGCATTCGTGCTATTCGCACATTCAGAGTCATGACGTATATGCGTCCACAATATACTGATTTACAGTTGTCAAAGAAGGTGAAGGGTCACAGTAGGTTATCAGGCTCGGAATTTCTGCGTAGTTCGTGCCTCATTCGACTAAGGTGTTCCACGTGTGCCAAATGATCATTGCTTGATGACCTACCATTTCATTCAGAACAAGTTGTTGTATTTTCAAAATAATTACTTCCCCTTGTATTGACACTGTCTATGACTAATTGCAGGAAAGAGCGTAACTTTATTTCATGAAAGAAAGCTTCAACCATTATCTCGGCACATACTGACACTCTGGAAAGATACTGCAAATTCGATTATGAATCCCTTTCCAATATTACTAGAATGAAAACCTATTTTACAATATTTTAAAGGTTTATGAGTTATCTTAGCTAACTCACCCTGTAAGTAACACGTTGAGTAATTTTCAACAATTTCTCAAAAGCCGATAAATTTTGATCCACGCTACGTGAGGGGAAACTCTCACAGTTACTTCCATAACCTTTGTGCAAATTACAGTTTTTGAATCGTGATTATTCATGAATATCAAACTTATAGGCAAATCCTTCCTTTCAAGTAATCAAGGAAATTCTACAAATAGGTCTATTTTTTTTTACACGTTCTTTATTTTCAAGTTATATAATGAAACCGTAATGTATTATATTATTAAAATCTTAAATATAACATGAAATACTTTACAAACCTAAAAGGCTCAATTGTTTATATGAAATACGAAATAGATTCCGTAATTATTACTAACCGTGCTTTATACTGCAATTCGCATTCCTCAGTTGTAAGTATAATGTATAAATTAAATAGTTTATCCTCACTGTACAAATTTTGGTTTTGTTACGTGGTATATATTCCTTGTTTAATTGTTTAAAATATTTCTTTGTGGATATGTGCACGTTTTAATCCTTCATACCTTAAATACTTCAGGAAAATTTTAATATTTGTCTTAATATATTATTTGATTATGCTTCTAAATCAAAATTCTTTTTACAAGCACGGTTTTCTTTTATTTTTCCTTCCATGATCTTGATAATTTATGTTTTATTCGTAATAATTTATTATAATGGCTTATAACGTGTGTGTAGTATAATACAGGAAGGAATCCCCCACCAACCCCATGGCACTACAGCCTTTGAAGGGCCTTGGCCTACCAAGCGACTACTGCTCAGCCCGTAGGCCTTCAGATTACGAGGTGCTATGTGGTCAGCACGATGAATCCTCTCGGCCGTTATTCTTGGCTTTCTTCCCGGGGCTTGCCATATTACCGTCAGATAGCTCCTCAATTCTAATCACGTAGGCTGAGTGGACCTCGAACCAGCCCTCAGGTAAAAATACCTAACCTGGCCGGAAATCGAATCCGGAGCCTTCAGGTAAGAGGCACGCACGCTACCCCTACACCACGGGGCTGGCATAATACAGTAAAGACAGCGAAGAAATTCGCTGAAATCACATCAGTCGTATGAAAACTTAAGTAACATATTTTGTACATTTAAAATCAAGCAACATTTAAAACAAAAGGAGTTCATAACCCCGAACGAAAGCTTGAAGAACACACTTTCTTGTGATAAGGTCTTTCACCATAGCAATAAGTTATCAGTAAAGCACAAAATGCTATCCTCCGCCTTCTGGTTATGATTGGAGGAGTGAATACAGTACTGGAGAAGCTCACATTCACTGTCACTAACGTCTTCGTGCTATAGATATAACTTCAGACATAGTCTACTGTTTGGTTACTAAATACGAATAACATTAATTAATGAAACGTCAATAACTTTCCACAACTTGTCATATTTTTCTGTTTGGGATGTTTAACATACCCCACGTGTTCAGCCATTATGTTTTACTAAATGGTCCCACCTTCCCGCTTCCAGACCCAATTGTATCCAAGCGACGTGCACAAACTGTTCGCTCATTTTTCTGCTTAGTACAATTGATCATCATCATCTGTTTACCCTCCAGGTTCGGTTTTTCACTCGGACTTAGCGAGGGATCCCACCTCTACCGCCTCAAGGGCAGTGTCCTGGAGCTTCAGACTCTTGGTCGGGGGATACAACTGGGGAGTGTGACCAGTACCTCGCCCAGGCGGCCTCACCTGCTATGCTGAACAGGGGCCTTGTGGAGGGATGGGAAGATTGGAAGGGATAGGCAAGGAAGAGGGAAGGAAGCGGCCGTGGCCTTAAGTGAGGTACCATCCCGGCATTCGCCTGGAGGAGAAGTGGGAAACTACGGAAAACCACTTCCAGGATGGCTGAGGTGGGAATCGAACCCACCTCTACTCAGTTGACCTCCCGAGGCTGAGTGGACCCCGTTCCAGCCCTCGTACAACTTTTCAAATTTCGTGGCAGAGCCGGGAATCGAACCCGGGCCTCCGGGGGTGGCAGCTAATCACGCTAACCACTACACCACAGAGGCGGCTTAGTACAATTGATAAGACTTATTTTCAGTATTTATACTTAATAATACGTTAAGTGTAGTTTTTTTTACATAATGCAGCCAAGATTTGTCCGTAGGTAAGCCACCACGTGACGAACTACATTTTCAGTGTCATCCAATGAGCGTATAACGTGATGTACATTCGTACACACTTGTTTGCTTCCATTAGGACATATTCTGGAAGTCGTATGCAGACGACAATGTGTTATGTATATTCCCCCAGCAAGAACTGAATTATGGACGTTAGTTTTACAGTGTTTTATGACATTACAAAATATGGTTCAGTAATGTTATGAAATATGTTAAAAAATCAGTAATCATTCATTTTACGCCTTGTATTATTAGTAGTATAATATCAACACACGTCCTTATGGACAATTTTATTGAGAGTATCCGCCCTGAAGTGCTGTAGAATTGATGTTACCTCATTGCAGGATAAGTTATGAGTGTGAAATACTTTACTTCAGTATCATGAATATATTAAAATAATGAATAATTGTTCAATATTAGTAAAGTATTCCTCAGATTATGTTGTATATACAAGATTGGTAAATCTTTCTACAATTACATTAAGCCGTAAATAAGTTGTAGGAATCTTCCAAAGATTGGTAGTTCTTTTTGGAAATAATGTTTATGGTACTTGGTTCGATTTAACGTGAAACCATCCAATTGAATATTCACTATAACTTTATTCTCAAATTTAGTACAAAGATGTATACGTCAAAGATTTTTACTTATTGAAATAAGAGCTCAAATGAATACTACTACGCATCATGGATACAAAAGAAGACAATTTAAACCACTTTGGCCTCTTTCCAATAAAAATGAAATAGCGTATGGCTTTTAGTGCCGGGAATGTCCGAGGAGAAGTTCGGCTCGCCAGATGCAAGTCCTTTGATTTGACTTCCGTTGGCGACCTGCGCGCCGTGGTGATAATGATGATGATAATGATGAAGACGAAAAAATACACCCAGACCCCTTGCCAGCGGAATTAACCAATTCTGTTTACAAGACACTGCCGGGAATCAAATCTGGGACCGCTGTGGCCAAAGGCCAGCACGCTAACCATTTAGCCATGGAGCCGGACATCTTTCCAGCATTGATGAGTGTTACCTGAGTACTGAGAATGGGCACTGAACAATACCACAGGCATGTTTTATTCAGAAGTTGTAACCTACAGAATTATGAAGACAACAATGAATATTTGAAGTCTGAAGAAGTTATATTGACCTCCATATGCAGCAGAGCCCACCAATCTACATCAAAACAGATAACTTACCACCTACACGCCTAAAATTAAATCATACAATTTGCAATCTGGAGGATGTGACACATCCAACAGACTTCTCTTTTGAGGAATCATGGAAGAAATATTGCTTATCTGCTTGGTTCAGACAGATACTACCCAAAGATCCGGAACCTCTGCCTGGAAAGGAGATCCGAAAGAATAAAATCGTATCCGAACTGGCATAGGGAGATGTAAAACTGAGTTCCATAAGTGGGGAATCCCTGACCCGGACGCCCAAGACCGTGAATGTGGAGCTGCTAAACATAGCTTAACATTCCACAATGGTAAAGACGTTTTCTTTAGAATTCGCTATACGTCGCACTGACACAGAAAGGCCTTATGTTGACGATGGGATAGGAAAGACACAGGGATTGAAAGTAAGCGGCCGTACACTAAATTAAGATACAACCCCAGTATTTTCCTTGTGTGAAAATGGGAAACCACGGAAAAGTTTCAGGTCTGCCGACAGTGGGACTCGAACTCACTACCTCCCGAATACTGGATACTGGTCACATTTAAGTGACTGCAGCTATCAAGCTTGGTCTATGTTTAAGATAAACTGTAGTTTTGTACATAATGCATTCAAAATGTTAGATGCTAGAATCAGTGCCCATAGCAACTCGTTATGAATATTCGTCATAAACTTCGAACTATAGACAAAATACCAAGATCAAGGCATCTGTACTCGTTAATATAGCCTAATAAAGAATGCAACATTCACTGTCAATTAATTTGGAAAATTCAGGTTTTTCTAGAGAAGCGAGCAACACAGCTTAACTCTTAAATGCATATGTGTAAAGGAGAATTTACTTGCTTGTTATATCTAATTCAATATTTTCAAGTACGCATTTACTTCTACCCTGTATACGAACTCGCTAGGGGTCGCTAATGTATTTTAAATGAACAAACTTTTGTTTTATGATTTTTGTTACTAATCAGTTGGAGTGGAGTTAAGGTAAAACAAATAAAATATTGTTTATCTTAGAGCATTCGTGAGCAAGGACATCCCTAAGATTAAAGTGTGGCAGGAATTAGAGTAATTGTACAACTTCTCATATACCGGTACGAAAAACATTCAAAACTCTCTACATTTTGACTGATCCAAATAAATCCTACCCGGCGAACCACGTGACCTTGCCGCGGTGAGGAGGCGTGCGTGCCCCAATGAAACAAATAGCTGAGCCGCAGATGCAACTATATCGAATGTTTAGTCGAGAGATCAGACTAACGAATGGTTCATCGAAAGAGACGTAATGGCCTTTCGGAAGTTGCAAGGGCAGCAGTCTGGATGTTTAACTGATATGGCCTTGTAATAATACTCAACATGGCTTAGCTGTTTTGATACTGCCGTAAATGACTCCGGAGGTCATACAACTCTGTATGAATGATGTACTGATGATGGCTTCCTCCCAAGTAAACTATTCCGGAGGTAAAATAGTTCCCTATTCGGATCTCTGGGTGGGAACAACATGAGAGGAGACAGTCATAAGGAAGATGCAGCAGTTACATAGAAATGTAAAGGTTAACACAGGATAAGGTGGAGTGGAGAGCTGCGTCGAACCAGTCTATGGACTGATAACTCAAACAACAGCAGCAATCAAATATACATAAATATATTTATTTTGTCAATTAATGTTTTAAATATGTTCTGATAATAATGTATTTCATTTGGAATGAAATGTCATCATATTTAAATTAAATAACAAATTGCACATTTAAGCGTTTACATTCACTTAGTGAACATCATGTTTCCAGATCGACGTCTCAATATATTATCCCTTAAATTAATCACGAAATTATAAGCTATTTGGTAGGACAAAAAGCTACAAAAATAAAAATGTGTCAAATTTGGAAATGGAAATCGCATTAAGAAGTACACGATTTAATTGTAAAATTTTACAAGGATTCTGTCAATGTAATTAAAAATTACAAATTTCAAAATACACATTGCGAGTTTTTTATGTTTAGTGTATGAAATTCAGTTTCTCACAACTATAACGGAAATGTATATAGAATCTACCGGTGCTGGTGGCACAAAGATAGAGTTTCATTTCAGAGTTGAATATCATAATATTTACATTCGCTAACTTTTCTAGTACGTCAACTCACCTTCTACGAAAATTGAGTTGTCTAATATCAAGCAACAGGTAAATTATTAATCCGAAACGTAGAAAAATCGAGATAAAATAGCAGAATGAATGAATAGGTTTCTTAACTACAATGAAGGTTAAATTTCAGCGAAGTTACAGATACTAATTTACTTAACTTAAGTGCATTATGATTTATGTTAAACAGATTTTATTTACAAATCTTTTTTCTATTTAATTCAAGAAATTCTTTTATGAATTATTTGCAGCTAATTGAAATATTACACTATTTTTATGTGGGTTTTAAGTATAAAATATTTACAAACAACCTTTCCAGAATTTCTACATTGAAAGTTTTTGTGGCTTCCCATAAGCGCACTAGTGCAATGGTATACTAAATCGATAAATTCTAACTACGTGCAAGATACTTCGAGTATGCTGGTTCCTTCCAGAGGAGTGGTTACAAAAACAATGAAGTAATACTACTAATAAAGCTATAAATAATAAGATTCTTGATACTATACCTGGATAATGTAGAACCGGCTTGTACAGATAATACTTTGAAAACAGGAAATATGCATATTATAGAGTTAAGGTAGATGAGAACAAAAGCGATCGTATCTGAATGATCAATACCACAACAATTATAAATATGGAACACAACATTTATTTCACATTTACCTAAGTTTTTCCATGTGTACTGCTGATTTTATATTATTTATAGGAACTTCCATTAAGGGCAAGGTGAACATTATGTCCACTATGAATCAAAAGTATGTATATTCTGAAATTATGTGCCTGGATTGTTATCGAGAATAAGACTTCAACATCCTCTTCAAGATACTGATGGCTGTACATATCATCACGAAATATTCAGAGGTTACAAAATTATCAAAATTACACACCCTACCAGTCCCGTGTCCAAAGTAACATGTCGTTGCATTTCTGAAAATCACTATGTGAATTAGTTCATCTTATAACTTTTACCGGTAACGATCCATCGTGTAAGATTCAATATTGTATGATGATTTTCAAAAATTCTCGTTCTTAATCAGAACTGTATTGAGACTCAGTATTACTCCAGCAACATAAACACATAGCGGTTTTCGCAGGCGTAACGACGATATGATCAAAGGGACACGGGTTTCTTGATTGTACTGTGCAAGGGATATAACGAACGAGTTGCACGAGCATTGTCGGAGATAGATCTTCCAGTTGCTACATGAATAAGAGTAGAGCAAAGAATACGTTACTACGTTGTTATCTCATGCTAACAACGTTCAACATAACTCGGGGGCATAGCTTAGCACTGCAAGCTATTCGCAGGTTCAAAACAGCATGTTTGTTTGAGACTACGGTGGACAATATCTGATTTCAAATTTTTCCAGTGTTGCACTCTTGATAATTGCATTTTTTAAACTAACATTGTAATTCTCACTCCGTATTCAATTTACTCCCGACTTCACTGAGATTTAATTATCGATCTGTTTTTCATTCATCAACGTACTTAAAATCGTTTGTAACGTGTGTGTTAATGGCAAGTGGTACTTCACGGTGTCGAGACATGCACACCAAAATGTCTTCATTAAGCCGACTTCAAGCCTTTGAAATATGGATGTGCCGTAGAATGTTCGTGATCCTATAGGTAGACCACCCTACCAGAAAAATGCACCCATATTGCTGGGAAATTATTTGATGTCGCAAAATCCCAAACACAGGTCAGCAGCCCGTTTTGGTCATATCACCAGAAATGACAACTACAACCGTATACATCTCATGATACAATCTGTGACAATAAAGTTTTGCTGAATGAAGTCATAACGGTCAATCCTTGAACACTGGCGGCACACAATGCTGCACCTGAGTAGCAGCAGGTTTTGACCACCTGCTCCCAACGTTGTTCAGTTGAGCATCGTGTGTGTGCCGTGTAAGATCTGGTTGACACAGTGCGATTTTAGTGCGTTGGTTCTGAACTGCGAACAGGAACATTAATGACCAAACGATCAATGTACAGTTTTGTTTTAAGCGTGGCAAGACACCGAAAGAAACGCATGCGATGCTGGTACGTGTTCATGAAGATCACTGTCCTTGAAGTGTGTGTACGAGTGGTTCGCCCGTTAACATGGAGGTCGGGAAAGTGTTCCTGACATCCCCCGTAGCGTAAGACCATCAGTGACGAAAACATTGAGAAGTTGAGGACATTAATCACGAACGATAGGCGATTAACTGTGCGCATGATAGCGGATGAACTGGAGATTAACCGTGAATCCGTGCGGCAAACCGTTACCCAGAAGTTTGGGAAGAGGAAAAGTGTTCTCTTCTTGTACCACATCACTTGACTGACGATCAGAAGCAGGCACGTTTAGAGGCTTCACAGGATTTTGTCGAAACGGCGGATGCGACACCAAATTTCTTGAACTGTATTGTCACTGAGGATGAAACCTGGTGTCTCAGGTATGACCCTGAAACGAAACGGCAAAGCATGGAATGACGTTCTCCGGGATCCGCGCGTCGGAAAATGCTCAAAGGCGAAAAGTTACACATCAAAACGATGCTCATCACCTTTACCGATAGTCAAGGCGTTTTCCAAAAGGAATTTCTACCTGAGGGAACGACGTTGAATGCAGCACGGTACATTGAAATTTTGACCCGTTTCATAAAACGCCTAAGGCAGGGTACGACCCAAGTACCCACAACAAGTTTCATGGATTTTTGTCCATGACAACACTAGCCAACACACAGTCAATATCGTCAAACTGTTCATGGCAAAAAAGGGAGTGGTGCAACTTGAACATCCCCTATACTCACCAGATCTCAGTCCTACAGACTTCTATTCCCGCGACTTTGAAAGGAAATAACTTTGACATCCAACGAAACGTGACGATGCTTTTGAACACCATTCCAAAGTTTGCCTTCTTGCAAAGTTTCCAGAGCATATATCGCCGATCTCAGCATTGCATAGTTATGGGAGGGGACTACTTAGGAGGAGAGTAAGGTCACTGTCGTGCATTGTTCATCTATGTTGATTGTACAGGACTATTCACCAAACTTTTTTGTCACAGGCTGTATAAGTAAGGTAGAAGTGAGATGTGGACATGGGCTAAGAGGGGATCCCGCAGAGTAGCATTATTGGAACTTTTATTTCTTATATATTTCAATGATATATGTAAAGTAGTAGAATAACATATAAGGATATTTGTGGATGATATCACGCTGTATAGAGTAGTAAAGGAGCCTCCGTGGCTCAGACGGCAGCGCGTCGGCCTCTCACCGCTGGATACCGTGGTTCAAATCCCGGTCACCCCATGTGAGATTTGTGCTGGACAAAGCGGAGGCGGGACAGGTTTTCTCCGGGTACTCTGGTTTTCCCTGTCATATTTCATTCCAGCAACACTCTCCATTATCATTTCATAGCATTTATCACTCACTAGTAAATCACCTTGGGAGTGGCGACCCCACTGTAATAACAGCCTATATATCGTCACTGCCGGGGAAAAACATCCTATGTGAAATATCTTAGTTTAGAACTTTGGTCGGTAAGGTTCTGTCATCTAAGGGGCAATATTGTGTGAATGTTGTCAAGGCATTCTCGCTCTTCGTAACGTATGTGCTGCGGGTCAGTATATCTCCAAAAATATTATCACATAGGAGGTTTTGTCCCGGCAACGACGATATGTTTCATTCATTACATCCCTAACCCGGTCAATGACTGGAAAACAGGTTGTAGGTTTTTTTTCATGGAGTAGTAGGTTAAATCAGTTACAGGATTGTGAGCGACCTCGATAATGTTTTTAGACGTACGGCACGATATTCAGTAGTATGGTGGTTAACAGCAAGAAAAGCCAGGTTGTACGATTCACAACAAAAGAGTAGTGCGACAAAAATGTTTCAAACTTTGGGAATGGGAGAATTGGGAGTAAGTAGGCGAGCTACTGCACTGTCAGTTGAAAAATGGCATAGAATGGCATTAGTTGATTAATAAATCCGAGCGGAGGTAGAATTAGGAAATATAAAGTTGAAATTCAGAAAATAAATGGGGACAAATATTCATTTATATGTCGAATAATAAGAGATTGGAATAACTTATCAAAGGAAAACATTTAAGAAAAGGCTAGGTAAGCAGTTGATAGGAAATCTGCCATATGGGCGACAGCAAATCATTGTTGACTGAGATTATTCTAACCGCGGAAGATCTTGATCTAGAAGGCTGTGGTTTGGCTCGTTTTATGCTTCCAGATGTTGACTATTCTGTCTCGCTCTGCAGCTGCCTACTGTTGTTTATAAACAGATAATTTGCGTCAAATTTATATTTTGAATTTACCATATAATCATACCTTCATATTATCTAACCTAACGTATTTATATCTAATCTCACCGGGCGAGTTGGCCGTGCGTTTAGGGGCGCGCAGCTGTGTGCTCGCATCCGGGAGATCGTGGATTCGAACCCCACTGTCGGCAGCCCTGAAGATGATTTTCAGTGGTTTCCCATTTTCACACCTTAATTAAGGTCAAGACCGCTTCCTTCCCATCCCTAGGCCTTTTCGGTCCCATCATCGCCATAATACCTATATGTGTCGGTGCGACTTAAAGCAAATAGTAACCAAAAATAATCGAATCTAATTTTATCTAACCTAATGTGACATATTATTATGGGATAGGGCTTAAAGTAAATCCTTACATATTATTATCTTAGATTTAGACAGTATAATGTCTAAGTGTGTTTTCAGTCATTGGAAGTCGCAAATTCTTTAAAAAATGTTCTTATCATTGTGCTGAAATAAAAGCATCATACCCTCCGAGACACAATGTTTTAGACGCCTCATAGTGTAGTAAGGAGGTGAATTCTGAAGGCCGGATGTTCTAACTAACGTTTTATTTACAAAATTGAATGGAATATTGGATTTGGGCACAGAATATGAAAATTCAGGAGGAAAAGAAAATCGCGATTTTCAACCTGTAAAATTATTATTTTGCAGAGGAACTTTTCCGCATATTTCACTCTTCTCTTTTCTGAACTATCCACTTTTAAATTGAGCAGAACCTCCTTTTGCGAAGACGTAAGTGGACAGATCGATTCATCCTTCTCTTCTAAATAATTCAGGAACTCCAGTCGCACTCTTTGTATGTAGGAACGCTCGCGTATTCTGTCTCCTTTCTGACAAGAAGTTTTGTACAAATTAAAAGGTGTCCAGGCTTGCAAAGGACCTAGCATTTTATCAGAGTTTTCGAAGTTCTTTAGCAGCGACCATCTTTCGTGTATAAGGAGTGAAAGGACTGTCTATGTCATGTCTAATAATAGTCCCAGGTTCTGTTATGGGTCTCACGTCATCACACCCAAATGTACTGAACATAATGGTGGTATTTTTTGTTTTATTGACTTTTAGGTGTTATGAGAAGAACTTCACTCTATATAAAACGAACCCTAAACAATGTTACCGATATGTTTGGAGACGCAAAGATGGAGTATTTCACAAACTCAGACCGGTATCTGACGACGCTTCGGTGAAGAAAGCCTAGGTATTGGTAAGGGAGCGGAATTTAAGGCACAGCACTTAGAAAATGGTGGAAACACGCAGGATTTTGAAATAAAGTTGGATTACATCAGGCATCAGCACTGAGTTCATGCTTATTCTTCATAATTTTGGATGCGCTCACTGAGAATGTGAGAGAGGAGGCTCGCTAGGAATTGCTCTTCGCAGACGATTTGGTCGCTCTAGTGAACACAATCGGAGACTTTCAGCAGGGAGAGTTGAAAAGGCAAGAGACACTTGAAAGGGTGGAACTGACAGTGAATGCAGAGAGGACACAATTGATGGGAACCAACTGACAAGGTATGGAAATGATACAAATTTTCAGATGAAAGATCAAACATACAAAACTAGTAGAATGTTATATAGAATCTGTGGCAGTTGAGGATGGTCGATGTGAAAAGAATGTTAACAGAGAAAATCAAAGCACGCTTGAATAAATGGAGAGAAGTTTTCGATAAGAAAATGCCTCTGAAACTAAGTTGGAAGTGTCTACAATGCTGATAACATCAGTACTGTTATATGGAGCAGAAACGTTGTCAAACAGGAAAGGAGAACAGCATATGCTAGCAAGAAAAGAATTGAGAATTTAGAAATGATACTTAGAAATGAAGATATTCGACGAAGAGCTGCTGGAATGCCATCACGTAAACGATGAAGAAACTTCGATTGAAGTGATATATGTGTAAGTACAGTACCGCCATAATAATTTTGACATTGATATTTTCCACCATAGATATCGTAAATAAACCCTTGATTTCAGCAAAGAACAGGAATAACCCTGAATCTTTTCTCGCTGAGATATGTTTTAACAAGCTTGGGGGTACGTTTAGGATAATGGTCATGCTGGGTTTTGTTTAGCATACGGTAACATGTAATACTACAGTGTAATTATTATGTTTCTATGAATGTGATGGTTTGGTTGGGTATAGAAATGGTAAAATTATTTGTGATGCACAAGTGCAGGCATTATGTTAATAAATAATTTAATCGGTTGTCAACGAATATGGTACCTGGACAAACAAGAAATATAAATATTACTGTGGAGCGATGAGAGTAACTTCAATATGTTCAACTTGGATGGAAATTCCTTTGTCAGACGTCCAGTTAACATTCGTAATATGCACGGTAACAACAAACTCACAGTGAAAAATGGTGGTCATATAAAGCCTTGGGGCTGCTTTTCTAGCACTGGACTTGGTCCACTGGTAAAAGTTGAAGGCATCGTTGAACAATATGTATATGGCGGGATCATTGAACAACATATGTTAAAACAAAACATGCGTCGTGGGTGGTTATATCAGCATGACCGTGATCCTAAACGTACCTCCAAGTTTGTCAAAACATGTCTCAGCAAGAAAAGAGTCAGGGATATTGATTGGCCAAGTCAAGTCCCTGACCTAAATCCAATTGAACAACAATGGGAGGAACTCAATTTGCGCCTTAAACGAAAAATATACACAAACAAAGAGGCATATTTCGAAGCCTTAAAATGAAAAATGGTCAAAATTCCTGCCTCATGCCTTGAGAAATAAATATGTGCAATCAATGCCAACTCGATGCGCATCAGTTGTACAATCAAATGGATAGCTGACTCAATACTCGATGATACGAAATACGTATGAAATTTGGAATGGATTTCTGGTTGACTTGACTTGGCCAATCAATAACCCTGAATCGTTTCTCGCTGAGATATGTTTTGACAAGCTTGGGGGTACGTTTAGGATAATGGTCATGCTGGGTTTTGTTTAGCATACGGTAAGATGTAATACTACAGTGTAATTATTATGTTTCTATGAATGTGATGGTTTGGTTGGGTATAGAAATGTTAAAATTATTTGTGATGCACAAGTGCAGGCATTATGTTAATAAATAATTTAATCGGTTGTCAAGGTACCTATGGGAGGTACTTTATGATTTTAAGAAGGGAGAAACAGATCCCTGAGAGAGAGAATGGTATATATCAGTGAAAGGTAAGATATAAAGATGAATACAGAAGAGAATGTAGAGGTACATGGTTGTGGATGACCTAAGGGATGAGGATATGAGCGACATACATACAGTGGACGGAAGAAACCCATTGCTGCTGCCCACCCTTGAACTCGGATAAGGTGAAGAAGAATAAGATTAAGAAGAAGACAACTTCAGGTATGCTGTCGGTGTGGCTGGACACCTTGATTTCCCGAATGCGAGATTAAAAGTAGACGACCCTCAGTGAATGCGCCTGGACCGTTATAGGTTTAAGGCCAGATGATCTCAATGACATCTCACTTAAACCGTCTGCGGAATTGCGTGGCTATTGCAGACAACTCCTAAATTATATGCATAAAGTTTCGCTGTTCCAAAATGGGTCCGAGACCCGAAGCTGCCTTTAGGATCGTGAAATATTACCTCTTATGTACAAGAGCATTATATTTTTTACCGCGCGAGTTGGACGTGCGGTTAGGGGCGCGCAGCTGTGAGCTTTCATCCCGGAGATCGTGGGTTCGGACCTCAATGTCAGTAGCTCTGAAGATGGTTTTTCGTTGTTTCCCATTTTCACACCAGGCAAATGCTGGGGATGTACCATAATTAACGCCATGGCTGCTTTCTTCCCACTCCTAACCCTCTCCTATCCCATCGTTGTTATACGACCTGTCCGTATCGTTGCGACGTAAAGAATTGTAAAAAAAGATATTTATTTTGTATTATTTCAGGAGAACCGTGTGCATTTGTACGGATACTTTACGAAAATGGAGTCTCTAGTTGGGCGTAGGCTACGCCTACTCCTAGACACTGTGTAAGGTTCATGTCTTGCGAGAAAATGCGTTTCTGTAAACTCCTACAAATGTACGTCGCCAGTCGTGCGTAGCCTTCTATGTCTTGTTAAACAGCAATGGAATATTTGCAACATTGTACGTGAAACTGATATCATGTCGACCGGAGGTGCCCAGAATTCTAAGTCCAATTAGGAAGGTGCTGTTAATGATACAAATAGAGTTGGAAAAATGTAAAAGCAATCTCACAGGTAGAGTTTAATATTTAAAAATATTAACTTATTTTAGCAAGCAACTGCGAATTGCATTTATATACTAATTTAATGTGTTAAACTATAACTCCAGAAAATCACACCTTTTCTCGATGTCTGTGTTACATTAAAGAAATCAACTAGTAATGACCTATTAACCGTATTTATATGAACTGATGTAGAAGTATTGAAGCATACCTTCTAATATACGTACGACACTGAAGGTCCCAATTATGTTGCATTCGTGAAGGAAAATTTTGTGCTTGTAAACTTTGGCTTAAGTTCACAACATTCCTCCGAGATTAAATTGCAGTAATTGCAGAACAACTCTGGGAGTTTACATTACAACTGATACGGTCTAGCAGTTACAATAGTCTTTTATTGCGAATTTATAAAGTTCCTATGAATTTACCAATACCACCTAAAGATATGATCCATACCATAACAACACAACAAATCGCAAGGACACGTGGACACCAACGAACTACGCGGAGAATGACGTTCATAGAGGGTCGAAGGTGAAATAATCTAACTCCTGAAATGAAAATGGACAAAACTTTCTGTAGAAATAGCGATAAGTAACCCTGACGACGTATAGGGATAGATTGAATAGAATATGGATAGATAGACGGATGGATTCCATACTTTGTGTTAAAGTGTTGGTGTGTAAATTGCACAGTAATTTAAAGAAACATTTATTGCATGGGAAAGAACGTTGTGGAATCTTCAAAACATATAGTTTTAATGCCACCAGAATTTTTTCTACAATTTGTTTTACGTCGTGCCGACAGAGATAAGTCTTATGGTGATGATGCGATGGGAAAGGCCTAGGAGTGGGAAGGAAGCGGCCATGGGTTTAATTATGGTACAGACCCGCATCTGCCTGGTGCGAAAATGGGAAACCACGGAAAACCATCTCAGGGTTGCCGACAGTGGGGTTCGAACCCACTATCTCCCGAATACTGGATACTGGCCGCACTTAAGCGACTGCAGCTATCGAGCACGGTACCACCAGGATGTTGAAATTGGAGCTATCAGAAAGCAAATCAGCAGCGGATTTGAAGGCTGGTATATTTTAGAACATGGTATGACTCGGATAATTCACGAGTGCCCAAACACTCTCTCACTTATTTTTGACGCCTCCTTTACAAAAATGAAGCCTATTGAGGCACTCACAACTCAGTCCTCACCAGATCATGACTCCAATGGGCCTAAGAAACTCTCTCACTAGCTTCTCAAAAACTTGCCGCATATATCCGTGGTGGACTAAAAGTCGTCTAAAGGGGCAGTACCTAATGGTTCATGTTGGGAATGTGATTTAGTGGCTATGGGAACTCTAGGTGAGCCTGAAATTGCTTACACATAATTGTAACAGGCTCCTAACTTTTATCCGTGCTATCAAAGCTCCCTTGATAATCACTTATTTTCTTCCGAGCCGGACAGTTTAGGTTCTCGTGAGCCTAGGCTATAGTCCCTGCCATGTATGCGAGTACACTAAGGGTACAACCTTATTCCTTCTCCCCCGTTAATACTAAAGGTAGTGATTTTGAGTTATTTTCTAACTGTTGGATTCGATTCAGTGTTGCTAACAATGCAGTTTAGGGGTCCTTCTTGCCGATACGACGTCTTACAGTTTGTTAGTCTATGGCAGGGCCTCTCAAACGGCCGAAAGCTTACACGTGCAAACAGCGGCGCAGAGTTCCTGTGCACAGTGCATTGGTCCCGCTAGGCTCGGCTCGGACCATTGCTTCGTCTCTGAGCTACTCGGCTAAGCTCGGCTCAACTCGGCTCGGATTTGGAGCGCTACGGAGCAAGTGGGGAACAGGGAGTTAGGCGGAGCGAGCGGGACAGGCGTGGGAAAGGGAGAGACAGCGCTATTACTCTAAATCGAGGAGTTGGGGTCTGCACTGTGGTCAACCAAGCGAAGTTTTCTTTTGTACCATGCACAGTGCATGCACCAGGCGCATGCACCCTGAGAGGCCCTGGTCTATGCAGTCATTATTTTTGTCGTGGCTTGTGATATTATACGCAATGCCACTGCCTTATTGCAAAAATCACTAGCGGGTATAAGTAAAGCATATTTTCCTTTTCTGTAGGATTGTAAATCTGTTTGTGTAATACCAAGTAAGACGAATTGTGACATGTTCAAATAGTGCATTTAATAACGTAGTAGGTGTTAAATGACGAACGCAGCATTTTATTAATACGGTCATATTTTGTCCAATTCGTATGTACAGAATTCAGTTGCGATGCATAGGAAGGAGGAAGAAAGTGAAATAATGCCTCCGAAAAGCAACGCAACATTACCTCCTCTATAAACATCAATTAAGTTGAAATGGAAGTAAATTTCGTTATCAGCATAACCTAACCTAAAATTGTCCTTCCTTGTCTTGTCTTGTCACGATTTTTGTACGGTTTGCAGACTCAGCCTTCGTGTGTTCTTGTTGACTTACGGCATATGTACATGTAGGCTAATATATTTGCCTGTACGTATTACTACAGCGCGGTTTCTCATCAGTCCTCCCTCTGTGGGTGGGGGCGGTAGAATAACACCCACGGTATCCCCTGCCTGTCGTAAGAGGCGACTAAAAGGGTCCCCAGGGGCTCTGAACTTTGAAGCGTGGGTTGGCGACCACGGGGCCCTCAGCTGAGTCTGGCATTGCTTCCACT
This sequence comes from Anabrus simplex, assembly GCF_040414725.1. Classification (NCBI taxonomy): domain Eukaryota; kingdom Metazoa; phylum Arthropoda; class Insecta; order Orthoptera; family Tettigoniidae; genus Anabrus; species Anabrus simplex. The sequence goes on from NC_090270.1 coordinate 48,594,020, forward strand.
TACTTGTATCAGGCTCCTCACTTTCATCTATCCTATCTGACCTCCCTTGGTCAACTCTTGTTCTTTTCCGACCCCGACGCTATTAGGTTTGCGAGGGCTAGGGAGTCTTTCATTTTCACGCCCTTCGTGGCCCTTGTCTTTCTTTGGCCGATATCTTCATTTTCGAAGTGTCGGATCCCTTCCATTTTTTCCGTCTGATTAGTGTTATATAGAGGATGGTTGCCTAGTTGTACTTCCTCTTAAAACAATAATCACCACCACCACCACCACCTCTCATCAGTCCAACAAGTGATAGCGAATTTCAGGAAAGGAGCTTTTTTTTCTTGCTAATTGCTTTACGTCACACTGACACAGGCAGCTCTTACGGCGACAATGGGATAGAAAAGGCTTAGGAATGGGAAGGAATCGGCCGTGACCTTAATTAAGGTACAGCCCCAGCATTGCCTGGTGTGAAAATGGGAAACCACGGAAAACCATCTTCACTGCTGCCGACAATGGGGTTCGAACCCACTATCTCCCGGATGCAAGCCGACAACTCCGCGCTCCTAACCGCATGGTCAACTCGCCCGGTAGCTGAATTATTTACACAAGGCAAGAATCGAAGAATACTGTTATAGTATTGCGTATATCAAAATAGCCCGCCTCAGTGGTGTAGTGGTTAGTGAGATTATCTGCCACCCCCGGAGGCTCTGGTTCGATTCTCGGCCTTGCCACGAAATTTGAAAAGTTGTATGAGGGCTGGAACGGGGTACACTCAGCCTTGGGAGGTTAAATGAGTGGAGGTGGGTTCAAATACCACCTCAGCCATCCTAGAAGTGGTTTTCCGTGGTTTCCCACTTCTCCTACAGGTAAATGCCGGGATGGTACGTAATTTAAGGCCACGGCCGCTTCCTTCCCTCTTCCTTGTCTATCTCTTCCAATGAGACCGCCTGGGTGATGTACTGGTCCTCCTCCACATTTGTATCTACCAAGCCGATGCCTGACGCTCCATGACACTGCCCTTGAGGCGGTAGAGGTGGGATCCCTCGCTGAGACCGAGGGAAAATCCAACCCTTGATGGTAAGAAGAAGTAGTAGAAGAAGAAGGAACCTCCTTATTAATTAATTAATTAATTTATTTATTTATTTATTGCACACTACAGGACTTAATGTCCCAATTACAGTGGCAAGTACGTCTTATAAACTACAATTAACAAGGTTGTACTTGTATGTAATCTATATTCTACAATTTTATCTAATCTATCTATCTATCCATATATATATATATAATAGGAGTTTTGTCTGTACATTGCTCAGAATTTGAAAAGAACTGTATTTCTGTATCACTCATGTCCACAGTAACAAGGAAATGCACTTTTTAATTTTCCGCAAGTCTGTCTGTCTGTCTGTCTGTCTGTCTGTCTGTCTGTCTGTCTGTCTGTCTGTACACGCATCACTAGGAAACGGCTGAAGAGAATTTAATACAAATCGGTATGCAAAGTCGGGGAATAAGTCGCTACAATCTGTGCCATAAATAATTTTATTCACGCTGATGGAAATGGTAGTTTAGGGGAAGGCCTAAAATTTAATTTTCAAATATTTATTTTATTAGTGGTGGTATCTTAATGAAAATTGGTATGAGAAGTCGAGAAATAAGTCGCTACAATCTAGGCTATAACTAATTTTATTCACGCTGAGCAAAATGGTAGTTTAGGGGAAGGCCAAAAATTGTATTCTTAGATATTCACGTTATTAGTGGTCCTATCTCATTGAAAATTTGTATTCAAATTCGGAGAATGAGTCACTAAAATCTAGGATATACATCATTTTATTCACGCTGACTGAAATGGTACTTTGGGGAAGGCCTAAAATTTAATTCTCAAGTATTTATATTATTAGCCGTCGTATCGATAAATACTACATAACGAAAGTCATATAGAATTAAATTTCCGACCATTTATTTCTTATACATTTTTACCCTACCGGCTATGATAACGTAGATATTCATGAATTTGTATTTTTGTTGCCAAGTCCATATCAACGCCGAGCCACGAGAAAATGGGTAAACAGAATTTAATGAAAATCGGTATATAGAGACGGCGAATAAGAAACTACAGTCTAAGCTATAAACAATTTCATTCAAACTGGATTAAATTGTAGTTTAGGGGAAGAGGCCTAAAATTTAATTTTTAAATACCTATGTTATTGGTCCTATCGAAAAATACTACATAACAAAAGTTACATAGAATACAATTTCCGACCATGTACATTTTATTTAGTTTTACCGTACCTACCATGACAGGAGTGGTATTTCAGAGTCGGAAGAAAACTAAATGTGAAGGCCTACAATATCAAAAGCGCATAACATTGATGAACAATAACATTACATTGACCATTGTTAGTGGCGGTGTTCTTTACCTCTTATGCTGCCTCTCAACTCCGATAGAGGGGATTACTGCTGCGTACCGAGTATAATAGCCTAACTGATTACTGGCGGAAAATAGCCGGGGAGTTAGACAACTTTCTTCTTTAGCATGCCATTCCTCTGGTTCATACATTTTCTGATACAGCTGGTACGTAACGCACCGGTTCATCACAGTATTCCAGCTGTTCGATCCCCACTCTGACGCGCTGTTTTGAATGAGCAGTGTGCATACTTAAGGCAGAGGCTCACTTAATAGTAGTAGTAGTAGTATTGCCTGGTCTAGAATAACAATTTAGGCCTATTCCAAATTATAGCACGACAATTCAATAAATGACTCAAAATTCAACCCTGAAAAAAGCCGTTTCTTAAGTTTCCTCCTCCTCAGTTTTATTAAAATTTGCCTCCAAGTCAGATAGATTTTACCGTCGCCAGTGTAGTGAATTGATATTTACCAACTCATCATGTACTCCTAGGAAATAGTTTAGTACAAGGGCATGACTTTTGCCGTAGGAGTCTCCACTATTGCATCTTCTCACCGCGGAAAAAAAGACGAAGTGTGTTCACGGATCACGGTTGTCTGCGGCTTAGTCATTCCAGCTGTGAAACGTTGGACTGTAATATCAGGAGCTTCGTTAAAAGTGAGGAAATGTGTGGTTTGTGATTTGGTCGAGTACTTCTTATGAAAGCATTGCTTTTAATTGCGCCATTCCTACTGACGTCATTGTAATATTTGTTCAATTTCAGTTGGGAAAACCGTAAGACAGTGTTTCTGAGGATGTAAACAGGCAGGTGGAGAGTGAGTGTCTACCATTAAAATGAAAGCTTCCCAGCCTTATTGTGACTGATGGTATGCAAGCGGGTCTACCATTACAGTGAAAATTTCCTAACTCAGTCTTCATATGAGAAAAGATGTTTGGTGACATCGCCGTCGCGTTTCTAGGGTAACGTTAAGAACTTTAATACAATCTTGCTCACAACGTGTACACTACCTAACCTAGAATTATGTATAAAATACAGAATTCCGTAGCGAAGCACGAGTACATCAGCTAGTAGGCCTATCATATAATGTTAATATATATCAAAGTATTTTTCTAGAAAGTAAAGAACCTTATATTAATCCGGTGGAACAACACACGACAAAGTAAAATGACAAAATAAATGAAGCAATACACGTACAAGATAATATTGTAGAACTTCACCTTACAATTTCCCCTAGTTTTAATGAGGTAAGATTGTTGATGGTTATGCATTTCTCGTGATTTCAGTATGCAATTAGTCAAGGTGGCAGCAGTGATGAGCCATTAAAGAAGATAATAGGGTGACGACATTTGCTTTCTTACTGCATAGCCTTGTCTGCCGAGTGCTGTACCTTTAATTTCCTTCGTTGTCCTCTCTTTCATCGATACCTGCATTTCACGTAAGCATTGCACTTCTTCATTTATTCTCTTCCTCGTTAGTGCTGAAAGGATTGGTTGCATAGATTTACATCTTTAAGCTGTAATCGTCCGCCTCTGCGGTGCAGTGGTTGGCGTGATTAGCTGCCACCCCCAGAGGCCCGGGTTCGATTCCAGGCTCGGCCACCATACTTGAAAAGAGATACGAGGGCTGGAAAGGGGTCAACTCAGGCTCTGGAGCTCAACTGAGTAGATAGGGTTCGATTTGCACCTAATCCATCCTCGGAGTAGTTTTCCGTGATTTCCCACTTCTCCTCCAGACAAATGCCGGGATGGTATCTAACTGAAGGCCACGCCGCTTCCTTCTCTATCCCTTGTCTATGCCTTCCAATCTTCCCATCCCCCCACCACAAGACCCCTGTTCAGCACAGCAGGTGAGCCCCTGGGCGAGGTACTGGTCCTCCTCCGCAGTTGTATACCCCGACCCAATGTCTCAAACTCTAGGACACTGCCCTTGAGGCGGTACAGGTGGGATTCCTGACTGAGTCCGAGGAAAAATCCAACCCTAGAGGGTAAACAAGTTAAGAATAAGAAGAAACAATAATCACCACCACTCTCGTAAAAATATTATTGTTTTCTTATGACACCGTAACTGCTTGTAAGGCTTCCTAAAGAGACTACAATGCCTGTCCCACGGAAGTACTTTTATGTACTGGTAAATCAACTGGCTCGTGGCTGTCGAATTTGAACACTTTTGAGAACAACGTGCGGCAAAACATGACCACTAGACGGGCACCGCGAACTAATTTTACGGATTTGGATACCCTAATCTGCCGTAATTTATTCCTGAACGAGTATATTTTCATGTCGATAAATGTACTAGAACAAGGAGATAGCGGCCCCGATCTGTAAATTCAAGAATAACGGCCGTACCCCTGCGAATATGGTGACCGATATAATCGGTTTGGGAGTTTTCGTTACTATGACAGGCCCCCTTTCCTACTTCCAGACAGATTACAGTTTTTATTAGAATGTTTAGCAACTTCCCTACTACCAGTCGAAATAGAGTTGTGCAGTTATAATTATAATGGCAGGCCCCTTTTCCTACAGCCAGCCAGCTTAATACCAGTCACACCAAGTTAGTGAGTTTCCATCAAAATAGCAAGCCACTATGCCTAATACCAGTCATATTTTAGATGGATACATTTGTTTATAAGGGCGGGTACCCTTGCCTACAGCCAAACACAATCGGTTAGGGGACTTTTAAACAACAATGCATGCTCCCTTGCCTTCTGCAAGTCAAATCGAGAAGTGAATTATTCACTACAATGGTAGGCCTTCCTTACTAATGCCAGTTACACAGGTGTTGGAGAAGGACCCCATTCCTACTGCCAGTCAAAGACGGTGTGGGGAGTACTGACTACAATAGCAGACACACCCCTTCTCGATCGCTACAAGACGACATCAGTGAATATATATAGACCGACATACGAAAGTATATGCATGCTTAAAATATTGCAGACCTTCATTTACAGATTGACTGCTGCAAAACGGTACGTCATATCGACAAAGGATTATACCATAAAACGTTAGATTTAGCGGCCTAAATGGCTGGTCGTATGATATCTGATCTATTCATGGGTCAGACTGAGTTAGAAACGTTGAATAGGGTAACATTTTTGTAAAATTATCTCACATTGCATTACTTTTCAGTTAATTATGTGACAGCTACATACATAGCATTTGGCTCACATATGGCTACTGGGTGGGCCAATTTTCGTGTAGGGTTTGATGATTCTATCTTTCTTATAAGTGATTGAAAGTATGAATTATGCTTGTGAAAAGTCCAAATTTACTTAACATCGAAAAGTAGACTAAAATCAAACGTAAAAGGGATACAGATACAACAAAAAGTCATAAGACCAAGGTTGTAGATCACTCCAAATTGAATGGAGATTGTGCCTTCCCTTATGTGATTGGACTTCGCGAAGATCTGCACCATCATTAAAATTGCCTCAATATTTCGATATTATTCGGGGAAAAAAGTGAAAAATTTAAAGCTCTTGGAAATGTTCTGTCCATTACAGGCTAAAACGTATAATTCTGCCAAATTTCTGTTTTCTTCTTCGTCTGGAAGATTATGTCGCAATGTGGATTTTGGGCGAGGAGGGTTAAAATTAGGACTTTCAGGAAACAAAACCAAAAATTATGCAGTTGGTTGTTATTACTACCCCTTAAACGCGTAGCTGTGTGAACATTTCGCCAAAATAGTCAATGCACAGGCACAAAGTCGTTAGGATTTTACTTATATAGATAGATAAGGAATCTGCTACACGTACAACACCTTTTGGTCTATGTCTGCTGGACTTACCCTGCAAACCCGACCATTCATGATATCTCCCTTATTAATCTTTCTGTCGAAAAAATACACATGAAAAAAGTTTTAGAAATGGATTTCCGACAAATTTGGTCGATTTCCGGTCAGGTTGGTCATGTACTGTATATATTGTGGAAGAGTAAATTCACCATTTCGGTTCCCTATAAACCGCCAGTCCATTCCAGGAACAGAAAATGTTATTGACCTTTAAAATATACCTTTGGAAAAATGGATGCTAAATATAAAGTTTGGTTCAAATATCTGCATATAGTTTTCAAGTTGAAAGAAACTCGCTCAATACGCGCCCGTTCTTAAGTTAAGTCAGGTTAATGATATCTCCCTTATAAATTCTCTTACCGAAATGATGCACATGAGAGAAAAGGTTTAAAATTATTTTCCATTAAGGCAGGTAGATTTCTAGTAAGTTTGGTTGTGTATATTATGTGGGAGTGCATAATCATGGTTTCGGTTTCGTATACCCCCCCCCCCCCAGTTTTCATGGATTTAGAAACAATATTTGCCCTGAAACCTACGCAAGGACAGGTGGATTCTTAATATGAGGTTTGGTGGAAATATATCCAGTAGTTTCCAAGTTATAGACAAGCAGACAGACAGACAAACAGAAAAACAGACACCAAAGATAAAAATATGCAGATGGTCATTATTACACCTGAAACGGATAACTGTACAGAAATGTCGCCAAAATAGTCAATGTACAGACACCCTCTAGAAGTGCAGACCTTTATTTCGGGAGTTACTGCTTTGAAACTCTGCGACATATCTGCAAACGCACCTCACCATCAGACGCCTCTTTCAGTGTTCTACATGGTTGGTCCCATGACATCTTATCCTATATTTATGGGTTAGATTGAGTTAGAATCATTGGGTGTAAAATTTTGTACAGTTTTCGCATACTACTTTATATTTGTGATACTCATGTGACAGATAGAATACTAAAATTTGGCTATCACATTGCCACTGGTAATGCCAATGTGCGTGCCGAATGTCATGATTCTATATTTCCTATAAGTGTGCCAAATTAATGTTAACACATACGTGTGGAAGTACAAAATTTACTTGAAATCGAGAAATACAACTCTATTTAACGTATAAGGAATAGAAATACGATAAAAAGTCATAGGACCAAAGTTGTAGTTGTGCTTTCTGATTTGTGATAAGACTTACAGATTAGCCACCAATTATCCCGAAACGAAGGTGTGCACCGTCGTTAAAACTGCTTCCATACTTCGATATTTTCCGGGGCCGAAAGTTATACATTTGCATAGCTTAGAATATTTCCTCAAAGGAAAGAGTGTCAAGCTTTCGGGATTAGCACTGCATACATACGGTGTAATTAAGGAAGAAAATAATTCAGTAAAGAAAGTTGAAATTAATAGATAATGGATTAAGACTGAGGACAGCCGGATGACGACAAATATGTAAACACCAAGTGAATGTATTTGAAAATCAAATGCCCCTCAATAAATTATGCTAGTGTGAGTTATGGATACAAGAAAGAGGTTACAGAGGAGAAATTTAGGCGCAGGCATTCTTAGGTCAACAGATAAGATGACTAATGGTGTTATTACTTAAGCTATTCGAGGACGGTTATAAACTCCAACGATATTCCGCCAATATCCCTCAGAATGGCCGATAGACTTGCCTTCTACCCAAGGAACAACCATGAATTTAAAGGTATGATGAGGAAAATGGCAATACGTTACTTTCCTGCTGGCAAGCAGTCAGAGACGTTGCCATGGTAACCTGTAGGTTCGTTGTCGGTCTGTCGGTCACACACGCAGGCCATGATACCCGCAGAAAATAGTAAATTTCTCCGTCATTTGAATAGTAAGGTAAATTATGAACATAACGAAAATTGTTTATTATGAAGAGACGTTTCACGTACGGTCCACGGAGTTTACAGGAAATCAATTGTATAAGAGAAAATGGAGGAAAACCGTTCTGGTTTTCCTATAAACCCCCGTCTAATCAAAGATTTTAAAATGAAATGCATATAGCTATTTGCTTTACATCGCATCGACACAGATAGGTCTTATGGCGATTATGGGAGTGGAGAGGCCTAGGAATTGGAAGGGAGCGGCCGTGGCCTTAATTAAGGTACAGCCCCGGCATTTGCCTGGTGTGAAAATGGGAAACCACGGAAAACCATCTTCAGGGCTGCCGACAGTGGGACTCGAACCCACTATTTTCCGATTACTGGATACTGACCGCACTTAAGCGACTGCAGCTATCGAGCTCGGTGAAATGCATATATAAACCTTTCCCGGGGTTAGTTTACTCCAAATATGAAGTTTGGTTGAAATCTATCCAGCCGTTTTGCCGTGATGGTGAAACAGACAAACAGACAAACAGACACGAAAAGTAAAAACCACTGATTCAGTCTTGAATTAACCTAAAACGGATAAATATCTGAAAAAATGGCAAAACAAACGAAATTACAGACAGCGGACCCCCTACAAGTTTATTTATAAGATTATTTGGAATACATTTTTATGCACATGATATACCATTAAGAAAGAGTTGTTATTCTCTTAATGCGGCTGGTTCTTAATCAAAAAGAGATCCCTTGACATGTCAATCCTTTGGTTCCATGTGCCAGCTGGGATTCAGTGTAATAGTGTACTGTGATGTGTAACTGGTGTCCATTAAATATACGTGGTCATCTGTCTTTGGTGGAATGTTATATGAGACCCGAGAGGGTTGTGACAAGGGACGGATTGAACCCACTCTATCAACCTGATAGTCACCGACAATTGGAGCAAAGAGATACTCCCCTATTTACAGAGAACCGAATAACGGAATTCAGTTTAATATTATTAATCCTCAACTAGGATGGTGGAGTTAGATTAGATAAATGCTGTGCGGCGGATTAAAATGGTCACCATTTTTGTTAGGATATTAGTTCGAAGACAGGAGTTAAATGACAAAGTAAGTGATTTTTGCACATATTCTATTCATAATGATTACATATAAAATGCACTCCATAGGAAACACTCACATAAAATGCCTAATAATAGCACAACATTGATTTAATACTTTTTTGTGTAAGTTTCTGAAGTTACGAAATTAAAAAGAAGTGGCCAAATGAGAAGAATTTCTACGTAGGATGACCCAGACAGCACAAAGTTTCAGCCTACTGATTAATCCATACCGAGAAAGAGTATCAGGAAAATTCCTTGGAACAAAAGACGGCCGGGTGTAGAGCTGTAGAGTATACCCCACAAAGTGCCGAGGTTGTGGATAGTGGAAGCCTTTACCTCCCCCCCACCCCCAAGGGGAAGCCCCTCCCGTACAAAAATGCTCAATTGTCACCACAATTTAGCCATCATTGTCTCATAGTGCAATTTGCACTCACCAGCTATTTACAAATTTTCATATGAGTCCTTCTTCCTCCTGCTCATTTTGAAGGGCAGGTATAGCACCGATTTCTCTTCGCTACTGCATTGGACTCATCACTTTCGGTATCACTGAATTCCTTCCATTCAGGTTATAGAACACGTATCATGTCTCTGTCCTTTTGAGCAATACCTTGCTTTTTTCCGGGCTGAGTGGCTAAGACGGTTGACGCGCTGGCCTTCTGACACGAACATGGCAAGTTCGATCCTGGATCAGTCCGGTGGTATTTGAAGGTGCTCAAATACGCCAGTCTCATGCCAGTAGATTTACTGCAACGTAAAGGAACTCCTGCAGAACTAAATTACGGCACCTCGGCGTCTCGGTGTCTCGGGAAAACGTAAAAAGTTGTTAGTGGGACGTAAAAACCAACAACATTGTCATGCAAAACCTTGACTCGAGTTTTCATTCATATTCGTGAAAAATCTTCTATCGAAGTTTGGCGATCGTCATGGCTATTTCAGTCCTTTAGTTTGCCAAACGAAAAAGCAACATCATGCTTATTCCGAACCAGTTACTCAGGTTCTTCAGCCAGGCCTCCGATGTCCTCTCCGCCAACCGTAGGATTCTGCACTTTTCATTCCGCATAACGTGTTCGAAATTTTCAAGTTTCCGCTTCTTGATCGAAAGGATTACTTCGGTCTTTCCATTACCTCAGTATTCCTTACATTTCCAGTCCACGAGATATGTAACATATTGCACAGATTCTGGGTTAGTGTCCACTCTTTCACTCCATACAACAGTGAGGAAAACATATAGCCCCTGACAAATAGCAGCCTCAGATGTAGACTCAGGTTGTGGTTACTGCGGAAGATCTTCATTTGAACGAAGGTGTTCCTTGCATGCCTAATACTTGCCTTGATCTCTTGATGAGCTCCCATTGTTCGTCTAGAATACAACCAAGGTACTTTTATGGTCAAAAACACTTGATCTCTTCGGTGCCTAGCATAAGTCCAGCCTCGATAGACCTCCTCTTTCTCACGATTATGAACTTGATCCTTTTCACCTTCATCTTGAGCGCCCAGTTGTTAAAAACATTGTTGACTCTCTCCAGCAACGCTTGAAGATATTTTGCGCTGCTGTCTGCAAGCAGCAATGTATCATCTGCGTAGCGAATGTTGTTGATACACTTTCCGTTGATGCAGATGTCTTGAGCATGTCTCAAAATCTTCCAAATTCATAGTTAGAGTAATAAATCGAAATCAAGGTATGAACGGAGTAGCATACGTATTTGGCGTCCTATGGGTCAAAATGAACAGCTTTTGTCACAAACAACCGCATGGCCTTGAGAGAAAGGAATATGGTAAATAGATACTAGAAAGTAGGGCTTTCTGAGGGGAATAATGAAAGACAGAGCAAACAATTGTCACACTGCGATGATCTGACCACCAACACACTACTTGACGGTTAAGTAATTGAAGTGTTTCAAGTATCTCTTTTACATACCTTCCTGCCCATGGTGTACGGCATAGAACATGGCCTTTCTGATTTATTTTCGCACTAACTCTTGCTTCCTTATTAAGAAAGAAGGCTTAATTTCCAGTGTCAACTCAGACAATACACCAGGTAACCCGCGAGCGCCGTACTTTCTCCTTGTCAGTGCCTGGCATACGGTAGTGATGAATGGGATATCTGATATCTGCTTTTCTCAGGGGTATTACTGCCTGCAGGTTATTTACGTCAGAATATGCAGAGGTAACATGCGGACGGCCGCTTGCTGCTGTCAACATATCGACAATGGATGGTGTGTTCAGCAAGCGCAAGTACACGGACACAATTTCAATCTATGGAGTATCTGGTCTGAATGCAGCCGAAGCTCGCAGACGGTATGTGCAGGAGTTTCTAAATAGTCGCCTTCCTTCTATGCACATATTTCGCCGAACAGAATTGCAATTAAGAGGTAGTGAATCTTTCAAGGCACATACAAGTAATATTTTTTTGCTAGTGGCTTTACGTCACACCAACACAGATAGGTATTATGGCGACGATGGAATAAGACAGGCCTAGGAGTTGGAAGGAAGCCTTGTGTCAAATTGGGAAACCACGGAAAACCATCTTCAGGGCTGCCGACAGTGGGATTCGAACCCACTATCTACCGAATGCAAGCTCACAGCCGCGCGCCTCTAACCGCACGGCCCACTCGCCCGGTTACAAGTTATTTTCCGGTGTAGTAAAATGACTTATCTGTTATACAAAACATGTTGCTTAAGTAAGTAACGTTTTTAAATATGGCCTTTGCAACACTTTAGTAGTGGTTCAGAGCATGCGCGCTCAGTATGTACATCTGTAGGCTGGCCATTAACGCCATTATGGAAGCATTTTCCCGTATTTTCGTTTGTTTGTGCGAATTGAAAATGCCTCTGACAACTAATGGTCGCGCCGAGTGTGAAGTATGCGCTGTGATTAGTTTTCTAAATGGAAAAGGCGGGAAAGCTGTTGAAATCCATATCATATTAGTGAAGTGTACGGGGAACACACTATCAGCGAAGGAATGGTAAGAAAATGCGTTAGAGCATTTAAATAAAACCGTACTAATGTCCTCGACGAGAAGTGTAGTGGGCGACCGTATGTCATTACTGAAGATTTGGTGCAGAAAGTTGATGCCAAGTTTCGAAAAAACAGATGCTTTAAGATTTCATCAATAATTTATAAGTTGCCTGAAATTTCAAGGAAATTGTGTCAGGACTGTTAGATTATCAGACGTTGTGCACATGTAATCCAAAACCAACGGCATGGCATCCTCAGAAGTAGGATTCTTTCGCTCCATGACAATGCACGACCTCATATGGCTAATCGAACCCGAGACCTCATCGCTTCATTTGGTTGGGAACAATTTGATCATTCTCCGTGGCTACCAGTTGTTCCTGCACTTGAAAAAGTATCTAGTAGCTCAACGCCACGACGATGACGACGACCTAGAAACGACCGTGCAGCAGTGACTGACACGTCAGGCGGCAGATATCTGAGTACAGAAATCAGAAGCTGGTTTCACGATATTACAAGTGCCTTAATATGCTTGGAAGCTGTGATGAGAAGTAGTTTAAGGCTTTCATGTAAAAAGAAGAATTATTTAAACATTTGCATCACTTTTGTTTCTGCATCAAAACTGTACTTACTTCAAAAACACACCTAGTATTTTCGAAATATAGCATGTTGTAGCGCTCCTTTGTAAACCAGGGATCAGACATCCCGCTCATCATTGGTGCATGCGGGACACTTATAAGTAGAAAATTTGGCGCTGGCGGGCTGCCCGGTGTAAATAAATAATTTCGTGTGGCTATTTCTAGCCGAGTGTAGCCCTTGTAAGGCAGACCCTCCGATGAGGGTGGGCGGCATCTGCCATGTGTAGGTAACTGCGTGTTATTGTGGTGGAGGACAGTGTTATGTGTGGTGTGTGAGTTGCAGGGATGTTGGGGACAGCACAAGCACCCAGCCCCCAGGCATTGGAATTAACCAATGAAGGTTAAAATCCCCGACCCGGCCGGGAATCGAACCCGGGACCCTCTGAACCGAAGGCCAGTACGCTGACCATTCAGCCAACGAGTCGGACAAACTCGTGTCCTCATCCCGAGGTGATGCAGCTCTTTTCAGACACACCCCCAATGGAGGTGAGCTGCATGTACCATTTCAACCACGTACCAGCCCTCCTGCCATTCTTAAATTTCTGGCAGTACCGGGAATCGAACCCGGGGCCCCGAGGACGGCAGCTAATAACACTAACCGTTACGCTACGGAGGCGGACCCCGGTATAAAATATTAACGATTTTCAGTTTCCTTAAGTCTTCGACTTTAACGACTGCTAAATAACATTAAAATATACAATCTTGGGGACGTTTGGTTTGTAATACACATTATAAGCTGACGCGTTTTGAAACTGCAATCAGGATCATCTTCAGATCAATAACAAAATATCTTTGTTGCAACTGTCACTCCATAATAACTAGTCTCAAGGTACGTAGACACTGTAAGAAATGTAGTTCAGTCAAGGGCCTCCAGAGTCAAGTAGAAATATGTTGAAGAGTTAACTTTCGAGTGTAGGCATGATCTACTCAGTATCTAGCCGTCTCCATTCTGAAAGTTACTCGCCTCACGAATTATTCTGTGTATAAAATGTTTATAAATGACAGAATTTTCATAAAAAATGACCTGTTAGTCATTATATATGGCATGTTCCGCCACAGCGGACTTCAATGACAGATGGTTCTTTTACAAGAAGGCCAAACTCAAAGGACAAGCATCACGTGAGAACGTGCATTTTGGATTAGAATATATCACCTCGTCAATCTGTTTTCTTAAGTAGCCATTGATATGAAATATTCTGGTTAGGAACTAAAGTTCACCGTTTAACTTTTCAGGCTCAGTCTGGTGAGGTTTGAAGGAGCTAATGTAGTCCAGTCTCGTTTCGATATATTTGCCGGCATATAAATGGACATCTGCGGGACATACCGTATGTTCCAATCATATTTCATATACAAGTTGAAAGTTTCAAATGTTTGATGAGAGTGCAAATTGGGCATAAAATTATTTGAATTAGTTCAAATGGAAGGTCAATCTTGATAACATACTGTAATTAGCCTGAGTGTTTCAGGGTTAATACTACAGTCTTCATTCAGTAACTTACAAAAGTTTCATGTAGTAAATACAAACCAAAAAAACCAAACCCCATGGCACTACAGCCCTTGAAGGGCCTTGGCCTACCAAGTGACCGCTGCTCAGCCCGAAGGCCTGCAGATTACGAGGTGTCGTGTGGTCAGCACGACGGATCCTCTCGGCCGTTATTCTTGGCTTTCTAGACCGGGGCCGCTATCTCACCGTCAGATAGCTCCTCAATTCTAATCACGGAGGCTGAGTGGACCTCGAACCAGCCCTCAGGTCCAGGTAAAAATCCCTGGCCTGGCCGGGAATCGAACCCGGGGCCTCCGGGTAAGAGGCAGGTACGCTACCCCTACACCACGGGGCCGGCATAGTAAATACACCAAGTATAAATGAGTCCATTATTTAATTATTTTAGTCCCGAGACTAGGCATTTTTTCATCCGTACCTCTAGAATGAACGATCAATGTAAGGAAAGCAATAAGGTCAAATTCTATGGAATTAGTGGAATACCACAGAATACTGTTGATGTATTTGGTGCCTTGCCAATAAGTGAAAACATTAACGAATCTGCATTTCAATAAATAATTTACTCAATTACAGTAAAAACTCGAAAACAATGTTAGTAAATAGTAAATATGGTCGAGTTTGATATAAACGGCAGTCGAGAAGTTAATTTGCGGAATGTGTTCCGTACAGAGAATGAGATTTCACAATATGGAGCTAGGGGCACATCGGATTCATTTTTAACAAGTGTTTCTCCTGGCAGTAGCGGTATCACTAGAATTTTTACTGTGTTTGTCACTCAAGAGAATGTGGATGGTTAATTCTTAACGACGGATCTTCCATTGTACTGTAACGTCTGCCAGGATACCTTGTCAATTTTTTATCTCTGCCTGAGCATAATTCACCCTGAAGGCTTCTGCAGTTTGTGGTTCTTACCTGTCAAAGTGACACCGTATAGTAAGAGAAATATTTTTCTTGAAATTGTGTAATAACGAGGCGCTGCCTGAGGAGGCGGTAAAGGCGTGCTTGGTTCACCTGGAATAACGTGGGTTCTATTCCATGTCAGGAAGATGAAAAATTTAAGAAACGAGATTTCCACTTCCGAAGGTGTACTGTACATGGTTCTGAAGTTCACTCAGTCTACACCAAACACGAGCACCAGGTTAGTCCCTATGTGCGAAGGCGTCCGGGCGTGGAATTAACCACTCTACACCACGAAGAGCCGAGGTTACGTTTACTGGAAGTCTTTACTTTCAACCCCTACAAGGGCCTAAATGGCCTGCACGGTGATCACTTCATTTTGTTTAATAAATATAGTTATGAAAGACTCCATATCATTATAGGAAAGCAAATGAAAATTACTTCAAGAAAATATTTCATTCATGCCAAGGACTTAGATATTTGAAGTTCTGACTTTCTTGATAATGAAATTCTTAATTTATTCTGTCCTAGATTTCTGTGGATGTATTTAGTTCTGAATAAACCAGGAAGGATTTCCAAAAATGTCTACCTTTCAAGAACGTTAGAAAATTCCTCCGTGCGTTGTTCAAAGACAAGTGTTAAAAAATGAATTCTTCATATCACAGATAAATAAGGTAATAGAGTCCATAAAATTCACTGAAATACTCAATGAGTTGGGAAATTATCCTTGGAATGCTGTAGATTTCGTTCAGTTGTTAGGGCTTGTTGGAAAATATAAAGTGAAAACTATGTAGATGTTGTAGAAAATACTTCATAAAACTGGGTTTTAGAGCCAAAAATTTGCTTTCACAGGGATCAAAATCAGGCATCTGAAGTCAACCAGGAAAAGAAGTCCATCTGCGAACACTGTCTAGCGCACCTTTCCGATTACCACTGTCTTCTACTGAAAAATCTCGGGTGTTATATCACTACCGACTGGAAGTATGGGTGCTGTACCACTATTCACCTGGAAACAAACAGTCGACGAGCCTGCGGAAACAGCTATATGAAACTGTCTGTCTGTCTGTCTGTCTGTCTGTCTGTCTGTCTGTCTGTCTGACAAGTCATCAGGCCAGAGGCTGGTTGGATCCTCAAATAGCACCACCAAAGATTATATGGTTATGAGGAAATCGCAACAACCGATTGTGGTGCCAAAATGAGGCGTGCTGGGAAATATGAGGAGTGAGGTAGTTTGCCATTGCCTTCCTCACGGGACCAGACTTTATTATTGCACTACGACTGACTCTACGAAAAACACACTCCATAATATTCAGACACACTGGTCGTGCTCTGAATGCCATTACTCAGCACTACTCATACCCTAGAAGCTTCCATGTTGTCACAACATGAACGCGACTGAGACTTCGGTGGAAGCTACGTTTCGCTCTGGCCTGTGCCGGAAACAGATGCAAAAGTATTGCATCCATCAAGAAATGGCAATAGACGGGAATTCCCTCATATAATGTTCAATATTGTGTGAGTAATGTCAAGGAATTATCTTTCCTTATAATTCATGTACTGCGGGTCAGTATTTTTCACCGGATATTATCATACAGTACAGTACAGCGGTTTTAGGAAGCACAAGGACGTTATAAAAAGCCTGAGATTGTCTTTAAATTGTCAAAAGGATGTTGCCTTAAATATTCGTAAGGATTCATTAAAAGTTCATCATCACCATTTGTACATGACGTGATAGGGAGTCAATCTTCTTCTAAACCATGTATAATTACGAGGGGCGTACTAAACTGTCTTACACTTTACTTCTTTAGGCCCGGGTATGGTTTACATTTCACTTTTGAAGGTGGTGACGTGTAACTAGTGTATTGTTCCACCGTTTGGTGGAACAACATAAAAACTGTGACCTAATTTCGGGGCCGCCATAGTCGGTCACTTAACATTTGAAAGCTGATATCACTCTTGGAGAATATGCACAAATAAATTATCATTTTAAGTCTGTATATTTGATGCAAATCTTATTCAAATTGAAGGAACATATGTAAGCATTCTCAGAGGAGCAAGGCAAGAGATTACGTAAGCTTATATTTGACTTTGAACGATGTTACCAAGGGGAGTATAATGCAAACATGAGGGGAGTCTAGAATTGGGGACACCTTCTTGGAAGTGATTTTCAGTAAAGCCGTAAATCTCAGCAATGGATTCAAATCGCATATTTTGCGGTCACTTTAAATTATTTTCTTACACATTTCAAAACAAAATCATGATTCTATTAAGTTTAATTTACTTGCTAAGTACTGAGGTGTATGAAATACATGATTTTGTTGTTGTTGTTTGAGCAACCCATCTAAAAACTGGTTCGATACTGCTCTCCATGCCACCCTATCCTTGCTAACCTTATCATTTCTACTTAACTATTGCATCCTGCTGTAATCTGCTTGTCAGATTCATACCTTGGTCTACCCTTACCGTCCTTACCGCCTACACTTCCCTAAAGAAACAAATGGATAAGTGGTGGGTGTCTTATGATGTCTTACCATTTATCTCTTTTTCTTTTCAAATTTGACCAAGTAGATCTCCTCTCACTAATTCAATTCCGTATCTCTCTCCATTCGTTATTCCATTCCCATCTCTGTAACACCAATTTTCAAAACATACTTTGTTTCTGAGCTGCTTACCGACCATGTTTTACTTCCATACAGTGCCATGCTCCAAACGAAAGACCTCGAAAAACATCATTCTACATCCGTATCAATATTGGAAGTGAGCAAAATACATAGAAATATCAAATTACTGGTCACAAAAGCAAAGTTTGTAAAAAATACGTTTAGGCATGAAAAATTAAGAAATAACTCATTACCACGGACAAAATGGTCTTGCACAGTGTAGTCTTAGTATAAAATATATTTTCGTGCTCTTTGAACACTAGTCATTATTGTGCAGAATGAATTCAATTCATCTGTTGGTCTTTTAACTCGTTGATGTCACCATCAATATCTACCAAACGGTCACTAGACCAAGTGGATTGCAGATGCACTTTCTACGACGTTTTCTTTCTGATTGTTATCGGAGGATCTGTTTCGCGAATCCGTGAGTTGCCACTTTCATTCGCCCTTCCATTCTTCTGGAAAGCAGAGCGAACTACCTTACACCTAGACATCATATAGGCTTTTGGTCTTACACCGTGTCAAGAAATCAAGGCGAAATTCTTTACATTTCGCAGAGAACATTGATCTGCGTCTTAAAGAGAAAATTTTGACTGTTCGCGAGGAAGACTTCTCCAAGAATGACGTTTGAATTTAGACGTTAATAATAGGAGTGGAAGTGATACGTTCATTTGTCACCAGATGGCTTACCGTACGTGGTACAGCGCTAGCATTTCAACCGGAAACTGACGGGACCATCAGAATCAGTCTGAGAGGGAGTCACATAACATATGTACACACATATGAATGTATGACATTGAAACAAGCCTGGAATTAAATATGTGGTGATGAGGAACGTACAAATTTGGAAAACACCGAAACGAAATAACAATAGGCCTCTTCAGTCATGCCTGATGGTGGAGTTGTTAAGGTCCAAGCCAGCCTTCGGGCTGAGCACTCAACATACACGGTAAGATCCTAGCTTCCTTATTACCCACAGCTTTTGTCCTTATGCATCCATGTGAAACATATCGTACTTCTATGCAGAAGTAGGTCCAACTACAGTAGGGATAAAATACATTTACTGCATGCCTTACTTTTAGTATGAAGTGATTAACCTTGGATACTAAGGATTCACAACATGAGAGCGTGGATTTTGTACAAAGGGAGAGTGCGGCTTTGTTTGCATCTACTTTTCCCAAGTTCCTTTCCTTCATCCTTCATGCCCGAGCTCTCTTCCTCAACTTCAGGATCTTCTGTTCTTGATGGCGTGTTGCTTGCAATTTCAATAGAATAATTCAAATTCACGCACTTTGTGGCTTCCCTTTTACATTTGGCCATATTTTCATTCGCATAAGCTTACAACTCTTTCAAATAGCTCTTCTTAGTGGGGTGGAGAGATATTCCAATGCCTTGACTAAATTGGTAGCGACCGGACGAGTTGGCTGTGCGGTTAGGGGGGCGCAGCTGTTAGCTAACATCCGGGAGATAATGGGTTCGAACCCCACTGTCGGCAGCCCTGAATATGGTTTTCCGTGGTTTCCTACTATCACACCTTAAATTAAGGCCATGATTTATTCCATCCCATTCTAAGCCCTTTCCTGTCCTATCGTCGCCATAAGATCTACCTGTGTCGGTGTGACGTACAAATAAATTATTATAAAAAGCTAGCGTAATGGCTATCGCTTCAGATAGCCTCGCGTTCGATTAACGTCAGGGCCGTAAATTTTAAATTCATATAGTTAGTTTACTTTGCTTGGGCACTAGGTATTTGCACCAGACTTAACCCGGATCGATATAGCTGTTAGAAAAATCTAACATCAGTAGTCTTTCCATCGCTACATTGTCTACGTCTGGATCAGTGGTTAGATTTCACTGGAATGCTTTCCCCTCTTCCTTACTGACGGTATGTCTTTGTTTTCAGGGGTACAGGGGTTGCACGTGACACTCTGAAGTGGACACCACCCATGTGTTACTCGGCATCAATCCGCGGGACTGCTCACGCAAATACTGTGTTAGCTTATTTCTAACGACGCGAGCTACGGAGAAGACGTTTTTCCTCTGTTTATGGTGTAGTGATGTATGTATAAATGTGAAGTTTATATCAAAGCTCACAGGATGATTTAATTAGAAATAGGATGAAATAAATAGTGAGAGTGTGATTCCTGATGGGGCCTACTCTTGGGGATAGTGACGTACGTAACAAGAGAATATTCCACATTCTTCCGCAGGCATTAAGATGTGAAAAGGAGAAGTTACGGCTGTTAAATATGTGGACTCTGTTTCTGATTTTGAAGGAATTATTTTCTGAACTACTCTGCGGAGTTCTTCATCGACACATGTGTGAACTGAATAAAAGGAGTGATTAGCCTATAAAGTGTTTAGTACAATTTTCCAGAATGTATACATTTTTGACATAAACATGTCTTGTAACTGGGGGTCGTCCGAAATTGTGCCATGTAAAAGAATATGTGTATCCTAGCAACCGTGCAGGCTGTAATTCTTATCTATGTATTGTATGGTTTTTTGTGCCAGGATTGTACGAAGACATGTTGGACTCGTCTGCTGCAGGTCTTTCTATTTGACGAACTTGGGCGTCCGGATGTGGTATGATGATAATGAAGTGCCGGTGCCGGCACGTAGCATTCATCAGTCGAATAACACCAAGGTGTAGGCTCAAAGCTTTACGTCCCCATCCGACGGACGAAACACCTTCAAAATCGTTATATACTCTCACTCCATATGGAAACCATGGAGAGGTTTGGAAATGAATCCAGGATTTGTCATCCAATAGCAAAGCAAAATCATCTACGTACAGGCCATAAAGGCCTTTGGACGGGTGGTCAGGTTTTCGACTTCCTGTGGCACCCAAACTAGTGATTAGAAATTATATACCACCACCTTTCCTGCCCTGACGGCCAACATTATGATGGTGAAAATGTTTTAGATAAACGGGACTCGAACCGGCTAACCACGGTGTCAGACCATTACAAACTCGACGCATTAATGGTCATGGCCAATAGGCCGGGTCAGGTTCTGATGTACGGTATGGATGAATGGTCAGACAGTGTTACCTACCAACCGTGCACTCTGTATCTCACGGCTAGCGATCATCTGGAATCAGCAACCGCTGATGGATGATCATGATTGACAGACATAATGTATAAGACATTATTTTCTCCGTAGGGAAATTCGACAATCATTTTTACTTATAATAAATGCATGTTTAAGAAATCAAACACTTTTGAAAATCAGAGAATAGCTTTATTGCATTCTTAAAGCATGACAGTACCAAACTAGGACAGTATTATACCATTATTCATGAAAAAGATCGTGCTAAAAGAAATGTATACACGTGAGCGAATGCGTGGCGATGGACAGCCAGACCGCTCGCTGTTTAATACAATGTTTTTTATCTTATAAAACACATCACGCTACCAGCCAACCAAAGAACAAGCAACTGTGGATATATCCTCTGCATAAGATTTGATTGGTGATGGTATCCTGTCATAAAATTGGTGAAATCCACGATAAAATCTCTCCTCAAAAAATAGTGAAACAGACCAAGAAGCAGAAGAGCTTTCTTTCCTTACTATTTGCTTTACGTCGCACCGACACAGATAGGTCCTATGGCGACGATAGGGCTGCCGACAGTGGGATTCGAACCCACTATCTCCCGGATGCAAACTCAGAGCCGCGCGCCCCTAACCGCATGGCCAACTCGCCCGGTGAAGGAGAGTTTAAGGAATTGATATTTACAGCTGTGTCAGTTGGAAAGCGTTTTCGACACAAGAGCTGGTCAGAAATGTCCTACAAAATGACGTCTGTGTAGTCGCATTATTCCATGCACACAAAGCGCTGCGCTCCGTAGAATACAATTCACACAGTTACACATCGCTTACGCCAGGACAAACTAATTATACTTCACAAAAGCGATCGCAGCGGAAGCAGCTCCTCATTTGACACAAATTATAGATGCACTCTGCATCCGCGAGATAGTAAGTTCGAATCCCACTGTCGGCAGCCCCGAAGACGGTTTTCTGCGGTTTCCTATTTTTATGCCAAGCAAATGCTGAGGCTGTACCTTAATTAAGGCCACGGTCACTTCCTTGCAAAATCTAGTCATTTCCTTTCCCATCATCGCGACCCTGCGAGGTAAAGAAAACGGTGGAACAAATATATTTTTTGTTGTTTTTTTCTTGCAGATACTACCAATGTTCGCATTTTTCAGGAATCCTTCATGCATGCCGCTGTCACACGGTTGGTGTCTGACACCCTGTAATATTAACTGTATTTGGTTTCAAGAACCTCAGGTTTAATCACTTGAATATAGAACATTAAGAATTCGGATCAGTCAGCCTCTGTGGTGTAGTGGTTAGTGTGATTACCTGCCACTCCCTGAGGCCCGGGTTCTATTCCCGGCTCAGCCACGTGAGATCGACTGAGTAGAGGAGGGTTCGATTCCCACCTCAGCCATCCTGGAAGTGGTGTTTCGTGGTTTCCAACTTCTTCTTCAGGCAAATGCCGGGATGGTACCTATCTTAAGACCACATCCGCTTCCTTCCTTCCTTCCTTCCTTCCTTCCTTCCTTTCCTGTTTCCTTCCTTCCTTCCAATCTTTCCATCCCCCGACAAGGCCCTTGTTCAGCATAGTAGGTGAGGCCGCCTGGGCGAGATACTTCCCACTTGTATCCCTGACGCAAAGTCTCACGCTCCACGACACTGCCCTCGAGGCGGTAGAGGTGGGATCCCTCTCTATGTCCAAGAGAAAATCCAACCAGGGTAAACAGATTAGGGAAGAAAGAAAGAAAGAAAGAAAGAAAGAAAGAAAGAAAGAAAGAATTTGGATCAAAGTTCATGACAAATGAGATTTTGTTTTGAATAGAGTTCTACCCAATTACACGAAGCCAACTAGTTTAAGTATATATATATATTAAGTTTATTTCTATCAGAAGTTTATTTTTCAAATACTTGAGGTAATGCTTTCAAGCTCAAGGTCTTGTTGTTTTTGTTGTTATTTGAGTAATCAGTCCATAGACTGGTTTGATACAGCTTCCATGCAACCCTATCATGTGCTAACCTCTATGTTACTATAACATCCTGCATCTATTCTAATATGTTTGTCATATTCACACCTTGGTATATCCTAGCCGTTCTTACTACCTTCTTTTCTTATTCTCCTTTTTATCTTTTTACCCTCCAGGGTAGCTTTTTCCCTTGAACTCAGCGAGGTATCCCACCTCTACCACACCAAAGGCAGTGTCCTGGAGCTTCAGATTCTGCGTCGGGGGATACAATTGGGGAGGATGACCAGTACCTTGCCCAGGCGGCCTCACCTGCTATGCTGAACAGGGGAGGTAGTAGGTTCGAACCCCACTGTCGGCAGTCCTGAAGATGGTTTTCCGTGGTTTTCCACTTTCACACGAGGCAAATTCTGGGGCTGTACCTTAATTGAGGCAACGGCTACTTCATTCCAACTCCTAGCCCGTTCCTGTCCCATCGTCGCCATGAGACCTATCTGTGTTGGTGCGACGTAAAGCAGAGTGTAAAAGAAAAAGTAATATATTTGCCATTCCGAATGTTAGATTTCACTATTTGGTCGGTGTAATTCTGTAATCGTTACACATGTTCGCCAACGGCCGTAGCCGTGTTGACACACCGAATTCTGTGAGATCTCCGAAGTTAAGCAACATTGGGCGTGGTTAAGATTTGGATGGGTCGCCACGCGCTGTTGGTGGGGGTAAGGGAATCGAGGAGCGGAAAGGAACTGCCCGCCCTAGGGTACGTAAACTCCGGCTTAGCAACACCACTGCGGAGGTTCGGACCTGCATTAGGGCAGAATACACGCTTACCTTATCTTCTTACCCATTTTTTAAAATACTGACTGAGAATTTGTTCATAAAATGTTCTTAGAAAGAGATAATTTTGACGTGTTTTGGTCACCTCTAATTGCAGTTTGATGAATTGGCTGAAAAATGCAAAACTGCTATTTGCTTTACGTTGCACCGACACAGATAGGTCTTATGGCGACGATGGGACAGGAAAGGCCTAGGAATGGGAAGGAAGCTGCCGTGGTCTTAATTAAGGTACATCCCCAGCATTTACCTGGCGTGAAAATGGGAAACCACTGAAAACCTTCTTCAGGGCTGCCGACAGTGGGGTTCGAACCCACTATCTCCCGGATGCGAGCTCACAGCTGCGTGTAGAATTGCGAGATATATATCAAACTTCGTTAATAGGTATAAAAATATAAGTCTGTAGCTGTATCATATATCCCACTGGAACACAAAACGTACCCACTTTCATTGTATAGAGGATGTTCCCAAGCATGTTGTTTTGGGGTGTACTGTCCATGCCCCGTTTACTTCTCAGATGTTTGGGAACATCCAGAATACAGATTTTTCACGAACAAAAAATCGCACGGCTAATTTCTAACAATGTAATAAAATTAATATTCTTTCTTCTACCTTGGACTTTTCCTCAATTCTTTGGAAAGGTAATTCACGTAATTTTGCTCCACTTTTACAGTAATATGCCGTCCTTGCGTTAACAGTACGTGGAGGGATGTATTTGCACTATTGTACGTTTCTGTGGTGGTTGGTGGTGAGGTGTGTAGATCAAACGGTGAGCAACACCCAGTTCCGAAACTAGCGGAATTATCGTAGGAAGTACTTTATTTCTCTTCTTAATCCGTTTACAGCATAGGGTTGCTTTTCCCTCGGACTCAGCGAGAGATCCCTCCCCTAATGCTTCAAGGGCAGTGTCTTGGAGCGTGAAACATTTGGTCGGGGATACAACTAGGAAGGAAGACCAGTACCTCGCTCAGGCGGCCTTACATGCTATTCTGAATAGGGTCCTTGTGGGGGATGGGAAAATTGGAAGAGATATTACAGGGAAGAGGGGAGGAAAGGGCCGTGGCCTTAAGTTAGGTAACATTTCGTCTTTTGCCTGTAGAAGAAGGGGAACCCATGGAAAACAACTTCGAAGATGCGAGACGTGGGAATCTACCTTGCTCTACTCAGTTGACTTCGCAAGGCTGAGTGGACCCCATTCTATTTCTCGAACCACCTTTCAGTTTTAGTGGCAGAACCGCGAATCAAACCTGGGCCTCCGGAGGTGGCAGATAATCACACTAATTAAACATTACACCACAGGGGTGGACATCGTTGGCGATTAAAACCTGCCGGGAATCGAATCTGGGGCCCTATGAACTGCAGTTCATTATGCAGATCGAACAGCGAAGGAAAACATGAGAACCGAATGGTTAATGGAAACAAGAATTCAGCAAGGTCTGACAGAAGGTAACATTTTAATTCCTTGTAAAACAACCACTATCCCTGGTGTGTCAATTATTTTTCGTTCCGTTATTTGTTTTACGTCTCACCGACACAGATAGGTCTGATGGCGATGATGGGATATGCTCGGCCTAGGAATGGGAAGGAAGTGGCCGTGTCCTTAATTAAGGTACAGCCCCAGCATTTGCCTGATGTGAAAATGGGAAACTACGGAAAACCAACTTCAGGGCTGCCGCAAGTGGGGTTCAAACCCACTATCTCCCGGATGCAAGCTCACAGCTGCTCGCTTCTGACCGCACAGCCAACTCGCCCGGTGTATGTCAATTAAACAGTGCTGTACGTGAGAGGAAGATTTCAATTTCGAAGTGAGATACTGTGTATTTAAATTCTAAATTGAAGTGTTAATATCAATTGAACGTTTAGCACTCAACCGCATTTTGTAGTATTTCTCCTTCTCTCAACAATGTAAAAGAGTATTATAATCCCTCGTTATCTTTTTCTCTTAACTTCATCACACCTTACACGACCCGGTTAAACTCGTTATACGTCCTCTAGAAGGAATACTAGTATCAATGCATTAGTTTACTAACCTACTTTGTCACCTGGTCTACTACGTACAGCTCGGTTTACTCGTTTGCGAGCTTGGATGTGGAACCATACTTATCCCTTCTTATGCGTCGCGAAACGTGATAACTTCCACTCTCCTGCAGACAATGAAACAGTACCTGCTACTTTATCACCATCTAAGCTCATGTCACACATACATTTTGCCTGTGGGAACTCCCTGCAAGACAAGTAATAATGTCACGTCCCTTTCCAGTCTTACTGAGCGAATTGGTTACGTGGTTTCGGGCCATGTAGCTATATGCATGCATTCACAGTATGATGGGTTCCAACTCCAACGTCAGGAGCATAGAATTCCCATTTCCACACCAGAGAAAATCCGGGCTTGTACGGTCAATTCCCTCCAAGTCTTAATCCTGTTCTAACTCATTGTGGCCACATATTGGTGCGATGAAAACCCAAATTAAAATGATGTAATTGTTTCACCGAAAGAGAAGTCAAATTCTGAAAAATGAGTTATGCTCTATCAGAACACCATATGCTATCATGCCTCAGACCAGATCTACACTAACTGCTAGCCACACGCTACGACGATTGTAGTATCTCAGAATGACCGCACTATTGTACCACTCGATGTCGTCATACCTAGGCCATGCATTTCTTGATTGATACAATGGTTGTTCCTCTTCGATATTAAATATTTAACACTGTCATTGTACGCGTTGTTTATGGTTATTTGGTATTTTAAATTTTTTATGTTTTCAAATGCTCACCGGCAATTGAATTTTAAGGATGATACAATTTGCTCTGTTCTGTGCCAAGAGCCGCATGAAAGGTTACAAGTATGTGTCTAGAAAAGGAGCTGGTGGTTGTATCGAGACCTGATCTTAACTAGTGAGCCGATTTCCATACAGCAATAGCTTAGATTTTTTTTGAGTAGAAAGCTTCTTCCAACTTGCACATAAAACCATTTGGAAGTCTTGCATACACGGTAGGGGTTTTAAAGAGCTGTGCCCCTAGTGTTCATGCTACTCTTTAAACATGGGCGTTGTGTGGCCTTGGAGAACATTTTACTCATTGACATCTATTGAAAATCCTCAGCCTGTTACCAGTCATTCGGCCGGATCATGACTCGAATGGATGAAGCCCAATCTAACGGCGATGAAAGGAATTGTGCCGACTGCCGAAGCCTGTCACATTAATGTAGAGCAGTGATTAATGACTAACAGAAGAAATGAGAAATTACCTTCGAGAGTGTCAATGGAATTAAATTTCACAGAGAAAATCGGAGTACCCGGAGGAAAACTGCCCCATCTCCTCTTTGTTTAGCACAAATCTCCCATGGAGTGATCGGGTTTTGAACCACGGAACCCAGTGGCGAAAGGCCGGCGCGCTGCCACCTGAGCTACGGAGACTTTTGGAACCTACTACCGCTCACAAATCCGCTCGTTATGTCATAAGGTAAACATGAGAAATAAAAGTGGTTCATTATCGTACCTATGTCATTGTTGTTTGAGTCATCAGTACATAGATTTTTTGGATGCAGCTCTCCATGCCAGCCTAACCTGTGCTAACATTTTTCATTTTTTACGGAACTACAGCATCCTACATCTGCTCTAGTCTGCTTATCATATTCATACGTTGGTCTATTCCTACAGTTCATACCACCTACATCTCCCTCAAGAACCAGCTGAGCAAGTCCTGGGTGTCTTTCAAGATGTGTTCTATCATTCAATCTCTCCCTCTAGTTAATCTAGCCAAGTAGATCTCCTTCCTCCAATTCTAGTCAGTATATCTTCGTTCGTGATTCGATATATCCATCTCACCTTCAGAATTCTTCTGTAACTCCACAATTCAAACGCTTCATCTGTCTTTCTGAGCTAGTTATCGTCTATGTTTCACTTCCATACAAGGTCACGCTCCATACGATGGTGTTCAGAAACATCTTTCTAATTCCTACATCAATGCCCGAAGTGAGCAAATTTATTTCGTTTAGGAAAGCTCTTCCTTGCTTGTGTTAATCTGAACTATAAAGTGTTAATGTCGATCTTATAAAACTACTCCAGGAATCTTCATTCTTTACTAGAAAATAAATTTGTGTTTGTTTATTTTTTATTTCCATAGCGGACATTACATATTTGGTAAGCAGTAAACCAAAAACTAACGGGATGTTAGACAAGAGTGATGCTGCAGCCTACTTTTTGATTGAGAGTGCAGGATGGAATTGATGTGATAACAGGGTACGAACGAAGGGTGAAGATAATAAGAACGATCAAAATATAGTGTGGTACTGTTGATAATCGAAAGAGGACATGACGTGATAAATAAGGATAGAGAGCGTAAGTGATAGAAGACGGTAGTTGATATATAGTGTATACCGTCAGGGTGAAAATGAATGGGGCATTTTAAAGTATAAAATGTAACATGTGTTGTGTGCGTCGTATGTTCCGCGATGTGTGTTATCGACAGGATCAAGCAGACGGGACTTTGAAATATTCGATGAGCACAAGTCGTACGAAATGCTAATATGGTTCGATTATATCATCGGTGGTAAACTAGACTGTAGCTGCACTGGTGATAAATTACTCGAAAATGTAAATCCCTTGACGCTATTTCTTGAGTAATATCACCTACGTGTATGCGTGATTTAGCTACCTGGAACTAGACATCAATGTAAATGGGTTGGCCCGACTGATTTTCACCAAATTTCAGTTCCAATTATCCGACTCGTCGCCTGAATGGTCAGCGTACTGGCCTTCGATTCAGAGCGTCCTGGGTTCGATTCCCGGCCGGGTCGGAGATTTTAAACTTCATTGGTTAATTCCAGTGGCTTGGGGGCTGGGTGTTTGTGTTGTCCCCAACATCCCTGCAACTCACACACCACACATAACACTATCCTCTACCACAATAACACCCAGTTATCTACACATGGCAGATTCCGCCCACCCTTATCGGAGGGTCTGCCTTACAAGGGCTGCACTTGGCTAGAAACAGCCACATGAAATTATGAATTATAATAGTTCCAATTGAGACTGAAAATCGTCACTTCCATAGTGTTATTTTCTTTACTTGCATCAACGTGGTTCAGTGATAGTGTGCTGTAAGTGTATAAATTACGGGGGCATAGTCAAATATTAAAAAAAATGGATTCTGTAATACGGTAATGAAGACTTGACACGCATTCGAAAGGAAACCATAACGTTGCTAATTCATTATTTAGTTTCCAAACCTCAATTCTTTTTCTATAGGAAATAAATAGCCTTCCTCAGTTGCCAGGGGAAAGCAGCAAAGTGCTTTTTATAATTTACAAAAAGCTTTTTGTTACACCGACACAGGTGGATCTTATGGTGACGATCTAGATATATCAGGTTAATAATAGGCATTAAAAAACCAAACCGCATGGCATTGCAGCCCTTGAAAGGACTTGGCCTACCAATTTACCGCTGCTCAGCCCGAAGACCTGCAGATTACGAGGTGTAATACTAGGCATAAGGCAAAGATAAATATTGCTCTCCTGTTGATGAAAAAAATAATAATTCTCAGACATTAATTTGAACATAATGAATAATGACAGATTGAAAAACAAATTAGTAATCAAATTATAAAGCTTAAAGTAAAACCAGCATGGTTTAGGCAGACATCAAATCATCTCAAACGAGCAAACATTAATTTTAAGGGTACACATAACAGGAAGTTATTTAGGGACAAGGTTAAAAAATTGATCTTCAGGGATGGAGAAGAAAGAAAGAAAGAAAGAGAAAGCAGGCAAATAACATCGAGCTGGTCCGGAAATAAATGTGACAGGAGAGGAAGAAGGAATAGATAGAACAATAATTGAAGTATTGATTTAACGTGCTCTGTAAAAGTTAAATTCAATTAAACAAGTAATTAAACAAATAAAGACAAAAATAAAAGCAAAGCAAACCCCATGGCGCAAAGTTCCGAAGGGCAATGGACTACCAAGTGACCGCTGCTCATTCTGATGCCTATAGGTTATGAGGTGTCGTTAGCAGGACGAATCCCTTCCACCGTTATTATTGGCTTTTTAGACCGGGGCCGCAATCTCACCATCATATAGCTCCTCCATTCGAATCACGTAGGCTGAGTGGACCTCGAACCAGCCCCCAGATGCAGGTAAAAATCCCTGATCTGGGCGGGAATATTGCGGGGATAGAAAATAAATTAATGAACTTAATTAAATATTGTAATAATAATAATAATAATAATAATAATAATAATAATAATAATATGGTGATGCTACAACAGTAACACAAAACTTTTACAGTTCTACAGCATGTAATACACGGGCTTTCGCTGCTATTTGATAAGCTCCATGATAATCACCGAACAGATCAACAGTGTCAGCAAAGTAAATGATTATGACTTGCCAACATATCTTTGCACCGTAAAGTATGAAACAGTCTTGCTAAGCCTTGCTTTTATCTACACACGTATTAAGCCAACAAAGTGCTCAAATGGAATACGTAGAATAATATTCACCTCTCAAGAAACACCTTTTACGTTAAGTTTTACCTCACCGGGTGAGTTGGCCGTGAGTTTAGGGTCGTGCAACTGTGAGCTTGCATTCGGGAGGTAGTGGGTTTGAACTCCACTGTCGACAGCTCTGAAGATGGTTCTTCATGGTTTCCTATTTTTACGCCAGGCGAATTCTGGGGCTGTGCCTTAATTAAGGCCAATTTCAACTACGAGATGCAACTACGAGTGCAGCCAGAATTCTTTATTTATTTATTTGTTTATTGGCATTTGGTCCATAAGACCATGCTGCCAGCTCTGTACATTTAGAAAACAGGAAAGTCAAAGAGCAACATCTTTACAACATGGGGCCGTTCATGACATTGTGACTAATTGGTGATGGAAAGCCACGATACGGAAACTTTGGTTGGATGAGAACAGTTTAACTACAGACTACAGAACAAACGTATCACAGTGTTAAATTGGCTTCACTTAAAAATTTGGCTATTGCTTGATATATACGGATGTCATAGCTGCTGAACAACGACGAAACGGAGGTGGGAAGTGGAACTTTCAGTTGTATAAGCGTTTGATATAAATTGGTCACTTGTGGTTTGTATCTAGTGCATCCTAAAATTGTATGGTTGAGGTCTGCTTCTTGATTGGGGTCAGAGGGACAATTTGGGGAGTCTATGACTTTGAGTCTGAACAGATGACTGGGGTGAGATGCATGTCCGAGTCGCATTCTGATAATTGATATCATATGGCGGCGAGTGAGAGATAGTAGACTGAACCATGGTTTATGTGGAATGTGTCTCTGGATAGCGGCGTAATGCTTGCCTTTGATGCGTTGAGTTGTTGCTCAGTAATTTGACCATTCTTTGTAAGCCTGTTTCTTGATGTGGCTTTGGAAGTCCGTGTACGGTAGGCGTAGTGCTTGGAACTGGCCTTCTGTAATGCTCTGCTTTGCCAGTTGGTCTACGGTATCATTGTGTATAATTCCAGTGTGACCTTTGATCCACATAAGATGAACTTCTTTTCCGTTTTCCTTAGCTTGGTCGTAGGATGTCCATGATGTATTTATTCAAACGCGTGTTCCTGCCTGGTTGTTCTAGTTTTCGAAGTGCACTCTTGGAGTCCGTGAGAAGTGCTGAAGTGCTGGACGCCGTACGTGATGGCTGATTTAATGGCAAGTATTTCAGCTGTGAATATTGAAGCTTCGTGGGGAAGTGAGAACATTTTGCTAGTGTTCAGTGAAGGGCAGTAGTACGCATATCCGACTCCTTCATTGGTCTTAGACCCATCTGTGTATATTTGAGTATAACTGCCCCAATATGCATCGAAAAAATTTGTTACCTTTTCGTTGATATTGGTATTGCAGATTATAAAATCTGGAAGATCAAATGTGGATGGTTGAAATACTGAAAGTTCATACCTCTGTCGAAATACTGGAAGCGCTGTATCTTGAAGAGTAAGGGGTATGATGTGCTGCAATTTCTTGATACTTTTGACTAATAGAGGTGTCCGTAGTCTTCTGTTTGTTCCTCTGTCACACAGTGGAAGGAGGCGGCGCAGTTTAGATGTTATAGGGTGGCTAGTTATGGACGAGCGTTGCAGAAGAAAGTTGTTGGCAAGCAGATCTCGTCTTATCTGAAGGGGCATTTCTTTAGCCTCTACCAGCAGTGCGTTAGTAGGACTTGATTTCATGGCTCCGAGACATATTCTGAGTGCGCGGAACTGCAGGACATCTAGTTTTCGAAGAACATACTGCGGTGCGTTGACATAATTCTTTATTGCAAGCTTATCTCACATTCCGTGGCATAAATAGCAAGCGGCCAACCCATTCGAACAGGGTCGAAACACTTCGGCTGACCTCGGGTGATACATAATTAAGTTACACATAATAAACCTTCATTGCGAGAAATTTCGGCGATATCATTAACCAAGAACAAATAATTAAAGATTTTTAAGAAATATTTAATGAAGCTAAAATCCACTGAGTGGACATGTCTTTAATTAGGCCTGGAGAAAAGTTGGCATCCATGCTTGCAGAGTAGAAACACGTGTCAAGATCACGCTATCAAAATGCGTGCGAAATCACCTACGCGAAATTTATTAATTACGCCCGTTAAAGGAACGGGAAAATTCAGCTAACAGCACCATCATGACTTGGAAATAAGGTGGAATTTTTGGGGAGAGTCTCAAATAAATCGGTCCAGCGGTTACCAAATTGTATAATTACACAACAATACATCGCGACAAGCATGAACTGTTCCTCCAATATACTTGTGATATTAATTGAGTTGTTTGGCTCAGGATATAATATTTTACCAAGTGGTAAAAATGGCAAAATAAAAGTATTAATTGAATCAGTATATGATTCCTGAAATTCGCAAATGGAAACAGCGAATTAATAGATAGCATTCGTGAATTACTGCATGTCTTTGAAGTCAGTGAAGAGAACCGTAGACGGGCCAAGATAAGCTTCGGGTTTCATATCAGTTAACTACCTGGTATAAAAGAGGGAGATTGGGAAGTTCTCACGGAGAGTTGAGTCTTCGCTGAGGAACGGAGCAGTTGTACAGATTGTGTGTGTCTAGAATAATTCATTACTTACGTGTGTTATATCAATTAAAGTGTAGAATCTGTGTAATTATAAGTACAATAAATAAAAGAGAAGAATATTCTCTTTCATCATGAAGGGTTAAGTGAGACAAGCTGGCCAAAAAATGTAGCCAAGCGAGCCCCGTGCCTGCGACTCAGTTACAAGGTCTATCTAACTTGAATATCATGTTTTGTAGTTAGAAATGTATATACTTGTCCCGTTAATTTAATATGCGGCGTGTGTAAAAATTAAATTAATGCAATGTAGAGGCGAAGTGTCTATTATTCATATCAGTGCGCGAGGGTTTAAAATGCGTTTAAATTCCTTTAGTAAAATATACCAGGTGAAGTTTTGAACATTGTAATGAAAATCAATCAAATACGGTTCGGACCGATGAATGTTATGATGATAACGACAAATAGCCGTTGTGGGCGTGATAAAGTCAAATATAAAATTATCATGTTATAATAATAATAAAAATAATATTCATGTCAGGATAAATTTGAGATGATAGATTTTTGCTTCAGCAGAAACGTCGAGCCAGATTTGCGATTTATACCGAAATCCAGTGAGGTGTGATAAAGTCGGCAGTTACTTTGGAAACTAACATTTTTGACACCCTGTATTTGTGATAAAGAAAATCGCGATATGCTATTTTGCTCTTGAGGTCAGAAAAACGTAAAGAAGTTAATTGTGAGATTCTGATAAAGTTGTTGGTCTTGGGATTACCTGTATTTGAAAAAGTTTCAAACAGGAAGAAATGGATTGTAATGGAATTGAAATATTATGAAAAAAGTTAGGAATATGTTATAGGCATAGTAAGCCTGTATTTTATGATTGATATGTAATGAACGGGAGGCTAAGGATAAGAAGTCCTGTTTTTCGACAGAGAGGAACTTCGATGACAGGGTGTAAGTTAAATAGTAATATTTCTGAGACAGGCTGTGTGAGATGACGATGTCCTGTAAGCAATCCAGAAAAGTTGACTAATTT
The DNA here is from genome assembly GCF_040414725.1 of Anabrus simplex. NCBI lineage: Eukaryota > Metazoa > Arthropoda > Insecta > Orthoptera > Tettigoniidae > Anabrus > Anabrus simplex. The sequence continues at coordinate 48,627,696 of NC_090270.1, forward strand.
ACGGTGGACAAAAACAAGTGAGTGCGTTGTAACGCATATTTTAAGTACACATTGATGATTTCCCATGATTACTACTTTATATGAGACCATAGGTCTTGGCAATTAAGTCCAAGTGACGATTCTACGTGGTACTAGCAAAGTGCATTTTTGTGATAGCCGACCTCACGAACAAAGTACATTCTGACACACGATCAAGGTAATATTTGATTATTATAAATTGTATTCGATTCTGTATGTTTACGAGACGAAATTATCGCTGACTAGAAACATTGTGGTTGTGAAAAATGAATGTTATTAGAAGGAGAGTTTAGCTTGTGTAGATTGATGAAAAGTTGCTTCACTGGACAGTGAATGGTGGTACATGTTTCAAACGTTGAGATGAAAGGCCATTTGGAGCCTCACACTTGAGTTACAGTATGCTGTGAATCTCGTGATGGTAGTGATTACTGTTTTCGATCTTATTTAAAATCAAACGAGAATTTAATTTGTTTTTATTTAGCGAACTTCACTGCATGTGTTGGAATTGTATTGAGGAATGGATTAAACTTTTCGGACATGTTGTTTAATTTCGATTTCACGTCTTATTGTAAGAAATGGACACAGTTATAGTTCCAGGTTCGAGGTCATTCTGTGGAAAATTTCATTTCATTGTGTTAGAGTTTCAACGAGGATTAGATTTAAATATCTGGGATTGTGTTTGAAGTTTCTATTTCGCCTGACAGTGTAAATGGCGTGTATACATCCTAACGTTGGCTCAACGATAGATTTAGGATGCTGCGTGTGTTATAAGATATAAGGATGTGTAGGCACTACGTAGGCTCAACGACAGGATTAGGGCGTCGTCTGTATATAGTCAAGTCATAGGTTAGTCATTTTTGCGAATCGAGTTGAACAATGGCAGTGTCTGCAGTAATGAATACGAATGTGAAACGTATTAGGAAGTACTATTCAGGCCATGTTTCGGCATAATTCTTACCAGCCAGAAGGTGTTCCCATAATAGCGTTGCATCAGTAGTGGCATGAGTGTAAGGGCTGTCCCACGTGGAAACCTAGCTAATGGAGATTGATCATTACTGCTTAGCCGCCTGTGTTCAAGTTCGACGAACTTTCGTTCCTTTTCACTTTTTATATACTTTTAGATTTATTGTTTGGTTGTCCGCTATCTTATGATAATGCCGTGTGTTGACACTTAGTTGATTTATGTACGATTTACACTACGAATGCGGTTCCTGATTCGTCAGCTGATAATATATATTTTGTTGTTAATTTTCGTTATTCACTTTATTTTAGGTGAGACGTTGATCTACCGATTACTTGCAGTTTAGTTTAATGGGACAAGTGTAAGTAGACAGATTTGAAATGATAGTCGTAGTTATAGAATGTTGGAAAGATTTCCTTTTAGGGGTTTTATAGTGTGGACTTGTAATTCAACATACTTAACGAAATAACCGTTTATAACCTGAAAGTTGGTTTAGTAAGAATATTTTCAAGTGACTTATCACTTTTCTCTTTAGTGCTTGGTATTTCTTCTAAATGCATAATGAATTAATGTTTCCTGCATTTCGCAGTTTTGTTCCTTCAGGACGATGTAACGTAAGATCCCCTTGGATAAAGTGTTGTTGGCTCCTTCTGAACATCTATTTTGGGTGATGGATGTTTCAACATCGAGATTCTTCCGTAAGTTAAGGGTGTCACAAGATGGCAATACATGGTGGACCATTGCTGTTAACTTGTAATGAACACCATGCTTTTTAGTAATATTTCGCAACCTATCCAAAGCAACTGATAGTCGACTTGGCTCGATTAAGGATCCATTCGGGGGATGTTCCAATACCCGATAAGATACTGGACTGGTGGATAACATTAATTATATGTGAATATAGAATTCCACTTGTTGAAGGTCAGATTTTCCATGGATCGTGTGGATTAACTCTCAGTTATCGTTTGGATCCTTGGTTCCCGATTTTCAGTTTTTATACTCGTTTTCTGGTTTTTTTCTGTCCACGAATTTTATAACTTAATACTTTTTCATTCTCTGAAATATAATGCTTAACAATAATAAAATTTTAACACACACGTTGTGTATTTTGACTGCGTTAAAACGTTGTATAATAAGTGATTTTTCTAGCTAATTTAACAAATATTTTCATCATAATTTAATTTGAATAAATATTTCAGAAAGCACATTTTTGCATCCCATTTAAGGTAGTTAGGCTCTCTTCTGAACCATATGTATTGGTCAATGAAATGACAGAAAAAACCCGCTACGACCCCAAGATCTAAGAGTTCGATATTGCTCTATTGAACCAGCTGTGACAGACGACCAACGATGGAACGATAAGTTCAAGGGTTCAAAATTTTGATATCAGCATATGTAGTGTAATTTTTCTGTGATTCTTCAAGATTTTTTCCTTCTATCATTTTTTGATCATACTTCAAAATGTCAAGCAAAATTACGCTACCGCCAATTCACACTACTTTTACACTATCAGAACAGACTGCAGCAATGGAATATTTATGACTGTACTGGGAGAAGCAGTAAAGCTCCGTTGATGCTCGTTGAATGTTTACCTTTAAGCTGAATAATATATTTTCAAGTAACTCCTGAAGTTTACCTAAACCTAGTTACCAAGCATGACCTTTCGTGATACGTTTAAGGTGAGAGATGTTACTATGCAAATGTGAACATTAATCTGCCCCCTGGTTTATCATGAGAATATCTATGCCAGAGTCTAATTTTGACCTTATGAATTTCTGTAGGAGAGTACGTTAATATCTGTCCCCCTAATTGAATTAGTCTTTTGTATAGAACATTTCTGACAATATAACATACATAAAATAAGATGTACTCTAACGCTTCATTATACGAAAATACTACAATGAGTTCTAAGAAAACTGACACAGTTGGCCGTGCTGTTAGATGCGCACAGTATGAGCTTACATTCGGAAAATGGAGTGTTGGAACCCCACTGTTGGCAGCCCTATAGGTTGTTTTCCGTCATTTTCCGTTCTCACACCAACCACTCCTATCCCTTTTCTATCCCATCGTCGCCATAAGATCCAACTGTATCGGTGCGATGTAAAGCCAGCTGTAAAAAGAATCCAGCCCTTCAGGGAAGCAACTCACCATCCTAGTGATATGAGCTATGAATTTTAGGCAAGTAAAATATAATAAAGTATGAGAATATATTCTTTACTTATTCCTAAAAGTTACTATCCTTTTCATAATCATCGTTATCCGGTCGATCAGCTTAGCAGTTTGCCTTTTTCTACCACTACGAGAGCTAATGAGGAGCAATGCAGAGTTTCACTTAAGCCCTTGTAACTACAGTACATTCCGTATGGGCATTTTTCAAAAATAAAAAATGCCTGCGGATATTGAACCAAGGAAGACATTACAGAAGGAATTATGTAAATGAGTTAATTTATTTATAATTTGAATCAAAAGGGAAAACGAGAGAAGAAACAAGCTGTTTTTCCGGAACTGCATTCAGGAAGAAGGTTTTTCGTATTATGGCGACCCCTAATTTGCCGTTTAAGAAATGTTTTCAACTTTAAAAAATTTTAACCCTCAAGCACACGCGCCAGATCTTAGGACGCAAACACACGCGAGAGGGTGCTTTCCACCCCACATATCATTGTATTGTAAAATATGAATCACTGTATTAATTGGGGATTTTAAGATAGATAATATAAGAATGAATCTTTCTGCGGGGATCCAGCCAGAAAGGTACAAGAACGGGGAGAGCACAGAAAAGTTATTTGTACGTTTCATTAGGAAATAAAATGACCTGTGGTGGATTCCACTCCATAAGCGTGTGTTTGAGGGTCAAGAAAGAGAAACGAATGGGCGTTATCGGAGGCAAGGCTGGATGGTTTATTGCGCAAATTACGTTTTTCTAATAGAAATATAGTAAAGTCAATGAGATGTTAAACAGTTTAGGCGATACTAATTTCTCCGTCACTGGATCCAAGGTGGAAGGTGGTCAGGCTTAGTGGGATCTTCTATTATAGGAAGCAGAGGAACCTTCCTTTCCACGAGCAGAGTGTGGTAGTAGCTATGTATGACGATCCTGGTGACATCTTTGAAGACAAACTCGGCGCGTAGCAACTCCATAGCTCTGGTTGCCCAAGCCTTTCCTGTCACATACATCACAAACGTAATCAAATTCACTGTCTTAGTGGCAGCTTGCTAAATCATCCAGGAGCTGCTTGTGGTCACGTATGATCCGAAAAGTAGTCTCCAGTGACTGCTTCATCATCTATAGCCAACTCCTAGTCCATAGACTTCCGAGGCGAGAGTCAGAAATTCGTTTAATGTTCATTTCTTAGCAGATAAAGTATGTGTCCCCATTCCACGAAAAATGTAAAATAAAGGACAGAAGGCAGATATTATCGGTCATAAAATGCATTTTTATGTCATTAATGATTCGTCATATTTTTCTCTACAATCCTATATATTTTTGGTTGTATTTTTCCATTTAAATGGCATACATTGTTTTTTTTAAATGGCCGCCACTAGCTAACACACCCCTTTCCTCATTCCAGTGCGTCGTACTCTCGGTATTTTTTCTCTCTGAACATTTCAGTTCTCACATAATACGTGTATGGTAAATGTACATTTTCTATGTTGGCACTGGCCTTGTGTACAGATGCTAGTGAAGGCTGTATTTGTTTAGTTACATGTGGTTATTGTTTGTTTTTATTCCATAGAAACGTGAGGTGTAAGCTTATAGTTCATTTATGCAAAACGTATACGTTTATCTGTACTCTGTGTTACTATTCTATTGTTTTTGTGGTGGGTAGGACAAAGAGGTTTCGTAAACGAAAGCTTTACGGCAATTCATGCATTAAAAATCGGCAGTAGCACTGATAGAGATGTAAGCAATAGCTCTAACCTCACTCCAGTAAGTTCTTATATGCAGGCTGAGAGTAAGGACGATACACTTGAAGGTGAAGCTAGTGAAGGATATGTTATAGTTGATATTAGTTTGTTATCTGAAACAGTTATGAAGTCGCTTGTAAAGCGTAAATTATGTGAAGGTGTTGAATGTATTAATTTATTTGAAGACACTAGAAGTAGAAAGGGACTGGCCACTAAATTAACTATAATCTGTAGTTCATGTAGGGCTTCAGCTTCATCTATGACATCAAAAATAGTGGATAGATGTTCTGATGTGAACCTTAGACTTTTCTACAGTATGAGGTGCATAGGAAAAGGTGGTAAATCAGCTCAGACTCTTTGTGCTATGATGGATTTGGCACCTCCACAGAGATTCTCTCTTTTTACTGACATACTTCACAATTCACTAAAGGAGGTAGCAGAGGACTCCATGATTAGAGCAGTGAATGAACCAGTAGCCCTGAATGATAACTGTAAAGACATGGCTGTTGCCTTGAATGGTTCTTGGCCAAAGCGTGGTCATACATCACAGAATGGTGTGGTCACTGCAACTGCTTTGGAGACTGGGAAAGTGATTGATGTTGAATGCTTGGCCAAATATTGTCATAATTGTACAAGGGATTATTAACATAATCGTAACTTTGTCAAGAACTATGATGGGGACAGTGGGGGCATGGAGAGTGAGGGTGCAATGAGCATATTTCAAAGATCCGAGAGCACACGTGGTGTCAGGTACATTCACTATCGGGGGATGGTGATTCTAAGAGCTTTGTAAGGGTGAGTGAGGCAAATATGTATGGCCCAGAGGTGAAAATTACCAAACTTGAATGCTGTGGCCATGTTCAGAAACGAATGGGAGCTAGACTGCGAAAGCTGCGCAGAGACATGCAAGGGAAAAAGTTATCGGATGGGAAATCACTGTCTGTACGGGGTCGACTAACTGATGCGCAGATTGATCTCCTGCAACAGTATTATGGAATGGCAATAAGGACAAGGTGTACAGATGAACGTGAAATGAGGGAGGCAGTATGGGATACTTATTTTCATAAGTTATCGACTGATTATTATCTTTTCCCAAAAGGTGCTGACCCTTGGTGTGGCTACCAAAAGTCAAAAGTGACAGGAATGGAATGCCATCATGAGCATTCTCTTCCATTAGCTGTAATGGAAGCAATCAAGCCAGTGTAAAGGAATCTAAGTGATAGGGACCTTCTTCGAAAATGCTTGCATGGGAATACCCAAAACCCAAATTAAAGTTGTAATCATTGTATCTGGGAAAACGTACCCAAAACAGTATTTGTTGGACTGATTACTCTAAAAATTGGATGCAGTTTTCTTTCTTTAATGATGAAACTGCAGGCAGGAAAACTGTGTTGAGGAATTTGGCATAAATCCTGGGGAAAACCTGACAACAGCTCATGAAGGCGGAAAAAGATGCTCAGGCCCAGACTAAGGAATCAAGGACCAGGAAGTGGATGGAGAGAAAGAAGAAGAAAGAAGAAGAAAGCCATGCTGAGTACATGGCAGGAATGTTCTAAAAACTTGTCAGTGATCTTCTTGTTTTTTTCTTCATTTAGTCAAACATTGAGTTTTCAAACATTCAGGTGCACATTTCTCAGTAACTACTGAAGATAAAGATCTGATTTTTCTATGTTATACATTGGAACCACCCTCAGAGAGGTGAACATAAAATTATTATTTGAATTTTAAAAATAAAATTAGCAATATTTTATGGTAAATTATGTACATTAATTTTTTAATAAACAATTGGTCACTTTAAAAATAATTTTGTGTTTAGTATATAAAATTTCTTATCAACAAATTGGTAGCCGTAAGAGTTTAACTTTTAGTGAAGGTAAGATAAGGGTTATTCTGCCCGAAGGCAGGTCCGAACCTCCGTAGAGGTGTTCCTCAGCCGGAGTTTACGTGCAACTTTTAGAGAAAAGTGCACCTAAAGACAAGCATGCGTAAAACAAAATTAATTTCACGTGTTTTCAAAATAAATCAATTATGAGTGATCAAATTAATTCAGGATTTCTAAAATGCACAATAACAGTCGGGGAAACACTAAAATTATGGGGTATAAATTTAATTAGTATGTTTCTAATATGATCCTGGCTATATCAGTTTAAAGTTTGCCCAGAATAGACTGCCAAATGGTGTTGATTACCTGCCTTCTGTCCTTACAATTTCCACAATTGTGTAGAAAGCTGAAGGTGTAGAGGGTCCAAAAGGGTTTCAAATTTTGAGTCATAGATAGCTCTATCAAAATAAAGAACCAAATTTCGATAATTACATTCGGCCTAAATGTAGTTCCGGAAAAATGAGTAAAAACGTTTGTTCCTTTACTCGTTTATTTTCTGATTCAAATCCTAGGAAAATTAAATTACTTACATTATTATTTCTGTAATGTGTTCCTGTTCAGTTCTCTCGGACATTTATTGATTTATTGAATGTCGTTATAAGGGCTTATGGGAAAATCTGCATTGACTCACATTAGCGTTCGTAGTGGTGCTTAATGAAACAATGCATTGACTCACATTAGCGCTCCTAGTGGTGCTTAATGAAACAATGCATTGACTCACATTAGCGCTCGTAGTGGTGCTTAATCAAACAATGCATTGACTCTCATTAGCGCTCCTAGTGGTGCTTAATGAAACAATGCATTGACTCACATTAGCGCTCGTAGTGGTGCTTAATCAAACAATGCATTGACTCACTTTAGCGCTCGTAGTGGTGCTTAATGAAACAATGCATTGACTCACATTAGCGTTCGGAGTGGTGCTTAATGAAACAATGCATTGACTCACATTAGCGCTCCTAGTTGTGCTTAATGAAACAATGCATTGACTCACATTAGCGCTCGTAGTGGTGCTTAATCAAACAATGCATTGACTCACTTTAGCGCTCGTAGTGGTGCTTAATGAAACAATGCATTGACTCACATTAGCGTTCGGAGTGGGGCTTAATGAAACAATGTATTGACTCACATTAGCGCTCGTAGTGGTGCTTAATGAAACAATGCGTTGACTCAAATTAGCGCTCATAGTGGTGCTTAATCAAACAATGCATTGACTCACTTTAGCGCTCGTAGTGGTGCTTAAGTGAAACTTTGCATTGACTCACATTAGCGCTTAGTAGTGCTTAATGAACAGTGCATTGACTCACATTACTGCTCGTACAGGCAAGAAAATGTACTCTGCTAATCTAATCGAATGGATAACGATGCTTATGAAAAGGTTTTTCATTTTTAGGAGTAAATAAAGAATATATGGTATTCTCGTTATTTATATTTTATTTACCTAAAATTCGTAGCTCATATCCCTAGGATGTTTTCAACATTGAGTTGCTTGCCTGATGGGCTAGAACTGCGGATATTTTTATACGTCAAACAGCCTTGGCGATGACGGGATAAGAAAGTGCTGGGAGTGGGAATTAAGTGGCCGAGGCCATAATTAATGTACAGCCACCAGAATTTTCCCGGTGTGAAAGTAATCTTCACGGTTGCCAACAGTCGTGTTCGAGCACACCATCCCCCAAATGACAGCTACATGACCCAAACTATGCAACCACTAACTCTTTCGTTGCACTGTGAGTCCCCTAACTGAATCTGGCATAGCTTCCAGTTCATTTGTCAGCCTGCCCACTTAACCCTTATATACGACCGTCCTTGGTTAACTCTTGTTTCTCCGATTCCGATGTCATTAAGTTTGCAAGCCGTAGGTAGCCTGCCACATTTTTACAACCTTCATGACGCTTCCCTCCCTTTTTCTGATACTTTCATTCTTCGAAGTGTTTAATTCGTTGATTACTGTTCATAGATTATGGTTGCCCAGTTTTATTTCTTCTTAAAACAATTATCAACATCAATGAAACATTAACCTCTATCACAACTGACGATTCTAAGTAAGCCATACTCCAAATTAATCAATAAGTTATAAAATCTTTGAACGGGTGGAGAATAGAAGCTAATGCCCTCATGTAGGAAGCAGTGTCGTGATGTCTCAAGTACAGGACTGGTTCTATATAACTTATGTACTTTAAATTAAAAACTGGGATTTCTTTTCTTCAATTAGGATCAAAATGAAGGAAGTTGTTTTGGAAAGGGCTTCAGTTAATAACTACAGTAAAATAAATTATGCATGGTACTGCATTCTAGGGCTTTCGTTTTGTATGAAGATTGAAGAGGCCACCCATTCAGCACCACAGTATTGCAACAAGAAGCCAGTGAATAAAACGAGGTTTGAGAGAGGAATCAGTCAGAGGACATCGAAAAGAATGCACATGTCTCATCCGAGAGGGAGATTTCGTGTGCGTGCTAGCGGTGGAATGCATCTACAGTAGCCCCTGCCTGTGGTATAAGGACTGAAAGAGGGACCAGAGGCTCTGAACTTGGAAGTGTGGTTTGGCGATCACGGTCCACCTACCTGAGTCTGACATTGATTCCCTTACTTTTGTCAAGTTTCTTTCATCTTTCCGATCTGACTTCTCTTGGTGAACTCTTGTTCTCCTTCGATCCCGATACTATTAAACTTTCGAGACCTAGCTTATATTTCATTGAATTTCCTGTTAAACATGAACCACTACGGGAGGGAGTTTTGTAGCGCAAATCAATGTCTACATATTTATCGGAATTTTCTTAAGGTTATTAGTACTGTCAACTGTGCAGGGTACAGTACGAGTGGAACGTGCGATTAGGGGTGCGCAGCTGTGAGCTTGCATTCGGGAGATAGTGTGGTTTGAGTCCCACTGTCGGCAGTCCTGAAGATGGTTTATCGTGGTTTCCCATTTTCACACCAGGAAAATGCTTGGGCTCTGCCTTAATTAAGGGCACGTCCACTTCCTTCCCACTTCTATCTCTTTCGTGTACCATCATCTCCATAAAACGTACCTGTGTCGGTGTGACGTATAGTCAATTGTAAAATTAGAAAGAAATTACAATGCGCCGAGTATCACGTAAGGAAGTGCTGTAGAGAGTATGACTGATGAAAAGCCAAAGAACTGTCTTAGAAACAAACGGCAGAGATGTAAAATGAAAGAGGAAGTACTTACGAATTATGTATTATTTTATTGCTTTTTCCCTTTCGCTACATATTTCGTAAAAGTGCACGAATCAGATCACTTGTTATAAGTTAACGACCCAGTTATGGGTGATGAAAACCTATGGATAATATACAATACAAATTTTGAGGCCTTGTAATTCTATCAAAAATTCTGAGATTAATTTTTACAAACGAAAGAGAAAACTGCTGATTTTATCCTATTTTTCATTTACTAATGCCCGTTTCAGAACTACTTATTTGAATACGTCTGGTGGTCACTATTTAACGCAAAATATTTAAGAATGTTACGTAGCATCTTTATTCGTTCTTCCTTCGTTTCTTGATCCGTTTACCGTTTAGGGTTGGTTTTTCCTTTCAGACTCAGCAAGGTATCCCACCTCTACCACCTCGAGGGCAGTGTCCTGGAGCGTGAGACTTTGGGTTGGTCATACGACTGGGGAGGAGTACCAGTACATCGCCCAGGTGGCCTCACTTGCTACGATGAATAGCGGCCTTGTAGAAGATGGGAAGATTGGAAGGGATAGACAAGGAAGAGGGAAGGAAACGGCCGTGATCTTAAGTTTGGTACTATTCCGGCATTTGCCTGGAGGAGAAGTGGGAAAACACGGAAAGTCACTTCGAGGATGACTGAGGTGGGAATCGAACCCCCTCTACTCTGTTGAACTCCCAAGGCTGAGTGGACCCTGTTCCAGCTCTCGTACCACTTTTCAAATTTAGTGGCAGGGCGGGGAACCGAAATCGGTCTTCCGGGGGTGGCAGCTAATCACACTAACCACTACACCACAGAGGCGGATCTGTTTTTTACTATTGGTTTAGTTTAATTTTTGTTTTAGTTTAGTTTTACTATGAATATTCGTTTATCTTTGTTTTTACGTTCTTATTTTGTCACTTGGTAATTTTTACTGTAGTCTACCCTAATTGGAGGTTTGCTCTGTTGTCGACTGTATTCAATAAGTAAATTAATTAATTAACTAAATCCTAAGGATAGTTTACAACATATATTTGGATGCCTTGTAATTCTATAAAACTTCTGCAATTAATTTTTACAAACGACAGAGGACCACTGCCTTTTGAACGTAATTTTTCATTTACTGATGCTTATTTCAGAACTACTTATTTCAATTATTCTAGGAGTCCTTTTAACGCATTATATTTAAATTTAGTGTTGCATAATATTTTTATTAAGATCATAATAAAGCTTCTCTATGTTTACTACAATAGTGTAATACGATTAATTTGTTTGAATATGTCGTATTACATCCCGTGGAAGTTCGGTTTGATGGAATAATTCAGTGTTCGCTCCCAGCTATTCAATTATTTCTACGCGTTCTCTGTAAATCTCTCACTGAAGCACGTTGCAGAAATGCTCTATTTTCATCCATTCTTCTGCTACAAAGTGGTGCGGTAACAGATCCTGGAGCTAGAACAGAATATTTCAATTTAGCTGTCCCTAGTTCTGCCTTCTGCTTCTGCCACTCTTCATTAATACGAGCGCAGTTTCCAAAGAATTGTATTAGTCTCGTGTATCTCACCACATTGTGTGCGTTCTGCTCGCTGACCACCACACATTCATCCCATGAGTTATGTTTCTTCTCATTCTCTTTACATTGCAGTACAAGTGTGACATTGCGTTAGAAAATAAAAATTAAGCACCATTTGAGGAATATAATTCATCTCTATCTTCAATTCTGATCTTATGTAGGCGGTTTATTAGACACTCTGATACGACAGATAATATTTCTCCACCACACCACGAAACATTAGCTTGATTATACCACGCAGTCATCTTCCACATGTACCGGTAAACCGGCTAATTCACATTTTTCCGACTCGTCCTCGTGTCATCTATTCTCTCCCTAAATGATCTGTTCCTACCCTCATTACATAGCTCCTCACTCTCATCTATCCTATCCAACCTGCCTTGGTCAATTCTTATTCTTTTCCGACCCCGACAGTATTCGATATCGAGGCCTAGGGAGTCTCACTTTCCCGCTCTTCGTGGCCCTTGTCTTTCTTTGGACGATACCTTAATTTATGGAAGTGTATGATCTCTTCATTTTCTTCCTTCTGATCGATGATTATAGAAGATGATTGTCCAATTATAGTTCCTCTTAAAACAGTAATAACACTACCACCACCACGACCGCTCTTAATTATTTTATTGTTACATGGCTCTTTACCTCCCCTCGTGATGATCCGAAATTTGTTAGCAAACACTAAACATATATATATTCATTGGCAAACTCAAATCGTTTAGTATATTTTACTTCCGGACTGTTGTTATTCTGCTAATATTGTATATTTATACAGATAAATGGTGGGGTGAGGGTGTAATGTGTAACGATTAGAAAAAAAAGTGCGAAAGGTTTATTTAAACTCCATTTATAAAGCACATCAAGGCAACGTAGAAAGTTAAAAGTTGGTATTAGTGAACACGTCACTCTCAAGATTCATAGAAAAAAGCTAAGACTCTCAAAATATTCCGAGAGTTCAAGGTGGGGGAGTGAAATTCGAGTTAATAAGAAAAGCGGATTGAATATACAACCCTAAACATTCTTTCACTTCAAAATACAACAACACAGTTCAATTCGGAAGAAGAATTAAATAACTCTACACACCGTGGAAGGTTCACTGTTCCTCGATGGCGTTAAGCTTGCGAGGAACAGAGAGTCTAATTGTCAGCCCCTTCATTGACATTCTGCTTCTTCTTCCAATATTTTCATTTTCTGAAGTGTCAGCCCTCCTACATTAACGCTCTGACGAGCGTTAATCGTCTAATTGCCCTTCCTTTTAAAACAATAATTACCACCACCACCACCACCAATAAATCAGACATCTAGAGAATCCTATAGAGCTATAAATATTCCGTTACTTTGTTGAAATCGCAGCTATCGACGTACAATATTTCCTCGCGTAATTAATATTTAAACTTGTCAATAATCGACTAATTGAAGTGGTTTCTAACTCAGAATTGGAAGATGAGTTAAACCTCCCAAGCGTTGACTTCGAAACTAATTAGATTTCTCCTCGAAGCGTGACTTCTCTCAAGCTGCGAGGAATTTGTAATGCAGGTTCAAGTTTAAGAATACGAAACTCTACTGTTGGAGATAATAGCCTGAAAAGCTGTAGTAAGTTCGAATATTAAAAATTGAAAGTAAAAGTCAGTTCTGGCATAAATATGGTATTGGACCATTTTAAAATTCTGACTTAATAAGTTCTTTACCGAATCGAATGGTAAGTAGGATCTTATCACTCAGAAAATCTCGGAATGACTGAAGCCGTCGTAAAAGTTTTCGAGTTTCAAGTTCTGTGAGTATTTAGTACATGTTATTCTAGAACTCGACGATTCAAAATTATTGAATAAAAAGTAGAACAATCGTGTGAAAAGAAATGCCAGGGCGCAACAGCCCGTGAAGTGACCAAGCGACCGCTGCTCAGCCCAAAAGCCAGCAAATTACGAGGTGACGTGTGGTCAGCACGACGAATACTCTCGGCCGTTACTCTTGGCGTTCTAGACCGGGATCGCAATCTCACCGTCAGATAGCTCCTTAATTCTATTCACGTAGGCTCAGTGGACGTCGAACCAGCCCTCCGATTCTGGTGAAATTCCCTGGCATGGCTGGTAATTGAACCTGGAACCTCCGGATAACAGGTAGTCACACTATCCATAGACCAGGCTGCCGGCAAAAAATCATATAAAATTAATATAAACTAGCAAATTTACCCGTGCTTCGCTACGGTATTCTAAATTGTATACAGATTTCTCCGTAAATTACTGTCAAGGCAGTGAGTAAGATTATATTAAATTGCATCTACAAATGGACTTCACCATCTGACGCCTCGTTCAGTGTTTTACGTGGTTGGTCCTATTACATTTTCTCGTATCTCCTATATTTATTGGTTAGATTCAGTTAGTCATTGAATGGGGTGAAATTTGGTACAGTTTTCCTATACTACTTTATTTTTCTTTTGTTACTCATGTGACACTGGAACCATAACATTTGGCGAACATACCGCCATTGGTCATGTCAATGTGCGTGCCCAATGTCAAGACTGCATCGTTCTTATAAGTGTGCCAAACGATAACATATACCTGTAAAAAGTACAAAATGAACTTGAACTCGAGAAATGCAGTTCTATTTAACGTATGAGGGATTTAGATACGACAAAAAGTCATAGGCCCAAAGTTGTAGATATCTCTAAATTGAAACGCGGTTGTGCTTTCTCTTTTGTGATATGACTTACCGTTTAGCCACAAATTATTCCGAAACTAAGGTCTGCATCGTCGGTAAACTGCATCCATATCCCGATATTTTCGCGGTCCAAAAGTTATACATATGCATAGCTTGGAATTATTCTTCATAGAAAAGTGTGTCCAGGTTTCCAAATTGGCACTCGCATTTATACGGAGTAATTAAGGAAGAAAGTAATACAGTTAAAAGAAGCTGAAACTAATATAAAATAGGATTATAACTCAGGACAGCTGGATAAAACAAATATGTAAAAACCAAGTGGATGTATTGGAAAATAAAAATGTCCCTTAATAAACTATGATGGTATGAGTTATGAATATAAGTAAACGGTAACAGAAGAGAAATTTAGGCCCAGGTTTTCTTAGGTAAACAGATAAGAAGATGACTAATGGTGTTATTACTTTAGCTATTCGAGGACGGTTATAACCTGCAATGATACCCTGCCAGTATCCCGCACAATGACCGATTGACGCCTCTCTTCCTTTCTACCCAAAGAGCAACCACGAATTTACAGAAATGATGACGAAAATGGCAATACGTTACTTCCCTGCTGGCAAGCAGTCAGAGACGTTGCCATGGTAACCTGTAGGTTCGTTGGCGGTCTGTCGGTCACTCAATGCAGAGCATGATACCCGCAGAAAATAGTAATTTTCTCCGTCATTTGAAGAACAAGGTGAATTATGAACATGACAAAAGTTGTTTATAATGAAGGGGCGTTTCACATACAGTCCACGGAGTTTACATAAAATATAGTATAAGAGAAAATGGAGGAAAATCGTTCTGGTTTTCCTATAAACACTAAATATACACTAAGTATACACTAAATATGGCGTTTGATCGAGATCTATATAGGCGTTTCGCCGTGATAGTGGAACGGGCAAACAGACAAATGGACAGACACGAAAAATAAAAACCACCGATTCGGTCTTGAATTGACATGGGGCATCGTCACATTGGGAGGAGATCTGCTTCTTTGGTATTGGTGTGAAAGTTGACCTCAGCCAGTCAGAAGATCTTTCCTGATGTATAGATGTTGAACAACGATGTTAGTAGACTGAGGCCAGTTGAGTCTTGTCCAGCTATAACTTTAAAAACTTCAGCGTAAATTCTCTCTGGACCAGTGGATTTACTATTCTTCTGAAGTTTAATTGCATTCAATCCTTCTCTCTTTGTTAAGTCAAGACTGGCTGCAATGAATTTTTCTTCAGGTGGTGGAGGATCATCTCTGTCATTTTTGAAGAGATATTCAAAGAATTCCTCCCATTTTTTAAGTTTCTCTTCAACTCTTAAAATAATCTCATTGTTTGCACTATTCTCCTTTAATATACTAGTACAGTGACTTGACTATCGATGTATATGCTCGTTTTATTGACTACCAAAAGGCCTTCGACTATGTGAAACATGAAAAGGTAGAGATATTAAGATCGACTGTTATTGGCCAAGACCAAAATTGTAGTCTTCTCTAAAAGAAAAATCCAAGAAACCCTGTCAATACAATGCAATAAGATTGAACAAGTATCCTCCTTCGAATACTCGGGCATTGTGCTAGATGAGGGATGTGATTCCAAGAGAGAGATCAAATCTGCAAAGTTTTAGCATGAACCAGCTATTTACAAGATCGGATCTAAGTCTGCAATTGAGAATGCGAATGATTCGGTGATATTTGTTCTCCATTTTCTCTTTGGATGTGAAAGCTGGACACTTGACCAAAATCTAAAAAAAAAGAATTGATGCTTTTGAAATATATCTATATCGCCGCCTACTCCGAATAACTTGGGTGCTGAAAATTTAAAATGACGAAGTCATTCATCTCATGAAGAAACAGAATGAACTATTACTGTATAAAAAGGAAAACCCAATATCTAGGGCACATTATTAGAGGTGAGAAGTAACAGCTATTAAAACTCATCATTGAAGGTAAGATATAGGGGAAAGCCTGTGGGCAGGAGGAGGAATTCCTGGCGGAATGACATCCGAAGATGGCACAACTGCACTTCAGAAGATGCTTTCTATGCTGTAACATCACGTACGGACCGCCAACCTCTGCTAGGAGAAGGCGCCCCAGAAAATGGGGCGCTTGTGAACAACCTAGAAACTTAAAACCTGGTACCAGAGAATCCGATACTGGGTAGGATATTTGGAGGAGAGGTGATTAGAACTGTGGATTAGCTGCTGGATTTCCGCCCGAACGGCCAAGGTTCGAAACCTGTTCGATCCTGACTAAGAATTTTCAAGTGAACAATCACGTGCCATCAGGTAGAACATCCGGACTTAAAATTCACAACACAAACAAGAATGAGCGTGAGCGGGGATAATCTGGGATAATCTGAAGAAACTCCCGAGTAAAGCAAAACAAATTATCTGAAAATTTCTTAACTCCTCCGAGGGACCAAGCTTGAAAATGGATTCTAAATTGGGTTTCAGAAGCAAAACTGCGTAGATATTTAAGAGTAAGCATTCCTTACGCAATGAGGAACTTTTTCCAGTGACCTTAAAAGTCTCCCTAAATTGCAAATTACTTTTTAAATCATCACATCTACAAGTATTAATTCAGATGAAAAAGTCATGTTTTATAAATTTGGGTCACTATTATTTTGTAGAACACTCTTTGCTTCATTGTGATGGTACATAAACAAAGAGAGCTTTAAGAATTACTCCTATTTTCGAAACTGTACTCAAGTCGATGTTGGGCTGGAGACTGTAAGTGATCGTTTTAAATGATATTAACACGTCAATATACAAGAGAGGGATCAAGGTAAGAAATAAATAAAAGAAGAAAAAAGAGAGGAAGAAAAAATAAAGTTTATGGTCCATGATAGGCGAGTGCAACCGACACTGGCTTTTACAAGGACGGCCATGGTTAAAGTCCCAGCCAGATCAAGTGAGATTTCTGAAACGAAATTTCACGTCCCTTTGGTTTGGAATCCACTTATAAAGCTGAATGTGAAGAGTCATAATCACAATGCACGATGACACACACCATCAGCGTATCTCGATGCGTATACCCCGTAGAAGTTCATTTTCAAAGCTAGTGTCAACCTGTGGGTTAGGGGCCATGGAATACATCCATGGTATCCCTTTCATGCCGTTAGAGGCGATTACATTGGGGGCCAGGGTTTCTGAACCTGGGAGCGTGAGCTGGCGACAATGACCCCTATAGATGAGTCTCATATAGTTTCCAGTTAATTGTGCCAGTCATCATTTCCTACCTTTCCTACCTGACCTCCTTGTTTTCTTCCAACCCCGATGAGGCCTATGGGGTCCTGGAAGTTTAGGCCTCCTTAGCCCTTGTCTTCCTTTCGCCGATATTTCTTCGAAACTTCGGAACAATACTATTTTTCTTCTGCTTTATATTAGTAGAGAAATGTTGCCCACATGTGCTTCCTTTTAAAATAATAACAACTACCACCATGACCATACCCGCCATCGGCCTATCACGACGTAGGGTATACCTTGCATTAGGCTAGCTCATTCTCAAGTTACTAATTGCTCTTGGTAAACGCTTCCTTGTGAAAAAATACCCTCGGCCTTGTGACATAAATATGTCTTATGTCCGGGGCTCATCGGGAAATTTGTGTAACGTGACGCGACAAACTGTGTGACGGAAGTGTAACCATAGCAACCGTGCAGGCCGTGATGTAAGGCAGGGTTTCCCAACTTTTTTTTAGTCTGAGGCCCCTTTAGCATATCGCATTCATGTCCAAGAACCCCCCAGCCACAGAGCATAGTACTGAATTCAGTGAAAAAAAAACAGAATTTTGTAATGTTAACATGTTCGATTGAAAACGTATAATTTAGGACCAATATTTTTCTTTAAATTTAAATGTAACTACATTTGCATACTGATACCTTATATATATGTACAATAGAAATTAAAAACATTGTGACACTTTGCTAATAATTACAACAGTCCGGATCTGGAAACTTACTTGAGAAAATTCACTTGGAACGGTTGTTAGATCAATGGGACGGGTGGGACTATTCTCCAATGACCAAGCGTTGTACAAGTGTAGACTCCAGAACCGAAGATCAGCCTTAACATTAGTTCCGTTTCTGTTATCATCATAGGGTTGCCCTTCCAGCGAGCCGGGTAGAGCGTCTGGAAACGATCGTCTTCCAAAGTTGCCTATTCAAAAGGATTTTGTTGTCCTTGACAGATTCATAATTCCATCCTCTTCTTTCCACGTCTTACCTCAGTTTGTCCATCCATCTTCTTCTCGGTCTTCCAGCTGATCTTCTACCTGTTATTCTCTCTTCCAAATAAGCATATGGTAACCTTGTGTTATTCATTCGTTTAAAATGCCCAAACAATTTAAGTCTAGGTGACCTACGTCTTTTCACCATCGATTTATTTAGATCTAGAATACATCAGATCTCATCATTTTTCACGTGATCAAGTCATGTCTTTTGGAGGGCAATTCTAAGAAATTCAATTTCAAAGGCTTGAATTCTACTACAATCCTTATATTTTAGTGTTCAGGTTTCCAGATAATATGTAAGGATGGGAATGAAATATGACTTGTAGAGGATAATTTTTGTTCATTGTGGGAACCTTCTCATCCCATAGTAGGTGTCTAACGATACTGTTCCGTTTCTGTACCTCGTTTTAATTTGTGTGATAGCAGAGAAGGTACACTGGCACAGGCACGTTGTCACGAAATACATTAAATCTAGTATTTTCTTTCTAAAATTGTAGGGTACAGGGGATTTCATGGACACAGAAGTAGATCACAGACGTGGAGTTGTGATACAAGGTCTTCGCAAGATACTGCCAACTTGTACCATTTATCGGCCAAGAATTACATATAGGTCTACTGTTTGTAACTTATACGACAGTGAAGACATTTAGTAAAATGGTTTATGAACTGCGTGCGTGTAATAATGCCTGCTCCGCGGTGTAGCGGTAGCATGTCTGCCCTTACCCGGAGGCCCTGGTTTCGATTCCAGGTCAGGTCAGGGAATTTTACCTGCATTTCAGGGCTGGTTCGAGGTCCATTCAGCCTACGTGATTACAATTGAGGAGCTTTCTGACGGTGAGATAGCAGCCCCGGTCTAGAAAGCCAAGAATAACGGCCGAGAGGATCCGTCGTGCTGACCACACGACACCTCGTAATCTGCAGTCCTTGGGACGGGTAATCCATAGCCCTTCGGGGCTGTTGCGCCATGGAGTTTGCTTCTGTTTTGATGTACAATAATATTTCGCTCTTTAAATACTTACAACTCACATTATTATTGAGAAATCCTTGTACTAACATCGCGGCCCTCCAGTGGTCCGAGGACCACAGTTAGGGAACTACCGATGTAAAGTATGGAAGGATGGTCAGACAATGTTACCTAGCAACCGTGCACGCTATGTCTAATGGCTGGTGGTCGTCTGAAAATAACAGCCGTTGATAGATGGCCATCACCGGAGACATATTTATGATCATTTGATTTTTGCGAAGGGAAAAGTGGTTTCATATATTTTTCAACGTAATCTGGACTCACACCTCACCGTTATGAAAGTAGAGTGTGTTGACGCTATCCAGCTGGTAGTGAAAATGGCAATTCGCCGGTGGAGTGTTTGTCGCACGTATCGTGATGAAGAAATAATAGTAATACTAGCAAATATAAATTCAGATTGTGATTATGATGGGATTTAAATCAAAGGGAGGACAGTAATAGTAGAATGGATAATTATCAACCAACTGGGAAGAAACAGAGAGTTGGTATTTTATCTCACACGTATGTATGTATGTATGTATGTA
Source organism: Anabrus simplex (assembly GCF_040414725.1). Lineage (NCBI taxonomy): Eukaryota > Metazoa > Arthropoda > Insecta > Orthoptera > Tettigoniidae > Anabrus > Anabrus simplex. Next base: position 48,647,662 of record NC_090270.1, read on the forward strand.
TGTATGTATGTATGTATGTATGTATGTATGTATGTATGTATGTTCAGTCCGTCAGCGCTAACGCTGGTGGGATCCTCAACACCTCTGCCATCATCTGTCATTGATGGCCTAGGCATCACTGAACAGGCGTACTAGGGAAATGAGGAGTGAGGTAGTTTCCCGTTGCTTTCCTCACCGAGCCAGAGTTGCTATTACATATCAATCTGCCAAGTCCACTGAAATGCATACACCAACCAACCCTATGAGCAACACTTTCACACCATTCATAGCAGGGACTCGCTGCATAAGGATTGGCATTACTAGCATCGCTTATACCTCAGTCACTTTCATATTGTCAAAGCCAAGGATAAGACAGAGACAGATCTATGAAAGTAACAAAATTGCTCTAGCCTATACCAGAAGACATAGTGCACTGTAAACACTAGGTCCTGTCAGGAAAGGCGGATCTCACACGTGTACAAGTGTAATAGTAAAAGTAATAGTGATGATGAAATTGAAAATGGTGTGTTTCTTTTCATGCATGCATTCCGCATTAAATGAATCCATTCACTCATACTTATTCAAGGTTTCAATGTAAATAGTGGAGTTTAGTGTCATACAGATGAACTTCCTAGCTGGTTGCATACAGCGTCACATTCTGCAAATAATGCATGGCTTCTCTTTGTAGTGGATGAAACTACCCGGTATTATGAACAGAATTTGGGAGATTATCCCAAAATATTGAAGTGGAAAACCGTGAATGTTCAGGAAATAAAAGTGGGACTTTCTATAATTACGGGGAAGTTTTGAAGTACAGATTTTTAAAATATAATTAGGTACAATTTTTGGGATTCTGACTTACATGAAATTTAACATATCACCGTTCATAAAAGTTTCAATTGATGTCATGAAATTAGGCCTATATTTTTTTTATTTAAGAGTCACTCTAAACTTCTTAAAGGTAAATGTTGCCAAGCTGCAGGGATCCTCTCAGTACCTATCATCCGGGACTGATGTGTTAAGAGCCATTAAAACATCAAGTTTGCATTTATAGAAAGACGAAATTATTCTTACATCGGTCTATATTGCGAGACCAACTTTCCTGTATGGAAGTGAAGGCAGCGTATACTCGGGATATGTTATTAATAGCTAGAGAGTGAATGATGTCCGGCACTTTGGTGGAATTTTCCCCGCTGTGGTCCTCAGCTCGGACGGACCTGGGTTCCAAAACCGGCCAATCATTTCACCTACATCCGGTTAATTCCTCTATTTCTGGTCTGTGTGTTTGTGATTGTCTTTTTACATGTATGCATTTACATACAACGCATCGCGAAAGTAGCTACCACACAAACACGCAATAGTGCAGTTGGCATCAGAGAAGGCATCTTCCCGTGCAACTGGGTTTTATATACACATAGTTGTTGATAAAATGGCCAGGAATAATTTTTTTTTAATGAAGGATGTAAAACTATTGCGAAATTTCTGGAACAAACAAGTGCAAACAATAAGAGGTGGGTAATCGGATTATGAAGATAAGGGCTGGGTAATGAATTGTAAAGTGTCATCGATGAATATGTTTACTAACAAAATAATAACGTCGACCAGGAAGAAGAGGAGAATGAGAGAGAGAGACACTGGCGATGGTTGGATTCAGATTTTAATGACTGAAAGATAAGAGGAGAAGAATTAAAAGGGATCACAGAGCTGGGTGGAAACAAGGGATAGTAGCCACACTTCCTTAGTTCTCACAAAGTAGCAGGCTTCAAGTAAAATCATAAACTATAATGAAAATCCTTGTCATACCCACAGGACCTTCTGTTTCAAGTAGAATCGGAACCACAAGTTCAATATATTTTACTTCAAAATCGAACATTCTTTGGTGAAACTCCAGAGACACGTTTATTCGAATATCGACCTCAAGATCTAAAGGTAGAAAGCCAGCCTTTTACTCGGAGCTCATCGCTTATCTACTGTCCGCGGAAACTTTTAGTAATACTTCGGCTCCCTAGTGCTGAATTAGTAGAACTCGGTTAACCTTTAGATTCGTACTGGCAATCTCTAACACAAAAAATATGAAACCATTATGCATCGTCGTAAGACATCTGGCGGTATAATTGCAACTTTTTAAAACCTGATATTATTTACATAGCAAAGTCAAAACATAGGTTAAGCTTGAACATGAGTGCGGAAAATGAAGGTACATCACAGGAACAACTATGAACTCCTACATGGAAACGACGGTTTAGAAAACTCATATCGATTCAATTCAGATTTCATTTCCATTCAGTTGGCAGTATTACCGGAACAGTTGTAGCTTCCTCCTTACTCCTCACCCCAGTAAAATGAAGTATCACTAAATCTTCGCGGATTGTATGTATTCTGAAGGCCCGTTCGAGGTATACTCTGGTTATGTGAGAATAAGTGAGGTGGTTTTATTTTCCATTCAAATGAGTGAGCTGCTTCCGATCTAGGGAGAGATCCATCAGGGCGTCACCTCCTGTTTTTCAGGTCGATCAGAGCTGTAACGCTTCTTTGTTTTGGAAAAATGAACCCGTTGTGGATGGACCGACAGTTGACAATAACTTTGACATTTGGTTTTCTCTTTCCTCTTTTTTTCTTTTTCTTTTCTACTTGATTAACGTCGCGCTAACTTTCGAAGGTTATCGGCGACGGAAGGACAGGAAAGGGCTTAGAGTGGGAGGGAACTGGACGTGGCCTTAATTAAGGTACAGCCCCATTAATTTTCTGGTGTGAAAATGGGAAACATTGGAAAACCATCTTCTGGGCTGCCGACAGAGGAATTCGAACCTACTATCTACCGAACGAAAGCTCACAGCTGCTCGCACCTAACCACATGGCCAACCTGATCAGTGACCTCTGTTTTTACTCATCGTAGATGTGTAAGCCGGAGGGGGGTGCATAGTAGTTCTGTCTGCCTCATAACACATTTTCAAACAACATATCACACTACAAACCACAAAGAAAGCACGCAATAATGGACACATCTCTCCACGTATGTTGGTAAGGGCATCTGGCCGTAAAACTGGCCTGAATTCATACAAAGTGCCGACCTGAATTAACTAGAATAATTATGTATTATCCGCAAAACGTTTAGTGACACTTCAGTTTTACCGGTGTGAGGAGTAAGCAGGGAGCTACAATGGTTCCAGTAATACTACCAACTGAACGGAAATAGAATCTGAATTGAATCGATAGTATGATCGATCGATCGATCGATATGCATTTTCTAAACCGTCGTTTCCATGCAGGAGTTCTAGCTTGTTCCTGTGCTGTACCTTCATTTTCCTCACTCAAGTTCAAGCTTAACCTATGTTTTGAATTTGCTGTGAAAATAACAACAGTATTTAATGTGTTGAAAATATATCGCCAGATGTCTCACGGCGATGCATAATCGATTCATATTTTTTGTGTCTAAGGTTGCCAATACGAACCTCGAAGACATCCGAAGTCTACCGACTTAGCATTAGAAAGCCGAAGCATCACTAAAAGTTTCGCGGATAATACACAGACGGCATAAGATCAGTTTGGCTTCAGAAGAAAATGTAGGAAAACGTAAAGCAATCCTGACCTTACGTCTGATCTTAGAAAATCGAATCAAAGAGGAAATGGCACTACAAGGCATTTGTAGATCTATAAAATGCATTCAATAATGGTGGTTGGACCAAGCTATTTGTGGTCCTGAAAGTGATCGGGATAAAATACCGAGAAAGGAGGATTCTCGACAATCTGTATAAAAATCAGCCTGCAGTGATAAGAATATAAGACTATGAAAAAGAAGCAGCAATCCATAAATAAGTGAGGCAAGAAATTTATCCCCTCTCCTTTTCAAATTTCATATTGCACAAGAGGTAAAGGAAAGCAAAGAAGAATTTGGAAAGGGAATCACAATCCAAGGTGAGAAAATCAAAATTCTGAGATTTACCGATGATGTTCCTTCTGAGTCCGCAGAAGATCTTCAGAAAGTGTTTAATGGTATGGACACAGTCTTCTAGAATGAATACAAGGTGTCCGGCTCAACGGTTAAATGGTTAGCGTGCTGGCCTTTAGTCACAGGGGTCCCGGGTTCGATTCCCGGCAGGGTCGGGAATTTTAACCATCATTTCGTTGGCATGGGGGCTGAGTGTATATGTCGTCTTCATCATCATTTCATCCTCATCATGACGCGCATGTCGCCTACGGGAGTCAAATCAAAAGACCTGCACCTGGCGAGTCGAAAATGTGTTCGGACGCTCCTGGAACTAAAATTCATGCGCCATTTCACTTTTCGTTTCAGTATAAGGTGAAAATAAATGAACCATAAGTAAAAGCAATTGATTGCACTGAACGAAGTCAGGTAATGCAGTATATATTAGATTAGGAGATGAAGTTTTGAAGGAAGTACATATTGTTACTTGTGTAGTAAAATAACTAACGATGGCAGAAGTAAGGACCACATGAAATGTAGAAAAGAACAAGAAAGGAAGTCCTTTCTTTAGAAAAGAAATGTCAAACATAGATATAGGAATTTGCTAGTTGCTTTACGTCGCGCCGACACAGATGGGTCTTACGGCGACGATGGGACAGGGAAGGGCTGGGAGTGGGAAGGAAGCGGCCGTGGCCTTAATTAAGGTACAGCCCCAGCATTTGCCTGGTGTGCAAATGGGAAACCACGGAAAACCATTTTCAGGGCTGCCGACAGTGGGGTTCGTACCTACTATCTCCCGAATACTGGCCACTGGCCGCACTTAAGCGACTGCAGCTATCGAGCTCGGTAGATATAGGAATTAGAAAGATGATTTTGTAGGCTTTCGTCTGGGGAGTAGCGTTGTGTGAAAGTTAAATAGTGACAGTAACTAGCACAGAAAGAAATAGAATATAATTTTCTGAAATGTGGTGTTACGGAATAATGTTGGAGGTGAGATGGATAGGTCGAATCACGAATGAAGAGATACTGAATCGAATTTGTGGGAGAACTATTAGGGGAAAGTTGGCTGGAAATAAAAATGACAGAGGCCACGTCTTAAGACACCCGGAACTGTTTAGTTAGTTTTTGAAAGGAGTGGAGGTTGTATGAATTCTAGGACTAGACCAAAGCATGAATCCGAAAAACAGATTAGAGAAGATTTAGGCTATAGTAGTTACTTAGAAATGAAAAAGTTAGCACAAAATAGGGTGGCAATTAGAGCTGCATCAAATGAGTCTCTGGACTGATGACCCAAACAACAATACACCAGGCGGCTCCCGAGCGCCGCAGTTTCTTCTAATGAAAGTCCCGCATGCACAAATGATGAATGGGATGTCTACTAACTGATTTTCACCGGGGCACTACTGCCAGCAGGCATGTTGCAACAGAACGTGAAGAGAAAACAACCGGGCGGTCGCTCGCAGCATTTTCCTCAGCACTACACGTCTAATGCAACCCCTTGGATTAGTAAACCTGTTTTACGACCGCACAGTACTAGGCTGGTGTATGCACTATGCACAGCAGCACTATATTTGCTGTCTGCATATCGGCAATGGCTAGCGTGTTCATCGACGACGAATAAACAGACATCATTTGAATCTGTGAAGAATCTCGTAAGAATGGAGCTGAAGCTCCAAACAGACGTCTGTCTTCTACACACGTATTTAACCGAAAAGTATTAGTTTTTGTTTCATACAAACAACTCTTTTATACAGTGTAATGTCTACACGTGCATAAATTAATCAGTTATTAGATTCTCCTTTCTGCACCTTTGGCCTGTTTACTGCACCCTGTAGTAAAATGACTGCTATTTCTTTCGCAACATCCAGAATACAGCACGTTGTAGCGCTCCTTCGAAAACACGTCATTAGGCTTGTGCATCACTAGTGCATGCGGGAGAATTGTAAACCGCCTGGTATAAATGAATCTATTCTACCTAATTTAAAGTTTACATGGCGCGGACCCTTAAAGGATATAGTTAGGTAGTTGTAAATTGTACTACACGTCTGCAATGTGATAACTAACTAGGTAATCGCATGGCGAACTAGAGGAGAGGTCGATTTAGCCCCAGGCGAGCCCTTGTCACTGACACCGGTTGATTGCATGAAGTTCGCTCCTTTGATCACACTAAAATAATGTCCAGTGACCCAGGCTAGCGAATTATTAAACAGCCTGTTTATTCCGACCACAGCCCTAGCGTTATGACACTGCTCTCGGGCTTACTTCCAAGCACAAATTAACACTTCATCCCAAGTATGCTCTGCCATATAAGAACAAGCGAGGCAATGTTTGGCAAGAAATTCAAGTTAATAGTACATTATAGTTATAATCACCTTCCAGATCACGGTAAAAATCGCCGGTCGTTTTGGCCCAAGTTAGCACGATAATAATAATAATAATAATAATAATAATAATAATAATAATAATAATAATAATAATAATAATAATAATAATAATAATATGGGCTTTACGTCCCATTTACTACTTTTACGGTTTTTGGAGACGCCGAGGTGCCAGAATTTAGTCTCACAGAAGTTCTTTTACGTGTCAGTAAATCTAGCGACACGAGGCTGACGTATTTGAACACCTTCAAATACCACCGGACTGAGCCAGTGTCGCACCTGCCAGGCTGGAATTAGAAGGCGAGCACCTCAACCGTCTGAGCCCCGCAGTCCGGCGGTTGGCTTGATCAATCCCGACTCACAGCACTAGAACACGGCATCTGGGAAATCACCAAAATATAATTGTTAGGGCGTAGAACAAATATCATTACTATTATTTGTGTTTCTAGAAAGATATTCATGAGGTAAGTATTCTCACTTACCGAGCTCGATAGCTGCAGTCGCTTAAGTGCGGCCAGTACCCAGTAATCGGGACATAGTGGGTTCGAGCCCCACTGTCGGCAGCCCTGAAGATGGTTTTCCGTGGTTTCCCATTTTCACACCAGGAAAATGCCGGGGTGTTCCTTAATTAAGGCCACAGCCGCTTCCTTCCAATTCCTAGGTCTTTCTTATCCCATCGTCGCCGTAAGACATATCTATGTCGGTGCGACGTAAAGCAAATAGCAAAAAAAAGGAAGGTTTTCTCACTTCGAACAAATTTTCTGTTCCTTGCAGCTTAACTCACACAATACGAGAATAAGCACAATAAATGCAAACGTCATCGAAATAGAGGCCAAGGGAGGCTATACTTGTAAAATAAAAGAAATGAACAAACCTCAGTGGCAAAAGTGGTCAGAATTTGTGTTGAACTTCAATAGGACAAATTTCGAACACCCTAGCTCAGGGATGTCAAACCTTTTCCGACTAGCGTGTCAGTTAAGGTCTTGTTTATTACCTTTTATTGTCTAGTGTGTCATCTGTTATTTTACTTTAAAATCCTAATGAAATCTCCCATTCGACTTCATTTAGGTATTAGATAGCATTACATATTAATCCATTCGGCTGTTTCTTGATTTTATTTTGCAAACACCAATGAAAGTTATATTAAGAAAAAAAAAACAGGTAAATTTTAAGAATAAGAAGCAGCACCATATATCAAAACCGAGCGTGAAACGGTCTGTCGAATCTGTTTATGTTCGGTCTGTTCTTTTTGATGACCTATTGTCGGTCTATAATAAAATAGAAGCGTGGCTGCAAGAAATATGACAAATTAAATATAGCACATAAAATGCATTGGTAATTACTTCCTGCTGATTTAACAGATACTAGGCCCGAGAAAATATTTTTCTTTCAAATATTATGCAATTAATCAAGATAAATATATTTGTTTTTACAACAAGAATACGGCGATATTCCATAAAAATACATTATTTCAGTAATTTAGCACAAGAATATATACATCGACGATAACCTTAATCTTATTCTTACATGTCACGAACTGCAAATAACTACGGACGAATTATATTGCATCTGGGAGGTACTAGGTTCGAATCCCACTATTGGCAGCCCTGAAAATGGTTTTCCGTGGTTTCCTATTTTCACACCAGGCAATGCTGGGGCTGTACTTTAATTAAGGCCACGGCCGCTTCCTTCCAACTCCTAGGCCTTTCCTATCCCATCGTCGCCATAAAACCTATCTGTGTCGGTGCGACGTAAAGCCCCCTAGCAAAAAAGGAAATCTATTGCACCGCATTTATTATTTTGTTTAGCGTATGACTTACATAAAGCACAAAAGAATGGGGAATTAGCAAAGAAAATATTAATTTGTCGATGGGCCCTTTCCAGAAGCCCTTATATATTACAGTCCAGTTTTTGGAGCCATTCAATTGCATCAGGTGTCGCATCAATAAAATGTTGCTTTTCGCCTGGGTAACACCTGACAGGAGACTCAAGGGCGGTGTGCTAGATAATCCATAATGTTTATCCACTACAATCTGTTTAAAAATCAGCCTGCAGTGATAAGAATCGATGGCTTTGAAAAAGAAGTAGCAATCCGAAAAGCAGTGAGGCAAGGCTGCAGTTTGTCCCCCCTCGTTTTCAATGTTTACATACAACAGGCAGTAAAAGAAATCAAAGAGGAATTTGGAAAGGGAGTCACAATCCAAGGAGAGGAAATCAAAACCTTGAGATTTGCCGATGATATTGTTATTTTATCTGAGACTGCGAAGATCTCGAGAAGCTGCTGAATGGTATGGACGAAGTCTTGGGTAAGGAGTAGAAGATGAAAATAAATAAGTCCAAAACAAAAGTAATGGAGTGCACTGAAACGAAGGCAGGTGATGCAGGAAATATTAGATTAGGAAATGAAGTCTTAAAGGAAGTAGATGAATATTGTTACTAGGGTAGTAAAATAACTAACGATGGCAGAAGGAAGCAGGACATAAAATGCAGACTAGCACAAGCAAGGAAGAGCTTTCTTAATAAAAGAAATTTGCTCACTTCAAACATTGACATAGGAATTAGAAAGATGTTTATGAAGACTTTCGTGTGGAACGTCGCATTGTATGGAAGTGGAACATGGACGATAACTACCTCGGAAAGAAAGAGAATAGAAGCTTTTGAAATGTGGTGTTACAGAAGAATGCTGAAGGTGAGATGGATAGATCGAATCACGAATGAAGTTATACTGAATCAAATTGGCGAGAGGAGATCGATTTGGCTAAATTTGACAAGAAGAAGAGATAGAATGATAGGACACATCTTAAGACACCCAGGACTTGTTCAGTTGGTTTTTTAAGGAAGTGTAGGTGGTAAGAACATTAGGGGTGGACCAAGGTAAGAATATGACAAGCAGATTAGAGCAGGTGTAGGATGCAGTAGTTACGTAGAAATGAAAAGGTTAGCACAGGACAGGGTGACATGGAGAGCTGCATCGAAACAGTCTATGGACTGATGACTCAAACAACAAAATGTCCACTTAAGAACCATTAACACGTAACGACAAAATGCAAACCTGACACCCGAGGGAGAACAACGTATTGTACCCGGCCAAATGGTATCTTATGGGAACGAAAGGATATGTGGTAATTTATATTTATTCTTGAAATACGCACGCACTAGGTAACACCTCATAGCCAGGCCATCCCGTTGAAGCAATCAGGCCGGAATATGGTCTACGTCACAGCAGTGTGCTATCGTCATGTAAGAAGACTGGAAAAGGGGGTATCAGAATTCTAGAAATATCCGTGTTGTCGTAAAAGGGAACAAATCACAGTTAAGCTGCAATCTCGACCAATAATAACTCTAAGCGGGAGATTGCGTCACTTAACCAGACGTAACGGGAGGTGTAATGTTAAAAAGACGAGAAGAAATGTTCAATGAAACAGACTTGGTGGTACAACATCCCCTTTTCTACTATATCTGGAAACTTCGAATATGTCTACATAATCTTATGGACTTTGTCTGTAAAAGTCTTGAGTTCGTATTCCAACTTCGAATAAGAATTTCATTCTACGATTTCATGTGGATAAACTTAGAAATATTTCGAGTCGTCGAGAAGAAATTATTATTTCACGAGACGACATGTGTACCCGTCGAATACGAAGTGGATCAACATTGATGATTATCACAGTGCGTAATTTAGCCAGAGACAACTTCAAGCAGCTTATGATGAGAGTTATGTAATTGTAGAGTATTGAATCAAGATATTAAATTCAACTGATATACCTAGGAGTTATACGTATTGGATACTATTCCTAGGAGCCATAGAATGAATGGAGAGTTAAATGTTATACATCCTTGGGTCAAGAAGTAGACAAATTAAGAATAATAGTACACAACTTTGTCGTGTAAATGCAAGTGGATCAAATTTATAATTTGAGTCTTAGTTTCAGCCTAACTACGAGAGCAACGTCGTCAGTATCAGGGAGGGAGGGTCTCCGCAAGAATTTCGTGGAATTTTCGCCACAACCTCGCATGTCCTGATTTCGTGGACATCATGTACGTCTAAGCTGTAATTGTGTGAGACAGCACAATGAACTTGTACTATCCCACTTAATCGAGAGATGAGACCTGTCTTCATGTCTACACATCCCAGCTGAATCTGTATACGTCGAGAAACATGAATACCAATTAAATACTATTTTTCTATTTTCTGTAGATTTTCGTCAGATTGTATTCTGGATTAATTAATTTCTCTTCTATTAGATAAAATTGGATCTTTTCTTTCACCTTGGTGTTGGTTAATTTGAGCATGGATGTTACTAGTTCATTATTCGAATGTGTGTGTGAATCTTCAAAGATTATCACTGAAATAGTGAGGCCCTAATAATAATAATAATAATAATAATAATAATAATAATAATAATAATAATAATAATAATAATAATAACAATAATTATAATAATATTTTCGGAAGTCTAAAGTAAAGCAATGACTTCAATTAATACGTCGAATTAAGTTTAGGCATACCCTAACCATTTGAATCAGATCGTAACATTAATTTCATTCCTTGGCAGCCACGTGGTGTTTGGTTCTTCGGAATACTTTTTCATGAGAGAGGGAATAATAACCAGAAAATAAAAGTCAAGGCATGTAGGACGGGGATAATTAAACACAACTTGTTGAGAGTTAAATTAGTTGTAAAATGTTTGTCGAAAGGTCGAGGATGCCCAACTCGACTGTAATTAAATGGAATGGAATCCATGCGGCAAATATGGTGCATGAATGGGCTAATTGCAATGGTGGATTGAATTATAACCGCGTGGTGACTACGTTGGTCATGTATGATAAAATTAAATTAATTTAAATGAACTCAAACACAATTAAAGAAGATTTGTATGCTATGATTAAGTATTAATTTTGCACGATTGAGCGTATGTTATCTGAATTTATCCCTAATTGTACGTGGTGATGACGGAGTGATTCATATCTGATACGTGGTATTTTCGTCTCATTCCTTGTTTCCATCCCCTACTAGGAGTTGCGTGTGTTGTCACTGTAGGGTCGTCTATATAATCTGATGACTCATAATCTAAAAATAAGGAATTAATAATAATAATAATAATAATAAACCGTGATAACAGTACAGGTAAATGCTGGGGCTGTACCTTAATTAAGGCCACGGCCCTTTCCTTCCCAGTTCTAGCCCTTTCCTATCCCATCGTCACCATAAGACCTACCTGTGTTGGTGCGACGTAAAACAACTAGTAAGAAAATGAGAACAATAAATTGATTCCGTACTGAAACCCTTATCTTTTGTATAATAATTAAGTGTGGCTATTTCTAGCCGAGTGCAACCCTTGTAAGGCAGACCCTCCGAAGAGGGTGGGCGGCATCTGCCATGTGTAGGTAACTGCGTGTTATTGTGGTGGAGGATGGTGTTGTGTGTGGTGTGTGAGTTGCAGGGATGTTGGGGACAGCACGAACACCCAGCCCCCAAGCCAATGGAATTAACCAATGAAGGTTAAAATCCTCGACCCGGCAGGGAATCGAACCCGGGACGCTCTGAACCGAAGGCCAGTACGCTGACCATTGAGCCAACGAGTCGTACCTTATCTTACGTGATGGTGTGGTTATGAGGTGTTTGAAATCTTGTGTACATAATTTTGTGTTTATTCACATCTGGATTTTCGGAACTCTGTGCGTATTCACGTAGCGAGGGATTCTGATCCTGTTGAACCCGGGACTATGATTTGTGATGGATTATGCTCTAATATTTCCAACAAATTGTTTAATACAGCAAATGAAATTTTGATGATGAACTAGATTGAATACAATCAAGCGAGGTCTCAGGAAGAATGGAATACACCAAAGAATCTGATCAGAGTAGAATATGATAAAAATGAAGGTCGGTAAATAATAGAGAGAGCGTCGAATAATTGGGAATAAGATGAATGTATTGTAAAAAAATTGAGCCATAGGGATATAATACTCATACTCCCAGTTGATTTGCTGAGATGAGTGAGAGATAAAATTCTTGTATTAAAAATAAATGATACAACTGATATTAAAGGACAAGTGTAGGATTTAAATGCGGCATAAATTTACGATAGAATTAAACATTGCCTGTAAGTACCTTAACCCGCGAGTGGTCGCTATATGAGATTTTCTCTCACATTTTCTTTTATTGTGATATTACTTCACAGTGATGAAAGAGACGTGACTGCTCCCTCGTCTAGCTGAGTTTATAACTTTTGTGAGTAGAGCGATTCACATTTTAAGGGTAAGCACCCCCTCCCCTAGGCAGAACAAAGGTTCCTATATGTCCGTGCGCGCTGCGTGAGAGATTTTCTCATCGCGCGGCTAATGATTTTGGTGTTATTTTGAAGTGGAGCGGAAAACGTACTCCTCCTGTACGCGTTAGTATTTGTATTATGAGCACTTCTTGTTTCTGAAAATGTTATTGTATTCAGAAACCTTGCTTTGTACGTAAATATTACTAGATATAATGCATGTGTGAGATTTTACTTTTTACAACTTCAGGACGGAAGTTATTTATGTACATTCAATATGTTATTTTAAGTGGTAATTTGTGTCTTCAATAAACAGTTAATCATGTCCGGCTCCATGGCTAAAAGGTTAGCGTGCTGGCCTTTGGTCATAGAAGTCCCGGGTTCGATTCCCGGCGGGGTCGGGAATTTTAACCTTAATTGGTTAATTTCGCTGGCACGGGGGCTGGGTATATGCGTCGTCTTCATCATCATGTCATCCTCATCATGACGCGCAGGTCGCCTACGGGACTCAAATCAAAAGACCTGCATCTGGCGTGTCGAACTTGTCCTCGGTTACTCCCGGCGCTAAAAGCCACACAGCTAATCATTTCATTTTTATCTAAAATATATAAGGTAGAACTTGCGTTTCATTTCAGTTGTAAATTTCAACCTTACGCCTCACAAAACTTTGAATTAAGTCATATTTATTTTAACGTGAGAGAAAGTCTCACGCGCGACCACTCGCGTTACATTTCGGCTAGCGACCACTCGCGGGTTAATAGTATAAATTGTAACTTATGATATAAAAGGAACCTAACTGAGGAACTTAAAATAAACTTTGGTAACGAAATAATTTCTAAAAATTGGGAGAAAAAAATAGAGAGGTTAATCGAGGCTACTAAACTTTATAAACTTTATAAAATAAAGCCTAAACCGAGTAAATCATTAAAGATTTAAAATCGAACCTTTTAGTATGCAATATATACAGTAGTATAGGTAAGATGAAGATACAGAAATAAAAATAATAATCTGATTTCTTAAAGGATATAAACATAATAATGATAAGGTAGATGTGTGGAACTCCACATGGTTTAATGCATTACGGAGTAAGAAGGATGCTCAGTTTCTCAGGAAATAATGTGTCAATTGAAGCAAAAGAAGTTATGTTGAGAAGTAACATTGTTAATTGATAGTGAGAATTTTCACTGATGTTGAAAATGTTGATTGATTTTCAGTCATTGCGATTCGGCTTTTGATGCCTGGAAGAAGAATATACTGATAATAATGAGTGTTTATGATTTATATAGAAATCCCAGGGAAGTTCAATAAGCTGAAAGTACTTTAAAATATTTTTTCTTTACATTCAAGGAAAGAAAATCAAATTTTAATTCATGAGAATGATGTCAAAAATGTCTTTCTGTTCAATACATGTCCATTTTGTTTGTTTATGTTCAAATGTGTTGTGTTAGAAACCGCCTATCCTGCCACCAGTGCCCCTGCGAATTAAAATTATATTAAAATGTCCGAATACAGCAAAATCTACGAACGATCCACCCTTGGAACTCTCGTGTAGCCGGATGAACGACCCCGAAAAATGGAGCAGTATACAGTGTAAAAACTTTGCACTGCCGAACATCTAGGGCACATTTCTCATAAATACATCAAGAAAATACGTTATATGGACATGGGTACGGAAACACTTTATTTCCATGTCACAACTCATTTTTTACAACTCTACATGGTACATTAATTAGTATATTAATGCTGGAGCAGCATGTGTCACCATACCACATGCAACTCTTTCTTACATGAAATGCTCAAATTGTGCTCCGTAAGCATTGATACATACGGTACATAATACTCCAAAGAAATTATATCAGCGGGGGGGGGGGGATTATTGTTTTAAGAGGAAGTACAACTAGGCAACCATCCTCTATATAACACTAATCAGAGAGAAAAATGTAAGGGATCCGATACTTCGAAAAATGAAGGTATCGGCCAAAGAAAAGCAAGGGCCACGAAGGGCGTGAAAATGAAAGACTCCCTAGCCCTTGGAAACCTAATAGCGTCGGGGTCGGAAAAGAACAAGAGTTGACCAAGAGAGGTCGGATAGGAGAGATGAACGTGAGGAGCCTGCACAAGTAAGTGGAAGCAATGCCAGGACTCAGCTAAGGGCCCCGTGGTTGCCAACCCACGCTCCAAAGTTCAGAGCCCCAGGGGCCCCTTTTAGTCGCCTCTTACGACAGGCAGGGGATACCGTTGGTGTTATTCTACCACCCCCATCCACAGGGGGCTTATATCAGGGGATCCAAAAATCAATGCGACGAACAGTGGTTGCCATGGTCTCAACTGATGATGCTAATTTCAGACGCTCCCCCAGTCCCAATCACTACTTTACAAACTGGTTGCTTCAGAGTAATCAATCCCAATTTCCAGAAATTAGATTCAGGCAAAACGACCGCAACGACATCCGTTGTTGAGCTTCATCTACCTTATTAACAACATACCGCCCCTTCTGTCAATCATAAATTTCTTGCAGTACCGGGATTTAAATTGGAGCCTCGGAGGTTGGCAGCTAATAGTGCTAGCATTTAAACTAAGGAGATGGACTTCCACGTTATTAATAATATACATAGTATGTTATTCAGAGATCCCGAGGTGCGGGAATTTTGTCCCGCAGAAGTTATTTTATCTAGCAGTCAATATATCGACACGAGACTGCCGCATCTGAGCACATTCAAACTCCACCGGACTGAGCTGGTATCGAACTAGCCAACTTGAGCTTAGAAGGGCCAGTGCTCTACCACCAGAACTACTTACTCCGGCAAAGCAAGCATAACAGTCAAGAAGGAGAGGAGAGCTGAGAAAAGAAAGACAAATTATAAAAACAGGAGAAGAGGAAAGAAGCAGTTCGTGATTTTGCATAATATTTGCACTTCATAAAACCACGTGGAATTACAGTCTCACCGTGTTTGAGAGACGGAGTACACAACATTTGCAAGATTTGGTTTTAGTAACGCACTCCCTATATGAACAAATGTACAAAAATGAATGTTGCTGAACTTACATAGTTTAGAAGGTATGTAATAAGCCTAACTTGCTTATTATTAGCAATGTAATTCTTCGCACAGGTATATACAAATATTTTACGTCTCCCAAACGGCCGTAGCCGTGTTGAAACACCGGATCCCGTGAGATCTCCGAAGTTAAGCAACATTGGGCGTGGTCAGGAGTTGGATGGGTTGCCACGCGCTGTTGGTGGGGGGTAATGGTATGGAGGAGCGGAAAGGAACTGGCCACCCTACCGCACGTAAACTCCGGCTCAGGAATACCTCTGCGGAGGTTCGGACCTGCCTTCGGGCAGAACAACCCGTACCTTACGTCTCCCAGACATTGGGAGTCAAGTCACTTGACGAAAGAGTTTGCGGGAAACGACGATCCGTTCCGCAAACATGATCCTTGAGCCCAGAAGCTCAGTGACTGCTGATCCAAAGCACGTATCCACATTACTTGTTTCTTCTAAGTTTATTGTGAATAAAAATAATACACAACGTTTATCAAGTATACGGTTTAATTAGTTGGAAGTGCAAACGTCCGTCCAGTATAAGTTGTGTGTGTGTGCGAGAAAGTGCCGTAATAGTAAACCATGTGTGAACCAGGCCAGTTTATGAGTAAACATAAAAACCTCTAACGAGTGACTAGAAGACGTGCGTGTTAAATGTGGTTTCCGAATTTCGTGAAGAAAATCCTGGAAGTACTCTGGGTGAAGTAGCACATGCAGTAGGTGATGTAAGTGGTATTTCCAGTGATTGGTAAGAACTTAAGGTTGATAGAAAACTGGTTACTCGTAAGAAAACCCGCAAAGCGACAACGATAACTGAAAAATACGACAGTTTTTAAAAAAAAGCTATCCGTCTTCACAGCTTCTTTTTAAGAAATGAAATAGCAACCCTGAATAAAATATTAGCTTCAGTTAATAGTGACGATTGAATACATTTTCTCGTGAAAATCTTCACAGACTTTTAAAAATTATGAACTTCACTTCTGTATCGCGAAATCGCCAGTTTGCTCTTATTGAAAGGTATGAAATAGTGTTGTGGAGATGAAAGTATTTACGCTGAACGCTGGAAATCCTACATTCAACACGTTATCGATGAGATGGAAGCTAATATATGGAAGCTGGCTGACACTGCGGAGGAAGTCTTTGAACGGTTTGTTATTAACTTGGTTGATGACACGGATACCGATGACAACATCGACATGGAAGAAATAGAACAACTGCAGGATATCGAGTAAAGTATGAGTCTTATTGCAACCCATTAATACATGATCAATTTTCTTTCGTGGATTTGTTGTATGTATTATATTTATGTTCTAACAGGCAGCTGTCATTTCAATGAGTTTGCATACATAATAGGGACGCATCTTGGCTGGTGTGATATTTATATACGACTAAACGTTAGGTTGTCCTTACCCTCAGTATCTCCACTACAAACCTTACAGCTAAAAATCGACTTGGTCTAACTCCTGTGTGATTTAAAAACGTTATAATGAGTATTGTTGCTCAGGCGAAAGAGTCTAATGAACGAAATATATTTTCTTGGAACCGGTAGTATTCCAGAATACACGTGCTTGCGGTTGTTTTCTTCGGCTCTCAAACATGGTGGGAGATACTTCAGTACCACGGTCACTCTGCAGAACGTCTAATACTGAAGTCAGTGAACTATCATCCACCCAATATATGTTATATGCATACTGTTACGAATAAATATATGTTTTACAGAGTTAATTTATTCATAATGGCCCAATAAATACACATATAATACACACACACATTCGCGCATGAATGATCACTCTCCAATAATTGCTGCCCATTTTTAAGACTCTCACACCAAGACTCAAGATGGGCATTTTTTGCCTGAAACGGGCTATAATCGATATTCACTTCACTTTACTCCACACGCTCAGTCGCTTCACTCTACAGCCGCATGCAGACAGGTTTAAACACAGGGCTGCCGACCACCATAACATACACGACTGCTCCTTGACGCGACTCCAGAGAAAGTCAGCCGCTCACAGTGTCAACACAAGAAATTCACGTGGTACTCCACACAGTGAACTACTTAACACTGACGATCAAAAAGATAACAGCACAACTCAACAGTGCTAACAACCACTACGACACTCCAACACAACATCATCCACGACTGCCAGCACTACTGCTGTCAGACTCCAGTTACTGACTTACTGTTCACGGCTAGCATCATTTTTATACCCTTGTGAAGGACTAATAGAATCTTCGGAGCGCAGTGAAACCAGACGTAAGAACAATAGGAGAGGCCAGGGCGTGTCTCGTGCCAGGTGGAAGACCGCGTTTGTGGATTACTCATCCCTTCAAGGAAATACCGAATGGGGCTACGACAGGGATCACTTAACAATACATAACTCCTCGTTATAGATTTGTTATGCCTTTGTGCGTTCATTCTGCAAGACTGTGAATTTCTAAAACTCTCAATATCCAACTAACTCAGCGATCCCAATTTTCGTCACCTTATTCTTCCTTTGCTTCTGTTACTCTCCATGATTGACTTCATTGATCTCCAAGGTAACTTTTTATTCCGCGGGCGTCCTGCCCGGTTCCCTAGGAAGGACGTGGGTTCCATTTCCCGTCAATAAATCGAAACAATTAAGAAACAAGTTTTCCACTTCCGGAGGGATGTATAGCCATGAGGTTCACTCAGCGCACATGAGTACCAGATTAACTCCTGTGGGCAAAGGCAGCCGAGCTTAGAGCTAACCACTCTACCCCAACATGTGCCGAGGTTACGGACAGTGGAAGTCATTACATTCCACCCCTTCCATGGCATCCATGATATGTGTGAAGAAGACTTTCATTTTTAACTTATACTCCTCCATTCGCCTCAGAACTGGCTTATGGATACATCTTCATCCGCCCTCTTGTAACCTGTACCGCTTCTCATTTCAAATGCCTTCCTACCATTCCTCTAATTTTTAGTACCAAATATCATTCTTGTTACTTTCATGTGTGATCTTTCCAACATTTAAATAAGACATCCTAAATGCATCTTCCCATTCCTCCCATCCAGCAAGGTCGATCTGGATACAGGTAGTTTCGTCCGAGAGTTTACTTCATGCTCATACTAGAACACCATTGATAATAACTGTGCACTTACTTCCCTTTACTGAACAAATTATACTCAAAACTTACAGGCTATTTAGTTTCAAATCTTGCCTCCGCTTCTCGCTTCCTTTCTCAGTAAATTGTCTCCAGGTGGAAGTAGACGCCTGAAAGGATCGTCTCGCAGGGCAACTTCCCCAGTAGTTTATCCCTGAGACGACAGCACCGGAACGACGACGGCTAAGTTTAATAGGTTAGATCCCGATAAGCTTTCCTATTAGGTAACAGAGCTTTCATCCCAACTCCCCAATGTTTACAAGTTCGTGGTAAAGATTACCCGCTACTCTAGCAGTTCCAGCACGCAACAAGGCTTATTTTCTCTACATCTCAGCAAGTTTGATTCAACTTCGTCAAGTAGAGTCACATGGTTCAAATTCCTTAAGTATGAACATTTATACAGGCGTTCTGCTCCTTAGCTGAAAGTTCAGCATATTGCCCTTTCGTTCACGGGACCCCGGGTTCGATTCCCGGCCAGGATACGAAATTTAACCGCGTTTGGTCAATTCCACTAGCTTGGAGAAGCATTTTGGATTTTCACTTTTTGGAATAAGACAGCTTTTCTGAATACAAAAATATATTATAGGTTAACGTTACCGCAACAATAATGTATGTATGCCGGGCTGAGTGGCTCAGACGGTTAAGGCGCTGGCCTTCTGACCCCAACTTGGCAGGTTCGAACCTGGCTCAGTCCGGTGGTATTTGAAGGTGCTCAAATACGTCAGCCTCATGTCGGTAGATTTACTGGCACGTAAAAGAACTGCGGGACTAAATTCCGGCACCTCGACGTCTCCGAAAACCGTAAAAGAGTAGTTAGTGGGACGTAAAACAAATAACATTAACAATAATGTATGTTCAGGGGGTAGAGCACTGAGTTTAAGTTGACGGGTTCGATCCCGGTGGCATTTGAAGGTGCTCCTATACGTCAGCCTCGTGTCGGTAGATTTACTGGCACGTAAAAGAACTCCTGCGGGACTAAATTCCGGCACCTCAGCGTCTCCTAACACCGTAAAAGTAGACAGTGAGACGTACAAGAAGTAACATTATTTTAAATATCCACCTACTGTGGGTGGGGTCGGTAGAATAACACCCATAGTATCCCCTGCCTGTCGTAAGAGGCGACTAAAAGGTGCCCCAGGGGTTCACAAGAGTGTGGGTTGATGACAATGGGACACACAGCTGAGTCCTGGTTTTGCTTCAACTTAATTGTGCCAAGCTCCTCACTTTCATCTATCCTATCCGACCTTCCTTGGTCAATATTTGTTCTATTCCGACCCCAACGCTCTCCGATTTCCGAGGGCTAGGGAGTCTCATCTTCACACCCTTCGTGGCCATTGTCTTTCTTTGGCCTATATTTTCATTTTCGAAGTGTCGGACCCCTTGCAGATTTTCTCTCCGATCAATATTAAATAGAGGATGGCCTTCCAATTGTACTTCCTCTTAAAACAATAATCAACAACACCACCACTTTCAATGGCCGCTTGAATATGGTATCACAATTGCTACCCCTCTTACCAAGTCAGCCAACGATACATTTCGGAAAGTGACAATTGAATAGGTTATTTAAGAAACCACACAAGTAAAAGTTTCGGACAAAATAAGTTTAATGCATATCTGTTAAAATTACACCCATTCACACCTTTCAGTGGAAAAGCATACATGACCGCCTTATTAAAAGGGTTTTATTTGGACGTTGATAATTTTCTCCTGGCCAACTGCTAACAGGCAGGACATATCTGTGGAACTTGAATAACAGGCATGACAATACATTCTCTTGGCGTTGATGTTAACAGGGGCGATTTCCTTGAGTAAGCGTATTAACTGATATTGTTAAGGCGGACAATGTTGGAAACCGTCCTGAACTTTGAAATAATGCTATTTTATGAAGAGAAATTTAAAGATTAAGCTTTATTACATAACTAAAATGTGATATGTAAAAAAAAAAAAAAAAATCTCCGCACAGGCCATGAAGGCCCTCGGAGTGTTCCACCATTGTTAACCTCGGCACTTGATGGGGTTGTGTGGTTAACTCTACGCCCGGCTGCCTTTGCCCTCCAGGTTTAACCTGGTACTCATTTTTGGTGTAGGATGAGTGAACCTCAGGCATATGCACTTCCGGAAGTGGAAATCTCGTTTCTTAAAATTTTACGATTTCTTAACGGGGATACGAACCCACGTCCTGCCGGGTGAACCGCCTCAGCCAGGCAGCACCTAAAGTGTGGTATGTAGTGTGCTTAAATGTTGGTAAACATTGAATAACCTAATTTTGTTACGTTTTTTGCTATCAAGAGTTTATTTACTTGAAAAATCACATATGTCCAGTAACTTTCAGTCCCCATATCACTAATTTTTGAGACGTATTTTTTTAATCAGATTATTACAAAATTTCTAATAAGTAATTGGTATAGAAACTAGACACAAATTCCTATCCTTAGAAGCGGTAGGCAGTTTTGTTAATTTTTCTAAAAAATAACAGTAGTGGACATGTGTGCTTTCTCAAAAAACCAATTCCGTTTCTTTTACCTTGAAGTCGTAAAAGCCGACTAACAGGCAATACTGAGACTTTCTTCTTTTGAGCGTGGGTTGGCGACCACTGTTCGCTAGCTGAATCTGGCACTGCTTCCATTTGTGTCACCTTTATCTTTCCCATCGGACCTCCCATGAGTAATCCATGTTCTCTTCCAACCTCGAATTTATTAGGTTTGTGAGGTCTAGGGAGGCCTCCATTTTCACGCCTTTCGTGGCCTTGTATATTTTGCAGATACCTTCATTTTTCGAAGTGTAAGAACTCCCTCATTTTACTTTCAGATTGCTTTTAATGGAGGATGGTTGTTCAGTTTGATTTCCTCTTTAAACAATAATCACCACAATCTTCTCAGCGTCCTCAGATGTCGTAAGAGGGCGCTAAATAGGTGACGGTCATGGTGGTGGTGATTATTGTTTTATGAGGATGTACATCTTCCCAACAACCCTCTCCTTACCAGTGAACGAAAGAAAAAGGCATCTGATGACGTGGGAATGAGAAATTCCTTCGGTTTTGTAAACCTAATATCATCGGGGTCAGGTAAAAATCAAGACAAGGAGATGTAATCAAATTAGGTCAGACAGGAAATATGAACATGAGGAATCTGGTATTTGTGAGTAAAGAAAGTGGCCTCAGGTGATTCTCAATACAGAAGCGTGTGCTGTAGACCAAAACACCCGCAGCCGAGTCTCTAGTTGCTCCCACATTTTTGTTACCCTCCTTAGATATCGTATAAGGGGTTTTAACCGGTGACGGTCATGGTGGTGGTTATTGTTTTAAGAGGATGTGCAACTATCCAAGGACCCTCTCCTCATACTAGCCAGAGGTCATCCTTGTTTAATTATTTTTTTATATGCTCGTGGTTTAACGTCACACTCATATGTTATTCCGATGATTGGAAAAGAAAGAGCTGGGATTGGGAAGGTAGTATGCGTGGCCTGTATTAAGGAAGATACAACACAAGAATTTGATAGGTGTGGAAACAGGAAAACACAAAAAACACAAGCTGTTTGCATGGTCAATGATGCTGGTGTTCCAACCCAACGTCTCTCGAATACAGCTGTATGGTACGGCGAAGCCAATGTTATGCGCTTATAAAGCCCTTCCCATATTGTATATCGATACCTTCATTGTTCAGAGAATTAGAACTCTTTATTCTTATCATGTGATCTATATTAAGAGGATAGAATTGCTAAATAAGTTTACTTTTACTTAAGACACTGTTCTAGCAAATCAATAACTACTACCATTGAAAACGGCTTTCATTTAAATTCAATTTTAAAGACGACATTCCTGATTTCATTAGAAGATAACAGCCGAGAATGAGAAAGTTGTGAGATGTAAATTAGCTAGGAACTCAACTAAAGAGATAATAACTCCGCCTCTGACCTCATCCAGTTTTTATATCAACAAAAATAATTACAAAGTAATTATAAAGGAATTTAAAGTTCACAAAGAGCTGAGGACTGTGAAATTCGAACTTTATGTCACAAAAAACAAAGCAGAAACTGCCCGCAAGCGTTGTTCTTAAATAAACGTGCAGTCGAGCACGACGCTTACTCCAGAGTGTAGACTGTTCTCCACAGTGTTCGTGGTCACAAGTATGGCCAGGAACAATTCCATTAAAGAAGTAAGTTAATTTTCGCTAAGGAATTTGCGGTAAATTCTTAGGGTGATTTCATTAGGGAGATACACTTTTATATTTTTGTCGGTTACTTTACCTTTAATATCACATTCAGGATTAAATTCCCAGTATATCCTATCTATTGTAAGCATTACTGTAGCGCCGTCACACGCCTCCCAGGCCTTTCCTGCTTTCTTAATTTTACTTTATTCCTTTTGAGGTTAATTTGATCCTCATAAAACTCCACTGCATGTTAAATGGCTGCAGAGGCCTCAGTGAA
The DNA here is from genome assembly GCF_040414725.1 of Anabrus simplex. Taxonomy (NCBI): domain Eukaryota; kingdom Metazoa; phylum Arthropoda; class Insecta; order Orthoptera; family Tettigoniidae; genus Anabrus; species Anabrus simplex. Next base: position 48,670,822 of record NC_090270.1, read on the forward strand.
ATGATGGTAAGCAATACAAGTTAGTATTTGGAGCGATATAGTTTCACATTGCTTCCTTCACCGATTCAGGAACAGCAGTAACAACATCACTGACAAGAAACCCGTGCCTTTCACAGCTAACTGCAAATAGAGACCAAAAACAAATATCTTTAACGATAAAATTGATGAACGCAAAAAGATAGGATTTTTCACTAAGCGCTATGGTGACAAAGTTCTTGAGAATGTTAGTCAATACCACGAGGTTAGATCTTGTTTCCATCCATATTCCGACAGGATTTTAAACAAAATTCCTAAGTCAGTAAAGTGATGGGATTTTGGTAAGTTAAATAATAATAATAATAATAATAATAATAATAATAATAATAGACAGTATAATGCAGTAGTCAGACCATCAGTCGTCTACGCAGCAGAATGCCTATCCCTCACTAAAAAGACCCCGCTGAGAGCCCTGGAAGTGCAAGAACAGAAATTCCTGAGAAGAATAATAGGGCCAAGGGCCATACCACGTGGAAGGCGATGGTACAAACCCAACAATGAGCTCTACCAGCATAAAGAAAACCTCATAGATGCCATCAGAAGAAAACGTCTGACTTTCTATGGACACCTATACAGAATAGATCCTAATAGATTATCCCATAAGATCTTCAAGGTTGCTAACAAAGGCAAAGCCACTGGATTCACCTGGACCAAACAAGTGGACAAAGATCTTGCAGAGCTTAATATTAATCAAGCCGCCATTACTGACAGGAATGCATACCGTTTAATGGTCGAAACTAAAACTTTCCTAACATCCCTTACTTCAGCTAGCCACAAAGGAGCCGGGAATTGGTCAGTGGAGCGCAGGAAAGAATTCAGCGATAAAATGAAGGAATACTGGGCCAACAGGAAGGCTCAAGAGGCCACTAAGAACACAATCCAGTACGCCAAAAGGGGCAGACGACGACAAAACACTGCTAGAACACAAGCACCGTGATCCACAGATGACCTAAACGCAAATAATAATAATAATAATAATAATAATAATAATAATAATAATAATAATAATAATAATAATACGAACTAAATTTGTCCAGCATTTATGTACAGTGATATTGCTTTAACAAAAATGTTGATCTCTTCATTAAAATGCATTTATCAAAATGAAAATGAGGAATGTCAGAACTTCAGTTTATATAAACTGCCAATACATGTGTAAAGCAACATAAATTCTAATTAGTCTGCAATACCTCACCTCCAGGTATCAGTTCAACGTGGTAGCAATTAGTGGACCGAAATGACCGTCACGCGGTACATGTGTTCTGTTGATTCACCGCAGGTCAGGGGGACGGAGGATGATAGAAGATAAGCAACCGGTGATTGATTGAGCAGGGGTTGCAGTTAACTCACTAGCCACTGCAATCGAGTTAACGTTTAGTATTGCTTTCAACCTCTCTATTGAATCGTCTCACATCCCTTAATTGTTTAAAACACACATATACTTTGCGTATCACTTTAACCAGGTAAAGTCCGGAATAATAATTTTGTATTACAAAAATACTTTTATCAAGACTACTTCATTTAAAATCAAATTATTTACATTTTTCAATTGACACTCTCTTGGTATTTTAAATAGTTTCTTGTTCTATATTTCATCCCTTGAAACATTAGGTAATAAATGCCATATGAGAAGTAAGTACATACATACTTCACGTGGCCACAGCGACTACTACACAACATTAACGTCCTTGCTTCTTTGATGAGCTTGGGCGTGATGGGTGATTTCAATCTTTCTCTCTAACGGATACCAACGAAACCACACACTGAAGGACGTTCTCTGCGTTGCAGGTGTAGGGGAAGTATTCTCGGAGCCTATTTATTTATAAATATGGCCTTTTGTACAATTTCTCTAATAATTCTCTTGCAGAAAATTCATTTTTATCGGAACAATGCCATTCAGAGCGCTCACATTCTACGTTATGTAGTTAAGCCCACTCCATCTTGCACTAATTCACGTTCCGTTTCAGGAGCTTTTGTCTTCAAACCTTTATTTCCCTATCCTTCAGATTTCATTCCAGAGGATGTTCTTCGACGTATGTACGTGTCCTGACCATGGCAGTTATTTCTTGAGGAGAACCGCCCCTATATGTGTAAAGTTTTCCCATCGTAGTAATTCAGTATTCCTGATATAATCACTCTACCTAAGACATCTCCGATGGAAGTAGTCTGAGATATTTTTAGTGATACGCCCTGTCATGTCTCAGAGATACTAATAAGGAAAGTCTTGTATACAGCCAGTTTGATGTATAACTGTGTTAAGGACAGATCCTCCGACGTATTCTTCCAAGTACAGCAGGAGCTGTTGATGAAATATGGCCATTAATTTTCACATCAAGTTAATTTTCGACGTTCATATTGCTACCCAGACACTTTAATTTTTTCGTAGATTTTAAATTATCACCACCAGTGTTGATTTCAATAGGTCCATTCTCCTAGGAAACAACCGCAGAAACCATCACTTCAGTTTCGGTAACATTTATTTTGAGACCAAACCTGTTTCGTGATTCATGGAAGCTGGTTGCACCTCCTTACCTTTCGTCATTTCTGCAACAATTGCTATATCGTCCTTAAATATCAGTGTAACGACTGCTTGGAACTGAGTTTTCGTCCTACGTCTCAGCCATTGACCAGTATCATGAAATCTTCAGCATAGCTAATATACCTTATCACGAATGGAATGCAATTAAAGTTTCAGTTTGTGTAACTGACAGTGCTTTTTCCCATTCATTGAAATAACGCATAAAGTAAGTTCAAACAGAAAAGCGCCTATGATGAGGTTTGCACCACAAGGTCAGGTAGCCACCACTGAAGAATTAAGTACGTAAGTGGTAAGTAAGTAATTCGTCTTTATTCGTGGCGAAGTTAGGGCTCAAGACCCTCTCTTACACTTAACCACAACATTTAAAATAATTAACAGAAATATATATATACAGTATTTGCTAGTTGCTTTACGTCGCACCGACACAGATAGGTCTTATGGCGACGATGGGAGAGGGAAGGTCTAGGAGTGGGAAGGAAGCGGCCGTGCCCTTAATTAAGGTACAGCCCCAGCATTTGCCTAGTGTGAAAATGGGAAACCACGGAAAACTATCTTCAGGGCTGCCGACAGTGGGGTTCGAACCTACTGTCTCCCGAACACTGGATACTGGCTGCACTTAAGCGACTGCAGCTATCGAGTTCGGTGAAATATATTTTTAAATACAACAAATATTTTTAAATAATATAGTATTAATAGTAAATGTCCGACTCATTGGATGAATGGTCACCGTTGAGGCCTTCGGTTCAGAGGGTCCCGGGTTCGATTCCCGGCCGGGTCGGGGATTTTAATCGCCTCTCATTAATTCTTACGTCCCGGGAACTGGGTGTTTGTGTTTTTCCCAACCCTTTCCTCTTCACATTCACACAACACACTACACTAACAACCACCACAGAAACACGCAATAGTGATTACATCCCTTCATATAGGGTTGGCGTCAGGAGTGGCATCTGGCCGTAAAACAGAGCCAAATCTCCATGTGCGACACAGTTCGCACCGGCGACCCCACAAAGGTGGGAAAAGCGGTACAAGAATAAGAAGTACTAATAGTAAATGTGGACATAGTAATAAAATAATTAATTATATAATCTACAACGTCCGCCTCTGTGGTGTAGTGGTTAGCGTGATTAGCTGCCACCCCCGGAGGCCCGGGTTCGATTCCCGGCTCTGCCACGAAATTTGAAAAGTGGTATGAGGGCTGGAACGGGGTCCACTCAGCCTCGGGAGGTCAAATGAGTAGAGGTGGGTTCGATTCCCACCTCAGCCATCCTGGAAGTGGTTTTCCGTGGTTTCCCACTTCTCCTCCAGGCGAATGCCGGGATGGTACCTAGCATAAGGCCACGGCCGCTTCCTTCCCTCTTCCCTGCCTATCCCTTCCAATCTTCCCATCCCTCCACAAGGCGCCTGTTCAGCATAGCAGGTAAGGCCGCCTGGGCGAGGTACTGGTCATTCTCCCCAGTTGTATCCCCGACCAAGAGTCTGAAGCTCCGGGACACTGCCCTTGAGGCGGTAGAGGTGGGATCCCTCGCTGTGTCCGAGGGAAAAGCCGACCCTGGAGGGTAAACAGATGATGATGATGATGATGATCTACAACATGACTATATAACTAAATTATTTACAGGAACTGGCAATAACAGAAGTAAACCTAAAGGATCGGACAACACTCAGGAAGATACTTAAACATAAGGAGTTCCAGGACAGACTACCAACGAAGAAGACTGGCGCCTTTTGGACAAAGGAGAGGAAGGAGCAACACAGCCTGAGGATGCGCAACTATTGGGCAAACATCAAAGCCCATTCCAAAATGTAATAGTTGTATTTTTTGGTCCTTAGCTAGCCTATACGAAATAATAATAATAATAAGAAGAATAATTATAAAACTAATAATAGTAATATTAAAAGAAGGAAACACAGTAAAAACCTATAATTAACAAATACATTTCTATTTTTTTACGAAAATATGCTCATTCACACTTCACTCATCGTACAAGTCAGCTAGAAGTTTTCAGCAAGTGATTTCGGCAATCCATCTTATATCTCCTACGAGTACGCAAATCCCTAATGGTAGCAGGGACGGTATTCCACAGCCTAGCGGCAGTGACAACAGAGGAACGATTGTAAGTCTTGGAGTGACAGAGATATTGTTAAAGTGGAGCCAGATCGTGAATCGTGGTTATGATAGGAGGAGAGGTAATTAGAGGTTGATTGAAGGTAATCCGGTACACCTAAGTTTAGAACTCCATGCAGAAGGGATAACAAGTGGAGATTGCGACGCTCATGGAGTCGATTTTACCAGTTGTATTTTAAGATGTTTTGAAAATGTAGTAGAGTAGCGTTTAAGAAGGAAAATATATTTCTGCACTTTACGACATGTATTTGTCACTTGTTCAGTCCAATTTAGCGTCTCAGTCATTATAACACCTAAGTTTCTTACTGAGGCACAACAGGGCACGAGAGTATTATTTGAAATAATTGAAGTACATGTCTACTTTTTTAACAATGTAAGATTTCTTTTCGTACCAAATTATAGCCTGAGTTTTGTTAGAATTTATTAATAGGCTGTTTATTGGAATAGTCATTCAGTTGTCGTAAGTCAAAATTTAATCTGTCAAATCTATGTTTTGTAGATATGAGCGATAATGAATCTGAAGAACATCTGCATAGATGTGGTACTTGCTATATTTCATTGCGTCCCCTACGTCGTTCACACTCACAAAAAATAAAAGTGGACCCAAAACCAACTCTTGCGGGACACCTATTGACTTGTTATGCCGTCCTGAGTATATTGTTCCCCCTGATACTCGTTGCCGACGGTCAGTGCGGTAGGGGCTAACAAATTTAAGAGATATCCCATTAAAGTTGAGACTGCGGAGTTCGATCAGTGGTAACCCAGGGATAACTGTGTCAAAAGCACTACTTAGGTCTAGTAATGTTGCTAGAACCACATATCGTTGGTATATTGCATGTCCGATATCCTCTGTAACTCGCAGTAATTCTGTCTCTGTACTATATCCTTTCTTAAAGCGGATTGAAAAGGGTCAAGGAGGGAATTCTCTGTCGCGTATACAGTGATCTGTGCATACCAGACGTTAGAGTGCTCTTGCGAGGGGTGGTAGAATAGTCACAGGGCGCTAATCTGATGGAGAATCCAAGGTAGTGTTTTTCGGACCTGGCCTTACTAGCGCGCCGTTCCAAACGTTAGGGAATACTCCATTGATCAGGCAGTAGTTAAAGATATGAGTCGGCAGCCCTGAAGACGGTTTTCCGTGGTTTTCCATTTTCACACCAGGCAAATGCTGGGCTGTACCTTAATTAAGGCCACTGCCGCTTCCTTCCCACTCCTAGACGTTTCCTGTCCCATCGTGGCCATAAGACCTGACTGTGTTGGTGCGACGTAAAACAAATAGCAATATATATGAGTATGTATTGGCAGTACAGCTCAGATTATGTTTTTAATTAATTTTACAGAGATACCGTCATTACCTATCGCATCGGAAGTGATAGAGTATAGCACACGTTTAACATCATTTGAGCTAACGGTGTGGAAAGAGAACTGGTCACGCTCGGAACGGCATGCTGAGTTTGTAGTATTAGCCTGTAATGGAACTGGTCCGACTTTTGGCTGAGAAAAGTAAACATTTAACGTATCTAGAAATATGGTAGGAATGTGCTCTTCTGCGGCTTTTCCTATGCCCAAAGATCGTAGCTTCTTCCAGGTTTGGTTTAAATTATTATTCCTCGCTAACTGTTGAAAGTAGTAGCATTTACTGTTTCTAATTACCTTTTGAACTTTGTTCCTGCGTTTCCTGTATTGTTCAAAATCATCTTTGTCACGTGTTCGTCTGAAATGTCTGTACCAACGGTCACGCCTGGCCATAGCAGATATTATCCCGGTCGTCAGCCAGGGGGAAGGGGGCGGTTAAATCTTACCTGCCTCTCCAGAGCATGTTTGTGATACAAGTTCAGCACTAATGACTTGAATCCCCCTGTGGGTGGGGGCGGTAGAATAACACCCACGGTATTCCCTGCCTGTCGTAAGAGGCGACTAAAAGGGGCACCAGAGGCTCTGAACTTTGGAACGTGGGTTAGCGACCACGGGGCCCTTAGCTGAGTCCTGGCATTGTTTCCACTTACTGGTGCCAGGCTCCTCACTTTCATCTATCCTATCCGACCTCTCTTGGTCAACTCTTGTTCTTCTCCGACCTAGAAGCTATTAGCTTTGCGAGGGCTGGGGAGTCTTTCATTTTCACGCCCTTCGTGGCCCTTGGCTTCTTTTGGCCTATATCTTCATTTTTCGAAGTGTCGGACCCCTTCCGTATTTTGCCTCTGATTAGTGTTTTATATAGAGGATGGTTGACTAGTTGTACTTCCTCTTAAAACAATAATCACCACCACCACTAATGACATAAATCCGTTTACTTTTGATTCAATGTCATGAAGATTACGTATGTCATCCTACGGTAAGTTATATGCGTCATTGCGTACGTCATCTAATTCAGTATGATTTATGTCTCTTAAAATAACGTAGCGTAGTGCAATAATTTGATAGTTTTTCAAATACCAAGAATACAGCTCTGATGCAGCAATCACATACTCACAGAAACTCGTAACTTGATAAGGAATATACATGAAAGGTCTTCTACAAATATAAGAAACAATATGTACGAGGATAACAAACAAATAGTGATCATCAGTAACCAATCTCTACTATTCTGGCTGCTAGTTTTAAGTCCACAAATATTACAACGTAAATAATTAGAGAAAGGAAAATACTCAGACAGATAGTATACGTTGTGGTGCTGGTCTTGTTCTGAGGACGAAAACAGGAGGATTATCAACCTCTAATATCATTTATTGTAATGAGAATGACAATTCAAAGGCCTCGAGCATGCATGAGACAGATCGTAAGAGGTGAGACTTCATAAACCTAATAGAGCTAAAGAGAAATATTTGCCGGGCTGAGTGGCTCAGACGGTTGAGGCGCTGGCCTTCTGACCCCAACTTGGAAGGTTCGATCCTGGCTCAGTCCGGTGATATTTGAAGGTGCTCAAATACGCCAGCCTCGTGTCGGTAGATTTACTGGCACGTAAAAGAACTCCTGCGGGACTAAATTCCGGCACCTCGGCGTCTCCGAAACCCGTAAAAGTACTTAGTGAGACGTAAAACAAATAACATTATAAGAAAAAAAATCTGCATTACTAAAATTGTGTTATCATTCATCAGTTAAATTGATTAGTTTCGATTTTTCATCACAATATCTTAGAATATTTTCTTGTTTTCATTTTGGTTTTTATAGGTCTCTTCTTTTATTAACGTGTTTTTCTTTTCATCCTATTTCTGGTGTTTTGTTAAGAAGGAAGTCATATTTTTTCCACGTCGAGTCTGATAATACAATTTTAAATATTTTATATTTGTCGAAACACCAATTATAACATTTGTAACATTATAACATACATGTGAAGGACACACACTATCAACTACTTGCCTTACGTCGCAACGACACAGACAGGTCTTATGGCGACGATGGGCAGGGAAGGGCTGGGAGTGGGAAGGAAATGACCTTGGCCTTAATTAAGGTACAGCCCCAGCATTTGCCTGGTGTGAAAATGGGAAACCACGGAAAACCATTTTCAGGGCTGCCGACAGTGGGGTTCGAACCTACTATCTCCCGAATACTGGATACTGGCCGCACTTAAGCGAATGCAGCTATCGAGCTGGGTAAACTAAATTGTACCAGTTTTCTTTACGTATTACCAACACTCGAAAGAAACGTTACTTCGGTTCATCTGCTGGCCTATGACAAGCTTCCCTGTTGCAGATACTCCTGGTGGTGGTTATCAACGCCGACCGCTGAGACCACTTATACCACGAGATTCCAATGGAACTATAAAAATGAGTACCCTTTCTAGTCTTGTACTGATCATTCTGCAAATATTATAATCATTCTAGTAGTGGAGTAGTGTAGTGTTCTAGTAGTTTAATAGTGCAAGGAAATTATCTAGATATGGCTTTGTATACTTGTTTACTCTCTATTCGAATAGCAAATGCAGCAGTTAACCTTCACATTGTTGTGATCATATTATTTTCTTCTTCTGTAACTTATAATTATGTTTTAATTATATCCTGTAACATAATACTCTGGTATTCAACATCGTGAAATTATATTAAAACTTAATAACCATGAACGCAAGCGATTATATTAAGGAGTATTTATATTTTACTATAATTTAATAAGAATACAATGACCGAATTTGAGTCAGGACATCGTCGTGGACATGCTATCTCGCGCCAAATGCCCTGTTGGTAAGCTCATCTTAACTTGCATTTTCCCTTAGCTGTTTGGACATTGGTCGGTCTAGAAAGCCAAGAATAACGACCGAGAGGATTGCGTCGTGCTGACCACACGACACCTCATAATCTGCATGCCTTCGGGCTGAGCAGCGGTCGCTTGGGAGGGCATGGCCATTCAGGGCTGTTGCGCCATGGGGTTTGGTTTTATTTGCTTATTGGAAGCCAATAGCGTTAATAATAATCGTAATCTGAAAATGATAATCCACTATCTGTTAAACCATGATTAACGCAATAAATTTACATTGAGCATGTTAATGCTTGCTGATGATACTCTACCTGTGTTTGTTGTTATTATTATTATTACTATTTGTTTTACGTCGCACCGACAAAGATAGGTCTTATGACGACGATGGGATAGGAAAGGCCTGGGAGTGGGAAGGAAGCGGCCGTAGCCTCATTAAGGTAAAGCTAAAGTTTTTTCCTGGTGTGAAAATGGGAAAACGCGGAAAACCATCTTCAGGGCTGCCGACAGTGGGGTTCGAACCTACTATCTCCCGATTACTGGATACTGGCCGCACTTAAGTAACTACAAACCAAATCAGAACTCTTATTGTACACTACACTTATATTTCTTATTGAACTTAAAATTACATGTTTAGGTTTTTCGCTACATCAGCATATATGTAGTATGTATGAACTTTTCATTCGAAAATCTCAGTAATATTTACTTGGAATTTCGATGTAGGCGGCATTTCGGATAACCTGAGTTTCGGTTAACGAGAGCGTGGTTATCCGAGATTTTACTGTAGAGAAGTATGCAACGAGCCGATATTGTCATTTAATAAGACACGAGTGTGTTCATGAAACTAGCGGCTCAATTACCATCATCGGCAAGAAGCACAGGTCTGTTAATTTTCGACCATAACTAAATGTCAAATATTTGAGTTTCTACAATATATTTTACCTGCTCCTTATTTATAATGCAACGTGAGGGCTCATCTTGTTGTCCGCTACTGTGACAGATTGTAGGGATGATATATATTGCCCACGAGTGATCCCGACTAGCTCAACAGATGGTAATCCTAAAGCAGCGCTCTCAGATATTAACCTCAAAGCAAGACAGATTTAAAATAAAAAAATTAACTCAATTATTCTCCGGTCTATGAACTGCGCATAGAATTTTTAAACATCTTCTACGACATTGTAGGCAAAAATTGCTAGTAAAATTCAACGCTTCTGCAGCAAATTCCGGCAGTGTTACATCCTTTTGCCCGCCGTCACATTAAATTCCGCATGAGCTGATGTAAACCTTGATGCATGAATCAGTGCTATTGGAAGATTTCATGTAAGAAAGTTCCATGTGGTATGCTGGCACGTTACTTTCCTGTGTATATCCTAAGATTAATGTACTATCTTGAGTTGTAGAAAAGGAGATCTAGCAAGCAAATAAAGCGTTTCCGGACCCATGTATTTATAACACATTCTTTCTCCTAAGTGTCCTGAAAGTTTAGCGTACCTTATTTTTACATCCTGTATTTCCATACGCCTAGATACCTCATTTCCTTTACCGATTTAGATGTTTGCATTAATGCACTGTTCCATCCGGGAGTCGAGAGTATCGGTTGCAAGAAGCAGTGTCAACTGTTTGTGATTGCTATCAGGGCCCATGCTTATCTGTAACTCCCCAGTTGAAAAGACAGTCTTGCACCTCTTTTTATCAGACTTAAGAACAACCTGAAATTGTTTATCCTTGCTATCCTCAGACCTTCGAGACCATACATCACTTGCTCTGAAAGGCAAAACTTTTCATGTAGGCAAAGTTGCTGGCCCGTTAAAGTTGATCTTTGTTCATAATAATTACCTCACTGTTCATAGAACTGAACTTTTCCATAATGTTGATGTTGGTTTGATGGCCCTGTAATTTTACTCTAAGTATTTTTGTAAGATATCTTGTTTTTGAATATTCTCCCGTGTATTGGGGACGGTAATTCATATGACTTAGGGCCAATTTTACTACGCAAGGATGTGAAACGGCTAGGATTAAGATGATGAAAGACATGGCATTAAGTAAGGTACAACCACAGAATTTGCTGGTATGAACGTGATTAACCATGGAGAACATCTTCAGGATTGTTGGTGGTGGGATTAGAACCCACTACATCTAGAATGCAAGCCCATGTTTATGCGATTCTAATTACATAGACAAATTTCTATGTGTAGTATAAAGATTTGTAGTGCAAAGTAGTGTAGTACAAGATTTGCATAGTGACACGAGAATTAACCCCCCTCCCCAACAGAAAAACTCAATGGCGCAACAGCCTGGAAGGGTCATGGCCTATCAAATGACCGCTACTCAGCCGGAAGTCCTGCAGAATATGATGTGTCGTGCGGTCAGCACGACGAAACCCCTCGGCCGTTATTCTTGGATTTCTAGACCGAGACAGCTATCTCACCGTCAGATAGCTCGTCAATTGTAATCAAATAGGCTGAGCGGACCTCAAACCAGCCATCAGATCCAAGTAAAAGTCACTGGCCTGACTGGGAATCGAACACGGGGCCTCCGGTTAAGAGGCAGGCAGGCTATCCCTACACCTCGGGGCAGGCACGAGAATTAACCATATGCAGTTAAAATCCCCATCCTGGCCTGGAATTCAACCTGGGGCGCTTTAAATCCAGTACGCTGACCACTCAGCGAAGGATCCAGACTGCTTAAAAATATTGCACACGGGTATCAACTAAAGAATGTTAAAAACACCTCTGTTCGCACATGGTTATATTTATTGAACTTGAACTTTGAACTTACAGGCCTTCACCCGTTACAATGTTCAAATTCATACAACAAAGCAAGATGATAGTAATAACTAAAACTGAATTGTAAGCAAAATAGCTCATGGTTGTATAGCACCTTATACCCTGTTTTTGACCTATTTCATTCACAGTTACGGACAACACAATGGTACAAGGATCGGAAACAATTTAACGCCCATTCAATTGAAACGTCTTGGAAAACACACTATGTGTTACGACTTCGTATTGTGTTCAGGTGTACTGACCAATGTCTCGTTCTTTGTGCGAGCTCCTGCCTGTGGAAATAAAATAACAGACTCAAAACAGCTTATCCCCAAAGAGATTCCTTGTAACATAAAAGATTGGAATATCGAATAAAGCTAAGGAGCATGTGCGTGTAGCCACACCAGCTATCCTATGCGTTCCGAATATTCAATTTTTCTCGCTCCTGTATTCCATACATACTGCAGAAGAACGGAATTACTTCCAATACAGCGTCGAGAGTAATGGCCAGTACTGGACCTGTATACTCATCATAAAACCCATCATTTATGCGGAATTCATGTTTAATCGTTATTGTACAGAGCAGACACAGCGGTAGTCTCTTTTAAGTTGAAAGATGATGTATGTGAATTTCTCCGCTGCATGGAATAACATGAAATTATGGATGAGCGAGTACAGATTCTTTGGTTGAAATTAAATGGCGTATGGTTTTTTGTACCGGGAGTGTCCGAGGACATGTTCGTCTTGCCAGGTGCAGGTCTTTCGGATTGACTCCCGTAGGCGACCTGCGCGTCCTGATAAGGATGCAATGATGATGAAGACGACACATACACCCAGCCCCCGTGCCAGCGAAATGAACCATTTATGGTTAAAATTCCTGAGCCTGCCGGGAATCTAACCCGGGGCCCCTGTGACCGAAGGCCAGCACGCTAACCATTTAGTCATGGAGGTGGACATTCTTTGGTCACCTAAGTATCGTACCGAGTCTTCAAAACTGTAAACTGTAAATACCAGCTCAGTAAATTTAGTCGATAGTAGAATCCAGTACAACTCTAAGTAGTGATTTAAGGGGTAGAAAGTTAGTCTCCCCAGCTTCAAAATGAAGTGAACTGAAGCAAGACAAAAGCGATGACTGTTGATAGAGAAATGACGCTGCTATTTAATGGACGTCTGAAAAGGTTAGAGTGTGTAATACTAGCAAAATACCAGGAGGAGTTTAGAGGAATAATTGCTGTTCTTAAAGTTTTTTTTAACAAAACCGAACGATCTGACGTGATCAAGTATTCAGTTAAAACTTAAAAAAAAAAAAAAAAAAAACGGGCGAGTTGGCCGTGCGCGCGGCTGTGAGCTTGCATCCGGGAGATAGTAGGTTCGAATCCCACTATCGGCAGCCCTGAAGATGGTTTTCCGTGGTTTCCCATTTTCACACCAGGCAAATGCTGGGGCTGTACCTTAATTAAGACCACGGCCGCTTCCTTCCAACTCCTAGGCCATTCCTATCCCATCGTCGCCATAAGACCTATCTGTGTCGGTGCGACGTAAAACCCCTAGCAAAAAAAAAAAAAAAAAAAAAAACTATGTTGGTAATTTCAGTCGTTTTCAATGGCTGTAAAACTTGGACGGTGAAGATCAAGGACGAAAAGAACGTTAACCCTCTACTGCATGAATTATTTTTCGTTTTCGTTTGGTGAAGAAAATTTCAAACTTTAATGTTCAACATACGCTCAGTGTATTAGATGTACCAGCAATTCTGAACTGGGGCTAATAGCTTAACACTCATATGTGATGTGGATTGCCATTGTTGTATATATATACGATTTTTCACGATTTTACGCTAAGCTTTTAACATTCAAAGAACGCCTACCTACTGGCTATGGGTACGTACTGCAGAACTTGCAGAACCGTAGGTCGGTAATGTCTTTGAGGTTGAGCCAGAGGTACTCCGGAAGCCTGTGGTAATGTGATGGGGAGGGCCCATTTAAAATAAACGGTGGCTGGTACGCGTGGATGTTGACGGGCTGGAAGGAGTACCTTTGGTTGTAGGGCTGTTTTGTCTTATGTTATGTAAAAAAAAAAAAGGCATCACTGGGATATGTGTTTAATTGATTGTACAGTTGAAGGTGTGCCGTAAAACTACCTCTGTCTACAATATTTATCCATTTATACAGGTGAAAAGTTATTTGTTGCCTAAAGGCAACAGTATGCCGTAGAGGGTTTAAGGATTTGAAATGTGGTGTTTGATGCTGCGAATATCTTGGAATGAATTAAGTACCTATTTACTTACCTATGGTATTGGTTTTAGTCCCAGAAGTGACCGAGGGCGTTTTCGGTCCGCCCGGTGCAGGTCTTTCTTTTTGACCCCCATGGGTGACCTGCGCGTCAGGATGTGGGATGATGACGATGATGATGACAATAAGGGCGATTTCGACCTAATAATCTCTAACGTTTCGCTAGCAGATATCGCTGCTTTTTATATTTATCTTGAAGTTAACCGTTGCTCAAACTATAACAAGTTCCGCTGCCCACATTTAACTACCCTTCACAACAGTACTGTATACACGCAACTGTTTTTTCCTGAGATTGGCCATGAACTGTCACCTCACCATCCTGTGATGCTGAAGTGTACCACAGCGACACTAGATGTCCAGTCTGCGAACTTAATGACTGGGCTACGTAGTTATTTACGTTAGAACGATGGAAAGTGAAGTGTTAAATGTTAAGGGCGCGCGGCTATGAGCTTGCATCCGGGAGATACTGGGTTCGAATCCCTCTATCGACAACTCTGAAGCTGGTTTTCCGTGGTTTCCCATTTTTACACCAGGCAACAAATGCTGGGACTGTACATTAATGAAGACCACGGCTGCTTCCTTCCAATTCCTAAGCCGTTCCTGTACCATCGTCGCCATAAGACCTATCTGTGTCGGTGCGACGTAAAGCCACTAGCAAAACAAAATGCCAAATGTAAGTTGAGGAGCTTCCAACACACCGGAAATATTTTCGCCCTTATAAATTCATATGTTATTCCTTTTTCATGTTTATTTCGGGTGAGGGGATGGGGCAGGGGTGAGGCATGATTACGTTCCCACACGTACGAGTAAGGATTGAATCTACGTCGATTTTGGGTTGAGATTTTCATCAATGAAATTACATGGCGTCACAAAGAATAACCATAACCAGAGTATCCAATCCAGCGACTCCAGAAGTACCTGGCATTAGCTCAAGAAATAATTTGTTAATGTTGATTTTCACTATTTCAGAGATACTGAGGTAAACACATCATGCTCTGCTCAGAGTTCACCACCCGCGCAGTCGATGCCACCTATGAAAGAAACAGGGGTTACATTTTACAGGGTGTAATTGAAATAAGATGTGGTATTCTAACTGTGATAGAGGAGTCTGCTGCCTGAGTAAGTTCCGGAATAATCGTTCAGTTCTCTTTCAATTTAAAGTTAACTATTAAAAAGCTATTATTTTAGGTTTTCTGTAACTTTTCCGGCAGCAGTGGGGGCAAACTAAGTCTGCTTTACTTAGGAAGGGAAGGGGGGTTGTGGCGAGGCAAGATTGATAAAGAGAAGATGTGTAATCAAAGCAGGACTTTGCTCATTGGTAGGTGTGAGGAGGGATCGCAGTCAGTATATGACATCTCCTACTCAGTGCACTAACGTCGAGACACTATGACCAAGAAGACCGTATAGTCTTGGAGGGGAGGGTGACCTTGGGAATTACAACCACACTCATGTTCATAAAAACACCTTGAAATACTACAGATAGGAAGTTCATATTCACAGGACATGTCCATTAGTATGTTCTACCGAAAAGATTAGCATTTCAGTCACCTAGGTTCAGCATGTGTCCTGTTGCCTAGTATTCACTAGGTCTTGCACGGGCATTGATAACTTGTCCCATACATGACGGCATTGACGCGTATAAGGTGTGAATGGGGTCCTGGGGTATAGCCATCCATGCTGCATTCACCTGCTTCCACAGTTCATCTTTGGTGTTTGGCATTGGGTCACAGAGCCGCACCCGTCGTTTCACCATATCTCATACATTTTCGACTGGCCAAAAGTCCGGTGATCGAGTAGGCCAGGACAACAGTCTGACATCCTGTGGCGACAAGAAGGGACGTGTTCGTGCACCAACATGTGGTCGCGCATAGTCCTGCTGAAATATGGCGTCTGGGGTGTGCAGAAAGGGTATCGTTACGGGTCGCAGTATGTCATTCACGTAGGTCAAACTGGTCACAGTGCCCTGGACACGCACCAACTGTGATTTTGGTTGTACGCAATAACACCCCGCACCATAAGGCCTTGAGTTGGCGCTGTTAAGTGCCGTAAGTAAGTCAAATATCGTTATTTTCCACTTTCTATATTATATTCAAGTATACATATGAAATTCGATTTAATCATTATCAGTTTGTTTGTAGGCAGGTACGAATGGAACTTCCCCTTGGAAGCATTTTCATGCCGATCGTCTTTCAACTTAGTATACATTAGACAACTTTCTAAAATTGTATAATTCGATCTGTTCTTCGTCCTCGACGCTTCTTTACATTTAACCTCCCTATAAAATTTTCTCGTACAGATTCTCCTCTCAGTGTGTCGATCATGCCACTACCTATCTTCTTTCTTATTGAATTCCATTTGCCTCTTCCTTTGTTAACCTTATTCAAAACTTCTTTATGTCTTGCCTTATCTGTAAATTTTAGTCTCTCCAGCCTTCGCAAAGCCATATTTCGAGACTTTCGATGTAGTATCATATTATTAAACTACTCTCAATCTGAAACACCGGAAGAGTTGGACACGTGGTTAGAGTAGCGTAGCTGTGAGCTTGCATTCGTGAGGAGGATGGTTTGAATCACACCGTCGATAGCACTCTAAATGGTTTCCCGCTGCTTCCCATATAAACGGTATTGTAAATAAAGGGTACAGATCTCAGCACATGGTTACGAGGGTATTTACGGTTGCAAGGCAGAGGGCATATCAGTCACTAGTAAGACTACAATTTGAATATCGTTCCGGTGTAGGGGACCTTACCAGGATTACTTGATTCGAGAAGTGGAAGAAATCCAAGGAAAAGCAGCACGATTCGTTCTAGGTGATTGCCGACACAAGAGTAGTGTTACGAAAATGCTGCAAACTTCGTATTGGGTAGACTTGGAAGAAAGGAGACGAGCTGCTCGACTAAGTGATATGTCCTGAGCTGTCAGTAGATAGAAGGCGTGGACTGACATTAGAAGACGAATAAGGTTAAGGATGAGTGGTGTTTTTAAAAGTAGGAAAGATTATAATATGAATATATAAAATAATAGTTTTGCCTGTACAATGCTCAGAATTGGAAGGGAATGGTATTTCTCCATCGGCCGTGTGTACAGTAACAAGGGAATGCACATTATAATTTTCCGTAATATCTGTCTGTCTGTAGGAGGGCTATTATTTTAACCTCCAATTGGTAGCGAAATTAAAACCACAGTGAGAATCCGACGAAGAGTTGCGCAGATGTGTTTCGCAGTATCTCTAGTATGCCTGTCGACCGCATCACGACACACTTGTCAGTTCTGGGTGCGCAGTAAGCACGTAAATATGCCTAGGACAATGGAGTCTCCCGACAAGGGTGAAGTGCGTGCTGTCATTCCATTCCTTCATGCTGAGGGGGGCAATGCAGTCGAAATTTATCGATGAATGAGTAAGTTAATGTGCACGGTGGAACTTTCAAGAGTGACAGCGAAGTGCAGCAATACAGTAGTGCAGGAACTTTGAAGCAGAATGTACAGACGTTTATGATGCAAGCGGTCAGGGAAGAAAGCGAGTGTCAACAGATGATCTTGTTCAGGGAGTGGATCAGGCGATTCGAAAAAATTGCATTGCACCCTTCACTATGAAGAATTCAAATGACAGAACGCACTTCAAATTTGCGGGAGACTCTATTGTCATAGACATGTTTACGTGCTCAGAACTTACAAATGTGTCATGATCCGGTTGACAGGCATACTAGAGACACTGTGCAACACATCTCAGCAACGCTTCGTCGGATTCTCACTGTGGTTCTAATTTCGCGACCGTCCGGCCCCGCGGTGAAGGGGACAACGCGTTCGCCTGTCACCCGGCGGTCCCGGGTTCGACTCCCGGCCGAGTCAGGGGTTTTTAATTGTAAATTATTAATATCCCTGGCCTGGAGACTGGGTGTATGTGTCGTCTTTAATGTTCCTTTCCTCACACTCAACACTGTATACTTCCGCAATTCCAATTACGCGCAGGTTCATATCATTTGGTGCAAGTAGTGACAAAAGATCCATAGGGGTCGATGTAACGAACCAAATATGACAAAATGGCTGAAGAGAATTTAATGAAAATCGGTACGTAAAGTTGAGGAATGAGAAATTATAGTCTACGCTATAAACAATTTTATTCACACTGGTTGAAATGGTAGTTTAGGGGAAAGTGCCTAATTTTAATTTTTAATTAGCTGTGTTATTGGTCCTATTGAAAAGTACTACATAACAAAAGTTATAGAGAATTCAATTTTCCGATGATCCACTATATAACACTAATCGGAAAGTATAAATGGACGAGGCCCGACATTTCCAAGAAAGAACGTACCGACCAAAGACAACGGCTACGAAGGGCGTGAAAAAGAGGGACTCAGGCTTCCATACGTAGTACTATCGGGGTCAGAAAAGGACAAGAGTTGACCAGTGGAGCTCAGATAGGAAGGATGAAAGAGAAACCTGGCACAAGTAAGTGGAATCAATGCCAGGACTCCTGGACAAGGGATATTGTGAAGATAGTTATAAAAATGAGAAAATACCGTATAGGAAGGAAAGAGAGGAGGGAGTGATGAAAGAAAGGAGGATTCACTTTACATTACATGCCCTAATATCACAGAGTCAGAGGGAAACTAAATGTGAAGGCCTACAATATAGAAAGCTAATAAAATTAATCAACAATAACATTACATTGACCATTGTTTGTCGTGACGAGCTTTGTGTCTTCTGCTGCCAATCATCTCCGAGAGATGGGACTACTGCTGTGTACCGAGTAAAACAGCCTGCCTGAATATTGGCGGGAAGTACCTGAAGAATTACATCTCTCTCTTCTTTAGCATGCCATTCCTCATGTTTATACATTTTCTGATAATACTGGTACGTAACACACTGGTTCATCATAGCATTCTAGCTATTCAATCCCTTCTCTTAGGCACTCTGGTATGAACAGTGTACAGACTTAACCGATTAAAGGCAGAAGAGAGTTCACGGCTGTCTTGCAGCTGTGGAACTTTCGACTGTTCGTTAAAAGTGAAAAAATGTGCGACTTTTCATTTGATCGAATATTTCATATGAAAGCATTGCTTTTAAAAGCGACATTCCTTCGGATGTCATTGTAATGACGTATGTTGACTTCAGTTCGGAAATCCACGAAGACAGTGTTTCTGAGAACTCCGAACCACGGGTACATGAGCTATTATGAAGATAAACTTGGAATTAAAGAGGACAAATTGGGGCAAACATTCGTTTATAGGAGGAAGAGTTAGGGTTTGAGACAATTTACCAAGGAAGATGTTCGATTAATTTCCATCTTCGTAGAAATTACTTAAGAACAGACCAGTGAACAACTGATGGGAATCTGCCATCTGTGTGACTGCTCTATTTGTTGATGAGTGTTGATTTAATTATGGGGCTTTGCCTTAACTAAGGCCACGGCTGCTACCTTCTCGAACCTTCCCCTTCTTTAGGTTTGAATAACCGAAATCTTCAACGTGTTAATATGATACTAAACCAGTAGCAAAACACTGATCTGAAATAAAATACTTTACATAATTGCATGAAATTCTCATCTTATTTACTTTTATTCTCTCTAGAGCATGTCTGAAAAAACATCTTTATGAAGTCCTAGTACATTTAAAATGTTTTCAAAAGTGCGTTCAGCAGTGAGCTTGCATCCGGTAGATAGTGGGTTCGAACCCCACTGTCGGCAGCCCTGAAGATGGTTTTCCGTGGTTTCCTATTTTCACATCAGGAAAATGCTGGGACTGTACCTTAATGAAGGCCACGGCCGCTTCCCTCCCTTTGTTAGGCGTTTCCTATCCCATCGTTGCCATAATACCTATCTGTGTAGGTGCGACGTAAAGAAAATTATCACAAAAAAAAGAAATTTTGTAGAGTATGATTTTATCTGGCAACATAATTTTGAAATAATGTCCTACATACAGGAAGGTCTTATTTGCAAAACGAAAGAAATATTAAATGCCCAACAATACTTCAATACTATGATTATGAAATATCATAAAAGTATTACTGGAATGGATGTGGCACCTTTAAGTTATCTGGCTCGCAAGCCACATGGGTGTAGAGGGAAACGAGTTTGCTGATAAGGCTGTCAAGGAGGCGGTCACATTGTCCCCGTTGCCAGTGATTTTCGTTCTCAGCTGAGACATTTGGTTATGTCCCATTGGGAGATGGTGTGCCAGTCCAGCCCTCTCCGAAATAAGTTGAGAGCGATAAAACGAACTCCGAAAGTATGAACGACTTCCCTTGGGGTTTCTCGGAGGCAAATAATGGTATTATGACGTCTTTGGATCGGCCATGGTATAGCAACAAAATGGATAAGCCCCTTGGTGTGTACTTCCGGCGGTCATCTCACAGTGGTTCACATCCTTACGGAATGCGTGGACCTGGCGGATCTACGCTGTAGTTTAAATCTTCCGAGTACCATCTCCCTCGTGTTACGAGATGACGAGCAGTCAACAGAACTGATCATCCATTTTATGAGGGACAGTGGCCTATTTTACTGAGTATAAAAGTGTATTTTCTACTCGTTTTAATTTTTCTTTTATTCTTAACTACGTTTTATTCTATTGGTTGTGTTTTAGTTTATCTTTGTGTATTTTAATCTGTTATTTTAATTACCAATTTGAATTATATGTGTTTGTATTGCAAAGCAATGCCTTATTCTACTCTAATCTATATTATCTAACATTTTATCAAAAAATAAACCATTGCATATTAGATTCACTGATTATTTTAAATTCATAATTGTTTTTCATCATCATTCGCTTTAAATTCGTGTCAGTTGTAATTATCAATTCGTTTTGTTCCACCTCGTACCATTAGTGGCCGCTGATCTTGATGTTGGTCCCCTTTAAACAACAAGAATCATCAGAAATACATTTTGTAATACCTTATGATCTTAGCTTGTTGTGGTCAACTTGTCCTTCACCTTTGTGCTCCAAAGCCATTCATCTTATTCAGCTGAAGTTTTGCTTGGAATGTGTAACAAAACTGTAATTCCTGTTCAATAATGCTTATCTCGACATCTGAGAGGATGACTGGAGTATTTTTTGTGAGTGTAGGGCTCGTGCGTGTCAGTAAATTGTCTCCTGATAACGATAGAAGAGGTCTATTTTGAAAATACTTAACTACTACTTTACAGACTTCATATTGCTCCACACTTGGTGAAAGCTTGAATGATGGCTTAAACGCCCACCATTATGAGAATAAACTTACGTTGTAAAAATTGTTGATACCTTTCAAGAATCCTTATTTCGATATAAGGTCCTAACAAACATGTCCATGTACTAAACAGTCCGTTGTTTGATGTCCTGTGTTCAGTTGGTCCAATAAACTCAAATTCCTGCACCGCCATACAATAAAGGCCTAAATGTACTTAATCTCGTGAAGTCGTGAAATTAGCAACGTTTCGCCCCCGTGTAGCAGTAGGTTCATCAGTTGCTTCGCTACAACTTCCCAAGGTACTGGCAGCTAGTGCTTATTTTTAAGACGCCACTACAAGCCTCCTATGGAGCACAATGCAGTGACAGTGCACTTGGAGTAGGATGGGCCTCCACTTGTATGAATGCCTTTCTTGGGCCTATATATCGAAAAACATAATTATGATTTTATCTGGGAATTGTCCGGCTCCATGGATAAATGGTTAGCGTGCTGGCCTTTGGGCACAGGGGTCCCGGGTTCGATTCCCGGCAGGGTCGAGAATTTTAACCATCATTGGTTAATTTCCCTGGCACGGGGCTGGGTGTATATGGTGTCTTCATCATCATTTCGTCCTCATCACGACGCGCAGGTCGCCTGAGGGCATCTGGCGAGCCGAACCCATTCTGGGATATCCCTGCACTAAAAGCCATACGACATTTCATTTTATCTCGGAATTTAATTTTGAAATAAAGTCCTACATACTGTAGGCCACAGAAAGGTCTCATTTACAAAACGCTAGAAAGAAAAATTCTCCAACAATATTCTTCAATACTGTGATAATGAAATATCATACCTTTAAGTTATCTGGTTGAAAAATTTAGCTAAGTTGCTACAAAGATGAAAACCTCATTCCGCTCTACCTAAGAAATAATCTCTTATCGTAAGAAATTACACAGTGATCGCAAGAGGACGGTCCACTTGAAGATGAATAATAATTAGCTCTGTATCAACATAAATACGTTAAACATCATCAAATACCCGATACGATTTTGACACCGTCCCAGCATTTTCATGTCCGCCATAATCTGAATTATCTTACCACAACGTAAAATATTGATATTTTGTATCACGGACATTCCATATAAACTGACCGTATAACAATGAGGACATCTTAATTCTGGGCAGTTATGAACAACGAGATTTTTATGAAATCGGGGTCTTTCCGAAGGTGGACGTTACCAAAAGCTCGATATTTTCATGTAGTGAACCATTTCAAAGTGAACCATGTTTTTGATAACGAGAGCCAGGATGTTTATGAAGAAACGCGTTAGCATACAAGCAAATTTCAAGTGGAAATTGTCTAGTCCGCTCATCCGTAATGTAGTGGGTGTAACATAACTTTTAAGCATTCTAATAGGCCGGACCCCTAATGTTTATACAAATATCACAGCAGAACTGTTGTCCGGGCTAGAGTAGACTATACTTGTTATTTGATGCAGTAACTTTACATTCTAACCTACAACAGATGGTGATGGTGGTGATTAATGTTTTAAGAGGAGTACACTGGGAAACTATTCTCTATTAATACTAAACAGAGGGATTCTTTTTTTCGCAATATGCTTTACAACGCTCCGACACAGGTAGGTCTTCAGGGGACGATGGGACAGGGAAGGACTAGGAGTGGCAAAGGAACGGCCGTGGCCTTTATTAAGGTACAGCCCCAGCATTTACCTGGTGTGAAAATGTGAAACCACGGAAACCATCTTCAGGGTTGCCGACAGTGGAGTTCGAACCCACTATCTCCCGGATGCAAGCTGATAAATACGTGACGCAATCTGCCACTGGGAAAATATTTATGGGATCTGACACTTCGAAAATTGAAGGTATGCGTCAAAGAAAGATGCGGCCCACAAAGGGCGTTAAAACGAAAACTCTCGAATACTCTAATACCGTCGGGATTGGAAAAGAACGAAAGTTGACCAAGGGAGATCAGATAGAATAGGTGAAAGTTAGAAGCCTGCCACAAGTAAGTGGAAACGACGCCACGATTCAGCTAGGAGCACCGTGGTTGCCAACCCACGCTCCCAAGTTAAGAGACCCTGAGACTCTAACATACAAAAGCCTACATATAAGAACAAGGGCTTATACCGTCACAGCTTCGGTTGATGACGATATAAAAATAATAATCCTAATCGTATAGCCTTACGAACCGTGTGCTGGCAATTTGATTCTTCGTCATCTAGACAGCTAGCAACGTCAATTTCCAAGTTCCCTTTTACCCCAACAGATGGCAGAATAAACCTGAATTATAGCTGAAATTTTATTCTTCCGGCGAACATTAAATGTGTCACCAGAAATCGTTTATAAGCCAACATCATACACTATTAAGTACCAAATGCATCTTTTTCCACCCTTGAAAAATCCAATTAACTCTCATAGATTTGAACCTGTGATCCTTAGATCCGGTGGCCGACACTCAAACATTGCTCCACAAAGGTATCTCTAAATGAATAGTCTACTCGGTCTAGACTAGAGTTTTCGAACTACGGTACGGGGGCTGCACCCAATCCGCGAATGCTTCTCCTATAGCCCACCTCAATTTTAGGTATTTTTCTATCATACATTTTTTATTTCAATCTCTATAGTGTTTATGGTTTCATCGAGATTCGGAAACGAATAAGACTATGTGAGCGTTATTCCTATTTTAGCGAATAACAGGCAGTTTCTATATATCCATGTAGAAAATGGTAGCGAAACAGGCGCCTTATTATTAGTTATGCCTAGTTCACATCGGCAGCCAGTCCATAAGGTCACAGGGTTTCGTGCCCTCCCAATAAATATTAATGCTTTAGCTTTTACCTTTTAATATATCATACACAGGACACAGGTATTAAGCTCGATGTCTAGTACTTCTAAACTGCGGAATCTGACTTCAGGATAATTCCTGCCGGGCTGAGTGGCTCAGACGGTTAAGGCACTGGCCTTCTAACCCCAACTTGGCAGGTTCCATCCTGGCTCAGTCCGGTGGTATTTGAAGGTGCTCAAATACGACAGCCTCGTGTCGGCAGATTTATGGGCACGTTAAAAAACTCCTGCGGGACTAAATTCCGGCACCTCGGCGTCTCCGAAGACCGTAAAAGTAGTTAGTGGGACGTAAAGCAAATGACATTATTATTATTATTATTATTATTATTATTATTATTATTATTATTATTATTATTATCTATATAAATAAAATTGTTTCTGTTTGTCTGTTTGTCTGTCTGTTTGTCTGTTCCACCATCACGTCGAAACGGCTGGATAGATCTCAACCAAACTTCATATTTAGAGTATACTGACCCCGGGGAAGGTTTCGATATGCATATCATTTTAAAATCTTTGAAAAGACGGGGGTTTTATAGGAAAAACGGTTTTCCTCCATTTTCTCTTATACTATTATAGGCAAAATATCGAATTTGTCGTATAAGGACGAGACAAAGCTCAATTTAATCCTCTTGACGCAAAGAACAAAACTCGGTAAGCCCTACGGGCCCGAAAACCATGTTTTAAGGCCCTAAAACCAACCGTTACGGAGATATTGGCACCACACTACCCCTGCTCTAGGAATCGGATAAAGAAATGAACTGCCGTAACCATGGCAACGTCAGCTCCAGGATTCTAGAGCAGTGAGATTATGCATGTACGTTTGGGCATAGCTGTCAACCAAAATAGGTACAAATAAGACTTAATATCTGGGAAAAAAATATACTGTTGTGTAAGGCACTCATAGGACTCCTTTGGGCGGGGATGGAAAGGGGGTGAAGAACGAGTGTAAAAATCTTACTATATATAGAAATGGAAGTGTGTGTGTAAATGACACATCTCCAACTAAACCACTGGAGCAATTTCAACCAAACTTGGTACACGAATCACTTACTATCGGGAGACGATCACTGTGGGGGGTAAGCCATCCCTAGCGCCCTTAAGGGAGAGGGTCAGGGGGGTGGTAGTTACAATAATAATCGAGAATAGTGTCGAATTCATAGTTTTCGGGGTCGCTGAGTTGAAAAGTGATACTCTAGAATTTTTTTAAAATCCAGCCCCCTTTTAGGTTGGGAGCAAAGGGTGGGGGGGTGGGGTGAGATATAGAAATAATTAAAAACAGTTTCGAATCCATAGATTTCAGGGTCTCTGAGATGAATAGTATTACTCCGGATTTTTTGCAAATCCAAGTGGGGAGCGAAGGGGGTGAGATATAAAATTAATCGAAAAACTACATATAAAAATATTATCTTCTTCTTCTTACTATATATAAAAATTGATGTATGTGTGTGCGTGGGTGTGTGGGCGTGGGTGTGTATATGACACATCTCCTCCTAAACCACTGGAGCAATTTCACCAAACGTGGTACACTTATCAATTAGTATCAGGAGACAAACCGCGTGAGGGTAAGACACCCCTAGCACCCTTTTGGCAGGGGGCGAGGGGAGTGGTATAAAAATAATCTTATAAATAAAGTTGTTCGTTTCTGTTTGTCTGTTTGTTTGTTTGTTTGTTTGTTTGTTTGTTTGTTTGTTTGTTTGGCTTAAGTGCGGCCAATATCCAGTATTCGGGAGATAGTAGGTTCGAACCCCACTGTCGGCAGCTCTGAAAATGGTTTTCCGTGGTTTCCCATTTTCACACCAGGCAAATGCTGGGGCTGTACCTTAATTAAGGCCACGGCCGATTCCTTCCAACTCCTATCCCTTCCCTGTCCCATCGTCGCCATAAGACCTATCTGTGTCGGTGCGACGTAAAGCAACTAGCAAAATAAAAAGAATAAAAATGTTTGTTTGTTCCACCATCACGTCGAAAGGGCTGGATAGATCTCAACCAAACTTCATATTTAGAGTATACTCACCCCGGGGAAGGTTTCGATATGCATATCATTTTAAAATCTTTGAAAAGACGGGGGTCTATAGGAAAACCACAACGGTCTTCCTCCATTTTCTCTTATACTATTGATTTTCTGCAAACTCTGTGGACCGTATGTGAAAGGTCTCTTCATCACAAACAACTTTCGTTGTGTTCATAATTTACCTTACTCTTCAAATGACGGAGAAATTTACTATTTTCTGCCGATACCATGCTCGGCATTGAGGGACCGACAGAGCGATAACGAATATATGGGTTACCATGGCAACGTCTCTGACTGCTTGCCAGCAGGGAAGTAACGTATTGTCATTTTCCTCATCATTCCTTTAAATTCGTGGTTGTTCCTTGGGTAGAAAGCAAGAGAGTCGTCAATCGGCCATTCTGCGGGATATTGGCGGAATATCATTGGAGGTTATAACCGTCCTCGAATAGCATAAGTAATAACACAAATATTCATCTTCTTATCTGATTACCTAAGAATCCCTGCGCCTAAATTTCTCTCCGATTACCGCTTTCTTATATCCATAACTCACTCCGGCATAATTTATTGAGGAGCATTTGATTTTCCAATACATTCACTTGGTATTTATATATTTGTCGTCATCCGGATGTCCTCTGTTATAATCTATTTTCTATTAATTTCAACTTACTAAACTGTATTACTTTCTTCCTTAATTACCACGTATGTATGCGAGTGCTAATCCCGAATGCTGTACACTCTTTCCTTTGAGGAAATATTCTAAGCTATGCAAATGTATAACTTCTGGCCCAGGAAAATTCCGAAATATGGATGCAATTTTAACGGCGGTGCAGACCTTCGTTTCGGGGTAATTGGTGGCTAATCAGTAAGTCGTATCAAAAGTCACAAAGCAAATTGCGTTTCATTTTGGAGAGATCTACAACTTTTGTCCTGTGACTTTTAGTCGTATTTCTATCCCTAATACATTAAACACAAGTTGATTTTGTACTTTTACACGTATATGTTATCATTTGGCACACTTATAGGAAAGGTAGAATCATGACATTCGGCACGCACATTGACATGACCATTGGCAATGTTATAGCCAAATTTTATGATTCTAGCTGTCACATGAGAATCAAAAATATAAAGTAGCATTCAAAAACTGTACAAGATTTCACCCCATTCAATGACTCTAACTCAATCTAACCCATAAATAAAGGAGATACGAGAAGATGTCATAGGACCAACCATGTAGAGCACTGAAAGGGGCGTCTGATGGTGAAGTCCGTTTGTAGATACGTCGTACAGTTGCAAAGCAGTAACTATCGAAATAAAGGTCTACACTTCTAGAGTATGTCTGTACATTGACAATTTTGGCGAAATTTCCGTACAGTTATCCGTTTCAGGTGTAATAATGACCATCTGCATATATTCTGTTTTGGTGTCTGTCTGTTTGTTTGTTTGTCTGTTTGTCTAAAACTTGGAAACTACTGGATATATTTCCACCAAACTTGATATTTAGAATCCATCTGTCCTTTGGTAGGTTTTAGGGCAAGTATTGTTTCTGAATCCCTGAATTGACTGGGGGATTATACGAAACCGAAACCGTCATTTTGCAACCAAACTTAATGTAAATTTAGCTGCCGTAATGGAAATTCATTTCTAGGCCTTTTTCCTCATGTGCATCATTTCAATACGAGGATTAATAAGGGAGATATCATTAACGCACCGTTTTCCGGTACAAGTCCCACCGGACTTAACTCAAGAGCGGGTGCGTGTAAAGCGTATGTTTTACAACTTGAAAACTACTGAAGATATTTGAGTCAAACTTTATATTAACATCCACCTGTCCAACGGTAGGTGTTAATCGTCAATAACATTTCATGTTCCCGGAATGGACTGGCGGTTTATAGGGAACCGAAATGGTGATTTTACTCTTCCAGAATATATACAGTACAAGACCAACCTGACTGGAAATCGACCAAACATGATGGAATTCCATCTCTAAAACTTTTTTTCATGTGCATTTTTTCGACAGGAGGATTAATAAGGGAGATATCATAAACGGTCCGTTTTTCCGGTTAAGTCCAGCGGATATAGCCCAAAAGGTGTTGTACGTGGAGCAGGTTCCTTATTTATCTATGTAAATAAAATCGTAACTACTGTGTGCCTGTACATAGACTATTTTGTCGAAATTTTCGTACAGCTACACGCTTAAGGGGTAATAATGATCATCTGCATATTTTTTGGTTTAGTATCTTGAAAGTTCTACTTTTTACACTTCTCACTGAAAACCCAGATTGCGGCATAATCTGCCAGTCGAGAAAGAAAACTGAAATTTGGCAAAATTTTACGACTTAGCCTGTAACGGGCGGAAAACTTCCAAGAGCTTTAAATTTTTCCCTTTCTATCCCGAAGAATATCGAAATATGGAGGCAATTTTAATGATGGTGCAGACCTTCGGGAAGTATCATCACATAACGGATGGCACAATCCCCGTTCAATTTGGAGTGATCTACAACCTTGGTCGTACGACTTTTTGTCGTATTTATATCCATTTTACGTTTGACTTTTCTCTATTTCTCGATCTTAAGTAAAGTAGTACTTTTCACATACATAATTCATACCTTCCATCACTTAGAGGAAAGATAGAATCATCATACTCTACACGAAAATTGGTCCACCCAGTAGCCATATGTGAGCCAAATGCTATGTATGTAGCTGTCAGTTAATTATCCGAAAAGCAATGCAATGTGAGATAATCTTACACAAATTTTACCCAAGTTTCTAACTCAATCTGACCCATGAATAGATGAGATATCATATGACCAGCAATTTAGGCCGCTAAATCCGGCGTCTTATGGTACAATCTTTTCTCGATATGATGTACCGTTTAGAAGCAGTTAATCTGTAAATGAATGTCTGCAATATTGTAAACAAGCACATACTTTCGTATGTCGAACTATATATATTCACTGATGTCGATTTTGTAGCGATCGAGAAAGGGTGTGTCTGCTATTGTAATCAGTACTCCGCACACCGACTATGACTGGCAGTAGGAATGGAGTCCTTCTCCAATTCCTGTGTAACTGGCATTAATGAGGCAGGCCTACCATTGTAATGAATAATTCACTTCTCGATTTGACTTTCAGAAGGCAAGGGAGCATGCAGCATACAGTCTTTGGCTGTAGGCAAGCGTTCCCGCAGTTATAAACAGATGTACCCATCTAAAATGTGACTGGCATTAGGCATGCTGGCCTGCTATTTTGATGGAAACTCATCAACTTGGTGTGACTGGCAGGAAGCTGGCTGGCAGTTGGAAAAGGGGCCTATCATTATAATGATAACTGCACAACTCAATTTTGACTGGTTGTAGGGAAGTTTCCTGCCATTATAATAAAAACTCTTCAATTTGTAATATGTCTGGAGGTAGGAAAGGGGGCCTGCAATTGTAACGGAAACTCCCCAAATAGATTGTGACCGCGCAGTAGGCAATGGGGCCTGCAATTATAATGTAAACTTCCCAACTCGATTGTGAATGGCAGTAGACAAGTGAGCCTGTCGTTATCATCACAAATCCGTAACAAGCACTTTACACTGGAAACAACGTATGGGGACCTCTGCATATTGTTTCTCGGATAACGCTAAGAGACATGCTATTTTAAAACAATCTTATTTACTGCATGTACAGTATTTACTTCAATATTCGTATACAATGCAGAATACCGTAGCGAAGCACGGGTACATTTGCTAGTTATTCCTAAAATCGTATGTATCAGCTCCAGGTCACAACAGCTATGTCCCCGCGGGGGAGATGTTTACAGTCTGCAAACGTTGCCGCTGTCTTTGTTTATTGGATAAAAGGCTTGATATAATGAGAGAGTCTTGGTCACAAGAAAACAGTGACCGAGAAGGCAGCAGTAGTGTTCTCTAACAGAAAGCGGCAAAGGTCATTGGCTTGTATTTCACAATGTGCTGTTGTTTTTAAACAGTAGCATAACAATAACAGTAAATAATACTATAATGTGTAAAGGTGTTTCTCTACATTAAACAGAAACTGTGAGGTAAAATGCGCTGGATCGAGATATTTGCTACTGCTAAAGAAAACAAAGTAACTATCAATGATAGTCGGCGTAGTTTGATATATTGTATTTTATGTTTCATGTGTAATGTGTGTGTAATTTTAGAGTTATACTAGCAAGATACCCGTGCTTCGCTACGATATTATACTGAAATTTATAATTGAATGTTGTGTTAGATATATAATCAGCCTAAATTCGCGATGTGAATCGTTTTCTGCGAGAATCCGCCAAAATTCGCGATCTGACTCGTTTTCTAATAGATTATGGCAAGTTTCCTCCCATTTTTCAATCTTTATTTCCAGCAATCGATTTCGTACTTCCCAGGCTAGGTCCAGGTATTCCACCCTGTCAGTTGGGTCCCTAAATATTTGCCATCTTTTCTTATAAGCATTTTTAATATGGAACAAATCCTTCAGGAGATCCGGCGTGGTGTCGTCTTGGGTGCCTTGGCGGTACTGAACCCGCGGCCAGACTGCATTCTTAGTCATTACTCGTCCAGGACCCGTTTCCACCACGGTCCGCACATTTGACGACGGTCCAGAACATTATTATTATTATTATTATTATTATTATTATTATTATTATTATTATTATAGATGTTCTGGGCCCCACAGCAAGATGCAAGACCGCTACTTGGCGGTAAATTACATCTGCTGCCATTGTTATTGTTGGGAATGTGACCAGCACCAATGTCGCGCGTTGGCAAGTGTGCGGGATTTCTGGCGATACGAATGACATACTACCGCGCATTATTGACCTTATTATAGAGGTGAACAATTGGACGGTCAATCTCATTCCTATCGTTTATTTAAAATGTGTTTAAATTTGTATTCATATGCCAGGAGAATCTACTGTAATATAAGAACGTTCTCCGAAGGAAAAGTTGGCTGTTGAAAACGAACCCAGGAAAGATTAAAAAGATCGGTTTATGATCAGAATAAGTACATCGAAAATATACAGCCTGTTTCCAGTCATTCGACAGGGTCAGGAATGGAATGAATAAAGCCCCATCTAGCGGCGACAGTAGGAATTGTGCCGGCTGCCGAAGCACTCCTCTGGGGCAATGATCGATGAATGACAAATGAAATGAAATATTGGACAGTGTTTCTGGAATGCATGATGACAGGGAAAAGCGAAGTATCCGGAGAAAAACCTGTCCCGCCTCCGTTTTGTCCAGCACGAATGTCACATGGAGTGACCGGGATTTGAACCACGGAACCCAGCTGTGAGAGGCCGGCGCGCTGCCGCCTGAGCAACGGAGGCTCCTTATAAGTACATTATGAACAGCAGAATCAATTGGTCTCACCTCCTTTTACACCCCACCGCCGTTAAGTTTATTTACCCCCCCCCCAAAAAAAATTAAAAGAAGGAGTGTTTCTTTATGTTTAAAGGAGATTCCAAACCCCAATGTTCACGTCTATTACCTTGAGTTTTGAGATATAAGTATCCCCATAAAAATAACTCGCTTTTTTGACTTACTTTCACACTTCTCTCCCCCCCCCTTAAGTGAATTTTCCGGCAAAAAATACTTGTTTAATAGTAAAGGATCTTCTAAATAGCAATTATCACGACTCTAACTTCTTCAGTTTTTGATATATGTGTCCTCACGAAAGGAATTCAACTCCTTTCCACTCCCGCCCCCCAAGATGGTTTCCCCCACAAAACGCGTATTTCTTTGTTTTTAAAGGAGATCAAAATACCAATTTTCACGTCCGTAACAACTTTAGTTTTTATTAGATGTATGTATTCTCATACAATTAAGTCAATTAATTTTAGAATTCTTCCCCCTCCCCTTTCATTGGATTTTCCGAGAATACGCGTTTCTTTATTTTTAAAGGAGATCCCATATACAAATTTTTAGTTCTGTAGTATATTCAGTTTCTGAGATATATGTATCCTCATTAAAGGCATTCAACCCACTATTCACCCTTTTACACCCCTCCTATTGGGATTTACAGAAAACGAAAAAATACTTATTCCTTTACTTTTAAAGGAGATTCTAAATACCAATTTTTACATCTGTAAACTTTTAAAGTTTTAAGATATAGACACAATCATTTTTAAAATTCACCCCCTTTTCACCCCCCATTATCCGGATTTTTCAAAAACGAAAACATACGTGTTTCCTTATTTTTAAAGTGGATCCCCAATACCAATTTTCAGGTCTGTAATATCTTCAGGTTAAAGGCATTCAACCTCTTTTTCACCCTTTTCCACCCTTCCTATCGGGATTTTCCGAAAACAAAAAAAGTGTTTCTTTATTTTTAAAGGAGATTCTAAATACCATATTTTACATCTATAAACTTTAAAAGTTTTGAGATATAGATACACTCATTTTAAAAATTCACCCCCCTTTTCACCCCCATTATTTGGATTTTCCAAAAACAAAAAAATACGTGTATCTTTATTTTTAAAAGAGATCAAAGGTACCAATTTTCAGGTCTGTAATATCTTCAGTTTCTGAGATATAAGTACCGGTATTCTGATTAAAGGCATCCAACCCCCTTTTTTTACCGTTTTTCACCCCTCCTATTGGGATTTTCTGAAAACAAAAAAATACGTATTCCCTTATTTTTAAAGAAGATTCTAAATACCAATTTTTACATGTGTAAACTTTCAAAGTTTTGAGATATAGATACACTCATTTTAAAATTCCTACCGCCTTTTCACCCCCTTAGCGAAGGAATATCCAAAAATCCTTTCTTAGGGAGCACCTACATCTTAATATGAATCTATGCCCAAAATTTCATTTCTTTATGTCCAGTAGTTTTGGCTCGGTGATGATGAATCAGTCAGTCAGTCAGTCAGTCAGTCAGGACAAGCTATTTTATATATATAGATTATTCGTGGTTCAGGTGGCAGCGCATCGTCCACTCACCGCTGAGTTCGTGGCTCAAATCCGGGTCACTTCATATGAGGTTTCTTCTGGACAAAGTCGTGGTGGGTGAGGTTTTCCTCTGGGTACTCCGGTTTCGCTACCATCTTTCATTCAAGCGACACTCTCCAATATCACTTCATTTCGTCTGTCACTCATTAATCATTGCCCCAGTGGAGTGAGAGAGGCTTAAACAGCCGGCACAATTCCTATCCTCGCCGCTAGATGGGGCATCATTTATTTCCTGACCCTGTCGAATAACTGGAAACAGACTGGATTTTCATTATTAGTGTCTGCGTTTAAACCATAACTTGACACTCCTGTATGGAATTTCACTGAGCCGCAGATGCTAGTCTACCCCTGTCTGCATCAAGTAGACTACATAACTAGTAGCTCATCCGCACCCTTTTTACCGCCTTTTGTCTCATCACTTCATCAGTATTGCTTTCGTTTTAAGCTTTACGAAAAAAAAAACGAAAATGCTTTCTAGAAAGCGTTAAATTGATAGCGAGTTCAAGAAAAATAATGGGTCTTGGCCCGTTATGTACATTCTCCATGAAAAGAGGAAGACAGTGGTATGCATTATTTCTAACATTGTTATTGCAGTATGTGTATGTATGTTGGGTATTCAGCCCGAAGGCTGATTTGATCCTCTGCAGCTCCGCCAACAGCTGTCATAAATAGCCTAGGCGTCACTGAAGAGGCGAACTAGGGAAATGAGGAGTGAGGTAGTTTTCCGTTGCTTTCCTCAGCGAACCAGCCGCTGCTATTACATATCAGTCTGCCAAGCCCACTGAAATGCATGCACCAACCGACCCTGTGAGCGATATTTTTACAACATTCATAACAGGGACTGGCTGCATAAGCAGTGGTATTACTAGCATCACTCATACCTCAGTCACTTTCATACTGTCAAAGCCAAGGATGAGATTGAGACAGGTCAATGAAAGTAACAAATTTGATATAGCCCATACCAGAAGAGATAGTGCACTATAATCAGTACATCTTGCCAGCAAAATGAGTGATGTAATACAGATGTTACCAGAGAAACACTGTCCGACTCTTTGGCTGAACGGTCAGCGTTGAGGCCTTGCGTTCAGAGGATCCCGGATTTAATTCCCGGCCTGGTCGAGGATTTCAATCTCCTCTGATTAAACCTTTCCGCTCGAGGATTAGTTGTTTGTATTTGCCCCAACAGTCCCATCTTTATATTCAGACAACACACTACACAACACCACCAACCACCACAGAAACACGCAATATTGATTACATCCCTCCATATAGGTTTAGAGTCACGAAGGATATACGGACGTAAAGCAGGGCCAAAGCCTCCGCTGCGAGATAGTTTACACCCGCGACCTGTTAGGTGTGGGAAAAAGCGGTAAGAGTAGAATAAGATTGCCATAAAAACCCTCTCGCAATTTCAAGAAATATAACAGGCTTGAACATGTGATGGCAAAGGAAATTTGTAAGAAAATCATTAGTACACAGAAATTATTATTGTATGGTGGAAATTTGACGCTAAACTCAGATGTCAGCAAATTATACTATTGTGGCACCTCTGTTTTACAGTTCTAATTACGTGAGTAATTTTGCATGCTTTTTTTACACCTACAACACCATGCTTTTCAAAACTGGCAAAAAATCCTGTGAATTCATTTAAATAATTAATCAAGGAGATTTAGAGCTGCTGGAGAAAGGAACGCTTAAAATCTCTTCCGGATCTTCACGTTCCTATTTATTGCTTTGCTTCAATAATTAACTGCGATTCTACTGGCAGGAGTAAGGAGAACGTAGAACCATCTTTAGCATAATGAGAATTAAAGCAGCGAGTGGTAGATTATAAAAGTGTTCGATGCTATTTTTATCTTTAATGCCATCGGTTCGTACTTACATGGTGAGACAGTTCATAAAGAACTGAAATGCGCCAATCTCCACCCTGACATGGCCTAAGACTCAATTAAATGGATACAACAAATACAATTTGACTTAAGTCGCACCAACACATATAGGTCTTATAGCGACGATGGGGTACGAAAGGGCTAGGAGCGGGAATGAATCGGCCATGGCCTTAATTAAGTTACAGTCCTAGCATTCGGGTGGTGTGAAAATGGGATACCATGAGAAACCATCTTCAGGGCTGCCGACAGTGGGGTTCGAACCCACGATCTCCCGAATACTGGATACTGGCCGCAATTAAGCGACTGCAGCTATCGAGCTCGGAAACAGTGGGTTTCGAACCCACTATTTCCCGAATGTAAGCTGACGAGATGGTCCCCACCACCAGGGAGAACAAAAGCTGAAGGAAAAGGCGAAGTAAAATAATTTAATGAAATGACCTACTTCAGTTGAAAACATTTTCATTTTCCCTCTCAGTTCACAGAACGCAATTTTCACGCCATTTCAGTTTCAAAACCTTCTTCCCCACTTTAATTCCCTTAAAATCTTTATATTAAATCCCCTTAAAATTTAGTCATTCCATAAAATAAAAATAAATTAAAATATATATGCGTGTATTTTTTATGAACTACACATTTGGTCCTCGACCAATCGCTCTATTTAGATACTGGTCTTTCATGTAACGAAATATGGACAGCCCTGATATAGAGCCAGTTTTTCTCAATATGTTCTGTAAGAATACCCCTGAAGCTGATAATTGTGAAAACCCTCACAGAATAGTCATGAAGATAAGTATGATGAGTTGAACAAGGCAGTGCGAACAGATACAGGGAAATTGAATATCTCCAGGAGGAATTTCTTCAATCCTCATGAGAAAATCAAGGAACTTAAGGGGAAATACCGGAGGCTGCATAAAATTATACTGAGGGATATCAATAGTATTATATCGGTGGGAGCTGAAGAAAACCTGCTGTTCTGGAAGGAGTATGTTGAGAATTATTTAATGACGTGCAGCTATACAAACCATCCTGCATTGAAGAATGAAACGAAGCAAGTCCTGGCACAACGAAAGAGGAATTATTGTCTGTAATCAGGCTACACACGAAACGTAATGCTTTTGGTCCCGTCATGATGCATGCATAAACCTTCAAATGCATTGATGAAGGTGGCGGTAAAGTCCTAAACCTGCTAAGTGCACTATTCAGCGCAGTATATAAGATCAACTGTTATGCCATACCTACAAAAAGATAGTGGACAACATTTTGATGGTCAATCTAAATAGTGTTATGGTTGAGGTTACGGGGATCTAATGATGCCTTCAATTTTCCGACTAAATCATAGACTGTAGTTGCTCCATAGTCTCGGTCCATCAGAGTTTAGATCACTCTTGTGCCTTTCTACCGACGACTTCTTATGTGCAACCCGTTTTCGCGATAGTATCGGCCCAGTCCTTCATACATATTTAAACCACATTAGACGCGTATTTTATCTTGAATCGACGCAACGCCAAAATCTTTCCCTAATGGTTTCATTGGAGATGATATCGAGTTAAGTGACGCCAGCTGTCTGATCTGCATCTTCGTCTTCATTACGCTTGCTGAACGTTCTGGCTCAAACGCAGTCGGCCAAGGTTCGCAACCATTCAGTACAAAAATTCGAATAATTGTAATATTGATTTTTGATTCACGATTATCTTTCATATTCCGGTTGCAAGTGAACCCAGTCGTACTTCGACAATTCATACAGGCTACGCTTGCCCATTGAATTCTTTGACAAAATGGCTATCCTCAGCGATTGTGGAGCCAAGATGCTATAATCTTGTCACACGCAGAAGGTCCTTGCCGTCTACCTGAATGGCTCCGATTGCTTGTGGATCTGCATGAAGTAGCTATGCAAAATTAATGGAGAGTTTCTATACTAGCACCTGTGTATGAAGCTCAGAATTACAGGCCAGTTAGTTTGACATTTGTTGCATATAATCTTTTGAAAGCATTCTTTCTTATCATATTACACATGGTTGCGAAATTAATAACTGATTCGATAGAAGGTAGTTCGGGTTTGGGAAAGGATATTGCACTCAAGCTCAACTTGTAGGATTTCAGCAAGATACAGCAAATATCTTCAATTCAGGTCAAATGGATTTTATCGCGATTGACCTATCTAATGCATTCGATGGCAAACATAAGTGCAATTGTACTAGACTAAAAAGTGACTGATGGGTGGCAATAATTCTAGAAGAGAAATTCATAGAATTTGAGTAGGTGAAGTTTTATCTGAACCTATAATCATTAAGAGGGGAATTCCCCAAGGCAGTATTATCGAACCTATGTTTTCTTATATATGTGTATAAAAGATACGAGTAAAGAACTGGAATCAGAGATAAAGACTTTTGAAGATGATGTTCTTTTGTATAGAGTAATAAATAAGTTACAAGATTGTGAGCGACTGCAAGAACGCCTCGATAATGTTGTAAGATGGACAGCAGTCAATGATATGCTAATAACTGGGGTTAAAAATCAGGTTGTGAGTTTCACAAATAGGAAAAGTCCTCCCAGTTTTAATTACTGCGTTGGTGGGGTGAAAATTCCTTATAGGAATCACTGTAGTTACCTAGGTATTAATATAAGGAAAGATATCTCATTGGGGTAATCACATAAACGAGGTTGTAAATAAAGGGTACATATCTCTGTAAATGGTTGTGAGGGTAACTAAGTGTTGTTGTAAGAATATAAAGGAGAGGGCATGTATGTCTCTAGTAAGTTCCCAACTACACTAGTGTCCAAAAGTTAAGGATAAGTTACGTGTAAGCACGGCAATAGTAAATAGGCCGCAAATCGCACGACATAATGCACCTACAAACCTTTAAGTGCTCGCTCTGTCTATTAAAGGAGTGTTCCCTGCTTTGACTAGCGGCGGAACCGCAAGGTAAACACAACCAGTGCCTGCGCCCCATATCCCCTCAGTCGTGGTTGCCCTGTTATAGTGTGCGGAGTATAGCCTCGTGGTGAACGTGACAACTTAATGGCACAACGACGCCATTTGGACCCCGTTTTGCAGGGTAGAATACTCGGCCACCTGGAAGCAGGCCAGACACAGACCGAAGTCGCCGTATCCTTGATGTGCCACAGAGTGTCATTTCCAGGTTTTGGAGACGATTTCGAGACACACGAGGTGTTAGTCGTAGTCCAGTACCAGGTCAACCAAGGGTAACCATCCCACAGCAAGACCGATACCTGGCCTTAACCGCCCCGACGAAATCGGAGTGCACCTGCAAGACAATTGTCGGGTTCCCGTTTACCAGCAAACTGTGTACCGGAGGCTCAGAACAGCAGAGATGTTTACCCGACGTCCAGCAGTGTGCGTCCCGCTCACTCCAGCACAGAGACGGGCCCGTTTACTGTGGAGCCGTGAACATCGAAACAGGACCATGAATGAATGGAGGCATGTGCTCTTCACAGGTGAATCCCGCTTCAGTTTGCAGAACGATTCCCGTCGCACATTAATCTAGAGAGAACCGGGTAGCCGATACAACTACAGGAATATCTTAGAACGGGACCAGTATGGTGGTGGTGGCGGCATTGTTTGGGGCGGCATCATGTTGAATGGCCGTACGGGCCTTCACATCTTCATGGGTGGTCCGAGGAACACTGTTAACGCTGGGAGATACAGGGATGAGGTACTGAGACCACATGTTCGACTCTTCACAGGTGCGGTTGGTCCAGACTTCATTTTAAAGGACGATAATTCCCGACCGCACCGCGCTGCTGGTGGATGAATTTCTGGCTTGGGAAGACATTCATCGCATGGACTGGCCAGCGAGGTCTGCGGATCTGAATCCTATAGAACACGTCTGGGATGCATTGTGGAGGCGAATTGCATCCCGTCAGCCCCCATCAAGGACCCTCCAACACCTTCGCATTTCCCTTTCGGAGGAATGGGATCAACTACCACAAGAGCTCTTGGACCATCTGATAGAGAGCATACCGTGCCGTTGCGAAGCATTTGTGGCCGTTAGGGGTAACCATACACCCTATTTACAGCATATTTTGTTGTGGAAGACATTGCCAAGTTTTGTTGGTTGTTATCAAAGGTGTACCTTAGCTATCAGAACCTTTCTCACACTGTTTTCTTTGAGAAGTTTTTTGAAATGTGGTGTGTGATTCAGCTTCCGTTTGTTCAGCAATCCGTCTGACAATCCTATCAGGCGGTATGGCGTCGTTTAGTGATTATGCTTAACTTTTGGACACTAGTGTACATACAAAGAGATTCATACGTATAGGGCCTATACATTTACAGGTCTAAATCATATATTGTTAGGTTTTGTGGATTAACTATAGGCCTTCACAATCGTGTGTATGTCACTGTGACCTCCCGTAGTTACACTCCTATGAACCTTCATTCATTAGAAACCGAGTCTAATTACTGTTGCGCTGGTCTCCCTCTACCTCTCTTACCCTCTATGACAGAAATTGTTCTTCTCCTAAACCTATCCTCCTCAACTCGCCTAACATGACCCCAACGCTGAAGCCATTTTATGTGTATAGCTTCATAAACTATTACCATTATTATTATTTCGCACCGACACGGTCATGAATTGTGGCGAAGATGGAATACACGACTGCCAGTACGGGGAAGGAAACAAACGGAAGTTGGCAGTGGTGGTGGTGATGGTGATTATTGCCTTAAGAGGAAGTACACCATCCTTTATTAACACTAATCAGAGGGAAATGGCGTGTTAATGGACGACTTCCTCGGCCTCGATATCTAATACCTTCGGGGTAGGAAGAGAACAAGAGTTGACTTAAGGAAGTCGAATACAAATGATAAAAGTGAAGATCACGGCACAAGAGTGTGACAGCAAATCCAGGACTCAGCTAAGAGCCCCGTGGTCGCCAGTCCACGATCTAAATTTAGGAGCCCATGGGGCCCTTTTTAGTAGCCTCTTACAACAGCCAGGGAACACGTAGGTGTTATTCTATCACCTCCACTCACAGGCGGGTCATAACTAAGGTACAGCCCAATCATTTGCCGGGAGTAAAAACAGGAAACTACGAGCAATGGGGTTCGAACGAACTATTTCACGAAAAAAAACCTGACAGCTGTGTGACAAGAACCGCGTATCCAACTCACTCGGTAAAAATAATAATAATAATAATAATAATAATAATAATAATAATAATAATAATAATAATAATAATAATTGTACCGGGCGGTACACCTCCGCGACGCGAGTTCAAATCTTGCGCCAATTGAAACTCCTCTACAGGAGAAACTCTGAACTTGAAAATCTGTATTAACTCAACGGTTATT
The DNA here is from genome assembly GCF_040414725.1 of Anabrus simplex. Taxonomy (NCBI): domain Eukaryota; kingdom Metazoa; phylum Arthropoda; class Insecta; order Orthoptera; family Tettigoniidae; genus Anabrus; species Anabrus simplex. Next base: position 48,710,923 of record NC_090270.1, read on the forward strand.
CAGAAGATGTCTCTACTGTAAATTTTGTAATTTTGAAGTGTTCTGAACTGTGTCTATTTCGGTTTGTGTTTGTTTGCTCCGTATCAAGAAGTTTGGACATTCTCTAACAGATGTCTCTACCAAAAACTATGATAACGCACTCTGGTGCAATGTAATGAACTCCCTTGCAGAAATTTTGTATGCTTAAGTTTTGCCTCTACTAAATTTTGTTCTGTGGTTTGTGGGTTGGCAATATTAATCATTCCTTTCCGCCAGTTTTGAACTCAGCCAATCCCGAATTTCTGTAATTTATTTTCCACCAATCATAGCTTTCTTCTTCAAATTTCCATGTGTAATGCTTAGTCTACCAATAAAGTCGGGTGGGTGTGTCTACTCATTCTTGAAAGGTCTCGAATTTTCCACGAGGGTATAAAAACTGCTGATTTTCTTGTCTCGGAGCCACTAGTATAACATCTACTCTGTGTGTGTGAATATGTAGCAGGAGGCGGGAAGCGCCTCGTTCTTCGGGCAGCGACTCTTCTACAAGGTAATGGCCTTTTAACTTCTTTATTTTTTTCGCTAACTCAGCAGTTTAACTCTCGGAGAAGGTTCGAAACTTTTAATATGTAATCCATCTCCTTAAAATGTAAATCCCTTTTTCTGTCTATGTAAAAACTACTATTTCTTGAACTGTAATTCGGGGATAGAGAGTGCTTCACCCTCTCGAACTCCCCTTCATTTTGAAAGTGAGGTGACTACGCTTTTCTAACCGTTTCTACTCTTCCTTAAAGTGTTTAAATCTTTCGGACGAGTCACCTCCTTAGCTTGGGACTAGCCCCTGTACATCGGCCTAGAGCCACCTAGGTTTTAATATGTAGAGTTAGTAGTGCAACTTTACGCCTCCATCCCCTTTGCTTTGGGCCAGTAACTTAACTTGATGTTTTGTTTTCTTCATGCGAAGGCCCCGTAGGTTGGGTATTAATTACCCCTGTTTCCTTTTGTGCCTTAAGGGCAGATAGAAGTGAAGTTTGTTGTACCTTTGATAGGCTTGTAAAATTGAGAGCGGGTCTGCTCTTTTCCTTAACATTGTAATTAGGAGCAAGTGCTCCTTGGCATGATGGGGTTTTCTGCCCCTTTGTACATTTTTGTACCTTGGTAAAGTTGGGCTAATCGCTCAAGGATTATGATTCTGGGGCTCGAAGCCCAAAACCTAGTAAAAAAACCCTGAACGGGAAAAATTATTTTGTACCTGCCTTTCGTTGTTATTTCACCTAGTGGAAATTGTTGAATGTTGTTATCTGTTATTTGTTGATTTTGAAAAGAAAATATAACCTTTGTTAAAGTTTTAAATTAACTTTAATTATGTAGTTGAGACCTATTCCAGCCCTCACCTTCTTTCACCTCTGCTGTTCCACAGAGACCTCGGAACAGTCATAATAATAATAATAATAATAATAATAATAATAATAATAATAATAATAATAATAATAATAATATACATAACATGCATAATATTATGCCTTTCAGCGTTCAGTGATTAAATTGCTCTACAATTCTCTTTATGTGACTACCTTTGTTATCTCATTTAGCTGCAACCGCTTATAATTAAAATCATTATCATTAAAATCTGGTTGCAGCCATCGTCATCTTGGCCTTCATTCTCTTCTGCAAACCTCCGTTACCGAGTTCATTATTTTAATCCGTAACCTATCCTGCTCCATATACCTTACATGACCCTATCAACGAAGCCAATTTATGTGTAGAGGTTCATCCATCGAGTTAATTCCTTACGTAGCCTTTACTTCCTCATACCGAGTGCACTACTGCCGTTGTTTTATCTGTTTCTACCAGCAATGTCTTTCATGTCTGTTACTTCTAGCTCATGAATAAGATATCTTGAATCCAACAAGTATTCAATACCGTATACCAAAGTTGGTCCGAATTGCAAAAAAAGAAAAGGTAAAATATGGCAACTAAACATAACGTGGTTTGAATATTTTGTTTTCTCTCGGCGGATGTACAATACACATTTATTTACCATTTCAACTGAGCATAGCCTTATAAAGGTGCAGAACACTCTACATTGTTGTAGCAGAAGTTTGAGAGGTAATGAATTTAACATTGTTCACGTGAACATGCAAAACAAACATATACGAAGAAAGAACTAACACAGTGAACAGCTTAAAATAATAGCAAATGGCAAACAAAAGAGTCGTAATCATTTTACAGTATCAAGCTTCCATTATAAGTTGCTTTATTTTAGCTTTGGAAACTGTAAGTTAGGTAGCATTCAATGTGTCATCGGCTAGTAAATTGTATAGAGTATAATTCTGGTCACTAATTCTTTATACCGAAGTCCATCAATTGCATATCTTGTAGAGTTTGGTGATAACATAAGCTTAATTTTCAGTGCCATTTTCTGTACTATCTCAATATTGCTAAACGGTGTTTTTCAGAAACAGCCCTAAATGTGAATTATCTGTTAAACTTTCAGCATGTATATAATATACTCTATTCAATAATGTACTGGAAATTTAACGTTCCACTCCGTTTAACACACAAATGATCAGATAAATAGCTGCCTCTCACCCGAAATTAACCTTTTTAATTTTCTGGAATTCATTTCTTCATACATACATGCGAATGTGTTAACTTGTTTACTTATTTTTTGTTATTTATCAAATGCCTATTTTACCTGGTGAGTCTCAGGCTATAAAGCCTGTTATTCTATCCGAATATACATTCATCTGTATTTGAAATGTTAGAAATTATTTTCTTTATAATTAAACTTACAACTACGTTGTTATAAATACAGCGATCTTGCTAGTTGCTTTACGTCGAGCCGACACAGATATGTCTTATGGCGACGATGAAACAGGGATGGGCTAGGAGTGGGAAGGAAGCGGCCGTGGCCTTAATTAAGTTACAGCCCCAGCATTTGTATGGTATGAAAATGGGTAACCACGGAAAACCATCTTCAGGGCTGCCGACAGTGGGGTTCGAACCTACTATCTCCCGAATACTGGATACTGGCCGCACTTAAGCGACTGCAGCTATCGAGCTCGGTCAGTGATCTTGAGAGTAATTTGTATCTTAAGTAGGCTTATAAACTATTTCATGTTAATTTACTGGTTAATTGTTATATAAATACCTATTCCAGTGCAAAATGTGTACTTTTCTGCAGCATTTTAATGCATTCCTTTTGTAAATGCAATGCATTTGACATGATCCTAATTTCAGTACAGCCGGGCTGAGTGGCTCAGACGGTTAAGGCGCTGGCGTTCTAACCCCAACTTGGCAGGTTCGATCCTGGCTCAGTCCGGTGGTATTTGAAGGTGCTCAAATACGACAGCCCCGTGTCGGTAGATTTACTGGCACGTAAAAGAACTCCTGCGGGACTAAATTCCGGCAAAGCGGCGTCTCCGAAGACCTTAAAAAGTAGTTAGTGGGACGTAAAACAAATAACATTATTATTACTAATTTCAGTACGTAAGGAATTTAAGGTGCGGCTTTAGCAGCCAACGAATGACTTACTGTTGCTAGCTAATCGGTGAATGGGTATACTTAGCACAGAGACAGATATGGTTTCATTTCTGTGCTTGAATAAGTAGAGAGCTAATCAAACTGAGAGGTAAAGTATGCTGGGGTGATTAGTATCAGTATGTGATGTAATGTGGTTACGGAGCGAAGATTCCGCCGCTTTTTCAAACACAACCATTCGAGTTCGGAGAACACTGTGAAAACATGATAGAACAGTGATACATCGAGTATAAATCTAACATATGCATTATGGATTCACTGAAGTTTGTTGGAAAGTGACAGGAAACTGATGTGCTAAGGTCATCACAACAGTGCGCTGAATCATCTTCACAGCATCTCTGGCCTATCCTCCTCAGTCCGTATGTAGCATATGCTCTACATGTGGTTTCCTTTACTTACAATAATACAAAACAATTTAAAGCAAAAATAATAATGGTAGGAAAGTCAATTCTGAGTCCTGATGTAGCATATATGCTACACGTCATAAAACAACTTAGTGAAACATACTACCTCCTTTGGTGAATTTTTAAAAGTTATTTGAGAAAACTATAATCCATCGAATGCAAAAAACAAGCTCGGGACTATAGAGGCTATACATCAGTTGCCTTCACTAATGACTTTGATCACAAATCGCACAATAAACGGGAGGTAATTCTCTTATTCTGAGGAAGCAGACTGCTGTTATAACAGCAGGCTGCGTCCTGCGGTCCATAAAGCTTAAATTGAAAAGTAAAATAAATGTTCTTTTATTCTGAATAAGTTACATTCAGACGATGACGTAAACAAATCACATCTATTATGTATTTTGTTTGTTTTATACTAATTCATTTTTATTATTAATCCTTATGTAATTGTTTAGTTTTTAGTGCGAAGTGAAAATAATAAAAACTCATTTCCGTATTCCATCAAAATAAATTTGAGACCTCTCATTATATTACTACAGACCCCTCTCTAAGAGGAATATGATCTGCTCTTAGTGTCTTTTAAGAGCATAATTTACTTGTGTAGGATGGTAAAGCTTCATGTGGGCTTTGTTTTGTATTCTCGATCCATCAAGTGAGAGCTAAAAGCTCTCCCCACATCACACACAGCAGGACGCCGATGGAGTCGCGCAGACTGCCAATTACTGGCACTTCACTGCTCCTGGTCAATGGACCTCATTCTCCTCGCTTCCTTTCCACACAAACAGCCAAGCGACAAGGTACACTAGCGTGGGGGAAATGGAGAGAATATGATTGAAGAGATCGTTACGAAAAGTTGAGAAATAAGTTCTGAAAAGTACGTCCGGTACATTAGTTTTGAACACATAGTTATGATAACGGTTTGTTAAAAGCCACTTTTTCTGAGTTAAATCTTTCTACTTTCTTCCTAAAAAGGTTTCTTCTCCATATTTTTGTACGAGTGGCTTTTTTTTGTTTTAAGCGTACCATGCCACAATATGTTGTAACTGAACTTTCTATACGCATCAGTTATTCTTCTTTCTCTTCTTCTTCTTCTCGTTAGGGACCAATAAACTAGCGCTAGTCGCACTTTCGAAGAAGCTCTTGCAGTTGCTACTCATAACCATTATATTGTCATGGATGCCCTGGTAGAAGATGAGTTAAAAATTCTTAATCGCTGTATTTTTCAAATGTTATAAAATTTTATGTACTATACTTTATTACCTGTGGAATATTATTAAGAATTTTCCTGTTATTATATTTAATTAATGTTAATTTAATTTCATCACACATTATTATTGTATTATTATTAATTTAAATTGTATTTAATCTAATTATTATGTCATAAAATATAAGTGTATTTCAGTGCCTGATCAGATGGAAGACAAGGCCTCTTGCCAGGTAAAATAAAACATTACTAACTTACTAAATGTTAGACATCTTAAAACAATCATCATCATCATCATCATCATCATCATCATCATCATCGACTCTTCATTCTCGATTACGTTACTCATCAACCATTCATGACAGTCGTTACCTTAAATTTCACAGTCCCTCCTTTCTCTACTTGCACGGTATTTCTTGCCTGTTGTAAAAGGATACCAAAAGTGAACCCACCGGGCGAGTTAGCCATGCAGTTAGGGTCGCGGAGCTGTGAGCTTGCATCCGGGATAAAGTGGGTTCGAACTGCACTATTGGCAGCCCTGTAGATGATTTTCCGTTGTTTCCCATTTTCACACCAAGCAAATGCTGGGGCTGTACCCTTATTAAGGCCACGGCCGCTTCCTTCCCACTCCTAGGCTTTTCCTATCCCATCGTCGCCATAAGACCTATCTGTGTCGGTGCGACGTAAAACATGGACCCATTAGTTCACGCATGCATTGGGGACCATAGGTGCCCTAGCTGAGTATGGCATTGCTTCTGGTTACTTGTATCAGAATTCTCCCTATCATATCCCCTATCCGACCTTCCTTGGTCAACACTTACTATGTTCCGAGCCCAAGGACTGTTTCTGAATTTTCAGGTAAGCCTCAGTGGACACGTGTATCCACTTGCAGAGGGTAGAAATAAAGTTTCGTCCCACAGAGCAAAATTTCAAAAAACTAAATTGGTGCCCAACGTGACAAGTTTGCGAGGCCTAGGTAGTCGTTCCTTTCCACGCCTTCCCTTTCTTTATCGATACAACTATTCTTCGAAGTGTGTCGGACCTCCTCCATTTCCTCTATGATTAGTGTTAATACAAGATGGTTGCCCAGTCATAGGTCTTAAAACAGTAATCACCACATATTTCATGGAAACAGCATAAACTGGTGCTGGCACCAAGTTAAGGCGTACTAGGCAAGACGAGGAGTGAGATGGTTTGGTATTGAATATTGAATTTTCACGACCGCATTGTAATCGAAACAAACTTTCAACGTATTAGGTCGTGTTACGTACATGTAGTACGTGTTGAAGAGATGTTAAGTACAGAACAAAAATGGCCAGCCGGACACCAGTGGGATCCGAACCCACAACCTCCCGATTTCGCGTCGGTTGCTCTACCAATTCTTCTGTACTTAACATCTCTTCAACACGTACTACATGTACGTAACACGACCTAATACGTTGAAAGTCTGTTTCGATTACAATGCGGTCGTGAAAATTCAATATTCATTGACATGCCCCACAACGGGCGACTTAAACGCACTCTACAGTGTGCTAGCAGCAGTGCCAGACCTGTAGCTCAGATCCTTTCAAACAGAACAAAGATGGCCTAGGCCGCCAAAGCTCAATTGGTAGAGCAACCGACGCGAAATCGGGAGGTTGTGGGTTCGGATCCCACTGGTGTCCGGCTGGCCATTTTTGTTCTGTACTTAACATCTCTTCAACACGTACTACATGTACGTAACACGACCTAATACGTTGAAAGTCTGTTTCGGTTTGTTATTGCTTTCCTCAACGTGCCAGAAAGTGCTATTATAGCACGAGTGAACTCATGTAAAACACCTTCCATAACACTCAGAAGCACCAGTTGTACTCCGAATGAAGTTACTCAGCACCATCGCATCAAGTACAGTCCATAGTATCGACCAGACACTATATTTTGTTCTGGCTTGTTCCAAGACACAGATGAAAAAGTACTGAATCTATTAATAGAAAGCAGCAGGCGAAAAAAGAAGAGACAGAACTCAAGAACTGAAATGCCCCATAATTAATATAGCAAGGAAATCAGAGTTACGGAATAAAGAGGATATAACAATGCATCAAACGAGATTTCCACTTCCTGAGGTGCACATTGACCTGAGGTTCACTCAGCCTACACCAACAATTAGTTTCAGGTTAAATTATGGGGTCAAAGGTGGCCGGGCGTAGAGCTAACCACTCTACCCGACCAAGTGCCGGGGTTAAAGATAGTGGATGCCTTTACCTTCCACCCCTCCAGGGACCTTCATAGAATGTACATAGATGAATTTGCTTTCGCTTTAACAATGCATCGCAGGACAATTTAGTGAGTAGTGACCTGAAATTACTGCAATAGCTCACGGATTTACGAAGATTGTACTCAATACCTGCTGAATGTTGTGCATGCCTGAATGATACACGTGCGCAAAGATTTTATTATTCAGACATAAAACTTGCTAAGTCCAAATCAAGAAGTTCATTGTCAGATCACAATCTAATATGCGTTGTTATATTGAATATCTTTCGGTTGTAACATTTCAATACTGAAAAAGGTATTAAAGGAAAGAGGAACAAAATATTCAGGTGAGTGTCACCGTCATCATAAGTATCAATTTTTAGAATGTATTATTTGCTTTATGTCGCACCGACACTGATAGGTTTCACAGCAACAAAGGGATAGGAAATGGCTAGGAGTGGGAAGGAAGCGGCCATGGCAATAATAGGGATGTAGGCAGAGAAAGTTCGCGCCAGATAGCGCTCGTGTACTACTGGGTAGGCGATCGTCTTATGTTTCTCCCAGTCAGCTGCGAGTAATGTAGGAATGTGACCGAGTTTTCTGAGCTAAAGCAGACTGTATCTTCTCTAATTTTACTCGAAGACTATATTAATTAATTGTATAGGTATATCCTCTAGTATATTACGGACGATTTTCAACGTTTAAGCGTTAAACAGCTGCAAAATGAGCTACGGACCAGAAACGCTATAACTAGCGGGAGTAATGAATTAGTACAGCGGTAATTAGAAAATTCTAACACGCTTTATTATCCAAATAATGAATAGGAGTCAGCATGCCTTTTGCTAAATATTACAATTACTTGAGTGTTGTACATCGATAAATATATAAATGTACCTCCACAAGACTTAAATCATGAATAGATATTTAAACACGCACTTGGTCCCCTTGCTTATAGACTTCGATTCATGTATTTTTTTAAGGTTGATGGCTTACTTACATGAAACTGCAGATACAGCCTTTATCCACCACCAAAGGCATGTGAATATTTTTGAGTTTCCCAGTGCCGGTTCCTTTGAATATTTGACCATCAGCCATAAGGTGAAGATCATTATCACAGATTTGCATCTGACGGATGATTTCGTATTTAGAAAATCGGAAATAGATGGAGCACCTGTTTCCAACTACAAATCATTGTGTTATGCTGAATACAGACTTTTCAGCGAGAAGTTTGTTTAGTTTATAAAAGGTTAATTTCAATCGGGTGAAATTCTAAAATGCAGTGTTGTGAAATCCGAGTACACAAAACATAAGGCCTATAATGTGAAGCTTATTTTAGGAGTTCCTGGTGACATTATAGGAAGGGAATGTGAACGTTTTGCTGGAGCAGGCCCCAAGGCATGTTGTAAGCATACTGCTGCTGTAAGCTACCCATTAGAGCACTTCCCTAAGACTGGTATTATTCAGTGTTCAGAAACATGCAGCCAAAATTTATAAACTTTTCAGTATCCCCGTACCAAACTGTTGAGGACAGTTAGCCCTATTAAAGTGGAATGTTTGCTCTTGGAACAAGTTTTGCTATTATAATCTCAGTTGCACCAGTTATAACTTTAGTCGAGGGATATTTCTGTCTAAAAGCAAAGGGGATGTTTACAAGGACATTTTCCCTATCAGGCCACATGTTCAACTCTTTAAATAGGCAGTACATGAAATCAATCCAAACATTAAATATTATCCCAACAGTAGTTTCATGGACTCCGAAGTTAAGGCTTAGTTCTTTGTCAGATTTGTTGGTCCTTAGATTCATAACTGTCAAGAAGAAACACAGTCTGGGTTCAAGACAGAATATCTGTAAATAGTATCTTTTTTTCTCCCAGAACAGCAAAAACCAAATTACAATGTTGGACGTCTACAAACCCTGTATAGCGCAATATGGCATCAGGATTACGCATTGTTTGCTCAACAACTAAATTACCTGTAGTATTTTTTGAGTGCTGATGTCTTTGAAAATGGGAGTCACAAATGTAACATACACTTCTTCGGGTATATTCACGGTTTCTTCTCGTACTTCAAAGGAAGTGATTTCTGCATATTCCGATATTGTAGGCTTATCGTAGTAATCCGGCAATTTTCTGGTGTATGGTCTCTTCCTTGCTTTTGTTGCGTTCGTGGTCCACGGAAAAAGCGATGGAACAACGCCCGGTTTTAATCTTGCTCTCTCACCTTTAAATACAAATGCATAAATTCGGTGGTAGTTATCAAAATGCCTAATCAGTTTATAGGTAGAAAATAGGAATTATTTCCCTTCGTAAATCGTACTTACCCAACAAAATTTTCGTGAAGTCACCGGGTTGAAAATAAAGGGAACACACTTTAATATTTTCGGTCAGATTCTTCTCACCGAAATTTTTCTTCTAAGAGCATGTAGACCTATCCATTTCTTCCTCATTTCTTTATTTAGTGGGAACTTGTGAAACGAAATGGGCTTACCTCATTTTTTCAAAGAGGAACACTGTGGAATAGCTCGGCATAGTCACGAAAATAACAATTTAAGCAACTTAAATTCGTGGATATTTAGCGGCATGTGTACACAGGAGACAAATGAAGAGCGCATTGCGCTTACCCAGTACAACAGCAGTGCCGTCTATCGGTGCTAGCTCTATACATCCCTATTCGGCTACAATCTCAGCTTTTCCATGGTTTAAATGTGGGGAAACCACGGAATATAATCTTCAGGACTGCAGACAGTGTGGTTCGAACCCGCTATCTCCCCAATGAAAACTCACAGCTGCGCGACCCTAACCACATGGCTAAATCGCTCGGTATGCTTTATAAAACTCTACATGAAGGTGTATATTATTTTCCCTTATTTATATTTTTCCCAAATTAAATGAAATAAATACATGGAAAAAAATATTTTCTGGAAGGATTTTGTTATACACGAATGTTCTAATAATATTTATCAAAACAAGTGTTAAAGTATGTGAACAAACTTTGTAATTCCAAAACACTATAGGAAAATGAAATTCCAGTACAAAGAAAGAGTTGTTCTAGATAAACGAAATTCGGGAAGCGTGTCTGAATATCCGAAATATGGCGCCTGTTGAAATTTGCGTACTAGTCAACGAACAGTGGTGCTAGTAGCTGCAATCTGGCCTTTCAAAGCAAGTTTGTGAACGGTAGTCATTGTCTGGTGTTGAAGTTGTGAGGTAGGGTTGAGTCGAGCATTCTTTAAGGAGACAAAAGAGGTTGTATCGGCAGCTTACCGAGTTTCAACGGGGCCATGCAATAGGGCTACGAGAAAGTGGATATTATTTCCGCGGTATTGCAGGAAGACTTGGCAGGGAATTATCCACAGTACATTGGTGTTGGTTGGGCGAGGTACTGGTCATACTCCCCAGTTGTATCCCCCGACCAAGAGTCTGAAGCTCCAGGACACTGCCCTTGAGGCGGTTGAGGTGGGATCCCTCGCTAAGTCCGAGGGAAAACCGAACCTGGAGGGTAAACAGATGATGATGATGATGATGACATTGGTGTTGGTAAAAATTGTCACGGGAAGACAGCGGTCCGAGTGCACACGGGCCACTACGAGTGGAAAGAACGCTGTATGGCTCTGGTGGATCTTACTGCATCTATAGCAGCCATTAAAGCTTCAGCTGGCACCAAAGTGACACATAGAACTGAAACAAATCGATTACTTGAGGGACAGATACGAGTCACTCGTTCTGTAGCATTCATGCCACTAACTCGTAGTCACTGCCATCTCCGACTTCAGTAGTTTCAAACTAGAGCTTATTGTAGGGCGGGCTGAACATATGTTGTGTTCTCATAAAGCCATTTCTGTGTTGTGACAATGATGGCCGTAGGTTGGAAAAGGAGGAGGCCAGGTGAGCGCTTACAACCAAACTGTCTGCAGCGTCGACACTCTGGACCTACAGCAGGAGTTACGGTCTGGGAAGCGATTTCCATTCACAGCATTGCACAGTCGTCGTTATCTAAAGAACCTTGATCGCGGGTTTGTACGTCAGACTGGTGTCTGAACTGGTTGTGCTGCCATTCATTGCAGTATTCAAGAGAGTATTTTCCAAAAGGATAAGTCTCCTCCTCGTTGTCACACAATGTGCTCTACAGAATGTCGACCCGTTGCCTTGGCCTGCGAGATCACCTGACCTGTCGCCCATTGAGCACGTATAGGACATTATGAGACGACGAATCTAGCGTCATCCGATACCAGTATTAACTGTTGCTGATTGGACTGACCAAGTGAAACATATGTGGACCTCCATCCCACAAAATGACATACGGCACCTATACGACACAATGCATGCACGTTTGAATGCTTGCATTCAAAATTGTGGCCACTACAGGGGTTATTAATTTACCATTATGTCACATGACTTCTCGGGTAAACATAAACTTGTGACCTAGAAACTTTAATGAAATGTGTTACTGAGACAATTGCTTAGCCTAAATTGCATTCTTCTAAAGTAGTCTTCTTACAGAGTGAATTGGCCTTGCAGTTTGGGGTGCACAGCTGTGAGCTTTCATTCGGGAGATGAACCACACTGTCGGCAGATCTGAAGTTGGTGCCGGTGGTTTCCCATTTTAACATCAGGCGTATTGGGGCTGTACCTTTATTATCACCGCGGTCACTTCCTTCCCACTCCTAGCCTTTCCCAGTCCCCTCGTTGCCATAAACCTAACGTATGTGTGGTTGCGGCGTAAAGTCAATAGCAAGGAAATTAAATGGCGTATGGCTTTTAGTGCCGGACTCGCTAGGTGCAGGTCTTTTGGTTTGACTCCCGTAGGCGACCTGCACGTAGTGATAAGGATGAAATGATGATGAATACGACACAACACACCCAGCCCCCGTGCCAGTGAAATTAACCAATGATGGTTAAAATTCCCGACCCTGCTGGGAATCGAACCCGGGACCCGTGTGACCAAAGGCCAGCACGCTAACCATTTAGCCACTGAGCCGGACAATAGCAGGGAAAACTTGTCTTCTTGGTGTTGGGATTTCATTTTTCGCCTATGTATATGCATATCAAGAAAAAAAAAGTAACATTAACTCCAAGGCATCGTGTTACGGAATTTATATTTCTTCTGACTGAACGAGATCACCCTTCCTTTCCACCTGCCATATGCTGTGTCTGCATTTCACAAACTCACCAAACAAATGTATTGCGAGGACGTACGACGAAGTGCAGTAGCCTTACAGCCCTGTTTCCTGCTCCCGTCTTGTGTACTGCTTCTTGACTGTGCCCGAATGCTTCATTGCTAATTATGCATAATGCATATACCTAAGTAACTTTAGGAGTAGCTCCTGATCATTTAAACACTGTTGGTAATGAGAAAAACCCTTTTCAAATTACTTAGCAAAAGTTAGTGGCATTTGAGGTCGTGTAAACACAGAGGACACGTGTCGTTAGCTTCCAGCGCGTTGAAAAATTGCCCTGGACAAAATTCCGCTATACCTACGTCCGTTAAGAGGACACGAAACCTCATCATTTATGAAAAAAGTTCGTTGTTGTTAAAATTCTGAATTTTGAATGCGTGATTGTATAGCGTATACACTTTCTTAATCGCCTGTCCAAACTACAGGTATTTTAAACTTTTTTGTGTAGAATAGTAAATATGCCCCAACCACTAAACCTGCGACATAACAACCACTTCTCATAAATCTCTTTTTAAAAATTTTGAAATCAGGAATATCTTCTCTGCCTCTCTTAAATACGACTTGCAGGTTCGTAACTTTCTTTATGCTTCTATCATGAATGTGCTGTAATAATAATATTTTTATTTAATATCAGATATTAGAGCCTCTGCGGCTCAGGCGGCAGCAAGCCGACCTCTCACCACAGGGTTGTGGTTCAAATTCCGGTCACTCCATGGGAGACTTTTGCTGGCCAAAGAGGAGGCGGGACAGGTTTTTCTCCGGGTATTTCGGTCTTACCTGTCATCTTTCATTCCAGCAACACTCTCCAATATCATTTCACTTCATAATCATTGCCCCAGAGGGGTGTGACGAGCTTCGGCACCCGGCACAATTGCTATCCTCGCCACTAGATGGGGCTTCACTCATTCCATTCGAATGAATGGAAACAGGCAATGGATTTTCGTTTCCATCACATATAAAAACCGAGTGGACTGGTCGAGCGTTCGGGGCGGGGGTGAGTAGCTCAGCGGCAGAGCTCTGGCCCACTGAGCTCAAGCTGGCTCAGTTGGATCAGTCCGGTGGTATTTCAAGGTGATCAAACACGTCAGCTTCATGTCAGTAGATTGACTGGCATTTAAAAGAACTCCTACGGCTCTGAATTCCGGTAAAAAAAATTGAAATGGCGTATGGCTTTTAGTGCCGGGATGTGTCCACCAAGTGCAGGTCTGTGACCAAAGGCCAGGACGCTAACCATTTAGCCATGGAGCCGGACTCCGAAAACTCTAAAAGTAGTTCATGGAATGTTAAACGAATAACATTATGTAAACCCCCATGGCACTACAGACCTTGAAGGGCCTTGGCCTACCAAGCGACCGCTGCTCAGCCTGAAGGCCTGCAGATTAGAAGGTGTCGTGTGGTCAGCACGACGAATCCTCTCGGCCGTTATTCTTGGCTTTCTAGACCGGGGCCACCATCTCACCATCAGATAGCTCCTCAATTCTAATCACGTAGGCTGAGTGGACCTCGAACCAGCCCTCAGGTCCAGGTAAATATCCCTGACCTGGCCGGGAATCGAGCCCGGGGCCTCTCCGGATAACAGGCAGGCACGCTACCCCTACACCACGCGGCCGGCATAACATTATATAGTATCAATTATTTCTGCATTCGGAAAACCCCACCACTGGCTATCCTTAGGATTGTTTTCTGTCAGTTTTCTGAGACAGTTCCTATTCACAGGCCGCAGCTGATTTCTTCCACCTCCTTACCCATTTTTCTTCACCATAATTAATTTCATCTTCATTAGACCCTCAAATGAAGTCCGTGACAGGAAGGGCATCCAGCCGTAAAAGCATGGAATATAATTTAATATCACCTCATCCCTGACCTCGTATCTGCAAACTGGGCTAAGATACATACTGTACATACACTCATGTTAATGTAGAACACACCACCTTGAAAGACTAGAGATATGAAGTTCAGATTTACAGGACATGCTCCTCAGTTTGTTCTGCAGAAACGATTAGAATTTCAGTCAGCTAGGTTCAGCATATGTCCTGTTGCCTAGTAGGCACTGGCTCCTCCATGCGCACTGGTAACGTGTTACACGCGTGATGGCATCGACGCGTATAAGGCGTGAATGGCGTCCAGGCGTATAGCCATCCATGCGGCATTCGCCTAGTTCCACAGTTCATCTTTGGTGGCTGGCATTGGGTCACAGCGCCGCACCCGTCGTTTCATCACTATATCCCTCACAATACCGCCTATAAAATTAAGGTGTAAAATTCTCTATTTGATATATAGCGCATGTACTGAAATTTCTGGTCGAACATCGATATGAAGCAAGTCAAGGAATTCTAACATTCTTGAGCCCCATATAATTTTGTTCCTCATGTCCTTAGACCAAGTGATGAGGTACATTCATAACGGGTTCAGAGAGTACTTTTTTTTCTGACGGCTTCCCACATGAGGTATCAGACTTGATATCTGCTTGCCCAAATCACTGCCATGTAAAAAATGTCCCTCCGGGCGAGTTAATGCTGCGGATAGGGGCACGCAGCTGTGAGTTTGCATCCGGGAGATAGTGGGTTCGAGCCCCACTGTCGGCAGCCCTGAAAATGGTTCTCCGGGGTTTCCCATTTTCACACCAAGCAAATTCTGGGACTGTACCTTAATTTAGGCCACGGCCGCTTCCTTTCCTATCCCATTGTCGCCATAAGTCCTATCCATGTTGGTGCGATGTTAAGCCAATTGTAAATAAAAGAATTCCAACCTGAAAGTTTGGATTCTTCTCTTGCTATGTGTTTCTTTCGGGGTTTGTACAGTTTTGTTATGCGAATATAAGGTTGTATCTTTTAGTTTCGGAGTTATTAATAGCAAACCAAATACCAGAAATGTGATACTGTTTAAAAAGCCACACAAATCTATCCTTGCATTTAACTGAGACCCATCAAGTTTTGCATATTCGTTCACGTCCAGTATTTCCCTCCTCAACGATTCGGATCGTGTGTTAAACTCCAGTACCAATGTGAACACATGATATCGTTATTGAGGATGGAATGCATGTAGAACTATTTTATGGACTCAACGTAAAATACGCGGATTGGGCCGTATGGAATGGACAAGACTGGGGAAGTACTGAATCATCTGCCATACTCACCTAACCTGTCTCAGTGAGATTTTGACCTCAAAGTGAAAGAACCATTGGGTGAAAGAAGGTTTGTGACATGAGGGGGCATTGCCAACGCTGTGAAACGTGTGATACCATACCAGTGAATGCGCGGTTTGGGTCACGTAGCTGTCAGCTTGCGTTCAGGAGATACCGGTTTCCAACCGCAATGTTGGTAGCTCTGAAGATGATTTTACAGGGTATCCCATTTTTACACCAGGAACATTCTGGGGCTGTAGCTTAATTAAGGTCACGGTCGCTTCCAACCCACTCCTAACATTTTCCTACCCGATCGTCCCCATGAGACCTAGCTGACTTTGTGCGACGTAAAGAAAAATTGTAAAAGAGACATGTGATTGAAAAATTCACACATGGTGAGGTGACTGGTATCCTACACTCCCGCATCGTTGGCAACGTTCTGTGTACAATCTACGGGACTACTTTGAGGGTTTACTCTCTAAGAATAAACATTATGAAGCACCAGGATTTCATGGCTGACAGCTTCCTTGTTTTATATTCTACACCTGGTAAACCTACCCGGAATTATTTATACATTCAGCAGCACCTTACTCTCCTCACTTCCACCTGTATATTTCAATTTGTCTGGTAGATACCGAGTTCATGCGTAAAAAGATAATTGCCATGACACGCTCCAAACCTCTATTCAAACCAAAATTTTTAAACTCAAGTTAAGATATTGTCGTATAACCTGTAAATATTTTTACAAACCCACAGTTCTAGCCCTTCAGGCAACCAACTCAATGTTGAAAACTTCCCAGGGGTATGGGGTACGAATTTTACGTAAACAAAAATAATGACGTATGAGATTATACTTTTATTTCTAAAAATTAAATCATTTTCTTAATCATCGATGAGATTAGCTGTTTGCCTTCTTCTACCACTAGGAGCGCCAATATGAGTCAATGCATTGTTTCACTTAGGCACCACTAGGAGCGCTAATGTGACTCAATGCAGAGTTTCGCTTAAGCCCTTATAACTACATTCGGTGTGGACATTCTTCAATAAATCAAAAAACGCTTCAGGTATCGAACCAAGGAAAATATTGCAGAAATAGTCATGTAAATAAGTTAATTTCGCTATGATTTAAATCAAAAAGAAAACTAGTAAAGGAACAAGCGATTTTAGGCACTTTTCCGGAACTGCAATTCGGCCGGAAGTGATATTTGAAATGTGTTTTTTGTTTTTAGTTTTATAGAGCTGTCCAAGAATTTCAATTTCAACCTTTTCCGTGCCCTTTATCCTTTCAACGTTTGGCACAATTGAGGAAATTGCTTACGTTTTCCGTAGCATGTCAGCCAAGAAATATTTTCCACATTAATAATTTATGAATAGATATCTCCTATTTGCTTTTGTTATTTAACTTTGTAAGCGTCGGGCACTCTAGATCACAATATTATGATGAGGAATTAGATCGGGCAGTAAATGATACCATTGCCAGTGTATGTAATAAAGGACAACTGTGTTAGACATCTATTGTATGATTTTAATGCACCTGCGAAGTCTTGAAGCAAATAAACTAGCGCGATTGTTTATGAACGCATTTGCATACAGACAGTGGAGTTGTGCTCGTGACAGACATGAAATACTGCAAAACTGGGAACGTTAAATAGCTCTTCCCTGTAAATTACTCCTCAACGAGCAACAAACTGTTTATTATATTAGGTAAACACATGCGCTCATAAGGCAATCATCCGACGTGAATCTCAGCAACCACTTTGTTTAAAATGACGTACACTTCTTAACATGAAGTGAAACATAAAATACTCTGCATGATCATCAATCACCACTGATCTACATTTACGGGAGTCGCCTAGGTAGGTTGTTTATCTAGTTTTTCTTAAGAGGACAAAGTGAACATAAACACATATTTTTACATAATGCATGGATTTTCACGAAACTTTGTGGGAAAGTCACCTAAACAAAAGTAGGGATATCACGAAAATTTGTTTCAGATACAATTATTAGTTTTCCAAAAAAGCTTTTTGAAGATATTTCTGTCAGTTTAATTCCATTTTTCATGAATATTATTTAAGATGTTAATAAAAATTTGTAATTAAGTACATAACACTTCTTTAAACTGCACTGTGCATTTATGTTTCTGTCCATAATTTACATAAGGAGATAATCGTACTAAAGTTTGCGTAAACTACTATTTCTGCATTTTCCTCATCAGCGTACCCTCCAGGGTCAGTTCTTCCCTCGGACTCAGCGAGGGATCCTCTAGCGCCGCAAGGGCAGTGTCCTTGAGCTTCAGACTCTGGGTCGGGGGATACAACTGGGGAGTATGACCAGTATCTCGCCCAGACGGCCTCAACTGCTATGCTGAACAAGGGCCTTGCGGGGGGATGGGAATATTGGAAGGGATAGACAAAGAAGAGGGAAGGAAGCGGCCGTGGCCTCATGTTAAGTACCATCCCGGCATATGCCTGGAGGAGAAGTGGGAAACCACGGAAAACCACTTCCAGGATGGCTGAGGTGGGAATCGAACCCACCTCTACTCAGTTGACCTCCCGAGACTGAGGGACCCCGTTCCAGCCCTCGTACCACTTTTCAAATTTCGTATCAGAGCCAGTAATCAAACCCGGGCTTCCGTGGTTGGCAGGTAATCACACTAACCAGTACACCACAGAGGCGGACTTGCGTAAAGTTTATGTTCTAAAATTTTGGATTTAATGATTCCTACTACTTGAAAAAATCAGCATACAAAATTTCATACACGGGCTTCGTAATATAGTTGTAACCCATATACCATACAAATTGTGTTACATTTTGGCAGAATATTGTGGGAGAAAACGGGAAAATTATATTTGGTGGAAAAATGAAAGAAAAGCAGGCGCCACGATCATTTCTGCTGAGTGCAGACTGACAAATAAAGCATCATTAAAGTAATAAATTGTTTTAATTCAACGGCATAATATTCGTGACAAGAAAGAAGAAGCTCAATCCTTTCAATTTCAGTCTTTTTTTTTTTTTTTTTTTTTTTTTTTTTTTTTTGCTAAAGTGACCAAAGTATGTATTTTTTCCTCCAGACTGTTCTCTTAAATAATTTCAGAGAAATTTCTAATTTATCGAACGTCTCCCTTGGCACATTATTCCTAAATGCTCTTCCTATAAACGAATATCTGGCCCAGTTTTTCTTCCTGAATTTCAACTTTATCTCCATGCTTTGATTGTTACTACATTTAACATCAGCACTCGAACTTATTCGTCTACAAATCTCATTCTATGCCATCTGTCCACTGACAGCTCGGAACATACCGCTTGGTCGAGAAGCCTGTCTTGAAAATATTAGTTTTCAAAATACATCAAATCTAAAAGCATGAATGACCACAAGGATCCTAATTTGTAGAATTAAGGCGTTGATAACCGAATATATTAACATTAATGTACTTCACAGATGTGAATTTTTCTACAACTTGTAGCCACAGCAGTATCCTGTCAATCGCCCACAGTGTTAATCACTCCCAGTCGATGGTCCAGTCCAACTGTTCACCATGGACAGTCGCCCTCAGAAGAAGCCGTTCTCGTTAGAGTATTCCTGAGGGATTTCCGCATAACCTCTCTCTACTATTTAAATCTTGCAGTACTCGGCAGGCCAGGTACGTACGGGGAAACTGTTACACTGACTCTGCGAGTCCATGAGATGTGTTCAGGTTAGGTTAGCGCTTCCCGTTACTTCCATATCAAGCACAAGTACAGTGCTCTAAATAATTATGACCAGAGCACTACGACACTCGGAGCGAAAATGGGAGGAAGTAGGGCTAGCAGGCAAGTGCGATGTTTGTAATGAAAGGGATAGTGCTGTGTGGTTTCCCTTGGTTATTCTATCGGTCACTGTCTCAGGGGAGGGAGCCGAACAGTGGGTCACGCACAGGTGTAAACAGCTAATGGACTGGGAGCGGTTGTCACATACACTGACTGAGCAAATGTCATGGGATAGCGGAGCACTGATGCGCAGGTGTGTTGTCTGTGCACCACACGCCCCCTGTGCCAGCGGCAGTTGTACAGGAGACCTTGTGAGCAGTGGCTTTGCATGTGACAGGTGTAACATGGAACGTCGTCGTGAGCTGACACCGTTCGAACGGGATATGGTAGTCGGTGCCCGACGAATGGGAAGTGCGATTTCGGAAGTGGTGCAGGAATTCGGCTTCACACGATCAACCGTGTCCAGGATGTATCGTGAATGGTTGAATGCGGGTGTCACCGTCCACAAGAGACGAACGACCGGCCGTCCAGCCACCCTCGATGACCGTGACCGACGACATTTGAGACGGATTGTCAATAGTGACAGACGGGCAACCGTGCAACAAATTATGGCTCAATTAAACCCAGGCCGTGCTAGACACGTCCCCCAGTGGATAGTCCGTAGGAACATGGGTTGTATGGGGTATGGGAGCCGGCGCCGCACACGCGTGCCACTGTTAACCCAACGTCATCGGGCACAACGACGCGCATTTGTCGCCAGTCACCAGGGATGGACACTGGAACAATGGCGAAACGTGATATGGTCGGACGAATCACGATTTCAACTGCACCTTGCCGATGGGAGGCACCGTGTATGGCGCAGACCACATGAAGCGATGGATCCCGCGTGTCTCGAAGGTGTGGTCCAGGGCGCTGGTGTCTCTGTTACGGTCTGGGGTGGTATGGAATCGGCCCCCTAGTTGTTCTGGAAGAGACTTTGAATGGTATGCGGTATGTTGAGCTGCTCGGAGACCATCTCCACTCATTTTTGGCCTTCCAGCGCCCAGACGGTCCTGCGGTGCTTCAAGATGATAACGCACCGCCACATCGCTCCCACGTCGCCGGGGAATGGTTCCAGGAACATGCAGTGGAGGTCCAACGACTGCCATGGCCTCCCAGGAGCCCCTATATGAACCCTATCGAGCATATCTGGGATGTTCTGGAACGCTGGCTCCGTGCCATGGATACTGCACCTACGAACAGACCAGCATTGGCGGCCGCTCTGCAAACGATTTGGTGTCAGCTGCGTCCAGAGGACTACCAGGTACTTGTCGACTCACTTCCACGGCGTGTCACTGCAGTTCGTAGGGCCAGAGGAGGCCCCACACACTATTAGGTGACTATCCCATGACATTTGCTAAGTCAGTGTATTTTAAGCTGGGAGCGTTTGTTCTATATTCGCCACAGCACTAATGAGTACAGTGAAGAAATAATTGAAAAATATTTATATTTGCGTAAATTATCTTGAGAACTGCTAAACGATGCAAATTACGCGACTTCCATTTTGATTTTTTTTCTGGTGTTATAACGTCGCAGTAACACATCAATGGTTTGCCAGGACGCAAGGTTGGGAAAACCCTAGGATTCGGAAGTTGCCAGCCATGGCCTTAATTACAGTACAGCCCGATGATTTGCCTAGTGTAAAAACCATGGAGTTCAAGCTCACAGCTACGCGACCAACAAACTCAGTACCATTTTGATTCGGTAATTTTCTGTCTCTAAATATACGGATATAATGAAAATAATTCCAGTTTTTGCTACACAAGATTCCATTTCACTCACTCAGTCTCTTGCCGAGTAATGAAAGGTGAAACGCACCCTATATTTCGGGGCTTAAATATTTAGGTTCATATTCCTACACTCCATTTCAAATAATAATAATACCACCGGACTGAGCCAGGGTCGAACCTGCCGAAAAGGAGTCAGAAGGCCAGTGCCTCGACCGTGTGAGCAACTCAATCCGGCACACTCCACTTTAATTACTTTATTAACATTTCTGAGCTTAGCTTGCAATTTTCTGGCATAGGCTGTGTGTTCTACAGTATTTATAGGATTTTTTAATTGAAAATAGAAATCTACAGCCCGTTTCCATTCATTCGACCAGGTCAGTAATAGACTGATTAAAGCCCCTATACGACGGCCAGGATTGGAATTGTGCCGGCTGCTGAAGCCCGTCGAAGCACTGTGGGCCAATGATTAATGACTGACAGATGAAAAATAAATTATAATGGAGAGTGTTAACAAGGAAAACCAGAGTACCCGGAGAAAACCTGTCCCGTATCCGTTATCTCACATGGAGTAGCCGGATTTCGAACCAAGGAACTCAGCGGTGAAAGGCCGGTGTGCTGCCACCTGAGCAACGAAGACTCTAGATGTCGTTTTATTACTATAAGATTGACAAGGCATCATACACATTCTCAGTACATGGCTATTGATCACACTATTTCCAGCCCCTAAATTAATGAGTACTGTCTGTCAAAGGCCATGGTTTCAGAGAACGAAATTGGCTACAGATCGTATTCTGTATCACAATGATAATCACATGTTTGTGACAGGTAATAATCACATGGTCGCTATTGGTATTTGTGAGACATGCTCGGCCATTGTGACTAGGATGCGGGGGTGGTTATTGTCACAGACGTTGGTATCCGGTTTGTAGGAGGAGCAGAGCAGCAACAATGCACTCGATCAATGCTGCCGTCGTATTTATCATGTGTGTCCACAAGGCGGCATGTCATGTGTGTAAGCAATGGCACGTTTCACTTCTGGCTAAAGTGGTCCTGCCAGGCATCTGGTAGCCTGAGAACAGTTGGGTCATGGTGTACTAATGTATACTACAAGGTAGGAAATATGAAGGTCAGAAAACCGTACCCTTTCTAAATTCTTTGGTCGCCAATAAGTGTATCCTTCATGTATAATAGCATAATAATAGCAACCCTTGTCCCGTTCCTCTACGGGGTAGGGTGTGAAGTGAGATGAATCTTCATAGCGCGTTTTTAAGACCAGTTGCCCTTCCTGACGTCAACACTCATCAGAGAAGTTCATGAGATGAAATTAAACGAATGACGTGATACGTGACAGTAGGAAGGGGGAGGGTGAAACCCGGTGTTGGCACATAGCCTACTCCTGTCGAATAGCACCAAGGAGTCTGCTGAAGACTTTACGTCTCTATCCGACAGAAGAATCATTATCAACAGCGCCATGTACCCTCACTCTACATGAGCACTGCTGAGAGGTTTGGAAGTTAATTCACGCATTTGGCACGCAACCTCCTCTACCCTGGCGCCCAACATTCAGATGGTGAAAAGTTTTCTGACCAAGGGGACTCGAACCGGCTAACTATGTTTTCAGACCGTATGGACTTCAACGCCTTACGATCATGGCCACCAGGCGGAATAATAATAATAATAATAATAATAATAATAATAATAATAATAATAATAATAATAATAATAATAATACAAGTCTTAAAAGAAATGAACATCACAGAAGATATCATCAGCGATCGCAAGGTTTTTGGGAACCTGGTTCCAAAGCACACGTTCACAGAAAAGGCTAAAAGAACCACAGGGGAACAATGGACGGAAGAACGCAAGAAACAGCATAGCAAGTTCATGAAGAGATTTTGGGAGGAGAAGAAGAAAGGAAAACCATCATCAAGCTAACAAATTCCAACGCGCTCTGTAAACGGGCATAACGAAGAAAGAATAATAATAATAATAATAATAATAATAATAATAATAATGATAATAATAATAATAATAATAACACCCTTACTCCGTTTCTTCATACGGGGTTGGAGATGATATGAAATTAATTTATATGGCATGTTTTACGACCGGATGGCCTTCCTGACGCCAACCTCAGTTGAGGAGCTAATTAAGATGAATGATGGTGAATGATATTGGGTAAAGAGGTGGAAGTACCGGGCGAGCTGGCCGTGCGGTTAGGGGCGCGCGTCTGTGAGCTTGCATCCGGGAGATAGTGGGTTTGAATCCCACTGCCGGCAGCCCTGAATATGGTTTTCCGTGGTTTCCCATTTTCACAACAGGAAAATGTGCGGCTGCACCTTAATTAAGACCACGGCCGCTTCCTTCCAACTCCTAGGTCTTTCCTATCCCATCGCCGCCATAAGACCTATCCGTGTCCGTGCGACGTAAAGCCACTAGCAAAAAAAAAAAAGATGTGGAAGTAATAGGGTGTGGTCTATGTATAGGAACTGTCCCGGCATTTGCCCGGAAGTGAAAATGGGAAATGACAGAAAATTATTCTCAAGGCAACCGACAGTGAGGTTCGACCACACTATCTCCCGAAAACGAGTTCAGAGCTAACCTCACGGCCAGCTCACTCGGTGACAAAAGTAATTAAAATTCGCGAACATATTACTGTATCCATCTGGTACAGTAAAATGGAACACTATAATTGCCACATAGGCACGCTTAGAATATAGTACTGAGATCTGGATACCATCCCAACAATATTTTTTGACTCACTAGGGAGGGTGCAGGTAAAATTTATGATGTCGGTTACTTACAGGGGCTTCGGAATTAAGATGTCGTCTTCAATATATGCTGAGTCTTGCCAACAGCTGCAAATGAAGAATTTACTGTGGCATCGCAAATGTGCTAACGCAGAGTTCACAATAAAATCCATAACTGATAGAATAGAAAGTCCGGAGCTCCTGCAGCTAATACCACTTCATGTTTCGGCGTGAAACACAAGACACAGAGACACCTTTAATGAGATCAAGTGTATAACTGAACACCACAGGAGTTCGTGGTTAATACAGTCACCGGGGACACTGAACAGTGTTGGATAATCTGTGGATTGCTTTTCTTCTGATATAAAGACAATTAGAAAGGCAGCATTACATATGGCATAATAATAGATCTCTATGTCGTATTGTAAGATGATAACTTTGAATATAGTTTGTGATTATTTGTATGAATATGGAATAATACGTAAATAATAAATTAGTTGTAGGATATAGATTATAGGCGTAGTACGCCATTTGTAATTGGGAATAGCCTGTCGGTGGTTAATAAATCTATCTATCTATCTACCCTACATGGCATCAAATGAACGTACTTGCCCCCGGTAGCTGAAGTCAAACAACAATATGACCGCTGTATGTGTAGAAATGGTAGAATACATCCACGCTATGCTAATCTGTTGTAATTGAGAATGCGTGTTGGAGACCACACGGCATCTTGTTCAGCCTGATGTTACTTCCACATCCTTGTGTAAGGCTCCTAACTTTTAACTTTTGTTTCTTACCTACCTTGGTCTACTCTTGTCCTAGTAGAGGAAGTACAAATAGGCAGCCATCTTGTTCCTCTTCTTCTTCTGCTGCTGCTGTTGCTGCTGGGATGAAAAGCTCGGACGACAAAGCGCTGGTCTTCTAAGCCCAACTTGGCAGGTTCGATCCTGGCTCCGAGGCCTGGAGAGTTTTATCTACCTTTTCCTTTGCCAATACCTTCATTTTTGAAGGGATAAAACTCTTCTCGATTCTTCTCTTATTACTGTTGAGAGAGGATGGTTGCCTAGCCGCCAGCGTGGCCAGCATATTTGTCTTCGCTTTAGCGAGCCCCGTGTTCGATTTCCGGCCAAGTCTAAACACACTTGTCCATTTACCTACAACGAATCCCAATACAAACTACCACAAAAATACGCAATAGTGGATACTTCCCTCCACATAGTGTTGACGTCAGGAAGTGCAGTCGGCCGTAAAACGTGGCTAAAATACATTAAAATTTAGAGATCTCAAGAAATTGGGAAAAGACCATATACTGTAGTTAGAAAAAAGTACAAAAATAACGCTATTGATTTTACATCCGACTAAGTATTTATACGGTTTTCGGAGACGCCGAAGTGCCGGAAATTTGTCCCGCAGGAATTCCTTTACATGCTAGTAAATCTGCGACATACGGCTGACGTATTTCAGAACCTTCAAGTGCCACCGGACTAAGCCGGGATCAAACCTGCCAAGCTGAGCTCAGAAGGCCAGTGCTCTACCGGTCGAGCTGTTAAGCTCAGCAAACGAGGAAGAGTAAGAAGAACAACAACTACAAAAGCATTGTTGTCTATTTGGACTTCCTCTTAAAACAAAAATCAGGTTGATGAGCTAGATGTTAGAATCCTTTAAACAACAGTCATCATCAGCAAAACAATAAGCACACACACACCAAACATTTTTTTAAAAAATGTATTGTTTTACAGTTTGCTGTATGTCGCACCGACACAGATCGGTCTTATGACGAGGATGCGATAGGAAGGGCTAGACGTGGGAAGGAAGCGGCCGTGTCCTTAGTTAAGGTACATCTCCATTATTTATCCACGGTGAAAATGTGGAACTACAGAAAACAATTTTCAGGCAGTGGAGTTTGACCCCACTATATCCCGAATGCAAGCTCACAGTTGTGCGTCCCTAACCGCACGGTCAAATCGCTCGCCACCAGGCAGTAATAATACCAGCGAATATAATAGACTTTCAGAAGAATCCATAACAAGGTTTGCTTACGATGGAATTTACACGCCTCTATTTCCAATGTTCATCGCTTTTCATCTCTGAATGAATAATTCAGTAACGCTATTCGCTTTGATAAGTAATGTAAGTCCGATTCATACTACGTATATCTTCTGGTGCTGCATAGATTACCTAAACATATTCATTGCAAATACTTAGCGAGGAGATAGACGTCGAAAATGTCTGTCAACCATTCTGCAAATGATCGTTTCAAGGGAGGCAAATTAAAGCTTAAATATACGCATACAGGGGAACTGAACACACCACAATGAAGGCAGCAGAACTAGAAACAAGTATGATCATTAAGTGCCTTATTCAAACAAACGATGAAGAGGGAGCCGCAGAGTGCAAGAAATATGACTGGAGTTAACGTGGGATTTCATTGAGTAGAAAGCGAGCAAACATTACAGCGACATAAAATACCTTTATATGCGCACAGGCTTAGGGTGAAAGCTGTGAGTTTCTATACTAAGCCTTTGTTGAAAAGGATGAGGACTATTTGGAGTTTTAATTAGAGAGAAGGTGAAACCGTCTTGATAATTAGTTGACGAACAAATTATAACGCGTCCATTGCAAAGAGTGACATAAATTAATTAAAATGTTGTAATGTAAGCAGCTATTGTTGTGAAACAGATTTGTCTCAGTATTTCTCATTCATACAACTCACAAAGGAAGTGTCTGGGTTAGAGCAGACCGGCTGCAATGAAACTTTGTCGCATTTTGTCATACGGTGTTTTGTTTATTACTTCCTCTGTTAATGACTCGTTACATTTTTTGTCACTTGATGATTTTGACTACACATTGCATTTTTTCACAATTTGATTATGGTCCCCCATGCCATTTTTGTTGCATGTTGCATGCTATTTTTCGTCATGCATATCAGTTTTGTCACATGTAGTTTTGATCACATGTAACATTTTTTGTATGATACTGTTTTGGCCACAGGTAACATGTTTGCTCACATGCAGTTTTTGTCACTCCTTACATTTTTGTCACATTCTGTTTCAATCACACATTAAAATTTTGAGACATGCTTCTTTTCGTCCCACATTACGTTTTTGTCATATGTTGCAACGTTACATTTTTGTCACCTGCTGTTTTTTCACACTTTATATTTATGTTACTTGCTGTTTTGGTCATCCATTAAATTATTGTCGCATACTGCTTTGATCACTCATTTACATTTTCTCACATACTGTTTCGGTCACATATTATATTTTTTCACGTGGTAATTTTCGTTACACGTCAGATACTTGTCACATGCTGCTTTTCGTTACAAGTTACATATTTGTCAGATGCTGCTTTTGGCACACATTACATATTTGCATATGCTACTTCGGTCACATACTACATTATTGTGACAGGCTGTTTTCGTCACACATCATTTTTTTTTGTCCCGGGCAGTTTCGTTCACACATTACGTTTTTATCGTGTGCTATTTTTGATCGCACATTTCATTTTTGTCATATGTTGTTTTGATCATTCATTACATTTTTGTCATGCATTACATTTCATCACATGCTGCTTTTCGTCAAACATCATTTTTAAGGGTTATTTTCGTTCAAACATTACGTTCTTTTACACGCTACTCTTGGTCAAACTTTACAGTTATTTTCACTTGCTGTTTTGGTCACACATTACATTTCTGTTACACATTGTTTAGGTCATAAATTACAATTTTTGATGTGTTATTTTTGGCACATATTACATTATTACATTCAGATTTTTATCTCGTTCTGCTTTTAGTCGCCCATTACATTTTCGTCAGACAGTGTTTTCGTTCAAACTTTAAGTTTGGTCTAACAATCCATATCTTTATAGTAATGTGTGAACAAAAACATGTGATAAAAATGTTGTGTGTGATCGAACGTAGCATGTAGCAAAAATGTTATGTGTGGCTAAAACAGCATGTGCCAGTGTTGTTGTGGTGAAATATTCGATTTGTATTACACAGTGTTAAACTGTTGCCATTGCATCAGCATTTGTTCCAGCCAATTCAAGCCGTTCCACTAAAACTGTCAGGACTATTACAAATGAGGCCGACGGTACGGAAGGAGCAGGCGACAACCACGTTTTCCTCCGGATACCGGAAATTCTATCAATGTTCATAGTCCCCATTTAAACTGGTAATGTGTGGCACAACGTGTGGAACAACATATTGACAAAACAGAACAAAAATGGCCAACCGGACACCAGTGTGACCTGAACCCACAACCTCCCGATTTCGCGTCGGTTATTCTTAAAATCTCTTCAACACGTACTAAATGTACGTAACACGACCTAATAGGTTGAAGATCGGTTTCGATTACAATGCAGTCGTGAAAATTCAATATTCAAAATTTAATAAATTAATAATCTTACTTGTTTGATGTCCCACTTACTACTCTTACGGTTTTCGGAGACGCCAACGTTGCGAAATTTTGTCCATCAGTAGTTCTTTTAAGTGTGACTAAATCTTCAGAGACGAGGCTGAGAATTAGGCCTAGAACCGGAGTGAGTCAGGGTTGAACCTGCCAAGTCGGTCGCAGAAGGTGAGCACTCTAACGCTTGAGCTACGCATCCCGGCGGTACTCAGTTTCAGCAAGGCATTGTGTTACGGACTTTGTTCTCACGACACAAACAGAACTCGATATTGGAATATTCAACATAAGTTTGATGCCTCTGGTGCTCTACACATTGTAGGATTCCTGTGCATTTGCCATAAAATAACAATTCAATACATATATATATATGAGCAAACTATAGAGTGTGATTTTATACAACCACCAGACAGATACATTTCCTTTCCTCTGTGGCGAAAGTGGAGAGGTAATCTGTCTGAAATCATATTGAAATATGAGGGGGTGGTTAGAGGAGCCAGAAATAGCGGTCGATTCGAAAAGCTGCGGTTTTGCATTTAATCTTTGAAGTGAAATAGTGTATCACATCGGGCCTGATATGCGTTCTAATGTGCAGCAAGCCCACACCGACAGAGGAATAAATACATTTGTCAAAGTGCTTCTTCTCCTGATATATCATCGTGGAGAGCAAACTGCTGCTACATTAGTAAGTTGTCCATCATGTGAAATATTGAGATAGTAATGGAGAGTCTGGAACAGTCTCGCTCGTCCCATCCATCACCCTGCTGCTGCTCCTCGGGGATGTTTGATGCTACTCCGCACAATTAGAGAAACTAGCGTGCACTTCAAGGTGTCTCATTTAACTTCCCTCTTAAACACATTACTTTTTACTACATCGGTGAAGGCAAGTGATTATGATGATGATGATGATGATGATGATGATGATGATGATTCTTTGTTACATCGGAAACTCTGCGATCACCAACTAGAAACTTTCTACGATTTGCTAAAATATTCACCCATAGAAATGCTCAGAGCAATGGTTTCCAAATTGTGCACCAAATCGATGATACTGTCATATGCCTACTCAATAGTTAGTATACTCAGGAATTTTAGGCAGTGGTAACTTAGAATGCAAATTAATACGGATATTAGGAAGTGTTGACGACTAGCCCGTCCTTCCGTTATGTATCAAAAGTAACATAAGATCTAGGAGTTATGATGGGCCATACCCCTAAAATTTATTCAAGACTCATAACCGTCGTACCGAGCTCGATAGCTGTAGTCGCTTAAGTGCGGCCAGTACCCAGTATTCGGGAGATAGTAGGTTCGAACCCCACTGCAACCACTAAGTGTATGTACCGAAAATGTATGTCACTCTGTAAATGCTGGCCGCATGGTCTTTCGAGGCCTAACGCCTTAGTCGTAATATAGAAAAACTTATTATTGTCTAAAAATCCGGGACTCTGGTGGTTAAAAGTGATCTATGACAACATCAGCTTGGACTTATTATTTCTTTAGTTTTTACGTCTTGAAGCCTTTGAAATGTGATGGTATGGTAAGGTGTAAAATGTGACGTAGAGAGATAATATGTCAAACAGCAGAAGTTCTAGATATCTTGAACAAAACAGACGTGAATCCCTTGCACTGAACTGTCATCGTGTTGCATGGTGGGGTCACACAATGCGTCATTCCAATTTAATGAGAACTGGGGCATAAGTAAAATATTCTTCCTTAAACAAATTCTAGTTTACATCCAGGCAGAGAATTGCGTTTTACTGAAGGAAGTGGCAAGTGACAGGATGATATGGAAATTCCTTATGATAAGTGATTAGTTGACGACGGAAGGATGTTAATCCAGTAGTCACTTCCAATCGGAGAGGCCAGTCAATTAATATTCATATATAAAAGTGAATCAGCGTGGAATCTCCTATTTAGACATTTATTGTCGTGCTTTAATTCTGTTTGCTACCTGCTATCTTTATTCATGTTCTTTTCTGGAATACTTTTACTGAAGTCGTTGTACAGAGCTAAACTCAACATCGAAACAGAAGCACACTTACAATCATGGGAAAAAGTGTAAGTATACCTTAAACCTTAACCAATATTGTCGTTTGTAGTTGACGCATTTTCTATAGGCCGCTAGAAATGTCACCACTTTTCTATATCTCGGTATTTCCAGAAACATGAATAGGAATACTTACCGGAAATACCAACAGTACTTTGGAAATGTTTGTTTTAACAAGCGTATCATCCAATAAGTTTGAAATTTAGATGCATAAAAATTATTCCTACAAGTGGTCTATTTTTACATCAAAGTCGTTAATGGCATCCCTTGCAACGCAGGTAAGCAGTAAAGGTCACGTCTTGTACCAGGTCAGTCGTTCTAACAACAAGTGATACAGTCAATCTGTAAGGCGGGTAGAAAAACGAAAGAAACATCAGAAGAAGAGAGAAGAATTATAATCCCTGTTTATAATTCCTGTAAATCGCTCTCAAAAATATCGAAACTTATGAAGAGGCCAAGATCTAAAATTCAGGGAATTATTGACAGGTATGGTGAGAGAAAATCTTTCAAAAATGTACGGAGGTGTGGACGTCCATGCAAACTAGACGATCGAACTAAAAGACTAATGATCCGGAAAGTTACGAGAAATCTTGGAATCAGTGCTGAAAAACGAAATCTTAACAAGGAAATGATTTAAAACTTAATATCTGTGCTTTCATAAATCAAAATCTTTTATATACAAATAAGTGTCATTGTAGAAATGCCAGGCGAAAACCTTTAATTATCCCAGCAAATAGGAAGTAAAGACTACGATATGCTGCAGACTATAAACATACTTCTTTAAAATTCTGGTATCGTGTTATGAACGAATGAAAAATTAACTAGTTTTTCAATAACATGGCAAAAGGTGTGGAGGAAAAAGAACACAGAACTCGAAGAAAGAAATCTGCTTCCTTCAGTGAAGCATGGTGGAGGCTGTTTGATGGTTCGGAGGTGCGTGAGCTCAGCTGGAATAGTTTCCTTAGAAAGTTTCCTTGGAATTCATAGATGGAAAGATGGACCGTAAATAGTATACTGTAATTTAGACGAAACATCTAGCATCTAGCACCGAAAAAATTGGGGCCCCTGAGTAAGTATGTATTCATGCGGGATAATGATCCAAAGTATTCGTCCCTTCATACACGATTGTGTATTTTATACAACGCACCCAAATATATGGTAACAACCTCCCAATCCCCGGATCTGAATCCGATTGAAGATGTCTGGGCTTGTCTTAAAGGGAGACTGAGCACAAGAAATATTTCATCAAAGCCAGCTTTGAAAATGGCTATTTTGGAAGAATGGGGTAAGATTGAGCCCACCACCTTCACCCCCTGTCTGGTTTATTCAATGCCTACGCAGCTTGAGGCCATTGTAAAATCAAAGGGATTGCCAACAAAATACTAAATGTACACTAAAATCAGTGGGAAATGAAAGTAAAACCGGACTGTACGAATACTTTTTATGAGTATGAAATCATGGTACTTTTATTTATGTATTAAAGACAGGGACGTCCATCAATGTTATGTTTTATGATGTTTATATCTTTACATAGTGTGCAGAAAGCTAACCTATTTATATTACACAACGTGCATGACAATAATTGTACTAAATAAAGTACTTCTTGTTTCAGTATTAACTGTACGAATAATTTTTACTCTGACTGTATGTTTTGCAGAATATACAATATCAACACCATATCATGTCCAGTACCGTAGTTAGAAAGCTTTTCGTATTGAACTGGGAAAGAAAAGGGCTCAGGATAAACTGTTGAAAATACAAAGGGGAATTGTTCTAAGAATTCCTCGTGCATATCGCACTACATATAATGATGCAGCATTTGTAATAGGTGGAATAGAACCAAAGTTTTCAACAAGAACTACTTCTTTACTGAAGAAATTTTCAATATTATTATAGTGCACAAGTGCAATTTTTGGAATCTTCTCATCCAAGTCAATTCAAGAAACGTGTGCGTAAAAACTGCTTTAACACGCATGACTATATCATATACACTGATGGCTCCCGCATACCAAGTTCTGATGGAATGATGCAGAAATATTTGCATCTCAACATAAACTATCTCCCAACTGCTCAATTTTTTAGGCAGAATTTTGAACCTTAATGTGTGCGTTACAATTGTGCAAAACTAGCAACAGAAACGTAACAATGTTCAGTGATTCACAAGCTGCATTGAACTCAGTAAACGACAAATATGACTGTCAATATCAGAGCAAAAGCTCAGGAATGTTCTCACATCTGTTCATCTTGGATTAGAGGTCACACTGGTTTTACTGATGATGAAAAAGCAGATTCATTAGCTAAATCAGCTGCTACATCTCTTTTCGATATTCCATACAATACATCCCCAATATACTATGTTCAAAGACAAATCAGGGAATATATTCTATATCACTGGAATATTTTATGGACATGTAGTTTGGAAGGATCTGTTACGCGAGAAATAATTCTTCCGGAAGTTCAAAATCGACTATTGGGTAAATCATTAGTGCCGAAAGTTTTCATTGAATTTTTAAATGGTCATGGAAAATTTAAATCTTATTCGGAGTGCTTTGAACTTAACGTAACAGACGGCTACTTATGCTTTTATGGATCAATCCAGACAGTTGATTGTTTGATCTTTCAGTGTCCATTGTTTGAAATGAGAAGATTTTTTTTATAATGCCACCTGAATGGTTGTAACCTGGAATTCTCTAAACCACTGTATCATGCACTTAAAGAAACAATGTTTTTATGTGCAGTTTCTCCCATTCATTGACAAAATTGTTTGTAAACTAAATGTATAAGAATTGTCTTTGTTATGAATTTAAACCCTAACCCTAATATACCTGTATTTTTTCTGGATATTAAATGAATAAATAGATTGAAAGCTAACCCCGAGGGGGCTCTAGTTCGATTCCTGAACTAGTTGCGGATTGTAAATTTCATCGATTAATTCCTGT
This sequence comes from Anabrus simplex, assembly GCF_040414725.1. NCBI lineage: Eukaryota > Metazoa > Arthropoda > Insecta > Orthoptera > Tettigoniidae > Anabrus > Anabrus simplex. The sequence goes on from NC_090270.1 coordinate 48,744,240, forward strand.
AGTTCGTCGTTTGGGAATGGGTGCCATGTTCAACAGTAGAATTCAGCCTAAATGGTGCCCCATCCCCATAGTCGTAGAGAAACATATAAATAAACTGATTCTGCCAAACCCACACAGTTCCTCATTTCTCTCGCCACCCACAGACGTTGCCAAGCACGAACAACTGTAGCAATGTAGGCGACACAGCTCACTCGGTGTTTCTTTTTCATCGTCTCTTTACCATTTATTTTAAAAAAGATGGTGTCGGATTTCCCTTTGGAAAAATCAAAGTCATAAATATGGCTTTCGATGAATGAAACTCAAATTTATTAACGATTAACTTATTCGCATGTCACGATCGTTTTTGAGAGTCTGTATCGAACGTGAAGGCGACAATTGCAGGATTCAGTGCCTCAAAAAGGGGGAAACTGATTCAAAGTCTGTGAAACCACCAAGAATTAAATGTATATGTACACTTCTACAATTTGTTTTAAGTCGCACCTACACAGTTCTTGGGGCGACGATAGGATAGGAAAGTTGTAGGAAAGGGAAGGAATCAGCAGTGGCCTTAATTAAGAAACATCCCCAGGATTTTCCTTTCCTCCGTAGAAAAAAAATATTTCGGGCTGCCAACAGTGAGGTTCGAACCCACTATCTGCCGGACGCAAGCTCACAGCTGCGCGCCACTAACCTCACAGCCCGGTGAGAATGAAATAATCAGCACTAGAGAGTAGCCTATTATGAGATGAGGCCTCTTTGATAGAAGAGTCGGTCAGAGCCAATACTTCACATCACAGTATACGTCCGACTCGTTGGCTGAATAATTGTCAGCGTACTGGCCTTCGGTTCAGAGGGTCCCAGGTTCGATTCCCGGACGGGTCGGGGATTTTAACCTTCATTGGTTAATTCCAATGGCCCGGGGACTGGGTGTTTGTGCTGTCCCCAACATTCCTGCAACTCACACACCACACATAACACTATTCTCCACCACAATAACACGCAGTTTCCTACACATGGCAGATGCCGTCCACCCTTATCGGAGGATCTGCCTTACAAGGGCTGTACTCGGCTAGAAATAGCCACACGAAATTATTATTATTATCACAGTATGCACGTTTGGTAGGTAACATCGCTTCACACACTTTGTATCGCTAATTTCAGAAAACTCCCAGCCATAAGACATATCTATATTTAAAAAAAGGGGCGAAACACAGCCCTACACATTCTTAATTTCAGTATACTCGATTTACAATAAAATCATTCCGTACGATTACACACATTCGAGATGCCATTATGTCTGATACTCATTAAGGTACTTCCCGTACCCATACCCACAGTGAGTCAACTAAGTACTTCAACTCAAATTATTCATAAAGTGTTAAAAGTATCGAAACATTGTTTTTACTTTTTGTAATGTCACCGTGGGGCTCGTAATCGTACTTGCAGAACATTACAGTTTTCTTATAGGCCTAGAATTATTTCAACGTACCGACTCAGGAAGGTCTTATGGTGACAAAGGCATAGGGCAGGACTAGAGAAAAAAAACGACCGTGATCTTACAGCCTCAGCACTTGCCTGGTGTGAAAATGGTAAACCACGGATAAACACCTTCCAGGCTGCTATCGGTTCGGTTCGAACCCTCCAACTCCCGAAATGCAGCGCACAGCTACGAGGCCCTAACTGCGTAGCAAAATCTCTCGGTCTTTTCCAGAGCTGGGACGAAGCAACGTGATAAAACTCAATGACTTCTCGCTAAGACAATTGTAGTCCGAATCTCGGCGAAGCCAAACTGAATTTTTGGAGTAAATGTGACTTTCGAGTATTTTTCATTCCACGTAAAACTGTAGGTCCCTATAATATCAGCGAATCACGTAACCATAGCTTATAAGATACGATTAAGGATATTTATTAAGTTTATTTTATAAGATATTATTTTGTTTCATGTTGCTTCTAGTTTGTAAGATTATGTAAGTTATATTTTTCTCATATGTAGGCTACACTGTAAGAGAAATGTGGTGAAGTGTAAAGGAGGGGCTGCCTGGCCGAGGCCTTAAAGGCGTGCTCGGTTCGCCCGGAAGGACGTGGATTCGAATATCCGTCAGGAAGTCGTCAAATTTAAGAAACGAGATTTCCACTTCAGGAGGTGCACATGGCCCTGAGGTTCACTCAGTCTACAACAAAAATGAGTACCAGGTTAATATCTGGGGCAATGGCAACCGGCCGTGGAGCTAACCACTCTACCTTATAGAGTACCGAGGTTACGGATAGTGAAGGCTTCACCTTCCACCCCTCCAAGGGCCTTCATGGCCTGTACGGAGATGACTTTGCTTCGCTTTGTTAAGTGTAAAGGAGTGCCAAGAGCCCTAATAATAATAATAATAATAATAATAATAATAATAATAATAATAATAATAATAATCATAATAATGATAAAGCTGCCGGCCCCGCGGTGTAAGGGTAAAGTGCCTGCTTCTCACTCGCAGGCCCCGGGTTCGATTATCTGCCAGGTCAGGATTTTTTACCTGCATCTGAGGGCTGGTTCAAGGTCCACTCAGCCTACGTGATTACAATTGAGAAGCTACCTGATGGTGAGATGGCAGCCCTGGTCTGGAAAGCCAAGAATAAGGGCCGAGAGGATCCGTCGTGCTGACCACACGACACCCCGTAATCTGCAGGCTCTCGAACTGAGCAGCGGTCGCTTGGTAGGCCATGGCCCTTCGGGGTTGTTGCGCCATCGGTGGGAGGGTAATAATAAAACAACAAACTTGCTCCTTTGCTTCCATTTAAATCAGTAATCACCACCATTCACATATGAAACATTCAAAATTCCGCCTTTTACGTAACCTGTGAAATTCGGAGCGTGAGTTAGCGAACATGTTATTCATAGCCGAGTGTAGAAATACTTCCACTTGTGCCAGTTCCTCTTTCATAAATAATGCTGGGCAAAATGCCTCAGACGGTTGAGGCGCTCCCCTTCTGAGCCAACTTGGCAGGTTTTATCCTGGCTCAATCCGATGTTATTAGAAGGTGATCAAACACGTCAGCCCCGTGTCAACAGATATTTACTGGCATGTGAAAGAACTGCTACGAGACAAAATTCCGGCACCTCGGAGCCTCTGAAACCATAAAAACAGTTACGAACGGTATTAGATTCCCGAGCTGTGGGGAGTCTTTCATTTTCACGCCTTTCATGGTCCTTCTCTTTCTTTCCTGATACTTTCAATCGGTGAAATGTGTGACCTCTTCAAACTTTCCTCTGATCAGTGTTCAGAAATTTCCCAGTTCTCTTTCCACTGTAAGCAATAATCACCACCACGAGAAATGGGAAGTCTAGTTCCTTCCTTGAATGGTACCAGCCTTTGGTACAGGAAGTTCCGAGTTTTATTCCTGGTTCGGCCGTGGATTTCAACTGTGTACCATTAATTCATCTAGGCCTGTGACTTAGTATTTTTATTTGGAACAGTACCGTACTCATTTCTTCATCTTCACACAACGCACCACACTACAATCCACCCGGGAACACGTCGTAGTGAATATCTCCCCACGTATAGCGTTGCAATCTCGAAGGACATCCGGTGGTGAAAATGGGCCAATCGACACCAAAAACCGACCGAAGAAATTAGGGAAACGATTAATAATAATAATAATAATAATAATAATAATAATAATAATAATAATAATAATAATAATAATAGGGGATATTATATTGAGCTATACAAACATCAGAAAGACATCGTTACTTGTATAAGGAAAGGCGCCTGCTCTTCTGTGGGCACCTAACCCGCATGCACCCCTGCAGACTAACCAACAGGACCTTCTCTGTAGCAGGTAGAGGGAAGGCATCCAGGAACAGGTGGATCACTTCGGTCAAGTTTGATCTGGAACAATTGGGGATCCCGCATAGTCCATAGAGAACTGTCAACAGTTTCGGCAAGCCATCCTGCGGGAAATGTTTCCAACGTCACTTCCGAGTAGGAAGCACACAGTAACCAGCACACCTCTGTGGGCGGAGAAAAGAAAGCTGGCTCACAGCCAGAAAATAAAGGAATACTGGAAGAGGAGAAAACAGAAGGCTCAAGTGACGAGAATATACGAGCCCCGTGGTCCTAAGTAGGCCCAAATGACAAAGAAGAACAGGGAATATATTCTCATTCATTTCAAACCTTGGAAAGAACGAATTTATCGCGTAATATTCTGTCCATGCGCAGTTCAACTACGATCTATATGCTCGCCTGGTGCGAGAAGCAGGGAACAAGAAGTGGCTCAAAAATAAACACAACTTGTGAAATAAATTCCTGATCGTTTGTTGAGTTACAACGCACTGCCCACACGAGCGGTTATAGTGTAGTTACGACGGGGTGTTCTATTTGCAAGTTGTTACACAGAACACCCCGGCTTCCGCTGTATTTATTTGCTTCAAACTCTGTAATGAAGGAACGGTACGTTATTTCGTTCCATCCATTCCACTCAAGTGTACCGTCATAGTTTTGCATTGTGTTAGCATGGTTGCTCCCTCGAATTGGACCATAACTTCACAAGACCTTCTACTCAGTGATGTGGGATTGATATACGGAAACACAACTGAGTCAGAGTTCGTTACTTGTTTCTCCCTGAGATCCCTCTTACATGTTTAGCGATGTCAAAGCTGAGTCAAGAACTACTCCTATTTTCTAATACAACACAAAACTCTGGTAAAACACTATTCAATCGGTCGTGGACAACTGTGTATTAATAGGAGCTGCGTGTCAACAGATACAAAACACTTTCAAGATTTTATTTTTAATGAAATATTGTATACACAGTGTTGTAAATAATGTCTGCCAAGACATTATAAAGCATTTATGTTTTAGAACATTAGAACTATGAATGATTTTAGTCCACTACATTTAAATACTGGAAAAAGGAGCGTATTAATCAATATCTGTTCCCTGCACGTACCCGAACAATAAGTATTTTCTTTATACTGTTATTCATGAGTTTACACTCATTGACATCTTGTCCAAAGCACTGATAAATAATTATCGCACCACACAAATCGTATGAAGGTGTTATGCCGTGTGGGAAACAGTTCAGCTGCTCCATCTTCTTCATCCATTTCGTCGCCATGAAACCTATTTTACCGGGCGAGTTGGTCGTGCGGTTAGGGGCGCGCAGCTGTGAGCTCGCATCCAGGGGGTTGTGGGTTCGAACCCCACTGTCGGTAGCCCTGAATATGGTTTTCCGTCGTTTCCCATTTTCACACCAGGCACATGCTGGGGATGTACCTTAATTAAGGCCACGGCCGCTACCTTCCCATTCCTAGGTCTTTCCTGTCCCATCGTCGCCATAAGACCTATCTGTGTCGGTGCGACGTAAAGCAAATAGCAAAAAAATCTATTTTACACTGACTGACAGAGCAAATGCAACACCAAGAAGGAGTGATCAGAACTTTATGCCAATTGCAGGGTAGACTGACGTCACTGAGGTATGCTCATGATGTGAAATGCGCCGCTGTGCTGCGCACGTAGCGAACGATAAATGGGACACGGCGTTGGCGAATGGCCCACTTCGTACCGTGATTTCTCAGCCGACAGTCATTGTAGAACGTGTTGTCGTGTGCCACAGGACACGTGTATAGCTAAGAATGCCAGGCCGCCGTCAACGGAGGCATTTCCAGCAGACAGACGACTTTACGAGGGGTATGGTGATCGGGCTGAGAAGGGCAGGTTGGTCGCTTCGTCAAATCGCAGCCGATACCCATAGGGATGTGTCCACGGTGCATCGCCTGTGGCGAAGATGGTTGGCGCAGGGACATGTGGCACGTGCGACGTGCGAGGGGTCCAGGCGCAGCCCGAGTGACGTCAGCACGCGAGGATCGGCGCATCCGCCGCCAAGCGGTGGCAGCCCCGCACGCCACGTCAACCGCCATTCTTCAGCATGTGCAAGACACCCTGGCTGTTCCAATATCGACCAGAAAAATTTCCCGTCGATTGGTTGAAGGAGGCCTGCACTGCCGGCGTCCGCTCAGAAGACTACCATTGACTCCACAGCATAGACGTGCACGCCTGGCATGGTGCCGGGCTAGAGCGACTTGGATGAGGGAATGGCGGAACGTCTTGTTCTCCGATGAGTCACGCTTCTGTTCTGTCAGTGATAGTCACCGCAGACGAGTGTGGCGTCGGCGTGGAGAAAGGTCAAATCCGGCAGTAACTGTGGAGCGCCCTACCGCTAGACAACGCGGCATCATGGTTTGGGGCGCTATTGCGTATGATTCCACGTCACCTCTAGTGCGTATTCAAGGCACGTTAAATGCCCACCGCTACGTGCAGCATGTGCTGCGGCCGGTGGCACTCCCGTACCTTCAGGGGCTGCCCAATGCTCTGTTTCAGCAGGATAATGCCCGCCCACACACTGCTCGCATCTGCCAACAGGCTCTACGGGGTGTACAGATGCTTCCGTGGCCAGCGTACTCTCCGGATCTCTCACCAATCGAACACGTGTGGGATCTCATTGGACGCCGTTTGCAAACTCTGCCCCAGCCTCGTACGGACGACCAACTGTGGCAAATGGTTGACAGAGAATGGAGAACCATCCCTCAGGACACCATCCGCACTCTTATTGACTCTGTACCTCGACGTGTTTCTGCGTGCATCGCCGCTCGCGGTGGTCCTACATCCTACTGAGTCGATGCCGTGCGGATTGTGTAACCTGCATATCGGTTTGAAATAAACATCAATTATTCTTCCGTGCCGACTCTGTTTTTTCCCCAACTTTCATCCCTTTCGAACCACTCATCCTTGGTGTCACTGTCAGTCAGTGTATATCAATGCAACGTAAAGCACATTGTACAAGAAAGAAAAGGAAGACGAATTAAGAAACAGAGTTTCGAAATAAAATATAACAAACATTACAGATTATTATTTCGTGTGGCTATTTCTAGCCAGACACTCCGGTGAGAGTGGGCGGCATCTGCCATGCGTAGGTAACTACGTGTTATTGTGGTGGAGGATAGTGTTATGTGTGGTGTGTGAGTTGCAGGGATGTTGGGGACAGCACAAACATCCAGCCCCCAGGCCATTCGTATTAATCAATGAAGGTTAAAATCCCCGACCCGGCCGGGAATCGAACCCAGGACTCCCTGAACCGAAGGCCAGTACGCTGACCATTCGGCCAACGAGTCGGACAACATAATAGATGACTAACAAGATACGGAACACAGCCTATATGTAAGAACTGTCCAGATCTTAAACCATTAGGAAGTCCATGTTCATAGCTAAGTCTTCGAAAGTGGATATTTTGATATAACCACTACACACGAAATTATTCTAGATATTGTTTACACTCACCTGGAATAAACTTTCACTTGGTGGTATATTAAGCTCTTGCCTTCAAATTAATATTATTAAAGAGATTTAGGAGACGGATTTGAACGGATCGTGGTAGTATTGTGAAGAAGGTGTTTGACACTGGTGAAGCGTGAAGGAACGTGGAGAGAGAACAGTGAGACAAGTATTCCGAGCGGTAATCGACATTTAAGACTCCGTGAAGGAAACTCAGATCAGTTGCCTGGTACCTAACGCATAGCGGTGACACACATATTACCACAGTTGGGGAGTGACTGAGTAAAAGTAACCGAATTATTTGTAACGGTTATTTGTTTAGTAATTTTTACTTGTAATTTACTTCTTGAAATAAAATTGTAATCGTTACATTCTTGTAACTGATACATAAGGCGTGATCAAAAAGTTTCCGTTTGAAGGCGTTGCTACAGCGAACATGCAACATAGCGCGACTCTGACGCGGGTATATAAGCGCGGACATGTGGGCGAAGTGATTATGTCCGGTTTTACATGTAGGCTCTTTCTACCTATGCGGTTTTTCCCTTACCCTTATTACCACGCTTCAACACCAAATACCCAACACAAACTCTGGCCTTGTTAGCATGTTAGACATGAAAATAGCCAGATACTCCTTGTATCACTTCCCACTCTTTCCTCCTTAGAAATTAATAGCATGTCGGAGGCAATGTAGATTGAGTTGATTGCCACGCGGGGAAAGCGTGCTTCGGGGGCCCTCCCGATAAAAAAGAGCAAAGTGATTAGTCGGACAGTCTTGGCGTGCTGAGGTGCGTGTATTAAATACGGCCACGTGAACTATGCCGACATTATTACCAAATGCGTCCAAACAGGACCAACGTGCTGTTACTCTCTTCTTGGCTGCCGAAGAACAAACAGCGGTGGACATCCAACAGAGAATGAAGACTGTGATGGGGCAGCATGTCTGTCGAAAACCACCGTTGTGGAATGGTGCACCAAGTTCCGTGCGGGTCGCGTTTTGACACAAGACACCGGTCGATCTGGGAAGCAAGCCTCATCCATTACGGAGAAGAACAAGCAGGCGGTGGATGAGGCCTATTGTCCTCATCTCTCCCCACGCGACTATCACACCTTCGCTCCCCTCAAAAAGGCCTTCAAATATCGACGCTTCCCCTCGGACAAGGATGTGCAGCAGGCGCTTATGGACGTCTCACGTAGCAGGACACGGTGTTTCACCACACAGGAGATTCAACCTGGTGCATCGGTGAGATGAGTGCCTCAATGCTTATGACAATTTTGCCTGATTAACATCCCCGTTCAGGACTGTACGGCCGTCGAACGGAAACATTCTGGTCGCCCGTTATACATCGCATCTAGTGTTCGGCAAATTTGGAGTCCTAGCACTCGCAAGGTGTCTTGCCAAGGATATACAACCTAGGATACGACACACAATTGCTCATTTACCCGCAGATTGTTGTGGATAGTTTAGATTTACCGTAGATAATCGTGTACTGCGTGGTTGACAATAGAACCTGAATAAACTGTTGAAGTGGAAGGATTTGAGTAATTTGAAGTCAAATTCCATTCCACTATTTTAATAAATATTTTGAATTAGTGGACCCTGAAAATAATGAAAACACGAACTGCTAACTTTGCTTGGGAGCGATCATTTTGAAAGTTTGTTTAGACTTACCTAGTAATGATAGCCACTTAATCTCTCTATGAGAAAAAACAAAAACAAAAATATCCCTCAAAGGAATTAATACTTTTTCCTTGGAAACTTTACTATCATTCCAGCCCCATGTTAAAAAACATTTCTGTGATTTCCTAAAGGCTCGCGTTCTGTGAAGTAATTTTTAGAGATTACTTGTTGCGAAAAGTAATTAGTTATTGTAGTTATGTAAAATACCAGTGATCACGTATTGCTCCACAGCATTTGTTATAACTAGGTCAGATAACAAGTCTTTATTCTCCCTGTAGGTGCTAGCGGTAGAATAACACCCACGGTAGATAGATAAATGTCTTTATTGGCTTAGTTAGGGCCTTCTCTTACACTAAACCAATTCGTACATAGAATCAAAGTTAACACTACCGTAATTAATACTAAGTATAGCATCTTCTTCTTCTTTTCCTGCCGCTCTTCCCACACCTATGGGGTCGCGGGTGCGAACTGTGTCGCACATGTGGATTTGGCCCTGTTTTACGGCCGGATGCCCTTCCTGACACCAACCCTCTATGGAGGGATGTAAGCACTATTGCGTGTTTCTGTGGTAGTTGGTAGTGTAGTATGTTGTCTGAAGATGATGAGGAGAGTGTTGGGACGGACATATACACCAAGTCCCCGAGCCAGAAGAATTAATCAGAAGCGATTAAAATCCCCGACCCGGCCGGGAATCGAACCCGGGACCCTCTGAACCGAAGGCCAGTACGCTGACCATTCAGCCAACGAGTCGGACCAATACTAAGTATAGCATAGTTAAAGAAAATGTAATTAGCCTACTTTATAACAGAAATAAAATTCCACCCCAGTGAGATAAACATACTTACAATAATAATAATAATAATAATAATAATAATAATAATAATAATAATAATAATAATAATAATAGCTAGTGGTAATAACGTACTAGCACCATCAGTAAAATACTAGAAATGCACAGTTCATTCGTATCGTGCTGCCCCTGCCCGTGATAAAAAGCGACTAAAAGGGACCCAGGGGCTCTTAATTTGGGAGCGTGGGCTGGCGACCATGAAACCCTCAGCTGAGTCTTGATATTGCTTCCACTTACTTGTGTCAAGCTCCTCACTTTTATCTATCCTATCCGACCTCCCTTGGACAACTCTTGTTCTTTTTTTACCCCGACAGTATTAGAATACTCGAGTCCAATGGAGTCATTCGTTTTCACGCCCTTCGTGGCCCTTGCCTTCCTTTGGTCGATACCTTTATTTTCCGAAGTGTCGGATTACCCCTGTAGTTGGGGACGGTAGAATAACAGCCACAGTCTCTCTTAAAAGGAGACCAAAATTTCTTTGTCTGATTGGTGTTATATACAGGGTTGCCTAGTTGTACTTCTTTTTAAAACACCGCCTACCTCGTCTTAATATGCGTGTCCTAGTCATATTCTTTCGCCTGCTCTTTCCAATAGTTTTTAGAACATTCAGTACCAGTACATAATAATTGATTCCTCATAATAGTGTTTATAACCGTTTTTCTACACAATATTCACTGGGTTTCGACCATTCGGGCTTATTTGGATCTTAACATTTTCGAACATTCTTGCCCGAGATAGTGCAGCATACAACCTGTGACAATATAGTTTGGTGAATAGTCCTGTACAATCAACATAGTTGAACAATGCACGACAGTGACCTTACTGTCCTTCGAAATAGTCCCCTTAAAACAAAACTGTACGTTGAACCTTTGGTCGATCCTGTTCCAGTTCGCACTTCAGAACCAACGCACTAAACACGCACTGTGTCCAACAGGTCTTACACGGCACACACACGATGCTCAACTGAACAACTTTGGGAACAGGTGGTCAAAACCTGCTGCTACAAAAGTGTCGCCAATGTTGTCGGATCGACCGTTCTGACTTCATTTACCGAACTTTATTGTTACAGGTTGTATAATTGGTCGCGACTGAAGACTGGTTCGGGTAAGTAGACATCCACTTTTCGCAAAGTTTGTCCCTGCGCTTTATTAAAGGTCATACAGAATGCTAGTCGGCTTTATACTTTCCCATACGTCGACTGCTTTCTCTTAGCAGGATCTAAATTATTAGGGACGTTCTGCTGTCTGTGGACCATATTTAGAAGCTGGGGAAAGTCGGGTAATCAAAGAGTGTATAGCCAAAGATGGCATTCTTCCATCAACAGAGGAAATACATACACTCTGTCTTGACAGGTTGAAATGAAATATGGCTGCACGCAATCACATTAATAAGGATGAAAATCACATACAGTATATCAGAATACTAGCTGTTACCCACGGCTTCGCTCGCGATGATTTCGTAAGTTGATAAAAATTAATTGTTCCTCGGTACTGCACTAAGACATTATCTGAAAATCCATAAAGTATAAAAACTCGCCGAAAATTTGCATTTCATTTACGCCAGAACCTCTTTGTAAACCACGTTTGTCGCATTGCTTTCTGGGGCCAATATGACAAAGCTACTGGCAGAGCTAAACCTGGAACATGCTTCATGAAACTCTACATGTGAGAAACAGTCAAAAAAGGGGTCTCTGTTTCTGAAGGAGAACACAAATACAAATTTTCACGCCTGTAACATGTTAAATTTATGAGACATACTCATTTTAAAAACTGCTCCACTCCTCGGCGGAGAGTTCATCGTTGAGGCCTTCGGTTCACAGAGTTCCGGTTTCGATTCCGGGCTGGGTCGGATATTTTAATCGCGTGTGATTAATTCTTCTGGCTCGAGGACATATTCACCCAATACACCACATTACCAACCACAACAGGAATACGCAATAGTAATTACATCCCTACACATAGAGTTGGCGTCAGGAAGAGCATCCAGTCGTAAAATAGCGCCAAATCCAAATATGTAACTCAGTTCGCACCCGCGACCCCACAGGTGTGGGAAAACCGGTAGAAGAGAAGAAGGTGAACGTTTTAAAATATCACCCGCTTTTTAAAATAATCTCACCCCCTTAAGTGTATTTTCCAGAAAAAGTGCGTTCATTTATTGTTAAAAGGGATTTCAAGTAACATCTGTAACATCTTCCGTTTCTGAGATACATGTATCCTCATATAGATAATTAATATTCTTCCTCACTTCTTTCAACCCTCACCCCTTAAGTGGATTTTCTGAAAAAATCGTGTTCTTTTATTTTAAAGGAGATTCCAAATACCAAATTTTATGTCTGTAACATGTTAGGTTTTTGTGATATATTGTAGATAATCTCGCTGCTGTAAGCATACTGGAGCTGACGTTGCCATTGTTACGGCAGTTCATTTCTTTATCCGATTCCCAGAGCAGGGGCAATGTGGTGCCAATATCTCAATAACGGTTGGTTTTAGCGCCTTAGGTCCATAGGGCTTACCGAATTTTATTCTTTGCGTCAAGGGGCTTAAAATGAGCTTTGTCTCTTCCTTGTACGACAAATTCGATATTTCGCCTATATTAGCGTAGTACTTTTGTATCTCCCCACGGCGCCCCCACCCTCGAATTGTTTTGAAAATAAAATATAGCCTATAGCACTCAGGGATAATGTATTTTTCTATTAGTAAAAGAATTATTAGAATCGGTCCAGTAGTTCCTGAGATTAGCCATTACATACAAAGAAACCTTACCTCTTTATGTATTAGTATAGATTAATGAAAGTGTAAATCGCTTATCAACCCGCTAAGTACAGAATGTATTGTGGGCTAGAGTAAGCTTTCGGCTGCAGTTATTGGAGTGGTCATTTAGGGATTTGAGTTTAGGATTACTGAAAGTTGATTGAAGTTAAAGACCTATCAATGTCTAATGATTCAGCGGCAGGTAATTCCGGAGAGAATATAAAAAGAATGAAACAAATCGGTCCAGTAGAACTACAGGACGGCCTGGACAGAGCCGCTTTTTAGGTAACTTTGTTAAACATATCGTCGCTCCTATGCCAAACTAACGAATGTGACGATGCTCTTCCTATCCATTATTACCCTTAAGACTGGTCTCGACTCTCAGCCACATAGTAATATACAGTCATTCAGAATATACCCCTGTGGGTGGGAGCAGTAGAATAACACCCACGGTATCCCCTGCCTATCGTAAGAAGCGACTAAAAGAGGATCCAGGGGCTCTGTAATTTGGAACGTGGGTCAGCGTCCACGGGACCCTTAGCTGAGTCCTGACATTGCTTCCACTTCTGCCAGGCTCCTCACTTTTATCTACTCTATCCGACCTCCCTTGGTCAACTCTTGTTCTTTTCCGACCCCGACGGTATTACGTATGGAGACCTAGGGAGTCTTTCATTTTCACGCACTTCGTGTCCCTTGTCTTCGTTTGGCAGATACCTTCATTTTTGAAACTGTCGGGTCCCTTCCATTTTTTGTCTCTGATTAGTGTTACATAGAGGATGATTGCCAAGTTGTACTTCCTCTTAAAACAATAATCACCACCACCACCACTTTCAGAATAATTTTCGTTGATTTCATTTTCCTATGCGTGTATTTAAAGGAAAATGAACCTTATTATACCGTACTGTAGGAATATATGTTTGCATGACATATTTACCCACTCCTATATTATGATGTATTTAAGGTTCTCTTTCCTTTACACACGCCCATAGGAAAATGACTTGTTCTGATGGACTGCATACCAGTATGTGTCTGGGAGGCGTGACCTGTCTTAAGGGTAAGGAAGAGCATCGTCACGTTCGTAGTTCTGGCATAGGAGCGACGATATAGGTTTCACATGTGACGGTAATTTAATCCGATTACATTTATTTTGAACTTTTCCCATCATCACGGCTTATTCCCCATAATATCTGCTGCGTATATTGATTTCTGAGATTGGGGTTTCTGTTGCTTATAATTACAGCAAAGAAGGGTACCGCTCTATCTGGCGGGTTAATGTTGGAGGGAGAGGCTGTTGTCAAAATTCGAGAACAATTGTTCAAGAGAGATCGACTGATCATGAGGAGGAAGACATGAAGAACAGTGAGATCATTGATTTCTATGAAATGCTACAGAATGTAATATCATAATATTGGTTGTTTATATTTGTATGTGGTTATTGGATTGCAATAAAAGGTCGTGAAAAGGAAATGTAAAACTAATCCTACGCTCAAATTAGATGGCCATGGTCTGATGAATCACTTGAAGATATGCATATATTTTATAAAACTTTCCTCTATTGCCAGAAGTGAGAAGTATACAGCAAGTACGTGAGCAGCAGAAATGTTATTTTTCCAAATAAGACATCCGTTTGTTGAGAGCAGCAGTGGCGATAAAGGAGCGGTAGTCGCCGTCATTTCCGTCCAGACACGACGCCTTTCTGCCAGCTCGCCACAGGGTGCGGTACCGGGAGTCTCATCACAAATGTACCAAATGTAACGGGTAATGTCTTCTGGAAGAGAAGACCTCTGAAAACTGCTATCCCGAAACTCTTTTAAAATCATCTATATATATAAAAGCTACTCGGTCTCGAGCGTTGTATATATAAATATATAAAAATGAAAATAGACGTGAATTAATGAGGCATTTCCCGAAATCTCAGAAATTTGGTACCGGAGAAGCTGATGACCCTAGCATCACTAGAAAAATCGAAAATCTGAGAATCCCCCAAAGGGGGCACGCTGGGGGTGCTTCAAATTTTGGGCTCAGTATAAGAACTCAGTCGTATAATTTATCCAAAGCGACAACCTATTGGTTTCGTTCGCTTGAAAAGATTCGTGAATTTACTAATTTTTAACCCCTTTACCCCCGAATCAAGATGGCGGCACGATCTGTCAGATGAGCTACACAATTGAAATTTGGCGAAATTATAGCTTTTAGCATGTAACCGACGGAAAATTTTCAAGATGTTCAAAATTTTTCACTTGTTACCCCCAAAATATCGAAATCTGGAGGCTATTTTAATGACTGTGCAGACATTCATTTCGAGCTATTTGTTGGCTAAACGGTAAGCCGTATCACAAAACGGATGGCACAATCTCCATTCAATTTGGAGTGATGTACAGCCTTGGCCCTATGACATTTTGTCGTATCTCTCTCCCTTATACGTTACATTTGGCTGTATTTCTGGATAGTTCGGAAATTTTGTGATTTTTACACGAATTATTCATTGTCTGACACACTCATAGGAAGGATAGAGTCATCAAGTTTGGTGCATATATTGTCACTGTCGGAGGCCATATGTGGCCAAAATTTCACAATCCTAGCTTATATATCAGCATGCAAAAAGTGTAAAACGTTAAAAATATACTCAAATTTCACCCTATTCAAAGTCTCAAACTCAATTTTACCCATAAAATGGGAGATACGAGAAAATGTTTTAGAACCAAACGTATAGAAGAATAAATGGCGCTAACCGTTCGTTAATATTGTGTACTGTTTAGGAGTAGTGAATCTCGAAGTGGAGGTCTGCACTTTAATCAATTTAATGAAATTTCAATTACGGCGTGTAAAGTAATTGATGTAGAAATCCGTTTACGATGTAAAGAACCGTAGCGAAGCACGGACACATTTGCTAGTACTTACCAAAATCCAATTAATTACTTCACACTCGCGTTGCAATTTAACTAATACAGCAAGTAACAATAATAATAATAATAATAATAATAATAATAATAATAATAATAATAATAATAATACCGGGCGAGTTGGCCGTGCGCGTAGAGGCGCGCGGCTGTGAGCTTGCATCCGGGAGATAGTAGGTTCGAATCCCACTATCGGCAGCCCTGAAAATGATTTTCCGTGGTTTCCCATTTTCACACCAGGCAAATGCTGGGGCTGTACCTTAATTAAGGCCACGGCCGCTTCCTTCCAACTCCTAAGCCTTTCCTATTCCATCGTCGCCATAAGACCTATCTGTGTCGGTGCAACGTAAGGCCCCTAGCAAATAATAATAATAATAATAATAATAATAATAATAATAATAATAATAATTCGGCATTACAATACAGTCATAAAACCGACAGCCTCTTACGCAAGTGAAACATTGGCACTCAACCGAATTAGAAGAATCAAAATCAAAATCAATCAAAACAACAGAAAATTTCTCAAATATCGAAATTGACGTTAGGAAAAGACGAATGAAATTCTTCGGTCATCTCACAAGATGACCAGAAAATCGATTGACAAAAAGGATAATATATTATGTAATCTCACTTAAAGAACTCAGCACCCTGGTTTAACGAACTTAAAAAGGAACTTAAAAACGCACACATAACTTCAATCGACATTCCAGAAAGAGGCATTGTAGACACAAAGTGAACAATTGGGAAGCTACATCAGAGGAACCACAACAAAAACAGTACAGACCAAAGAGTGGTCGGAAGAACGTAAACAAGTCTTCTCGGAAAGAAGTAAAGCCTATTGGAACATCAAGAAGAACCCAGAGAAGAATTGATTGAGTCACTTGCTTAACGTCGTCTAAGATTGGAAGAATTCGCTACTACTACTACTACTACTACTACTACTGACGTTCGGCCTTCGATAAAGCCTGATACAATTCCTTCGAGTTGACGTCATATAGGCAACCTGCTCATCTCTGAGGCTGGGATCATATCTACGATAAATTATAATGCTGAAGGTGGCGGACATACACAGACATCCAGCCCCTGAGCCGTTGAAATTAACAGATGAAACTTAAAACCCCCGATCCGGTCGGGAATTAAACTCGTGACCACTGGGCCAGAGACCAGCACGCTAACCATTTAGCCATAGAGCCGGACGGAGCAACAATGATCACATAAGAACATATCCACATCATCGCTCATGCCGTCTTGAACTTTGGGACCTACAGAGCAAATTGTCGTGCGGTTTGCCTCACGGAGCTATCAGCTTGCATTCGGGACATAGTGGGCACGAATCCCATTGACATCAGCCCTGAAAATGGTTTTCCGTGCTTTCCCATTTTCACACTAGGCACACCAGTGGGTGGGGCCACGGTCGCTTCCTTCCTACTCCGAGCACCTCCCTATCCCATGTCGCCATAAGACCCATCTGTGTCGGTGTGATATAGCAAAAATAGGATTTTTAAAAAGGTTTAAAAACATCTTCCGACCAAATATCGTATCATGTCACTAACCACAACTACTTGAAGTTACTCGTTGCGTAGTTTTACAGTGACATTCGGTTGCAAAAACTTCACCAAAAGTTGTGCTCTGTTGCATGGTTTTGGTGGATTTAAGTTTCTGAGAAGCATCGCTGGAGCACCAGATTTCCATGTAGTTTATGAAGCAATGTCACAAAACATGGAAATGAAATATTTTTACATTTCTTAACTAGCTTAAAAGAAACACCCCTGCAAGATTGCAGCCCTCCACCTTACAGGCAAGCTTAGGAAA
The DNA here is from genome assembly GCF_040414725.1 of Anabrus simplex. Lineage (NCBI taxonomy): Eukaryota > Metazoa > Arthropoda > Insecta > Orthoptera > Tettigoniidae > Anabrus > Anabrus simplex. Next base: position 48,761,528 of record NC_090270.1, read on the forward strand.
AGGTGGTAATGTTGTTTAGGGCATTACAACCCACTTTTACTCCCTTAATTACAATATATAACAAAAATATATACTTACTTTTCTTAATTGACATTTAAGGAACACATACCCAATTTCTGTAATATTTGAATTAAATATTCTAATTAAGGTAGTTGACTCAATTTCATCCCCCTTAGCCAAAGTCCATCGGAATGGAACATCTATAAATTTCATAACTAGTTTATGAAGAACATGTGTTCTAAATTTCAGCCTTCTATCTTCGTGACAAGTAAGTTATTTAGTAATATTGTGTTTAGGGGAATTACACAAAGTCCACCCCATTTTTCAAGAAATACCGAAATAGAAATTATTTAATTTTGATTAACTTATAAGGAACACCTTTGACAAATTTCATCCCTCTACCTTCGTGGTGAGTGCCAGAATTAAATATTTTAATTAGGTGAGTTAACCCTGTTTCACCCCAAAGACATATATGAACAAAATATAGGAACAAGCATCTTTCCCCTTATTTAGTGTATCAGTAGCATTTGTGCCACATTTCAGCCCTCTTATCTTGGTGTGTAGTGATTGATTTAGTGGACAATTACACCACTTTCACCCCGTTAATCATAATAAATCGGAATAAAACATACTTGGTTTTCCTAATTGCCTTACTAGTAACATCTGTTCCAAAATTCAGCCCTCTAGCTTCGTGAGAAGTGAGAGAAATTAGTGATGAGTGTGTCAGGGATTTCGCGTTTATGTAGAGAAAATAGTGGAATAGCACAAAGGAAATCGGAACATAATAATCTGTGGGTTCATTCAAATGACGGCTACTTCAGTGGTTTTGGCAGGTTCTTCATAACTCTTAAGTGACTAGCTGGTGACTTTACGTCGCACCGACACAGATAGGTCTTATGGCGACGATGGGATACGGAAAGCCCAGGAGTTGGAAGGAAGCGGCCGTGGCCATAATTAAGGTAGAGCCCCATCATTTGCCTGGTATGAAAATGGGAAACCACGGAAAACCATCTTCATGGTTGCCCACAGTGGGATTCGAACCCACTATCTCCCGGATGCAAGCTCACAGCCACGCGCCCCTAACCGCATGACCAACTCACCTGGTAAGTGACTATGTACAGTGAAATCTCCGTTGAACGATTATCGATACAATGATTATCCCCTTTATAACGATAAAATATTGTGGTCTCGGCATAAAACCCATTGATACAATGTTATTTTTTTCTCGCTGCAACGATACTCTCTATAATGAAAAATCTCTCTACTTCGATCCATTTTTTCGTTCCCTCCGACGAACATCCCCTCTGTGCTACGATAATTTCATCACAACAATTATCAGGACCATATGTAACTGCGTAATCAAGAACGAACTCTTCAATTGCATAAGCTAAGGAAGAAAGTGATTATTGTACACTGTGCGGTAGCTGCTTATCTGAGGGACGGTTTATTGTGCTACTTTAGGAATTCACCAGGTATAGAATTCCAAGAAGGCCTAGAAGGAATGCAAACCTTTAGGATTTAAACAATAATACAGTAGCTCTCGTTAGTGTACTGTACTGTACATTGTTTTGACACATTGTCGTACATTCCAGCGACTGTTTTCATTGCCGCAGTCGTGTTTCGCCCTGGAGGTGTTTTGAAGTGCTCTTTTCTGTATTGTACCTACATTACTGTGTTCTTTACAGCATGGCTTCATGTTTCCGGAAACAAATAAGTCTACAGCAGAAATTAACGATAATTAACGAAATAGATGGCGGAATGAAACAAACAGACGTAGCAAGAAAAGACGGCCTTTCACAATTGACAGTGGCTACGTTTTGGAAGGAAAGAAAAGAGATCGAGGAAATGTCAAAATCAAATACTGTAAATCCTGGAAGAAAGCGCATAAAAACTGCGACGTACAGCGACGTTGATGCTGCAACGTTGACGTCGTTCAATGAGAAAATAGCCCTCAATATTCCAATTAACGGGCCACTATTTTATACCCAAGCTGGAAAGTTTGCTAACCTGCTTGGTGTAGACGACTTTAGAGCCAGCAATGTGTGGCTTATTAGGGTTTAGAGATCGTCATTGTATAACTTTTAAATCAATTCAAGGAGAAGAGAAATTTTCAGCGACAGGTGATGCTGATCATTGGTGAAGTAATTCAATGAAAGAAGTAGCTCAGAAATACACACCAGATGATACCTATAAAGCTGACGAGGCTGGGATTTTTTATCAACTTCTTCCTGAGAAAATCTTGTCTTTGAAAGGAGGGAAATGCAGTGGAAGTAAAAAATCCAAGCAACGTTTTACTGCTCTCCTGTGTGTGAACCAGACAGCAACGCACAAGCTACGGCCATTCGTAATAGGAAGAAGGCTTAAGCCTAGATGCTTCAAAAATGTTAAAAGTTTGCAAGGTAAATCATTTTTAAATCACTCTTTGCAAAATTACATCTGTCAAATTTTCGATTCTTCTTTTAAATGTGTACTGTACTGTACTGTATAGTGTGCCTTAATATGGGTTTTCTAATTTCAAATTTTAGTTGACTACAACGCAATGAAGAGAGCGTGGATGGCCGCTACTATGTTCACAGAGTGGTTTGTGAAACTGGATGAGAAAATGAAGAAGAAGAAGAAGAAGAAGAAGAAGAAGAAGAAGAAGAAGAAAAGGGACATCGCACTCATCGTGGGTAATCGCGCTGCTCACAAGCAATTACTGGTCCTGCAACATGTGGAGGTGTTCTACTTCCCCGCAAATTGCACCTCGATTCTGCAACCTTTAGATATGGGAATAATAAAGTGTCTTAAAGGGTACTAAAGAACCAACTTGGTCGAGAGGATTATCACAAACTTAGAAATCTGTCAAATGCGCAACAGGTTAATATAAAATAATCATGTGACATGATAGCTGCAAGCTGGCAATGAGTGTAACCGGAGACCGTGAGGAATTGTTGGAGAAAGGCAGGATTTTCACCTGAAGAAAAAGTTGATTGCGACGATTTTGAGTGTGAAAGTACTGGGTAGTGTTCTATCTAACTACGACGAACAGCTTGGTGAGAGTGAGAATGTTCCAGCAGCGGAAGAATACCTTTCAGTTGATGACGAAATCCTTGTGTTCTCTGAACTCGCGGATGAAACAATTGTGGAGGAAGTTCAGGGAATCCAGGCGGTAGATGAAGTAGAAGAGGAATAAGAAGAGGATGAAGAAGGAGAAGAACGATGTAACGAACCATTGCTTACTATTCCACAAGCTATTGCATCTTGCAAAGCGCCGCAGAATTTTCTATCGAGTGTTCCATGTGTTCCGGAAAATCACTTAGTGAACCTCGACGCGATCAGGTCTTTGTGCGTTTCACTTTCTGTCAAACAGACTACCATTTCAGATTTCTTTAAGTGAAGTAGTTTACAATAGTGAGTGCTGCATAGTGTGAATAACAGGTGCTGCAATTGTACGAAAATGTAATTGCTGCACACTGTCAACATGACAGTACTCTGCTGAACGTAGGTAAGGTACAGTACTGTAATTTCATATTTATTTCTGTGTTTCTGCTGCTCTCGCAAATCGTATACACTGTATTTGTAGTAATTATATTAAATGAAATGGTACCATGTGGTAGGTAATTAATGTATTTCAATTTTCGGGTTTTAATCTGTTCACTAATTGACACGAGAAGGTGCTATTCCAAATTCTATTCATAACGATAACTCCACTACAACAATATCTTCTTTGCGTCCGCAAGATATCGTATCGAGATTTCACTGTAAAATGACAATTTGAAGGTTCAAATTCATCCACTGACCAGAATGAAAAATGTTATTGTAAGGAATGAATGGATCTATATGAAATTAAAACAGTCAGTGGATCCGACCCGCAATGCCCTACCTTTCCAGAAAATATAAAAATTTTATTACTGACCAAGGGACTTCTTCTAGAGCAAAATTCTGAATCGAGGATGCTTGTTGTCTAAAGGCGTCCAATATCCAGGTCTACGGCCCCTCATAATGGTATTTATCACTAGTAAAGTAGAACCATGGTATTTGTCATCTTGGGGTACTAACCACAAGTAGCGTAGACTCACGATGTTCCATACATTATGGTACTACTCACAAGTATTGTACGTCACACAGGAAGTGGAGACTTGTGGTGATTCTCACACAATGGTGCCACTCATAGGCAACGCAAACCCATGGTGTTCCTCACAATGGCACTAATCACGGATACTATTGATTCACCTATTGATTCACCCTCTGATTGCTCCTAATCACAAACCTATCGTGTAGCAAACATAGTGGTACTACTCGCAAGTAAAGGCGACCCATGGTGTTCCCCTCGTGAAGGTACTAATCACAAGTAGTTTCATAGTTCTGATACATTCATTCCTTGGTCGCGCCTTTTAGTCGCCTGTTATGACATGCAGGATATACCGTGGGTGTATTCTTCGCCTGCGTCCTCCACCCACAGGGGCTTCATTGACATCGTTGTAAGCATTTGTTACAAGTAATTACCTTAATGATGTCATTTTGTCTGGTTTTTTGTTATATCCTAATTTTAGATGTGTTCCTTGTTCTTTATTATTACGTATTATATGAACTAATGTTTATCTTTCTGTTTTGTTTATGTATCCAATTTTTTCATACTTTGTATTTTTGCTTTCATTTATATATTAGCTCCCTCTGTGGATCAGCAGTACAATGTCGGCGTCCCGATCCCAAGATAGTGGGTTCAAACCCGGCAGAGGTAGTCGGATTTTTGTAGGGTGGAAAAAGACCATTCGACACTCCATGTCGTGCGATGTCGCCATGTAAAAGATCTCTGGTGACAAATTTGGTGTTTAGCCGACAAATTTATTAAATCTCAGCCACAGACGCGCAAGAGAGTTTCGGTTTACTCGGTCTGCTATCTAATGGACCTAGAGTAAAACGGAACGTCGAAATCGACGAGCAGAAAGCCAGATGGCGTCAAAGTAAAATGTCCGCACGCGGTAACCGAGGCCATACGATTATTATTATTATTTATATTATTATTATTATTATTATTATTATTATTATTATTATTATTTATATTATATATTTTAATTTAACTGAAGTCTATATATTTCCATTTATTAAATACATAAATAAATACATAAACTTTATCTTAATATAATGATCTTTCCTACTTTTCAAAACTCCACACATGGTTGTTCGTCTTCGAATATAATTCCAAGCCATTTCTCTAGTGACAGCTCGGGACATTCCTCTTAGTCGAGCTTAGTTATGTCATATGTATCACGATGAGCCACCCTCGTATTAGCACGGACACCTTAGCTTTATATGACTGCCATGTTATGGTTGCTTGTGCCATAAAGTTAGAACTTCTAGCCAAGTCACCCTCCTCTACACTGAAGTTTGTCAACCCCAAACTTCACCAGGTTGATCTCTACTTCCATGTTACATCAAGAAACAAGAAGTTGGTGGGGTCTTCTGTTTTTGTGTGAGTAAACCTGGATAACGCACCAAGGCTATAACGTGCAGTACTTCACCCCATGCTACTTAACACGATAGCGACAGATTTCAATAAAGTACTCTGTGCCTAATATCACAGCCATGTCTAAAAACTTTGCGTGTATTTTCAAGAATGCACCTGGAATTTTAATATCGATCTTTAAAACATTTTTTAAAAAGTTGATTTTTAACAAAATAGCCTAAAATGAAAAGTTAATGCCTGTAATATCACTCTCTTTCTCTTATATAGTCAAACAGAGGAAAATTTTTACATTTCAAGGATGTTGACATAGTATTTAATTGCAGTATATTATACGCAGAGTAATAACATATACGTTTGCAATATACTTTAAAGAATTTACAGTCTCATGAAAGCAATGATACTTTCAAAATATACTTACGTAGTCATTAAATACCTTGCAAGCCATGTGCACGTGTAAGTTGGATTAATACAAAACAGTAAACCATTTTTCTAACTATATATTGTCCAGATATCTAATCCTCAAAATGAAACACAGCAGGAGAACATTTCATGACTTCAGTGCTCCTATTTAGAACATATTTGGTGACCCCAAATTCTACCATTACTGATTCGGAGCTACTTTTCCTACCCCCGTCCACTTACATTTGTCATGACAATAATTTTTATTCACGTTATTATCCCATACTCTGCGGTAATTAGGCGACAGAAGAGTGCAGTATCAGGAAAGGCCTACACTACATCCAGTGGTCAGTTTAAAACCAACTGAAAAATATCAGGTTGTATATTTTTATGGCCGACTCCTTGGCTGAATGGTCGGCGTTGAGGCCTTCAGCTCAGAGGGCCCCAGGTTCGATTCTCGGCCGCGTTCGGAATGTTAATAGCATTTGATTAATTCTTCTCGCTCCGGGACTTGATGTTTGTGTTTGTCCCAACAACCTTCTCTTCAAATTCAGAAAACACAAATTACTACCAACTACCACAAAAACACGCAATAGTAACTACATCCCTCTGCATACGGTTGGCGTCAGGTAGGGCATCCGGCCGTAAAAAATTAACATGTGTGACACAGTTCGCATCCGCGACCGCACAGGTGTGGGAGAAGGGTTAGAAGAAGGACAATAAGAAGAAGGTTGTTATACTTCTATAAAAATTGTTAAAGCAATAAAGTTAAAAAATGAAATTTATGACAGTAAACTTCGGCTGTACATCTGTGTCAACACAACACACTCGAAATATTTTCTGACTACAATATCCCACCACCGTGTGCAGTGCATAGCAGTGTCACCCGATCAGGGGATAACGTTTGAACATTTCTGAAGGTTCATCAACATTTTGGAAGATGATAAAATTATGTCACTATATTGATTATTTTACTGAGAATTAAATAGTAATATTCATAACCCCAGAATTAAAAAAAAACGTGAAAGCAGCTAATCTGATGGTTATTCTACCTTGATGGCTGACGGACGTGCGTGAGATCAGCTCCTCAGTCAAAGTGAATTAGCAGGTGTTATTTCCTAGTAACATATATCAAACGTTGTGTTAAAGTGTGCAAACATAGTTTGAAAGTGTTTAAAGTGAAAGTGTCTCCCTGTTGTGGTCATATTTTTATCAGTTCATTAAAATATTCCATTGTAAAACAAGATGACCAGGAGTAACAAGCGCAACAGCAAGGAAGCGAACGGTAGTGCCAACCTCGTGGAAGAGACCGTCACGAGGATCCTGAATGAGACTCTCAGCTCGGGTAAGTTTCTGGACAGAATTATAGAGGCGATATCGGAGCGAGTGACCACACTTGTCGTTAAGGAACTAGAGAAATCTCTCCAGTTCAATGCTGAACTTGTAGCGGATTTAAAGAAAAAACTTGAGTGTCGGGACAAGGAAATCCAGGCACTTAGGTCAGAATTCGAAGCTAGAAGCGACTCTCTCGAACAATATAGTAGGAGAAATAACCTTAGAATCTTTGGAGTGCAGGAGAGCTCACAAGAAAATACTGACGAACTTGCTGTAAACGTCTTCAGAGATATAGGCGTGAATATAAACATCAATGATATTGATAGAAGTCACCGTGTTGGGCCTAAATCAGTAGGGAAAACTCGGCCTATCATTGTCAAGTTTACTTCCTATCGTACACGACAAGAAGTATTCCGTAACAAAAGGAGACTAAAAGGCACTCATGTTACCATCCGCGAAGATCTCACGTCCGTTAGACTCTCCATACTGAAGGCTGCCATTCACCGTTTCCATGTAGCGAACTGTTGGACTGCAGACGGCGATATCATCATTAAGAAACCCGATGGGGGCAAAGTGCGCATTAACCGGCTGTGTGACTTACCGGAGGATAGAGATAGCAACTAAACGGACAATTCACTTGACTGTTCTGATCTCTATTTACTATATTTCATTTTATTTAAATACCACCTTAGTGTAATTTAATTAGATTAGCTCACTGTACTTAGATTATTTCATTCACATAATTATTAATTTTTCATAAGGTAATTAGATTAGCTCACTTTAGTTAGATTATCTCATTCGCATAATTATTACTTTTTCATAAGGTGGCAACGAGCACTAATGGGTTACTCTCCTCTGACAGTACCGGACATTCCTTCCCAGCCACAATCCCGTTCAAGGCCTCACTCACCCCTCCACTCTCCACAAACAGAACACGACCTTGTGACAACTGTCCACTGACCCCTCCTGGAATTACCCCCCTTCCTTCTCACTCAACTAGAGACCTGCTACTATAGAGCATCCAGAGTTAAGAAAAGACTACAGGCCTTATGGGCCTGCTGCCTTCCACTGTTGCCATACTCGCTCACTCAGCGCGGCTCGGACACTGCTTGCGAAATACAGTCATGACATAAAATTATACAACGCTTGGTACAGCTGTTGCAAGACTAATAATAATATCAATGCCAGATTATCTCCAGTCATTAATGAAATTTCGTTTTGCCATAACGTTTCTAAGGATAATAGCCCACTGACTGTATCATTCGAAATAGAGGAAGAGTTTGAACATGCAGGGATGCGAACTAAATAATAATAATAATAATAATAATAATAATAATAATAATAATAATAATAATAATATGCATATCCAGAAACCGAAATGATTGTCTTGTTTCTTATATCTGAGAAAGTTTCATGATCGTTGTTGCTTTAAGGGAGCGCAGTGCTGAGTCTATTATCCCCCAGAAACATTTCATTATTGAGGCATATACTGTGTGGTTACAACACAGGAAGCTGATGGCGAGATATCTCTGTCTCGGTGATGTATCCTTCAGCTCATTTCAGATAAATTTACTCGTAAGTGACAACAGATGCAAGGGCTTCATGTTTATCACAAAATACGATAACTTAAATATTCTTCCGCAACATAAAATACGGAATGCTGAATGACCTATTCGTATGATTTCTTAAAATCAGGTAGTTCGGAGTTGCTGTTTTTCGGAAGTGAGGTTTGTGTTCAGAGTTGGCGGTTCATCTCTAAAATAGAATTCATGAACAGTGCGCCGTATTCCACTTCTGACAAAATCATGGTATTTAATGAGTCTGGAATTACTGCGAATTAACTGTTTCCTTTCCCGCTTCTTGCTGGGACTCTGGAGTGCCCTTCGCTGGCTTCCTTCCTTATTTTGAAGACGGAAGTCTTCGAAATTCCTAAAAACTTTGCGGCCTTACCTACTACCCCGTTTACACTTCGTCCTGGATGCTTTGTTTTCAAATATGAAAATGAATTAAGCACCATTTGCCGTTCCTTTCTCCTGACAACTTCACTACTTATCCTTTTCACATGTTCAGCTATAATTTAAATGTATTACTCGCTGACTGATTATATAAAAAATACTAAACAGACAAAAACTATACACGATACACACAACCAAAAGCAATGCAATACACGAAAAATGAAACACAATAAATTATACTGTATTTATAACAAAACACTATGCGCCCCAGGAAGACGATCACTTCACTCTGCCGAATATCTCCCAATCATTGTAATGAGTGACACACACAAAAAGGGAAACATGCCGCACTGACCTCACCAATGATGATTCGCAGTGGTTAAGCTGAGTTATTACACGTGTTGTCTACTGTACACACTTCCGCACTACACGCTGAAATGTGGCGCGCAATGCGACAAGCATTTCCGTGTACTGAACCGCATATACGATATTTAAAAGGATAAAATCAAAGATATCAAAATGATTTTACGTCTTATTTAGTATTGTATGGCACAACCAATCCTTGTTTCATAAGAAAAAGTATACATTTTGATAGGAATTCATTATAATGTTTATATACATGTAGAACTAAAGTGGGTAACACCAACAGAAGTAAAAGCCCATAAGGCCTGTAGTCTCTTCTTAACGCTGGATGCTCTATAGCTAAAGTTTCCTCTTTCCCGAAAGGTCTCCATATAGCCCATCTAAATGTACATTCATTGTCTGCCCATTTCCACGAACTTCAAGAACTTGTCCCGGACGTATTTGATGTTTGCCTTCTCACTGAAACCTGGCTTCATGATCTGATCCCTTCGAAGACTTTCAACATACCTGGCTACTGTTTACTTCGGAACGACAGAGCTGGAAAGAGGGGAGGAGGTGTAGCAGCGATAGTCAAAACCAGTTTAAAGCCTACGATAATTGCATGTTCAGATAGCGAATACAATAGAAGACCGGAGTTCCTGCTCTTGGAAATAATCGTAGCCCATCAGAAATGTGCTGTCTGTGTGGTGTACAAGCCACCTGCGATTGGACATTTGGAGGACGTAGAAAATGCTTTGTTACGCGTACTCCCGCAATATGAACATGTAATTGTCATGGGCGACTTTAACACAGACACCGGAAACAACAATGCCGAATGTCGGCAGCTTTTAAATATGACTACATCTTGCGATATGAGCATTTTGCAAACACTCCCTACTCACCACACCGCCACGTCACACACGACAATCGACTTAATGATTGTCAAGAATACAAAGTACTACAACACGGACAGACATCTGTACCAGGAATTTCAGCTCATGACCTAATATACATATCCTACTCCTTAAAGACCCGAAAGACAAAACCAAGGACTATTACATTCAGAGATCTCTCTAAAATTGACTACAGTATGTTCACTGAAGACGCACTAGATGTTCCATGGCACCATATACTAACAGTTGACGACATTGACGTTAAAGTAAACATATTTAACGAATATCTGACAGCGCTCTATGATCGACACGCCCCGCCGAAAACAGTACGGGTAACGCGAGCCCCAGCACCGTGGCTAAACTTAGAGCTAAAGGAGTTAATGGCAAGACGAGATGCCGCACATAGAAAGTTTAAGCGACAACCGACACAAGACAATTTTGACGCATTTAAACGGCTACGAAATAAAACATCGCAGTCAGTACGCAACGCTAGAATTAGACATGCACATACCCTGCTAAATAAAAATACTAGACCTGCTATGGCTTGGAAAGAACTAAGACACATGGGAATAGGTAAACAAAGAGACGACCATCCTATTGACGTATCCCTCGACTCCCTCAATACATATTTTACCACTCCCGGACATACCATTGACAGAGAAAGGAAACATAGAACACTATACAGCAATTACAACTCCCCTGCACCTGACAGAGAAAAATTCTACTTTTCACATGTGACACCCTCGCAAGTTAAACAAGCCATATTTAGAATAAAATCGAAGTCCAAAGGGATAGACAACATAGAAATAGAACTTATTAAGACAATAATTGACATAATTTTACCTACTATAACTCACATATTTAACCACTCACTAATGACTGGCACGTATCCCTCCTTATGGAAATCTGCCGTTGTCGTCCCGCTCGCTAAAAAATCACCGCCTGAAGACGTAACTGACTATAGACCTGTGAGCATATTATCGGTCCTTTCAAAAGCCCTAGAATTCATTGTACACCAACAAGTCTCCAACTACTTGCAAATACACGATATTCTTGACGAACACCAGTCTGGTTTTCGACGTAACCACAGCACTACTACTGCACTACTTAAGGTTACAGACGACATTCGCAATGCGATGGACAAAAGACAAGTTACCATACTAGCTCTTCTTGATTTCTCTAAAGCTTTCGACTCTGTTGACATAGACATACTACTTTCCAAACTATTTAAACTCCAGTTCTCGACAAACAGTCTTCAGTGGATGAATTCATACCTCCGTGGTCGTCTGCAGTGTGTAAGAAACAACAACAATGAATATTCATCCTGGCGATCCGTAGAGGTTGGTGTTCCACAGGGGTCTGTCCTAGGACCGCTTCTATTTTCTGTCTATATAAATGATATTACGTCGTCGGTAAACAGCTGCAGACACCACATGTACGCTGACGATATACAATTATACTTGCACTGTGAACCGGAAAGACTAACCGACGAAATTAAAAATTTCAATAGAGACTTACAAGAAATCTGTAACTGGACTGACATGCATGGACTTAGACTAAATAACGTAAAATCTCAAGCTATAATAATTTCACATCCTCGGCTTTGTTCAATAACTATAAGCAAATTCACTTTACCAAAACTTTACCTACAAAATTCACCCATTAATTTCAGTGAATCTGTCAAAGATCTCGGCGTTATGATAGACGAACATCTTTCTTGGAAGCAGCAGGTTACCAGCATCTCCAGGAAAGTATTTGCGACACTCAACTCACTTAGAAGATTCCGCAACATATTTTCTCGAATATTAAAAGAACGCCTTATTTGCACTCTGGTATTGCCTCACTTCGACTACTGTGACGCCGTGTACAACGACCTGACTACTACTCTTAACGACAAACTACAACGCGCGCAAAACGCCTGTGTTCGCTATATATGTGACCTACGTTACTTTGACCATGTTACACCTGCCTACGATGAACTCGGTTGGCTAAAACTCAAACAGCGCCGTAATCTTCATGCTTTATGCCTTCTTCGTCGAATACTCTCCTCATGCTCACCTCCCTACTTGTACAGTCAATTTCATCACCTCTCATCCAATCACAGTTTTGGAACACGGTCAAAATCTGATACACTCTTATCTATTCCACCTCACCGCACCACACGATACACAAACTCATTTGTTATTTCTTCGGCACGACAATGGAATGCACTGCCCGTCTCTGTCAGAGGAGCTTCGCCTGCTAGTTTTAGGCAACTTTGTCACCGCTACCTACTAAGTAATAATATGGAGATATTGTAGATTTAACCTCCCTCAAACTAGAGACTTTATAATTATAATCCCACTGTTATTACTAAGGATAATAGAAATTAGCTAATCATGTCATAATTGTGTAAATAATCATCATCATCATCATCATCTTCATCATTCTCCTATTTTTTTCCTTTTTTAATCATAATATTGTATTGTTTAGTAGTTGCAAGATATTTCAATTGTAAGTGTACTTATTTCAATTTTGCACATGTAAAAACTGTCTTTTCTGGTTAGATGGAAGAGAGGGCCTAATGGCCTTAATCTTGCCAGACAAAATAAATCTATTGTATTGTATTGTATTGTAACTACGACAGGAGACCACTAGTAATTAAGAGATAAATGCTACGTCATATTGAAATAGAGGGAGGAAGCTGTCTTCGCTGCTGAGTCGTACAGGACAAGTAGAGGAGGATAAATTACCTTGAAGTATAATGGATAGGAGGATCAAAGAAGGTGAGGGATAAAAATGCGACAATGCTCGGAATCAGTTTTTGGTCATTTGTGTACAAGAGGTGTGGGATCATATGAAACTAAAGAGATGATCACAAATAGATGATCGCAGATAAGCTTAGTTAAATATATATTTTTTAGTAATCTTTTTTAAGTCGCATCGACACAGATAGGTCTTATGGTGATGATCGGATAGGAAAGTGCTAGGAGTGGGGAAAGAACGACCGTCACCTTAAGTAAGGTACAGCCCCAACAATTGCCTGGTGTGAAAATCGGAAAATACGGAAGATTATCTTCAGGGCTGCCGACAGCGGGGTTCGAATACAGTACATCCCAAACGAAAGCTTGAAGCTACGAGACTCAAACCGTACAGCCACTTTCTCGGTCTGAGTCAATTTACGTGAGCCTGTAGACTGAACGAGGAAAGGTACGTTCTCTTACTTTTGAGAAACTCGAATATGTTTTCGATGTTTATCAGGACGTATTTCCAGTCCGCCCCACCCTTATAGATACCGTTCCTCATGAGAAGTAGAAACTCTGTACTGAGGTTGAAAACCTAGTGTGATGGAAATCTGATTCCGTATTATTCTTCTGGAACACCTGTCAATGATGTGATAAATCTTCTTTCAATATCCTGGAGTAGTTAACTGGTACCGAGTGGAGCAGCCGCGCTTGTTGACGTGCTACGGATATGGAGCCAAGCTCTGTAATCGGGAGAAGTGTGGGTTCGAACCCCACCATTGGCTATCCTGAGAATAGTTTTCTGTTGTTTCCAATTATCACTTTCTAGGAAATGCCGGGAAAGTTCTTGTTCATAGGCAGCTGATTCCTTCCATTCCTTACACAATTTCATTTACCATCATTAATACCACCTTCATGACCTCCTCAAGTGAGATTGGCGACAGACGACATATCACATAACTTCATCCCACTTCATCGCCTATCCCATATCAGGAAATGGGAGAAAAGAATTGACATATTCAGCTGGTATTTTAAATAAAACTGGTGGTCCCGTGGCTATGATAACAGTATAATCACATAAGCTAAGGTACAGCCCCAGCAATTGCCTGGTGTGAAAATCGGAAAATACGGAAGACAATCTTCAGGGCTCCCGACAGCGTGGTTCGAATACGGACTGAGTGGCTCAGACGGTAGAGGCACTGTCCTTCTGAACCCAACTTGGCAGGCTCGATCCTGGCCCAGTCCGGTGGTATTTGAAGGTGCTGTACTACGTCAGCCTCACATCGGTAGATTTACTGGCACGTAAAAACTACTGTGGGACAAAATTCTCGCACTTCGGTTTCTATGAAAGCTATCAAAAGTAGTTAGTGGGACGTAAAGCAGATATTAATAGTATTATTATGTAAGCTACAAGCTTGTTTGATTTCTTTCTCTTTTACATGAAATGTCAGCTGAAGAGAAGTTAAACACTTTTATTTTATCGATGCAGACCGATGGATGTTTTTCCGAATAGCCACTAGTATTCATGATGTAAGGAGTCATAGGACCTCGGAATATTTTTGAAATTCGAAAAAAAATCTGATATGGAAGGTCTGGAAACATTGATCCCAATACAGTTCTAGTTCCTCGATCAAAATACCGGTGGTCTGAAGACTGTCTTGGTTGTAACGTTACGTTTTCCATATATTTGCTGATATTTTAAATGATTTTTTACTTTTACTTTTTTCCTACCTATCGAACTGGGTGGCCATGCTTGTTTTAATGTCCTATGGCTTCGGAGCCTGCCATGCTCTGCCTTCGAGAGGCGAGTGGGGCCATACCCCACCGTCGGCTATCCTGAGAATGGTTTTCTCTAGTTTACCATTTTCATTTCCTGGCATATGCCACCACAGTTCCTATTCATACTCGCAGCCAATTCGTTTAACATTTTTACCTAATTTCATTCCCTATTATTCACGTTATCTTCATTACCTGCTCAACTATGTTTGGCGTAAGGAAGGTCATCTCGCCGTAAAATTGTTTACTAAAATTTCATCTCACCTCTTCCCCGACCTCGCAATAAGAAAACGGAACTACGATGTAGATACACAATATTTGTATTCTACATTTTGAAGATTGACAAGAATAATTTCATTTATTGCTACACAGTATTTCATAACACTCTTGTGCAGACTGAATTTTACCATACTATCCTCACGTATGATAATCACCAGGAATAGAAGCCACACTCGATTACATCAAGAATTAACTACTTGACTTGGGGGTCCAAATCGGGAGTTGAATGCTATGTCAATTACCAGAATCTCGACTGGAATGTCATGCTAGGAATGTGTTGCAGTTTGATGAATCCAAAGGTATGTTGTTAGCTTCTCTGAATGGTGGATAATTCCCAATGAATCGCCCCTATTTTACTCCAGTAGAGTTATCAATATTTTCTTTTCATGTGAGGATGCTAACTCCACCATCACTTTATTCTCAGAAGTTACGACTATTCTGAAATGAACGTAGAAAGCAGGAAAAAATTTACCAAACTCTGACCAAGGATTGAACACTATTTATAAACACCATTGAAATGTATATCCAAAGATAATGTGTGGCCATCCCCCGAGTTGACGTGGTTAGTTTAGTAGCTTACCGCGAAGTAGGCCTGGGTTCGATATCCGAGTACTGAGGGAATTAAAACAGGAATTGTAGGATTAAAAAGAGGAGTAATCAAAGTCAGAGAATGTAAAGAGGTCAGTAAAAATAATACTCTAGGCCATACTGTGAGTGATCTGTTACTCTTTCCTAATTTCACAATCACGCAAACGCCAGGATAGTATCAGGATTGATTGATTGATTGATTGATTGATTGATTGATTGATTGATTGATTGATTGATTGATTGATTGATTGATTGATTGATTGATTGATTGATTGATTGATTGATTGATTGATTTTTATCATGCCTGGATCCTTGGCTGAAATGTCAGCGTCTCGTCCTCCGGTTCTCTCGGGCCTGGGTGCAATTGCCCACTGGATCATATAATGCTTATTTTGAATGGTTAATTCCCGGAGCTGGGATTCTGCTTGCTTGTGCTATTTTCAACATTCCTGAAACTCATGAACCACATGTACGAGGGCAGATCAAAAAATAAGCTGCGCTTCCCAGTTAGGGCCATTTATTACACCACCTATACAAGAGCAACACGACTATAACGACATACACTCTAACGTCAATTTTCCACATAGTTTCCAAGAGACTCCAAACATTTCTGCGAACCATAACCAACTTGTCGATACCGGATGCATAGAAATTTCCTCCAGCGTTCTGCAACCACTCGGAGACAGCGGCCTTCACCTCCTCATCGGTCTGGAAACGTCGACCACCGAGCTCCATTTTGAGCTTATCGAACAGATGAAAGTCACATGGCGCTAGGTCTGGACTGTAGGGTGGATGTAGCCAGACCTCCCACTTGAAACGCTGCAGCAGTTCTCTCGTTGGCGGGCCTTGTGAGGCGTTGAGTGATCTTGTAACAAAACCACACCGCCGCTCAATTTCCCCCGGCGCTTCTCTTTAATCGCTTTACGCAACCGGTGCAACGTTTGACAATACGATGCCGCGTTGATCGTCGTTCCTTTCGGCATAAATTCCACGTGCAGCAAACCCTCCATGTCAAAGAACACTGTCGCCTTAACCTTACCGGCTAAAGGTTGAACCTTGGCCATCTTTCGTTGTGGTGATGAGGGGTGCACCCATTCCATTGATGTTCTCTTCGTTTCGGGGGTGAAGTGGTGGACCCACGTTTCGTCGCCTGTGACGATTCGCCGCAGAAACCCGTTGCCGTCTGCATCATAGCGTTGCAAAAATGCCAGGGAGGATTGGAAACGTTGCCCCTTGTGCTCATCGGTGAGAAGACGTGGGACCCATCTCTGACACAGCTTACGATATCCAAGGTCCTCGTGAACAATGGCGAACACACTGCCATACGACATGTTCAGCTGCGTCGTGATTTATCTCATTTTAATGCGCCGATTCTGTCTAATGATCGCATTCACACTGTTGACCTTTGCACGGGTCCTGGACGTTGCGGTTCTGCCTTCGCGATGGTTGTCCGTGATATCCGTGCGCCCGGCTTCGAATTGCTGACACCACTTTACGATACCTTGCCGGGAAATGGCTCGCTCCCCATACACTTTTCACGATGAATGTCCGTGCAATTCTTCCTTTTGGCCCATAGGAATCGGATTGCCGCACGCACCTCATATTTGGAGTGAACGTCCAGTTGACGCGCCATTGCATTTGGCCGCTGTTCACACAATACTAGACGAGACACCACAGCGACCTGCCTAACAGACGTGTGGGCAGTGTATGTCCCTTTCTCCGCTGTGCCCACGTTTGCGACACACAGCGCGCTGCTGCGGCGCGTTAGTGCAACTAACCTTTTGATCCACCTACGTACAAATACCCTCCACCACAACACGCAGTTTTTCCATACACGGCAGGTGCCGCCCAGCCTCGTCAGAAAGTCCGCCTTATATTATAAGTGCTGCACATGAAATTATGTTACTTATTTGCCCTCATATCATGGTCTTCTGTAACAACAAGTTTATACCTGATTTTAGAGCCTAGATTACTGATACGTGTTGCAACCCTTGTAAGCGCATTGTAATCTTCCACTTGCATGGTCATTTTTCATTTTTTTTTTTTCATAAACGGAGTGTGGTTGATATCGCGACCAACCGTTTTCGCTTATTCTCTCAAAATGTTTCCCTCTGCATGTGCAGACGACGAACGTATGCGTTAGAAGCAGATAAACAGAGCAATATCACCATTAGAATTATATTTCAAAATGTCCGTAATAAGGCTCAAACCTGTTGATATTTCTTTTACTCATATAATTATTGTTAATAGGACTGACCATGGCCGTGCTTTGTATTCCAAAATATTCCCGCAGTGCCATACTTTAAAATTACAAATATCTTGTTTCTTTTAGTGAGTCACAGGTCACTGCGTACGATTATTATTATTATTATTATTATTATTATTATTATTATTATTATTATTATTATTATTATTATCATTATGATTATTGTACCGGTAGGTACACCTCTACGCCGCACATTTAAATCTTGCGCCAATAAAATCTCCTCTACTGGAGGAAAAGTGAACTTGGAACTAGACCTCCTTAAACTTTTACTCAGAAGATGTCACTACCTTAATTTTGTGATTGTGAAGTCCCCAGGACTGTGTGAATTTCAACGCGTTTTGGTTACCATTTATCAAGAAGTTTGGACTTTCTACAACAGATGTCACTACAAAAACTATGACCATGCACCCTGGTGCGAAGTGAAAGAACATTTTTTGAAGAAATTTTGTATTCATAAGTTTTTTCTTTACTAAATTTTGTTCATTCATTTGTGGGTTGGCAATATTTATATTTTATTTCCGCCAGTTTTGAATCCAGCCAATCGCTAATATTTGTAATTAATTTACGACCAATCCCGGATTTTTTTATTTATTTATTTATTTATTTATTATTTATTTATTTATTTATTGCCCACCCTAGTTTCTACCATCGGCTTACAGACAATAAATACTACAAAATACACAGCAACATAAAAAACCTTAGACAAACAATCACAAGCAATAAATACTACAAAATACACAGAAACAAAAAAGCAAAACTTTAGACAAACAATCACTAATCTACGCCCCTTAAACTACTAACTACATGCCCTTCTAATTTCGTGGCATCACCCAGGCGGATAACCATACCATGGGCAACGCCAACCTACACTAAACAAACCATATCTACTATAAAACCAGAGGCGCTGCAGAGGCGGTTAGCCAGACCATAAGCAGCACCACCCTTCACTACTCTACTTTGGTGGCGCAGCAGAGGCGGAAAGCCGGACCACAAGCTGTACCACCCTTCGCTAAATCTAAAGTTATACTACCTACATGTAAAAACACACAAAAAAAAGGAAAGCAAGTGGCTGATCACGGCATCCCCTGGTAATGAGGGAACCCCTTCCACCCATGATGCCGCTATCAGCCACAACCGTGGGTCAGATGATATACCCACCTAAACCTCCATCGCAATGTGTTCCCTCCCAACTACTAGTCTGCGTCGTCTTATTACACATTGCCTACTCCCATAATGACACTCAATTTATATGCGGACATGTTTGCTTATCTCATCTAGGGATGGGTCTTTCTCACCCCATCCTTCCCGGATTTCTTCTTTGACTTTGAGTGTAAATTTTGTATGGTCCAATAAAATTGAAAGGGTGTGGCTTAATTATTCATGAAAGGTCTCGAACCTTCCCCGAAGGTTTATAAACTCCGGATTTTCACGTCTCTTGGCTATTTGATCTACATCTAACTAAGTGTGTGTATGTGAAGCAGGAGGCGGTAGGTGCCTCTTTCAGCAGGCAGCAGTTCTTCAGCAAGGTAATAGCCGTTTAACATCTTTATTTCTTGTTAGCTCCACAGTTTGACCCGAGAGATAGGTCCGAAACTTTTATATGTAACCAACTTATCTAAAATGTAAATTCTGCCGGCTAATGTGAAAATTTCATAAAATCTGTAACTGTAATTCGGGGATAGAGAGTGATTTACCTTCTCGAGCTCCCCTTCTTACTGGTTTGAGGTGACAACGTTTTGTAACTGGTTTTCTTCCTTTCCGTAATGTATTAAATTATTCTTATTCGAGTCAGCCCCATAGTTTGGGAATAGCCTCTGTTTCATCGGCCTAGTGCCTTTTAGGTTTTAAGAATCCATATTTAGGAGTGCAAATACACGCCTTCAGTCAATTTGGTGTTTCGGGCCATTTACTTAACCTGTTCTTTTCTCCTAAGGCCCAGTAGGTTGGGTACAACATACCCCTGTTTTTTTTTTTGTTTTTCTTTTTGTAAGTTGTGCCTTGATGGCAAATAATTGTAAGTTTCTGGTATTGCCTTGAATAGGCTTGAAAAACTGAGAGCGTGTCAGCTCTTTTCTAGTGTGGTAACTATGCCTCTGGGAGGCTTGATATTGGAAGTTGGGAGCAAGTGCTCCAGGGATTAGGGGCTTTCTGCCCTTTGAACAATTTGTGCTCGGCTGTAAAAGTTGAGCTCGGAGCACAAAATTATTATACTAGGGCTTGTAGCCCAAGAATGTTAAAATTCTGAAATCTTGGATCTTTCTAAGTCTTGTTTCTAATTGATATGTCATTGTAATTTTTCTAAGTGAAAAGTTGTTGAAATTTTGTCTTTTTTTTTGAAAAATATAACCTTTGTTAAAATTTTAAATTAACTTTGACCTTGTAGTTAGACCCATTCATCCCGGCACCTTATTTCACATCTGCTGGTCCACCAAACCACGGTAACAATTATGATTATTATTATTATTATTATTATTATTATTATTATTATTATTATTATTATTATTATTTTACAATAAGACTTACGTCGCACTGACCTTTAGGGCTGCCGACAGTGGGGTTCGAACCCACTCACCCAGATACAAGCTCACAGCTGCGCGCCCCTAAACGCGCGGCCAAATCGCCCTGTGAGTATCTTTAAATGGTCCCTTGTAGAAGGAAGAATTTAGTGTAACATTTTTACTTTCATATTATAAAAATCATGTGTGTTTTAAGACTGTTCCTGCGTTAGGAAAGAAATTAATTCTATGAGGCAGGTTCCCGAATATTTGTTATATTATTTTACGACCTAGCGACCATCAAAAGAAGATTGGAAAATAGTTTAATAACCGCGTGATATTGCAGGAAGTGTCTTTCCTAAGTCAGAAGATAAATTAATTATTTAATGGTGCCCACGAAACATTTGTGGCGTTGTGCGCATATTGCCGCCATAGATTCATCACACCTCATACCTGACCACGTAGAGAAACGGGATAAGGATTGGAAAAAACAAACAAACTAACTAACTAACTAACTAACTAACTAACTAACTAACTAACTAACTAACTAACTAACTAACTAACTAACTAACTAACTAACTAACTAACTAACTAACTAACTAACTAACTAACTAACTAACTAACTAACTAACTAACTAACTAACTAACTAACTAACTAACTAACTAACTAACTAACTAACTAACTAACTAACTAACTAACTAACTAACTAACTAACTAACTAACTAACTAACTAACTAACTAACTAACTAACTAACTAACTAACTAACTAACTAACTAACTAACTAACTAACTAACTAACTAACTAACTAACTAACTAACTAACTAACTAACTAACTAACTAACTAACTAACTAACTAACTAACTAACTAACTAACTAACTAACTAACTAACTAACTAACTAACTAACTAACTAACTAACTAACTAACTAACTAACTAACTAACTAACTAACTAACTAACTAACTAACTAACTAACTAACTAACTAACTAACTAACTAACTAACTAACTAACTAACTAACTAACTAACTAACTAACTAACTAACTAACTAACTAACTAACTAACTAACTAACTAACTAACTAACTAACTAACTAACTAACTAACTAACTAACTAACTAACTAACTAACTAACTAACTAACTAACTAACTAACTAACTAACTAACTAACTAACTAACTAACTAACTAACTAACTAACTAACTAACTAACTAACTAACTAACTAACTAACTAACTAACTAACTAACTAACTAACTAACTAACTAACTAACTAACTAACTAACTAACTAACTAACTAACTAACTAACTAACTAACTAACTAACTAACTAACTAACTAACTAACTAACTAACTAACTAACTAACTAACTAACTAACTAACTAACTAACTAACTAACTAACTAACTAACTAACTAACTAACTAACTAACTAACTAACTAACTAACTAACTAACTAACTAACTAACTAACTAACTAACTAACTAACTAACTAACTAACTAACTAACTAACTAACTAACTAACTAACTAACTAACTAACTAACTAACTAACTAACTAACTAACTAACTAACTAACTAACTAACTAACTAACTAACTAACTAACTAACTAACTAACTAACTAACTAACTAACTAACTAACTAACTAACTAACTAACTAACTAACTAACTAACTAACTAACTAACTAACTAACTAACTAACTAACTAACTAACTAACTAACTAACTAACTAACTAACTAACTAACTAACTAACTAACTAACTAACTAACTAACTAACTAACTAACTAACTAACTAACTAACTAACTAACTAACTAACTAACTAACTAACTAACTAACTAACTAACTAACTAACTAACTAACTAACTAACTAACTAACTAACTAACTAACTAACTAACTAACTAACTAACTAACTAACTAACTAACTAACTAACTAACTAACTAACTAACTAACTAACTAACTAACTAACTAACTAACTAACTAACTAACTAACTAACTAACTAACTAACTAACTAACTAACTAACTAACTAACTAACTAACTAACTAACTAACTAACTAACTAACTAACTAACTAACTAACTAACTAACTAACTAACTAACTAACTAACTAACTAACTAACTAACTAACTAACTAACTAACTAACTAACTAACTAACTAACTAACTAACTAACTAACTAACTAACTAACTAACTAACTAACTAACTAACTAACTAACTAACTAACTAACTAACTAACTAACTAACTAACTAACTAACTAACTAACTAACTAACTAACTAACTAACTAACTAACTAACTAACTAACTAACTAACTAACTAACTAACTAACTAACTAACTAACTAACTAACTAACTAACTAACTAACTAACTAACTAACTAACTAACTAACTAACTAACTAACTAACTAACTAACTAACTAACTAACTAACTAACTAACTAACTAACTAACTAACTAACTAACTAACTAACTAACTAACTAACTAACTAACTAACTAACTAACTAACTAACTAACTAACTAACTAACTAACTAACTAACTAACTAACTAACTAACTAACTAACTAACTAACCAACTAAATAATTTTGTAGCTCTTTTGTTACCTTAAAAGGATTGCGACTTTTTACCGAAATATCGAATTGTCAATTTTAACCTTAAAATCCTGTAATTATTCCTCATTCAAATCTAGTTAGCACTTTTGTCCTAAAGCCATTTTTAAAATTCTAAATTCCGGATTTGAAGGACAGCGACACGGAATATACAGAGCCTTTCTCTCATACTGTCAGACAATATTGGATTCAAAGTCCTTTCGGACTACCATTTCAAGAATCTCGCTGAAATATATTTACCTTGTAGTGGGCCAACGCTGTACATAAGAGGAGACAGAAGTCTGAATGAATAAGTTACAGTCCAGAACAGTTTTTATGCGAGTACGTTTCTTAAAACTTTCAATCGAATTTTTCTAGCTTAAGGGGAGTCGGAAAGCAAAATAATTTAGAAAATTACTTTTTCCAAATGTTATCCCATTCAATTATTTGGATTCTGCTGATTAAAATGGTGTATAATTTATTTTAATACGACACATGGAAGCATTTTAAATGCGTATTTCAAAAATCTATACACAAATGTCAAATTGGGCACTTAGACATGTTTCTTTTTGAAAATATAAAATGTCTGGAACCGTCCGGCACTGTCATCACAAACATTTCAATAGTTTCAATTAAATAGAGTTGGATTTTAGGCACTGTTGTGGGTAAATGTGTGAGTGAACACTTTGTTTTACTTTGAAATCATATTCTGAAAGATTACATTTTTTCACATGTTTTACCCATTATTTCAGAAACTACACTGGATAGGCAGTTTATTGTTTGTAGAGAGTCACCTTGTGCCATGATACAGCTACTGAACCAGACAAAAGCACTTAACATATATAGTTTCTGATTTACATACATTTTTAATGACATTTTTTGTTAAGCATTTGGAACTTATTAAACAAATTCATAACTTTACAACAATCGTTTACTCCAACCATTCCATCCTGGTTCAGTACTTATGGAAGGGATGTAAATACATGTAGCAAAAATATCATAGCTCTAAACTTAATATTTCCTGAGATAACGGGGCATCTCTTCTGTCAAATTAACATTATCAAGATAGGGCTGTCCGACTCCCCTTAAGATATTATCAGCTCATTCCCACGTAGAAAATGCGCCTGCCGACAAGTTCTTATCAGATTCACCCTAAATTTTCTGATAAAGTGTCAATATGTACAGTAGTTCTGCCTTTCATTATCAGTTGAGCATTACCTTCATATTGTTCTTCCTAAAATATCACCAAACTACATTTTTGTCTGTTTTATGAATAATGAAAAATTAAAAAACGTATATGTCCAACAGCTCATGCCTGACTGCAAAACACGAAGTTATTTTCAAGTGTATGCATATTCTTGACAAGTCTGTTAAGTTAGAACCCAAGAATTATGAAAACTGCGCCGCGAGGAGCATTTTCCACGCAGCGAATAAAAAATGAATATTACTTGTTAATAACTTTTCAAAAAATTAACTAATCAACTTCTAATTATGTGTGGTACTCTATCTTATTACTATATGCTTGTGTTTTAAATTTGATTGTCATAAGGGGTAAATTGTAAAAGTTGCACATTTCAGTCGTGCGTTCTCTTAAAATGGAAGTCAGCATCGTTATGGGCTTGCCAACCCCCCCCCCCCCCACCTTTTGGTCCAAGTGAAAACCAATTTGTCTACTTATAAACACCATTGAAGTTCACATTAGCCATCCACAAGTAGGTTCCAATATTGCACAAAAATGACAACAATGGTTATAAAATCCAGAATGAAAACCTAGAGTGTGCTCGTAATGTTACAGATAAATAATTTTACGTATTGTTCATTATGTGAGACAAACATGAGTTGAAATAAATATAGAGTTGAAGAAATGAACAAAATGTTGGAAGAGAAGGACGATGTGGAGCAAAATACTTTGTTACTATTTAGACGAAGAAATTCGTGTCTTATTTGTTTTTGTGACTAATATTTGAGTGAATTTAATATTGGGGTCAAATGATGTTAATGATAAAGATTATGATGAGAGACCTTCTTTGATGGATAAAACAGTGTCGGTGTCTGTACATTGTTTAAAATATGAGCCAACAAATAACGCTGGCCGACAAGAAATATATTCGTGATTGAATGCGTTTGTGACCGATATCTGGGCGAATTGAATTTCAATTTAATATTTTATACAGAAGTTCTGCTTACAAATTATTTAAATGTTGTTTCATAATTTGTCACGAGAATATAGATTTATTACGTATTTTTATAATGGGCCTTATAAGCTCCCATTTGTGCCTCCGTGTAACAATCAAACCTTCGTCCTTGTAGGGTTAATCTGACACAAAATCTATGTATTTGTAGACATTAGATTTTAATATTTATCTTCCTGAAATTATCGCTCACTGGTAATTTTTGACATTCTTTTTGTGAAGTATAATGTGTATCAACCGGTATGATTAAGTGTGATGGTATCCGGGTTTCAGTGTGTGGTTTGTTCCGGTCTCACCTGACAGTGTACACAACAGAGAAATCTGATTATCTCCACTACAAAGGAATGTTACTCACCGTTTAGTGTCAACAGGATGATCAAGCTGGCGGTCAACATCCGATCCATGACGTCAGCACGCGAACACCGACGCTACCGGCGACCCATGACGGCAACCGTCGCCGGCTTCACTCGGGTTTGTTCCTGCAAACAATATTGCAAGAGGTTAAACACGTAGAACATTTACATAAATATAATTCATATTTTCTCTGTATAATTCTATTTCTTTCGCGACACCTTTCTTTCCTACTTCAGATTAGGTACACACAAGTCCAATGTAGGTTCAGTTCAAGATTTTTCTATCAATCAGTTTGTCTTTATGAAACAAATATGTAATATCTTTCGAGACTTTGTACTAAGTTTAGGGTTAGCCAGTTCATGGGCTGGACTGTACATTATTTGATTATTATGCGCTAGCGAAGTAATATTTTTTCGCTAGTTGCTTTACGTAGCACCGACACAGAGAGGTCTTATGGCGACGGTGGGATAGAAAATCTCCAGAGCTGCCGACAGTGGGGTTCGAACCCACTATCTCCCGGATGTAAGCTCACAGCTGCGCGCCCTTAACCGCATGGTCAACTCGCCCCGTCGAAGTAATATTAAAAGATTCCAAAGAGTAAATGTGAAACTGCTTCCTTAATATAGTTTGGTTGAACAGTCTATAGCCTGATGTGATGCAGCTCTCCAAGCCACCCTATCCTGGCTTTACGTCACCCCGACAGAGATAGGTCATACCCTACCCTGTGCTAAAATTTCCATTTCTACGTAAGTACTACATTTGCACTAAACTGTTTTTCATATGCGTGCCTTGGTCTACTCCCTACCGTTCTTAACACCTACACTTCGCTCAAAGTCAACTGAACAAGTCCTGTTTTTTCTTTCTTCTCTATTTTTACAGATAGGAGCTATGCAACGATAGGATAGGAAATGGTTTGTAATGGGAAGGAAGCATACATGACCGTTATTAAGGTAGAGAACCAGAATTTGCCTGGTGAAAAATGGGAAACCACGGAATACCATCTTCAGGGCTGCCGACAGTGTGGTTCGAACCCACTATCCCCCAATGCAAGCTCACCGCTGAGTGCCACTAACTGGCCGGTTCTTGGTGTCTTAAGATGTGTGCGATCATTCTATCTCTTATTCTGCTCAAATTTCT
Source organism: Anabrus simplex (assembly GCF_040414725.1). NCBI lineage: Eukaryota > Metazoa > Arthropoda > Insecta > Orthoptera > Tettigoniidae > Anabrus > Anabrus simplex. The sequence goes on from NC_090270.1 coordinate 48,788,287, forward strand.
CCAACTCGTTCTTTTCTCACCAATTCGATTCTGTAGATCTTTATCCATAATTCGATTTGCCCATTTCACCTTCAGCATTATTCTGTAACGCCATATTTTCAAAGCTTCTATTCTCTTTCTCTCTTAACTAGATATCCTCGATGTATAACTTCCACACTCCAGACGAAAGTATTCAAACACATACTTTCAATTCATTTCTTAATATTCGAAGTGAGCTCTTCTTAAAAATGTCCGCCCTTGCTCGTGACAGTCTGCAATTTATCCCCTCCTTACCTTTACTATCGTTAGATGTTCTACTACATAAGTAGAACTATTAACATACTTTCTTTATTTCCTAATGGAACGTTTCCTGCAACACCTAGTTTCGTTCCACTACAGTCCATTACCTTAGATTTATTTATTTTCATTTTTGCAGTCCATCTCCAAGACTGTGTCCGTACAGTTCAGAAAATATCACTATCATCGGCAAATCTCAGACTTTTGATTTCTCCTCCGTGGATTTTGATTCCATCTACATATTCTTCTTTGAATTTCTTCACTTGCTGTTCCATATAGACATAGAAATGCTGAACACTTGCCTTACTCCTTTCTGGATTGCTGCTTCTTATTCATAGCTCTCGATTGTAAGTTCTGCCGATTAACTTTTTGTACGACTTGTGTTTGCTGTATAAAAACTGCACTTTATAAGATTTTTGGAAAAAATTCCGATGCCCTATAATTGGTGCTTTTTTCGAACGAAAATGAGGGAACTTTCGCAAGCATTTAATTTTCCAAACACTCAAAATATTCAAAATACTTCAATTATTTTCAATTTTATGTAAGGCATGCATAGTCATTACGAAAATAAAAGAGGACACGCTAGTTTACAATATTATTATACTTAATATTGCTTATTATTGAAGCATAATTTACCTCCCATGTAGGAACGAACCCTGTGGTTACTCGCAAGAAATATTTAGGTCTACTTATTTTTTGAAATTTACCTTGCAAAGAACTTATAATACGACGAGCTCAATTTTTGTTTGAGTGGCTGTTCATACCAAGAAGTATAGCCAATATCATTTTCAATCTCTTATATTGGAAACATTTTCATCAAACGAGCTATAACAATGGAGACTTCTCAAATTTATATTTTTATTTATAGGTCCTTGTCAATGAGTTTCTGAAAGCTTAAAAGTTGCCATAAACAATCTCTCGTTCTGGATTATGAAGGGTGGGTTACCCTCAAAATTAAATGAAAATTACTTTCTTCAGCAGAACCAAGAAACTGAAATAACGATTTCTAAACTGACAGAAAAATTATATTTGTTTTGTCACAGTCACTGTTACGATTTTAGGTGCTAATAGGCAAGTATGCAAACGTATTTAAGAAAGTCAAAAGAGTCATCTATCCTACTCTACAGTTATGTAGTGGAGTTGCATGTATTTTAGGGAGTTTGATAGATCAACATCAGTCACTACTGATCTGAGTTTAGGGCAGTCACCCAGGTGGCAGAATCCCTATCTGTTGTTTTCCTAGCAATTTCTTAAACGACTGCAAAGAATTTTGAAATTTATTTAATATTTCCCTTGGTAAGTTATTCCAATCCCTAACTACCCTTCCTATAAAGAAAATTTGCCCCAATTTGTCCTCTTAAAATGCAACTTTATCTTCATATTGTGACCTTTCCTAAATACACCACTCAAACTTATTCGTCTACTGATGGCATTCCACGCCATCTCTCCACTGACAGCTGGGAACATTCCACTTAGTAGAGCAGCTCACCTCCTTTCTTCCAAGTCTTCCCAGCCCAAACTTTGCAACTCTTTTGTAACGCTACTCTTTTGTTGGAAGTCACCCAGAAAAAAACTAGCTGCTTTTCTTTAGATTATTTTCCAGTTCATGAATCAAGTAATCCTGGTGAGGGTCCCATACATTGAAACCATACTCTAGTTGGGGTCTTACCATAGACTTATATGCCCTCTCCTTTACATCCTTACTGCAATTCTTAAATACCCTATCAACCATGTGCAGAGATCTGTATCCTTTATTTACAATCATGTTTATGTGATTACCCCAATGAAGATCTTTCGTTATATTGATAGGCCATACCCGTGCTATTATGCAAATAGCTCTGCACACGCGTCGTGCAAACCTCATGATACTTGTAGCTTGCTGATATATTTGCAGTGTAACCTATTAGGACATAAAATGTATTTCCCTAACAATAACACTGAAATACCGGGCAAGTTGGCCGTGCGGGTATACGCCCGCGCTGTGAGCTTGCATCCGGGAGATATTGGGTTCGAATCCCACTGTCGGCAGCCCTGAAGATGGTTTTCCGTGGTATCCCACTTTTACACCAGGCAAATGCTGGGGTTGTACCTTAATTAAGGCCACGGTCACTTCATTCCAACCCCTAGGCCTTCCCTATCCCATCGTCGCCATAAGAACTGTGTCAGTGCGACGTCAAACCACTAGCAAGAAAATTGATATGATATTATAAAACTGTTCAACAGTTTGTACTAGTATCATCCAATTAATAGGAAATTTGTTATTTCTTCAGATTCGCATTTTCACTGAATTAGTTGGGTTTGGAAATTATTTTAGAAATTTTCACTGTAGCAACTGACTAAGGTACGATGTACTAATTTAAGGAAACTTTATTATACCTTCTTTTTCTTATCTTTCTACCGCTTTTCCCATATCTGTGGAGTCGCAGGTGTTAAATGTGTCGCACATATGGTTTTGGCCCTGTTTTATGGCCGGAAAAACTTACTGACGCCAACCCTTTATGAAGGGATGTAATCACTATTGCGTGTTCTGTGGTGGTATGTAGTGTAGTATGTTGTGTGAATATGGGACAAACACAAACATCCAATCCCATGGCCATAAGATTTAATCACAGGCAATTGAAATCGCCGACCCGGCCGGGAATCGAACGCGGGAACCTCTGAACCGAAGGCCTCAACGCTGACCATTCAGCCAATTAGTCAGAGAAAACGTTCTTGTATCTATTACTAAATATTCAAATTTGTTACTTGTTTGTGTAAACAACAAATTTTAAGTTTTCAGGTACGAGAAATATTATCACTGTCCTCTTCAGGTTCCATTAGTACTGGTTTATGAAACCTTTTGTCTTTAATTCAGTACTTAAACAAAATGCGTCAAACATTGCAAATCAGTTTTGACTATAGCTGTATGTATGTGTTCATCTACAAAGTTCGGATTGGAATATGACATTTATTTATTAAGTTGTGTTTGAAATATGATGATAATTGAGTTAGCTGGATTTGTAAAAGACTCTGTTTCTATATAATAATAATAATAATAATAATAATAATAATAATAATAATAATAATAATAATAAAACTCATGATAATAAATAATCGTATATTTTATGGTAAAAGGAAACTCAAAGGTGCCAAAATTTTGTCCATGATGTGTTCATTTACGTGGCAGTAAATCTACCGTTACGAAGCTGACGTATTTTGAACACCTTGAAATAACACTGGACTGAGTCAGGATTGAAACTGCTAACCTGGACTTTGTAGATATAAAACCAGACTGATTTCAGATACTTTCTCCTGTTAGAATTGTGTATTATGCGCAGTGGAGAACAGTGACCAGCGTAACTAAAAACCTCCATAAACTGGCCTAGCAGGTTTTAGAATCCATCTCTTGAAATGCCAGAAGACTTTCGACACAGAATCAAAACACGAGATCGTGATGTCTGAACCTACTCGACATACGAACGCAGCGAGTTGGATACATTCCCGGATATTCGATCCTCTCATTTTGGTCACAATTAGCGAGGTTGCGCGCCTTAACCAATTACACAGACGGTCGATGTTGTAATTACTGTGATGAGAGCAGACCCAGTCTACGCCTCTTAACTGTGTATTAGTGAAAGTGCTCCAGCTGGCAGGAGATGTGTCCATCAGGAGACTGTCCCCCAGGGAACTGATTCTAGCAAGTTGGCTATCAAACTTGGGAACCTCCAATTATGGTAGTTTTAATATACAGAATGGGTAAGCCGAAATGTCCATATCAAATAACTCTTAAACTGTTAAACAAAGATGTAATCTGTCAAATGAATACGAAAAGCAAGTTACGGAGACTCTTCAGTGTACATAGCCCCTTAACTGGGAATGTCTTGAACTAACAGGCAAATAAGGAGAATGTACGTAGACAAGGCAAAAAGTACCTGCAATTTTTCTCTAATTGTCTTTAGGTTGGCTCTATGCCGTTATGTTCTCACCAGCTGCTAGTTGGCCCCATTGTCTACGTCTGCGGTTGGTTTCAGCGCTATCAGATCAGTACAGCTTGCGCTATTGCGTCGTAAAGGTAGCCGCACCAGACTCTAAATGCACCAATAAAGAACAGAGTTCCGTAATCCATTTTTTGTTGTTGTTGTCTGAGGGTGTACCAAGAGCGGAAATTCACAGAAGACTTTCATCACAATACGGGGACATTGTTTTGCCGCAGCGAAGTGTTTACCAGTGCATTGAGTAGTTCTACAGGGGTTGCACGAGCGAAAAGAATGAGGAATGATCCGTGCGTCCATCTAGAGCCGTAAGTGATGCCATTGTTGAAGAAGTGTGTGATATGATCCTGAATGGCGGACGAGTGACTGTTGATGACGTGGAAAACCATACGCACATTAGCCATGGCTCTGCATAAGAGGGAAGCGGTGCATACATGGCTTGCTGCGCAACCAAAAACATTCTTTTCAGACAGTATCAAAAGCTTGTGAAAGGGTGTACCATGTGCACTGAAAAGCATATCAATAAAAATGTGTGTACTCTTTCTGCTATAAATTATAAAAATTTATTGCAGATAGTTATTGACTTGCCCTGGTATATATGAGGAATTACAGGAGAAGAAGTTCTTAATTACCAGTGTGTTAAGATTTCTGGATATGTAAGGATGATTTTCCCGTAGAGAAACACCTCGACTGAGGGGTATGATCCGAGCTGTCAGTGGAGAGATGGATTGGAATCATATTAGTAGACGAGAAAGCTTTAGTGGAGTTTTAAAAGTAAGAAAGATCACAATTTGAAGTTAAAAGTTGGAATTCAAGAGGAAAAGTAGGAAAAAATATTAGATTATATCAAGAGGAAATAGGGATTGATTAATTTGCCATTGGACATGGTTGATACATTTCTAACTGCTTTGCACTCTCATAAGAATAAATAAAACACTGATAGGGATCTGCCACTTTGGCGACAGTTCTAAATTCAGTTTAGTGGTGAGCGATTTGATTCATGTGAGAAAAGTGTCATGACCGTCATGATGAAATCTACCTTGGAATTTTGATGATGTAACATATCCAGAGTGCTACGAGAGACCACGTGAAAAAATCAACTGCCACTTTCCACTTCAATACCCTAAAATAAAATCCTTAATTGTGCATATAAGTAATAGGGAAATAATTCTAGTTAAGACAGGCTGTAGGCAGCAGTGGTGTGGCGAACAGAAGAGCACTGTACACTCCTACCTAATGAGGCAAGGATGTCCAACTGTGCCACGTTAACGTCTGGCCACATAGGATTGCAAGTTCCATTTCGGTGCATTGAATTGGAGAGAGAAATCTAATAATTAGCATGTGATTTTGTCGCAACAGTTAATTTGAAGGTACTACCGAAGTATGTTTCGCCAAGAAGGGTAAGACGTACTCTTCTAAGACCTGTCGTGAAAGATCCTCTGGTTCTCATTATAATGATACATATTCCTTTTTACACAGTGTAAGTAAATCAAATTGACCGTTGACCCTTGAAGATGGCTGATAATCGAGTTTGCAGTCCTTCCCTTCTGAGGTAGCTTTGTATCGTTGAGTGGAAAACTGTTCTCTACATATAGTATTACAGATATGAGCATTTCAAATACATGAATGTGATTAAATTCATACGAGTCCTGAATGTCCTCAAACATGCTTAATTCATCAAACTTGGGCAGCCTTATTGGAATTAACGTCGACCCATAAAACCCATCGTATATTTTATTTTCTTCTTTTAAGTATAATCCTCGTTGCTTATAATTTTGAGGTCAAAAACATTCCCATTTTGGTCAAACTTTATAAAACTCATTATATATATCATAATATATGGTGGAAGACAGTGACGTGGGAAGCATAACACGCCATAATATTTTAATTTCCAAAATAAATTGGAACAGAAACCTATACTCAATTTTATTGTTTTATTTTATGGGATATTCCAGTTTTAAACAGTGTCCATTTATACAACACACCAAGCCAGGAAACAATGTTATAATAGTGGATTTACGGGCACAGTAGTGCGGTTATCTACATATCAGAGGAAGGTGCAGTAAACCTGTATATAGCGAGTCTGTGACCACTTGGTTATAGAGGTTCATTCCACGCTCGGTCGTAAACACCTCAACTCACATGAAACAAAACGTATATTAACGTAAATTGCTATGACTGTCCTTCAAAATTCAACTAACTCAGAGGTGTTCAAACTCACCAAAAAGTGATCATGAGCCGGATACTCCGTCAACGCTTCACCAAAGCACCTTGAAGTAGAGGAAGTAAAAGTAGGTGCTAAATCCATTGAAGTTGTATGTTATTAAGAGAATCCATGCTTTAAAAATTAAATGAGTTACTATTATCAAGAGTTGATACATAATTTTGCTCAACCCACCAATCTTCCAAATATTTCAGGAAAATCAACACCGCCCAGCACTGTTTTACAGAAAAAAATGAATACGTGTTGAAACGTTTGCCTGTCAGGTGTAGTGATTAGTGTGATTAGTTGCTATCCCCGAAGGTACGGGTTCGATTCCCGGCTCCGCCACAAAATTTAAAAAGTGGTACGAGGACCGGAACGGGATCCACTCAGCCTCAGGAGGTCAACTGAGTAGAGGGGTTCTATTCTCGCCTCAGCCAAACTCGAATTGTTTTCCATGGTTTCCCACTTCTTCCACAGGCAAATGCCTGGATGGTACCTAAGTTAAGGCCTCGGTCACTTCATTCCCTCTACCATGCATATCCCTTCCAATATTCCCATCTATCACAGGGCCTCTGTTCAGCAAAGCAGGTGAGGGCACCTGGGCGAGGTATTGGTCCTTTTTCTCCAGTTGTATCGTCGACCAAATATATCACGCTCGAGGACACTGCCCTCGAGGCGGTATATGTGGATACTTCGCTGATCCCATGGGAGAATCAAATCCTGGACGATAAACTGATAAATAAAAATTATATCATGCAGTAATCCGTAGGGATCAAAGTTATGTGTTTGTATAGTCAGTGTCAGCATTGATAGCTTTGTGGACAGGATTACGTTCTAAAATATATTTTAACACGTACTATTTCTGTTTTGTTCAGAAGTACGCAAGGATACAAGAAGATCGACATCGAAATACCTCCTGTTGGGAAAATACATTTCTACTATGCTGCGCATATACAAGGGTCTGCTCTCCTTAAATGACAGTAGAAGACAAGAGCTCTCTCTCTCTCTCTCTCTCTCTCTCTCTCTCTCTCTCTCTCTCTCTCTCTCTCTCTCTCTGCGCGTGCGTGTGCGTGTCATGATATTTTCTTTTAAGTTGCTTTACGTCGCACCGACACAGACAGGTCTTATGGCGATGATGGGACAGGAAAGGGCCAGGAGTAAGAAGGAGGCGGCTGTGGCCTTAATTATGGCACAGCCCCAGCATTTGCCCGGTGTGAAAATGGAAAGCCACGGAGAACCATGTTCAAGGTTGCCGACAGTGAGGTTCGAACACAATATCTCACGAATACAAGCTCACAGCTGCACGCCCCTAACCGCACGGTTAACTCGCTTGGTCAAAGTTTCTTGTATGTGGATCTAAGGACTGCTTCGAGATGCATTCGACTCACACGAGAAGAATTGATGAGCTAGCTGGTGGTGACATAACAACCCCAGTCTAGAAAGCTGAAAATAACGGCCGAGAGGATTCGTTGCACTGACCTCCCGTCACCCCGTAATTTGCAGACTTCACTTTGAACAGTGATCGCTTGGTAGGCCAAGGCTTTTGAGGTCTGTAGCACCACTAGGATTTGTATACGTTCCCTAGTGCGGAATTTTCCACTGGGTTGGGAATCCGTTGTTGGCGAGCGACCAATGTTTGGTTCTACATGTCAGCATTGATACTGAAATCGTCCACATACAGGACGGTGCAAGATTCATCCTTTTTGCAAGTGTCTTAACATCCTACCGACTCTGCGATGGGTAAGCGCTGGGACTGGAAAGGACGCACCCGTGAACTTCACTTCAGTTCAGGTCAGCCTGCCAAGTGTGATTTCCCCAACCGGTGAAATTAAACAATCGTTCGCTTCTACGACCATAATTTTTAAACAATATATTTAATTCGTGGAGCTATTGCTAGCCTAGAGCAGCCATTGAAAGGTTGACCCTACGTCGGGGCGGGTGACGTTTGCAGTGAATGAAAAATCTGCGTGTTATTGTGGTGGAGGACAAGGTGGAGTGTTGTGTGTGAGTTCCTGGGATATCGAGAAAAACGAAAACATACAGTATCCGAGCCAAGGGAATTGACTATTAAGATAAAATCCCTGACCAACCGTGAAACGAACCATTGACCCTCTGAATCGAAGACCACTACGTTAGTCATTCTGGAGAGGAGCCGGTCATATTATTATTATTATTATTATTATTATTATTATTATTATTATTATTATTATTATTATTATTATTATTATTAATGCCGGGATGAGAGACTAAAACGGTTGAAGCGCTGACCTCAGCCCACCTTGGCACGTTCTATTTTCGCTCAGTTCGGTGATATTTGCAGGTGCTCAATTACGTCATCCTCGTGTCGGTTTGATTTACAGGCACTTAAAAGAACTCCTGCGGTGAAAAATCCGGCACCTGGACGTCTCCAAAAACCGTCAAACGTAATTAGTAGAATGTAAAAGCAATAACATGAATAATAATAATTTATTTCTTAATCCATTTACCCTCCAGGCCTCAAACGAAGTGTCTTGGAGGGTGAGACTTTCGATCGGGGACAAAAATGGGAAGGAGGACCGGTACCTCGCCCAGGTGGCCTCATCTGCTGTGTTGAACAGGGGCCCTGTGGGAAGATGGGAAGACTGGAAGAGATAGACAAAGAAGGGAGAAGGAAACGGCCGTGGCCTTAAGTAAGGAACCATGCCGTTATTTGCCTGCAGGAGAAGTGGGAAACCACGGAGAACCACTTCTAGGATGCCTGAGGTGGGACAGGGAACCCTTCTACTCAGTTGACCTCCCGAGGCTGAATTTACCCCATTTCAGTCCATGTGCCATATTTCAAATTTCGTGGCAGAGCCAGGAATCGAACTCGGGCCTCTGGGGTTGACAGCTAATCACATTAACCACTACACCATACAGGCGGACAACAACAATAATTATTATTTTACATCTGTATTCACAGAGATACGATGTAATCTCTGAATTATAATGCTCCAAAATGGCCGACAAACTTCTACTGTACATTTCAATATATCATTAAATTATTCAAAGTTTATCATTTTTGCGCGAGTACAGAAAACAATGTTCCTGCGCACACAAACAAGTGTAATTTAAACTAAGCACCAGACGTAGTGGTGGATAAAATTAACATTGCATTATTAAATAAAATGGATTACAATTGGATTATTTTTGTATATCCGTCGATCTGGATGAAATATTTACATAATGTGCTGTTTCGAATATCATTTAAATCCGCTTAACTGTTCCACATAAATTCAATAAATATCTCTCTAATTGCGAGACCATTCCCTAGTTGCCGCTAATTAGAAGGAATATAAAATGACGTAACAATTAAAAGATCGAATTGAATAAGCTTTAACTAATTTATTCTCAGAACGCGGTTTTAGAAATTAGGAGAGGTCAGTTACAAGAAGCAAGGATCTAATATTTCTATCAAACTAAATGAGAGTTAGTCTTCTTAATCTTCTAAATTCTCTTCGACTGTGGTACCAGAAATTCATTGTCATCATGGTTACGACATGGTGTGGTAGGGTTCCATCTAACGTTGGATTTACTCTCATTTCACCATCATCATCATTATCATCATCATCATCACCATCATCATTATCATCATCATAATGTTTTTCAGTCTTACAGTGAGTCTCCCGCAAGTGAGTCCACCTTGGTCTGTCCTTTTGGTGTCATTATAACTCTTAACGGAACGTTGGCCAGATACGGTCTGGGCGTGCATGTGCCAAGATGACTACACGACACTTGAATGAGAGTATGCAAGCCCGCGAAGCACGTGTATATACGATGCTGTACGACATGGTTTTATATGCAGTAGGGGGACAAAGCGAAGACTAGGATCGCAATATAACCCTGTATGGGAGAACAAGTTAGTATTTTCTAGTCAGGGGAATGGCGATCAATGTTTGGATAGTAACAGATTGCTTACAACAAGGTCGTAACGTTGGCAGGCCGAGAAATTTACTTATTTAAAAAAATATAAATCAACACGAGTGATGTCACGAAATGCAAAACTTCGGCATTACAAGACTGTTGTCCTTCCGGAAGCCTTGTATGCCTCAGAAACCACATATCTAGGAGGCCACTCTAAAGTGGATGAAATTGAAAAACAAGAACGAAAAATTCTGAAGAAAATATATGGCCCCATTCATGTGAATGATTTATGGATGAAAAGGAAGACTAGATTTGTACAAAGCAATCGACAAATTTACCGATACCGTACGCAGGAGACGATTGAAATTCTATGGCCACATCTGTAGAATGGACGACACTAGATATTTTAAAAAATTGCTTGGTATAATTAATTCAAAGAAGGTCAAAATAAGCTGGTTTGAGGAAATAAATCAGGACTTAAAAGAAATGAACATCACAGAAGATATCATCAGGGATCGCATGGGAATTTGGTTGCAAAGCACACGTTCACGGAAAAGGCTAAAAGAACCACAGGGAGACAATGGACGGAAGAACGCAAGAAACAGCACAGCGAGTTCATGAAGAGATTTTGGGAGGAGAAGAAGAAAGGAAAACCATCATCAAGCTAAAAAGTTCCAACGCGCTCTGTAATTGGGCATAACGAAGAAAGAAGAAGAAATCACCACGAGTGCCGTCTTCATTTAAATTTGTTTTGTACGAAATTATAAATAATGTTCCATTTTACATTGATTCATCAACTCTTTGCCTAATCCGCGTTCTGTTGAGGTTTTTTCACAATAACTTTTTATGAATTATGTTTCTCAAAGTAATAGAAACTGCATAAATCACACTGCACTACTGAGAAGTCTGAGCGCAGAGACCAACCTCGAACTGGTCTTTCGTCACGCGGACACCCAACCGCACAAAATTTGGCCGGTAGCTAAAATCGAAGAATCCGCCACGTTAGAGACCCAGCAATCAGTGTAAAACTTGTATAGTATTAGCCACGACATGGCAGCATACACAGTATCTGGTTCGTAGACATCACTGAGATACGATTTCTAGATTAACGCATAGCACAAATAGTGCAGGGAAGTAATTTGAAAGACTCAACAACCAAACAACACTAATATATATCGACGGCCTAATTCTAATACCACGTATCTGACAATGCTGTTCCTATCAATTATTTTCCTGAAGACTTGTCACGCCTCCCAGCCACATATGGATATGAATTCCATCAGAACAATTTTCGTTGTGATCATTTACCTATGTATATGTGTGAAGGAAAATGAACCTTACCGTGTACTGTAGGAATGTGCATTGCCGGGATGAGTGGCTCAGCCGGTCGAGACGCTGTTCTTCTGAACCCAATTTCCCAGGTTCGATCCTGGTTCAGGCCGGTGGTATTTTAAGGTATTCAAATACGTCAGCCTCGTGTCGGTATATTTACTGGCACCTAAGAGGACTCCTACGGGAATAAATTCCGGCACCTCGGCGTCTTCGGAAACCATAAATGTAGTTAGTGGGACGTAAAGCAAATACAAGTATTATTATTTATTAGGAATGTGTATTTGCGTCGAGTATTTACGTACTCCTACAGTACAATGTATTTGAGGTTTATTTTATTTTACACATTTGCAAAGGAAAATAATTATTATCATGATCATGATGATTGTTGTTTAAATGGGCCTAACATCTAGGTCATCGGCCCCTAATGGTAACAAATGAGATGAAATGTAATGACAATTTAAAAGTCAAAAATCATCCACTGACTAGAATTCAACACGTGATGACGAAAAATTAATGGGTGAATATGAATTTAAAACAATTTGTGGCTCCGACCCGCAATGCCCCGCATTCCCAAAAACTATCGTAAAACAATAGTGTTACTGAGCAAGGGGCTGCTTCTAAAGCACAATCCTGAATCGATGATGCTTGTTGACTAAAGGGGTCAAAAATGCAGGTCATCGGCCCCTCATAATGATATTTATCGCTAATAAAGTAGAACCATGGTATTTGTTATGTTGCGGTACTAATCACAAGTAGCGTAGACTCGCGGTATTCCACACATTATGGTACTACCCACAAGTAATGTAATACGCGCATGTAACGCAGACCTATGGTGTTCCTCTCATAGGTGTACTAAACACAGGCCCTCCTACCATCCTGTGGTGTTCCTTACATAGTGGGAACTAATCATAGGCAACGCTGTCCCACTGTGTCGCTCAAATAGTGGTACTAATTGCAGGAAACGCCCAGACCCGTTTTGTTTCTCACATAATTGTATTCATTACAGGCAACGTAAGCCCGTGAAGTTCCGCATGTAGTGATACTAATCACGGGTACTCTAAGACCCATCGTGATTCATACTCGGTTGCTAATAATCACAAATCTATTGTTTACCTAACATAGTGGTACTACTCGCAAGTGAAGGCGATCCATAGTGTTCCCCGCGTAATGGTACTAGTTACAAGTAGTCTCATGGTTCTAATTCTACCAACAGTTGGTCACCCATTTTATGCAGGGGATACCATGGGTGTATTCTTCGTCTGCATCCCCCACTCACATGGGGAGGTGTTTGGTTGGCAAGAGTTATTTTATTTCACTGAAGTCCACCGGCAATCTGGTTAGGACCTCCCTTTCCGCCACCTGGGACGGGCCACGTGGGAGTATCACCTCTTCCCCTGCTACGCCAGCGTAGTAGGTTCGTAGAAAGGAAAATGAGCCCAATGAAAACTGCCTTCATGGATTGCATATCCATTAGTGGCTACGAGGCGTGGCTGGTGTTAAGGAGAATAATGGAGAGGAAGATCATTTTGGGGTACGTGGCCGTCGATATATACTCACTCGAAAGCGTTTTGTGTCTGTCAGCCACATTGATGTTAGTTAATATTTCTCTCCACCATAGTCTTACTCTAGAGTTAATTGCAACTGTGTAGATTTATTAAATTATGAAGATTTTACGGTCACAACTAACTGTCCAAAAATCGTACGCACCTAATCTTCCCAACAGAGGCCTCTCGCGCAGTTACACTGCTTCAAGTGGAAGGGGAGATGACTACACCATATCGTATCTCCGGAAACGTATCCAAGGGACAGCAGATGTTGTTATGGGTAATAACACAGGTTGTACAGCCACCTCACCCACCTAACGAGCACGATGGCTGTGTGGTTCGTATCACATTCGGATTATTATTATTATAATTATTATTATTATTATTATTATTATTATTACAATCTGCTTTACTTCACACCGACACAGATATATTTTATGGCGACGTTGGGATGGGAATGATGTAGTTGTGGAAAGGAAGCAACCGTGGCGTTATTTAAGGTGTGAACATGGGAAACCACGGAAAGCCATCTTCAGGGGTTCGAATCCACTGTCTTTCGAATGCAAGCTAATATCTAAGTGACTGAAGCCACACAGCCACTTACTCAGTTATGAGGGGTTTCAACCTTGAACTTTCTGCGGTTTCCCATTTTCTAACCAGGCAATAGCTAAAGCTCTACCACAATTTTACTTAATTTAGTTAGTGATAAGTTAAACCAATAACAAGCCAATCGTAGTGTAGGATGTCCACAAGAGAAAGCGTGATTCTGCCCATGCAGTGGCCATAAGTGTTAAGGCTTGAAGTGTGTGTCGTCTGACTCCGAGACTAGGAGGTTTTCAGTTCCTTTATTGGAGAAGACTTTCATCATCAGAATGCTGACCAGAAAGATAGGCGAGGTGATGTTACGCAATTAATAATCACTCCATTACGTGCCAAAAGCTTGGTGCAATTTGAAACCTCATTGTTCACGAAACGAGAGCGTGTGACACTGTTGAAGGTGAGTCGTCCATCCGATGAGGAAGTTAAGCCTTGAGCATAAATTTTGGTGTTATTCGACAAGAGTATGCTATGTTCCGTCAACGCGTTTCACCCTCTTTCATCATCATCATCATTATCATCATCATCTCGAACCCATCCGAACATTTCCTGGGAAAATTCCGGTACTAAAAGCCACACCAAAAATATAAATCGTGATTCTGGAGTAGGAATTAGTGACTGGAGGATCCGGGAGGTTTGCATTCTGAATATAGTGAGTTCGAACCCCATTGTCTTCAGCCCTGAAGATGGCATTCCTTGGTATCCTATTCTGACACCAGGCAAAAGCTGGGGCTGTACGTTTATAAAGGCCATGGTCGTTTACTTCACGCATCTAGTCCTTTCTATACCATCGTCATCACAAGACCTACGTGTGTCAGTGTGACGTACAGAAAAGTGTAGCAAAGGTCAGGTAGATGGTGGTTTAAGGTCCTGACGATTACGTTAGTTCATCAATTCCTAACATTAACAATGCAGTTCGCCACGGTCCCTACTAAGTGTCAGTCATTCCATCCTGTGTTCAGATGTGTCCCGCTATTGTTTACGAGGTTCCTATGGTCGTCAAATATAAGAGAACTGTTCAGTTAATTTTGTATGGAAAACGCCAAATGTGTCACCAGTGTTCTTCCACATAGTGTACCTATTGTACTATTTTCCATAAGCAAAATAAAAAAATAAAATCTGACTACCTCCGCTGGGTTTCAACTCGCGATCTTGGGATAGAGAGGTCAGCACTCTACCAAGTGATCCGCAGGGGAAGCTACCAAGGCAGTTCAAGGCCATGTCAAAATCAGGTCATGGCTTCCGAATCGTAAACTTGAACATAGTATGTCCGACACTCTTTGTGCTAAACGACCCATGATATGAGACTCCACCACTCATCGCCGATTTCTCAAGGCGGAAAATTGGAGCTGTTGACGAATAACATCTGGGATTCACTCTCCTCTTCTCAACATGATAGAATACAAGACAATGTGGGAATTAGTTTCGGATTCTCTTTCTAAGAAACGACACACTTAGGAGAAATTCGTATCTCAGCCTCCCACAATAAAGGAGAGATTTCAGACTACCTCAATTGAGCTGCTGACGAACTAAACCGTACTATTCAAGTATTATTAACTCGTCACTGATCCAGCATTCAATTAAGTAATAATAATAATGGTAATAATAATAATAGTAATGGGAAGATCCCTAACTATAGAGAAACAAGAAAGGGAAATTCTTAGGAAAAGCCTTTGGGCCAGAATGCATAGAAGGAGTGTGGATGAAAAGGAGGTCTTCTGAATCGTATTAGCATTCCGAGAAAATATCAGATATTATTAGGAAAAGACAACTGATATTTTATGACCACATTGAAATAATGGACGACGAAAGACGTACTAAAATATATTTAACTATTCCTCCTCACTAAGTAAAGTATTATTCGATAATCGAAATCGAAATAGACCTTCAAAATATCAGCATAACATCTGAAATTATAAGGGACAGGCCTATCTTTAGAACGTTGGTGAACAAACGTCATTTTGCTGAAAAACGCAAGATAATAATCAGCCCAGCATGGACAGAGAAACGGAATAAAGACAATCCGAGAAGATTCTGGGAAGAAATGAAATCAATTTCATCTGCTAAATAATCTCAACCGCGTTCCTTAGTTGGGTACAATGTTTCAAAATACTTTCGTCCATCTCCATCGTCCATCACCACACAAGCTTCATTGATTTTGCGTTTGGATAAATATGTTCATAATATAGTAACTTCGTAATACATGTATGGTGGACTGAAGACTATGTCTGCAAAGTAGCTCGAAAAGAGAATGATTGAGGTAGAACTTCTAGGTGTCCAGGAAAAAATGGAACAAATTATTGGAAAAGAGGGAGCATACGGCTTCAAATGAACTTTCACAAACAAATAAGACAGATCTTAGAGTGCTTCACTAACAATAATTTCGGAAAATTTTACAGAACTTTCAATCTCAGCAAATTCGGAGCATCGAACTTCAGACACTTACAGGGCAAGCTGTATTATAAAGAAAAGGACAACTTCCATTTCCTAACAACCGAGTACGTAAAGAATCTGATTAATTATGATTCGTCTAGTGAAAAACCTTGACTACCACGTAACAGTACCAAACTAAGGTCCACTCAGTAGAACATCCACCAGCTCAAGAATAACAAGTCAGCTGAAGAGAACTCCATTGAGGCTGAAGTCTGGAAGTGTGCTGGTACCCAGGCAGTGAACAAGCTCACTGAGATCATTCAAATCTGTTCCATGCAACGCCACTGGACGTACAAGAGGTCGCTAGATCTTTTGCTTCACGTGAATTGGGATTTTACGCTCACACAATGTACCTGTAACTTACCTCCACTTTGAGCATGTTGTCTAACTCACGTTCAAATATCACCGTCAATTCCACTGTGACTCTGCAGGTACGATCCAAGGCATCCAAACAACTTAGTTTTCTGAAGATTTACACCTTTAACTTGTTTGCAGTTTCGACGGAAGTTTTCGAAGCCAAATCTGCGAATGGTGATCACCACATGTCTATACTTGCCACTTAAGCTCTTCCCTATGCGTAGCTACAAGCATGACGTAATCAGCATATAGTAATGCAATTCTTAATGATAATTTGAGCTAGTACTTACAGTCAACAATGATGAAATGATAGTCATAACTGTAATTACAATCGCATATATTAGTTACTACTGTTACGGTAATGGTTAATAGTAATTGATAATATACCGAATATTTATGATAAAGATGAACACTTTAGTAAATCAGCAACCAGTATACCCTTATAATGTATTTATTTATTAGCCACTAGCAGTTAACCGCGGCTTCGCTAGCGTGGTTTTCGTATTTTAATAAAATTAATCGTTCCTCGGTACTGTACTAATATTATCTGAAAATCCATAAAGTAAAAATTCACTGAAAAAGTGAGTTTCATTTACCACGGAAACTCTTTGTAAACCACGTTTTTTGTATTGACTTTTGAGGCTAAGAGGACCATGCGACATAGAACTGTGCATGTGAGGTAAAAAAAAAAAAACATATTTCTTTAATTTTAAAGGAGATTACAAGTACCAATTTTCATGTCTGTAACATCTTCGGTTTTTAAGATATAAACGTCCTCATAAAGGTATTCAACCCTTTTTTCACCTATTTCACACCTTAATGGAATTTTCCGAAAATAAATATGTTTTCTTAATTTCAAAGAAAATTACAACTACCACAAGAAGGAGAATGGGCACAAATGGCGTGAAAATATGATTCCCTAGACTCCCAAATCCTAATAATATACGGATTGTAAAAAATGAGATTGGCCAAGGGAGGTCGGACAACAAATATGAAGGCGAGGAGAAGGTGAAAGCAATGCCAGACTAAGCTAGGGCACCCATGGTCGCCAAGCAACCCTCCAATCGAGCTGAGTGGCTCAGATGGTTGAGGCGCTGGTCTTCACGGTAAGTATGGAGATTTGAACGAATAAATTCGCAAGAGATTAATACGGACTGCGTGGTTATCTCGACTGAAAGTCTAACTAATTTTGACGGTTTTCGGAAACGCCGAGGTGCCAGAATTGAATACCTCAGGAGTTCTTTTACGTGCCAGTGAATCTACCGACACGAAGCTGACGAATTTGAGCACCTTCAAATACCACCGGACTGAGCCAGGATCGAACCTGCCTAGTTGGGGTCAGAAGGCCAGCACCTTGGTGTTATTCAACAGCGGTAGGCTATGTGCGAACCACGGATTTCACCATTATCTCACACCCAGTTACGCACGTTAAACAGCTGCAGCACGTGTGCCAAAGATCTACTCACTCACTCACTCACTCACTCACTCACTCACTCACTCACTCACTCACTCACTCACTCACTCACTCACTCACTCACTCACTCACTCACTCACTCACTCACTCACTCACTCACTCACTCACTCACTCACTCACACACTCACCACTCACTCACTCACTCACTCACACACTCACTCACTCACTCACTCACCACACACTCACTCACTCACTCACTCACCACTCACTCACTCACTCACTCACTCACTCACTCACTCACTCACTCACTCACTCACTCACTCACTCACTCACTCACTCACTCACTCACTCACTCACTCACTCACTCACTCACTCACTCACTCACACTCACTCACTCACTCACTCACTCACTCACTCCTCACTCACTCACTCACTCACTCACTCACTCACTCACTCACTCACTCACCACACACTCACTCACTCACTCACTCACTCACTCACTCACTCACTCACTCACTCACTCACTCACTCACTCACTCACTCACACACTCACTCACTCACTCACTCACTCACTCACTCACTCACTCACTCACTCACTCACTCACTCACTCACTCACTCACTCACCTCACTCACTCACTCACTCACTCACTCACTCACTCACTCACTCACTCACTCACTCACTCACTCACTCACTCACTCACTCACTCACTCACTCACTCACTCACTCACTCACTCACTCACTCACTCACTCACTCACTCACTCACTCACTCACTCACACTCACTCACTCACTCACACTCACTCACTCACTCACTCACTCACTCACTCACTCACTCACTCACTCACTCACTCACTCACTCACTCACTCACTCACTCACTCACTCACTCACTCACTCACTCACTCACTCACTCACTCACTCACTCACTCACTCACTCACTCACTCACTCACTCACTCACTCACTCACTCACTCACTCACTCACTCACTCACTCACTCACTCACTCACTCACTCACTCACTCACTCACTCACTCACTCACTCACTCACTCACTCACTCACTCACTCACTCACTCACTCACTCACTCACTCACTCACTCACTCACTCACTCACTCACTCACTCACTCACTCACTCACTCACTCACTCACTCACATCACTCACTCACTCACTCACTCACTCACTCACTCACTCACTCACTCACTCACTCACTCACTCACTCACTCACTCACTCACTCACTCACTCACTCACTCACTCACTCACTCACTCACTCACTCACTCACTCACTCACTCACTCACTCACTCACTCACTCACTCACTCACTCACTCACTCACTCACTCACTCACTCACTCACTCACTCACTCACTCACTCACTCACTCACTCACTCACTCACTCACTCACTCACTCACTCACTCACTCACTCACTCACTCACTCACTCACTCACTCACTCACTCACTCACTCACTCACTCACTCACTCACTCACTCACTCACTCACTCACTCACTCACTCACTCACTCACTCACTCACTCACTCACTCACTCACTCACTCACTCACTCACTCACTCACTCACTCACTCACTCACTCACTCACTCACTCACTCACTCACTCACTCACTCACTCACTCACTCACTCACTCACTCACTCACTCACTCACTCACTCACTCACTCACTCACTCACTCACTCACTCACTCACTCACTCACTCACTCACTCACTCACTCACTCACTCACTCACTCACTCACTCACTCACTCACTCACTCACTCACTCACTCACTCACTCACTCACTCACTCACTCACTCACTCACTCACTCACTCACTCACTCACTCACTCACTCACTCACTCACTCACTCACTCACTCACTCACTCACTCACTCACTCACTCACTCACTCACTCACTCACTCACTCACTCACTCACTCACTCACTCACTAAATAAATAAATAAATAAATAAATAATTTAATTAATTAATACTATTTTATTCTAGTAACTTAGTATTATTTATTTTAGCAAAATTTAAAATATAATAAAACAAATAAACAAAGCAAACTATTTCATGCTTTGGTGTCCTTCTTAACAATGGTTGATTGTAATCATGACCACGATATAATACGCGCATACGCTGTACTGCTGTTCATAAAACTCCCTGTGTACTACTTATGACTAAGTAGGTCTCTCGAAAACAAAGCATTCTAAGTTCCGATATAAGAAATATTCCGTGTGTGTTAGATTAGGCGCCGCTGACTACAAGAAATTACACTGAAATGTAACTTTGAGATATAGCCATGTCTTCCATTTAAGCATGTTACAAATAAGCATCATAATCCCTCATTTGTAACACTTCTTGGAACCCTAAACTAGGGCTCTCACTATACTGATACTCGTGCACTTTCTGACCCACAGACTAGGTGGATTTTTATGCGGAAGATTCGGCATCAAATTGTGTTCACGTCATCCTGTGTTATCTATAATTAGAAAAGGAAGTGTCTGTCTGTCTCTCTCTCTCTGTCTGTCTGTCTGTCTGTCTGTCTGTCTGTCTGTCTGTCTGTCTGTGAACGATGGCCAGCAAAATCCACAGCACGCAGAGATCTGAAATTTTGACCATTGGTAGATGGAAAGGGGTGAGAATGCACCTCGAAGCCGGAATTTTCATTTTCGATTTCGTTGGTGAGTTATGAACGAAAAGCCATCGAAAAACATGCCTTGGGATATGACAATCCAACGTGCTGTCACAAAAATTTTATGCATAGAGTCGCTGTCGCTAGGCAACGTACATAAGATAGGTAGAGAACACAATATTCAAGGAGCCATTTTAAGTCCAGTGCGTAGGAAACCGGTTTTGGTCTTATATGGTGTGAGGGCATATGACGCTGTTGATGGTGATGCGTCCTTCGAATCGGGATGTAAAGTCTTGAGCTGTTCGAAAGGAGTGGGCTATGTGCCGGCGCCGGGTTTCATCCTCTTCATTCTTACTATCATATATAATGTCATTCACTTCACCTCATTAACTCATCTGATTAGGTTGATGTCATGAAAGTCATCCGGTCCTAAAAATTCGCTGCGAAGATTCATCTCACTTCATACCCAAACCCCGTGGACAAGGGTTGGACACTTATACATTTAGAGGAAACATATATGACACAAGATAGACGATAATAATAAACAAGTAATAATACATAAATAAGTAATAACGCCATTGTAAGTACGTGGAATAGGAAGCAATTTTCCTTCAATCCATGATGCCTGTCTGTCTATATGTCTGATTTCATGTATGCGATGGCCAGCCAAATCCACGGCAAACAAAGATCTAAAATGTTAGTCATAGGTGAGCACAGGTTTTCACCTAAGACGCATGGCTGTGTCTGAAATCAATTCTTGCTCCAAGACATGAAGCCCAAGAATTATCCAGTTTCCTATAAATTGAAAAGTCTGTAGACACGACATGTCATACATATGAAGCTGTCAACTACACGACAGAGATTTTGAACAATTTGGAGTCACCCGGAGTACCCTCGAACATCTTGGGATGGACGATCTTAACACCGATTATCCTTCTCAGGAATATGAATCCGTCCCTCTGCAATGAACACGGCTCTGAAACTGATGACGAATATTATTGAAGCCACCATCATGACTGAGCATGCCGCGGGCGATGTAGTATTCCTCGGACTGTAAATCCATTGAGTAGGAAGCCATTTTCGGCCCGCGAGACGAGGAGCCATCAGCCCGTAATATTCGGAAGTGTTTGTGTGTATGTATGCGAAGCCCAATCAAATCTACGACACACAGAGATCTGAAATTTTGACATAGGACAATCGCTTAAAGTTGTAGGACTCCATCTTCGAAAACGGTGCTTTTGCCATTGTCAACTGTACGTGGATTGTTCAAGATTTCGAAAGGCAAACACAATACAGTATACATCTTTCCTCCAAATGGAAGGACATTATTATATTTTATTCCGAAGATCTAAGGAAACAATATATTTTGTATTATATAACATGGTCTTTTACATGGTTTTAATATTATCTGTACCATCCATCAACCCGGTATATTAAGCATTGAAAGTAACAATATAATCAAAATAAAAAAAAACGTAATTCATGCAGTTTACGTCAAAACGATGTGAGTTAATTAACATAATGTTTTAATTTGCTTTTAAATAAATAGTTTAGAAACATCTAAAGATTGAATTACTAAACGCGGGCACATGCTAGTGTTCTATAAAAATAGATAATTACGCTAGCATTTATTTATTTTCACAATTTGTGTTACATCACACTGACACAAATAGTCCTTATTGCGACGATTGGATATGAAGTGGCTGCGAGTGAAGAGGAGGTGTCCGTGGCTTTAATTAAGGTACAGCCCCAGTATTTTACTGATGTGAAAATAGGAAACTACGGAAAACTATTTTCAGGTCTGCAGGGAAACCGTGAGGTTTGAACCCACTATATCCCTAATGCAAGCAGTCAACTACGTGACTCAAACCGCGGAAGTTCTAGGCATAGCGGACATGACCCTTTTGCTGAATCAAATAAAATCAAAATCAAATCAAATCAAATCAATTCAAATTCAAATTCAAATTCAAATGACCAAAATCAAATCTAACCGCACGGCCAACTCACTCTGTAAAATAGAATCTCTGTTGAGAATGGCTGAATTTTGGTTCTGTCGGGTACTATATGGTGCATTAAATGGATTTCATTCTTCCCTTTATATTCCGACAATCTCTGCCGTACTGAACCCCCAATCCTCGGCTTCAAAGGCTAACACTTCATCCTACAGTTTGGATGTATTTTCCATCCCCTCCGCCACACCGAGAGGGAAAGCACACATAGAAGCTCGAAAAATTAATTATTATTCAGCACAAACACTTGAGACGAGACAATATGAGAAGAGGCAGATATAATTGGTGACGGAATACTTGTGTGACAACGATGAGAAATGGTACTTGTCCGCCGTGTCTGCAAACTCTGACAAAGCCGTAAGCATCCAACAGCAAAGTAAATTGATTTATTTATTTACATCTCTCCCATGCGAGCTGATATTCGCTTAAGTAAATACAAATGCAAAGTATTCACATGAAGTATTTAGGACGTTTGTTATTCTACAGGGAAAGAATAGCTTAGTCTGAATGACGTCAGATTTATTTTTACAGTGCCATTCGTTTGGTGGAGACCAATTTATCTGTTTCAATAAAGGGCTCTTTTTTGCGCTGGTTCATATCATTCCGAGAAGAGGAGCTCTTACTTTCTTATCGATTCTACATTAATATTGCATTTGTGACAGCTGTGTCTGGCTATTAATAAATGGGTAACCCTCCAGAGCTGGACCATCCATCTTGGTGTTCAGGGAACTGTGATGAGCCAGAAAGTAGCATGTACGCTACCGGTCAGAAGATTAAAATCACGAAATAAAATGACAGGGATCTACTACTACGACACTCAGTACCATAATACCCCATAAACGGTGTCAACAGTCAGGTTGCGATTTTCACTAATAGAAAAAGGTCTCTCAGTTTTATTTACTGCCTTGATAAGGTGGAAGTTCCTTATGGCAATCACTGTAAGTAACCTAGGTGTTTAAATAAAGAAAGACCTTCATTGAGGTAATCACGCAAATAGGATTGAAAATAAACGGTAAAGATCTCTGCACATGGTTTTGAGGGTATTTAGGGGTTGTGGTAAGGATATAAAGGAGTTTGGTTCCAATGTATGGGACCTTCACCAGAATTACTCGAATCAAAAACGGGAAGAAATCCAAAGAAAAGCAGCTCGCATTTGTTCTGGGTGATTTCCGACAAAAGAGTAGCGTTACGAAAATGTTGCAAAGTTTCGGCTGCGAAGGCTTGGGAGAAAGGGGACGAGGTGCTCGACTAAGTGGTATGTTCCAAGTTATCAGTGGAAAGAAGGCGTGGAACGGCATTAGTAGACGAATAAGTTTGAGTGATGCTTTTAAATGTAGGAAAGATCACAACATGAAGATAACATTGGAATTCAAGAGAACAAATTGGAGCAAATATTGGTTTAGTATATAGGTAGGAGAGTTATGAAACGGAATAATTTACCAAGGAAGATGTTCAATAAATGTCTAAATTCTTTGCAATCATTTAAGAAAAGTCTAGGAAAACAACCAATAGGGAATCTGCCACATGAGCAACTGCCCTAAATGCAGATCATTGATTGATTGATTGATTGATTGATTGATTGATTGATTGATTGATTGATTGATTGATTGATTGATTGATTGATTGATTGAGACGTTTTCAGCAGGCATAAATAGGCTGTGCGCCGGCAACGGGTTTCGGGGACTCGCTGAGTTTCATCTTGAGAGCTTTCATGGCTGAATGGTTACCGTGCTGGCGTTTGGTGCAGAGGGTCGGGGTTCGATTCTCCACCGGATCGGGGATTTTAAACTTTATTGGTTAATTCCAATGGCTCGAAGGCTGGGTGTGTGCGTCATTTTCAGCATTAGCGTTCATCGTAAGCAAGGCCCCATCCTCATAGATGACCAGGTCGCCTATAATTCGTCAAATCGGAAGACCTACTGTACACCAGGCTTCTTCGGAGGCCACACGCCATTGGGAGCGTAGGTTGGCAACCACGCGTCTCTTACCTGAGCCCAACATTGTTTCCACATGTGCCAGTCTCTTTCTTATAAGTCTTTGCTAAGTCAACTCTTCTTCTTTTCGGACCCAGATTCTATTGGATTTGCGAGGTCTAAGGAGTATATTAGTTTCACACCCTTTGTGACCCTTCCCCTTTTATTTGAAGATTCCTTCATCTTTTTAAGGTTTGGACCTCTTCCTTCTTCATCTCTGATTAGTGTTAAGAGAGATTGGTTGCCCATTTTGTCTTCCTCTTAAAACAATAATCACCACCACCAGCAGCATGGTCGCCCATGGTCGTCAAAGAGAAAGACGTGCACTAGACGAGCCAAACATGTCCTCGAGCACTCCCGGCTCTAACAGGTGACGGTAAATAAATTAAATTCAAATAATTACCTGTTTCGTTCTTAACACATGATTCGTCCGGCTCCATGGCTAAATCATTAGCGTTCTGGCCTTTAGTCACAGTGGTCCCGGGTTCGATTCCCGGCAGGGTCGGGAATTTTAACCTTAATTGGTTGATTTCGCTGGCACGGGGGATGGGTGTACGTGTCGTCTTCATCATCATTTCATCCTCATCACGACGCGCAGGTCATCTACGGGAGTCAAATCAAAAGACCTGCATCTGGCGAGCCGAACTTGTCAATCGGACACTCCCGGCACTAAAAGCCATATGTCATTTCATTCCAACACATTATTTATCCATACCCCTTTCTTGTGGTATCTCCAGTTAATGCACTTCTTGCCGCTGGAGATGATTTGCCACTGTATTCTGACACACTCTGTTGTCCCATGCAAACACATGGCGTTCTTGCTGTCGTGCACTAATGACAGTAGAGGTTAAGTCCAATGCTACTGAAATTAATTTCTTAAGATATTTTCAGAACTGGATTAGAACTACCAAAAAGAAAGATGCGATAACACTGTAAACAGAGATGGCGGTAAGTGAGTGGGGATAACAGGACAGATGCTGTGGTACTTAATTTAATTCATCCAAGCACCTGGATATTTTTCGGGCAGACGTACGGACCTGTAGAGGCAGTATTATCTGTGTCTGGATAGTGAACACCGTAAGAGTTGGATCCGCTCGTGTTTCTCGAGGAATCAGACAAAGCTCACATCGAGTGATCAGTCGATTGCGTTCTGAGCCCAGTTGCCGTGTGTGCGTGGCCTCACGCATTCACTGATCTCAACACACCCTAGTAGTCGGGTGAGGAAGACATCCACTAGAATAGGCTTCGTCTTAACAGCGTCTAGGTTTACTGTCTTGCACCACTACACTTGGAAGATGGAGGGGTTGTTCCCCGTCGTCCGCTATCCTGAGAATGTTGTTCCATTCTGCTTCATTAAGGCAAATGCTGCGACAGACTGTTTTATAGGCGACGGCCACTACCTCCTCACTTTCTCCGCACTTCAAATCACAGCTTTAAATCACCTTGCCGTGAAACAAGGCATAACCCTCAAAGAGACTCGCTTAGATGACGAGTGATCCGTCGACATGTACATCCAGCTTCAGGAATTCCAAAAATGCGTCGCCTCTCGCTGATATAAAGTGCAGGTCAGCCAAGGAAGTATAGCTGAAAGAGAAGTGCAAGGATATTGAAAGTTGTATGGTTGTAGGAAAAGTAGATGCTGTATACAGGAAAATGAATTGCATCAAGGTATTTATTTTATTTTCAACAATAATTCTGCCACATGTAATTCGGGCCTGCCGTAGACGATTTAGACAGCCAAATTCAAGAGAGTGAAGGCAGTTTTCCTCCCATCACAAAATCGGTACTGCTTGTATCTTTTGACATGGATTAATGTTTAAAATACACGGACGTTCCTTGATAAACTCTCTCTACAAATGTTAAAACTGTTCGGTAGTTCTCGACGGTACTCCGCACAAACACATTGACAGATCCGTACCGAGACTTAATGTTATAATCTTCGCTCTCAATCCGAAAATTGGTGGACACAGCATGTTTCCTCATATCAGCCAATTAATTTTTCCCTTCTCTTTCTTATTGTCGTTAATAAAGTTAATTTATAACCTATTCTTCCAATAATTTCTTCATTTGTGAGTTTTGGTGTCCATAAGATCTTTCAGAACTATATATTATTCTGGAAATAAAACAGTCCCCAATTCAGATCTGCCGCTGGGGACGGGAAAAACGTGAAAGAAGCACAATAAATATTATTAAAAAAAAGAACTGGGAATTTACGATCACTGAACATTTATGGAAAACTATAGACCTTTGGAGCCGGCCCTGTGGTGTAGGGGTAGCGTGCCTGCCTCTTACGCGGAGGCCCCGGGTTCGATTCCCGGCCAGGTCAGGGATTTTTACCTGGATCTGAGGGCTGGTTCGAGATCCACTTAGCCTACGTGATTAGAATTGACGAGCTATCTGACGGTGAGATAGCGGCCCCGGACTCGGAAGCCAAGAATAATGGGCGAGAGGATTCGTCGTGCTGACCATACGACACTTCGTAATCTGCAAGCCTTCGGGCTGAGCAGGGGTCGCTGGGTAGGCCAAGGTCCTTCAAGGGCTGTCGTGTCGTGGTGTTTGGTTTGGTTTCTTTATAGACATTAGAAAGGAGATGGTTAAACATGATACAAACTAGGAGTAAGTGAAATAAAATGGCATTTGAAACGGCAATTTTATAATATGTGCAGATTATTATTACTAGTGTAATGAATAAATTGTAGGACTTGCGGAACTACATGGCCGATTTCTTCCCCTACTCCAATGGAGGACAGATTATAAGAAGAAAGTGTAATCTTAATCCTATTATTTTCTTTTCTCGCACTCAAAGGGCAGAATCCTCTTCCTTTTAAGCGACTACTCATGAAGAATAAATCAATTATAACTACACTTTCATCAGAGCTGGATTACATTTCGCTGCGAAGATCCGTTATTCTTGAGACATTTCCTCTCTCCGGTAATGTGTACATTAAAAGTTTTAAATTCCTGGTGCAACTTTGTTTTGTTCATACTGTGTCCCCTTGACACTTTAATCTCCATATGGGGCATAAATTGTAAAAGCGGAGGTGTAATCCACAGTAATCGGATTTATGAAACATTCGTATTGCTAAAGTTGTGGCGTGTGATTCGTTCGAGGGTAGGTATCTGAGCCTAGCCACCAAACTCGTGTGAAGCTTCGAATTAATATCTCGACCGCCAGTGTAACTGCAGCTCTATTGGCTGGACCACTCAAGCTGATAATTGGGTTTGCATTTTAGCGAAGAGGTGATTATTTACGAAGACTATAATTGTTCCCTCGTGCCGCAACAAGCGCTGATACACAGGGTGGAGGGAAAATGTACCGAAAGCGAGAGGGGTGTCTAGAAAGTGTATTTGCTGCATTATAGTGGAGCTTTCAACGTCCTGTTATTGTCCAGAACGAAAAAAGAGACTGTTTTCCGTTTTGTTATACTTTGAAATTATGACGAGTGTTACACACACATATTACACACGGGTGCCTGTCAGACAAACAGCTAAAGCACTGATTGTTATCTTCGTTTATGATCCACAGCGAGTGTTTGTAAAAATAAAGTTCCATAACCAATTCGTGTGCTTGTTGTGACTCACTCTACTACTCTGACCTTTGTCAAGGTGGTTTTTCTTTTGTTGCAATAGATCGCTTGCTGTTGCGACTGCAATGGTTTACAGCATGCAGATGCAAACCACTCTACTGCGCGCGTGCTCTTATTGTATTACCATGTGTATTGCCACCAACATCGTATTAAGCTCTAGAATCTCCTTCTGTTCAAGACAACTTTGTGTGATTAATTGGTACCTATCAAGAAAGTTATTTCCTAAATTTTATTCCCAATTGTCATATTTTGTTTTTCATGCCAAATTTACATTTCCAAATGTGAAATTATTTATACATACTGTAAGGTATGAAACATTTTTGTATTATGCTATATGGGGGATACTATGTTTACAAATAATTAAGAAAGGAGAGGAAAAATTTCGTGTCCTGATTTCTCTTCCACTATCCATTATAAAATATGTTTTTAACTCTCGGCTGTGCACGCCAGGAAAATACATGAATAGGCACTTGGGGCCATTTAACACCCCACTATTTTAATTTAGGAAAAGAAGGATCATTCTATATTTTTACTAAATTCACGATTAACTTTTACTTGGAAGCATTAATAAACTTTGACACTGAAATTAAATAATTAAGCCCTTTCACACACACGGGAATTTTAATTTATTTGGAGAGTTTCTGAAAACAGTTATTACTTCGTGATCCTCTTTGGTTGGGATTAGAGAGTGGACAGAGTAACAATAAGAGCTTAGCTTCGTTGACCTACGGTTGTTCTATATTTATTTATTTATTTATTTATTTATTTATTTATTTATTTATTTATTTATTTATTTATTTATTTATTTATTTATTTATTTATTTATTTATTTATTTATTTATTTATTGTTTAGCGTCGGACTAACACATCGAATGTTCAAGGAAATACTGTCTTGTGTTAAGAAACACTAAATCTATTGAATAACAAGAAAAAAGTTCTAAATAAATAAAAAGGACTGTCACGAGCTGCTATCGGAAAAGTTCAAGCATATTACAACTGTTTCCGTGGGAACATTACAAATAATTTTTCCACACCTGTTGCATGTTGTTTTTATATTTTTGTCTAAACTTCTTGGACACATGGAGGATTATTTTTCTCTTCTTTTGCTCTGGTTATCCAGAAATGATTGCTCAACAAGCTAGCATCTAATAATGCACAGTCTAAGCAACAAAAATTTTCCAGTAGCATACTTCCAACACAACAGAAGGAGAAACTACCGTGGTGTCTGCAGAGGCTCCATGTACCTTTCGGATGGGGGCCTGTTACGTTATATATTGCGGACAACAGTAAATAGTAAATCAATTTCTGAAACTTTTACTATTATACTCAGCAGAACAAGATAAGAGATGTCAGAGAAAGCCTAGATTCTATCAAGTATATGTCGGTCTACACATGTCGCGAAACAGATGTGGGGTCTCTAAAGACCCCTTGTGATAGCCGATGGTTAAACTTGTTAATTTGAGTAAGAGTATTTGATGTAATTCTGCGGTTTCTTTATTTTTCATTTCAGATACGTGACCTGCTGGACACTTTGAATAACCTGACAAGTGAAATATAACAGCAGACTTGCTGTACTACAATTGTGGGTAAAATTCTACTAATTCATTCCCCATTCATTCTTTTTCATTTCGTGATAAATCAACTAGTTGATACCTTTCCATGTGAACGAGACTTAACCAGTTATAGCAATGCTAAATGTGGCAATGAATTACCCGTGCTGAGACAAATGTAGCAACAAATCATATTTTCGTTAAATGGGCCTAAATTTCGGGCTCACATATTTGTCACTATTGCATTCCCAGTCGGCACAATGTTGTCCATTTGCATGAAATTATTGTCGTGATGTTGGCATTACGTACCATTACAGTAATGAGTAAATAATTCAAAGGGATATGCCTATTAGTGTAGTAAGCAAATATGAGGATTGCTACACACACCAGTAAACATTCAGTGTATGTAGTTCAACATAACTTTGGGAAGTTCTTGTAGATATATCGAAGGTCATCAGTTGTAAATTATAATTTGTTCTACAGTTTTTCTTTGCAATGCCGGGGAAATACTTCAGATAATGTAATCACAAAATTTATAACAATACATCTTTCTTTCTTTCTTTCTTTCTTTCTTTCTTTCTTTCTTTCTTAATCCGTTTGCCACAGAACTCGATGGCTGAAGCCGCTTAAATGCGCCCAGTATCCAGTAATAGGGATAAAGTGGGTTTGAACCACACTTACGGCAGCCCTGAAGATGATCTTCGTGGTTTTCCATTTCCACTCTAGGAAAATGCTGGGGCTGTACCATAAGTAAGGCCAAGGCCACTTCCTTCCTACTCCTAGCGGTGCGACGTTCTTAAGCAACGTGTAAAACAATCCCTTTTCTCTGCAGGGTTGTTTGTGTATGTAGCTTGAAACTATTTTTATTATTTCTGAAATAAATTAAGCTAGAAACGACATCATAAAAAGTCGTAAAATCTTTAAAATGTAGGTTTAAATCACAGTGAAAAATATGCTGTTTGTCCCAATCAAATGCCATTCATGTGAGCAGTCTCATTAACCAAATGCAATTGGAATAACGGTGAATTTGTTACTGGCCACAGGGCACTGAAGATTTGGCAAGCTGTCCAGCTCGTTCGTTACTCTGCCAACATGACCCTCAATCCAGACTACATATGTATCCTGGGAACCACTTTAAATTATATTGATATTTGTAGGAACTGGGTCAAAATTATATTTCATCTTCAATATGCTTAATTGAGGTCCGAGAGTCACTGTAGATCCCGACAACAACGCAAGTAACTTCTCTAATTTTCAGTTTCCATAATTATTATACATTACTATCCGACTCCCTAGCTGAATGGTCAGCGTTGATCCCATCGGTCCAAAGGGTCTCGGGTTCGGTTCCAGGCCAAGTTGTGTATTTTAATCACGCCTGATTAATTCTTCTGGCTCGGTGACTCGGCATCTGTGTTTGTCTCAATATTTTCCTCTTCAGATTCATACAAAGAACACACTACCAACCTCCAGAGAAACATGCAACAGTGAATACACCCCTTCATATAAGGTTGGTGTCAGGAAGGGCGACCGGCCGCAAAACAGAGCAAAATCCACATATGTGCGACAAGTTCGCGACTCCACAAGCGTGTGGAAAACGGTAGAACAAAAACAAGAACACTGTCCAAGTATAGCTTCGTGTTATCGTCTCTAAACTATAACTTAAAAGAGTTTTCTAAAAACGGGTTTGGTAAATCCGCTCATCCGTTCAACTGGACCGATTAGCTTCACTTTGTTTTATTCTTTCGGGAATTGCCTGCCGGTGGATCATGAGACATTGAGGTCTCTAAGTTCAGCCAACTTTGAGTCATCATAAAATCAAGTCATTAAATGTCACTCCAGCAATTGCAGGAGAGGGCTTACTTTAACCCGCAATACATTCCGTACTTAGCAGAATGATAAGCGACTAACACATTCATTAAAATTCTGACATGCAATTTTCATCCTTACTAATCTCATTGCATACAGAGTAGCCAGAGAGTACATGGTTCCCTTGATCACGGAAGAATACCATCCCCTGCTAGATACTCTTTGATTCTCTAACCTTTCCCAGGTTACAAATACAGAGTGTTTCAAAAATGGGGGGCATAATTTCAGGTATGTATTTCTTACATGTAGACAATCAAAATAGTTCATTACAAGTTGTGTCCGGAAATGCTTCATTTCCGAGTTATGGCCTTCACAACACTGAACTTCACCAGAACGTTTTTCTTTCGCAGGTCATTGTCATTACAGAAGAAGTTCAAAATGTCTACCTCCTTCTTGAATACAGACCTCACATCGCTGTTTCATTGACTTGTATCGAATATTTCCTGATCGATGGATAGGTAGAGGTGGCCCGATTGCTCGGTCTGCACGCTCTCCTGATCTGAACCCTCTCCTTTTCTACTTGTGGGGCCATTTAAAATCATCAGTGTATTCGTCTCCGGTGCCTGGTGTGGAAACCCTTCGGAATCGAATTGTGGCATCGTGTGAGGACATACGCAATACTCCTGGAGTTTGGGATCGTGTTCGCAGGTCAATGAGACATCAATGTGAGGTCTGTATTCAAGCAGGAGGTGGACATTTTGAACTTCTTCTGTAATGACAATGACCTGCGGAAGAAAAACGTTCCGGTGGAGTTCGGTGTTGTGAACGACATAACTCGGAAGTGAAGCATTCCCGGACACATGTTGTAATGAACTATTTTGATTGTCTACGTAAGAAATACATACCTGAAATTATGCCCCTATTTTTGAAACACTCTCTATATTCAATAGATGGCAGAGCATTCTTGATAATTTGTATGCTGCTAAGAGAAAAAAAATCTACGTACAAACAGACCCACCTTTACATACGCCTTAGACATAATCTTGGAACACCTATCGAAAAATAACCTAGCTACATTAGAAAGAGGGAAGACCCTGTATCTTAAATAAGTTCTCTGACTGGTAAAAACAGCTCCCTCGAGAACCTATGAGCTCAGAAGACTACCGTTCTATATAAAAGAAGTGCCTTCTACGACACAATACCAAGCTTTACATCAAGAACTGCAGGATTAGAAGAAAGCTAATATATAGATAGATATTTACAAACAAACGGCATGATGACATCAGAATGGATAAATTCTGACTACGAACGCGACATATCATAACGCGCTTCTTATTAAATGTTCATTGAACCATTGAAAAGGGCGGGCAAAAGAATATGAGTACGACAGGTAAATCAAGACGTGGTATCTGACCTATTTATTACGAATTACTAATTACTAATTAATAATAATTGCTTTGCGTCCCACTAACTACTTTTACGATTTTCGGAGATGCGAGGTGCCGAAATTTAGTTCCGCAGGAGTTCTTTTACGTACCAGTAAATCTATTCTGACGTTTTTGAGCACTTTCAAATACTGGCGGACTCAACCAAGATCGAACCTGCCCAGTTGGGGTCAGGAGGCCAGCGCCTAACCGTCTGAGCTACTCAGCCCGGCGTCTATAATTTTAACACCTTAAAGTAATTATTAGGTAGCTAACAAAGAGTTCCTTATGCGAGGTCCATGTTGTTGGCGAGCACTGAAAGGATAAAATGACATGACTTCTGGAAGATTCTAGTGACGATGTACACTCAAAAGCACAATAGTTGAGCGGCAAATATTTAATTTTATACATTCTCGAAAAGAGAAGTTATTCGTAAACAACGGGTAGCTCGGGGCCGAAGAGATAACACCTGCACGATATGCTCATCCTACTTTACTACAAATTAGAGGATTATGAAAGGAAATCTTCTTCCGTGACGGCCATCGTTTTATGCGCTAGAAAGTACACCTCTAAGGCACATCTCCCCACTTTACCAATATGTATCATAAGTGAGCCCACATGGCATATTTTTCTATCAAGTCCTTCGTCTAGAGGCTTGTTGGATCGTCAAGCAGCATTACCAAAGTTTAGGCGGCGTATGAACAGTCACTAGTGATCTGCATTAGAGCAGTCACCCAGGTGGCAGATTCCCTATCTCTTCCTTTCCTAGCCTTTTTCTTAAATGATTGCAAAGAAATTGGAAATGTATTGGACACCTCCCTTATAAATTGTTCCAATCCCTACCTTCTCTTCCTGCAAAGGAATATTTTCCCCAATTTGCCTTCTTGAATTCCAACTTTATGTTCATATTATGATCTTTCCTACTTTTAAAACACCACTCAAACTTATTCGTATACTAATGTCATTCCATGCCATCTCTTCACTGACAGGTCACAACATACCACTTAGTCGAGCAGCTCGTCTCCTTTCCCCCCAAGTCTCCGCAGACCAAACTTTGCAACATTTTCTTAACGCTACTCTTATTTCGGATATCGCCCAGAACAAATCAAGCTGTTTTTTTTTTCAGTTCTTGAAACAAGTAACCCTGGTGAGGGTCCCATACACTGGAAACATACTCTAGTTGGGGTCTTACCAGAGACTTATATGCGCTCTCATTTACATCCTTACTATAAGACCTAGATGCCCGCATAACCATGTGCAGTGATCTTCATCCTTTCTATACAATTTATTTATGTAATTACCCCAATCAAGGTATTTCCTCATAATAACACCTAGGTACTTAAAATGATCTCATTAGGAATTTTTTCCCATCAACGCGGTAATTAAGACAGAGGACTCTTCTTATTAGTAAAACTCACAACCTGACTTTTAAACCCGTTTATCATGATACCATTGCCAGCGGTCCATGTCTCACTGGGCGAGTTGGTCGTACGGTTAGACGCGCGCGCCTGTGAGCTTGCATCCGGGAGATAGTGGGTTCGAATCCAACTGTCGGCAGTCCTGACGATGCTTTTCCGTGGTTTTCCATGTTCAGACGAGGCAATACCTTAATTAAGGCCACGGCCGCTTCCTTCCAACTCCTAGACCTTTCCTTTCCCATCATCGCCATACGTCCCATCTCTGTAGGGGCGGCGTAAAGCATCTAGCAAAAAAATATGTCCATCCCACAACATTTGGAGGTTATTTTGCAGTTGCAGTTGTAACATATTTTTTTACTTTGTACAAAATGACACCTTCTGCAAAATCTTCATCTCTGATTCCAGTTCTTTCTAATATCAGTTATATATTACAGGAAAAGAAAGGTCCATTAATACTGCCTTGAGGAATTCCCCTTTTAATGACTACAGGATCAGATAAAGCTTCGCCTACTCTTATTCTCTGAGTTTTATTTTCTATAAAAATAGCAACCCATTCTGTTACCCTCATTTTTGTCAGTAGTCTTCACAGAAATGATGTCTCGACATAAACAATAAACACTGCCCCACACCATTACCGAAAGGGAGGGGAAGGAAGTGAACATGTAGTGCTGAAGGCACAGTGTATGTATTGTTACACATCCACCACTGTGGCCATTTCAATCACAACAGTCTTGTAGTGGGCTGTCTATCTGCAGCAATGCGCTAAGCGAGGAGGTGGGAGGGGGCAATGCTTTGTTTATATCGGGGCACCATTTATGTGCATGCGTGTGCAACACGTGATAATAAATGATGTCGTTTACTATAACTTTCCTCACACGGCCGGAAAGTGCTATTGCAGCATGACCAGACCTATGAGGACAACTTCGGTAATGGCATTACTCAGCACCACAACAGTTTCCATGCCCTCAATTATGCAATTCTCGGACTTCCGTGGAAGCTACAGTTTGACCTAGTCTGTGGCAGATGCAAGGCCGCCCCTTAGTATAGGGGATAACAGGGCTACCCCTTACCCGAAGGTCCGTGATTCGATTCCAGGTGAGCAAAGGGATATTTATCTAGATTTGTCGGTTGGTTCGAGGTCTATTTAACCTTCCTGATTACAATTGAGGAGCTATCTGATGGTCCGAAAGCCAAGAACAACGGCAGAGGTGATTCGTCGTGCCAACCACGCGATACCCCAAAATCTGCAGGATTTCAAGTTGAACAGCTGTCGCTTGGTAGGCTTTCGGGACTGTTGCACGGCGGAGTACTTTTGCTTTTGTGACAGACGCCAATCCATCAAGAAATGGAAACAGGTAGAATGACACATTTTTCTAAGCGTAAAATTGTATTGGGATTGAGGAAGGTTGCCAGTGTAAAATACTATTTACACCTACAAACAAAAACCCCGTGGTGAAATAGCCGATTGCAGCTTTGGCCTTCCAAAGCACCTGTTGCCCAAACAGATTCCCAGAGGTACTAGAAAGAGATAGGTTTATTTATCATCAACAAGTTATTTATCAAATTACAGGTAATTCGATCAAATATTTCACACAGCAAATACACATTATTATTATTATTATTATTATTATTATTATTATTATTCCTTCTAACTACGCTTACGGTTTTCGGAGACGCCGAGCAGCCGGAATTTTGTCCCACAGGAGATCTTTTACGTGCCTGTAAATCTACCGACACGAGGCTGGCGTATTTGAGCACCTTCAAATACCATCGGACTGAGCCAGCATCGAACCTGCCAAGTTGGGGTCAGAAGGCCAGCGCCTCAATCGTCTGAGCCACTAATTTCCTAACTAATTTCCCCAAATAATTACCAAGATTAAACTAAATCTAGAAACGTTTATACACACATTTTCAACACTTTCAGTAAAATTTATTCCCCTAAAATAATGCCTAAAAACAGTTTTGAACCAACGGTACATGGTTTTCCGTAGCGGTCACCCATCGAAGTACTATGTGCAATGTTGCTTAACTGTGATAATCGGACGTGAACCGGTGTATTCAACATGGTGTGTGTGACGACATCATCAGCGGTATTACTGGGATTCCTTAACCGAATGCATTCTCAATCACATTAGACAACTCCACAATCAGTCTTATCCAGATGTTTGATCTTTCTTCCAGCCCCCAGTTTATGATATAATACCTTCACTGGGCGGGAATCAAACCTGGGGCTTCCGAGTACGAGACAGGTACATTACGCATTCTCAAAGGCAGTTAACTGTTAAAAAAATAACGCAAATTATTTTTATAACGTACGGCTCATTGTTCACAGTACTGAGACAGGAATGATTTTCCGAACACGGAAGATGCTCCATTGAAGTTCAATGCAGTATTGCTCAGGCGAAAATATCCTCTATGTACAAGTGGAGATTACTGTGTACCGGTCAGCTTACTCTTGATCTCCCAATGAGAATGCGCAGTTTCATTTTATGCCCTAAAACGTGGACACTAAATAAGAAATAAAAGAACCATCTTGAAGTGTTTTAAATGTGGTGTTTAATGTGATGTGGAGAGATAAAATGTCAAACACCAGCATTCTGGTCTCTGTGAACCAAAGGAGATCAATCGTTCAAAAAATCTGCAAGTGTCGTCTTGCATGGTGGCATCAAACAATTCACCATTCCAATGTAATGAAACGGGTGGCAGAAGGCTACGTTCAAGGAAATCATCTACAAAGAAGAACTAGAAATACATTCCTTAAACAAATTCTAATTGACATCCAGGGATAGAGTTAGTTTCAATGAATAAAGGAGCAGATGGTAACATGATCTAGAAATGTTTTATGGTAAATGATCAGTCTTAGGATTGTTTTTTTTCTTGCTATTTGCTTTACGTCCCACCGAAACAGATATGTCTTATGGCGACGATGGGATAGGAAAGGCCTAGGAATTGGGAAGAAGCGGCCGTGTCCTTAATTAAGGTACAGCCCCGGCATTTGCCTGGTGTGAAAATGGGAAACCACGGAAAACCATTTTCAGAGCTCGAACCCACTATCTCCAGATTACTGGATACTGGCCGCACTTAAGCGACTGCAGCTATAGAGCTCGGTCTTAGGACTGTAAAACAAAGATTTCTTTATTCAGCGTCTGCCATTGCACAAGGAAGAAAAGCAATTGTACATACATACATACATACAAGCTACTATAAATACGAATAATAAAATATAATGATAAATAATACTAATATTAACTAATAATTAAACAATAAAAGATAAACATTAAAAAATACGTATTAATGGAATGACACAAAACAAGGAAGAAAATCAACTATACATTACTACTATTATAAATAAAAGTAATAAATAATACATACAAATATTTTCAACCCCTGTGCTGTAGTGTTAGTGTGATCAGCTGCCAGGGTGCTATTTCCGGTTCAGCTACGTAATTATAAAAAGTGGTATGAGGGCTGGAACAGGATCCACTCAGCCTTGGAAAGTAAAATGAGTAGAGGGGGTTTCGATTACATTTCTGATTATTTTTAACTGCCTTAATGTGGATCATTGTGCTCCTACGTCAGTCAGTAAGGATGGGTTTGCCTTTTCCTCCGAACATTAAGTATTTTACGTGCTAATTTCACGTGTTTCGTAGTCTTCAAAAGTCCGTAAATGTCGACCTCTTCTCTCTTGTCGTGGTGGTGATATTTTCGATTTTTACATATAAATCCGTGTTGGACCTTAGCAGTAATTACTGCGTTGGTGGGGTAAAAGTTTATTTTGGGGATCATTGTTAAGTATCTGGGTGTTAATATAAGGAAATATCTTCAATGGGGTAATCACATAAATGGGATTGTTAATAAAGGATACAGATCTCTGCACATGGTTATGAGGGTGTTTAGGGATTGTAGTTACGATGTAAAGGAGAGGGCATATAAATCTCTGGTAAAACCCCAAAAAGAGTGTGGTTGCAGTGTTATATGGAACCCTCACCAGGATTACTATATTCAAGAACTGGAAAATATCCAGAGAAAAGCAGCTCGATTTGTTCTGGATGATTTCCAAAAAAAAAAGTAGCGTTACGAAAATGTTGCAAATTTTGGGTTGGGAAGAACTGGGAGAAAGAAGACAAGCTGCTCGACTGAGTGGTATGTTCCGAGCTGACAGCGTAGAAATGGCGTGGAATGGCACCAGTAGACGAATAAGTTTGAGTGGCGTCTTTAAACGTAGGAAAGATCACAATATGAAGGTAATGTTGGAATTCAAGAGGACAAATTGGGGGAAATATTCATTTATAGGAAGGGGAATTAGGGATTGGAATAACTTACCAAGGGAAATGTTCAATAAATTTCCATTGTCATTGAAATTATATAAGAAAAGGCTAGGAAAACAACAGGTAGGGAATCTGTCACCTGGGCGACTGCCCTAAATGCATAGATAGATAGATATATAGATAGATAGATAGATAGATAGATAGATAGATAGATAGATAGATAGATAGATTGGAAGGTACATTTTTGACACTTTTCTGGGTACCAAAATATTCCTGAATAATTTTCATTCTTTTCTCAATCGAACAAATTTTTTGTTTTGGCAAGTGTCTCCACAGCATAGAGGCAACTTTCTCTAACTACTGTGCAATGTTTCAATGTTGCCTGGATAGATTATCATCGTAATAATATCATCATTATGCATATTTCTTGTACAACTAATGCAGTGTTCTAAGATTCTACTTACGGAGCACCCATTTGGAGAGCAAATTCCTCCTTTTCATCTATATTTTCATGTTCTAAAATTGACAATCCTTCTCTGTGGGAGTGTCAACACAAATATAGGAACTCAACGTTTATATTACGCTAGAATAAAGCTTAAATGGACAGTGGAAACTTGTTATTGATTAACAGCAAAGTCCTTTGTAGGTGGTCCTGGTCAAGAGGGACTCAAGATCAAAGCAGGGCAGCAGAAGTACCTCTTCATCCAGTAAATTGATCGCACAGACGAAGGCTTCCAAACGTAAGTATACAACCTACAGCCCTTTTAGCTGAAGAGGTGGTCATCATTCATGAGAAGTGATGACAATTTTGAAGTCGATGTGTTTTTGGAGGAGAATTTTGGTTAGAAGTGATACACGGTCAGTATGTTAATAGCCGTACAGCGCATCCGTGAACACTGCTGTGGTCGTGGTTACCGTAAAACATTGTTATGTACACCCCTACAGAACGAAAGATAAATCTCTATTACATTACTTGTTTACCGAGCGAAATGGTCGCGCGTTTCAGCTCTCCACAGCTATGAAGCCCAGCTGTGCATTCAGGAGATACGTAAGTTTAAACCCGACTGTGGGCCGTCCTGAGAATTGTCTTCTGTGGTTTCCACTTCCAGGCAAATACTCGGAGACTTTCTTTTCACAGGCCATATATGATTCCTTGCATTTGTTTACCCCATTTCATTCATCATTATTCATTCCACCTGCATTAGCTCGTTAACTCAGGTTGGCGACAAGAAGGGCATCCGGCAGAAAAACATGCGATTTAAATCTCACAGAATCTCCAACCCCGTACCGAGAAACGAGGCTGCAGAGTAAGTTGGCCTTAGGTTAGGAGCGCGCAGCTGTGAGCTTCGATTCAGTAGATAGTGGGTTCTAATCCCACCGTCAGCAGCCCTGAAGACGGTTTTCTCTGATTTCCCATTTTCCCTCCAGGAAGATGTTTGAGCAGTATCTTAATTAGGCCACAACTTTTAACTTCCAAGTCCTAGTTCTTTGCTATCTTTCCATCGCCAGAAACCTTCGATATGTTGGTGCAACATTAAGCAAGTAGTGAAATAAAACAAGGGAACTGTTCTGAGGGATAAGTGGTAGACAATATACAGGTTGTAACAATAAAGTTGAGCAAACTTTTAGCACACTTTCTTCACACGTTGAATAAGACACCATGTAATATGGACAAGGGTCCAGAAACGCCCCATTTCAATGTTAGAACTTATTTTCTATAGTACGTTGATCATGCGAAACACACAAAGGAACGGAACGAACAAGCATATGACATGAAACTGATTCTTGCAAGAAATGTTTAAAATGCCCCCCGCTCTCAACCATTGATATCTGCATCAACTCGCATCATCAGCGCATTCAGGATTCAATGCGAACGGGGGGTTGATGCATCTATGAATGCTGACGGAGGGTATTTAGAAGATTTCATGTTAATAGTTTCATGTGGTATGCTGTTCGTTATGTTTCTGTGTATGTCCCATAATTCATGTACTATGTAGAGTTGTAGTAAAGGAGTTATAACAGGGAAATAACGAGTTTTCGCTGCCATGTCCATACAACGTACTTTCTTCCCCTACGTGGTAGGAATGTGTCCTGAAAATTTCGCCATGCCTTATTGTTACATCCTGTATGCAATACCTGTTTTTTAAAAAGAAACCTACTTTTGCATCGTATACGTCATCTGCCCTAGGGTAAGTCTTCATGTGGCACCTCTCCCTGCAATTCTGACACCTGCTACCCTCTTCGTTTCCTGGTAATTGGCATCTATCATTATACTATCAACCATTTTCTTCCATTCACCGTTCCTTCTATAGCATCCATCAGTAAACAATCTCTTCTCAACCAATTACCAAGACAATTATGTTTCCCCTTCCTAATTACCTTTAGTATTTCTCTCTCTTCTCACTTTCTCTACCAATTTCATCCCCTCAATCCTCCTCCAAATCCACATCTCAAATGATTCCAGTCTTCTTCCTTCCTCTCTTCTCATTGTCCATGTCTCAGCTCCGCAAAATGCCACGACCCATATTAAGCACTTCGCTATTTTCTTCCTCAGGACCCTGTCCATGCACTCACAAAGAAGTCGCCTCTTCTTAATATTAAATGCCTCCTTGGCAATTGGGATAGGAATTTTACTTCCTGTTTGCATGTCATACCTTCTGTTATTATGCTACCCAAACATTTGAAAGCACTTACTTGTTCTACCTAGGTATATCTTCCTGTCCTAAGTTTACAGTTGACTTTACATTGTGTTTTATTATTGATTCTCATTCTGAATTCCTCACAGGTCTTACTAAAATCTTCTATCATTCCAAGCATAGCTCTCTTACTCTCTGCCATTAATACCACATTATAAGCAAATCGAATGCATTCTATCCTCCTACTACCAACTCGCACTCCATTTTTTTCCTTCCACACATTTCTGAATAATATGCTCTACATACATGTTAAGCTGTATTGGGGAGAGACTATAGCCTTGTCCCTTTCATTCTCATCTCATTCTCAACCTGCACTCTTATTTCCTGTTGTAGGTATAGATTCCTAATCAGCCTTCCTTATGTACAGTCAAATCCATTCTTCCTTGGAATGTCGAGTAATTTATTCCACAAATTGTCTGATACAACTGAACACCGAAGGCGAATAGAAGGCAAACATCGATGTAAGGCAGATCTCCCCTACGAGAGTGGGCGGCATTTGTCGTGAATGAGGAAGGGTGTGTTATTGTACTGGATGATAGTGTTGGTGTGGTTTACTATTTGCAGGAATGTTAAGGAAAGCACGAAAACCCATTTCTCGAGTCGACCGGGCCGGGAATCAAAGCCGGCGCCCTCTGAACCGAAGGCAACTACGCTGATCATTCAGCCATGGAGATGGACAAATCGTGTCCTCCTTTTGAGGTGGTGCAATTCTTATCAGGCACATCCCTAATGAAATGGAGCTGTATGTACTAGTGATGGACAGTTTGAGACGGGAGACGGGAGATTTCTCGAACCTAGCGCAGGCACTGTTTCACGTGGGAAATTTCGAAAGATCTCGAGAGCGATGTCCCCACATTGTGTGGCGAGCAGCGTGCCGTAGGTCTTCAGGTAGCCAGAGCTGAATGTTGCTTGTGCCGAGTATGCGAATAGCCAACCATGGCCTTCTCCATCCTGTAAGTACATCTCAGCAAGCGACTAGGGCGTTTATTTATCTCTACCGAGGTATATTTTGACGTAGCATAAGATAATTATAAATTAAGATAATTATAAAGGATATGCATTCTGGCATTGTATGCAGTTGTAACTACACGATGAATAGGCTAAGTAGAGAAACATACGGCTACTGTAGGTACAGTTATCTGGATACTAGAGGCGTGCATTTTTCAAAATCGCCTTGCTGCATATGCAGTCAACATTGCGCATGAGTGGAACGCATAATCTAAAATACCTGAGTTTGCACCAATTCTTGCGACAGGTAGTTGTACATCGTTATCAGACCCCACATTCAATATCATACGATCACTGCTTGTATTTACCGATATTTTGGTGATGAAGGAAATAATTCCTTACAATGTTATACAGTATTCGTGTCACAATTATATACTTCATTAGGCCTATATGACGCATAATGTGTAATTGTGTCTAATTGTACGTGGCAAATTTAAGATTCTGTCCGAGACGCAACGTAAGTCATGGATGTAGGTTATTTCGAAGAGATGCCACTTTTTACAGGACGGTGAGTTGTTTGTTCAAAAGAAGTAATACACGTCAACAAAAATATTCTGAGATAATCCTGCGCAAAACAAACATAATATCGCTGAAGGGGAATGGTAACAGAGAACAACTCTGGCCCGGTCTACATCACAAGAAGCTATCTGGCTTACAACAATTGCTAAGTATTCAGGAAGATTACAACTTATCTACAATTCTTCACAAATTATGCACTGTTATTCAACTAAGATATCTACCTCAAATAACTCGTGAACGTATAAGCTCGTAACATTGCGATTTCACTTTCGTTTATGGTATTAAGGGGCTCATAGTTGAAAATGCTGTACTTTTCCAGGCACAGATCGCAGCACTGGAGAATCGGTCTTGAGAGCTTTGCCCATCACTACCCTGTCGAAGGAATTGAAGCAAACTCAGACATTTTAGACTATGCGTTCCTCTCATGTGTAATGCTGGTTTCATATGAAGCAAGGCGCATCTTGCCCTGCCTTACGTGCGTATAATGCACGCTTCTGGTATTCAGATAGGTGTACATCCATTCTACTGTTATTATTCACAAATTATGCAGGGTTATTTAGCTAAGATATCCACCTCAATTAGTCGTGAACAGTTTAAGATATTGACATTCAATTTTCATTTCTCTTAATAGTATTAAACATGCAGTACTTTTCAGGCTATTGAAAAAAATCATCGGCACGCACGTTTCCATATGGAAACGTTATTTCAAACAATAACTGCTGATATACTATCAAGCTTACACTCGTAGTTACTGTAAGTCACACAGATGGCAGCACAGGAGAATTGGTCTCTAGATTCTCGCGAGAGTCTCCAAATCTGTGACGTCAGTCTCGAGAGTCTCGCGCGAGTGTGTTCCCCGTCACAAAAAATGTACAATTTCAACCACACACGAGTCTTTCTCTCATTCTTAGATCTCTGGCAGTGCTGCGAATCGATCACGAGCCCCCAATGACTGCAACTAAAAGCGCTAACCGTTATGCTACGGAGGCAGACGAAGAATAGTAATTAATAAAAAATTATTAATTAATATTAATATTAACTTATTAACAATAAGTTGCTAGATTTACAACCCACTTAATTCATCTCTTATTGCTGTTTTGGGAAGCTCAGGGGTGCCCAAATTTTGTTCCACAGCAGTTCATTTACCTGCCGGTAAAACTACTCAAATACCGCCGGAGTGAGCCAGATTTGAACCTGCCAACTTCCGAGTCAGAAGGCCAGCGCTCTGCGGTCTGAACTACATAGTTCAGCAAAAATTATTATTATTCTTTTTATTATTATCATCATATGGATTGTCATTATCTCTACACATGGCTAACAAGACGTAAATCGTTATCATATTCATTTTGGTACTAAAACTTTTGTGGTACGTCGTACGATGTAGTTACTATTGTGTTCCGTGAAGTTAATACTGGTTAAGTCGACATCACCTCCATTCAAACTCAGAACTTGGGGGTTAATAGCTGATGGGATTACAATCACTTCATCATCTCCTGGTGACAGCTCGTCTGGGAGTCGGTGATAAAATTAAATCCTGCCTCTCCAGGTAGAAACTGAGCCATTTAACTGCGTTCTAAATCTTCATCAGAAGAAGATGCTTTCTAAGGATTTAACTAAAAGCGAGGAAAAAAGAAAAGAACACAGCCGGTGTCTCCAAAGAAAGATGCAGTAAAATCCCTCTTAATGCCGCCTTAAGGAAAATATATGAGCACAGTGTAAATAATATTACCTTAAAATTACTTCATATTAAAAGAATCGACTGTTACTGATGTTAGCTACCTTGTTCTCCTTTCTGTC
This sequence comes from Anabrus simplex, assembly GCF_040414725.1. Taxonomy (NCBI): domain Eukaryota; kingdom Metazoa; phylum Arthropoda; class Insecta; order Orthoptera; family Tettigoniidae; genus Anabrus; species Anabrus simplex. The sequence goes on from NC_090270.1 coordinate 48,832,972, forward strand.
GTGACTTTTTTTACGAAGGACAATAAATTACTTGATCAAAAGTAAAATTCATTCGTCACTTGAACATGAACTTATGCCATATATTTGAAACATTAACTTAACAAAGCGAGTGGCTTTCAGCTTGCATTCAGAAGATAGTGAGTTTGAACCCCACTGTCGGGAACCCTGAAGATAGTTTTCCGTAGTATTCACGGTCACCTCCATTTCTAGCACTTTTCTATGCCATCGTCGCCACAAAAACTACCTCTGTTGGTTTGACGTGAACAAATTGTCTTAAAGAAATAAAAATTCTGGAATATAATTATTGTATGTTTACGTAAGAAGAACTGAAAGAAACATCCACAGGTCTTGCCATTTAGGCAAGCTACTTGATGTTGAAAACATCCCAGGAATATGAGCTACGAATTTTAGGTAAATAAAATGGAAAGTATGAGCATATGTTCTTTATTTTTTTCTGAAAATTACAATGTTTGTTAATCGACGTTATCTGGTAGATTAGATTAGCAGTTTGCATTATTCTACCACTAAAAGCGCTAATGTGAGTCAATGCATTGTTTCACCTAAGCACCACTACTGGTGCTAATGAGAGTCAGTGCTGAGTTTCACTTAAGCCCTTATAACTACATGTGTAAAATTTTCAGCAATCAATAAATGCCTGATGTTATTGAACCAAGGAACACATTACAGAAAGAATTACGTAAATAAGTTAATTTGGCTAGGATTTGAATAAAAAAGAAAACGAGTAAGGAAACAAGCAATTCTTGGCCGGAAGTGATTTTTGATTTTTTAAAGTTTGATAGAGTTATCCAGTACGCGAAATTGTAACGTTTCCGGGCCCTTTATACCTTCAACGTTCGGCAAAATTGAGAACATTACTTAATTTTACGTTTTTTGTAGTGTGGGGACACCTACTTTGTCTCATAAGAAATATATTCCACATTAGATTTGCAATACGATACTCTACTGACATCATCATTTCGTGGGAAGTGCCTAAGAATAAAGTTTAATATTTCCTACCAGAGTCTGCTTGCGATTATGTGATAAAAATGTATCTATGAGTAGTAACAAAATTGCTGAACACTTGAGCATCCTTTAATTTCTGATAACTTGTGCGACAAATATGACACGCAGGGCATTTTGTGTAATTGGGCATGCGGTGTCTAATCCCGAAAATATAAGTAACTGTAAAGAGGATTCGTGCTGACCATATGACACCTCATGATTTCAGGCCTTCGGGCAGTGGTCGCCTGGTAGGCTGCTGCACCATGGTGTTTTGTTTTTACGTTTGTGTAAAAGACAGGAAAGGGATAAATTGTATTCTATAGAGATGTGTACGCGAAGACCGTTATCATCACTACATCCAGCGAAAAATGAGGGTGGTGAAATTATTAAAGTCATGCACATGCACTATAATGAGTTTCCTTCCGAGCTGCACAGCTTAAACAACATATCAAAGATAGAACTAGCAATATAGAGTCAGATGGGTATTGTACAGAATTTCTTTCAAGGATTATCAAGTGAGACAAATAACAAGTTTCCGAGTAAGGAGACTCTCAACCTATACCTAAGGTTACTCCAGACAGGGAACAGTGGTTACCCTTTGATATGATTTAAAATAATACTATTTGTTTCAAAATATTGGGAAATGCGAATTTAAAAAAAACGTAGTGCGAATTCGATTCATGATGGAATCTCTAAAGTCGTACCCAAAATTTCAAGCTATTTTTACAGCCTCCACTTCAAAGTACATATCTCTTTTCCAGTTCCCAGTTGTTCCGGATTTAACAACTGAAATACAATAAGAAACACAATGTGGAGAAATACTTGAATATATTTACAAATCTACTGATTACGAGATAGCAGTTATTCGCGCAGTGAAAGAGATCTTCCATTCATTAAAAGTTGCTAATACTTCTTTCAATTTGCCCAGGCTATGTGTATTCATATACAGATTGAATTTCTTCCCAAATGTTATATGTATGGTAATAATAATGAAATTCGTGTTCAGATCAATTCATAACCTGCATTGGCTTCTGTTCGAACTGACCAAGATCCTCAAGGGCGAAATAGCTGGCAGTCTGCAATGTATTATGCAACCATCTCGAAAGTACATACTTACGAGTATCATCTGTGAAGACATCAGAGAAGAGGTCGTTGAACTGCTGCGTTTAAATTACTACGAATTTGTTTTGCTGAATCTTACGCGAGCTGCAGCACTTTTCAATCATGGTACAGCAGATTAAATAAATTATTTGGAACACGCCACTCACCACTGAACTATTTATTAGACCGATAACTTGAAGAGGTTTTAGATATTAATTACAACACTGGCAGGTTGGCAAACGGTCATTCAAAAATGGAAAACGGAAGATATGCGAATATTTGGACAAACGTGTGAAATGAATTATGACTTGACAGGAATACTGGGAAGAGAATAGGATCATCCAGCATTTGCGATCACCTGGATATAATTTGGTGGGAGATTATAAATTGTACCTTGTAATAGTAATTTAATTTTGTGTGGCTATTTATAGCCGAGTGCAGCCTTTGTAAGGCAGACCCTCCGATGAGAATGGGCAGTATCTGCCATGTGTAGGTAACTGCGTCCTATGTGTGGTGTGTGAGTTGCAGGGATGTTGGGTACAGCACGAACAACCCCCGCCCGGGCCATTGGAAGGAACCAATGAAGGTTAAGATCCCCGACCCCGCAGACAATCGAACCTGAGACCCTCTGAAACGAAGGCCAGTACACTGACCATTCAGCCAATGAGTCGGACAACTGTACTTTGTACCAAAGAAGGGAATAAAACCACTCAGTGTTTGCGATCACTACATAAATCCGGTGGTGAAATCTAAATTTTACCTTGCACCAGAAAAGAAAAATTAATTCCTCAGCCGGGCTGAGTGGCTCAGACGGTTAAGGCGCTGGCCTTCTGACCCCAACTTGGCAGGTTCGATCCTGGCTCAGTCCGGTGGTATTTGAAGGTGCTCAAATACGTCAGCCTCGTGTCGGTAGATTTACTGGCACGTAAAAGAACTCCTGCGGGACTAAATTCCGGCACCTTGGCGTCTCCGAAAACCGTAAAAGAGTAGTTGGTGGGACGTAAAACAAATATTATTATTATTATTAATTCCTCAGTATTTGTTATCACTAGGATCTAACTTTAGTGGTGAATTCTAAGCTTCACCTTGGACTCTTAATCATAAATATACGTTGCATATTTCATTTTAGAAATAATGTCAATTTATCCGTGACGTTCAGTGAAATTTGTTATATCGTCCTTGTGACATTTATTAATGAGTGTGATACTGCCCGTGTAACATACATTCTTGGTAAGAATGCCCTGCCACGCGTTTTGAAGAACATTAAAAATATGGCGTAAGTCCAATCAGAGATCATTAGCGAAGGAGGTCAAGAAGAGAAAGTGAAAATGGGCAGTGCATACCCTGATTTTTTTCAACATTCATTTGTGAAGTAGTCTTAGAAGTAGAATGCACAAAGCCGGAAGAGACGAGATAAACCACGGTTTACATGGAAAAGATCTATAGACTGGAAATTTGCAACCGTGAACACAACTTGTCCAAAGGCAAAGGAACTGGCGAAGAATAGTGTGTGTTGGTGACTCTTCGTCATGACCCTATGTTCGACAGGGAATTAAAGCACTGTATTATTATTATTATTATTATTATTATTATTATTATTATTATTATTATTATTATTATTATTATTATTATTATTATTATTATTATTATTAGAGCCTCCGTGGCTCAGGCGACAGCAATTGCGCCTCTCACCGCTGGGTTCTGTGGTTAAAATCCTGGTCACTCCATGTGAGATTTCTGCTGGACAAAAGTGGAAGCGGGACAGATTTTTCTCCATGTACTCCGGTTTTCACTATTATTTTTCATTCCAGCAATCCTATGCAATATCATTTCATCTGTCAGTCATTAATCGTTGCCCCAGAGGACCCGGTCTAATGACTGGAATCAGCTTAAGGATAATCATTTTCTTATAATTTATTGATATTCCTCTTCAACATACACTGCCTGGCAAGGAAGTTAAGTACCCGAAAGGACTGATTGAAACTGAATGGAACTGCATTTTCTGAAAGAACATATGCTTCTATAGAACTGATTGCAATGTGGGATGAAAGAGACAAGGCCGTAGCAGATACAGGTGGAATGTTAGCGCCAGTTCAGTAGGGTGTCGCAACCCCACGATCCCCCACCTCCACGGCCACAATGCATACTGTCATGCAGTTCATAATGATGTCGAATAGCTTTGGAACCTCTCCTGCGGCAAGTTCGTCGACAGTTGTTGCATCTGTCCCTCCAGATCCCGCAGGTTGTACAGGGACGTTCTCTTCTTCCCTTCCAATGTCATCCCACACGTGTTCAATGATGTAAACGTCCGGGGATCTTGCTGGCCACGGGAGGACCTCAACATGCTCCGTGAAGTCCGTAGACACACGTTCTATGTGTGGACATGCATTATCTTGTTCGAACACTGCCCCAGGGTGCTGTGCCGAGTCTGCTGAAGCACTATTAGAAGTGACATGAACGTATATTCTATCGCTCCCCACACCATGATACCAGGGATTACTCCTGTGTGTCTCTCCACAATAAGGACAGGATCTTCCCTCTTCCCTCGACGCCACCAAACACGCACAGGATGGTCATCGGAGGTTATAGAGGAGCAGGACTCATCACTGAACATGGTGTGACCCCAGTCGTTCTCTGTCCAAGCTTACAGGGCAAGGCGCCATTCCCATCGCAAGTGTTAGTGTTCTGGTGTTAATGGAAACCGACACATGGGGCGCTAGGACTCCAATCCGGCGGATGCGAGTCGTCGAGAAAATGTGTGGGATCTCATAGGATGTTGTAGAGTCTCCAGTACATGTTCGCGGATGACAGGTGCCGATGTTATAGGATCCCACAATGCTTGTCACACTATACAACGGTCCTCCCTCAGGGTGGTGTTTCTTAGTCGACCCGAACCTGCACGACGTGATTGGGTGCTCTCATGTACCGACTGAGTGGAACATCGGGCCACTGTGACATCTGAATGTCCCACATGCCTGGCAATTGCACGATACGAACAAGCAGCCTCATGCAGTCCCACAATGCGGCCTCTGTCAAATGCTGTCAGTTGGTGGATAGGCTAACGCGTCTGCGAGGCATCGCAGATGCTTCGTACTGTAGGTAATCCTTTCCGCACGTCTTGCTTAAATGACCGACATAGCACTTGACTGGTAACAACTCATCAACAACAAGACGTTGCCATTACAATACACTCTGATGGACGTTCTGCACATTGTAGATCCTTGTAAATTTAATAATTTACTCACATATCAACGTGATAAAAACTTTCCAGCCTGTTAGACACACAATAATTTCAAATTCAAACTAAAACATTATACATTTAACAAATCACACATCAATGGTATGCATGCATACCGACAGGGGATAATATTGGACCACTCCTTCTAGGTGCTTAACGTTTTTCGTCAGGCAGTGTATATGAAGAACTTTCACAAGGAAAAACACAAACGTTGGTATTGCTAGGCTGAGTAGATCAGGCAGTAAGGTACTGGCCTTCTGAGGTTCGATCAAGGCTCAATCCGGTGGTAAATGAAGGAGTTCAAATAGGTTAGCCTCGTTTCTGTAGATTAATGAACACGTAGAAGAACTCTGGTGTCAGCTAACAACGTATTTAGGATAGACGGTGCATTAAAGCAACAAAAAATAAGCGAAGAGTTGCAAAAAAAATTCTCTAAAAATTAAGTTGAATGACACAAAATACCTCCAGAATATTGACTTGAAAAATATATATTTGCAATTTGGTTTACGTTGCACCGACACAGATAGGTTTTATGGCAACGATAGGACGGGAAAGGACTAGGAGGGACAAGGAAGCGACCGTAGCCTTCATTGAGGTGCAGCCCCAGCATTTGCCTGGTGTGGAAATAGAAAACCACGGAAAACCATCTTCAGGGTTGCCGACAGTGGGGTTCGAATCCACTACCTCCCGAATGCAAGCTCACAGCTGCGCGCTCCTAACCGCACGGCCAACTGGCTCAGTGGTCCTTGCTTGGAAGGGGTAGACGACCTCACGAGGCTGAGTAGACCCCGTTCCTGTCCTCGTACCACTCTTCAAATTCCTTAGGAGAGCCGGGATATCAACCCGAACCTCCGGGGTGGTAGCTAATCACACTAACCACTCCACCGCAGAGGCGGAGAAAATAATTCCTTCACTTATGTTTATTTGTTGTATGTAACTAAAAGATATTCAGTCGGTCGAACACGCAAGTTCAAGATACATAAATATTTTACTACTATTTTAGTACATAAGCCTTTCTTCCACAGTCGAAATTACTATCAATTAATGTAAATTCTAAATGGGCATCTCATGAATAAACGTTACACTTTAGAGATTTTGTACGGCATTCGAATGGAATAAAAGAAGGTATAGTTGTATTTCCCTACAAAGCATGTCGAGTGCATTTGTAGCTCGGAATTGTACTTGAACGTCCATGGATATGCGTACTCTTGAGAAAGCTACAAATAGCTGTCCACAACGACAACAGCGTAATAATTATGCGCTCACTACGTATGAGCGCTTTGGAGTGCTTTAGAATTTAACCATGCTTTTGGCACGTATTTTAGTGATTAAAAATTCTCTGCGGTGTAGTGGTTAGGGTGATTAGCTGCCACCCCCGGATGACCACGTTCGATTCCCGGCTCTGCCACTAAATTTGAAAAGTGGTACGAGGGCTGTAACGGGGACCATCCAGCCTTGGAAGGACAACCGAGTAGAGGACGGTTTGATTCCCACGTGAGCCATCCACGAAATAGTTTTCCGTGGTTTCCCACTTCTCCGCCAGGTAAATGCCGGGACTGTACCTAACATAAGGCCACGGCCGCTTCCTTCCCTCTTCCTTGTCTATCCCTTCCAATATTCCCATTTCCCTCACAAGGCCCCTGTTCAGCACAGTAGGTGAGGTCACCCGGACGAGGTTGTGGCACTCCTCTCCAGTTGTATCCCCCGGCCCAATGTTTTACGCTCCAGGACACTGGCCTTGAGGCGGTAGAGGTGGGATCTTCCGCTGAGTCTGAGGGTAAAACCAACCCTGGAGGGTAAAGGGATTACAGAAAGAAAGAAGTTCTATAACACCACCTCCTCTTATACTGCCGGCCAACATTCTGATAATAAAAGCATTTTCCGCGAACGGGACGCGAACCGGCTAACCACGGTGTCAGACCGTAGTGACTTGACGCGCTAACAACCATGACCATCAGGTTGACTGCTCTATCTTATGCTTATCAATAGATATGAAGAGATAAATCGCAGAATGAAAAAAATGGTTCATTACTTTCACTGAAAGATAGTTTATTTCACTGAGCAATTCAGGTATGGTGATCATCATTGCAATGTTCTTGCAACACATAACTGGTACCAGCTTAAGTCTCTCAAATATATCTGTGGAAGTCAACAGAAGCAAGGATGTACACATTTCGGTATCATACCGATAGATATAGCAGTGTACCTACCTAATCATGGCGAAAATGCGACTACGACTTCGCTGGCAGAAACGTATTCTTTTTAAAAATGTACAATACTTATGGTTGTGTGTGGTTCACTGCATTTTTCTTGTGAGGAAGACATAACAATCTATAATTGGTGCCAATTTCAGCTGTTCAAACCTTCTCGTTTTCTCAATATTGCTGTGAATGAGAGACAGAAGTAGGGATTTTATATATATATAGAATATACATAAAATACCTGTAAAAAACACACACGCACTATTGAACAAGGAACCTATGCACACACATATTACTTGTTCAATAGTGTGTTTTTTTACAGGTATGTTATAGCCTAGTCCGCCTCTGTGGTGTAGCGGTTAGTGTGATTAGTTGCCAATCCCAGAGGCCCAGGTTCCATTCCCGGCTCTGCCACGAAATTTGAAAAATGTTACGAGGGCTGGAACGGGGTCCACTAAGCCTCGGGAGGTCAACTGAGTAGAAGTGGGTTCGGTTTACTCCTCAGCCATCGTCGAAGTGATTTTCTGTGGTTTCCCACTTCTTCTGCAGGCAAATTCCGGGATGGTAGCTAACTTAAGGCCACGGCCACTTCCTTCCCTCTTCCTTGTCTATTATCCCTTCCAAACTTCCCATCCCCCCCACAAGGCCTCCGTTCTGCGTAGCAGGTGAGGCCGCCTGGGTGAGGTACTGGTCGTTCTCCCCAGTTGTATCCCCAACCCAGCGTCTGAAGCTCCAGGACACTGCCCTTGAGGCGGTAGAAGTGGGATCCTCGCTGCGTCCGAGAGAAAAACCTACCCTGGAGGGTAAACAGATGGAGAAGAAGAAGAACTTGTGTGCTCGACAAAGTTATTTGTTGCGGACATATTTCTATGACCTCTTGGTCTACGATGATACAGAGGCAGATGGTTGAGGCATGTATAGTCACTCAAGGAGTGAATGAATGGTATTGTGTGTGCTTCGAATTCAATATCCTTTGCGCTTTCTTTCTTAATCCGTTTACCCTCTGGAGTTGGTTTTTCCCTCGGATCAGCGAGTGATCCCATCTCTAATGCCTCAAGGGCGGTGCCCTTGGACGTGAGATTTTGGGTTCTGGGGGATACAACTTGGAAGCAGGAACAGTATCTCTCCCAGGTGGCCTCAGGGGCCCTGTACGGGGAGAGAAGATTGGAGGAGATAGACAAGGAAGTGGGAAGGAAGCAGCCTTGGCCTTTAAGTTATGTACAATGCCGTCATTTGTTTGTAGAAGTGGGAAACAGCTCAAGACCACTTCGAGGATGACTGCGGCGGGAATCGACCCCCCACCCCCACCAACTCACTTGACCTCTAGAGGCTGAGTTGTCCCCGTTTCAGCCCTCTCACCACTTTTCAAATTTCGTGGCAGAGCCGGGAATCGAAACCGGGTTGGCAGCTAATCACACTAACCAGTACACCGCAGAGGCGGACTATTCTTTGAACTTAATTTTAATCATTGCCAAAATATAATTCACCTCACATGTAGATACAAATCCTGTGAAAACGCACAACAAATGTTATATCTACAAGTTTAATTATTTCTGTGAATAGAGTACCTGTGTGGAATTTATACAATACCATACGCTGACACTTTCAGTGACGTTACTTACTACGACTTGTTCCGTATGATTTAAAAAATTCTGATTTCCAGAGTAAATAATTGATTACCGATTGAAGAGGGTCATAAGATTTAGAATAATCACATTTACACATCATCGTTACGCCTCGAAATACTGTTATATGGCAATGTTGAGGGGAAGAATACTGACCCGCAGCTCATGCACCACTTAGAACGAAAATTCGGTGAGACAGTTAACCCAATACTGAGCCTTCGATAGCAGAACCTATCTGGTTATAGTGAGGAAAGCAATAGCAAACCAAGCCAATCCACATCTTGTCAGTAATGTGCCTTATGTCGGCGCCGTCGAAATTTTGTTTTTTCTCTCCGGTGGTGCTATTTGAGGATCCAGCCAGCCTCTCTCTGGTATGACGATCTAACGGACACAAACCACTTTAAAAGTGCTTGGAACTATCAAAAACTTACTTTTAATTAACTCCGCAGGAATATGTCTCCGTGTTTTTGGAATAACTGAATATTCCACGAGGCAAAGCCTTCACAGCATTAAGATTATATCTGATCTAACACTTGAGTTATAGTCGCTGTGGTAACTGGGGTAAGATAATTGAGACGAGTAAGTATTCAAGTATTCCTATGAATAGTTAATGAAGACACTCTTGTATCGTCTTACAAGTTAACTAACCGCTTGACCCGGATGCTAAGTGTCCTAAATTATTTATGTTACACCTCTACAATCTTCAACTTATTGAGGCAATCCATCAAGTGGCAAATATCGAACACCTGGGCTGCCAAGAGTCCCGTTACTCGGTCAAGGGGGCCTGAATGTGAAATCTGGATGTCTAAAGGGCCAATTTGTAGGGTGATATTCAAGAAAGTGTTTATCTCAAAACTACCGCACTATTCTCAGCTCCTAAGATTAACTAGGGCAAAGTAATTACACGATATGAACTACCCTTTTCCATTATTTCATCGACCAGGATGGAAATAGCAACAAAACAATTTAACAATTAAAATGTCTCCACAACCCGATGTCGAATTTTAACGAAAAATGTTATTTTGAGTAATAATTTTTCCGCCTCTGTGGTGTAGTGGTTAGTATGATTAGCTGCCACCCTCGGAAGCCCGGGTTCGATTCCGGGCTTCGCCACGAAATTTCAAAAGTGATACGAGGGCTGGTACGGGGTCCACTCAGCCTCGGGAACTCAACCGAGTACAGGTTCCTTCGATTACCACCTCAGCCATCCTGGAAGTGGTGTTCCGTGGTTTCCCACTTCTCCTCCAGGCAAATGCCGGGATGGTACCAAACTTAAGGCCACGGCCGCCTCCTTCCCTCTTCCTTGTCTATTCTTTCCAATCTTCCCATCCCCCCGGGAGGCCCCTGTTCGGCATAGCAGGTGAGGCCGCCTGGGCGAGGAACTGGTCATCCTCCTCAGTTGTATCCCCGACCCAGAGTCTGAAGCTCCAGGACAGTGTCCTTGTGGCGGTAGAGGTGGGATCCCTCGCTGAGTCCGAGGGAAAAACCGACTGTGGAGGGTAAACAGATAAATAAGAAGAGCAATATTCATTCTGTGAAAATTTTTCTTTTTTTGCTAGGGGCCTTACGTCGCACCGGCATAGATAGGTCTTATGGCGACGATGGGATAGGAAAGGCCTAGGAGTTGGAAGGAAGCGGCCGTGGCCTTAATTAAGGTACAGCCCCAGCATTTGCCTGGTGTGAAAATGGGAAACCACGGAAAACCATTTTCAGGGCTGCCGATAGTGGGATTCGAACCTACTATCTCCCGGATGCAAGCTCACAGCCGCGCGCCTCTACACGCACGGCCAACTCGCCCGGTCTGTGAAAATTAGTAACACTAACATATACAAGGAAGATTACAGAAACAAGTATATCCAATAAGTATTTTACCAATTAGGATGATCTCCCAAGAAGATAAACATTTTGACGTAGTTGATGCCATGCGTTACGCCAAATTTATTTGTAGTGTTTAGGTTTTACAATAATTTTTCTTAGTTCTATAGCTGTAGCTTGTCTAGTTCCTGTGGAAGATACATCTAAAGTTTAAAAAAAGGCACTTCCCAAAATGTAGGCCTAATATCAGCTTTGAGCAGTGGGTAGCGGGAGGGTGGTAATTGTTCAGTTATTTTTAAGTATACAATAAAAATATATTTTTCCTGCAGGAATCATCATTCTTTAACCGTCTCCAGTCACCCGGGTGGGGTACAAGAGCGCTCTCCATCTTTTTCTATGCAGTTACATTTCTTCCTTCTCAAGTCTGTGCCATTCCACTTCTCTTCTTTCTAGGTTCTGCTTTATTTGACTGATCTACAGTTTCCTTCGTCCGTCTTTAGGTCTTTTCCATTCCAGTTCCTTTTCTAGCCATTTTCTCTCTGTCTACATTTGATCCATCCTTTTTACATGGCCGTACCATTTGAGTCTTTATGTTCTTATATTTTCACTTAGCGACTACTTTACTTGTTTGTTTTGACAGATCTCCTAATTACGCATTTTACCTCTTGCTGTTTTCTGTAGCATTTGCCCTAGGAACTTTATTTCTGCAGCTTGAAGTCTGCTACTATCACTACTTTTGATCGTTCAGGTTCCAAAGGCATATGTAGTTATTCGCACGAAATATACCTAATACAGTGTTATCCTTGTACTTAAAGGTATTTGGTTATCCCACAGAAGAGACCTAAGTTGGTGATACAATTGCGATATTTAGTTTTTGGACTCTGTTAGTGATTTCAGCAGACGACTGAGTCACTAGTTACAATACTCCCAAGATACTGGAAATGGTTTACGTTTTCTAGTTTCTCGCAGTCCAGTTGGGCGTTAACCTGTAGGGATTGCCTGCTGACTTGAGTGCACATATATTTTATATTTCTGAATTCATGACACCTTAATTTACTCAAATACGTTGAGAAAAGATAGAATCTTTATTCTCTTTTATGTCCAGATACTCTTAAGCCATTAGAACTAAAATTACAAAGGTAATTCAAAACGAAAGCTCCCGTAATATATTATAAATGAGTGATTAAATAATTCGATAACCCTAATATATGCAGATTTTTACAGCACTTCCAATGTGAAGGCTTAGAGAAATGAAGGAGATTTATTTATTTATTTTATTTATCATGCCTTTGTAGGTGGCGAAGTTAGGGCTCTTGGCCCTCTCTTACACTTAACCACTGTAGTGATACAGTTTGAGTACATCATATTATACAGTAAATAATAACCTACACAAAAATACATTACACTTTTCTGACTCACATTCATTCGATCTTCCAGTCATACAAGTTAGTCAGCTGCATTTAGCAGGTAGTCTCGGCAAGCAGACTTGAATTTAGGTAATGAGGTGGAATTTCTGACACTGACTGGCAGGGAATTCCAAAGTCTAGAACCCGCCACAACAAAGGAATTGTTGTACATAGAGGATCGGTGAACAGGAATAGAAAGGGAGGAACCAGAGCGGGTATTACTGCTGTGAAAGGAGGACAAATACTTAAGCTGGGAAGAAATGCATAGTGGTCTGTCTTCAGAGAGCAGTCTGTATATCTGTATCAGTATGTGATACGTTCGTCGTTTGTCAGGTTTCAGCCATGAAATAGTGTGATAGTATGGGGTGACATGCGTATCATAACTCAGACTGTATATAAATCTAAGGCAACAATTAAGCGCTCGCTGAAGTTTCAAAGTCTGCTCTTTTGTTGCGTCTACCAGAATGACGTCACAGTAGTCGAGGACGGGAAGCACTAGCGTTTGCATGAGTTTGATTCTCATGCATGGTGTGAAAGTGTAGAAACCACAGAATATAATAATCAGGACTGCCGATGGTTGAGTTCCAGCCCACCATCTCCTGAACAGAAGTTCTCAGCTACACAACCCAAGGCACGCAGCTAGTTCACCGGGTGGATGAAAAGGAAACGAAAGGTAAAGGTAAAGAACATTGTTTTTCTTTCTCCTTTATGTATTATTTTACAAGTTGCTTTATGTCACACCGACACAAATGTCTTATTGCGAAGATAGGATAGGAAAGGCCTATGAGTGGGAAGGAAGTGAGCGTTGTCTTAATTAAGGTACAGAACCAGCATTGTCTGGTGTGAAAATGTGAAATCACGGGAAACCATCTTCAGGGCTGCCAACACTGCGGTTCGAACCCACAATCCCCCGATGACAAGTTCGCAGCTTCCCGACTTAACTGCAGAATATTGCTTTATTTCGACCCCACTACTTTACTTTTCGACATAAACGTAACAGATTAGCGCTTTTCGACTCATCGAAAATAATTTTGTCGTACCAGGGACATGCCGTGGCCACTTGCAGACCGAAACCTATTACGCATCCACCGACCAACGGACTGGTGTCTCTTTACTGAAATATAGCAGCACTACAAAAGAGTAGCAGGGACAGACCTACACCGAATAAGCAGCGTTGCTGACACCATACACACATTCAACAATGTACAAATAAGTATTGAAAAAAAAATTAAAATCACAGCCTGTTTCCAGTCATTCAACCTGCTCAGGAATGGAATGAATGAAACCCCAATTTATCAGCAAGGATACAAATCAATATTAAGAAGCCTTCAATCTTGAATTAAATATAATATTAAATTAAATTAAATGATAACTATATACATTTTAAAATAATTAATTCCTGAATGGTTTCAATTGTCTCTCCTTTCGTATCGGTCAAGCTCGTTGTAGTGGTATTCGATTCCTGCTCACTGTTTAATCACCATTTTGCAAGCCAATATTTGTCACTATTATGGAAAGGGAATCAACTACCCAAGGAGAGGATATGATATTGGTATTTTACCTCAGACTGCAGAAGATATGGAGAAATTGCTGAATGGAAATGGACGGAGTCTTTGAGAATGAGTACAAACGAACGAAGTCAAGTGACGCGGGATATATTAGATTGGGAAACGAAGTCTTAAAGGAAGTAAATGAATATTGTTAAACGGGTGGTAAAATAACTAACAATGGTAGAAGTAAGGTGAACAGAACCAGCACGGAAGGCTTTTCTTATGGAAAGAAATGTGCTCACTTTGAACATTGATGTAGGAATTAGGAAATTTGCGTCTGTAGCCTGGGAATGTATGCAAGTGAAAAATGGAGAATAAATAGTTCAGAAGGAAAGGGAATAGGAGGTTTTGAAATATAGTGTAACAGAAGAAAGCTGAAGATGAGATGGGTAGATTGAATCTCAAATGAAGAGATACTGAATCGAACTGGCGAAAGGAAAAAGTTGTTGGCAAATTTTGACCAGAAGAAGAGACGAAATGATAGAGTACACCTTAAGACGCCCAGGTCTCGTTCAATTAATTGTTGAGGGAAGTGTAGCAAGTAAGAACGGTAGGGGTAGAATAAGGTGTGAATATGATAAACAGATTAGAATAGATATAGGATGTAATAGTTACGTAGAAGCAAAAAAGTTTTGTAGAGGATAAGGTGGCATGGACAGCTTCATCAAACCGGTCTGTAGACTGATCACCCAAACAACAATATGTTTTTCATAACGTATCACTTTCTTAAGTGATCAAATCATTACGCTTTTAGCTGAAAATGGCCACAAACAGGCCGACGAATTTTGCATGAGAATATAATCAGTACGATACTCAGTCATGACTGGAATGACTGGAGAGAGAGAAATTAAATTACAGCCCCATCTTCCATCTCATTTCAAAATGGTCAATGACAAACTGACCAATATAAATCAATTATCCACTCAAGTCTCTGGTAAGATATACGGTTTTTGAATGTTGTCATGTATAATAAAACTGTCCATTCCCAAAAACACTGTATATTGTCGCCCCACAACTCCTTAGACACGATATTCTGGGTCGTGAAAGCATCAACCTAAAGATCTCGTTCTAGTAAAATACTTTATATTGTGTTTGTTGTAGCCTCAAGTGCAATGAGTATCCCTCCGCTGATTATTCGCAGAAGATGCTGACAGAATGAAATGTGATCTAGAAGAGTCAATTATCTTTCATCTCTCTCCAGATTTGTTCTGGGAAATGTTCCTTAGAAGTTTCTTGGAACTGAAAGAATCTTGACTTACAACCAGGTTGGTTAAAATTTTCTTGCCGCGTCAAGTCAGTTCCAAAATCGGTCACCTAATAAGCTGGAGTTCTGCTGTAGCCCACGGGACGTGAGAGAAGCGATCTTTGCTCGACGGAGTTCATGCGCTTTTGGTCAAGGCCTTCAGCTCTTCTCCACTTTTCTGAGACTTGGCTGATGGGTGCTTCGCATCTACTTCTGCCATTCATACATTAAGAAACTATTGAAATTGAAGATCACTGTATGATCCGCCACCTTTGTTGCATTACTTGTCGTAACAAATTATCTCCCATACAAAATGCATGATTTATGGACACAAAACAAACACAATATTCTGAAATACATTCGGTTAAATTAAACTCTCTTGGAAATTAAATAATTGATTTGCCTGGTATGAAAATAGGAAACCACGGAAAACCATTTTCAGGGCTGCCGACAGTGGGGTTCGAACCTACTATCTCCCGAATATTGGATACTGGCCGCACTTAAGCGACTGCAGCTACGGAGCTCGGTCGTACACTGCATATGCAAGAGAGAATTGACTTTTTCACTTCTGATTAGTGTTACGACAGGACAATTTGTTCTGGCCCATACCGGAAGCCATAATGCAATGTAAACACTGGGCCTCGCCGACAAAAGCAGGAAATATATTCTGTGTCTTTTAACAGTTTATTTCCGACAAAAGAGTAGCGTTACAAAAATGTTGCAATGTTTGTGTTTGGAAGAATTGAGAGAAAGAAGAAGAGCTGCCCGACTAAGTGGTATGTTCCGAGCTGTCAGCGGAGAGATGGCGTGGAATGACATTAGTAGACGAATAAGTGTGAATGGCGTTTATGAAAGTTGGAATGATCACAATATGAAGATAAAGTTGGAATTCAAGAGGACAAACTGGGGCAAATATTCATTTATAGGAAGGGGAGTTAGGGATTGGAATAACTTACCAAGGGAGATGTTCAATAAATTTTCAGTTTCTTTGAAATCATTTAGGAAAAGACTAGGAAAGCTACAGAAAGGGAATCTGCCACCTGGGCGACTGCCCTAAATGCAGATCAGTATTGATTGATTGATTGATTGAAGACAGGAAACATCGTTAGAATAACGTTATGAAACTATAACCAATCAGAGCACGGCACTGCCTTGTGCACTTGTTTACATTGTGTTCCAGCTTCTAGCAAAGAGACCGTAAAATTCACCGGGTACCTGGTGATAAAGAAGGGGTCACTCATGGCTAATATTATTTTCTACTGCCTGTTTCTTTTGTGAAATTCCGGACAACAGATCTTTATCACATGATGAACTAAATTACGACATATAGGGTGATGCGAAACTATCCTACAGAATGGCATCAGCTTATAAAAGAAACAACAAAGTCGTTGCGTCACGATATTCAGTCATGAGTGGAACGACTGGAGAGAGAGAGTATTGAATACATGGAACTGCATAATACATTCCTCTTAAGGATTGTGTTCATCAACGTCAGTACGGAACCAATAATGACATGTATAAGCTACAACAGAATTAAATGGCATGTAAAATAAATATTACAATAATTCATTACTGAAGGGTATCACTTGCCTCTCCTGTCGTATCGGTCCAGCTCCCATCCAATGCCCTTGTTGTGGTGGTATTAGATTCCTGTTAACTGTTTAGTCACTACTTTGCAAATCAATGTTTATCACTATTATCAAAATCTCCTGTTCCATCACTTCGTCACGACGCAAGTATTCTTTCTCGATATATTTACCTTTTACATACTGTTTAGTCTAATCCTCCTTGGTTAATTCTCGCAGGCAGTGGAGTATAGTTCTTTCAAAGCCCATAGTGTATTGACGATATTGTTTGCTGGCATGTTGTGTTTTTATAAGTTACGAAAGAGTACAGAAATGTATATTCCCGGCAATTATTTCTGCTACTTTATAGCTAGATACTAGGGTTTTTTCTGAAGTTGTAATTGTTTCATCATTGCCTTGTCTTCTTTAATTTGAGAAGAAAGTAAACCACTGAAATACGCCTTATCTTTATTTCCGAAGTGACTGAGTTTCGTTTTCATGTGTCCCTTTAATTTTCATTGCTTTTTCTGCTACATACAACACACTCAGGAATATTTCCAGATTCAATAAATGTAAATTCGAAACTTGAATAACAATCCTGATACCTGCGCAAAGCACCGTACGATGAACTGCTCTGCTGTTGATGTAGCTTCTCATTGACACTTGATCCGAACGATTCACTTGTTCTACTTTCACTCTGATGTACTTCACTGCAGCTTAATAGTTGGCCTTTGATGAAGAACTTCTCAATATTACAACACAATATATGTATATTTACTAAATTTTTATAATAACACCAAATACTGCGACTTAATCAACAACCAACTGCGTTAAGTTTTGTACTACACCTGAACAGCTCCCCGTTTCCAACTGAAGTATTTAACTAACTGCAGGTAAGTATTGATTCGTTTATATATGCTCCACTTGGGTTCGGGAGTGATCTGCATGTTCCTCTACTAACGTTCCAATGATTCGTGTACCCTCCGCGAGGTTTCTCCATCTTTCGAGACTTCTCTGTAGCGTTCGAAATTCCTCTAAATCAGGCTTAGTTACTTGTACGTTCGGGTGTGCCACTATATTCAGCATAGAGAAACAGTGTGCTGCAAACGAAAAAAAGTTTTAGAACTCGTGGTATAAATCTTCCACATACTTTAAAACTAGGTTAGATGCGTGGATGACAGGTGTCATCCAGTCAACTTTCCATTAAGGTTATTTAAAACTCTGAACAACTAAGCATGCACGACTTTATGTACCTCTCTGGTGATTTTTATCTAATCACCCATTTGAGTCTCAAATGCTGTGCTGTAACACTGACTTTTCTTTTAGTCGGTATATTTGCCACTGTCACCCACGCGCCCAAATTCAGTCCTTGGTATGTTTACACTGATTGAATACAAACTGTCCTCTTCTCTGTGGGATTCACTACACAGTGCATTATTATTATTATTATTATTATTACTATGATTATTATTATTATTATTATCATTACATAGAGCACGTCTGTATTATCATCGTTGTTTCACTGAAGAATAGTAGACTTAGAGTGACGAGAAAGTGTGGAGAACAGACTTTTTACAGAATGTTGCTAGGATGCTGCTGAAACGTCAGATTGGAAGGAGAGCGAAAAATTCCCGAATTCCCAGTGATAAAAGGAAACGAACCAGAGCTACTCCTTGGAACGATAGCTGGATCACCGGTCAAGGAACGCCGAGGCAAAAGAGGCCACTTTCATCAATGTGGGTAAAGTCGGAACAAGACAAGAAGAAGGTGGTGTACAAAGTGCCGAAGCTGGACATGCCCTGACTTCTGTACGACGTGTGTGGTGATTGATTTCAAGAGTAGGCAAAGTTGTACATTTGTATTCAGGGAATTTTTCACACTGTTTTAAAATGATATGTAGGCTATTTAGTAGGGCAAAGGTCAGTGGAAGTCGAGATAAAACTATTTCCAATTTGTCATGATATGGGCTTTTGGGGTTATGCTGTGTCAAGATAACAAGATGAAAAGCTGTACGTTTCGTAGAGAACTTTAGCCCGCGTCTTCAGAAGAAAATCTCTGCTGTTCTTGAGGAAGACTTCAACAATAATGAGGGTCTGAATTTAAGAATGCTTTACCGTTGGAGCTGTGATGCTACGCTCTTTAGTCACCAGGTGGCTCGCTGTATGCTGACACAGCGTTGCAAGCGGGAGTTGACAACATTAAGCTCCAATTAAGATGTGCTATCACACCGTGTGTGCGTGAGGAGTATCAGAGAGGATATCAGAAGAATGAGGGACGAATGCGGTAAAAGAAATAATTTCCATGTATTTTGTGAATTTTTCTTAACATCATATTGTTTGAATGACGACATATTTTGTACTATCTATCTTGTACTCGGTACAATTACTGTAGTTAATACATAAGAAGTGAACCTTCTCTGGTTAGTAAGTTACTCAAACAACATGAGATAAAGGTAGAGCCCTGCACGGATGCGGATAACCGCAGATTTATCATCGGATATCCGGAAAATTAATGTCTTGGCGGATACAAACTGTATGGCAGTGCGGATAATTTTGCTGATAATTTTTCATAATGGATTTTATTTGTTTTCACTCAGGTATACTCTTGTTTTTGCTTGTGGTTAGGCGACCGTTGGCACTTGTATGGGAGAATAGTGATAAATAAAGAGCCTTCAGACCATAAAGCCTTAAATTTGTCCTAAGCCTAACAGGCTCCTGCCCTCAATTAATGGGAGGGAGGAACAAAGGTCAATATCTCGGTAGGTGTCGCAAGAGAAAATCCCTCATAAACCTGCGACTGTAGGGGTTCTGTTGCCAGGTGTCAGGCGTATTGTATTATGTTAACAGATCTATCCGTTTCAACACCTTGGGTGTAATATACTGTAGTTAAATATTTAAATTATCCGCGGATAATCATTTTGCGGATGCGGATAACCATTCGCGGATGCAGATGCTGGTGCGTATGAAGGAAGTGCCGATGCTCACCAGATGCGGATATTATTTTGTATGTCCACGCAGTGCTCTAGTTAGAGATTAGATGACAAGTATCATCCTAGCGTCTAACGCAGGATTAATCAGATTAAACAATAATTGCAATCTTAATTTTTATCAGATTGACTTACCTTTAAGCAAGTTAGCAACTAGCTGAGCTCTTGGTGAAAGTATTGTACTTTTCGTCTGCTCACCTGTGGACAAATGAAAACGTGTAAAGTTAAGTACTGAATATATTTTAGTACAAAATACAAACGAATTCGCTAAATACATAAATAATTAGCCTAATATTATATATATTTAGAAAACGAAATAAATGGTAATCAGAAAAAAATAAAATTTCCATTGTTTTGATTAAGATGATGCGTGTGGTTTAAATGGGTCAACATCTAGATCAGTGGCCCTTTACTGCTGTTATGGCCCTCGAGTGAACCATCACTGAAAGGGTGACACATTTTAACTTTTACCTATCTCACTGATTTTTCTAACCACTTCAAATTCACCTCTTCCTTTGGCCCGAGAGAGGGCATTATTTCTTGAGGGTAAGAAATGAAAAATTTCATAGATAGAGAGATTGTCATTTTAACAAACTATAATGCAGCCTAGCATAAGAACGGGGTCCGGATGTAGGAATTATAACGAGAAAGTAAATTCAAACTCTTATATTTTCTCCCCTACACGGAAAAGCATAGAATTGTGGAAATGTATTAGGAAATAAAAGACGAGTGAACAACTTCATATCCACAATTCTATGCTGAAAGTTAAGAATAAAGTGGTTTAAATTGCTGACAGTTCATCGCAAACATGTTGTCCTTCCACAGCATCCAGTACTGCATCCAGTTAAGAATCGATTGGAGGATCGAAAGAATTCGCTCGATACATTCTTCATCAAACTTTTTTTTTTTTTTTACGTCCGGGCGAGTAAGGTTTGCTGTACCGCGGGTGGTATAGAACGTAGTGAACAAACCATCAGTCAGATGAATACGCACAATCTCTTTCGCCATGTACAGAACATGCTCGGGCTTCACTCCTGGTCTCTCTCGTCTACGAACTTCACTCGTACGTATTATAAACGGAGTGACGTGCCCGATCTTGACTGTAGCCACTTCACCGTAGTAGACACTTGTGAAAGAAAGCTGTTCGGCATGTTCTTGTTTTCTGTGCGATGCCCGGCGCGAGATCCAAATATTTTCCTGCGTCCACATTACAGTGTGTTGCTTAGCGAGAAGCAACTTGTGTAGAAATTCGTTATCGTCTGGAATCGAATCTGATATCAACGTATAAACAACATGTAACTAAAAACTTCTTATAGCAACGTATAGATGACGCTACTTACTTAGTATTCATAGACGAACACTGATTGCTATGGTTACATTGGTGTTGAGAAATTGATAACGTTAATTCCAATTTAATAATTAAACGAAGAGTATACGCAGAAATTTGGAAGTGCGTAGAACTGAGGTATGGTCAATCACCATTATTACTTAACATCTAGTAAACCGCGTGATTAACCGAGCGGGTTGACCGTGGGTGAGGGGCGCGCAGCTGTGAGCTCGCATCTGGGAGATAGTGGGTTCGAATCCCACTGGCGGCATCCCTGAAGACGTTTTTCTGTGGTTTCCCATTTTCACAACAGGCAAATGCTGGGGCTGTACCTTAATTAAGACCACAGCCGCTTCCTTCTCATTTCTAGGCCGTTCCTGTCCCATCGTCGCCTAAGACCTGTCTGTGTCGGTGCTACGTAAAGAAAATAGCAAAATACTGCGTGATTCATCAGTCCCTTCCAATGTAGTATTATTCATCCCAACTAACGTGCTACATGTTTATACGGTGGCTATTCCCCTGCAGGCGTACTGTATGGTACTAATGACCAGTTAGAACATTTTCCACATTATTCTGAACTCTGCCGACAGGTTATATCGTCCCGCCGCAAAACATTACACCTAAGATCATGTATCGACGTCCTTAGAAAAGGGTAACTGTGTTCATGTGTTGTGCCTCGAGACTGGGTGTAATGAAGAGGGGAATCAATGCATAAAACTTGGTAACAGTGCAGTAATTAATGTCATAAACATCGAACCGATTGGCGTACGTTCTCTACTTTCGTCGTACTACCAGCATGTTCCCAGACGTATAAAGTAGTGGTTGTGGCTAGGGGTTAGCCTTCCAATTGACGAAATATGCCTTCGGCGGTTCGAATTCTGCATCGTTGAAATATTTTTTCATCGGGGTCACACGTTTAAATATGTAAACACAGGCCTACGTTTGCCACTTTCAAACAGTAGAACGACGCTCTGCCTTGTGCCCAGCGCGTACTCCGCTGGTTAGGGTCTGAATATAATCTCTGCTGTCATTCAGCATGTTTTCCACGGAGGAATACGTTTACATGCTCCTCATTTATAGGAAATCAAGACAAAACGCGTGCGAGGCATTATGTATGTACCAGGAACGGTATCCTGACAGGCGACACTCGGCTGCTACGACATTCCGCCATGGTGAAAGACGCCTAAAGACAACAGACTAGATTTCCAAGCAGCCGCCAGTCAGCGATATGCCCCTTATATCGGGTGAAACTGAAGAGCAGGTATTAATCAACACATCAGTACAAGGGCGAATGCACAACAGCTGAACACCAGCCAGCCGTCCGTCTGGCGAATACTGCATGAGCATAAATTACACCCATGCCATCTTGAGCTTTACCAATAGCTCCATGGGCGGGATTACGAAGATCGAATGGAGTTCTATCGCTGGCTATTAGGCAGGCTGGACAATGATACAGCATTCATAACGCACGTCTTTATCTCAGACGAATCGCGCTTTCTCGATAATGGGAACGTCAATCGCCACAACATGCCCTATTGGAGTCAGGACAATCCTCACTGGGTGCGACGGGCGGCCCATCAAGTACGATGGGGAGTGAATGTATGGTGCGAAAACTTGGGGATCGCCTGATCGGACATAATATTTCTTTGAAGACCATTGGACGGGCTCAGGTTATCTGCACTTTCTGCGTCAGGAACTCCAACTGCTGCTGTAGGATGAGTCCTTGCACGATCACTAGACGATGTTGTTGCAACAGGATGGAGCTCCGCCACATTCGACGTTACCCGTTCGCAACCACCTGAACGAGGAACTGTCAGGGAAATGGAGGCCCTGTTCCGTGGGAAGCCAGATAACCGGATTTAACGTTGTTATAGACTTCTTCTTGTGGGGGCATTTGAAAAACGTCGTTTACACTCAAGCGCCGGAAAACCTCGAACAGCTCCGGTAACTCATCACGGACGCCTGCCGAGCAATTACACCTGGAATGATTCAGCGCGCAAGACGACCTATTGGACAAATGAGAGCAAGTGAGACACGTACCTTGGTTGAAACTTCAAACAGGAGAAAAACAGTTTCGTTTGTCATTTGCTTCGTCATTCTGACTTGTGCACCACACTGTTGGAAGGGAAAATGAAAGGTACCGGGAGAAAAGGAAGCCCCAGATTGCAGTTTGTAGACAGCATTAAAGGTAAGCAGATGTATACTCACTTGAAGGTACTGGCCAAAGGAATGAAACGCTTGGAAGACATGAATGTTACCCACGAACATGAGGTATGAGGAAAAGAGAAGAAGAAGAATTCCAGATAGACCTCCAAACCAAAATGTATATCCATATTAAGTTATTGTGTGCAATCATGTAATCTGATTCTGGAACTCGTTGTCGTGGTGCTACTTTACTGTGTCAAATGCTAGCTACTAAAGGCTTCATCAGTGAACTGAGTGCAGGCTTTTCAAATGTGGATATATTCTACAATGCTTAATGTCTAATAGGTAGACCACGTCGCCACAGAGGACGTACTCCGCAGTAACGGAAAGTCGTGCGAGGGCTTAACCCTCGCTAAACGCAGGAAAGCATCGTAATTCGGTCACATTCATGACATGACAACTCTGATACGCGAAAAGAAGTACTCCAATATGTTAAGTCCACCATAGCTGGTCCCAAGCCCGGCTGAGAAAGGAGGAGGTAATCTGGTTACACCCTTTATAGATCTTACTTGGCAATAGTATGAACAGAGAGTAGCGACGAACACCAAATCGTGAAGTAATCAGAGATCAGGCACAGACGCTAACGGGGAGCCCCCCACTGTGATTAGGGGACTGTAGGCCAATAACCCGAATCTCCGAGAAAACGTTATTACTGAAACTGCAACAAAGAGAAACCGGACGGAAAAACTGATGACGATTTGTGGCATGAAGCATGCCACGAAAATTGGATGACCAAGGATGGCCTGGAGGAGAAGTGTGAAGGAAGAGATGGGGGAGTACGGCTAATACTGGGCTGGCTTACAGCTGATTGTCAAGATATGGAACCAATGCAAGGCTTTTGTTGCAGCCCTTTGCTCCGAAAGGGGACACAGCATTCGCCAACCAGCTAGTTGACTGTTGAGGGGAGCAGAGGTGTCTGTGCAGCGATGGGTATTGCCCTGTCTGCTTGGCGAGCAGCAATCGGGACACGGGCAAGCAGGCAGAGGGCTGCAGAGTGCGTGCTGTAATGCGGACCTGCAGCAGGCAGTTACCCGAAAATTGTCATAACGTTGGCACTCATTACCACATTTCTTTTTATAGAGGGCTTGGAGTTGAATCCGGCTCCTGTTCAACAAGCTTCAGAAGAGGTAGTGAACGCGAACGTGAAGTGTATGGGATGCAAGAGGAACTTAAGATCTGGTGCTAAATGTGATACGTGTGGAATGTTGTTTCTCATTATTGCGGAGCTACAAAATAAGTTACAGGAAGTGTACCATATATGAGAAATTTAGGCATTCATTCATCTGAGGAGAATATTAAACCTCGAGCGAAACAGTTGAACAGGAAAACAAGGACAAATGCTGCGGTAATGAGGGAGTATTCATTTAAAAAGGCAACAGACTAATGCATAATGCGGGACATTTATGATCTAGTGAAATAGACTAAGAAAAATTTCCCGAAGGCAAATATATTTAGTGGTATACTAAGGATGCCATATGTATCATGAATGATTGCCCGGTTGCAGGAAGAGCTTCAATGGGTGGCCGAAAGTTCCGGATCACTCTTTGTAGACACCAACTGTTGGTTCAACGGACAGGGATTTCAGCAGGTATGGACTTCACCTGAGAGAGGGAGGAGCGGTGAGACTAGGCTAACTCTTTTCGAGGGTTACAAAGTCGTTTTCCATCCAACCGGATGACAGCGCAGAACGGGCAGCCAAATGACGATCCACGACGGGAGTAGATTCGATGCAGCTACAGCAACAACGGAACCACCAACAGGAAATTGTGAGAGGTAGTGATACCGGATAGGGTATGTTTCTTAGATTTTTTCAGATAAACTGCGGAAATATTGGTAATAAAATCGAAAAATTCGAGTGACCCTGATAAAATTGAGGGAATGAAAAGTTGGTTATCGGAAAATATAATTCGGAAATATTCGGATAAAAAATTTCTAACGTTTAGACGGGATAGAGGGTCGAAAGGAGAGGAATTTTAATTTGTGTTAGGTCAGAGCTAAGCAGTACGTTATAATGGGTCATCGATGACTGCGAAATAATTGGGGTGGAGGTAAATAATGCACCCAATGAGCAAAATATAGTCACTAATGGAGCTTATAGCGCGCCGAAATCAGGCTTAAATACGATCGATCGTCCTTCAGAAATGATATGGCAAATATAATCTACGGGAAATGAACTGCAATTGCAGGGGATCTAAACATACCGTCAATAAACTGAGCCGGATCAAATACGGGGGACCAGCACAGGAAGCAGTTAACTTATTAGTGTGAAACAATGACTTTTGCCAAGTCGTTACAAAGAACCCACGTAAACGAGCAATTTTAGATGTTTTTATAGTGAAGACGGATGACATGTTTATATCTTGTGATGTAATTCAGGGGATTAGTCACCGAAGTGCAGTGGTACTCGATCTCTTTTGGGAAGCTTGTATTACGAGGCATGCGGAAATTTCTAAGACTATTCGGTGTTATATGAGGGGAGACTCCGTAGGCTTTCTAAAGTAATTGAGGTTGTGCTATACTACTTGGTTAAAAGAGGGCAAGGGGATACACGATATTTGGGAGAACTTCGAAACCATTTTAAATACAGGACTGAATATATTCGTTCCCAAAAAGGTAATTAGGGAAAATTCAGATCCGCGCGACTATCTGGAATCTTAAACGAAATACTAGGTAAGCGTTCAACAGAATAAATAATTATCATGCGTCCAAAGTTTGCTGAAGCCTTTCCTACCATAAAAGAAAGTGGCTGAAGAAAAATATCTTAACAATATCCTAAATTAAAGTCGAAATATATGGGACCCTTTTTTAAAAAATATATACGAAGACTGAAGGGAGAGAACAAGGAGGAGGGGTATATTGGCGACAACAAATATAGATAAAGCGGAAGTACTAAATAAGCACTACGGAAAGTTTGTTGATCCGGCGGCACAGTTATTCGTGGACAATTTTCCGAAATTCAAATTAAAGCTTCATTATTGCGTAAAGGTGTTTCTAAACACAGAAAAAATAAATGTTGTGGTCCAGATTCTATTTCCGGAGAGGCACTTAAACTCGGGGGTGAAGCGAACCTACCATACTTAATAAGAATGTTTAATATACCTCTGAACAATATGAAGGTTCCAGAAGACTGGAAATCGGCCATTGTAGTTTCTATTCACAACGGGTGTGACAAGAGCGACTTGCATAACCACAGACCAGTAAATTGACGTCAACCCTATTCAAACAAATGCAGCAATTAATAGTAGATTATTTGAATTTAAAATGGGACTCTTCTGGAATGATATTTAAGGGGCAGCATGGTTTCAGGGAAGGCTTTTCCTGCGAAGGCCATCCCTGTTCCGCATGTAAAGATATACCGGATAATCTCGACAGTGGGTCAAGTACTGATTAAGTAGTTATTTATTTTGCTAAGGCATTCTATCTTGTGCCAAATGACATGCTCCTTAACAAGTAAGCGCGTACGGACATTGATATCGAAGTTGTGAAATGGATACGAGAACTCCTCAGTTGAAGAACTCAAAGGGTACGCGTGAGTGAAACGCTATCTTCTCCAATAAACGTTACGTCTGGTGTGGCTCAGGGTAGCGTTATACGGCTAATGCTTTTCATACTTTTCATGAATTATATGCCTGATTCGATAAAATTGAAAGTGCGCCTCTTTGCTGATGATTGCGTCAAATGCCGGGAGATGAAGACAGAGGAGGACGAACTACTGCTTCAACAGGATATAGATAGATTAAAAATGGGTGCGTATAAATAGAATGAATATCCACAGCGGAAAAAGCAAGAAATTGTGTTTCAGTAAAAAACAAATTACAGGAAGGAGAGATTACGGACTTCAAGGGGAAAGTGTTGTTGAAGTTGATAGTTGTAAGTACTTAGGTGTTTGTATTTGAAAAGACGTAAACTGGTTAGAACAAGTGGAGAATGTAGTTAAAAAATCCTGGAGATCGTTATGTTTTATTATGCGGAATCTGAAGAAAGCTAATTCTGGTGCCAAAAGTAAAGCTTATAAATGTTTCTTAAGACAGTTTCTCAGATATGGATCAGTGTGCTGGGATCTGTACAGGGTAGGTTTAATAAATTGCCTGGAAAAAGTTCAAATAAGTGCGATTCGTTCCGTAACCGGGATTAGGAGGAATAGAATTAATTGGGAAAGTCTTGAATCTAGAAGAATACGAGCTCACCTCTGTAGCCTTTATAAGAGCTATATGGAAAGGACTGCCTGGAGTAGTATCACGAATAGGTAGGAACCTTCCTCGTTCTTATCAAGAAATGATTACAAGCATAAAATGAGGGCCAGAAACCAGCATGCGGATGTGGGCAAGTTTTCCTTCCTAAACTGGACCATAAGGGATTGGAATAAATTACCTGAAGCAGTCTTTGATAAATTCCCTTCCGGTATCAAGTCATTTAAGAAGATCATTTGTGCTAGTGTAAAGTGAAAAGTCAAGGAAGCACGATGCATTTCGTAACCGGAAATAGGAGGAATACTATTAATTGGGAAAGTCTTATGCTTGATTAAGAATGTAGTATTCTCTCTCCAGGGAATTCTTTGTTGTATTCACGCTGTTGTAGTTGTTATTGTTGTTGGGTAATTTGTTTGTAACTTTATTATCATTTGTAATGTTAAGCTAGTAGTAAGCTCAAACTATAGTACTATAAGCCGTAATGTTAAGCACTGGATATACTTAAGAATGTTAAACTAGTAATATTTATTTCCATGGAATTGCTTGTTGTACTTTTGTTCTTGTACTTTTTTCTTGTTGTGGTTGTTGGGTAATTACGATTTAACTTTACCTTACTATCATATTACCGTAAGTGACCATTGCCACTGGAATATTTCCCAATTGCGATGTATTTGTTAACAACAACAACAACAACAACAACAATAATAATAATAATAATAATAAATATTCGGTGTGGGGACGGTGCTGAAAGGTGATTTATATACAGATGAATCACCTGCCCCTCGTAATATATTTTATACCACCCACGTTTTATCTCCTTCTAATTCGTATAATTCATGACTGAGTAGCATGATCTCATGCTTACATTAATATTCGGTGGTGCTGACTAACAACCGTCCAAGTCTACGGTCATCTCTTTTCCGGACTGTCATTCCAAGAGGTCCGGGAGTTGCATACTTGATCTGGTGCATCCATCTTATGAGAGATCTTCGACGCAGCCTGATTCTACTTACTTTTCCTTGTACTGCTACAGTACTTAATACACGTCCAAAGAATTTAAGGATTATCTAACACGAATTGAAAGTCGATTCGGAATAGAAATCCCTTCGATTATGGAGGACTTATATATTTTCTCCGCCCAAGGAATTCGTAGCATTCTCGGCCAGCACCACTTTTCAAATGGCCGGGCTGAGTGGCCCAGACGGTTAAGGCGCTGGTCTTCTGACCCCAACTTGGCAGGTTCGATCCTGGCTCAGTCCGGTGGTATTTGAAGGTGCTCAAATACGTCAGCCTCGTGTCGGTAGATTTACTGCCACGTAAAAGAACTCCTGCGGGACTAAATTCCGGCACCTCGGCGTCTCCGAAGACCATAAAAGAGTAGTTAGTGGAACGTAAAACAAATAACATTATATTATTATTATTATTACTTTTCAAATGCGTCGATGCGCTTTTTGTCTCTGACCTTCACTGTCCATGATTAACAGCCATAGAAGAAGAGTGAAAATACTAATACACAAAGCGGACTTTTCTTTATGATTTTCTGATTGCTCGGTCACGCCAATTCATTCGGAGCTTATCCATAGCAACTTTTCCAAGAGCAATTCTTCTGCTGCTCTCTTTCTCGCAGCTGGCAGTGTTTCTCAGCAAGGAGCCAAGATAAACTCCTTAACAACATCTAAGTCTACTAGACGACTACTGAATTGGAACTTCTTTCCTCTATCAACAACCATCACCTTGCTTTACTGAGATTCGCTTTCAATCCAAGCTGATGTCTTCAATTTTCTACCCACTGCAACAATTCATTAAATTCATTTTCACTACTTACCAACAGAATAGAATCATCAACAAAACGCAGATAATCTAATATACTTCCCCAACTGACACTCCACAGCTGTTCAGAGACCATCGCATAATGCAGTTCCGTTATATGTTTAGCAACAGGTGAGTTAAAGTTTGATTTGGATGGTTTTATTTCCATATAAGCATTACATCATTGAAGTAAGATGGCGAGGAACACCCACTTCATGCAATATTTCTCAAAGCTTGCACCAATGAACACAATCACATTCTTTCCTGTAATACAGAAAGCAAATCAACATTGGTTCGTTTAATTCATACATATTTTTGACGAGTTGTCGCATGTTAAATATCTGCTATTCTTTTCATAGATTACCCGAAAAAATCGATCCCTGTCACTACGCAAATAATTCAATACAAATGCTAAATAAAAGTTGTTTATTATTCCTCAGAGCTAACAGATAATAGGGCGTAAGCGCATCGTTATTAAACAAACAGTGAGCATAGAAATGAAACACGTGTATTCCCAATAGCTGACGTATTGTAGCTGTTGTTTGCCAAGCGCGGTGAAGATACCTACACCCTACACTGTAGAGAGCTCAGCTAACATACCAGTGTTATACCGGTCATATGTATAAAAAATTGGCTTGTGTTTGAAAACTTAAACTCCATGTGCAAGAAAAATGTTTATGCTGTATGGGGCTTGAATCGTGGAGCTCGTTACAGTCCATCACTGTGATACTCCGCTTAGCTACGGAATATATATGAAAAGGGCTTGCATTAAGACTTTCTAATGTGCAATTCTCCCCCCATATTACTGTTCCAGAGAGTTATAGAGTACCTGAACCTTTATTTTAAGTGTGAATAGCACTTTTTACTGTGCAGAATCACTTGGCACTACGTAAGATTACACCATTTTTACAATAATGCACAACTGATTGAAAGAATATCATACTTTTGGGACGGCCTTCTTATTATTCTTCCTCTTCTTCTCATGGCACGAGATGTTACGAGAGCCCAGTGTACTTTTGAGGATACGATTGCAGCGAGTTGCTGCGATGCGTTCAGCTGGCGGTTTCCCGACCCCAATTTAATCAATCAGGATGCTTTAATTTCCCACCCTCACTATGGGACAGCGGCTTTCCTGTCCCGGAGGTCAGGAATCTTAAGTGCGCGGCTGCCCTTAGTGCACTGTTAGACATTCGCCTCAAGCTCCGAAGTCCTAGCATAGCTCCGAGTCCCCGAGGTCGCCCTCCAGAGTTAGTCATATACAAGCAATGGACACATATTAGCCCTTGCACCACCTCCCTAGTCAAAGAAAATATAGAGTTTCTATCTTGATCAGAATTCCAAGCTCAGCTCCAAGTCCCTGAGATCACCTTCCTGAGTTACTGCTATATAATCAATGCATAATGTATTAAGCCTTACACCTCCTATCTAGTCTCGCAAGAACAATACATAGCCGCCATATTGTTCAGAAGTCCTAGCTCAGCTCTGAGGCCCTGAGGTGGCCTTGAACAATGCCCCATAAGAACAATTACAGCAGTCATATTGTCTAGTTATGTTAAACCTGTAAGGTAAAGCTTGCACTCTCCTAGGATCTGACAGGTTGACAAAACTTGTTCGGTTCTCGCGCTGTCGCCACCCTACTTTTCAAATCATACGCAAGGTGGAATCACAATCGCATCGCCACGTTGCGCCACACTCAACTCGTGCTCCCACTTATCAAATCTTCCACGCTGTGACATAACAAGCCCAACAGCCAATCAGGGCTTTAAGTGCCTACTAAACTGAAACAGGAGCTCTCCATGGAGAGTGGGTTGCAGAGCACAGAGACCCCCAAATGAATATGGCATTGCTTCCATACACCATGCCAGCCTCCTAATTTCCATCTCTCCAAACCAGCATCCCAAATTCAAGTATTGTTATCCTTCAGGCGAGACCCCTGAGATAAAAATCGATATTTTAGTCATTTTGGTGAAATTCTTTTATGACTGAAAATCAAAGGATTGAGTTTCCTTTTCCTTGTCACGAAGTTATTCCGCTAAATTCAAACAATTTATCACTGTAATAATGCATTGTTTGCCTTTAAAACCCACTTTCTCCCATAATATTCTGCCAAATATAACAACCTTTGTATAGTATATGTATCACAGCTATATCAAGAAACCTGCATATGGAATGTTTTATTGCAGAATTTTTTAGTAGGGATTTTTAAGTCCAAAATATTAGAACATAAAAATTACACAAACTTTAGTGCGACATACCTCCTTATATAAATTATGTACAGAAAAATCGATAAGTAGTGATTTTAAACGACTCGTTGGCTGAACGGTCAGCGTACTGGCCTTCGGTTCAGAGGGTCCCGGGTTCGATTCCCGGCCGGGTCGGGGATTTTAATCGTCTCTGATTAATTATTCTAGCCCGGGGACTGGGTGTTTGTGTTTGTCCCAACACTTTCCTCTTCATATTCACACAACACACTACACTAATAACCACCACAGAAACACGCAATAGTGATTACATCCCTTCATATAGGGTTGGCGTCAGGAAGGGCATCCGGCCGTAAAACAGGGCCAAATCCACATGTGCGACACAGTTCGCACCCGCGACCCCACAGGTGTGGGAAAAGCGGTAGAAAAAGAAAAAAGTGATTTTAAACGAAGTATTATCTACCTAATTACGAATTTACATTAATATGTTAATTAATTTTCATGAAAAATGGAATTAAAAATGTCAAAAGCAAAAATTTATTTTGCAAAAACTATTAACTGTATATGAAAATATGTTCCTGATATCTCTACTTTTATATAGGTGAACGTTTCGTGAAAATCCATGCATTAGGTAAAAAAATTATCTCCGGAGTGTCGCCTTCAAGCATTACACTATTAGGCTTTCGAGGCCCAGAATATCTTTAGTTCCCATATCCTGTGTTGTAAATTTGTCCGTTACCTCCACCTTTGAATATATTTAATCATACCTTATTTCTCCCCATTAGTGTTAAATCCAACTCCACTTAGATAACGAAGGTCCTTCGAGGAGTGGAACGTCAAGAATTCTGTTAAACGTAACTACGGCACTGAGAGTAATGGACTGATTAGTTTTGTGCTTAGGCAATTTATCCGCAGGAATCAACCTGATACTCAATTATGGTATAGGCTGAGTGAACCTCGATAGGTTTAGATTTCATTTCAAATATTTCGATTTTCCTGACAATAAATCGAACCCACATCCTTTCAGGTGGACCGAACACACCTCTGTCACGTAGACTAATGTAAAGGCGATATATTATTATTATTATTATTATTATTACTATTATTATTATTATTATTATTATTATTATTATTATTATTATTATTATTATTATTATTATTATTGAACAAAACAAGTTGCAGATATCCTTTAAAAGGACGGAAAGAATGTCAAACAGCAAAGGCAACACGACAAATCTAAACATCAAACAAGAAACAATAAACCGTGTTTATAAGTTTAAATACCGCTTCGAGTGTATCCATTCAAACGGGCTTGACACAGGGGCCTAAGCGGCTAGGGCAAGAAAAAAATGGAAGTAGCTTTCCGAGCCATCCAGAAGTTAATAAAATAAGGTTCTATTCTGCACAAACCAAAATTCAACATTACAACACTGTAGTGAAGCCGATGTCTTTATATGTGGCTGAATGCCTTGTCCTCTAACCGACATGTGCGCCCGCTAAGTAAGAGCAAAAAAAAAAAAATGAGAAGGTTGTCCCAAACATACTTGGCTCAAACTACAAAAAAGGGATCTACATTTGGAAATCCAGAGAAAAATCTATTCTAGGATAGAGAAGATCACGGACACATGCGCGGACGCGGAGCTTTCTTCTACGGTCATTAACGATGGATGGATGTCTCTGGATAGGTAAAACGCATTTTAAAGAATGTTGACGTAAAAACGAAATTCCTCGGTAGGTTAACGTCAGGACAGACCTCCAACAAATAGGCCTACGACCAGAAGACACACTAAAGAGAGACATTTTAAGAACAGGTATCTGAACTTTTCTGAAAAGAGACTTTCTGAGACGATTGAGAAATAGACTGGTGCAACATGGTGTTCGACATAGTGAGGTAAAGAAAACCTACCGGATAAAACGAATATTGAATAAACCCCAGAATGTTTAATGGAATTTACCAACGTCCCTATTTGGCCGATTAGCGAACAATAAATAAATAAATAAATAAATAAATAAATAAATAAATAAATAAATAAATAAATAAATAAATAAATAAATAAATAAATAAATAAATAAGTAAATAAATAATATTAAAAAAATGTATTTATATTACATCCCTATCATTATGCAGTTTGGGAGTCGCTCAGGTGTCGGAATTTGGTCGCCCGGGAGTTTACTCACGTTTCATAAAATCTACCGACATGAGGCCGGAGTTATTGAAAATTTCCGAGTACCACTGAAGTGGGGAAGTCCACTTAGTTTGAGTTCTAGCAAATAGATTGTACTTCCTCTTTAATTAATAATTACCACCATCCACTATCAGACCTAAGTGCACATTTCGAGGTTAAACCGCATAACCCACAAACCACGGTTAGAATCCTGGAATCAAAGCAGCCCCTCCGTGAGGATGCAGACGAAATTAATACATTATATTACATTGCATGGTGAATTATATCATCTACCGTAATTTATATAGCTCGGAAAGAATTGGTCCCAACGGAATATTTTACCATAGTAATGTTATTCTTGTCTCCTTCATAGTATCCAGTTTAAAACGTTTGTGTTCGTCTGAATACCTATTTAGCTGGAATCATTACACTGATTAATTTCCACTTGTGTTTGATTTACTGCCGAGTGTATCACAGCAATTACTGTGGCTGTGGAAGCAACAAATTCATAAATAAAATTATAAACCCCCATTGATTGGGGCTGATTACATATTTATACTATACTAATGACCATGGAAGTGACGTAATGAAACGGGGTGATCTCGTCCAAACTGTTGTTGCCACATTTATTACAGATTGTAAAAACAATGATCAACATCGGAATTTGAAGGTGGTGGTTATGTTGTCAGATGTGGTCAGATGTACAAGTAAGAAAGAAGATAAAGTTGGAATTCAAGGCGAAAAATTAGGGAGCATATTTTATACGAAGAGGAATCATGGATTGAAATAATTTAACAAGGGAGAAGTTCGGTAAATTTCCAACTTCTTTCGATTCATTTAAGGAAAGGGTGTTCTCGATCTTCCTGTATGGATGCGAAACTTGGATCATAAAAGCTAAAGACTGGAACCAAATCAACGCCTTTAAAATGTGGTGTTGGAGAAGGATGTTGCGAATACCGTGGACAGCCAAGTGAACAAATGATTCTGTCATCCGCGAAATTGGGATACAAGAAAGTCTATGCCAAGTTGTGTACCACAGAACGCTGCCATTCTTTGGACACATTATGAGAAGAGAGGATGACAACCTGGAAAAATTAATTGTCCAAGGAAAAATTTCTGGCACAGAAACATGAGGACGGGTCGCAAAAATATTGGTTGATCAAGTAAGAGAGTTACTGCCTGGAGGACGCAAGTACGTACAGAATGGTATCAGCTTATAAAAGAAACAACAAAGTCCTTGGGTGTCATGAATGGAACGACTGTAGAGAGAGAGAAATAATTTATAGGAATTAGATATCTAGGTGACAGCTCTTAATGTATATCAGTATTAAATTGTGAATTCAGTTGGCCATGTATGTGCTTAATCTCCTAAATATCTCCACAATGTTCTGTTCTTAATGGAAGTTGTGGAAGGGTCGTTAAAGTGGGTCAGTGCTATTTGCCTCTCGATATCCAAATAGAATGTCCCACTTTTGTGATACAATAATTTTAGAATTGCAAATAAGACGAGCGCTTGATAATAGGAAGTATAATTGACCATCAACTCTTGACTGATACTGAAATTAAGACTGGTTTCATCACTGACCTCACATACACGTGGGAAATAGAAAATAAAACAGTTTTAAAGGAATTTTCCCATACTCATATGGACGGCTTTCTCTTAAAACCTCGTATGTCACAATGATCTTCCTACCCACCATATTTCTTAAGTCTCGTGAAGTCTCCAAACCAGAATACAGTAAGTTTCGATGTATTCATTTTTCTATTCTACTGTATAAAATTGCCTTTGCTGGCAGGACCTAGTGTTTATAGTGCACTATGTCTTCTGGTATAAGCTAGAGCAATTTTGTCACTTTGTCTCATCCTTGGATTTGACAATACGAAAGTGACTGAGGTATGAGAGATGCTAGTAATGCCAATCCTTATGCAGCCAGTCCCTGCTATGAATAGTGTGAAAATGTTGCTCATAGGGTCGGTTGGTGTATGCATTTCAGTGGGCTTGGCAGACTGGTATGTAATAGCAACTCTGGCTCGGTGAGGAAAGCAACGGGAAACTACCTCACTCCTCATTTCCCAAGTACGCCATCTATGACAGCTGATGGAAGAGCTGTTGAGGATCCCACCAGCGTTAGCGCTGACGGACTGAACATATATATACTGAACATACATAACGTACTGTATTGTAGGGATGTTGTTTGCATGATGAATTTACGCACAGTATAAGGTATTTAAGGTTAATTTTCCTTCATATATTAGCATACAAAATTAAACACAACGAAATTTATTCCGATGGACTGCATATAAATATATGACTGGGAGGCGAGACCAATCTTAAGGAATATAATTGGTAGGAAGAGGACTGAGACGTACGACGTGTTAAAAGAAAGCCATCCATATATTCTTCAGATTTATCAAATGTGTAACTATGCGTGCATATTTAATCACGCTTTACAAGTACCACCCTCTTGAAATTCCGCACCAAAGGAGTTCACATTTAATTTAGATTATCAGTGCTCTTAGTTGTTATTCGGACGACTCAACGTACAAAGTCTGTTCTGGTGATTTTGTGAATAATGATGACCACATTTCCGTGTTATACGTATTGTTTATCTTTCTAATCAGAAGCAAATACTGTTCACACCACATACTGTAAATATAAACGTTATATCGTTCCCATGTGGACTAAGTGCGATGTGTTCCCCGCGAAGATATTCATAGGTCCAACAAACTGTCCAACAAGAAGACACAGAAGTTTGCACTGTGTGGAAAGCACATTTCAGTGAATTTTTTATCCATTCCTTCATTCCCGAACTCAGAAGGAATTTTCTATCTTCTAATGCACATGCGATTGCAAACGCATATAGTATACATGCACAATATCATCGAATTTCTTCCATGTAACACTTATGCCTCTATTTACCCGGACGACAAAGGCACAAATGAAGGAAGCCATTATAAAATGTTATAAGACCAAGAATATGGGACTATCAATTTTAGGGAACAGCACTTCTGGAATTAACCCATATTTACCGTCTATATTATTTTGGAAACATTAAAACAACATTTTTCATTCATTCTGAAATACCTGTTGCATCGGGAAAAATGCTTTTGTTACTGTATGTACTTCATACTCATGAATGCATCCAAAATCTATTTCCACTTCATTACCTGCCACATCCATCTGTGCTGAACATTTCCCGTCAATTGAACGGATGTGCAGGCCTACGGCTGTCATCAAATACGTATTAATGTAAACTTTCATTCAGGAAATTCATGATTTTATCTTGTTTATTGCCAGTTAATTCAACGTATATAACACAACGTTGCCACAATACGCTTTATTTCCCCTATCTACAGGGTATTTATTTATTATTTACTTCCTCACATAAGGAACCCACTGACAAAATTGGAGTACGTAAAAGAAATACAGTGGATAAGCCTCTCTTCTAGAGCACAAGTACAATAAAAATGAAATAAAATCAACAGATTTTCTCTGGTAGCAGGCGCTAGATTATGAATTTCCTCGCAGCTAAAGTCAGAAAAACAAAGTCGTTGTCCAAGATTTGAGGTAACCTGCCGAAAAAACCCGCTAAGGACAGTTGACTGAATGTTTGAAGTATGAGTGAGTGTGCGCCTGGGAATTAGACATTTTAAGGATAATTTTAGTATTAGTACCTATGAAATAATGTTTCATTATATCTGTAAAAGTTGGCCGTGCAGTCAGGGACGCGCAGCTGTGAGCTTGCATCCGGGAGATAGTGGGTTCGAATCCCACTGTCGGTAGCCCTGAAGATGGTTTTCCGTGGTTTCCCATTTTCACACCAAGTAAATGCTGGGGCTGTATCTTAATTACGGCCACGACCGCTTCCTTCAGACTCCTAGACCTCTCCTAGCCCATTGTCGCCATAAGACCTATCTGTGTCGGTGCGGCGTTAAGCCACTAGCAAAAAAAGAAATTAATTTCATTTTTAGAATTTTTTGGATTATGAACAGCACTCTTCGATTTATTGCAGTACTTTTTTGGCCAGGCTGAGTGGCTCAGACGATTGAGGTGCTGGCATTCTGACCCCAACTTGGCAAGTTTGATCTGGCTCAGTCCGGTGGTATTTGAAGGTGCTCAAATACGGCAGCCTCGTGTCGGTAGATTTACTGGCACGTAAAAGAACTTCTGCGAGACAAAACTCCGACCCCTCGGCGTCTCAAAAACTGTCAAAAGTAAGCAGTGGGGCGTAAAATTAGTAGCACTATTATTATCGGTATTTAGTCATATGTTTTTATATTTAAGGATTCAGTATTTCTAATACTCAACTTTGATGATCTTCATTAGGTGATGTTTGTCTTTGTGTCTTAAATTTAAATTAAGTTGTGCAATTTTCTAGTAACATCAATTTAGTTAGTAATTTATTTAAATTCATTTATAAGGTAGAACTGCCTGAGTCAGCAAAGAGGATGCATCTGGATGTGCTAGGAGTAAGTGATATTCGGGTAAGAGGAGATAATGAGGAAGAGATAGGAGATTATAAAGTGTACTTGACGGGTGTTAGAAAGGGAAGGGCAGAGTCTGGGGTAAGGCTCTGTAACAGGAATACCATTGCACGCAACATAGTTTCTGTTAGGCACGTGAATAAGCGAATGATGTGGGTAGATTTGTCAGTGGGAGGAATTAAGACAAGAATTGCGTCCGTGTATTCACCTTGTGAGGGTCCAGATGAGGATGAAGTTGACAAGTTTTATGAAGCATTGAGTGACATCATGGTCAGAGTCAACAGCAAGGATAGAATAGTGCTAACTGGAGACTTCAATGCGAGAGTTGGAAATAGAACTGACGGATACGAAAGGGTGATTGGTAAATGTGGGGAAGATATGGAAGCTAATGGGAATGGGAAGCGTTTGCTGGACTTCTGTGCTAGTATGGGTTTAGCTGTTACGAATACATTCTTCAAGTATAAAGCTAATCACCGCTACACATGGGACGCCAGGGGTACCAGATCCGTAATATACTAGATGTTAACAGACTTTGAATTCAGGAAATCTGTTAGGAATGTACGAATTTTTCGCGGATTTTCCGACGATACAGACCACTATCTGATCTGTAGTGAACTAAGTATCTCTAGGCCTAGGGTAGAGAAAGTGAAATCTGTCTGCAAACGAATAAGGGTAGAAAATCTCCAGGACGAGGAAATTAGACAGAAGTACATGGATATGATTAGTGAGAAGTTTCGAACAGTAGACAGTAAGCAGGTTCAGGATATAGAAAGTGAATGGGTGGCATACAGGGATGCTGTAGTAGAAACATCAAGGGAATGTCTAGGAACAGCTGTGTGTAAAGATGGGAAAAGGCGAACATCTTGGTGGAATGATGAAGTGAGAGCAGCCTGTAAACGTAAAAAGGCTTATCAGAAATGGCTCCAAACAAGGGCCGAGGCAGACAGGGATTTGTACGTAGATGAAAGAAACAGAGCGAAACAAATATTTGTTGAATCCAAAAAGAAGTCATGGGAAGATTTTGATAATAACCTGGAAAGGCTAGGTCAAGCAGCAGGGAAACCTTTCTGGACAGTAATAAAGAATCTTAGGAAGGGAAGGAATAAGGAAATGAACAGTGCTTTGAGAAATTCAGGTGAACTCATAATAGATCCCAGGGAATCACTGGAGATGTGGAGGGAATGTGGAGGAGAAAATGATGTTGGTGAAATTATGCTTGAGGAAGTGGAAAGGATGGTAAAAAAAACTCCATTGTCATAAGGAAGCAGGAATAGATGAAATTAGACCTGAAATGCTGAAGTATCGTGGGAAGGCAGGGATGAAATGACTTCATAGAGTAGTAAAATTAGCGTGGAGTGTTGGTAAGGTACCTTCAGATTGGACAAAAGCAGTAATTGCACCTATCTATAAGCAAGGGAACAGGAAGGATTGCAACAACTATCGAGGTATCTCATTGATTAGTATACCAGGCAAAGTATTCACTGGCATCTTGGAAGGGAAGGTGCGATCAGTCGTTGAGAGGAAGTTGGATGAAAACCAGTGTGGTTTCAGACCACAGAGAGGCTGTCAGAATCAGATTTTCAGTATGCGCCAGGTAATTGAAAAATGCTACGAGAGGAATAGGCAGTTGTGTTTATGTTTCGTAGATCTACAGAAAGCATATGACAGGGTACCGAGGGAAAAGATGTTCACTATACTGGGGGACTATGGATTTAAAGGTACAGTATTAAAATCAATCAAAGGCATGTATGTTGACAATTGGGCTTCAGTGAGAGTTGATGGTAGAATGAGTTCTTGCTTCAGGGTACGGACAGGGGTTAGACAAGGCTGTAATCTTCCACCTTTGCTGTTCATAGTTTACATGGATCATCTGGTGAAAGGTATAACATGGCAGGGAGGGATTCACTTAGGTGGAAATGTAGTAAGCAGTTTGGCCTATGCTGACGACTTGGTCTTAATGGCAGACTGTGCCCAAAGCCTGTAGTCTAATATCTTGGAACTTGAAAATAGGTGCAATGAGTATGGTATGAAAATTAGCCTCTCGAAGACTAAATTGATGTCAGTAGGTAAGAAATTCAACAGAATTGAATGTCTGATTGGTGATACAAAGCTAGAACAGGTCAATAATTTCAAGTATTTAGGTTGTGTGTTCTCCCAGGATGGTAATATAGTAGGTGAGATTGAATCAAGTTGTAGTAAAGCTAATGCAGTGAGCTCGCAGTTGCGATCAACAGTATTCTGTAAGAAGGAAGTCAGCTCCCAGACGAAA
Organism: Anabrus simplex; assembly: GCF_040414725.1. Taxonomy (NCBI): domain Eukaryota; kingdom Metazoa; phylum Arthropoda; class Insecta; order Orthoptera; family Tettigoniidae; genus Anabrus; species Anabrus simplex. The sequence goes on from NC_090270.1 coordinate 48,873,355, forward strand.
CTATCTTTACATCGGTCTGTTTTTCAGATCAACTTAGCTTTACGGGAGCGAAAGCTGGGTGGACTCGGGATATCTTATTCGTAAGATATGCGGATGATACAGTCATCCTGTGTGACAATTTTGAAGGTATCCAGCTCCTGCTCAATAATATCAGTGCAGTAAGTGAGGACATGGGACTAAAAATAAATGTTAACAAGACCAAGTTCATGATCTTCAGCAGACGTGCCAATGCTGAGGCAATCTTACAACTACCGGGCGAGTTGGCCGTGCGCGTAGAGACGCGCGGCTGTGAGCTTGCATCCGGGAGATAGTAGGTTCGAATCCCACTATCGGCAGCCCTGAAAATGGTTTTCCGTGGTTTCCCATTTTCACACCAGGCAAATGCTGGGGCTGTACCTTAATTAAGGCCACGGCCGCTTCCTTCCAACTCCTAGGCCTTTCCTATCCCATCGTCGCCATAAGACCTATCTGTGTCGGCGCGACGTAAAGCCCCTAACAAAAAAAAAATCTTACAACTAAACAACCGACAGATTGAGAGAGTACCCACTTTTAAATATCTGGGTGCCATTATCACTGAACAACTTGATCCCAAGAAAGAAGTGAAACAGAGGATAGCAATAGCACGAAAAATATTTACTAAAATTAAATCTTTCTTTTGCAATGACTACTTAAATTTAAAACTTAGACAGAGGATCGTCAAGTGCTATATATGGTCAGCCTTGCTATATGGTGTGGAAACATGGACTCTCAAGAACATATCAGTGAAGCCTTTGAAATGTGGATCCACCGTAGGATGCTCAGGATTTCGTGGGTTGCACGACTAACGAACCAGGAAGTACTCAGAAGGGCAAGAGCAAGTCGGGAACTCGTTCAAACAATAAAACTCCGGAAGATCTCTTACCTTGGCCACATCCTTAGAAATGACCGTTACCTCATCTTACAGCGGATTGTACAAGGCAAAATACAGGGTCGAAGAGGTGTCGGGAGGAGGCGAACATCATGGCTTGGAAACATCAAAGAATGGACTGTAATTCAGTGTTGAAAGACTTTTCCACCTTGCTAGAGATCGTTCTGCATTCGCCACAGTGGTCGCCAACGTCAGGGGAACCTGATACGGTACTATGAAGAAGAAGAAGAAGAAGAAGAAGAAGTTAGAAGTAACAGACATGAAAGTAGCAAGAATGATTGCTGGCACAAACGGGTGGGAACAATGGCAGGAGGGTACTCGGAATGAGGAGATAAAGGCTAAGTTAGGAATGAAGTCGATGGATGAAGCTGTAGGCATAAACCGGCTTTGGTGGTGGGGTCATGTGAAGCGAATGGACGAGGATAGGTTACCTAGGAGAATAATGTACTCTGATATGGAGGGTAAGAGAGGTAGAGGGAGACCAAGACGACGATGGTTAGACTCGGTTTCTAACGATTTAAAGATAAGAGGTATAGAACTAAATGAGTCCACACCACTAGTTGCAAATCGAGGATTGTGGCGACGTTGAGTAAATTCTCAGAGGCTTGCAGACTGAACGCTGAAAGGCATAACAGTCCATAATGATAATGTATGTATAATTCTCTTAATTTATTTAATTTTAACTGTTTTAAGTATTTTAGATTTCAAGTTATAAATGTAATATTGTGATCCGTATTGAACTATGTATCTCATGAAATAATTATCTCGTAGAAGTCCACCTTTTCAAAACAATTTGTGATTTATTAGAAATCAAAACCGATGTTACATAGTGGAATAACGGGACATGTTTCGCCTAAATACATTACGCATTTTCAGCCGTGTTGTCTTAATACTAAAATTAAAATGGTTAACTAGTCCTTAGGCTATGATTAAAACATTATATAGGTATCAAAACAGCTTGTGACACTGAAAGAACTATCACAAAAATACACAACATTTACATAAAATGATCACTTAGGTGCACTTGGCATTTGTGGTATTGGCTTAAAACTTAATTTGGATAAAATAACGCTTTTGTAGATCGTCTTTGACAGTTAATAATTATAAACAGTCAGGTACACTTTTAAATATATTTCTCAAACTTATAATTTCGTTGGAATAAAACATGCTACTGTTGATCATTTTTGTAATTGTAGCATTTTAAATTGCGAAATTGTGATGACATTGTAGCTGGGTATTATTTGCATACATCGTGAAGACGGAGGAGCCCTATGTGGACATAGCAGAATAGGGGACTTCGAAAGAAGGTTCTTTCCGTGGCTATAAATATTTTAATAAAAACGAGAGTCCTGTTACGGTGGGAAAATAGTCTGAAAAGAAGAAAAGAAAGGAAAACACATACAAAAGTTGAGATTTTTTAATGCTGCAATTTATTCATTAAATCTAGGTTCTCGCGGAGACCTTTTGATATTCTGGGATGATACATATGTTACCGGGAATGATATTAGTTATCAAATAGTGAAAGAAATTTCAAAATCGGTCCGGTAGTTTCTGAGAGTATCCGTTACATATAAACAAACTCAGCAGCTGATAAAATGTCAATGGCGGGAAATATGGCATTAATTTCTTCAAATTATTGATCAGTATAACCAAACCCCGTTCACATTGCTTCCGATAACCCTGTTTTTAAGTATAGGAGTAATAAATTATATCATTATTTCAATTGCAATTTTGTTACACAGTTAACAATTATCATATCACTTATCGAACAAAAATGTGTTCTATGTGCCGTCCGTCATTATTTATGGCAAGTTACATAAGTTCGGCAAGCCTCATCACCATACCAGACTGTTCCCCGCTGATTTTCTGCACAACTGTCCCTGTGTTTTTCCGAAGATGTGGAAGACTACACTGAGTGGCACTGATAGATCAGGACTTCTTGCAGAATATGGAAATTCGGTGCCTCTTGAAATCAACCTACCGCGATATACTGTATTTCTTGCAGTAGGCACCCATTCCCTCGGACAGTATGAGCGGTAGCTGACATCTTGTTGAAACACTTGCTTGTCCAAGTCAATCAATCAATCAATCAATCAATCAATCAATCAATCAATCAATCAATCAATCAATCAATCAATCAATCAATCAATCAATCACTACTGGTATGCATTTAGGGCAGTCGCCCACGTAGCATATTCCCTACCTGTTGTTTACGTAGCCTTTTCTTAAAAGATCCTAAAGAATTGGGAAATTTATTGAGCATCTCCCTTGGTAAGTTATTCCAATCCTTATCTCCCCTTCGTATAAACGAATATTTTCCCCAATTTGTCCTCTTGAATCCTAACTTTATCTTCATATTGTGATCTTTCTTACTTTTAAAGACACCACTCAAACTTATTTGTCTACGTATGCCATTCCACGCCATCTCTCTACTGACAGATTCGAACATTACACTTAGACGAGCAGCTCGCCTTCTTTCTCCCAGATCTTCCCAGCCCAAACTTTGCAACATTTTTGTAACGCTACACTTTTGTCGCAAATCATCCAAAACAAATTGAGCTGGTTTTTTGGATTGTTTCCGGTTCTTGAATCAAGTACTCCTCGTGGGTATCCCATACGATAGAATCATACTCTATTTGTAGTCTTACCAGAGACATCTATGGCCTCACCTTTACATCCTCACTACATCTCCTAAACACCCTCTTAACCATGTGCATATAACTGTACCCTTCACTTTCAATCCCATTTATGTGATTACCCTAATGAAGATCTTTCCTTATATTAACACCTAGGTACTTACAGTGATCCCCTTAAGGAAGTTTCACACCATCAACGCAGTAATTGAAACTGAGAGGAATTATCCTATTTGTGAAACTCACTACCTGACTTTTAATCCCGCTGAGAAACACATGAAATTCGTCATATCGCTATCAAGTTCGGTGATAATGAAGATCTTCAAACACATGCGTCAGAACATGTGCATAATAAAGCACGCCTGCTTTGAAGTCTACTTCTTTCAGATCGTGGAAATCTGCAATCAATATGATTGCACGCCAATATCCGCAATCACACGGTGAACCTAGAGCGAGCTATACCAAGCTCACTTGCTCTCTTCGACGGCCGCTTGTCTTCGGAGAACTAGGGACTTTTTCCTTCGCCTGTCCTATATTGTCGTTAAACCTTGTGGTTCTTGACCGTACAGACCTTCCCTTATTATAATATCTGACATTAACTGTACTCTTGCCTAACCATTGAAGAAGTCTTTTCTTCAGTGGTGCGGATTTATGACACGTCTCCTCAAAACCAAGCAACACAATTCGTACAGATGATCCATTATTCCTTCCAGAATGTAGCTTGGAAAATATTGTTCTTCATTGCAGTCATATTCCACCATGGTGTACTGTGGCATTATTAACTCCTCAGATCTGATACAAAAATGCACTGAGTTTATTACATCATCGCCTTCTTGGCAGGTTTGATAATGGCTCAGTCCGGTGGTATTTGAAGGTGCTCAATTACGTCAGCCCCGTGTCGGCAGATTTTCTGGCACGTAAAAGAACACCTGCGGAACTAAATTCTTGCACCTCAGTGCCTCCTAAAACAGAAACAGTAGTTAGTGTGAAGGAATGCCAATAACATTATTATTAATAATTACATTATCAGAAACCGATTTCGGTTAGACTTTTTTACCAGACTGTATGTACCATGTGGCTCCCGAACGCCGTACTTTCTACTTATAAATGTCCCGCATGCACGAATGATAAACGGGATATCTACCAACTGATTTTCACACGGGCATTACTGACAGCAGGCAGGTTACATCAGAATATAAAGAGATAGGAATCGACTTGTCGCTCGCAGCATGTTACTCAACGCTACCGATCTAATGCACCCTTTGCATTAGTAAACTTCGTTTTCCACCGCATAGTTCTAGGATGGTGTATGGTACAGCCGCGCTATATTATTCGCTGTCTGCATTTCGCAATGGCTAGTGCGTTGAGCAGCGACGAATACACAGACATTATTTTAATCTGGACAACCTGGTCGGAATGCAGTCGAAACTCCAAACAGACATCTGCCTTCTACACACGTATTTCGCCGAACAGTATTAGTTTTTGTTTCATACAACCAGCTATTTTATATAGTGGAATGTCTACATGTGTATAAATTAATAAGTTACTAAATTTCCCTTTCTGCATCTTTGGCGTGTTTACAAACAGTAGCTGCGATTAGGGGGTGGGGCGAGGACGGACAGTCAAACTCCCTCCCTCACTTTGTGGTGTAAACATTACATTTTTATTCCACTTTAGCCAGGTAGAGCTAGAAATTATTTAATAAAGCTACTTGTACAAGTCGTGTTGTCTTATCTGATAATTCATTCCTCCATTTTCTTTAATTATTAACATAATTATTGGCGGAAATACGCACAAAATGCCGTTCGTTGCGGCTAATCGATTTGTATAGCGCTACGGCAAGTAGTGGAAACTTTGCTTGTGCTGTGGGGAAGCGTAATTGGGATATATATTTTTTCTGCCAAGGTGGTGGACACAGTTATAATTCACCCGCTTGCCGCGCGCATTCGTTAGTCTAGCAGTCTCTTTAGTGCCTGTTAGTTTCCTAGTTTGTATTAAAATATTAAATGATTTTTAATTGCATAATCATGCCGTTCTTCTATTTAATTACACCGGGCGAACTGGCCGTGGGGTTAGGAGTGCACAGCTGTGAGTTTGCACCCAATAGATAGTGGTTTCGAATCCCACTGTCGGCAGCCCTGTCCCATCGTTGTCATAAGCCCTATCTGTGCCGGTGCTACGTAAAGTCAACTGTAAAGAAAAATATTCAGTTGCTATTGTAATTTCAACGGGAGGTAATACAAACGTTCCTTTCACTGGGCTAAATTATTTCTTTTGTGTTCTGTTATTTATTAAGTAAAGATATTTAATCTTCCCCGTGGTTTGTTTGTGAGACCTGGTGAAAATTTGATTATACAACATTGAGTCAAAATCTCAACAAACTACTATATTGATTTGATGCCCGTAGGCGAATTGCTCGTCGTGATAAGTATTAAATTATGATGAAGACGACACATACACCCAGCCCCAGTGTCAGCGGAATTAACCAATTATCGTTAAAATTTCCGACCTGCAGGTAATCGAACCCAGGACCCCTGTGACCAAAGGCCAGCACGCTAAACATTTCTCCATGGATCCAAACAGTTATTCAATTATTCACTGCAAAATAAAGTACGGAATTCAAGTTCATATTAGCTTTTAAAAATCTGGAAAATTATGAAAGACACGTGTCGCTTGTAATTATGTGTATCAGTGCAAGTTCAGTAGTATGATACACAGCAGTCCACTTCGTACCTGCGCGAGGTGGCGTAAATGGCTTTGGCATAGGTGGAAAGAGACAGACAGATACTAACATTGTGAGATCATTTTCGTCGCCGACATTTTTTTTAAGGATACGTTATGCAGTTCACCTCTCAGATATCGTTGCTCGTGAAATTGCAAATAATTAACCTTATTCATTCCATTCTTTTGTATTTCCTGTAAAATATGAACTGATTCTTGTCCTTTAATGTGATGTAGTGGTATGTTAGCCGTTTTGACAGTGACAAAGGCTGTATTTTGGCAAGAGATCCGGTAGTAGTGAAGGCGTTCGCGATTCTACTGCTAGGTTATTCGCCAATATTTGTGAATAACATTCTGAAACAGCAAGAGCAAAACCCTTTCCTCTCAGATGTTTCAGTGAGCGCTTTGTCTTACTTTCATGATATTGTAGATATTGTACATAACCGAATTAGGGATAAGGAATTCTGAAATTAGGTCGCCGCTATTAGGTTCCATTTGACCCAGGACCAAATAATATTTCGTCTCGCATTTGCCATGGGAATGATGGACTTTGTGTTGAAAGACGTAGTCTTCTTTGATGAAGTCACCTATTCCTACGGAGATATGGAGCGTTTTAGCATTCATCAATCACCAATGGAATGGATAGATGTGTTGCCTGGGTTGCGGATTTCCTTCACATGTTTCCCTAGGCTTTTCTTAAATATTTTCAATGAACGTGGAAATTTATCGATCATTTATCTTGATAAAATAATCCAGTCCCCTACTTCTCGTCCTATAAATGAATATTTGTCCCAATTATTCCCTCCACTCAAGCTTATTCGACTGCTAATGTCATTCGAAGCCATATCTCCACTGACGACTCGGAACATATCACTCAGTCAAGCAGCTTGTCTCCTCAGTCCTCAGTCTTCTCCGTCCCAAGTTCGCAACATTTTCGGAACATCGCTGTCTTGTGTGAAATTACCAAGAACAAATTACCAACATCTTTTTCCAGTCCTCGTTTCAAGTTCTCCTAAGATTGCTGGTATTGGTTCGCCTCAAACTATGCCGGGATGTGGTTGAAAATTCTGGAAAATCTCAATGCCGAGATTTACGAACAACTCTCGAATCTTAAGTTGATTCCAGTATTGGACACTGGCCCAAGGCTCCCAGAACAATATTCAGTCAGTTTATACCTCAAAGGCGGTTCACGGACGGTTTGATCCTCAGGCAAGGATCGAAGATCACCTGAAATCCATTCAAGATATCTGGGGCCTAATAAAGAGCATTCTGCGAGAAGGCCGTCTTCTCCCACGCTCAAAGGGAAATCCTTTGATGATAGCGATTATCTTTTGGGAAGAACCGGTCAATAAAGTGGGCGTCTTCCAGACTATTCGCTGCTTCTGTGACCAGTGGGTTTTGAAGAGTTTTAGAAGACAAGGGTTGGTAGAATCTATTTTGATTTGTATTTGTTTGTTTCTGGTTTGTCTTATTGCAGAGACTGAAATTAAGTCTCAAGATAGTTTCTTCTTTCATTTTCTTTACACTTTAGTCATCGAGTGCAAGGCCAAAACTCCAAGGAATGTGCAAGATATTCTGGGAATAAATATGATTCTATTCCCGTATGGTAACGTCGATATCTCTCCTAGCAATGAGGAATCAGTGTAATGAAACTGAAATAATCCAGCTGTCTAAGAGGATTTAAACCTACGCCAGCTCCAAATTTCCACACTGCTAGTTCACCGTAATGCCTCTCTTAGCACAGCTAACACGTGACTCTCGGACTCGCTTCGTTTCTTCCTGACGTATTTCTATAATTGCCTTTATTTGTAGAGACTGAAGTTAAGTCTCACTGCGTATTTTACTCTCTTTCTTGTTTAGTTCCCTATCCTAAAGGCAAAACGGAAGGAAATGGGTAGAATAACTTCGTAATTTATGTTTATCATCTCGGACACTGTAATGCAGGTTCTCTTATAAAGCCGCCACCGGGACTAATATAACACATTTATCAAAATTACTGTCATCCATTTTGTTCTTTTGAGCGACCTAACCGTGTATTTATAACCACTTAGAGAACCTCCTGCCAATCTTAAATGTCTGACAATACAGAAAACCGAACCCATGCCACCGCCGTTGCGCTACATATGTGGAAAGGTTTCTGGTGATTAGTCTCATATTTGCCAAACACTTCTAGTACTCTAGCAAGGTAGAATTTCACTTCGCTAATGTAGGTCGTCAGCATTTATGAAACTCCTTGTGTTGTGGGGCATTCATTGATCATTTGAACTGAGTAAAAATAGAATTGGAGTCAGCGCCGATCCTTGCAGGGCACGTTTTTATGAATTCTTCAGTTACTTTATTGTCCTTGAAACTCGATAAATTATCCGCGCGGCTGTGAGCTTGCATCCGGGAGATAGTGAGTTCGAATCCCACTGTCGGCAGCCCTGAAGATGGTTTTCCGTTGTTTCCCATTTTTACACCAGACAAATGCTGGGGCTGTACCTTAATTAAGGCCACGACCGCTTCCTTCCAACTCCTAGCCCTTTCCTATCCCATCGTCACCATAAACCTATCTGTGTCGGTGCGATGTAAAGCCGCTAGCAAATAAAAGAGTATCCGCAGTTTTATAGCACGGTGGAAATTACCCTAGTGAATTTTCGATCCCTGCTGAAAGCATGTTAGTCCCACGGTTTAGGGGTAGCGAGGATGCCACATAGCCCTAAGCCCTGGGTTCGATCCATGACTATGCCAGGGATTGTTACCTATATCTGAGGACTTGTTAGAGGTCCACTCAACCTACACAAGAACTTTTGAAGAGTTATCTGCTGGTGAAATAACGACGCCGTGCACCACCTCGTAATCTGCAGAGATATGGGCTAAGGAGCGATCGCTTTGTAGCCTAAGGTCCATCATGAATGCAGCGCCATAGTTTTATGGGAGACCTTATGTAGCAGTATGCGATGATAACTGTGCCAAGTCGATGTGAAATTTAGTCATATCTCGGACCAGTCATAAAATGTCTTGACGAAACTCAGTGGAGATCCCACTATGGGCTCTATTGGTTCAGATATATTAGCTAAATAAATCGTCCATACAATTATAGTGAACATCTGAACAAACCGTCTGGAAAAACTAAGAAAACCCAAGTGGAAAGAAAGCTATGAAAACTAGTGAATGGACAACTCAGTTTAGGGAGAACTATAACTTCAGTATATATAAATGTGGCAAAGCAGCTGAGCCAGACGACATTGAGAACAGGTCAAATACTTTGGAGCGGTAACAGAACAAATTATGTTAGAATTGTTTGAATAACTGGCTACAGTTCTTTCAGATTTCAACAAATTTGGAGAAAACGTGTCTACGTCATTACTAGGGCCCGGATGTTTATGCAGTAATAGGTTTTTTTTTTTTTTATCAAACACCTTTTATTACTCTATTAACCTTTTACAATAAACATGTATAATATATACACAAAAACTGATGACATACACTTTCCGAAGTTCATTGTCCTAGTTCCTTAATGATAAACAAATGTTGTCAAACACTGATCACATTTTAACTGTGGTTGTTTTTGTCGGTTCCTTACGTAGTCTGTGGCACATTAACACCTTATAGCCTACTGATCTAATAATTAAACTATTCAAACACTGTTGCGCCATGAATTAAAACTGATATAAGAATGAACCAAAACCTGTTGACATCTTCTGATTGCACTTATATGTCCATCTTTCCATCCGTATGTATTGCTGAAAAGATCGTAAGTTCAGTTGTCTTGGTTTCCGTCGGTGTTCCATAATGAAGTGAATGGTTGCTGCAGTGAGCCATAGAACTGCGTTGTTGACCGTGGCCGGGAGGAAAGCATATTCTATGTTGAGTAGTCGATATTCTAAGATGGGAGTTGGAGTCATGTGAAGTATGTTGCATATTTTGGCGAAAGACCACGCCCATATGTCCGCACTGACACAAGACTTAACACGATGTATTAATGTATCTCTTTGTTGACAATGTTCACAGATATTGCAGTCAGACCGTCCATGTCGAAATAACTTATCCTTTGTTGGTATAGTTTCATTTATTGTTAAGTATAAAGTTGTTTTCCACTGAAGAGGAATCCATTTATTAGCAATATTATTCCATACTAGTTTCCAGTGTCGCGAAGGATACTTTGCCTGTATTTGAGGTGGTTTAATATTCTGCTTCATTATATGGTTATAGATAGATTTTGTTGTTACAACTGAAGTTGGATCTATTAAAGTTCTTGTAAGGTTATCTACAAAGCTCAAAACTCGTTTGAAATGCAGTGGCAAATTATGATGGGAAGTGAGAAAGGCCACGCTTCGGATAATATTATTCAGAACCGCCTTAGCATAATCGTCATCAGGTCTGCACTCACAATTAATAAAATTTCGCGCGATAAGTGCAGTGCATTTAGCTTCTGCAGAAACTAGTCCTAACCCTCCACACTTAATGCTTTGGTACAATTGTGTTCTGGCTATCCTGTAGTGGTGTCCTCTCCATAGGTAATACCCTATAACTAGATCCATTTTCTTGACTATTATAGGTGGTGGAGGTAAAATCTGTGCGACGTACCACAGTTTGCTTAGTGCAAAGGTGTTAACTGTCCAGATTTTTTGACATATATTGAGGTTTCGAAGGTGTTGAGCAAATAGGACAGCGCGAACTGTATTGAGCAATTTTCTCCAGTTGTCATCTATCATCTGGGTCAAATTCGCAGAAAATGTTATTCCCAGGATTTTATGTGTTTCGGCAGAGGGAAGCCAGTGATCTTGTGTCGGCCAGGGCCCAAATGGTAGTATGGCAGATTTGTGGGGATTAATTTTCGCTCCAGAATGATGTTGATAGTCGTCGGTGACCAATCTTAAGTCGTCAAGCTGTTTGGGCTGTGTCAAGATAACAGTGATGTCGTCCGCATAGACATGCGCTTGTAAGGACGTTGCACCTAGTTGTATTCCTGGAAGCTTCAAAGTTAATTGTCTAATGAATGGTTCCACACTGATGGCGAAAAGAACTGCAGAGAGGGGACAACCTTGTCGAATCGATCTGTGAATGTGGATTGTTTTGGAGAGAAAGCCATTAATTTGTAATCTGGATGTTGCATTGTTGTATAAGTTTCGTAATGTTGTGATTATCCTGTCGGGGAAAGCAAATCGTCGTAGAACAGACCATAGATAAGAATGTCTAACACGGTCAAAAGCTTGTTGAAAGTCTATACTGACGAGTGCGGCAGAGCTGTTGGGTTGAGAGGACATGTGCAGCACAAAGTTACGTAGAGTTGAGAGTCCATGTATGATGTTGGAGGTATTCAACACATTATGTTGCTCGGTACCAAAGATATGAGGCAAGGTGAGTCGTATACGTCTGGCAAGAATTTTTGCAAACAACTTGTAATCTGTATTAATTAGGGTCAGCGGACGGTAATCCGACAAGGATTTGGGTGATTTAATCTTAGGTACGAACACCATTATTCCTTCAGCGAAATTATTCATCTGTGCTTCACTTGTGAATAGTTCTTGGAAAAGTAACAGTAAGTCGTCCTTTATGTATTGCCAATAGGATTTGTAAAATTCGAAAGACAGACCATCAGGGCCGGGTGATTTTTTACAACATGCGTCGTTGATAGCTTGTAACAGTTCATCTTGGTGTATGTCGCTCTCTAGTTGCTGGGCGTCATCTATTGATAGTTGTTTCCGTAGAGGTTGCAAAAAGACTTGGACTGTTGTGTTTTGTTGAGGCGAGTCCTGAGCGAAAGCTAATTCAAAATGATTGGTTGCCATTTGAATAATATTGTCAGTTCCGGTAATGGACGCCCCTGTGATTTGTAGTTTTGAGATAAATTTCTGCCTATTTCTACCCTTCTCCTTGGCAATATGGTATAACGACGTTCTTTCGTCTTTATCTAAGGAAGGAATACGTGTGCGGGCCTGTACACCTTGTATATCATGTTCTTTCAGCCGACAGAGTATATGTTTAATTTCTGTTAATTTATGCTGCACGTCATATCCGTGCTGTTGCGCGCGACTGTAGTCGTATAAGGCTTGTTCGTAAAATTGCTGTGTGTGTCTTCGTTCCAGAGCTTTATGAAAGGACAAATTTCGGAAGAAACGTCGTATGGCAGGTTTAGCCGCGTGAATCCACCAGAGGAGTTGTGAGGAATAATGCCGTTTCCTATCGACCAATCGTTCCCACATCGTAGGAAAATTTTCTATAGCATATGAAGTCTTTAAAAGGTTATTGTTCAACTTCCAATATCCTCTTCCTATCACTGGAACAGGCGTGTCAACACGTAATTGAAGGAGTACTGTTTGATGGTCAGAGAAAGGAACTGGGATGACGGATATTCTGTGTGTAATTGTGGACATTGAATGAGAGAGATAAACTCTGTCTAGTCGAGATGCTGAATTGTGGCGGAAAAATGTGAATTCAACATAATTCCCGTGTTTCATTTCCCAAGCATCTCTTAAACGGAGCTGCTGGACTAGTTCTGAGAGCGCTACCGAGTTGTTAATGTTGGGTCCGGTTTGATCCTTCGGGTGGAGGACGCAGTTGAAATCACCTGCAAGTACAATGTTGGTTCCTCGCGTGAGATGAATATTGAGGTCTTCGAGAAAAAACTTTTCTCGTTCTAATCGGTTTTGCGCTCCTGATGGACTATATATATTAATAAGTATGAAGTTTTCATAACGAGCGGAGAGCACTCTACCGTGTGGATGTACAACAAAGTCATGAACGTCAAGACCAGGTCTATATACAATAGCTGTTCCTCGAGTATCCTCTCCTAAGTTAACATAGTATTCATATGGGCTTAATATATCTAAATTGTAGGTACACACTTCTTGGAGAAATAAAATATCAATGTCACGGTCTCTAATAAACTTCTTAATGAGTGCCCATTTCGTGATACTCAAAATGCCACAGATGTTTGCCGTAGCAACAGTACGCAGAATCATCTCTGGAAAGTAGGTGTCACATGTGCTCTGTGCACGGGTAAGGTCAGGATGACATGGTGAATCGGTCTTGGAGTGCTGGTGCTGGAACACAATGGCCTGGAGACTAAAAAGTGTGAACAAGCTGTAGATCCGAAACATAGTGCGACCGTGATGAGTTGAAAAGAGATTATTCTTTAAATTGGCAACTAAGAGCTGTATCCACTTCTTCAATGACCGACCATCTCTTTACGCTGCAATGCTTGCATGTCCTTGGTCGAAAGGCTTTTAGTGGAATTAGGTTTATTTCGATTCCCGGAAGTTGGGTTTCCCTTAAACAACCGCGGGTCTTTAGGACTCACTTGCTGCGATTGGCATTTACGTGTTTTGGTTGTTAGAGAGCTATCGGAATCTTCTGATGTATCAGCTGGTGTATCGATCGTGGGGGTGTTAACTTCCTCCGCCAATTTAATTTTCTTGTGTGTGACGTGCTCTTTACTTAACTGGGCAGTAGTGTCAATATTAACGGGATCATCCTGTATTGTGGACTGATCTACTTTCAGTTGTGAATCGGGTTGCTCTGTAACCTCCATGTGTTGGTCTGTAGTGTGTTGTATTACGTGGCTTGGAGCCGGCTCTGATGTGGTGAGTGTGTGCATAGCATCTGTTGACACATGAACAGCTGTTTCGCTCTCAGGGTCAAGTTGTTCCCCAGCAAGTAAGGTGTTTACAACAGGTTGCGATTGGGAGGCCAGTGTGGCGAGGTCATCTGTGGTAGACCTGTTTACGAGGGGAGGAAAGGCTCCACTCGTCAATTGTAAGTCAGATTGGAGAGTGGTGGCTGTTGTTGTGGGTACATAGGGGCGAAATAGTGTGGCAAGTGATGTCGTTTGTCTCAAAACATTGCCCGCACGACGGGGACAGTCAATACGCAGGTGATCCGAGGCGTTGCATATAGCACATGTTTTTTCTTGCCCCTCATATGTGACTTGTCCCCTGTACCCCTCTATGGTTACAAAGGATGGAATTTGCTGTTTTAACTGAATTTTTATTTGTCTGATACCATTGGGAACTGGTAGACGGTAGAGCTGAGACCACGATTCATCATAAATGTCTTTAACATGACCGTATTTCGTGAAAAAATTCCTGATTTTTTCGTTCGGCAATTCCGGAGGAATATTAAACAGACGAACTCTAGTCGCCTCAACTCCAGCTGCTTCAATAACTACCGGTACTGTCTCTCCACTAAAAAGTTTGAGTGTGCAACCTGTTTCAAATTTATGTAATATTCTCTCCATAATGGTTGATGAAATTACCTTTATGTATACTGCATTAGCCGGGGCATCCAGTTGGAGAGCTGCTAGCTGGTCGATGTTTACTTGCAGTGTTTCTGAAACCCAGGTGTGTATTTCCGCTGCTGTTGGCCTTGTATAATTCCTCTGGAAACTGCATTTCAGCGTATTTTTTCGAATGCTTTGCATGATTACTTTCAAACTGAACAATTACTAACTCAAAAACACTAATCACAGAGAATATTATCAAGACTTGTTAGTAAAAGTGCACTTATCACTGCGGTGTTCTTGTTGTACGTAAGACAAAACTGGCACGTCTAACTCGCTCCGCTCTCTGCGGACAACTGAGTTAGAATGCAAACTTAAAGCGAGTAACATGTAGAGTCTACCCGCACGACGGAAGTGCTATGAGATTTGCGTAAACATTAGGGGTTCAGCCCATTAGAACCCCCTAGAATTTATGTTACTCCCACTACACTACGTTAGAGCGGGTTAGTCGACATTTCCTAATAACAAAATTATTTAGTAACCAAATGATTTAGTAAGAAATGTCGACTAGGCCACTCTAAGGTAATGTACTGGGAGTCACATAAATTGTAGGGGGTTCTAATGGGCCGAACCTTTAATGTTTACGCAAATCTCATAGCACTTCCGTAGTGCGGGTAGACTCTAGTTGTTACTCGCTTTAAGTTTGCATTCTAACCTATTACTGCATAAACATCTGGGCCCTAGTCATTACTAAAACCCGGAAAATTTTGAAATTACACCGCAAACTACAGACCAGTATCTCCTCTATGTGATTTATTTCTGAAAAGATACTACTTTCTGGAATAATGAAGACAAAATATTATACTGTACCATATCACGCTAGTAGTATACCAATCAAGAGATCAGTTGCATATATTCTAAACCTAACACAGCTCGTCGAGGATGAGTTTGAGAGTCGGAACTGGAGTAGATTTTATCGGTCATGCGACAGTATCGCGGTGCCACTTTTCAACAATGCTCGTCGACACACGGAGCATGTGTCCAAAACTCAGTGATGTTGAGGTACTCCCATAGCTGGCAGGATTCCCTGGTTTGTCCCAGATGTGCGGAACCAGCTCCGACGTCAACTTAATCCTAATGCCAGTGTCCAGGATATCCAGGGCCAGTTACAACAGTTATGTGTCAGATTGCCTCAGGGGAGGATTCAACGATTTTATAACACCCTTCCCATGCGAATCAATGCATACCTCCAGTCCTGACGGGTGCAAAATCGTTCTGATAAGTTGGCTCGAACTGTCAAGTTCTCTGTAAATTCGACTTGATTTTGTAATCACTGAAGCAACAACACAAGCCCTCTCAACACGTGAAGTTTGATTTCGTTTCCTCCTCCCCTTCTGGGTGCTTTAATAGTTTAAGTAACCATTCTTTTTTTTTTAAACGTTATGAATGGCACTACAGTGTGTTAATATGAACATGGTAGGCTCATCAGCACAAAAATCTTTTTTTATACATTCTCTAAACGCGAGGATATTCGTAAAATATGGACAGCCGGTGTCCCAAGAATGCTACCACCTATATAATAAATGTTCATGCTATTTCAAATCAGAGGATTTTGAAATACAGTCACCCTTTGCAATGGCCATAGTTTGTGTGTTTGAGGGTACATTTTTAATAAAAATATAAATGTATACGATTTCACATTCAATTTATTCACGAGAGATCTAAATAGTACCAACACTGAGAATGACTATGAAGTCTACACAAAGTATCACGTTCCCTAGTATTAACTGCTTTCCTCCTCTCAGCATTGTCTCGGACTGTTCAGCTTTACACGCCACTTGGTCGCTTTGCCGGTGATCTGTGCAACCAAGCGGTACATGCTATCCTAATGGACTTCACCAAACACTAATCATCCGACACTTGCGGGCGAGGTTCCGTGACTATAGCGTACAGTCATGTTCAATGAAACTCTCACTGAGTGAAAAAACAACAAAATGAATAATTCAGATATCTAAGAGATCCGAAGAACTGTTAAACTAGATAAAATTTACTGAATCTGGCAAACATAGAACGGGTTATTTACTCACATCTTCCTTAATTGATGCGTCATTTGTAGTGTATCATTCGTTGATGATCAGATTTTGTAATAATACTGCATTAATATAAGTTGACCATAGTATATGACTGATATTCAGTTAGTGACACCACTGGGCTCTATGGTTCAAATCCCGGTGAGATTCTTGCTGGAAAGGCGGAGGTGAGATAGGATTTTCTCCGGGTAATTCAGTTTTCCATGCCATATTTCATTCCAGCAACACTTCCAATATAATTTAATTTGTCACCCTTTAATCATTTCCCAAGTGGAGTGCGATAGGCTTCGGCAGCCGGCACATTTCCTCTCCTTGCCGCTAGATGGGGCTTCATCCATTCCATTCCTAACCCATTGGAGTGACTGGAAACAGGCTGTGGATTTTCATTTTCATTCAGGTGAGAGGAAATGGTGTTCCTCTTTGCTCCTTGAGCATATTCCCGATAAAACCTGATTGGTATTCTTCTTAGATCCCACTTATACGCTGATGACCTACAGATATATATATACAGAAACCCGAAAACCTACACTCAGAAACACGTCACCTGAATGAAGACTTTATGACCATAGATATATGGGCCAGAAATCACGGATTAACATTAAATCCATCAAAATCCCAGGCAATAATTATTGGTTACCCTAAATGACTTTGCAAACTCAATCGACCAGCGTTACCACAGTTGTCCATAAGTGGTACTCCCATACAGTATAGACAAAATGTAAGAAATCTTGGTATAATATTTGAAGAACATCTGTCCTGGTCTGCCCAAACTATATCTGTGTGTAGAAAAATATACGGAACGCTACACTGTCTCAGTAAATGCAAATTCACTTTCCCTTTTAAACTAAAGAAAATGCTTGTTGAATCACTCGCATTACCTCATTTTGATTATTGTCCGGCTCCATGGCTAAATGGCTAGCGTGCTGGTCTTAGGTCGCAGGGGTCCCGAGTTCAATTCCCGGCAGGGTCGGGAATTTTAACCACCATTGGTTAATTTCTCTGGCACGGGACCTGAGTGTATGCGTCGTCTTCATCATTTTATCCTCTCCCAAGGACGTCAAATTGAAAGACCTGCACCTGGCTAGCCAAACATGTCTTCGGACACTCCCGGCACTAAAAGCCATACGTCATTTCCTTTCATTTTGATTATTGCGATATAGTTTATAACAATCTAGGAGTAGACTGGGGAAGGAAATTACAGTGTGCTCAGAATGCATGTGTAAGATTTATCTGTGGACTTCGTTACGCTGACCATGTCACACCTTCTTACATGCGGCTCAGGTGACATCACCTGCAAGAACGACGAACACTTCATACTCTTTGCTTTTTGCATAATATTCTTAAAATTCTCAACCAGCCTATCTCTGTGATCGCATGAAGCTCCTCTCCACAGACCATAACAAAAATACCCGATCCTGCAGCACCATGTGTTTATCCCTTCCTGTACACAGAACAGCAATCTACACGAAATCATTCACCGTTACCGCAGCCCGACAATGGAATCTCTTACCAGTGGACGTCAGAAGCATGTCCAGCACCTCGGCTTTTAAACACGCCTGTGTCGAAGTACTAGGTAAACATGCATGAATCATCAAGTTATAATCTGAAAACACCTCCTCCAATCGCCTCTTCATCATTATTTCCCTCTTCCTTTCACAGATCATCACATCATCACCTTTTTCATCACTTTCTTCTTCTTACTAATTCTTCCCTTTCCCTCTCAATTGAAGGCGACATTTTGGTGTACTGTAGAAATATATATATATTTTTTCCAAACTTTCTCTTAAGTAGTAGTTATAGTACTCATTATTTTATTCATATATTGTTAATGTACTCTACGTACGATTTATATTATTTACATGATATAATTTTGTAAAGTGTGATTACTTTTAATACTATTACTGTCATTATTGTTCATATTATCATATTATTGCAATCAGTAGTTATTATTAAGTGTTCTAGGTTAAGACTGTTTAAGTGTAAGAAAGGGAGTACATCCCTAACTTTGCCATGATAAATAAAACATATTATTATTATTATTATTATTATTATTATATTAAACTACTACTTCAAAGTACCTTATCAGGTCCTCCTGACGTTGGCGATCACCCGGACGAATGTTGTATGATCTCTTGCCAAATGGAAACGCCTTTTAACACTATGAATACCTGTCCATTCTTTGAGGTTCCCAATCCATGAGGTCCATCTCCTTCTAACACTTCTTTGACTTTGTATTTTGCTTTGTAAGAGGTAGTAGTGGTCATTTCCGAGGGTGTGGACAAGGTAAGAAATTTTGCGTCACTTTATTGTTCGAATGAGTTCCGAACTTCTTGCCCTTTTGAGTACTTCTTTGCTCCTTAGTTGACAACCCAATAAATCTTGTGTATTCTCAATTGGGTCCGTATTTCAAAGGCTTCCAATAATTTCACTGACATGCTCTTGAGGGTTCACATTTCCGCTCCATATAAAAAGACTGGCCAAATTATCACTTGACCATTCTTTGCCAAATTTGTAAATTTCCCTGCTACTGTTATCCTCTGTGTCACTTCTTTTCCAGGATCAAGTTGTTGAGTGACAATGTCACCCAGATATTTGAAGCGGTTTACTCTTCCAATCTGTCGGTTGTTTAGTCGTAGGGCTGACATGTCTGCTGTAGATCATGAACTTGGCCTTGTTTGGATTTATTTTTAGGACTATTTTCTCGATTGCTACACTAATATGAAAAATTTGTAGATCATCATCAAGAATTTAACAAAATATAACTGTATCATCCGCACATCACATGTTGTTAATTATGCTACAATTTCTACCCTAATTGCTTTCGTTCCTCCCCTGAAGGGGAAGGCGGGCCTCTTAGACGGTGACACTCTCTCTCAGGCCAGGATATTTGTTACGGTGATGATGATGTGCGGAGAAGTTGAGAGAGATGGTGGCCGTGTCCTGTGCAGAGAACTATCCCGGTATTCACCTTAGTGCAGGAGAACGAAAAACCACCGTAAACCATTCTCAGGGCAGCCGAGGGTGGGGGCCAGCCCCTCTCCGTCTCCCGAATACAGAGGCGTAGAGCCACGGTAGAGCCTTGGTCACCGCCCCTGTGTTAAACTGGTCAGTCGAAGAGCAGAGTTGTCGGACCAAGGACCAACCGTGGCCACGTGTGAGCCGAGACCCACTCTGCATCCACTGACCACGTGCCATTAACATTTATGCTAACCTGGTAATCTTCTAAAGCTGTGTTGAAAATTTAATCTGAATTAATGTTGAATACCAGTAGAGATAGATCACAATTGTGTTTAGCTCACAACGGTATTTTGTCCCCGTTAGTATTTTTGTATAATGCAAATATCTTTGGTGTTAACTCCTATGCCCCTTAGGATTGCTACAAGTTATGGATGCCATACACTGTCAAATGTGTTTTCAAAGTCAGTAAAACAAACAAGAAAAAACGTACTGTGGTTTATTTAGACACTGCTGAATTAGGAAGTGTATCAAAAGAATTTCTGAATCCAAACATGTGCACTGCTATTTAACTTTTAAATCGAATTACAACAACAAAAGATCAATACTTGTTATCCTTCAAACAAAATACCACCGAAAAATCAATGCAAATATTTATAATTGATTTTTAATAATGTTATTGGTTTTACGTTCCACTATGTTCTTAGGGTTTTCGGAGGCTCCGTCTTGCCGGAATTTAGTCCCGCAGGAGTTCTTTCACGTGCCAGTAAATCTACTGACACAAGGAAGACATATTTAAACACCTTCAAATACTGAGCCAGGATCGAGCCTGACAAGTTGCGTTCAGAAGACCAGCGCCTCAATCTTCTGAACCGCTCAAACCGGCTGCTCAATTCTCCCTTCTTTTTTTACAATTGGCTTTACGTCGCACTGACACCCATAGATCTTATGGCGACGGTGGGATAGGAAAAAGGCTACGAATGGGGAGGAAGCGACCGTGACCTTAATAATGTACAGCCCCAGCATTTGCCTGGTGTGAAAATGGGAAACCACGGAAAACCATCTTCAGGGCTGCCGACAGTGGGTTTCGAACCCACTATTTCCCGAATGGAAGCTGCGCGCCCTTAACTGCACGGCCAACTCACTCGATTGCTCTACTCCCCTATGAAAAATCATGAACCGGAATAATACGGAATACTATGTCGCTACCATATCGTTTCAGTGGCAAAAGGTCATTTTTTAGAAACTTAAACAAAAGAAAATATGCTATGATAAAAGTAGCAACTCTTCAAGCAGTCATATAGATACAAAAGTATACAAACACACACTAACACATAACGATTTTTCTTTGGTAGTTGCTTTACAGTTGTGATGTTTGGGACATCACTGAATGTTTTTAATTATTGAACTATATATTTAATTGATAATATGTATATATTTAATCACTGATAGGTCATTTTAAATTAATATGTATATATATATATATATATACAGGGCTTTTATCATCCATTTCAATCATCATTTCATTTCTTTGTATCGCGGCTATAACGTATTCTAAATGAACAAATTATTGGGTAAAGTATTTCAACATCACGCATATTTATAACTTGCAGTAAATTTTCCAATAGCCGTTGTGAGGTGACCAGAGTCACCAGGCTAATTTCAGCCCAATTCCAGGAAAAGTACGTCATCTAGATTACGAGAGACCTTACCCTCTCCACCTCATGAAAAGACAGTTGATACATTATTAACACCCACTTTTCAAACTCAGCTTCGAGACGCTTTATTTCAGCGGGAAAGTTCAGCCTATGTGAATGAACGTAATGAAGCAACGTGATGGATGCACAGCTATACAAGGGAGAAGGAATGAGACCTCGAATCTTACTGGACCATGTGATATGGCTGATGGAAGGAGACTTTTGAACCGATATATACCACCGACAAGGGCTGGAGAGGACACTAACATTCTCATTCAGACTCACATTCGGAATTTCGGAGATTCGGACATTCTGATTCTCACGCTTGGAAGATACTCTTACTACGATTCTACGTCTACACATCGGAGAAGATTTTAACTTAGTTCACTTCGCATCTGAGTATATTCTACTCAAAAGTTACTCTCATTGGGACTTGTTATCTCAATGACGAGAGGTAGTCAACGGGAGACCGGTTCTGACTGGTATAGGGCAGGAGAGCTTTTATTATGAGTTTAGCTACGCTACTGTTCCGTAATTCGGAAGAATACAAGTGTATTCTCTCCATGAACATAACCCATGGTGGTTTTGCACTTAAAATTAGGACTCATTACGACTTTATGTAAGGCGTACAATAGGAAGTGTTAAAGACAGGAAATGTGGAGGTAGGACTGGAATCCAACAACAGATGAGGCAGCCTGTACGAGAGATCCACCCATCTTCAGCTTCAAGACAACAGAGTCTACATTTGCTGAGCTTATGGCATAAGTTACTGCAAGTCTTCGCGCAACAGTTCATTTTCTTAGAGTTAATTTCATTCACTTTTTCTTTTGCTTCCGTAAGTTCAGATTTCGTTAATACGCCGTTACGTCACGTTTTCATCTTAATAAATAGCTGTTTTAATTTGTATTTTATGAAATGATTATTAATGATCCTTAAATTCCAAGTTAGTGTACTTAATGATTTGTGTTCCGTTCACCCCACCCCTGGGAGTTTTTTGAGTCTCATTACGTATTTTTATTTATTATTATTATTATTATTATTATTATTATTATTATTATTATTAATTATCTACTTTTGTTTTCAAGCCATAAGCTTGAAGACTGGCGCCCTTGAGATACTGTTTCTGGAGAAACAATGATATATCAGTTATTTATTTTAATATTAAAGTGACCCGCCACGTTATAAATTTGTCATACATCTGTGGGCAAAGTGGGTACGTCACATATTGTCGCCACAACTGAGGGGCTCGTAAATCATTAAGTACTGGTATAGAAGGATAAAATCAGTAGTTTGGGGATAACTGTTGTGTATCCACAGTATATTTTTCTTTTGTGTTTGATTTTGGGGGTAACATGGCTGAGCAAGTGGAGAAAGACATGACGCTGCGTAGTAGACACGTGCTGAAGGGTAGTACTTTAAGTAATTCTAAGGAAGAGTTAGATAAATGTGTAGAGGAGGAAACTGATATTAGGAGCGAAGATAGCGAAGGGAATAAGAGTAGGAATGACGAAGTTACGTTAGATTCAGACGATAGTACGATGGGGGGCGAGGCGGAGGTTAGCCCTAACAGTGAGGGTAATAATAATCAGTTACTTGAAATGATGCAGTTAATGTTGAGTAAGATAGAGGACAGTAAATCTGAAATAAAAAATGAATTGGAACAAATTAAAATAGATGTAGAACAAACTAAATCAGACATTAAAAATGAAGTAGAACAAACTAAATCAGAAATTAAAAATGAAGTAGAACAAACTAAACGAGAATTAAGTAAGGCATTGAATGAACACAAGGTCGAAGCTAATAAAAGGATGGACGAACATAGCAAACAGTTACAAGAATTATTTAAACAAAATGAAAGATTTAACAAGCAGATAGAGGAACAGAAAGAGATAACTAAGCAAAACAAACAAGAGGTAGAAAAGAAATTTGTAGAGCAGAGGAGTGAGTTGTTGGGATTAATGGAAAAAGAAAGCAGCAACACTAGAAAGGAGTTAGAGACACAGGTGACAAGTATTAATAATAAAGTTGAGATCCAAAAGGAAGAAATAAAAGAATTTAAAGATCAGGTACAAAACAAGATCGATACCGTTAAGTGTATAATAGAAGACAACACTAGGGAACAAAGAGAAAAGTTTGCGATAGTAGAAGGCAATACAGTGGAAATTAAGACATTGAAAGAAAAACAGAGCACTGTAGTGAATGAAATTGAAAGAAGAGATAAAGATGTAGATAACCGCATAGCGATGGCAGAAGCACGCATACGACGAGAAGTAAGAGAAAGGCAAGGTAACACTGAGAGGCAAAATCATGGAGGGATTTGCAGTAAGGAAATCGAATTACCGAAGTTCAATGGGAAACAAACTAACCCACTAGAATTTCTGAAAATAGTAGAAAAACGGTTTGGGAAACGGATTGAGGAAGGGTTTATGGACTGGGAAGAGGCGATCGACATTATTGATCATGCTTTTGTGGGAGAGACGCGTTCCTGGTTTTCAGTCTATAAAAGTAACATGAAAAGTCTGGAGGAATTTAAGACGAAGTTCACAGAGAAATACTGGAACGAAAACGTTCAAAGCCGTGAACGAGAAAGGGTAGTATTTGGGAAATTCAAATATAATGAATGTGTCTCTATGACTGAGTATTTTTGTCACACGTTATGATTTGCCAGAATTTAGACGGAATCACGGCTGATTCAGATGTAGTCAGATTACTGTTACGACATTTTCCAGACAGGGTACGCGAAGCAGCGTGTATGCAAAGTATTAAAACTATTCAGGAAATGGAGCAGTTATTAGGGAGTTTTGACGCACTAGGAAACATTGGGCACAGAACAGGAAACTCACATAATTTTGTTCCTCATAGTGAACCAAGGGACAATAGGAGACAGCCAAACTACGAGAATCGTAATCAGTTTCAGCCAAGGCATAACGGTAGGGGTGGCGCACCTGAAAATAGATCGGGAAATGCCCAACAAGTCAGAGGACAAGTTACTAACGAGCCAAGTGTAGGTACACGATCGCAACCTTTAAACTAAATGCAGGCTGTAATGATGGGTCAGAATTCCAGCCTTACCAGGAAGTAGTTAGGAATTGTGTTATGAAACTATTACCATATGACCTAGATGTTAAGGAAGATCTTATGTGTGAACCAGATAATAATTATTTAGATTCGGGTGATGAAGTGATTAATCATGTGGTTCAATTAGAAGTTTGGGGGGCGTGTGTTCACGCGTTAATTGATACTGGAAGTCAGAAATCATGTATTAGTTCAGAATGGTATGACTCTTTAGTTAAACAGGGTATTATGATAGAAGAGATGCCTGTTAAGTCTACATTCATTATTACAGCTGTTGGTAAGAAGTCGAAACAAATATGCAATCAGGTTGCAGTGCCGATTTGTATAGAGGGTTTTATTTCAGTACAGGTATGTTTGGTTATTCCTCACCTTGTATTTGATCTCATCTTGGGATGTGACTGGCTGACTTTAAAATCGGCTCAGGTAGATTACGATGATGCAACGGTAAATCTGAAGTGGGATAATAAGTATGTCAAACTCGAACTGAAAAATGAAATTCAGAGGAAAACGAATGTTTGTGCTATGTGGAGTGTTATTGAGGTTTCTAGATATGAGGAGAAACCCAGTGAGGGGTTTAATTTATGCCAGTTGTGGTTGAAAGAGGATCAGAAGGATGCCTTATTTGAAGCTGCGAGTAACAGTAAATTAGAGGAAGTCTAGAGGGACGAATTGTTGGCAGTGTTATGTGAACACGCTGAGATTTTTTCTAAGAAACCCGGTAAAACACATGTTTATGAACATTATTTTTCAGTGCTGGATGACAGTCCTTTCAGCGGGCCACGGTATGCTATCCCACACAAATATGCCAAGGCAGTTGACGATCAGATACAAGCTATGTTAGCTGATGGGATAATTGAA
Organism: Anabrus simplex; assembly: GCF_040414725.1. Lineage (NCBI taxonomy): Eukaryota > Metazoa > Arthropoda > Insecta > Orthoptera > Tettigoniidae > Anabrus > Anabrus simplex. Next base: position 48,898,494 of record NC_090270.1, read on the forward strand.
GTGTCTAATAGCCAGTATGTAAATTCTTTAATCGTTGTGCCTAAGAGTGATGGGAGCGTTAGAATTTGCATTGATGGGAGGGATATGAATAGACGTATTTGTACTGACCAGTTAAAATCACAGACTATTGAAGAGTTAATTCAGGGCTTTGAGGGTAAAAAATGGTTTTCATCTGTTGATTTAAGAAGTAGTTTTTGGCAGATTCCTTTGAGAGTAGAGGACAGGCCTCTGACAGCATTTAGTCATAAGTACAGCTTGTATCAGTTTCAGCGCGTTCCGTACGGGACGAAGACTAGTTCTGCAGCCTTAATTAGAGCATTAAATATTGCATTAGGTGATGATACAGGGGATTTCGCCACGGTTTTTATTGATGATATGGCTGGAGTTTTATATCTAGAACCTTATCGTATACATAAGAAACTAGGACCTTGTGCTTATAAATTATCTGACGGCGATTGCATTTTAATGGGTACGTACAACATTAGAAGTTTACGTAAATATATTACGAGTCCTGTGGATTTTCCATAGTGCTGGAATATAGGTCAGTGAGCGAGGCCACGCTTATCTCTTATATAATATACACCTGTCGCAGCGTGGAGTGACTGCTCTCTGGTAGGTGGAGTTTCCCAAGTTTTGTTTTGCTTGCTACACGATGTGTGTGTATACGATTGACACGAGTTCATTACCAAGATTACGTCTGTTCTCTTTACGTAACGCCATGTATGGGTAATTTAGTATTTGATTTTATATAACGAGGATCATTAATATTGCAGTTTAAAATTTGTAAATTCCCCGTAGACTATATTATGTCTTCATAAAGACTTGCAATAATTTTACCCTAGGCTAAAACCACGTGGATGTGTTAGCGTGTGTGAAGTGATAGTCATACAGCAAGAACGTATAAACACTTGAAAGAGTAATACGATGCATTTTGTTTGTGTAAATTTTGTACAGATCTAAATTTAATTGTCAAGTATTGCATACACTGGATTGATAAAATCAGCAAGAGGTGACGAACATTTGAGAAAGTGAGACATCATAAACTCGCTAAGTTGTAATATTGTGTTTTAATGGAAATTTTGAAGTGTTATATATTATCTGTTATTAAGTTGTAAGTGGAATCATCAAGTTGTAATTTTGTAAAATAGTGTTGTGTTGTATACAGTAATGAATGAATGTACAGTTGTTTTGGAAACAAGTGTAACGTAAGTGGCAATGTGTGGGTGTGAGCCCTCAACTAAGTACTACTTGTTTCAGGCTCAGAGGGGCGAATGTGATGTTTGGGACATCACTGAATGTTTTTAATTATTGAACTATATATTTAATTGATAATATGTATATATTTAATCACTGGTAGGTCATTTTAAATTAATATGTATATATATAGGGCTTTTATCATCCATTTCAATCATCATTTCATTTCTTTGTATCGCGGCTATAACGTATTCTGAACGAACAAATTATTGGGTAAAGTATTTCAACATCACGCATATTTATAACTTGCAGTAAATTTTCCAATAGCCGTTGTGAGGTGACCAGAGTCAGCAGGCTAATTTCAGCCCAATTCCAGGAAAAGTACGTCATCTAGATTACGAGAGACCTTATCCTCTCCACCTCATGAAAAGACAGTTGATACATTATTAACACCCACTTTTCAAACTCAGCTTCGAGACGCTTTATTTCAGCGGGAAAGTTCAGCCTATGTGAATGAACGTAATGAAGCAACGTGATGGATGCACAGCTATACAAGGGAGAAGGGATGAGACCTCGAATTTTACTGGACCATGTGATATGGCTGATGGAAGGAGACTTTTGAACCGATATATACCACCGACAAGGGCTGGAGAGGACACTAACATTCTCATTCAGACTCACATTCGGAATTTCGGAGATTCGGACATTCTGATTCTCACGCTTGGAAGATACTCTTACTACGATTCTACGTCTACACATCGGAGAAGATTTTAACCTAGTTCACTTCGCATCTGAGTATATTCTACTCAAAAGTTACTCTCATTGGGACTTGTTATCTCAATGACGAGAGGTAGTCAACGGGAGACCGGTTCTGACTGGTATAGGGCAGGAGAGCTTTTATTATGAGTTTAGCTACGCTACTGTTCCGTAATTCGGAAGAATACAAGTGTATTCTCTCCATGAACATAACCCATGGTGGTTTTGCACTTAAAATTAGGACTCATTACGACTTTATGTAAGGAGTACAATAGGAAGTGTTAAAGACAGGAAATGTGGAGGTAGGACTGGAATCCAACAACAGATGAGGCAGCCTGTACGAGAGATCCACCCATCTTCAGCTTCAAGACAACAGAGTCTACATTTGGTGAGCTTATGGCATAAGTTACTGCAAGTCTTCGCGCAACAGTTCATTTTCTTAGAGTTAATTTCATTCACTTTTTCTTTTGCTTCCGTAAGTTCAGATTTCGTTAATACGCCGTTACGTCACGTTTTCATCTTAATAAATAGCTGTTTTAATTTGTATTTTATGAAATGATTATTAATGATCCTTAAATTCCAAGTTAGTGTACTTAATGATTTGTGTTCCGTTCACCCCACCCCTGGGAGTTTTTTGAGTCTCATTACGTATTTTTATTTATTATTATTATTATTATTATTATTATTATTAATTATCTACTTTTGTTTTCAAGCCATAAGCTTGAAGACTGGCGCCCTTGAGATACTGTTTCTGGAGAAACAATGACATATCATTTATTTATTTTAATATTAAAGTGACCCGCCACGTTATAAATTTGTCATGCATCTGTGGGCAAAGTGGGTACGTCACACAGTGTATCGACACAGATACGTGTTATGGCGACGATGGGATAGGAAGGGGCAAGGAATGGGAAGGAAGTGGCCGTGGCCTTAATTAAGACGCAGCCCCAGAATTTTCCTGGTGTGGAAATGGGAAACAGCAGAAAACCATTTTCAGGTTTGAGCGATGTCTTTGAAGATGTCAGAAGTTGTGACGTTTGTCAAAAATGTAAACCTGTTCGAAATAGTCAAGTGGGTTTCCACACTTCCGACATTGCAAATTCTCCTGGGGAAAAATATTTATCGGTTTCGTTGGTTAAATAAATAGATCCCTGGACGGGAATATTAATATACTATCTGCCATCGATGCTTTCGGTCCGGGAAATTAACTCCACTGTCACTATCTGCATGTTGTCTAAACATATTTTCGCAATTTTTGGCCCTCGCAACAATTTGGTGGCAGACAAGCCTCTGCTTTACTTGTTCTAGTTTTCAGAATATGTGTTTCATATGGGGGATAAAGCACATACGTCTTTGCCCTCACCATCTCCAACCACCTCTAGTTGATTTGAGCTTCCACTCATTTTTACATGTTTAAAAAATTACGTTATCTTTCTGCCTGTGTACGTGTTGTGTTTTCCGACTATTTACGCCTCAGTGCTCATTGTGCCCATCCCTTTCATGAGCATGCAAGAAGAATAACATGGGGCTGGTCTAACATAACCACATAACGTTAAGTTAGGAGGGGGCGTAGGGCTGTCGACAGTGGGGTTCGAACTCACTCTCTCCCAAGTGCAAGCTCACAGCTGCGTGCACAGCCTAGAGACAGCAACGTGGGGTGGTACAAGCTGACTGAGGGGAAGAGAATTGGGACCCATGGGGAGCCACATGTTTAGTATGGGGTTAAGGAGGGAAGTTTAACCTTAAAGGATTGAAAATATACTTTTCGAATGTAAGGATAACATACAATAAATACTCTTTCAAGAATACTTTTCTCACAACTAACGGCCCAATAATTTCCTCGTCGTAAGCCCATCACATGGCCTGCTTGTAGAGCGAGATTGTGTACGAGCTCTGTTCACCGCAACATGGGCATTTGTAGTCTCAGCTAACGAAAACATTTACGTTCAATTTTGTCAACAGGTACGGAGCATGACTGGGTTGTCCTTGCTGCGTTTGATCGCCCCTGTACCACAAAACAGATTGGGCAATTTGCGTAAAGGGACGGTGTGAGCATGCTTGTGTTGTTCTGTACCCAACAAAATTCTATGTGCCATTACTGATGTGGTGTAATAAGCCACCTCCGCGGCTGAATTTAGAGTCAAAGAATCGTGTGCTCAAAATCGGTGTTTCGATGTCGAACAAATTAGTGAACGTTTTAATGGTGAGCAGAGATATTGGCACATAATGTCGCATTTGTTGTCAGATTAACCTTTATCCGCTACCGCGGACGACAACTGTTTATCTATCTTTCAACAGAAGATCTAAGTAGGTATTTACTTATTTATGCTAATACTTCGGAATTATATTCATCTTTAAGTACGATAGTGTGCCATAAAGATTATCTGTGCTCATTTTTCTTCGAAAAATGGCTTTATTCTTTCGCTAGAAAATACTACCTGTCCACTACCTACTCTTTCGTTCAGGGCTTAACGATACATCGATCGTCAAGGCATTCTTCGAATTATACAGGAAGTGGGGAAGGAAGAAAGGGACGTAGCAGTTCCAGAGGTGTATTATTGTTTTTTATCATACCTATGAGTTGTAATGTTTCTTCTTCTTCTTCTTCTTCTCCTTCTTGATCTGTTTACCCGCCAGGGTCGGTTTTTCCCTCGGACTCAGCGAAAGATCCCACCTCTACCGCCATAAGGGCAGTGTCCTGGAGCTTCAGACCCTGGGTCTATGGATACAACTGGGGAGGAGGACTAGGACCTCGCTCAGGCGACCTTACTTGCTATGATGAACAGGGGTCTTGTGGGAATGGGAAGATTGGAAGGGATAGACAAGGAAGAGGGAAGGAAGCGGCCGTGGCCTTAAGTTATGGATCAACCCAGCATTTGCCTAGAGGAGAAGTGGGGAAACAACGGAAAACCACTTTGAGGGTGGCTGAGGAGGGAATCGAATCCCCCTCTACTCAGTTGACCTTCCGAGGCTGAGTTGACCCCGTTCCAGCCCTCGTACCACTTTTTTAAATTTCGTGGCAGAGCTGGGAATCGAACTCGGGCCTCCAAGGGTGGCAGCTAAACACAATATCCACTACACCACGGAGGCGACTCGTTGTAATTTTTCCTTGGAAAAATGTAAAATAGTGGCAAATACTTTCATGTTAACCACTTTTTACTTTTCTCTGTAGATACATATTTCTTATTGGGTGAAATAAAATTGAAGGACTGAAAACGTGTAACCATTTTAGTAATCGTAAGATAAGGAGAACTTAATTTATTTTGAAGATTTTTGTCATTTACGTAATACATTTCTGCAAAGAATTTAATAATGATTTTTGGTTAAAAATCTGCTTGTGAAGTTTTTTCAGAGTCACAGTCCTAATTATTTTGAAACGATGCGGGTGGAGTGGAGAAAATAAATGAAAATTATCAAAAATAGTGGACGGCCAAATTGCCGTCCACGCGAACACGAACACGACGCCAGGCCGCGCGAGCGGATAAAGGTTAACTATCTCTGCTGGAGCGATCTTGATCCACCACACACAATTATCTCAGTTTTTGGAATGTTGAATGGCATAACATCGATAAGGTAAAGAAAATGAAGAAACACAAGGTGATAATACGTGGAAATCAAATCAATTGCAACGTGACATCGAAACAATAATCATTAGGTTTAACAGCAGCTCTTCGAGCAGTGTGGACAGACATTTTAATGGCAGTAGTGAACAGGCGAACCCAAGGTTCGTCGATGGAGGGTATTACATAATCTCCGTGAGTAGTTATGTGAAGTTCAGATTACGTATTACTGTAAAAATGTATAAAAGAATGAATGTTGGTTTATGAAGTATGAAATACTGTAAATAGCGGCATTTAAAATCTCCTCTCATGGTTGAATAATATATCTAATAATAATAATAGTAATAATATCTACGCTCAAACAAATATATTGTGAGAGGAAGCGTGTTATTTTTCCGTGACAGGCGTTAAAGTGACATAAAAACAACGCTACGTGGATTATCCACAAGTCATTATCTCTTCCGATGTGAAAACAGTTCAGTTCTACTAGACTACTAAATAACACCGTAGAAACGCAAAAATAGTTAGGCAAGCCATTTAATTAACACAGTTCAGGTAACTGCAATCCAGTACCTTTGACCATCTTATTCATGAATAATCCACAGCCTGTTTCCTGTCATTCGACCGAGTCAGGAGTGAAATGAATTAAGCCCCCATCTAGCGGCGAGGGTAGGAATCTTTTTTTTTTTTGCTAGGGGCTTTACGTCGCACCGACACAGATAGGTCTTATGGCGACGATGGGATAGGAAAGGACAAGGAGTTGGAAGGAAGCGGCCGTGGCCTTAATTAAGGTACAGCCCCAGCATTTGCCTGGTGTGAAAATGGGAAACCACGGAAAACCATTTTCAGGGCTGCCGATAGTGGGATTCGAACCTACTATCTCCCGGATGCAAGCTCACAGCTGCGCGCCTCTACACGCACGGCCAACTCGCCCGGTGGGGTAGGAATCGAGCCGGCTGACGAAGCCCGTAGCACTCCTCTGGAGCAATCATTAATGACTGACAGAAGAAATAAAATGATATTGGAAAGTGTTGCTGGAATGAGAGATGACATGGTTAACCGGAGTAACCGGAGAAAAACCTGTCCCGCCTCCGCTTTGTCCAACGTAAATCTCACATGGGAGTGACCGGAATTTCAACCACAGAACCCAGCGGTGAAAAATAAAGTAGCGTCCGAGGACTTCGGCTCTCCATGTGCTTGTCTCTTGATTTGAATCCCGTAGGCGACCTGCGCGTCGTGATAAGGATGAAATGTTGATAATGACACATACACCCACTCCACGTGTCAGGGGAATTAACCAATAACGGTTAAAATTCCCGACCCTGCCTGGAATCGAACCCGGGACCCCTGTGACCAAAGGCAAGCACGCTAACCATTTAGCCATGGAGCCGGAAAACCCAGCAGTGAAATTCCGGCACGCTACTGCCTGAGCCACGGAGGATCACAATAATAATAATAATAATAATAATAATAATAATAACATTATTATTAAAACTTTTCTTTTCTTTTTTCGGAGATGCTCAGGTGAAAATTGTGTTCCACGTACTAGTAAATCTAAAGGTATAAGGCACTGGGTCATCTCCGAATCCATCAATTTGGGCTCAGAATCCCTGCACTATACCGACTTAGCCACCCAGCCTATTATTATTATTATTATTATTATTATTATTATTATTATTATTATTATTATTATTATTATTATGGTAGTGTTAATGCATAGCTGCTTATGTCAGGAGTGCTGCTGACGAGGCATTCTTCTCTTTGAGAAAATTGAAAGGAAACTGTGCACAACCTTGTTTATTCCCCGGGGTGATTTAAAGCGGGTCGGAGGTCGTGAATCCGATCTGGTCAAGTTCCCACGGGAAATAGAATGGGAAAGAAAAAGCGGGTGAAATTAGAAACAGGGGCTGGAGATGGAGAGATTATTTATTGCTGATGAGCCAAAGCCGAACAATATTTTCCACCTTTCTGCAGGGAGAACGAGTATAACTTTGTATGAAAATGTATCTTTTCATCCTGTGTTTTCATTGTATTATTCGGAGATGGGGAGATATAATCAGTCTCGCCGATGGTAAAATAGCGAGATTTAAAGTTAATACGTGTAGCTTTGAAGATTCTGATGCTGGGGATTCTGATGTTTTAGAGGTAGTATTGGTATCAGTTGAGAGCTGCCTGAATTAGGATAAATGACTGTTGTGTTTTAAATACATTTTATTACTTTAGTTCTAATAATATTTCTGTGGCTACTTAATAATTATTTATTTATTTATTTATTTATTTACAAAGCACAACATACAGCTAGACTGAGGTCATTACTGCCAATAAGATTAACAATTGCGATTAGGGACGCCCGGCTGTGAGCTTGCATCCGAGAGATAGTGGGTTCGAATTCCACTGGCGGCAGATCTGAAGCTGTATTTCCGTGGTTTCCCATTTTCACGCCAGGAAAATGCTGGGGCTGTACCTTAATTAAGGCCACGGCCGTTTCCTTCCAACTCCTAGGCCTTTCCTATTACATCGTCGCCATAAGACCTATCTGTGTCGGTGCGACGTAAAGCCACTAGCAAAAAAAACATTAACAATAATAATATTAATAATAATCACGCTCAGATATATTCTGTAGATATCTTCAAAGAACATTATTTTTCTTCGCAAGACACCGGCTTCAATATCGGATGATTTCTGTGGTATTTGAGAGGTTCTTAATGCGGAAATGTCATGTTGCTTGACTTCAAAATATTATAAAAATGCTGTAGGACAAAATTCCTACACCACAGTATATTTCGAAAACCTACTGTATGGTAACTCAAGGGGCATGATTCAGATAATAATAATAATAATAATAATAATAATAATAATAATAATAATAATAATAATAATAATAATAATAATAATAATAATACGAATGATAATCAAAAGAAGAATTCGTAAGCTTAGGTTTAACGAAGGTTTGATATCAGTCAAGAGTAATTCGCTAGAGGTATATCATCGGGCGGAATGTATCAGTCTGAAGAACAATCATGAAGAACTAGGAGTGACTGAAATAACTGTGTGAGTTATTACAGATAAAAATCAACACAGGAGTTTCCTTAACAATGAACTTCATAATTTACCTATTGAGAGATTTACTGGCACAGTTAGGATAACATGAATTACGTTCTGTGGACACCTCCATCTTTTGGCTACTGTGAAAAATTTGAAAGGGATCAATGTGTCCTTTAAAGAAACTAAAGAGAACATTGAGCGACACCACATTATTCAAAAAGATATAAAATAAATTTCACAACTAAGAAATAACTCGTAAATCACTATAGGGTTCCCAGAAAAGCACAAGAAGGAGAGTGGTCACTATTAGACTGGGAATAGGAGAGAGAAGCTGAGGCTAATAATAATAATACGAAAAAACAAATATAAAATTAATTCTTGAAGGAGAGGCGAATGCATGTCTCCAAATAAGGTTGGCGTTAAAAATCCTCATCCAGCCGTAAAATAGGTCAAATCCACATGTGCGATACAGTTCACGTCCTCTACCTTACCAGTGTGTGGCATAAGCGTGAGCCATGCCTAATGGCATGTTCATAAATGTGACTTTTTCAATATGTAAATGGCTTCCTATGGCCTCAATTCGAATAGCTTATGTGTTTCTGACAATGTACTGGAGAGGGCATCAGTGTGTGATATAAACACAGAAGATCGTTCCTTTGGCGAGACGAGAAGTATAATCTCTCTAAAGGGTATCTTTGCTTTGTTTATGGGAGATGAATTAACAATGGAGCTCACATAAAGCAGAGCTGCATTCCTATCTTATAAATTGGTGTTTAATTTATTCAAACCTTGCTCATATTAACATGCATCTCATTATTTTGATTGTTCATATCACTGGTACGTTAATTCTTGTTTAACTTTGGTTCTGCAGTTCTTTAGTATTACTATTGGCCCTATTGATTATGGCTGATCAATATGAGTCTTCCGCCCCAAACGGCATGAATGAGACGTGTATCTGTTAGTATGTTTGTGACTATGCCATGATGATAACTGAGTCTCTAATTGATTCCATTTATGTGCGCTGCATCGTATGGTATTTCGCTATCAAATATATCGGTGCTCCCCGTGTCGACCGGAAGCCCCATTCTCACCGTACGGGACACGTGACATGGTGGTTTTCAGTACGGGATTCTTCCAATCTTGTTGTTATATTGTTTGCGTCGTGCACACTGCTGTCTGGTGTACAAGAGACCTGAGTTCGTGACCACGTGAGTCACCCTATATGGACTGGTGTTGGACTTTATTAATTGGAGCGCCCGCTCGTATTGCCTGCCGTGCTGGCATATGTGTGTGAGTTCGGGAGTGTGTGCGTGAGTGAGGGGAGTGGAAAGATGATATACCGGTCAGTTCTATTTTTGTTTTTCGTTTCTGTACCTTATGTTTGTTCTCGGTATAGTATGACTTATTTTGACATGGTCTTTGTCTCGGGCGCTTGCTTGCCCGTGAGGCAACCATGTTTGTTTACTTTCATTCTTGTGGCCGATGTGCATACCTGTGTTTTCTCCTTTGATTTTAAATACATTTCTTTGGTCCAGAGACGTTCCTCTCTCTGGCGTGATATTGTCTTTCATATTTGTTTTACCTGCCTTTTCTTCTCCATGATGCAGAGAGGTTTTTTCGTAGAGATATGGCTATTGTTGTTGTTTGGATAATGAGCGCAAGGAATATACAGACATGGACAAAAATATTCATACCCCAACCCATCCAAAACAAAATGCTTTATTGCTGGACCAATACGGAGTACAGGTCAAAATTACAAACCCAAACCCATACCTTGTACAGCAGTGTACATTAAAAAGCGCAAAATAAACTGGAAGTAAATAACAGTACATAACAAAGCAACAAATTCGTACTACATGTCACTACTTATCCGGACATATGTATTCATACCGTATTCTAGAAGACTTCAGAACTCAATGAAGAAACAGATATTACCAACTCGATCAGTAGCCTTTCCTGTATATTATTTATTTTAACCTGCTGGGCATTGAGAACTCCAGTTTCCGTGTTAGTTCTGATGAAATGTTCCGCCACTCTTGTTGTAGTAACTGTTTCAAGAGTGCTTTACTTGTTATTTGGTATTTTCTTAGTCTGGACTCCAATTCACTCCATCGATGTTCGATGGGGTTGGTATTCGGCGATTAGGGAGGTGTTTTTAATGTGTGCGTCGTGTTGTCGAGTACCCACAAGCGAACAATTTCCGCCGTATGTTTGGGGTCATTGTCGTGTTGGAAGTAAAATTTATTAGCAATCCCAAGCTCTTCGGCGCTTTTGCGAACGTTTTCTTTCAGGATGTTCAAATATTGAAGTCTGTCCTTAAATACCAACTCCCCGACACCTGAAGCGGCCATTGAGCCCCACACCATAACCCCACCTTCGCCGTGCTTCACAGTGGTAACGAGGTTCTGCTCATCGAGTTCTATGTTAAAGGGTCTCCACACTAAAAGGCGTCCATCAATTCGGAAAATATTAAATTTACTCTCATCTGTAAACATAACTGTCGACCAAAACGCTATCTTTCTTGGGACCCTAGATCGATATCCAGCACGATGTTTGACACTGCTTGATGAAAATATTCTGCCAGCTGCGATGCTATTGCCGAAGATGTAGTGTGTGGCTGTTTCTTTAATTGTGGTTACTATGAACCTTTCTTCTCTTGCGGGCAGTTTCTTCGGACGTCTACTTCGTTCCTTGCTTATAAGAATATCCTGTCCTTTAAACCTTTGTATGATGCTTTGCACAGTTGGTTTACTTCTTCCAATTATGTTTCCGATCTAGGAATACGATTTTCCTTGGTGGTGAAGGCCTAGAAAAAGTCGTCTCTCTTCAACAGACGTTTCCTTGGTTTTCCTCGGCATTGGACTAGTGCCGTCTATGACCAGCTGATCAGTCCATCTCTGTCTGCATCTACTACACAACTAATGCCACGGAACAACACAGGTTCCTCTTTACTCGTTCAAACGCCATTTTTACACGTAAGGTATGAATACTTATGTCCAGATAAGTAGCGTCATGCAGTACGCATTTGTTGCTTTGTTATCCAGTTTTTTTGTGCTTTGTAACGACTAATGCTGTACAAGGCACACGTTTGGGTTTGTAATTTGAACCTGTACTCCGTATTGGTCCAGCAATAAAGCATTTTGTATTGGATGGGTAGGGGTATGAATACTTTTGTCCAAGTCCGTATATGCTTGAAAGAAGTCAATCTCCTAAAAGAAACGACCTAACTGGGCCGTGAGAGCTGTATTATTACCTACACATGATGTAACGGTGTTATATTTGAGGCGACGAGCTTCTGATAATAGTTATCTGTATCTTGGAGTGTAATAACGCCGCGCTCACGCTGTAATGTTTTGACATCCATAGAACGAGGTATGCTTATGTTACAATTCTTTTCCCTTTTTAAGTTTTTGGCATCACTATTTTGCTTATCTGTTTCAATTTTACTTTATCAATAAGCCCCCATTTAAGTTTTATTCGGATTTTGTTGCTGTGGAATTAGATTGATATCCTTATTCATCAATAATGAGGGACGTTTCCAGCTCAAGGCTGTGTTCTCCTGGCCTTTCCTAGTCGTGGTCCACGTCTCATTTTCCCCTACGAGCGTATCATTTTACGTCTCACGTCATCGGTACGGAAGGGGGTGGTGCAAGCGATAGGAGAAGGAGATTAAAAGACAAGTGCAAAAAAGGCGAGTGGTAGAGAAAGAAATACTTGAAATGAACATTGTCCACAATCGACAACAACAATCATCATCATGATTATCATCATGTCTTGCCACCGAAACCATTATTTACTCTTCTCCATCGCTCCTTACATCTCTTCAATTCATCGTAACTCGTAACCTCGTTCGTTCCTTCCTTCTTTCCTTCCTTCCCCGGAGTCATTCCTTCAATTGTCTCTTCCAAAAACTAGCTGTGTCCTAATAAGTGAACGTATTTACTTAATTTTGCCATTTTCCATTTCCTCCAAGAATCCTCACTTCGCTTTATGACGCTAAAAACGGGCTCGATTCACACTAAAGGACGTGGGTTCGAATGCCTACACATGGCCATGAAATTCACTCATACTAGACTAAAAATTACTGCCAGGCTTAATTCTATCCCACTTAGCCGAGATTACGAGTAGTGGAACCCTTAACTTCCACTACTCCAAGGGCCTTCTTGACTATAACTAGTTACATTGTGACCGGGGGAGTTGGCCGTGCGGTAAGAGGCGCACAGCTGTGTGCTTGCATCCGGGAGATAGTGGGTTCGAGTCCCACTGTCGGCAGCCCTGAAGATGGTTTTCCGTGGTTTCCCATTTTCACACCGGGCAAATGCTAAGGCTGTACCTTAATTTAGGCCACGGCCAATTCCTTCCCACTCTAACATCTTACCTATCCCTTCGTTGACATAAGACCTATCTGTGTCTGTGCGACATAAAACAAATTGTAAAAATAAGTTACATTGTGATCAATATTTTCTTATGTGACCAACTGGGTGATATATTTCTCAGTTCTTTTGAAGCGCAAGAACACTGTAAAGTTCGCGCTTAATGGCTTAGAAGTAATTTGACGAGAATGATAGATAATGTTCGGGGAGACGATGGAAGACGCTTGAAAAAAAAACCTATTATACAATTGTGGACTGCCAACTCGTTATACAGAATATTTAGAGGAATTTTGTGAGACTTTCCTTGAAATTGAAAGAGAGTAGCTTCGATTTCAGCCTCAACAAGGCTCCTGTATAATGTTCGTCTGAGTTTCTTACTTTCGGTTGTTCCAATCAGTCTTCCATTTCTTCCTTTGAGCAACATCAAGCAGCACCGGAATGAGCGAGGATCGAACTCGCCAAATTCGGCTCGATTGTGAACGGTCCGTCTCTGATCTACTCAGCCTAACCGCCCCCTAAGCCCATGGCACTAAAGCCCTAAAGGGCCTTAGCCTACCAAGCGACCGCTGCTCAGCCCGAAGGCCTGCAGATTACGAGGTGTTGTGTGGTCAACACGACGAATCCTCTCGGCCTTTATTCTTGGCTTTCTAGACCAGGGCCGCTATCTCACCGTCAGATAGCTCCTCAATTGTAATCACGTAGGCTGAGTGGACCTCGAACCATCCCTCAGATCCAGGTAAAAATCCCTGGCCTGACCGGGAATCGAACCTGGGCCCTCCGAGGAGAGGCGATCCACTCAGTCTACCACAGATAAATGTCTTCAGGGAATAGCCTATGATACTCAAGATAACGGTTTTAGGGTCATTTCAAAAATTCTTCACACCGTAAAATTATGGTCTAAAACAATTTTATTTCACAAAATGACTTTACAGGCCTCCAGTGTAATCTCCATTATTTTCAATAACTGCGGCCCAGCGTTTCGGCAAGTCTTGTATTCCCGCTAGGACGCTATCTGCGTTGATCTGTCAATTACTCAGGTTACTGCATCAGAAGCTCCTCAATGGTCCGAAAACATTTCCCTCGCGGAGGTTTCTTGAATTTTGGAAACAAATCAAAGATTGATGGACTTATGTCAGGAATGTAGGGTAGAAGGGGAAGGACTTCCCATTCATAATTCTCCAAAACTCTGCTTACTGGTTTGGCAGTATGGGGCCGTGCTTTATCATGCAGAATGGACCTTCTATGGCGAATCTTTCATCACAAAAGATTTCGCAGAAAATCTGTGTAGTTTCGCCCTGTTACAATGGTCCCCTGCGGCACCCTTTCTGCTACTATTTACTTGCAAAATGTTGTCATTGATGACAGCGGAAGTGTAGTCTGTTCAAGTTACCGGCCACCCACTCATTGGGTTACCTTTAGTACTTGTTTGGCTTTCGCGGAAAACTACTGTGACTCTGTGCTTTGATCCAGTACCCTGTCCCTACAAACTTCAACTAGAGAGTTGTGAATTTTGGTAGATATTTTCCCCCTGCAAAATTTTAATATTGATGTAAGACCGTAGGTCAGTACGTAAGATTTGATCTAGATCATTTTCCCCCTCCTTTTGAAATCAGAATTTCTCACTCAAAACACAAGTTATCATAACACTGAAAACACGTGGGGATAGCTGAATGTGTGGCTCACAACTCACGTTTCGCACGTGGAAACCGTTGCACTGTTACGGACGAGCATGCGCTCTGTGCAGAAGTTTTGAATTGGCCCAAACTATCGGAACGAACCCGATGTTGAAATATCAATATTTGATGTCACTGACATATTTGTACCCTATGGTTGACGTGTGATTTTTAAGCAGCAACATTCACATACTCTCGTGTCCTATCTGAATTAGCAGAACCTACCAAGAACTTGTCAAATGCACAGCCGTGCAGCGCTGCTGGCAGGTGCCCTGGAACGCACGCTTCACGGTTAACCAAATTTCCAAAACAGTCATTAGAAAAACGAGGAAAATGCATTCAAAGAAACCATTATTTTTGTGTACATATGATTTTCTCCAAAGTATTTGGTGACAGAACTAACCATTTGTCCTTTATTTTGGTTCTAACATGGAGTTCAGTAAGTAGCCACATGTTAATGGTCAATATTTCTAAAAGGACAGCTATTTAAATACTAAAATACGCTTATATTTGAGCAGCGTATTCTAGGTATAGTCCACCTCTGTGGTGTAGTGGTTAGCGTGATTAGCTGCCACCGCCGGAGACCCGGATTCGATTCCCGGCTCTGCCACGAAATTTTAAAAGTGGCACGAGGGCTCTAACGGGGTCCACTCAGCATTGGGTGGTGAACTGAGTAGAGGTGGGTTCGATTCCCACCTCAGACATCCTGGAAGTGGTTTTCCGTGGTATCCCACTTTTCCAGGCAAATGCTAGGACGGTACCTAACTTAAAGCCACGGCCGCTTCCTTCCCTCTTCCTTGCCTATCCCTTCCAATCTTCCCATCCCTATTCAAGGGACCTGATCGGCATAGCGGGTGAGGCCGCCTGGGCGAGGTACTGGTCATCCTCCCTAGTTGTATCCCCCGACCCAGAGTATGCAGCTCCAGGACACTGTCCTTGAGGGCGTAGAGGTGGGATCCCTCGCTCATTCCGAGGGAAAAGCCAACCCTGGAGGGTAAGCAGATTAAGTAGAAGAAGAAGAAGAAGTTCAGTAACTACACACATATTAATGGCTAACATTTCGAAAAGTTCAGATTTTTATATACTAAAATAGGCTTACATTTGAACAGCATAATCTAGGTATATCCATTCCAACTTTCACCTCTATTGGTCCAGTATTTTACGAGTGCTTGGGTGAAATACAGACAGACACCATCTCACTTTTAACTATTACTCCATAGGATATTAGAAAGTAATTTCGAAAATATTACATATTAGGTCAATGTATTTAAAACGTAGTATATAGCAGAATGTACCTGTCGTTCATTTCCATAACCCTACAAACTACGGTTCGAATTTCATTTCACCTGGACTTTTGAATGATACTGAAGCTTTTAGAACACCTTGAGAAATCCTCTGCAGTCATTCGACCGGGTCAGGAATGGAATGAATGAAGCCCCATCTAGCGGCGAGGATAGGAACATGACAGCTGCCGAAGCCTGTCGCACTCCTCTGGGGCAATTATTAATGACTGACAGATGAAAGGAAATTAAATCTGAGAGTGTCGGTGGAATGAAAGATAATATGTAAAACCGGAGTACCTGGAGAAAAACCTGCCCTGCCTCCGCTTTGTCCAGCACAAATCTCACATGGAGTGACTGGGATTTGATCCACAAAAACCAGCGGTCTGAGGTCGGTGCAATGCCGTCTGAGCCACAGAAGCTGAGCTTTTAGCACTCCTTATGCTGCCCTACTTGAGGTCGTTATCTATTTACATAACATTTTAATTACAATGTTTTATACGTAGGAAGCCTCTGTACAGGCCGACATATTCTCATAACGCTCGGTAAACCACAGAGTATCAATATGTCGGTAATCGCCTTCATATCGATAAACTTATGTCACAGCTATCCTCAAAACAAAGGTAGCTGGTCCGCGAGTAAGTTATAATGCGATTTGTCTCAAACAAATTGTGAGGTAAACCCCCTACGAGTGGGGATGGTATACCCTGCTTGCCGTAAGATACGACTAAGAGAGTCCCCAGACGATCTGAACTTGGGAGCGTGAGTTGACGAACACGGGTCACTGAGCTGGGGCCTGGTATGGCTTCCACTTACTTGTGCCAGGCTCATTACATACATCTATCCTATCCGACCTCACTTGGTCAACTCTTCTTCTTTTCTGACCCCTGACGGTATTAGATTGCGAGGACTAGCGAGTTTTTCATTTTCACGCTCTTCGTGGCCCTTGCCTTCATTTGGCAGATATATTTTCATTTTTCGAAGTATCGGATCACATCCATCATTTCTCTCTGATTAGAGTTATATAGAGGGTGGATGCCTACTGTAGTTGTACTTCCTCTTAAAAAATACTTTCTCTCTTAATCTGTTTACCCTCAGGGTCGGTTTTTCTCTCGGACTCAGCGAGGGATCGCACCTCTACCGCCTCAGAGGCAGTATCCTGGAGGGTGAGACTTTGAGGCGGTGGATAAAACTGGAGAGGAGGTCCAGTACTCCTCTCAGGCGGCCTCACCTGCTATGATGAACAGGGGCCTTGTGCAGGAATGGGAAGATTGGAAAGGACATGCAAGGATGAGGGAAGGAATCGGCCGTGGCCTTAAGTTAGGTACCATCCCGGCATTTGCCTGGAGGAGAAGTGGGAAACCACGGAAAACCACTTCGAGTATGACTGAGGTGGGAATCGAACCCACCTCTACTTAGTTCACCTCCCGAGGATGAGTGGACCTCGTTCCATCCCTCGTACCAAATTTCAAATTTCGTGGCAGAGCCGGGAATCGAACTCGGGCCTCCGGGGCTGGCAGCTAATTAAACAATACTTTCTCAAGTAAATTATTTATTTTATTTTATTTTATTTTATTTTATTTTATTTTATTTTATTTTATTTTATTTTATTTTATTTTATTTTGTGTGTGTACAGCCGTAGTCACGTTCGTTTATGGGGTGGGGTATATAGTGAAATGAATCTCCCGTAGCGAGTTTTTGCCACCGCATGATTTTCATTACGTCAAACTCACCAGAAGAATTAATAAGGTGAAATAAATAATGTTATTTATGATAGTAGAAAGAGAGATGGTAAAATCGCATGCCCACACAAACCCTACTCCTGTCGAATAACACTAAGGGGGTCTGCTCAAGGCTTTACGCCCTCGCTCCATATGAGCACTGTGGAGAGATTTAAAATTGAATCCAGACTTTTATCACGCAATCCAGTGATTATAAATTGTATGCCACCACCTTCCCTACAATGCCGGCCAGTATTCTGATAGTAAAAATGTTTCTCGAACAACGGAACTCGAACCGGTTAACCACGCTGTCAGACGCTGTCGTCACGCCTTGAAGATCACGGCCAACAGGCAACCTATTTTATTTTTATTTGAAATAAAATGTAGCGAGTCATGTGACGGACCCCTCTGAGGATTTTTTGTGCAAACATTCATAAAATAATGCCCAGCTGTTCAGACATGATGTAATTTATAAAACCGGATAGATTGATAGATGTCATTACGGTTTTATGTTCAAATAACGCAGAAAAATCCATCAGGAAATAATAATAATTTAGTGTGGCTATTACTAGCCGCGTGCAGTCCTTGTAAGGCAAACCCTCCGATGAGGGGGGGGCGGCATCTGCCATGTGTATGTAACTGCGTGTTATTGTGGTGGAGGATAGTATTATGTGTGGTGAGAGTTGCAGGGATGTTGGGGACAGCACAAACACCCAGCCCCCGGGCCAATGGAATTAACCAATAAAGGTTAAAATCCCCGACCCGGCCGGGAATCGAACCCGAGACCCTCTGAACCGAAGGCCAGTACGCTGACAATTCAGCCAACGAGTCGGACATAAAGAAATGATATAGGCTATATGGACTTGGATTTTGATGGATCTTGTATGGACTCACTATGTCTAAGCACCTTTGGAGTCTTATGGATAAATACCTCAGCAGTAACTCCAATATTCATGAGGCTTATTTAATTTAATTATGTGTTTTATTTCCAGGATTGTTTTTCCCCCAGACTCAGGGAGGGCACCACCTCTACCGCCTCAAGCGCAGTGTCCTTGAGCGTGGGTCTTTTGGTTGGGGATATAAATGGGAAGGAGGGCCGGCACCCTGCCACGGTGGCCTCACCTGCTATGATAAACTGGAGCGTTGTGGAGAGATGGAACGATTTTAAGGGATAGACAAGGAAGATGGGAAAAAAGCGGCCGTGGCCTTAACTTGGGTAGCATCCCGGCATTTGTCGGGAGAATAAATAGGAACCCACGGGAAACCACTTCGAGGAAGGCTAAGGTGGGAATGCAATCCCCCCTCCACTGAGTTGACCTCCCAAATCTGAGTGGACCCCGTTACAGTCCTTGTACCTCAAATTTCGTGGCAGAACCGAGAATCGAACTTGGGCCTCCGAGGGTGGAAGCTAATCACACTCACCACTATACCACGGAGGATTAATTCACCAACTATTAAAAAAAGTACAAAGCAAAGTAATCTCCGTACAGGTCATGAAGGCCCTTGGAGAGGCTTCCACTATCTGTAACCTTGGCACTTAATGGAGTGAAATGGTTAGTTCTATTCCTGGCCACCTTTGCCCCCAGGAATTAACCTGGTACTCATTTTTGGTGTAGACTCAGTGAACCTACGATTATATGCACCTTCGTGAATGGAAATTTCTTTTCTTAATAATTTCAACTTCCTGACGGGGAATCGAACCCACGTCCTTCCGTGTGGACCAAGCCTTTATCGCCTCGATCAGACAGCTCCTTCACCAACTATGGAGTTAACAAAAACTCAGGGGCTCGCTGTTCTGAGTCGCATTCTACAAGATACGAGAAAATCCACAATTATCAATCAATAATGACTTAAATTACCTACAGTGCAGCAAGCGAGCCACCCCTATGCACATCTCTCGACTGGAACTCGATTAGTGATCTAGAATTTCGTGGTTCGCCTTCTATCATTGTGATGACCCCAGATTCGTTTTACCCACACGGCTGTGGGCTAGGCTGAATAGAATTCGCACCTCCTACAGTGCATCCGTTGATACGATAAAGTGTAGCAAGTGCCATCAACCGGGTGTGGTTGTGCTTGCTGCGAGGCAGATGATCCATCATATTGTATCCGAGTGTTCCCTGACGACTGTCCGTGGTAACTCTGGAGATTTTGTGAACGTGATGCCTAACTCAATAGTCTACCTAATAAAACTGAATATTAATTTAAGAATTGTGCACACAACATATCCCGGCCCCGCGGTGTACGGGTAACGTGCGAGCCTCTTACCCGGAGGACACGGGTTTGATTCCCGGACAGGTCAGGGATTTTTAACTTGAATCTGAGGGCTGGTTCGAGGTCGTCTAGGCCTATATGATTACAATTTAGGAGCTATCTGACGGTGAGATGGCGGCCCCGGTCTAGAAAGCCACACGACACCCCATATTCTGCAGGCCTTCGGGCTTAGCAGCGGTCGCTTGATAGGCCATGGCCCTTCAAGAATGTTGCGCCATGGAGTTTGATTGGGTTTTGGTTTGGCGTAAAACACCTGTGTTCTTTCTTTGTTCTTACTGTTGTGTCATTTCATGCCTTACGCTTTCCGAGAAGTAGAAGAAGAAGAAGAACCGAGCCTGTTGCCATGTGGTGAGGGTTGCACAGCTGTGAGTTCTGCATTCGGGAGATAGTGGGTTGGAATCACACCATCGGTAGCCTTGAAGATGGTTTTCCATGGCTTCCTATTTCCACACAGGCAAATGCTGGCTGGGGCTGTACCTTAATGAAGGGCACAGTTGCTACCTTCCCCATCCTAGATCTTTCCCATACTTCCGTCACCGAAAACCTTGGATGTGTTAGTGTGACGTTGAACAAAGGAGTTAAGCAAAGGAGTAGAAGAAGAAGAAAAAGAAGAAGAAGAAGAACAAGAAGAAATAACTGGCGTATGGTTTTTAGTGCCGGGAGTGTCCAAGTACAAGTTCGGCTTGCCAGGTGCAGGTCGTTTGAATTGATGCTCGGAGGCGACCTGCGCATGATGAAGCGACACATACGCCCAGCCCCGTGCCAACCCTGCCGGGAATCGAACCCGGGACTCCTGTATCCAAAGGCAAGCACGCTAACCATTTAGCCATGGAGCCAGACAGAATGCTAATGATTAACTACTAATACAATCTCTCCATTGGCACAAGGAAACTTTAAGACTTAAGTGACAGTCAGGGCAAATGTTGCTGAGGCAGAGAAATATCCGGGAGTTTCTTTTTTTTTTTTTTTTTGCTAGGGGCTTTACGTCGCGCCGACACAGATAGGTCTTATGGCGACGATGGGATAGGAAAGGCCTAGGAGTTGGAAGGAAGCGGCCGTGGCCTTAATTAAGGTACAGCCCCAGCATTTGCCTGGTGTGAAAATGGGAAACCACGGAAAACCATTTTCAGGGCTGCCGATAGTGGGATTCGAACCTACTATCTCCCGGATGCAAGCTCACAGCCGCGCGCCTCTACGCGCACGGCCAACTCGCCCGGTCCGGGAGTTTCTAATGCATAAATTGAAAACACAGAATAAGTTTGTAAGTTCTCTGTATTTCAGCTGTCTGATTTACAACGCAGATCTCTTTATACTTACCAGTTCATCAAATTAACTAATGATTGCTCTCGCAATGTAGACACTTCAAACGTCGGTCAGCCGTTAGTATCTTCATGATCTTCAATACAGAAACAGTGGAATATGAACGAAGCTCATTATTTTATTCCATTTCAACGCATTTCAAAACCCCGCACGGTAAGAATGCGTAAATAACTTAAGTAGGTGTGCATGCTGTACGTTATAATTGGATTCAAGTGTGGCACATAATTAGGCATGTTAGGAATGGTGATGATGATGATGATGATGATGATGATGATGATGATGATGATCCCTGTTGTTTGAAGGGGCCTAACATCTTGGTCATAGATTTTTGTAAATATATATTGTTTTTCATTGGCCTGCCTGGTTGCCATATCTATGTGGTCTGACATCGTGTTCAGCCGATTCGAGCCCCGTTGGTCGAAAAATGTTCATCATCAGAATGTTGGACGCCAGGGTAGGAGAGATGGTGGTATACAATAAATTCTAACCACTTAATTGCGTACCAAAATCCTGTATTAAATTCCAAACCTCTCCGCAGTGCTCATATGGAGTGAGGGTATATGACGCTGTTGATAGTGATTCGTCCGTCGGATGGAGACGTTAAACATTGAGCTTTGAGCAGAACCCCTGTTGCTATTCGACAGGAGAGGGCTATATGCTGGAACCAGGTTTTACCTTCTCCCTACCTGTTACCATATATCATGTCATTCTTTTCATCTCATTAACTCCTCTGATAAGGCTGAGGCGAGGAAGGGCATTCGGTCGTAAAAACTTACTACGAAGATTTATCTCAATTCATACCCGACCCCGTAGAGAAACGGGTCAAGGGCTGAACATCTATCTATCCAAATAAAATGATTAAATGTGTTTTAAAAACATTCTTCGAATTTTATCATTCCTTTTAAATTGACGTATTCGGTAACCCGAATCGTATTTTAATGTGTATATGTGAACCAGTTTATTTTACTCGTCTTACAAGTATTTTCGACTGATGATGTCCAAACGAAAAGACGAAACATGTCCCGACATTTGTTAATTGCTAATTAAATAAAAAATAGTATTCTAAAGGTATAACCTTGGACTGTACCTTAAAAAGTATTGTCATCTTCACCTGAATCAAATCATGAAATGAGGTATTCGAACAGAAATCATATGCAATATTTTTAGCAAGCATTCTACCATTGACTGCTTTTCTTGATAAGTGTTCTGTGATCTAGAAATGTTTCAGAACCACAGCTCTAGACAACAGTGAAAACCGCATTTACATCTTTCCAGCGCTTTTCATGTCATAACCAGACAGACAGGCAGGCTGACGTTGAGTTTTACATGTCATGAAGGAACGACATATTGATTAACACCATTGCTAGTGCTATCACCGGTGCAGCTATCGTGTCTAATGTTTCGTGGGTCAGATCTGATGATGTTTCCAATTCTGAGGCTGTCAACTATGGCTCGCGTTGCTCCTCACCATCTATAGGTCTGTCTTTCAGCCAACAGATCGGTTGCGGTCTCCGATATTTCCTTCTTTTTCCTCGGTCCCTTTTCCCTTTCCAAGCAGATAACGGTAACACAGAAAGGTATTGCTGTCTTCTTCCTCTGTTATCGACCTGTCTCGCATGCTGACCTTAAATACCCCAAAATATATAGCTTACAATTTGATTACCTGCCATTTTCAGGCAGCTCTTCATGCTCTTCCTTAGTTAATACTGTGGTCATCGATCAATTGCCATAGTAAATTATATCTTGTCTTTGCTAGGAGAAGGGCTCTCTGAATTGTCTATCATTGTTAATTATAGCCTGATTTCTTATACCGAGTTTGGCTGTACAGTAGAGTATATTTAGTATAATTTAAGAAATTTCATATCTTTTATAAAGTGAACAATTAGTTTCCAAATTATGTTTTTATTTTATTTTGAATAACGTGGTACGTTATTCTTCAAAATATTCCAGATGGACCAATTTGTTTTGTATTTTGGTTTAAATCTTGGTTGCTGATCTGAGAAGGTCAAGGATATAATTGGTAATGTTAACAAATTGTTCGTTAATAAACTGTGTTTCAGAAGACAAAGACAAAGTCACCTCCGTACAGGCGATGAAGGCCCTTGGAGGAGTGGAAGGTAAAGGCTCCCACCATTGTTAACCGCGGCACGTGATGGGGTAGAGTGGTTAGCTTTACGCCCGGCCGCCTTTGCCCCCAGGAATTAACCTGGTACTCATTTTTGGTGTAGGCTAAATGAACCTCTGGACCATATGCACCTCCGGAAGTGGAAATCTCGTTTCTTAAATTTTACGACTTCCTGGCGGGGATTCGAACCCACGTCCTTCCGGGCGAACCGAGCACGCCTTTACCGCCTCGGCCAGGCCGGTGCGAATCATGCTGGTGGAATAAATCATCATTAGAACGTTGGCCGAGTAAGTAGAGGAGTGATGGTGGTTTATCATTTCTAATCACTAGACCCCCGTCCGACTCGTTGGCTGAATGGTCAGCGTTCTGGCCTTCGGTTCAGAGGGTCCCGGGTTCAATTCCCGGCCGGATCGGAGATTTTAACCTTAATTGGTTAATTCCAATAGCTCTGTGGCTGGGTGTGTGTTGCGTATTCAACATTAGAAATTCTCCTAGGTAGGGCCCTCATCTTCGCAGACATGCAGGTCGCCTAATAGGCCGTCTACTAGAAAAAGACCTGCACCAGGCCTCTCCGGAGGCCATACGCCATTATTATTACTAGACCCCCAACGGGCGAGTTGGTCGTATGGTTAGGATTCGAATCCCACCGTCAACAGCCCTGAAGATGGTTTACCGTGATTTTCTATTTTCACTCCAAGCTGTACCTTAATTAAGGTCATGGCCACTACCTTCTCACTCCTAGCCTTTTCCCCACTCCGCGTCGCCGAAAACCTTCGGTTTTACAGTGCGACGGCAAACCAATAGAAAAAACAAAGACATTGGACCCCTCCCGCCCTACAGCCAAGATACCGCCCCCGCCCCACACGGTCAAGACAGACAATCCCCGTCAAGAAAACAATCCCGTCTAAAAGTTCTCACTTCTCCGATTGCAAAAAACCATCGACGAACTGGAAACACTCGCACAGCCTAGGCGGAGCGCCGCAAAATGCAGAAATTATACAGCTGCTTAATAATTCCACCCTCAATAACTTATTAAAGCTATCTAATGCAAATAAATTATTCGCGCTAAATTATACGGGGCCGCCTGTTGCAACTTCGAGACCAACATTGGCGTGGTCAGTACCTGGATGGGTCAACATCTAAAACTGATACAAATATACGACGACAGAGAAGCACCAAAGGCGCACCGATATCGGTACATCTCACATCACCTATCTCTTCAGAGATGGAATAAATCCATGGCATCTCCTTTCTGTCCTAAGAGGTG
This sequence comes from Anabrus simplex, assembly GCF_040414725.1. Lineage (NCBI taxonomy): Eukaryota > Metazoa > Arthropoda > Insecta > Orthoptera > Tettigoniidae > Anabrus > Anabrus simplex. Next base: position 48,923,082 of record NC_090270.1, read on the forward strand.
ACTAAAACGGGAACCAGGGGTTGTCAACATGGTATTTGGAATTGGCGAGGCCGGTTCTCCTAGTTGAATTTATCATTGTTTCTACTTACTTGTGACAGGCTCCATACTTTGCTCTTTCCGATCAGACCTCCCTTTCTCAATTCATGTTCTGTCCCGACATGGACGGTAGTAGATTTGCGTGGCCTAGGGAGTCTTATTTCCACGCCCTGTGTTTAGAGTAGTGTCATTGTTTTTGCCGATTCCTTCACTCTTCGAAGTGTTCGATCTCTTCCATTGTCTCTGTGATTAGTGTTAATAAAGGATACTTAAGCAGTAGTACAGTGTGTCCCACTCCCAGCGGGGCCGGAAGACAAGATGCATATTCCGAGCGGTAATCACAACATCCCGCATATTCCATTACTGTTATTATTACATGTATTGCTTATTAATGCACCCAATAGCCTTTATCAAGCACCCAATAGCCTTTTTACAGGAAGTGTTGAAAGTGGTGTTATTAAGCATTCAAGCATTTTCTAATGAAAATGCTATTCACACGCATAAGTTCCTATTGCGTAATTGTCGTAATTTTTGTTTTTATATTGATTTTAAATTTAATTATAATGTGAGGATTATTTCTGTAAACTTTACTTTCTACAGCATGAAGTGGTCCCGTTGTTCTGTAATTGTAAGTATTGTAAGCCGTAGTGTTAACTACTAGAAATAATTAAGTTGTGTATGAAATTGTACACGATGATCCTGGATTTAAAATGTTTAACTAGTAGTATTCATTTTATTCTTTTTTTCCAAGAAATTGCTTTTTGTACTCGTGTTGTTGTAGTTGTTGGGTAATTTTGTTTCAACTCACGACTGGCGTTGTGAATACTTTGGTACGTAAATGGCGTTGTGGGGTCGAAAATGATACCATAGAATGGATGACGACAAACACCTTTTATTTAAGTTTCAAAAATAAATACACATCTATTATGTTTCCTTATATATTTTGCATTACCTACAATAAATTAACATCCTTACTGATTATAGATTGTGAGAAAATTCACAATAGTTATACCGTCACTGATTTTAAAATAAAATCGCACTCCCGTGAATTAAACTTAAATGAAAACAAATATTAAATGTTCATTGCTCCAAAGCAAATTCTAAGGTACATTTGAATATTATAGTATACAGCACTCATAAAACTTCTGAATTTCACAGTCATTCACGTCATTTTCACAACCTCTTAAAACCAACTATATGTCTTCTCCACAATCCTTACACACCAAGGAAAGGAAAGTTTGGCAGGTTGGACGGTCATATTTCACACAGTACTGATTTGTCTTTTTCAAGCAGAGCAAGGACAGAGTGCACATCACTTCCCTTTTGAGTTTTGATTGGACGATTGCACCTTTGGTAGAGTTTTCTGTTGTGTGTGTCCTCCGCGCCTACAAGCGCCGCAGCCCGCCCGACATGGATGTTTGCAGAGACCACTAGGCAGACTGCAGTGCGCTGACGTGATCGTCTGTGACGTCAGCCAGCGCTATAAAAGGAGCAACGTTTCTCGTCTCTCCAGGACTCACCACCCCCACTCACCGACCCCCTGCCACCTTCCGAGCCCGAAAGTGAGACCCCTTCAACCTCACAACCAGGCAAGGATATACAGCCCAAACACACTCAAACAGGAAGCAGGCGTAACAAACCTGCCCCCAAGACCAAGTCTCCACCAACACCTACCACAGCTACACACCCCCGCCCACCCCCCACTCATAACCCAGTGCTACAATTGCCTTAAACTGAACCACTCTGCGGCTTCATGCCCAGAGGCTACCCGCTGCAACAGATGTGGTGGTCCCCACCACCACACTCTCTGCAAGGTACCGAAGGCCCAGGCGAGGTGTGCGAACTGCGAAGGTAGTCACGCTGCCTCTTACCCTGGTTGCCCCTTTCTAAGGAAGGCAATTCGGGCACACTACAGACACAGCACTTGAACACCCACACCATCCCTATCCGCCCGAACCCAGTACCACTAACTCCCCAGCCCACTGCCCTGCCAAGCTATGATAATTCCACCCTGTTAAACTTGCTCCTGATCCAGTTACTCTCGACCCTAAACACGCCTTCACTACCAAGCAGACAGCTACTCATTAGCTAAACATATCAAGCACCCCATGTCCCGCCAAGAAACTCAACTCCTCATCACATAACATCTGCACTGCCAAGCCAATTGCTCCCTCACAATCCCAACCTACCTCGTCCTGAGCACTGTTAATGAATTAATTACGTCAAGACACTGAAGCAACATCGGGAGTGGTCACCAACTGGATGGGTGACCCTCCTCTTCAGACTACGTTGGGACTCCGGCAAGAAGCCTCAACGAACTTCCCTCACATCCGCCCCGCAAGGGGCGCAGGTCATATCCTGACCAGTGAAGAGTCGACATTGCAAATCAAGCCTACAACACCACCGTCATGCCACGGAAGAAGACTACGTTAAGAAAAAGCACTCAAGGCCCGAAAGGGGTCGAAGGGCTAAAATTCCTCACTGGTCCTCCGGGACCTATCAGAATGGCTGCTGGTCCAGGACTCACACAGTGTCCAACGACCAGACTACACCGCAAGTCAGACACGGAGGCACCCGCTTAAAAATGTGTTTTGAACAGGTGGACTGATTCCTGGCCGTGAGGTTTCACATCTGGACATTGCCTCATTCATTCTGCATCCCGTTGCCACGTCGAGCACCCATCCAAGCATTCTGCTATTCACACAAGTCCCCTACAGTGCTCCGACTGCAATCATAGCATTCTGCTATAGACGAACATAAACGCAAGTTCCTTGCAAGTTATACGCCTCCTGTTAGCATTCTGCTAATACGAACTCTCTCTACAAGTTCCACTTGTTGTTATACATGACCGATAGTTTTCTACTATCAAGAAAATTCTCTCATTTGAACAGACTGTCACATCAAGACAAGATGGAATGTATATAGGACTATCAATTTGTACAAATGTGAATATTCTTCAGGCCCTCAGCCTAGTATCTTATATTAACATTAAACGAGTGCAATTCCACAAGCTTCAAGAAAAGTTTCGTTCTATTCCATGTCCATATTGTATAAAAATGTTGAAGCAATAAACTTTTATGTTGTTCCTTGTATATAAAGTTCCTTGTATACAACATTTTCTTATTAAACATTCTTGACACTACCATTCGCAGTTTTTTCGTAAGTCGGTCATTGCCAAGTATTTCATTGAGATAGGGTTCAGTTAATTGTCCGTCCAATGTTTTCAGGAACTGAAGGCTAGTCACAGGCATGTGGATTTTGAGCGATGTCTGTACAATGAAAGAATGTATTCCAATAATATTGAGAATAGTGAAGAAAATCGCGAGAGGCCATCTGCGCGTCCTGATCCTAGGATCACACACTGACATGCCAGGGCGAGATATGAAAGCCATAGCAAGGCTTCCACGAAGAAAAAGTATCAAACACGCACTTCGAATGAAATATGAACACTTACAAAATTTTAAGTCATGACAAACTTCGTAACACAATCGCCGTTATGAGGTCGTAAACTGCACCGCACAATATTTAAATCAAGTCCCTGAGAAGAGGAAACCAATATTTACAAAAAGCTACAAGTCAAGATAACAATTGACTTTGCAGCTACATTGAACGGTGATAGCCAGAATGAAACGCAGAGGGAGCACCAGGGGTGTACAAAGTTACTGGTATCTTTAAAAACTCCACAATGCCAGTCGAAGGTTAACTTTACCTTATTATCACTTGTAGTGTTAAGCTAGTACCAAGTTCAACCTTTAGTATTGTAAACAGTATTGTTTAGTACTACTTAAGTTGTGTGTGAATTTGTATATGATGATGTTGTATTTAGAAAGTTAAATAAGTAGTATTTCTTGTAATATTTCATTTCCATGGAATTGCTTGTTGTACTCTTGTTGTTGTTTTTTTGTGTTTGCTTGTTGTTCGGTAATTATTTTAACTTTATTATTACACTACTCTAAGTGACCATTGCCACCAGTATATTTCCCATTTGCGATGCATTTTTTAATAATAATTTTTTTCACTAAACATCAAATTTTTCTCTACCTGGAACTGGAACCCCGGGAAATATCTTCTGAAATCGCTTACACACCTCTCTACATTATTTGGTTGTTACATGTGTGTCATCCATAAAATTTCGTTGTTCAAACGTGAATCACTGGCATTTAAACGGTGTAACAATGTAGTTAATCTAATTAATTCTACTGTAATTCAGCCACACGTGCTCTAGCAACAAACGTATCACTTCACGGTTTCACGGCTTCCCTCAACATACAAACTCAAATAACTGACCGCCTCGTGGCTGTGCTGTGAGTCAGCATGAGGTTTCGATTACACCGCTCGGAGCGTGCACGTGCGGGTCTACTGCCGGCCCCGCGGGGAGTGGGACACACTGTACCACAACCACCTCCTCCAATATCTGGATTGCGTGCCAAAAGCCTGGCTTCAATTCCAAAGCATTTGGCACTGTTCATATGGAATGAGTGTGTATGACACTGTTGGTGATGATTCGTCCGTAGGCTCTACGCCAACTCCAGGTGTCAACACCCCTTGTCTCATCATAATCTAATACTGAGACGAGCAGGTCACCCATACAATAGACACTGTCTAGCACTACCTTCTGTCGACTTTTATGGGTGCGGGTGATTCAGTTTTAATTTTAATGTCGTGTGGCTATTTCTAGCCGAGCGCAGCCCTTGCAAGGCAGACCCTCCGATGAGGGTGGGCGGCATCTGCCATGTGTAGGTAACTGCGTGTTATTGTGGTGGAATATAGTCTTATGTGTGGTGTGTGAGTTGCACGGATGTTGGGGACAGCACAAACACCCAGCCCTCGGGCCATTCGAATTAACGAATGAAGGTTAAAATCCCCGACCCGGCCGGGAATTGAACCCGGGACCCTCTGAACCGAAGGCCAGTACGCTGACCATTCAGCCAACGAGTCGGACGGATGATTCAGTAACACCCCCAGTAATCTCTGCCTGTCGCAAGGGCGACTAAAAAGGTCCACAGGGGCTCTTGATTTGGTAATGTGGGTTGACGACCACGAGGCCCTTACCTGATTCCTGTCATTGCTTCCACTTATTGTGCCATGCTCCTGACTTTCATCAATCCTACCCGAACTTTCTTGGTCAACTCTTGTTCATTTCCGACCCCAACGGTATGATCTTTGCGAATCCTAAGGTGTATTTCATTTTCATGCCCTTTGCGGCCCTTGATTTTATTTGGTCGATACCTTTTTTTTTCGAAATATTGGACCCCTTCCAATTTTTCTTCTGATTTGTGTTAATATAGAACGGTTGCCTAGTTATACTTCCTCTTAAGACAATAATCACCATCACTCTCCTATCTGCCGTAAATGGCAACATAACTGGGAAATCTGGTATGGGATCTGAAAGTGCAAATGTGATTTGGAAACCACAGGACCCTCAGCTGAGTCTGGATTTGCTTCCATTTGTTTGTTCCAGTACACAACACGCTGTCGTCATTCCTATTTGACCGCCTTGGTCAACTAATTGTTCTCTTTTGACCCCAATGATATTTGGATAACGAGGCCTTTGGATTCTTTCATTCTCACATCCTTCGTGGCGCTTCCCTCTCTTTCAGCGAAAGCCTCAATCATCGCAATAAATGAACTCTTTCATTTTTTGCATGATTAGTGTTAAGATGGAATGGTTGCCTAGTTGTACTTCCTCATAAGAAATATCAAGGATATCCAGCAAAAGAAAATAAAGAATTACAAATCATGCTAGATTTCAAATGTTCATACAATTTTGAATTCAATTATTCGGATTTTTGCTTATTCGGACAATACCTAGTACCAATTAGCCAGGATAATCGAGTTCTCACTTTAATATGTTTTATGTGACAGAGTTTGATATGCCTTATGGAAAAAAAGATGTAAATAATTGAGTCATATTTCCGTTTTCGAAAAATTAAATGTCTGTTAATAAATTAAACTCAAATTTATAGCGATTAATTTATTTGCATGTAACGAGTCGTTTTGGAGAGACGTCTGTACGTAATTTGGAGTCGACAAGTGTAAGGTACAGTGCATCCAAAACGGGGGGGGGGGCGGGGGGGAGGGCCTGACTCAGTGACTATGAAACTACCACGTATGAAATACAGTTCTCTAGAGTAGGATGAGATGAGGTATATTTGATATGTCATTGTCATCAATACTTCACATCACAGCCTGCACGGTTGCTAGGTAACATGTGGCACACATTTTGTATCTTTAATTTCAATGACCTTTAGCCATATGACGTATTCATCACCACCACCGCTCAAAGTGGCTCATCGATTAGTGTTAAAGGATTTTCATTATCTAATATACCTACACATAGATTTAATAGCTGTTACCAGCGACTTCGCTCGCGTGTATTTCGTAATTTGATAAAAGTAATCCCTCTTCAGTAATGTACTAAGACATTATCCGAATATTGCTAAAAAAAGAAACATCTATCCAAAAATGAGTTTCATTTACCCCAGTACCTCTTTGTAAACCTGGCTTGTGATATTGTCTTTTGAGGCTACGATGACCAGGCTACTGCCAGAGCTAACTATGGAACATACGATATAGAAGTGTCCATGTTAGAAACAATCCTCTTCCAGGTCGGAAAAATGTGGTTTATTTTTAAAGGAGATTCCAAACACCAATTCCGCGCCTTTAAAATCTTCAGTTTCTGATACATAAATATCAGTATAGAAATTATTCAACTACTTTTTCAGTCCCCCCAATTCATAAGTGAATTTTCCAAAAACAAAAATAAGCATTTCATTATTTTAAAGGAGATTCTAAATACTAATTTTAACGTGTAGTATCTTTCATTTTTAAGGGATAAGTTTCTTCATGAAAATAATTCAACTCAATTTTTACTTTTTCCACCCTCTCCCTCCCAAATGGATTTTCTGAAAAAAAATGAATGTTCCTTTATTTTTAAAGGAGACTCCAAATACCAATTTTCACGTCTGTAACATCTACAATTTTTGAGATATAAGTATTCCCATAAAAATATTTCTACCCCTTTTCAGCCCTTTTCACCCCGTTTAGCCAACGGCCGTAGCCGTGTTGAAATACCGGATCCCGTGAGATCTCCGAAGTTAAGAAACTTTGGGCGTGGTCAGGTGTTGGATGGGTTGCCACGCGCTCTTGGTGGGGGGTAAGGGAATGGAGGAGCGGAAAGGAACTGGCCACCCTACCGCACGTAAACTCCGGCTCAGGAACACCTCTGCGGAGGTTCGGACCTGCCTTCGGGCAGAATAACCCTTACCTTACCACCCCCATTAAGTAGATTATTCGGAAACAAAAGTTCTTTTTAAACGAGATTCCAAATACCGCCTTCCATGTCTGTAACAACTTGAGCATTTGAGATATAATGATTTTAAAAATTCATCCTATTTTTCATTTCTTTTCGCCCCCTTAAGTGGATTTTCCAAAAACAAGAAATCATGTTATTTGTTAAAGGAGATTCCAAATACCTATTTTGATGTCTGTAACATCTTCAGTTTTTGAGATATAAGTATCCTCATATAAATAATTCAACCCCGTTTTCACATCTTTTCACCCTCTTAAGTGGATTTCCCGAAAACAAACAAATACATTTTCCTTTATTTTTAAAGGTTATTTCAAAAAACAAATTTTTACGTCCGTAAACTGTTTAGGTTTTGGGATTTAGATATAATTTAAACAATTCACCCCCTTAGCGACAAAATATCCAAAACCCTTCCCTAAAAGAGCACCTGCACTGTAATCTCCAAAATTTCACTTATTCAGGAGATGTTATTTTTTACAGAGAGATTATTTGAGTAGAGATCTAACCTCAGGATAAATTAACTCGGCTTCGCTTTGAGTTATGATGTACCTCATACTGAAGCTATTCTTTGTCGGTTGACATGTTTACTCATTACTGTGCGAAGTCTAGACAGAAGCGAAATGCATTACGATCGGTACAAAGGTGATCACAGGACCGAAAGCACAAAGGCATTAATATACCATGTCTACTTGACAAAGGAGATATTTGATATGTCGTATGACATGAAAACGAATATTCTCTCGAGACACAAGAAAAAAGAAAAGACACACAAACTCAAGGCATAGAAACTATTTCTTTATACTGTTGTTTGGTTGTTCAAGGCAGAACAAAAAATGTATTTGTAAATATTTTTCTTCAATATCCTTTATTACAAGTTGCACCATAAGTTAGAATGCATTAATTTTATATCACTAAAATTGTAAGTGTTCCTCTATGTAATAATAAAACTTACTGTGATTGAAAATAAACGTTAAAACAGGAATAGGGGCGGTAGAGTAACACCCACGGTACCTCCTGTCTGTCGAAAAAGGTGACTAAAAGGGGCCTCAGGGAATCTCAACTTGGGAGCGTGGGTTGGCGACCACGATGTCCTCAGTTAAGTCCTGGCATTGCTCCCAGTTACTTGTGCAAGCGCCTCACTTCCATCTATACTATCCGACCTCGCTTGGTCAACTCTTGTTCTTTTCGACCCGAACGGTATTAGTTTGCGAATCCTCGGGAGTCTCATTTTCACGCCCTTCCTGGCCCTTATCTTCATTTGGCCGATATATTCATTTTTCGATGTGTCGGATCCCTCCCATATTTTCTCTTTGAATAGTGTTATATTGAGGATGGCTGCCTAGTTGTACTTCCACTTAATAATCAGCACTGGACATCCGTCATCCAACGATGTCCAATGTCTTCTGGTTCTAGTACAAATGCAACAATGAACGGTATAACCATCAGATATTATTGGCCACAATGTCCTTGAAATGTAGTGAAGAAAATGCGAGCTTGTACTGAGTTTATGTAAAATAATAATCGTATGCAATATTTTAAAAACAGAACTGAAGACACCATACCATGCCATGTAATTCAAGACATTTAAAAGTTCTTTTTTTTTTACAATTAGTTTTCCGTCGCACCGACACAGATAGGTCTTATGGCGACGATGGGATAGGAAATGGCTAGAAGAAGGAAGGAATCGGCAGTGTACATAAACTGAGGTACAGCTGGTGTGAAAATAGGAAACTACGGGAAACCATCTTCAGGGCTGCCGCAGTGGGGTTCGAACCCACTATCTCCCGAACGCAAGCACACAGCTCCGCGCTCCTAACCGCACGGCCAACTCGCTCGGTCATTTAAAAGATAAAAAGGTGGTAGTGGTTATTATTGTTTTAAGAGGAAGTACAACTGTGCAACCATCCTCTATTAACACTGATCACAGGGAAAAATGAAGGGTTCGGACACTTTGAAAAACGAAGGAATCTGCAAAGGAAAGAGAAGAGGAATGAAGGGCGTGAAAGGAAGTTTCGCAAATCTAATACCATTGGGGTCGTAAAAGAATAAGAGTTGACCAAGAGAGGTCGGATAGGATAGATGAACATGAGGAAACAGACACAAGTAAGTGGAAGCGAAACTAGACCCAGCTAGGGGAACCGTAATTGCGAAACTTCACTCCCAAGTTGAAGTCACTGGTCCCACCTTTAGTTGCCTCTTGTAACAAACCGGCAATACGGTGTCTGGACTCTACCACCCTAACTTTTGCAAACATAATACCGTCCGAGTTGAAAGAGAAAACGAGTTGACCAAGAGAAGTCTGATAGAAAATATGAAAACAAATAATATGACTCACTTTCTTCTTGTGGTATTTTCCCTATTATTTGACTGTATTTGACCTGTTTCCTACTATATTAACTAAAGTACTGACGCACACACATTTTCTCTACTCGGAAAGGCGGGAATATAAATTCCGGAATGGTAGTAATAGAGTGCAGTAAATCCCAGCTGCTAGAACTGGATTCACGTTTGTAATTTACAAGCGTTTCGTGCTCTACTGACAATGTCCACTCTCATAAACGCACAAAAAAGAGAACAGGACTGGTTGCAGTGCAACCTAAAAGACAAGCAATTAGTAAAACGGAGATACGGGTATTAGAGTCCGTATGCAAACTGCTGGATGACACAGGGATGTAATAAAGGCAAGTACAAAGTGGAATACATTACATCACAGAACCTTGAGTGAGTTGTTTATTAATTGCTGCGTAAATTGAATAATAATAATAATAATAATAATAATAATAATAATAATAATAATAATAATAATAATAATAATAATAATAATAATAATAACGGTATTGGCTTTTAAGGGTTTACGAGACGCCGAGGCGCAGCATATAGTCCCGCAATGGAAATGGCGTATGCCTTTCAGTACCGGGAGTGTCAGAAGACATGTTCGTCTCGCCAGGTGCAGGTCTTTTGATTCGACTCCCGTAGGCGACCTGCGCGTCGTGTTGAGGATGAAATGATAATGAAGATAACACATACACCCAGCCATCATGCCAGAGATGTTAACCAATAATGGTTAAAATTCCTGACCCTGCCGGGAATCAAACCCGGGACCCCTGCTACCAATAGCCAACATGCTAACCATTTGACAATGGGGCCGGACATAGTCCCGCAGGAGTACTTTTACGTGCAGTAAATGTACTGATCCAGGATCGAACCTACCAAGTGGGGATCAGAAGGCCAGCGTCTCAACAATCTGAGCCACTCAGCCAGACTGCTTAAATCTAGATTTATTAAACAATGTTATTTATTTTTTAGAAGAATTTGCAGGTAAGGTTGACCACCACAGGGGTCGGCTCATGGACAAAGCAGGTGCAGTGTGTTCGCTTCACTGAGCAAGTTGGCCGTGCGGTCAAGGGCGTGCAGCTTTGAGCATGCATTCGGAAGATAGCGGGTTCTAACCCCACTGTCGAATGCCCTGAAGATGGTTTTCCGTGGTTTCCCACTCTCACACGAGGCTGTACCTCAATTAACGCTACGATTGCTTACTTCCCATTCCTAGCCCTTTCCTCTCTCATCCTCGCCATAAGACCTATCTGTCAGTGCGACGTAAAGCAGCTTGTAAAAAAGAAAACGCACCTGTTTACATTTCTCCTATTTCCTCACCCCTAGTAATGTCCGGCTCCGTAGCTGAATGATTAACATGTCACAGGGATCCCGGGTGCAATTCCCGGTAGGATCGAGGATTTTAACTCTCATTAGTTAATTCCTAACACTTGGGACTGCGTCTTCGTGCCGTCTTCAGAATTACAAATCATAAGGGCAGGTCGCGTATACAGTAAAAATTAACTGGCGTATGGGTTTTAGTGCCGGGAGTGTCGGAGAACACAATCGGATCGCCACGTGCAGGTTTTTTGTTTTGACTCCCGTACCCGAACTACGCATCGTAATGAGGATGCAGTGATAATGAAGACGACGCATGCACCTAGACCTCATGCCAGGGAAACTAACCAATGATGGTTAAAAATTTCCTAATCTGGCGGGAATCGAACCCGGGACCTTTGTGACCAAAGGTCAGCACGCTTACCATTTAGCCATGGAGCCGAACATCTATACAGTATCAACTCGAAAGAAGGTCTCTCCGGTAGCCACACGCCATTATTTATTTATTTATTTATTTATTTATTTATTTATTTTTACCATCCAGCGTTGATTTCTCCCCGGACTCAGCGAGGAATTCCACCTCTACCGCCTCAAAGGCAGTGTCCTGGAGCGTGAGACATTTGGTCATGGGGATACAACTGGGGAGGAGGACCAGTACCTCGTCTAGGTGGTGGCCTCACCCGCTATGCTGAACTGGAGCCTTATGGAGGATGGGAAGATTGAAAGGGATAGGCAAGAAACGGGGAAGGAAGCGGCCATGACCTTAACTTAGGTGCCATCCCGGCATTTGCATGGAGAAGAATGGGGAAATCAAGAAAAACCAGTTATAGGATGGCTGACGAGGGAATCGAATACTCAATTGTCTTCCCGAGGCTGAGTGGACCCCATTCCAATCCTCGTACCACATTTGAAATTTCGTAGCAGAGTCGGGAATCGAACCCGGGCCTCGGAGTGTGGCAGTTAACCACACTAACCACTACACCACAGAGGTGGACACCATAATTATTATTACCCATAATATTCTGTTGCAACATGTGCGGGTATAGTGGAGTGTTGACGTTGTAGATGGTGGTTTCAGACGTGCACAAAGTCGATTAATAGGTCCAAATCGAAGATACAATGTAATTTCTATTTTTAACCTTAATGTATGTGCAACTCTGTTAGATATCACAATTACAAATGATTTTCAATCATTACGTTCATCAGAAGACGGGAAGACACACACTAATTGTATGCATATGATGGAGAATTCCTGCGTAGGTTTTTACAATATCTACAATGGATAAAATAATGAGGTTGTTTGCGGATTAGTGTGCAGAATAGTATCTCTGTTAATATATCTGGTAAATCCGGCAGGGAACTGTACAAATCACTGTCTAATGTACAAATCCCATTACGCGATTTGCCATCAAATCTTATGCTTGTATTTCCCTATACTTCCTCTTTAGCTGCAGTCGCTTAAGTGCGGCCAGTAGCCAGTATTCGGGAGATAGTAGGTTCGAACCCCACTGTCGGCAGCCCTGAAAATGGTTTTCCTTGGTTTCCCATTTTCACACCAGGCAAATGCTGGGGCTGTACCATAATTAGGGCCATGGCCGCTTCCTTCCCACTCCTAGCCCTTTTCTGCCCCATCGTCCCCATAAGACCTATCTGTGTCTGTGCGACGTAAAGCAACTAGCAAAAAAAATAATAATAAAAAAAATTAGAGAATCTTGTCCCAAGCAAACTATATAAGCGATCTATTGTAGTTTGAGTCATCAGTCCATAGACTGGTTTGATGCAGCGCCTTATGCCTCCCTATCTTTTGCTTATCTTTTCATTTCTACATAAGTACAACACCCCTCATCCGCTCTAATCTGCTAGTAATATTCGTACCTTGGTATACCGTTACCGTTCCGACCACCTAAAATTCTAATCTAAGAAATAAGTTGCCAAAAAGTATATGAACTAAATAATATTACAGTAGTCTTGGGACTAGTTTTAGCCACTTAGTTGCCATCTTCAGCCAAATAAAAATTTAACAGATTATGTGATAACTGAAACATATTTATACCCGACAAAGACAATGTTGTAGGAATAATTATAACATTAAAATACATAAAATAACAAAAATTATGGAGATGATCTTCTTGACATAATACGATGTCTATATGTGACTTAAAACCTCAGGCAAAGAGGTAAATCTGGAAATGTTAGCTAGAATTAGAGATTAAAATTAAAAAGGAGACAAATTATTTATGAGACTCACCTGTATAGTGAAATGTACAGTAACGTATACCTAATATCTGTCAAACAGTGACTTCTTCAGAAGAAAGATTGTCTTCAGAATAATAAGAGGAAAAAACAGTTGCTGTCCCCAATCCGCTATATCTTCATCAAAAATCTGCGCAGAGTATTAATGAGTTGAAAAGTTATATTTATGTATAACCAACCAGAAATGATTGCAACCCTATTTGGATTACGTTGGAAAGCTGAATCAGAATGGGCACATCAAAAAATATAAACCAAGGTCTAGTGATTGATTTTTCTTGCCAGTGGCTTTACGTGGCACCGACACAGACAGGTTTTATGGCGACGATGCGACAAGTAAGCAGCCGTGGCCTTAATAAAGGTATAGTCCCAGCATTCTCCTGGTGTGAAAATGGGAAACCACGGAAAATCATCTCCAGGGCTACCGAAAGTCGGACTCGAACCCACTGTGAAAGCTCACAGCTGCGCGCCCCTAACCGCACGGCCAACTCGCCCGGGGACTGATTTTTTACTAAGAATTAAAGAGAGATAACTGTTCATTACAATATGCAAAAGAAAACACTGAACAATACTGTAGTGCATTTTTACAGTTTTAGAAGCCATAAAAATATATAAATTCAATGAACCACTGTTTTATTATGCATTTACAATATATCGTACACACTAACAGTTATTCCTTTCCAGTATTGTTAGTGTACTTTTGAAATAATGTACATCCACCGTATAAATTGGATAACCACACTACGTTTGACAGATTTCTAACGAACCGTAGGAGTCCAACTTAGACGGGTTTCACCGTACTATTCTTTTGCGAGCGTCTTAATATTATTTCAGAATATGAAAACGAAGTGTCTATACCATTAACGAATCTCCTTTTATACTGTACATGATAATATGTATCTCCTGGAACCATGCACACTTTCCTCATCTTACTCGAATTATACCAAAAATAGGATTTGATGTTGGTTCTCCATGTTCTGTGCCAGGTGTTCCACGTGCTATTTGCCCTGGATTTAAGTATGTGAGAAGAATGTTAATGCTCAGTAGCGGTGATTAGAGAGGGGGGGGGGGGGGCGATGAGCGGCAGTCGCCCCCACAGATTTGTGGAGAAAGCATTACAACGTCGCTGCCGGGACAAAACTTCCTATGTGAAATATTTTAGCTTAGAACTTTGGTCGGTAAGGTTTATCAACTAAGGTGCAATATTGTGTGAATATTGTCAAGGCATTCTCGCTCTTCATAATGTATGTGCTGCGGGTCTGTATATCTCAAAAAATATTTTCACATAGGAGGTTTTGTCCCGGCAACGACGACATTTTTTTTCCATTTTATCGGGCTGAAACTAGGAAGTATTAAAACAAGCAATTTGTGCAAGCCCTGTTGTCTTATCAGCTAATTATTTGCTTTATATTCTTTAAAAATTATTTAACCGGGCGAGTTGGCCGTGCGCGTAGAGGCGCGCGGCTGTGAGCTTGCATCCGGGAGATAGTAGGTTCGAGTCCCACTATCGGCAGCCCTGAAGATGGTTTTCCGTGGTTTCCCATTTTCACACCAGGCAAATGCTGGGGCTGTACCTTAATAAAGGCCACGGCCGCTTCCTTCCAACTCCTAGGCCTTTCCTATCCCATCGTCGCCATAAGACCTATCTGTGTCGGTGCGACGTAAAGACCCTAGCAAAAAAAAACATTATTTGCAAAATTTGTCGCCGAAATACATGAAAAAGTCTTTCGTCATGGGTAACCAATTTGCATAGCGCCACAGCAAGTGTGCTGTGAAGAAGGGGAGCAGGGGTATATTCTTTTGCCGAGGTCATGGACACTGAGGTATGTTTCCCCATTTGCCGTGCGCATTCGTCAGTCTGGCAGTCTCTTTAGTTTAGTTTAGATTCTTATTGTGTTGTCAAATACTAAATGATTTTCCATTGCATAATCACGCCCTACTTTTATTTATTTGCAATGCGTGTGTAATATTGTTCCTTTGGTGAAGTTTTATTGAATAGTATTGAATTAGAATCTTAAAAACTACTGTAGGCCTATTTTTACCGCACTTAAGGCGATAAACTGTGAACATTTACCTCTCTGTCGAAGTTCGCTCAGAGAGCTTCAAGAAACTATTTTTTTGGTTATTTTTCTGTTTTGGTGTATATATTATCAGCACACTTTATCTGGATGCATTTACACGCTAGTGCAGAATCGGTCGACCTCGGCAATCTTCGAGATTCGTACTCGCAATCTTTGAAACACAAACTATGAATCGCTTAAGCATCGTTGTGCGACATCTAGCGTACACTTTACGTACTAATACTGTTGTTGTTTACACAGCAAAATCAAACTATAGAATTCATAATAGGAACAAGATTCGCATCGAAAAATGTTATATAATGTGTACGTGACACAGTTGTTGGCTTAAGATAATAACGGTTTAGAAACTTCATATCGATCGATCATATTCTCGATTCAATTCAGATTTCATTTTCATACAGTTGGCAACACTAACGGGACAACTCTCTCCTTACTCCTCACCCCCGTACACAAATGCATCCAGATAAAGTGAACCGATAATACTTCGCCCACCCCCACCCCATCGTACAAACCCGGGTACTTTATGTTGTCTGTACATTATGTTCCCTTCTACTTCTCAACCGCCGCTACTGTTTATGCTACTATTATTTTTGTTGTATTTCGTATCCCTGCATAAAAAATCGCTCCCTACTCGTATACTTACAATAATGAGATCGGCCATAATTTTTCTAGCTTACTGGCGCGTGATGAATAAGTCTTTATGAAATATTGTTGGGCAAAACATTCGTTCGCAATACCCATAGATGAATATCGAATGTTTGCTCCAAAACATTGGCATCGTTGACCATAAATATTTCGCTGCTGTACGGACTCACACAATGGTATTGTGATTCGTTTTAAATTCAGTACGAGGTAGGTCTATCTGCTCTGCGGTTCTCCACAAAAGCCGGCACCGCACATGGTTTGCATGGAATGCGAAGTATTTCTTTAATTCGCACATTTTATGCCGCAACTCCCTCGTTCTCATTCTGTGTGGATCACATACCTGAGTGTTGAGGGAAATTTAGCTCATTGTAAAAAATAGTAATACATTACAAGTAAAACACTTGTGTTTCATTCCTGCAATTTTGCCAGTTTATCTCACTAAATGGTAACGGTATAATACTTGTAAAAATGATGTCCCTTTCCCACATGACTCACACGATCACGAGTGACAACGTAAAAATTCTGACGCTGTAATGAGTCATCTTTCTTGAGACAGTCCACACTGACATGATTGAGTGGGTCTGTTTTCATTACACTATTCAAGTTCTTTAGTATTTACCAACACTGGTGATCTCACGATTGTGTATATATACACGTTCGTATTATATAAGCTATTCGCTGTTTTACGTTCTTGTTGTTTAATATCTGAAATTTTAGAATGACCTAATGTTAGGTTTCTCCTGCATATAGTGTTTCCGGTAGAATAATTATTTTGTAATGTGTCATTTTAGCATTGCGTGACATTACTAGTTTATTGTAGTGTTCCCATGTCAGTCTAAATGCCCCCTGGAGATTTGAGGTCATTTCTGTATTGGACAAACTGTCTAATCCCGAAGGAATATTCATTCATTTTTTTTCACAAGAACATCAGCACACATCCTGTGTGTGCCCACAAAGATCCTAAATTTTACAAAAAACGCTAAAAGACGTAATTAATGTTACAAAATGAAAATCTACAGCCTGTTTCCAGTCATTCGACCGGGTCAGGAATGGAATGAATGAAGCCCCATCTAGCGGCGAGGTTAGGAATTATACCTTCTAGCAAAGCCTGTCACACTCCTCTGGGGGATGGATTAATGACCGACAGATGAAATGAAATGATATTGGAGTGTGTTGCTGGAATGAAGTACGACAGTAGAAACCGGAGTACCCGGAGAAAAAACTGTCCCGCCTGCGCTTTGTCCACCACAAATTTCACATGGATTGACCGGCATTTGAACCACGGAATCAAGCGGTTAGAGGCCGGCGCGCTTCCGCCTGAGCCACGGAGGCATTTAATGCTACAACTTGGAAAAAATAAAGATCTATTCGTATGCACAAATAAAAAACTGGTTGGACTCTACGGAACGCAACACATTCATAAGGTATGATCGCAGAAAGTGGCCTATATTAACAATTATGAAACATAAAGGTGGTGTTGCAGAATGCTTAAGGTGTCTTTCATAATTCCTATTATGATGCTGTTTAATGTATTTCTGGGTATACCTAATCCGTCCAAGATATTGCAGGTGTATTTTGTAGTACCTCCCCTACAACGGAAGAATAGGAAGGCGAAAGTCATCAAGCCACTAAACAAGTTTCAGCGCGCTCTCTGAATGGGCATAACGAAACAAGAAGAAAGATTAATATATTTAATAATATATAATAATATATTTACGGGGTGTACAATGTGTTTCATTTTCTCACAATTCATTTATGGATACACTCATATTTGTTTCAATTTATCGGAACTATTTGTGTCCCTTGTAGATGGAGTCAAAAGATGCGTGATATGTACCCACTGCATGTCGTAAGGGGCTACTAGAAAGGGACCAACCAAACACTCGCCCTCTCGTCTTCTAAACACAAAAACATATCCATGTCTCTATGGTTTTCTATGTAGCGGGGAAAATGTACCATTCGTTTTGAAAGTGACATTGAGCATGCGACTGAGGTTGACAGAGAAAAGAAAGATATTTACGAACCATGCCTTCCATATTTCAACAAATATTACACCATCCGACTTGAGCTTTGGTCAGTTAAAGGATTGATTTTCTCTCTTTGTGGAGGTGTGCTATTGTACGTTGTATATTTCACCCCAGTCATGATGACATACTGCAACATACATTACTTGCTCGACTGAGGAGAAGCTATACAAGAACGAAATGTACAGAGGTACGCTTTACAAAGAAGGAATCTCAACTCTCCCCGGGGAAAACTGCACAATTGTCAATAATGAAGTAACACGTTTTCGCGAATTGTTGATCTCGAAAAACACAATTGTATTCACTTGGAGGTGAGACTACGCATGTGTACAACATGCAGTAATACGTTCTCACAAAACAAACTGGGAAATAACCTACATAATAAAGCTCCTCAGGACCTGCTCACCTGATGAGTTAAACTGAGAATTGTGCCTGTCTTGCAGGAGGCCATAGCCGTTAGGGGATTTACAAGGAAGGTTATTTACTTATTTATTCATTTATTGCTTATTTATTCATTTATTTATTTATTTATTTATTTATTTATTCCTTGATTATGGCCAACTTCCTATGAGGAGGTGGCACCTAGAGAAGAAGAAAGAGAACTAAAATGAACTTGAATGTAAACAGTTTAGGTCAGTCAAAGTTGTACACCGGCATCTGTAACAAGAGAAGCACGAGCGTTTCTATTGGTACAGAAAGTAAACACCCACACTTTAATAATAATGTTGTTTATTTTACGTGGCACTAACTACCTTTTGACGGTTTTCGGAGACGCCGAGGTTCCGGAATTTTGTCCCACATGATTTCTTTTACGTGCCACTAAATCTACATACAAGAGTCTGACATATTTGATCTCCTTCAAATATTACTTGATTGAGCCACCTGATTGATTCACTCAGCCCGGCAAAACACCAATTTTAAATTTTGGCGAATATTGGAATTACTTCTATACTAGTTACAAAATTAATTGAAAGATGCCGATATCAATTTTTGCTGACGTTCGTTCACTAGCAGAAATATTGACCAGTATACTTTTTGACTTACACTCGTGAGATACATTATTCCTTCAACGATGAAAGCACCCTCGCTTACTGTGACTGGAGGTTGAGTTATACTCAACCTCATATTACCTTGAGAAGTATGACTAGATCATTTCAAACACAATGGATTGACCTCTGACGTCATTAAGGCCACACACCTGTGACGTGATAACCTAACCTAACCTAACCTAACCTAACTTAACCTAACCTAAGGATTTTTACGTACCATGTATGGCTTTAAAACGCAAGGCGAGTGCCCTCAACGGAACTAGGTTAGGTTTGGTTTGGTTAGGTCTGGTTAGGACGTGATAGGTGAATGACGTTTATGATGTAAAGAGATCAATGACCTAGTGTAAAACTTGACATCCTTGGGAAAATGCCGATTTATCGCCCATTGAGTTTGAACCAACGTAGTGCTGCTACCACCTTTAAGACTTATTTCATTATATCATAAGGGAATTGATTTCCAAACTACGCTATCTGAGACGCATACAGTATTTTCACTTGATCTTGTGACTTGATCTCATCTTTATATCAATGAATTTCATGAAGTAGCCTTATCGCACACTTCCATGTACTCCTGAACTAAATTTCTATGAACTCCTCAAAAGAAGGAAAGAGATTCGTTTGTTTCCGACGCATTACCGTTGTGGGAACACTTACCACAACATAAACCCAGTAGTGAGCAATGTAAAGGGATGCCCCTAAGAGGAACAACTTTTAGCCTGCGGCGTTCTAAAGTTCCCGATTTTAACCCACACAGGACACATTCCCTAATGTTAGCGGTGGGGAAACTTCTGATGATGTAAATTTGTTCGACCAACTTGCTAAAAGGTCTCCCAAACAATCCGGAGTTTTCGAAGAGACTGGCTGGTGAGAGAGTATAATGCAGTGATCCTAAATGAGTATTCCATACAACAACAACAACAATAATAATAATAATAATAATAATAATAATAATAATAATAATAATTTCGAAAAGCTATTGCTAACTTAGTGCAGCCTTTGTAAATCAAACCCTCCGACGAGGGTGGGTGCTATCTGCCGTGCATAAGAGACAGCGTGCTATTGTATTGGAGGAAAGTGTTGTGTGTGAAGTGTAAGTTGCAGGGATGTTGGGGACACTAAAAGCACCCAGTTCCCGAACCAAGATAATTAACTATTTAAGAGAGCACTACGTCGACCATTCAGCCAAAGATCCGGAAAATATCCTTTTATAATGCCATTGTGATAAAGCGTAGCTATGTACCAAGGATAAAGCCGTTTGTAGATTATGTGATAGGGGTAGGTTATTGCAGCCAACTTTACCCTTTGGGTGGGGCATTAGAATAACACCCACGGTATCCCCTACCAGTCACAGGAGGTCACTAAAATGGTACACAGGGGCTCTGAACTTGGGAGCGTGGTTTGGCAATCTCCTTGTCCTTTAGCTGAGTCCTGGAATTGATTTCACGTAATTGTGCCAGGCTACTCACTTGCATCTATTCTATCCGCCCTCCCTTGTTCAACTCTTGTTATTTTCCAACCCCAAACTAGATTCCGAAGGCTATGGAGTCCTTCATTTTCATATCCTTTGTGGCCTCTTGTCAATCTACCTCCATTTTTCGAAGTGTCAGATCCCTTCCATTCCTTTCCCTGTGATTAGTGTTATTGTACAGGATGGTTGCCTATTTGCACTTCCTCTTGAAACAATAATCGCCACCACCACCACCACTTCCAGGCAGCCAAAGGTGTTTATGTTGTCAATTGGGCTTCAGTGATAATTGACGGCAGCATGAATTCTCGGTTCAAAGTTCGTTAGTTACAGGGGATATACAAGTCTGTAATCCTTCACCTTTGTTGTCTAGCCAAGATGAGTGACTCAGACGGTCCAAGTCAGCAGGTTCGATCCTGGCTCAGTCCGATGGTACTTTAAGGTGCTCAAATACACCATTCCCGTGTCGATAGATTTACTGTAACCTAAAAGAATTCCTGCGAGACAAAATTCCGTCACCTCGGCGTCTCAGATAACCGTAAAAGTAGTTTTTGCTATTGGCTTTACGTCGCACCGGCACAGATAGGTCTTACGGCGACGATAGGATAGGAAAGGCCCAAGAATGGGAAGGAAGTGACCATGGACTTAATAAAGGTGTGAAAATCGAAAACCACGGAAAACCGTCTTCGAGGCTGCCGACAGTGGGGTTCGAACCTACTCTCTCCCGAATGCAAGCCCCTAACCGCACGATCAACTCGCCCGGTGTAAAAGCAGTTAGTGGGACGTAAAAGACAATAATATTATTTGTTGTCCATAGCATGGAAGAATAACTTACTGAATAGTATAAACTGAGAGGGAGGTATTTAGTTGGCTGGAAATATAGCAAGTAGTTCGGTTTATGCCAGCAATTTGGTCTTAATGGTAGACTGTGCTGGAGGATTGATGTGAATATCAACAGAAGTAAGAGGAGCATCTCGAGATCGCCAGAGCATTGCTAAAAAGTATCATGGCAATTCCTTTGAAGAATCTGAAGACGGAAATTCGGAAAAATTGGAGGAAGCTCTAGATTCTGGGGCAACTTGCACAATGTCTTGGAAGAAGACAAGGGAGCAATTAGAACAAAAATCAACAACTGTAAATGAGACGGAGCTGACTAAAACTTCACTATCAATAACAACCAAAAAGAAAGATGGAATGGAAAAAAGTCCTCCCCAAAGAGAAGAAGAAGAAGAACGATCAGATAAAGAATATACGCAACCAGAAACCGATAGAAATGATCATGACGCAACCACAAAAAATGGAAAGAAGAGGAAACAAGATCACCCCAAACCACAGAGCCGTTCAGAAGCTGTCCTCATCACACCAATGAATGGTAAGTCTTATGCGAATGTTTTGAGAGACATTCGGAGTAAAGTGAAGCCAGAAGAAAGTGGTACAGATATTCGGCCAATTCGTAAAACAAGAGCGGGTGCTGTTCTTTTGGAATTTAACAAAAGCACGCAAAATGAGAACAGGGAAATCTTCATTTAATCTTTGAGAGATGTATTTGGACAAGATGGTAAAGTGAAAGCTCTGATCCCCCCAACAACACTTGAAATTCAGGATATTGATGATTCGACCAATGCTGTGTACGTAGAAAATGCTGTAAGGCGTGATCTGGAGAATTTCAAAGGTGAGATAAAAATGATAGTCACAAAACCTAACAGCAGAGGGAGAGTTTGAAGCGAGGCTCAGTGAGTGTGATATGAAAATTGCATTCCCAAGACTAATGTATGTATGAGTAGAGAAATTCGGGTGGGAGACACTGAGAACTAGAATAAAACGAACACGGTTATGTGCCATGTATAATGTCTACACGAATAGACCAGCTTCGGGAGAGTTGAACAGTAGCCTACAAACGCCGTGTTACATAAGTAAGACAGATCATCTGTATAAAGTAAAAGGTAGATCGTAGAAAACTATGGTAAATATTCGTTTGTAAATCGGTGAACTGATTATTGGAATGCCGCTGTCTTAGAGAATTTCCCCCAAAATATAAGATGCTTCAAGAATAGACTCTAGCATTCTGTAAATTGTTTATAAATGTTCATGTGATGGTGTCATATTTCAATGTAATGCTCAGTATACTGAAAGTTATAGTCTAATTTTTTAACAGTCCAGTTAATTTGTTTATGACGGTGTTGAAATGTTAAACTATCAGTATTTCTTGTAATGTTTTATTTCCATGGAGATGCTTGTTGTATTCTCGTTGTAATTAACTGTACTTTAATATCTCTAAGTGATCAATGCCACCGGGATATTTCCCAATAGCGATGTATTTGCTAATAATAATAATAATAATAATAATAATAATGGTAATTTGGCGTAGGGACGTGGCGCACCCATCGCCCAGTGGGAAACCACTGCAATCAGCCACCCGAGTACCGGCGGGAGAACCGAAGCATGGGGTATGGAGGAAATGCCATCCCGAGTCGAACATCAGGCTCTCTCCAAGGCTTACAACCTTGGAAGTAACTTGGTCGATGTAAAACTACACCGACCCCAAACTACAAGTTTTCAACTGCAAAGCATGGAGGAAAATTCAACAGGAAATTGTACCCCAGGTGGTAACCAATCCACCGTCGCCTTGAGGGACGCAAGCAGGCCTTCGGATTCTGGGGAGCCTGCACCTACATGCAAGGAGGTACCGGAGACTCCTAGGAACAAAATCAGCCACAAACAACGAAATTTTTTTGCTACCTTCAATGCCAACTCCCTCTTGAAAGTTGGTAAACTCAAACATCTTACGGATGTCCTCTCCCATCATGAAATCCTAATTACAGCAATTCAAGAGTCAAGGTTTACTGATGAACATGCGTTTGAATCACAAGGTTATAGAATCTTCAAAGGGAAAACTGGCAAACGTGTGATGAAAACTGTTCCACACCTCGGCACAGGATTTATTGTCAGCAGGAAAATTATTGATTCAGTCACCGATTTCAGCTCTCCTAACAGCAGGGTCTCGATGCTTAGCTTTCGGAGTATGAACAACGTACACACGCTTGTGAACGTACATGCACCAATTAACCAGGCAAACAAGAAAGACCCAGAAGGAACAGACAAATTCTGGGAGGACCTGGAAGATGTTATATCAAAAATTCCTGACAAACACACAATCATTTTGCTTGGAGACTTCAATGCCCAGATTGGCAAAGAAAGGAAATTCCAAAATATCGTTGGAAACTATCCAGCCCACAGACGAACCAACCGAAATGGGGAAAGGCTTATAGAGCTTTGTAAGGCATTCAATCTTGTTCTTAAGTCAACAGCCTTCAAACATCTACCAAGAAAACAAAAGACATGGATATCACCAAATCCTCACTTGGGAGAATTTCAAATAGATCATGTTGCCATTGCACGAAAAGCAACACAAGAGATCCAAAATGTTAAAGTCCTGAGAAGTGCTAACCTTGACTCAGACCACTATCTATCCAAGATCAAAATTAAGCTTCATCCAAGAAACACCAAAAGAGTTAAGATAAAGAAAACTAGCAAATTTGATACAGAAAAGCTGAAAACCAGCGAAAAATTCACTCAGAAACTTCAGTCTTTGGACACAGAAAATTGGGAACAACTCAAAAATGCCATTGTTGAAACGGCTGAGGAGACAGTATTGCTAAAGAAACCAAAGAAGCATCCGTGGTGGACTCAAGAATGTGATGAAGCCATAACACACAGACAAATCGCTTGGCAAAGATGGAATTCCCTGAAGAATCCAGAAAGATATGAAGACTTTCTGGAGGCTAGGAAACATGCAGCGAAAGTGATCCGCCAAGTAAAGCGCACATTTGACAAAAACCAACTGACACAGATCGAGCAGGACTTCAATAAAAATAATACTAGGGATTTCTATAGAACCTTCAAACACAACCTCACCAAGTACACCCCACCAAGTCTACACTTCCGAGATCAAAATGGAGAAGTTGCCTACAACGACAAGGATAACTGCCAAATCTTGGCTAAATATTTTGAATCTCTTCTTAACTGCGAAGAACCAGAATCAGAATTCACCTTTGAAGAATCCAGACATCCCAACCCAGACTCTTCTCCCCCCACAAAAGAGGAAATCAAACAGATAATTACATCATTAAAGAACAACAAAGCACCTGGAGAAGATGCGATAATTGCTGAACTCTGGAAGGCTGCAGGTGAAAAGGCGATCGATAAACTAACTGAGATCATTCGCAAGATCTGGGAAACAGAGAAGATCCCAAATGATTGGACAGCAGCCCTGATTCATCCCCTACATAAGAAAGGTGACAAAACAGATGTAAACAACTATCGCGGCATCTCCCTTCTCGCAGTAACATACAAAATTCTCTCCAAAGCCCTTCAAACTCGGGCAGAAGAGCAACTTGATTCACAGTTGGGTGAATACCAAGGAGGCTTTAGAAAAGGACGATCTTGTGCAGAGCAGATCATGAACCTTAAGTCTGTCCTGTCGTACCTAAAATCCAGGAATAAGAATTTTGTAGTTACTTTTGTTGACTTCCAAAAAGCCTACGACTCCATAGACCGACACACACTCCTCCGCATTCTGAAGGAAATGGGCTTAGACAACAAAACGAGAGCTATCATTCAACAGACCTTAACCAGCACTACGTCCAGGGTGAAATTCAGGGGAGAAATTTCGAACGTCTTTGAAATCAAGACTGGTGTTAGGCAAGGGGATGGACTATCACCGCTTCTCTTCAACTGCGCTCTGGAGAAAATCATTCGGGAATGGCGCAAGGAGATGTGCAAGGAAGAGGTTGAGAATGGCCTTAGAATAGGATATAAGAAAGATGATCTTATCATAGACTGCCTAGCTTTTGCAGATGACCTAGCGATCTTTTCTGATTCCCTAGATACTGCTGAAAAACAAATTAACCAACTGAGAATCCAAGCAGCAAAAGCTGGCCTCCAAATCTCTTTCCAAAAAACAGAGTTTATAACCAACATCAAGTCAGCCCCCAGAGAGCTCATTGTGGAACAGGGAAAAATCAAGCAGGTGGAAAAGTTTAAGTACTTAGGCGAGTGGATAGTACCTAACAACTCTGAGAAAGAAGCAATCATGTGCAGAATCAACAAGATGGAGGTGGCATATCAGCTGTCTAGGAATGTCTACAACAAAAGATCAGTGTCCATCAACGCCAAGCTTAGGCATTATTGTTCGGTTGTACGCCCGGAAGCACTGTACGCAGCAGAATGCCTTGCAATGAACAGAAAAGGTCTGATGGAGAAGCTAGAAGCTAAAGAAAGAAAAATCCTGAGAAAGATTCTTGGACCAATCAAAGAAAATGGCGAGTACAGGAGACGACACAACAGCGATCTGTACCAACATATGGAGAGGATAACGGACACGATTCGGAAAAGGAGGATTAATTTTTATGGCCATATAGCACGCATGAGCACACAGAGACAAACCAATAGGATCTTTTCCTACTTTCTTAACAAGAAAACCAAGGGACCCTGGTTTATCGAAGTTGAAAAAGACCTTCAAGAAATAGGAATCACACTCGAAGACATCCAGAAACGTGCTCCTCTCCAGAAAAAGCTCCAGGGATACAAGAGGTTCCAAGAAAGGCCAAAGTTGAAAACAGGCAAGAAGTGGACTGATGAAAGGAAGGAGGCTCACAGAACGAGAATGCGTGAGTACTGGGGAAGAATTAAAGCTCAAGGATGCAAACGGTTGAAATAACGTGGTCCACAGCAGGCCGAAACGAAGAAAGAAGAATAATAATGGTAATGATAATATTGCCGGCCCCGTGGTGTAGGGGTAGCGTGCCTGCCCCTTAGCCAGAGGTCCCTGGTTCGAATACCGGCCAGGTCAGGGATTTTTACCTGGACCTGAGGGCTAGTTCGAGGTCCACTCAGCCTACGTGATTAGAATTGAGGAGCTATCTGACTGTGAGATAGCGGCCCTGGTCTAGAAAGCCAAGAATAACGGCCGAGAGGATTCGTCGTGCTGACCACACGACACCTCGTAATCTGCAGGCCTTCGGGCTGAGCAGCGGTCGCTTGGTAGGCCAAGGCCCTTCAAGGGCTGTAGTGCCATGCAGGAGGGTTTAATGATAATAGTGTGTGATATCAGAAGGGAATGAATAGAAGACTATACAAAGGCAGGTAGTACTCCGAAACTAGAACACGTGGGGCCATCTCAAGAACTTAGGACATTTATCGTCCTTGTGCCTAGAAAAACCGCTATGTGATAACATTTCAACTTAGAACTCTGACCATAACTGTGCTATCATCCTAGGTTCAGTATTCTATGAACAATCACAACGAAGCTTCGCTCTAAGTGATACATGTGCTGCTGGTCAGTATTTCTCCCCTTATCATTGTCGCACAACGACGATATAGCGACATATTCTTGGATTGAACCCGTGATCTTTTCCGGAGGCAGACATTCTACCATTAATGCGCAGTGAGGGTTGTCGCAGTAAAGATGAAGTAGATAAACCTTGCTACGACACAAAAGATTTGGGGCCCTGAGGGCTAAGGTGTAATTTCTTAATATAGGCCAGTGCTCCCATACCCAGAGATGATCGCTGCTGTTAAGCCGGCCTTATTAGCGCTCCAACACAGGTTGATAGCAGCTGCGGGGCTCTTAATGCGACCATCTCTAGAAACGTCGCCGGGAGGTAATAGACATTTTCTAGCTGTCAGCAATTACATAGCTTGAACAGGGGAAGGCGCTGCGCTATCCAGTATTATATGACTTTAATATCGCCGCTCTATTATCTCCTAGTCATAGCCTTGTTGTTTCCCAATTAAAGTGGTTTGTTGATGGAATGGAATGCCGGCTAGAGTCAGGAAGTCGTATCCCACAGCAGAGAAGACAATTTCATATTTCAAATAAACTTCCAGGTTATTAGACCGTTTCAAGTACATTATATGACTAGCCTACGAGACCTAAATTACGGAACTAAAACAATGAGGAAGACTATGTTGATTCCCAGCCGGAAGTTATATTATTAACGCGAATACATCGTGTGACTGGACATAGTTCAAATAAAGATGAAATGAAAATCTGCTGCCTATTTACAGTCATATGCGTGGGTCAGGAATGGAATGAATGAAGCCCCCACATACCAGCGAGGAAAGGAATTGTGTCAGCCTGTCGCACTCCTCTGGGGGAGTGATTAATGACTGACAGATCAACAAAAGTGATATTGGAGTGTGTCGCTGGAATGAAAGACGACAGGGAGAACCGAGTACCCGGAGAAAAACCGGTCCCACCTCCACTTTGTTCAGCACAAATCTCATGTTGACTGACCGCGATTTGAACCACGAAACCCAGCGGTGAGAGGCTGGCGACCGAGCCTTGGAGAATTACTTCAAATAAATATATTAATAATAATTTTATTGGATTTACGTTACTTTATTTACATTTTCAGGATTTTCAGACGCCGAGGTGTCCGCATTGCGACCTGCAGGAATCCCTTTAGGTGCCAGGAAATCTACCGACATGAGGGCAATGTATTTTAGCACCTTTAAATACCATCGAAAAGATCCTGGATCGAACCCACAATTTGAGCTCAGATGGCCAGTACTCCATCGTCTGAACTGCTCATCCCTCCAAAGATAGTAGATTTAATTAACTCATTTCAGTATGACAAAGTTACTTTTTCTCTAATTTGATATATATGCTATTTCTTTCTTTCTTTCTTTCTTTCTTTCTTTCTTTCTTTCTTTCTTCCTTCCTTCCTTAATCTGTGTACTCTCCAGCGTCAGTATTTCCTTCAAACTCAGCGATGGATCCAACATCTACCACCTCAAGGTCAGTGTCCTGGAGCGTGAGACTTTAGATCGGCGATACAGCTGAGAGGAAGTACTAGTATCTCGCACTGGTCGCACTGGTGGCCTCACCTGCTATGCTGAACAGAGGCCTTGTGGAGGGATGGAAAGATTGGAAGGGACAGGCAAGGAAGAAGAAAGGAAACGGCAGTGGACTTAAGTTAGGTACCATCACGGCATTTGCCTGGAACATCACTTTGAGGATGTCTGAGGTGGGAAACGAATCCACCTCTACCCAGTTGACCTCCTGAGGCTGAGTGCACCCCGTTCGGTCCAGCCCTCGTACCACTTTTCAATCTTCGTGGCAGAGCCGGGAATCGAACCCTGGGCCTCCGGTGGTGGCAGATAATCACTCTAACAACTACACCACATAGGCGGTTGATGTATATGTACTAAAATAAATGAATGAAATATGGTGGTTTCGTATTTATACGTGCCCAGGAAGCTCACATTGGTAATCTTTCTGGAAGGGATGAGTAGATAAGGCCGAGGACCTTCCAGCCGACCCGAAGACATACCTCGGCCTCTCCTGTTGTGCTTTCGTCTACTTCCCCGCAGGCCTTACCGGAAATGAACTGTGGCTTTCATTAAGATTCAACATGGTGTGAAAGTGGGAAAAATACGGAAAACCATATTTAGGACTGCCATCCGTGGAATTCGAACCCACCATTTTCGCGCTGTTATTAGATTCGTTTTATTTTATTTGTATTACTGTTATTTGCATTTATTCCTCTTCGTGGCTTGCTCAAGAACGTACTCCTCTTTATATGTAAAGCTGATTTAACTTTTTTTTTATGTTTTCTAGTGTAATTTATCACCTCTCTTAGTGTCCAGAGGCCCGAACTCACAGTAATTTTCTGTAACAATAACAATGATAATAAATACATTCGTTTTACGACGTAATAATTAATTTAACGGTTTTTGAGATACCGAGGTGCCGTAATTTCATCCAAGGGGATTTTTTAACGTGCCAGTAAATCAACACCTTCAAATGCCACCTGTCCGAACCGAGATCGAACCTGCCAACATGAGCTCAGAAGACCTGAGCTAATCATTCCAGAAGGAAAATAATTCGAAAATAGTAAGGAAATGGTCGATGGAAGGGGCGTATTATAATCGTAAGAGATACATTTCACATGATCCTGAAATTGCTCCCATTTTATTTAACAATATTAACAGATCGATGAGCGATGCGATATAATTATGATGATGCCATTAACAAACGTAATTGATATACGAGTACTCGTGCATTGAATTCTGCATGCAAATAAGTAATTGTAATTTGAAATATCACCGCATTGATCAGCAAATCAGTGTATACTAGCGGACATGTGCATCCTCTAGAGAGAAATGATAAACAAATGAATTGTGATCTTTCATCCCAAAGAATTCACACCCAAGGTCAGAATTATTCAAAAACGATTGAACTCCCATTTTCCTTCGTGCAACAAAGCCCTTGGGAATGCATCGTAATCCATACATTATTAATATCATGTAGTGAATTACCACCACCTGCTTTGCAGATGATGCCTTAATACTTTCTGACAGTTTCGAAGTCTTTCAATTACTTTTGAACAGCATCAACGAACTAAGCAATGAGTTTATGGTATTGAAATATGAATTTATAAAACAAACTTCCTGCTAATCTGCAGGCAGTCAGTCACTAATCGTTTCATCAACCTGAAGAAAAGCACTATAGGAAAGACATCACTCGCCAAGTAGGCCTACCTAGGACACTGTCCAACACAAGAATTCAGCATTACAAGAGGTAAGTTATGTTCCTAAAGTCAAAACATCTTGTGTTCGAAAATGATTTGCGATTCAGAACTGCCATAATAAAAAACCAAGTAGATAAGTATTTCTGTTCCATGCCGAAGGTTTGGTTCGAGGCCCTCTTACACCTATAGTTTATCTTACACATTTTTTATTAAAATAGGTAGAAAAAATTACAAAAATGAGAAATTAAATAATATACTAGTACTAATAGCAGACATGGAGATAGTAATAACAGAAATAATTGTGGAATGTACAATATGGCAATATTAAGATAACAATTTTTACAAAAGTAACGATAGTAATAATTACATTCCAGAAGTTAGCCAAATGCCTTTTTTAATCTGAGTGGTTATATCGAAGTTTAAATTAGAGATAACATGTTGCCGTACCTCTGGAAAGGTAGTACCAGTTATTATTTCGACTTTATTATGGTCCAATTTTGGCTTCAGATGATTTTTTGAATGTTTAATGCTTTCTCCGCCTTTTTAGAGTTATGAAATATTTGAGCATTACAAGAGGTAAGTTATGATCCTAAAGTCAAAAAAACTTGTGTTCGAAAATGATCCCAAAGTCAAAACATCTTGTGTTCGAAAATGATTTGCGATTCAGAACTTGTGGGCATGCCATAATACAAAACCAAGTAGGTAAGTAAGTAATTCTGTTCCATGCCGAACTTTTGGTTTGAGGCCCTCTTATACCTGTAGTTTATCTTATACAATTTTTTTAAAAAAATAGGTAGAAAAAGATACAAAAAACATGAAAAATTAAATAATATACTAGTACTAATAGCAGACATGGAGATAGTAATAACAGAAATAATTGTGGAATGTTTTTGTAACTGGCTTTACGTTGCACCGTCACAGGTGGTGTTATGGCGAATATGGGATAGAAAAGGGATAGGAATGGGAAGGAAGAAGTCGTGGCATTAAGGTACAGTCCCAGCATTTGCCAGGTGTTAAAATGGGTAACCTTGAAAGACCATTTTAACGGCTGCAGACAGGTAGGTTCGAACCCACAATCTCCCGAATGCAAGCTCAGAGCTTCGCGCCCCTAACTGCACGGCCAACTCACTCGATATATTTACACACTCAAGTTGATCACTGTGAAGAATGAAATGTCAATTTATTTTTAACACAAGCACACACAAATTAACACAAACGATATTAATTTTCGTATTACATAAATATTTAAATTGAAAATATCACTCTACAAGCCAATTGTTATAGAGCAGACGTGTGCTGGGCATTCCGCCCCGCGGGCGCACAGCACTGTAAGTGGGCAGTCAGGCAGGTGATGAGCGTTTGCTATTCAACTACCGTGACGTTTTGGGTACGTCACAGGCCGTGTAGTTTGGGGAAATTTCTTCGAGTCACTCTCGATATCTGTGGCGATACCCGAGTTTGAAATGGAGGCAGAAAGTAATGAAAGAAAGAGGGCAGAAATCGACGTCATTCTGAATTTACGTTGTAAGGAATAAGTTATTTATGTTCAATACAGTTTATGTATTTTGACCGGATACAATAAACGGTTAGGCCTACAACCTCAAATATTTTTATGATGTACGAAATGAATTAAAATTTTCACTGTTACAATTAAGAGGTGCTTTAGAAACAATTCTAATATAATACGGAGTTAAGGGGATAGGCTGTAGCTTGTGGTTGTTTGGGTTTAATTATCTGATAACCTCGCCAACAATCGAATCATACTTATCGGGAATACAATCAGTTACGTTATTTATTTGAAGGCATACTGTATATCTATTGAACCCATGACCTTTGTGCCCTAAGAACAATTATGCATAAATTGACAATTAAATTAAAAGTTGGATTCCTGATAGCATGGATTTGACACGTGACGAGGGGGTGGTTACCTTCGGTCCCACGCTCTGGGATACGTGACGTCAGCCGCACGTGTTAACGGCGGAAGAATCTTAAGTCAGTTTTGCGAACTATTTCAAAGCGAGTGTACATGGCGTGGCCCAAGCCAAGTCAAAAAATATAGTGCCTATCAAAGGAGGTCATTTATCCCACAAATCGAACCCGTATAAATTTTAAATGTCCATGAACACTACCGCCAGAAATGTAGCAAGTATGTAGTCACTTTCAAAACTCTTGTAATTACAGTTTAGTTAAGTCAGAAAATTTATAGAAATTTTCTTGGCGACAAAGGGAGATGCCCGAAGAGAGGGGGTAACTGCTATAAATATGAAGGGACGCCATGACGAAGTCTCCTCCTCCGGGACTTGTGATACAAAGCGGACGAAAAACTGTTGAGCTGCTCTGCGAAATCAAACAACAAAAGTAGACTGAGTTCAACTGCAGATTTTAGCCATTGCGGCTGGGGTCTTGACTCCATGGGGAGATAGTTTCTTGAGTGGAAATAATTGTATCAGATAGGACGGTTAAGGTACCGAATAAATTTGTAAAGAAAGTAATTCGTGTGCGGAGAGAAATTACAGTCCATCATGTGCGCTCAACAAAAAAGTGAAGGGCATTTCTTTTTTTATGCTTTATTCCAGGAAACCAGACGAAATATAATAATGATCTGTAAAACCATGAATGTAAAAATGGCTAAATAAAATGCCAGGGTCGCAGGTGAGCCCTATGACGAACAATGGTGTGACTACATAAGGTAATGTGACTTTCCATCTTACTATCTATTATATCTTGTTTCATGATCTCTAAAAGTGTATTTTAATGGGGATATACGACGCAGTGGTCACCCCTATTAAGTTTTGTAAAATGTGAGAATACGACTAAAAGAGTCATTTGTTTTATTTTCCACTTGGATACAATTTTTGAAGTCTTGCGAGTGCCGTATAATGTTGTAAAAAGTTATTGAGTAGGGTTTCGAAGTGATGTCACGTCCAATGTAGATCGCCATTCCCGTGTGTGTGTACTGCCTATATTTTGTGATGTCAAATTAAGATGTTCATTCGACGTAAAATTTTTCTGTCTGTAATTTTGACGTAAATAATTTAGAAATCCATGGTTACTCATTTTCAATCGAGTGGAAGCGCGCTGTCGGGTGAGAGTCTAGTGTGATGAATTTGGTCACGGAGTGAAACATTTTTCTAGGCCCATTTTAAACTGTGTCTGACTGACAATAAAAGATCTAGTAGAAATTTTCAGTCATTTTTCGTGAAAATCCAGTTATTAAATACGATATCATTTTATGCGAAGTTATTCATTGTTAAAGCACTGTGCGTATTGGACGTTGTGGATTCTAGTAAGGATTTTATTCCAGTTCCTTTGGGAAACACAGGTTAGTTTTGTCGTATGAGTTGCGATGAGATGTGCGAATCAGGTTAGAGTCCTGTTGTTGAAGCCGGGACATGGAAGCCCAAGGAATATTTTATAATGTTGGGAATGGAAATAAATATATAGAAATCCATGGCGGTATTAATTTGCGACGCATATATTTATTGTGGGCATCTTGAAGCATAATCTGTGCATTTTGTTGGTTAGAATATCGTATTTGTTTAATTATGTCGGCAGAGTTTAAAAGGGAGCATTTTGAGAAGCCAGTCAAGTAGAACAAACCAGGTGTTTCATGTTACTGCCAAGCGAACTTGGGGACGAGAGGCCTCAGCTGAGTGGGTCTCACCGTAAGATAACGGGACATGCGTGGAATTGAGATTGTATTCTCGGCCGGGGAGAACGTTAAAAGTTGAATTTAGTTGAAATTCATATCCGGTAATAACCTGAGTATTGTGGAATACTGTAAATTTGTTTTATTGGGGACGTAATGAACATTTGAAACCACGTACTTCGAGTATAAGGAACAAGAGTAACCAAATTGAGGGTTGTCCAAAATATAGAGCGATGGTAGTGATGAGTGGTTTGTCTGTGAGGGGTGCGCAAAATTTATAAATGGTATGACGAGATATGACATCGTAATTATATGGCGAGTTGTTTTGGTTTGTACGTAGATTATTAAGATACCCAAGTGTTAATAATGGCTAAGATTAGATTATATTTAAAGTGTGAGATCATGAGACAAGATATATAACTGGACATGAATTATGTAACAATTCTTTTCCAGCCAGATAAAAATCACATGACTGAATTTACATCACAGCTGCGTAGGAATTTGTGAAGAAACCAGAGTCCGCGGAGATATAAATTCTTGTTCTTTAACATTTCATTAAATCACTTAAATTTATTTAATTATTAAATTCAGTGAAACCGCATTATGGAATAACTTTAATCAAGCGAATAATTTGGAGGTGCATTCTGGAAATCTTAGTTTGTTTTCTGGGGAATATTTAAATGCTAAAGTAACGATTAAGGGGACATATCCGAAGGAAATGGATTTTACTGCCACAAAGTTTGTAGGCATTGCTATTGTTGTAATTATTTAACTTTGATTGATTGAGCAGTGAATGTGCTGGGGATAGTAAAGTGGAAACTTTGGTCATCAACCGATGTAACTTAATTGTGTTTAGCCTTCAGCCTAGAAACTTGGATGGTTAGGGGGTCATCAACCTCAGTGACTTAGATTAGGGCCATATGCCACTGTAGCATCATTTTCCTTGCGGTCATCACCCACAATGACTTTAAAGTAACTTAGAAGTTTAGATGTCGGTCCATGACATAGACGCAGGTCACATCGATTCAATTAAGGGTCCATGCCGTAGAACCACTGTGTGGCACACACCGATTGGACGGCCTTAATTATACCCAGAGTCCAGAGTTCGTGTTACGAGGGCTGGACCATAACGAATCACTATGATGGTACATGTGGTCTCACATGGAAGCCGAATTTAAGGATTTCCAGACTTCCCTTTCTTAAATAATTAATAATTGAGACAATGGTTTCTAGTAAGAATGCCCATCAGGCAGTTACGTCAAAGTCTCACACCAGTGTTCTGACCTTTATGTAAAAATGATTGTGGTGTCCAGTGGACACAATTGACTTCTATGATACCGTTGCAATATCAGAATGCTTCAAAATTTCCTGAATAAATAGAAATCTTTTAAACAGACCTTTGATTCAAGTAGATAGATTAGAATTACTGAACCCTACCTTCACCTCAGCAAGTGACGAAGAACCCGATACGACCCAAGAGACAGATCTCATGAACTTTGCTGATAGGTAAGAAAGGTAAGGTATCCCTCAATATGGACCAAATGGGTTCACTATTGTTGTCGTACTTTAATCTTGGATAGTAATATATATGTCTATCTAGTTAGGTTAATTATTTGAAGGCATACTGTATATGTATTTGGTAGATGCATTTCATTTTTTGTTGTACTTTAATCTTGGGTAGTAATATCTATGTCCTCACTCATGATGAAACTCCCTAGTAATTTAGAGGCTATCTATTATCAGATGCCTGCTGAGTTTTAAATACTATTTTCTGAAATTCAGTGAACAGGGAAAGTCACACAACTTACCTCTGGCCTATGGATAGGAACTGTACCGGCATTTGCCTGGAAGTAAAAATATTAAACAACAGGAAACAATTCTGAGAACAGCAGAGGATGGAGTTCAAACCCACGCGTTTCCCGAATGCGGAGCATAGCTCCATAGCCGTAGCGCATTAAAAGGCGCGGCCATTCCACCTACTTTCACCTATACAAATATAATTATAATTTTTGTTTCTACGCTTGGATTAGATGTACAGGATTCCAGAACTTAATGTTAAGAAAATGTTTAGATTAAAATATGTTGAAAAAATGATAATTCGATAATGATAGCGCTAAAAGATTATATTGCAATCGAGAAATAGCTGGTTCGATTCCCATTGTCGGTAGCCCTAAAGATGATTTTTCATGGTTTCCTATTTTCCAAGCCCTTTTCTATCCCACTGCTGCCATAAGACGTATCTGTGTAGGTGCGACGTAAAGCCAGCGGTATAAAAACTATGTCACCAAACATCCCTGACTTTTCCGTAAATATTTGTAAGAGTATCCATTACATACAGCACAAGGCTTGCCTTTCTTCATCACAATGACCTGCATGTCGAAAGTAAGCACGCAGATAACATAACAACAAAAGCTACATCAACTATGATGCCTACAGCTGGCATAATTACAGTATTAACTCTTTCACTCCCACTCCCGAGTTAACTCGGGAACCTGTGTGTCTTCTGCTGTCCCAACCACGAGTTAACTCGTATTTCAAATTTCACGCTCTCTCCCAGTGCCGCGTTTAGTCGCTTCCTTTTTGACAGCGGCCTGTAGTCGAGCAAGGTGGCTGCATCCACT
The DNA here is from genome assembly GCF_040414725.1 of Anabrus simplex. NCBI lineage: Eukaryota > Metazoa > Arthropoda > Insecta > Orthoptera > Tettigoniidae > Anabrus > Anabrus simplex. The sequence continues at coordinate 48,959,398 of NC_090270.1, forward strand.
ATTGAACAAAGTTAGTGAATGATTCTGTGGAAATTTATAGTAGGAGTGATTTATCTGGCGGTGAGGATGAGGAGGAGGAGGAGGAGGAGGAGGAGGAGGAAGCCAACAATCAGCCTGCTCATATGGTGTGCACCCGTGCGTGGAAATTTATAACATAGTCGTGAAATTTCGATGAAAATTTAAGAGATAATGTTTTAATATCATATTCGTCCTAAAACCTTATAAATAGTTATAAATATCAGCCTATTTCATCTAGAGTCAAAATATCCAAAATAACCTGAGATGGAAGATACATAAACAGGGATGATACCTGGGAGTGAAAAGATTAAAAAAATGTAGACTAATATTCCTCAAAAGACGTTCAAAAGAGAGGGGACGATTTGTGAGAATCCTTATCACACGGTTGTGAGGAGTACTACCTAATTAGCAGTCCCCTTGCTGCATGAACGTTGGAAAATCCTGACAGACTGCTGATAATTTTACAGTGATCGCAAATAGGACACGAACTGGTCTTTCTTCACATTCTTGTTTTCCAGTGTAATGGGAGTGATCGCAAATGGGACAAATTATGCTGTGATCGCAAGTGAGACTGATCACAAATGGGACACAACCGTACGCTTAAACCGTGTACCTTCATAGATTGTAGGCCTACCGAAAAAATCATAACGTGTAAGTTTTCTTTGAAAGAACAAATGTAAAACTGAGTGTTTTTAGCTGTTTCCTTTACGCCACACCGACACAGATAGGTTTTATGGCGACGATGGGACAGGAAAGGGCTATGAGTTGGATGGAAGCAGCCTTGGTCTAAATTAAGCTACAGACCCAGCATTTGACTGGTGTGAAAATGGTAAACCATGGTAAACCTTCTATAGGGCTGCCGACAGTGGGGTTCGAACCCACTTCTCCCGGATGCAAGCACACAGCTCCGCGCCCCTAACCGCACAGCCAAATTTCCCGGTAAAATTGACTACTCATATCGAGCGCAGTATAAATCAAACCGGAATATCTTGAAAAGGTTAGTTATTGCGATTATGGTGTTTTATTTTAATACTGTACCCCAATACACATATCTTTGAAGTGGAGGAGAGCTTCGCAATCACAACCAAAGTCACTGCTACTTTCCCTGCAAAGTGTGTTCCCTCTCTCGCTTCACTATGACATTTACTTCTTACTTAAGCTGCCCTCGCATTTAGGTCAGAGCATCCCGGCCGCACTGGCCTAGCCTTAACGGGCGCCCAGCTGAGCACCTCTGATCTGGAGGGTTGCCGTTTCCTGTACCGGCTATGCAAGACTAAGTATATTAACACTCCAGTGATCCACAATAGTGATCCAGTCGTTTAGGTTTCTTTTTTCGCTCCTGTATTTTCGTATGACTGTTGACCTTGAGCATATGTGTACCTTCCTCGTGTCCCACCCCTCTCTGATACGCTGTAGTCTCCTAACCTTGACTGATGATTGTTGCGTTATAAAGCAATTTATTCTTGTGGATCACAACTGTGACCTGTGCGACCACTACCGCGACTATTTTTGACTTGGTTTGTTTTCTTATTACTGTGTCTAACCTCAGTTCATGTGCATATATCTACTCCATTTTATGAGTTTATATTAATTATTGGTATATAAGTACAAAATGGATGACTATGAGAATATAATTCGACGGATGAATGAACCAGACAGTGAGGTACCTCAAAAACATTATGGAGGGAGTAAGTCAGACAAATCACAATGTCTGGTAATTTTTCGGGTATTTGTTTATAAATGCATGCACAGTTATATTATACTGTAGAGAAAATAAAGTTATTTTCACAATGCATAATGATTTTCTTTGAATAAATAGCATATAATAGCCTTATATCACAAAGAATTTACGGATCACAATTGAGATCCGCGCGACCACTGACGTGAATTTTCTTCGCGCGACCACCGGAGTGTTAAGCGGCTTACACTTTTTATTACTTTTTTAATTTATAAATGCCTATTTTCATTCATTTCTGCCTATTTCCTCAATTTTAAATCCTTGTTTCTCTGCTTATTTTAGTCAAACAGAATGCCTGAAGTTCCGGCATCAACTTATAATAAAAGAAGGAAAATAATGCAGTTCACTTATAACGAGCAAATAAAGTTCAGATTTTTAAAATGAAAACATGCTCATTAACAAACTCATCTTTCAACTCAGCATTAAATAAAAGCACCATTTTTTTTGCTAGGGGGCTTTACGTCGCACCGACACAGATAGGTCTTATGGCGACGATGGGATAGGAAAGGCCTAGGAGTTGGAAGGAAGCGGCCGCGGCCTTAATTAAGGTACAGCCCCAGCATTTGCATGGTGTGAAAATGGGAAACCACGGAAACCATTTTCAGGGCTGCCGATAGTGGGATTCGAACCTACTATCTCCCGGATGCAAGCTCACAGCCGCACGCCTCTACGCGCACGGCCAACTCGCCCGGTAAAAGCACCAATAGGTTAGAATATATATATACAGTTACGTTGTTAAACTGCATAAATGTTAGGGGTTCTGATAGTTTAGATAACTAATATTTATTCAAATCCAACTGCAAAAACGATGTGCGGCCAGAAGACACTCTAGGGGTTCTGATAATTCAAATCGCTAAAATTTATGCAAATCTCATTGCAGAACCGTTGTGCGGGTAGAAGGCACTTTAGGGGTTCTGATAGCTCAGATCGCTAATATTTATTCAAATCTCATTGCAGAACCGTTGTGCGGGCAGAAGACACTTTAAGGGTTCTGATAGTTCAGATCACTAATATTTATGCAAATCCCATTGCAGAAGTGTAGAGCGGGTAGAAGACGCGTTAGGGGTTCAGATAGTTCAGATCGCTAATATTTATGCAAATCTCATTGCAATACAGTTATGCGGGTAGGAGACACATTAGGGGTTCTGATAGTTTAGATCACTAATTTTTATGCTAATCACAATGCAGAACCGTTGTGCGGGTAGAAGTCACTTGCACCTTGGTTAAATATGTTTTCATTCCAGCTTATTCGTGCCTAATAACCCCTTTACCTACAGTCATAATATAAGCCAGCTGAAAGCCTTCGGCAAGTGATTTCTGCACCGCATCTTAAAATTCCCTCCTTAATGCAAATCTCTAATATTGGTAGGAGGGTACTCCACAGCGTAGAGCAATGAGATGAAATGAGAGTGAAAGTATTATTGTGGAGTCATTATCGATGTAGTATCCGTAAACTATGAGTGACATACACTCATGTTCATAAAAAACAGAACACCTTGAAAGACTACAGATGGGAAGTTCATATTCACAGGAGTCTTTTTAGTATGTTCTGCAGAAACGATTAGCATTACAGTCACCTAGGTTCAGCATGTGTCCTGTTACCTAATAGGCACTTGGTCCTCCATGGACACTGATGACTTGTTCCATGAGTAATGGCATCGACGCGCATGAGGCGCGAATGGCGTCCGGGGGTATAGTCATCCATGCTGGATTTACCTGGTTCTACAGTTCATATTTGGTGTTTGGTTCGCCATATCCCACACGTATTTTATTGGCGAAAATTCTTGTGATCGGGCGGGCCAGAGCAACTGTCTGACATCCTGTGACAACAATAATGCACGTGTTCGTGCAGCAACATGTGGTCACGCATTGTCCTGCTGAAATATGGCGTACCGAGCTCGATAGCTGCAGTCACCTAAGTGTGGCCAGTATCCAGTAATCGGGAGATAGTGGGTTCGAGCCCCACTGTCGGCAGCCCTGAAGATGATTTTCCGTGGTTTCCCACTTTCACACCAGGCAAATGCCGGGGCTGTACCTTAATTAAGGCCACGGCCGCTTCCTTCCAATTCCTAGGCCTTCCCTATCCCATCGTCGCCGTAAGACATATCTGTGTCGGTGCGACGTAAAGCAAATAGCAAGAAAAAAGAAATATGGCGTCTGGGTTATCGTGCAGGAAGGGTATGGCTACGGGTCGCAGGATGTCATTTTGTAGGTCAAAGTGGTCACAGCGCCCCGGACGCACATCAACTGGGATTTGTGGTTGTACCCAATAGCACCCCACAACATTAGGCCTTGAGTTGGCGCTGTATGTCTTGTGTGAATGCAGTTAATGTAATGCCCCTCCGGCGGCGAATCAAAATTCAGCCACTGTTTTCAAATAAACAGAATCTCGAATCGTCCGGAAACATTGTCTGCTGCCACTCTTGTCCCCAGTGACGTCGTTCCATACACCATTGCAGTCCAGTATGTGTATTTATCATTGATTAAAGATGACAACGCGCCGGTAATCTGGACCGTAGTCTCCGATGTGTTGAACTCTTCCACTGTTGCGCCATGGCCGAGGAGGACGCAGGTATGTCCTGCAATGCCATTCGGTAGGTATCGATCTTCTCGGTGGGTGGTCTGGTATTGTCTGTGAACTGTTCTGTACACATCCGTTGCACTTCCGACAAACTTCGTCCCACACGAGCAACAGTTTTCCGGATGGATGCATTACATTCTCTCGTGCCAATACTGCGCCCTGTTTCAAACTTATTGATTTGACAGTATGGTTCTCGCACACCTTTATAAGGCATCCTGCACGTCTACTCAAGTCACATTGATCCATTACCTTCCGTTTATAGCGACGAGACACGCAGGTACATTTTACAAGTCGGTGGTTTTGCGCCGAAATATCGATGTGGGCCTTGAACCTGAGGATCGATATGGTTCAAATGTTAATCATTTCTTCATAACATATTAACGCTCATGTTCTGTGTATATGAACGTCCTAACTCTAGTCTTTCAAAATGTTCTGGTTTTTGTGAACATGAGTTTATTAATGAACTTACTGACTGGTATATTTTGTATTTATAAATTCGTAAATTCGATTCTAAGGTCATAAATATGTAGGTAAAATAACAGTAATATTATCGTTGGGTCGTCCCAGTTTTAAGTCCGCATGCCCTTCGTGATGCCAACTCGATGTTGAGAGATATGTTCATTAATGCGTGTCTCTATAATGTGTTCTAAGTAACCTATGTAAACGGAAATGAATTAAGACAAAGAGAAATTCAAAATAATAATAATAATAAAACACTGAATGCCTGTATGCCAACGAATGCCAATCGATGAATTACAAATTGAAGAAGCTTGAGATCCTAGGAATAACAATACTAAGGAAAATCTATGTCCCAATCCAGAGTGAAACCGGCTGGAAACTTCGGAATAAAATGAAAAGTACAAAAATGCGGCGAAAATTTCAGAGACCATGAAAAAAAGGAGTCATAATTTATCGAAAATTTGTACAGAACAGACAAAACCAGACTAACTAAAAAGTTATTCGACTACCTGTGGTATAATAAGATATGGATTAAGGAAGTTCGTCCGCGAAGTAGAAATAAATGCATACTTGTGAAATCGTAAAGCAGACACAACAAGCAAGTAAACTCTCCTTTGCACATACGCGATGCAGTGCATTAAAGGGTAATTTCTTTTATAGAATGTAACCTAAACAAACTTCCGCACAGACATTTTTCTAAAGATTCCTCAGGAGAGAAGTTAATCTATTTAATAGTATTCAAGAGTGATATTCAATGCGATTGTACTTAGGTTATTATTTTTATTAAGAAGCAATGCTGAACAAGTCTTCCAGTTAGACGAAACATATACCGTATTACGCTTAGACATTAAAATCACATGCATTTTCACTTGTAAAATTATGTGTATTGATTAGGTGGATATTTTAAATAAAATAACATCTTTAATCCAACGCCGGGGTGTCGGAGTTTTGTCTCGCAGAAGTTCCTTAACTTGCCAAATGTCAACGATGCTGTGAACATGATGGTCGACATTGTGAATAGTACCTGTAAGGGAACATTTCTGCACTCACTACGTAAAGATTGAACACACTGTAACTGATGTGTACTTGTTTCGTCTCATGGTTGTTGCATTACTCTGTGTTTCGCGTTGTTCGTCTCGGTTATAACATATTACAGGATTTTTCACTCATATGAAGGTATTTTCTGAGAAATAAGGATGATTGGGGTAATAAATCATAATTATATTTTTACTTTGTACCGAGCTACCGGAGACCACGGATCTAAATCTACTCTGAAGATATCTCTGAACAACCTCCAAAATGTGTCGGTGTAGTTCAGCTTCACAATCTGTGTGTGGTAATACTGGTCAATGCACTAACTACGGCAATTAATTCGTTGTCCACATAAATCTAGCCATGTCAGTTGTCGTTACCTTTCAGTCTTTTCACAGTCTAAACAAAGCCACGTGAAGAGGGCAAGGCTAAAACACGCAAAACCTTTCTCAGTCTGAGTACAGAATGACAGCAACAAATCAGTGACCCTCTCCCCCAAGTTACGTTAGTTACGGAGGCGAATCACTTCCCCGGGGCTTCATGATTATCAATTCATAGTTCGTCTGCTTGAGCTAAACTAAGTTATTTACCACATTAAAAATTGAAATAGGGAGGAATGCGTTAGATGAAGTTAAGCTCATGAATATTAATAACATTATAAGAATGGGACACATTCCATATTAGCCGTACAAAATACTATATATTAATGTACAGAATATGGAGGATATACTTTTTTTCATTTTTGAAAGTTGCTATGTCTGTCTATCATTCAGTTTGTGTTAAGTAAATGCAAATCTGTTGAACAGTTATTCATGAAACTTCTAAATATTAACCTTTTAAGCATTCGTTTACACATCTCCTGAAAAATGTTTGCGTTTTGTGAAACTAAATTCTAAACATCTTTATTCTGAAAAATACACAAAATTACGTTGCCAGTGCCTTTGCGCGAAATGTCAGCTTTGCTTTCTGTAAAAGATGCATTCTCATTCACTGACACACTGTTGTCCTTTTCATCAATATCTGACCCGACACTAACTCCTAACATTTCTTCTTACCGGGCGAGTTGGCCATGTGCGTTGAGGCGCGCGGCTGTGAGCTTGCATCCGGGAGATAGTAGGTTCGAATTCCACTATCGGCAGCCCTGAAGATGGTTTTCCGTGGTTTCCCATTTTCACACCAGGCAAATGCTGGGGCTGTACCTTAATTAAGGCCACGGCCGCTTCCTTCCAACTCCTAGGCCTTTCCTATCCCATCGTCGCCATAAGACCTATCTGTGTCGGAGCGACGTAAAGCCCCTAGCAAAAAAAAACATTTCTTCTTCATTCAGTTAACTAATTTGACCCCGTCAAACATGGATAGTTTAAAGGGATAGGGGGCTTATCTGGAATTGGTGTTAGCAATTTACCGACACAAGTGTAACCATGGCAACCACTTTTTGTCTAGTATATTAGGTCAGCAGCGTTATATTCTCACTGTGCGCCTTCTTACTGTAACTAAGAGTTGGCGACAATTTCATATCATAGAGTAAATCCCTATCTAATCATCAGTCTAGCATTGAAGTCCTTAAACTGGCCGGAAAACCAACTCAGGGCTGGTTAATAATAATAGACACTGTCAGATAAGAAGTCCAAGATAAATTCATGGGAGAAACCTCAGATCCTTTTGAAATCAAAACGCGAGTAAGACAAGGATATGCACTCTCACATTTACTCTTCAATTTCGTCTTTGAAAAAGTGATACAAGAATAGCACAAACGGAAATTGGTCTTAAATTCACCAAACAATCACTTTAGTCAGAGGAAAACTAGTGAAAGATTGCCTTACATTTGCGGACGACTTAGCAACATTAACTCGAGACATTCCAACACCTCAAAATTAGATTGAAGTTCTGAAAGAAATTTCGGAAAAGTCGGCTTTCAGATATTTTTTGAAATGACAGAATACGTGATGTGCAACAAACAAGCACCAACATTCGTGGAGACAATATATGGCAAACGTAAAGGAGTATCGCTATATAAGTATTTTGGTGAAACAATTCAGGAAAATAGATTTGAAACGGAAATTAGATGCCAAAAGATGGAAACTGCATATCGACTAACCCAAAATGTCTATAACACAAAATGTATCTCCAAGCACACAAAACTAAGACATTACAATATAGTCATTAAATTTGAATGTATGTATGGATCAGAGACGATAATTTTGAACAGGAAGGTAGACATTGAAAACATTGAGAAAAAAGAACGCTAAATCATAGGAAAAATTCTATGCCCAAAACTCACCAACGGACAATACCAACTTAGGAGCAGACAGGAAATCAAACAATACCCAAATATTGACTCAGACATAAAACACAGGCTAATATTCTATAGATATATTAAAACAATGCATCTAGGCAGACTTGCCAAACAAAGATTATAATGTTATGAAAACAGGAGCAAAGCTAAAACAGACACAATGGAATAGATTGGCGAAATCAAAACCGATTTACAACAGGCAGGAATTACATCGACACATATCCAAACCTGGGTGATCTTCATATAAAGAATTCAAAAGTGGCAAGTTGACCAAAAGGAAAGACCAAAGAAGAAGAATGGAACAACCTTGTCTGAAAAGAGGAAGGAATCCCACAGTAAAAGAATTAAATAAATATGGGCACAAAGGAAGGTAAATTCACGCCTGTAAGTACTTTTCGTAGTCCTAATGGGCTTATTGGCATATATAATAATATGTTTACAAGGTCTAGAACGTACTTCATTTTCTCACAATTCATAAACCTTGCTATTTTTTTCAATACACTCATTTTTATTTCAATTTATTGGAGCTCTTTATCTCACCCGTTAGTGGAGTCAAAGGATACATTAACTATACTCCTGCATGTCGTAAGAGGCTACTAAGAGGGGAAACCTAATAATCTGTACTCGCTCTCCCGTCTTCTAATCATAAAAATATTACATAATTCTATGTTTTTTCATGTAGCGGAGAAAATGTACGAATGCAAAGCTTTTCGGATCACGTTTCACTCGATCAAACGTTACTTTAGAATCCATTCATAATTATTTTATGCCAAATCTGCCGTATAATCCATCCTTCCCTTGTTTGCTTACGAAATATTATACAGTACTGGAGATTAGTCAAGACTGGAGATTACAAAATTATTGCTCAGTACCAATGTATGACATCAAGTCAGGGGACAATCTCAAAATTTCCTCAGAATATACTTACATTTCCACCTTTCACCAGCAGAGAACACAAGAACTATTACCACCCTTACCATTCTCTTCAGCAGCTCAGCTCCTTATAATCACTCGTTTATTGGCTGAATGGTCAGCGTACTGGCCTTCGGTCCAGAGGGTCCCGAGTTCGATTCCAGGCCGAGTCGGAGATTTTAACCTTAATTGGTTAATTACAGTGGCTCGGGGGCTGGGTGTATGTGGCGTATTCAAGATTAGAAATCATCTTAGGTAGGGTCCTCATCTTCACAGACACGCAGGTCGCCTAATAGGCCGTCTACTAGAAAAAGACCTGCACCAGGCCTCTCCGGAGGCCATACGCCACTATATTATATTATACTCGTTTATTGTGACACGAGCTTTATAACGGGACTCTGTTCGAAATAACATCCGCAATATGAACAATTGTATTTCGAGTCATTCAGTTCTTCATACAGAAAGAACCATCGACGTTAACGTGATGAGAGAGAGAGAGAGAGAGAGAGAGAGAGTAAAATAGAAAATTAATGTTAATTAATTTCAGTACGTTAGTAGTTTGATTAATGGCATGTACATATTAGTTTAATGAGGTTCCTCTGATTGATAAATGTTTTATTTCCATTCATGTTGTTCCCAAAGACTCAAGGGTGAATTTCTTCACCGTACTCTTCTAATAGTTGTACAGTAGATCAGACTATTGCGACGCAAAATTCATCTACGGTGCTGCACCCATCATTTAATTAGCCGGACCCAATACTGTTAAAACAGAAACTATGTTCATACCATACAGTTCTTAGAGATGTGAACGTACTTTAAGCAGAATATTTGGTTCTATTCTATTCGCACAAATCTGAACCACCCACAGGTCGTAATTTCCCTTTTCTAGTGTATTCCCTTTAGAAGGCTTTCAGTGAAAACTAGAGGTGATGGGAAATATTGGTTATGCCTCCTTGATCAGAAAGTTGGTAACTTCGTTATTTAAGCGTTTAAAGTACACATACAAGAACAGCTCGTAGTGGATGTGCTATGATTAATCGCTGTAGCCTACACTGGCACCGTGCAGTGAGGGAGAGCTTAAAGATAGATGACACTAGTTTTCTACTCAACAGTATTGAAGCCGAGAACGAGAGGTCTCGATAGGGGGTTACATGGCAGACATTATTTCTATTTATTCGTATAACAATGACCGATTTTTCATGAAATGGAATCCAGTGATTATTTATTGGGAGTCCATGTTATATTTCTTTCACTACACTGCCTGTAAAGGAACAAGTATGAATGAAAGGTCTACATACTAATATTACAGACTTGGGAAGTGACTGAGTAAAATAAATCGAATTACCTGTAACGATTACATTCTTAGTCCTTTTCACTTGTAATCACTACAGTGTAAAAATGTAATATTTACTTCTCGAAATAAAATTCTATTAGTTGGATTGCCATAATTGATATATACAATATATTTCGAGGAACCAGATAAGGAGAAAAATAAATGAATAAAACATTTCAAGCTCTATTGCAGCAGGACCAGTAATTTCAGCAGTTCTGGATGAAGAAATGTCTTACATGAAACAGACTTTCAACGTATTAGGTCGTGTTACGTACATGTAGTACGTATTGAAGAGATGTTAAGTACAGAAGAAAATGGCCAGCCGGACACCAGTGGGATCCGAACCCACAACCTCCCGATTTCGCGTCGGTTGCTCTACCAATTGAGCTATGGTGGCCCAGGCCAGCTTTGTTCTGTTTGAAAGGATCTGAGCTACAGGTCTGTACTTAACATCTCTTCAACACGTACTATATGTACGTAACACGACCTAATACGTTGAAAGTCTGTTTCGATTACAATGCGGTCGTGAAAATACAATATTCAAATTTCTTACTTCTCCAGTACTTCCAAAGACGGCATATTTATACCAACGATGTTATTAATTTTAAATTCACAAGTATTCCTTCAAGTACAGCGTCTTTTTAGTGAATTCCATGTGTACTTTTCCCCAAAGACGTCCAGGGTTAGCGATGAGAAAACTAATTAATTTATTTGCGTCAGGTTGAGTAGCTCGGACGGCAGAGCGCTGGCCCTCTGAGCCCAACTTAGCCGGTTCGATTCTGGCTCAGTCCGTTCGTATTTGAAGGTGCTCACATACGTTAGCCTCGTGTCGGTACATTTAATGGCCCGTAAAATAAATACTCCGGTACAAAATTCCGGCAACTCGGCGTCTCCGAAAACCATAAAAATATAGTCAGTGGGACGTAAGGTATATAACATTAATATTAACTTATTTGTAAAGTAAATGGAAAATGATTTGAATGGATAAAAGTCATTAACTAAATACAAAGGATGGGAAAAGGTCAGTTCGAACGCTCCACTCTCCTCTAATGATGTGCTGGACCTGAGGGCTGGTTCGAGGTCCACTCAGCCTACGGGATTAGAATTGAAAGGCTATCTGACGGTGAGATAGCAGCCCCGGTAGAGAAAGCCAAAAATAACGGCCAAGAGGATTTGTTGTGCTGACCACACGACACCTCGTAATCTGCAGGCCTTCGGGCTGAGGAGCGGTCGTTTGGTAGGACAAGGCCCTTCAGGGGCTGTAGTGCCATGGCTTTTAAATAATCCTTTATTCAGTAAACTGACCCTCAACATAAGACACTGTACTGTAAGGTTGTTATGTTCTACTGTGGATTATAAATGGTTCCTTAAAAGAAGCACGCACGCACAGCCGTATCCGTAGTCGTGGCTTGGTAGCTTTCCTTGCGGGCAAGCCTCTTCTACAACTCGGCCATCATCCCCGATATGGTACCTCTTGCAACCACTAAAAATCCGTGGGCAGTGACAGAGTTTACATGATATTCTTCCAGGAAGTAATTGGATATTGGATTCATGAAAAGGAATTTGTAATTAAAATTCAGTAAAGAACTTCTCAGGAAGGCCAACTTCAATTCAACTAAATTACGTTTTTGTTGTTCTGTTCCCATCAACGTGACATTTATATTTAAAATTTGAACTAGCAGAACTTATTCATCTTTGACAGTCCCTGTTGTTTACAGTATCATTGACTAAGTCTCTTGAGAAGCCTATTCAACTTCGCAGTCGTGAAAGCACAATGTTGTTGATGTAATTGGAAACGGCATGGAGCATCTAGTTCACATTTACAGTATTAGCTGCTAATGGAAAACCTCGCCCACGGGAACGAATGGGATGTTTACCTTTGGAGGGGTGAATATCATCCGCCACTGGTACCGAATAGGGAGATGATCAATGCGAGATATGAATTACGTTCCAAACAGTCGCCCTAGCAAAAACTGTTTGTAATAAAAATCCACAGTTCTAGCCCTTAAAGCAAACAACTTAATGTTAAAAAAATTCCAGGGATATCAGCAACGAATTTGAGGTAAATAAAATGTAATAAAGTAAGATAATATAGGCTTTATTTTTCCTAAAATGAATAATCATTTTCTTAATCATTGTTATTCCGTCGATTAGACTAGCAGTTTCCCTTTTACTACTACTACGAGCGCTAATGTGAGTCAATGCAGAGTTTCACTTTAAGCACCACTACGACCGCTAATGTGAATCAGTGCAGAGCTTCACTTTAAGCACCACTACGAGCGCTAATGTGAGTCAATGCAGAGTTTCACTTTAAGCACCACTACGAGCGCTAATGTGAGTCAGTGCAGAGTTTCACTTTAAGCACCACTACGAGCGCTAATGTGAGTCAATGCAGAGTTTCACTTTAAGCACCACTACGAGTGCTAATGTGAGTCAACGCAGAGTTTCACTTTAAGCACCACTACGAGTGCTAATGTGAGTCAATGCAGAGTTTCACTTTAAGCACCACTACGAGTGCTAATGTGAGTCAATGCAGAGTTTCACTTTAAGCACCACTACGAGTGCTAATGTGAGTCAACGCAGAGTTTCACTTTAAGCACCACTACGAGTGCTAATGTGAGTCAATGCAGAGTTTCACTTTAAGCACCACTACGAGTGCTAATGTGAGTCAACGCAGAGTTTCACTTTAAGCACCACTACGAGTGCTAATGTGAGTCAATGCAGAGTTTCACTTTAAGCACCACTACGAGTGCTAATGTGAGTCAACGCAGAGTTTCACTTTAAGCACCACTACGAGTGCTAATGTGAGTCAACGCAGAGTTTCACTTTAAGCACCACTACGAGTGCTAATGTGAGTCAATGCAGAGTTTCACTTTAAGCACCACTACGAGTGCTAATGTGAGTCAGTGCAGAGTTTCACTTTAAGCACCACTACGAGCGCTAATGTGAGTCAATGCAGAGTTTCACTTTAAGCACCACTACGACCGCTAATGTGAGTCAACGCAGAGTTTCACTTTAAGCACCACTACGAGCGCTAATGTGAGTCAATGCAGAGTTTCACTTTAAGCACCACTACGAGTGCTAATGTGAGTCAATGCAGAGTTTCACTTTAAGCACCACTACGAGCGCTAATGTGAGTCAATGCAGAGTTTCACTTTAGGCACCACTACGAGCGCTAATGTGAGTCAATGCAGAGTTTCACTTTAGGCACCACTACGAGCGCTAATGTGAGTCAATGCAGAGTTTCACTTTAAGCACCACTACGAGCGCTAATGTGAGTCAATGCAGAGTTTCACTTTAGGCACCACTACGAGCGCTAATGTGAGTCAATGCAGAGTTTCACTTTAGGCACCACTACGAGCGCTAATGTGAGTCAATGCAGAGTTTCACTTTAGGCACCACTACGAGCGCTAATGTGAGTCAATGCAGAGTTTCACTTTAGGCACCACTACGAGCGCTAATGTGAGTCAATGCAGAGTTTCACTTTAAGCACCACTACGAGCGCTAATGTGAGTCAATGCAGAGTTTCACTTTAGGCACCACTACGAGCTATCTAGTACTCACAATTTGAAATATTTCGTGCCCTTTAACCCTTCAACTTTCAGCACCATTGAGGAAATTGCGTAATGTTACGTTTATCGTAGTATGGGGAACCCAGCTTTGTCTGTTAAGAAATATTTTCAGTACTAATACAAGAAGTTATTGGCTTTACATCACACTAACTACTTCAACGTATTCAGAGACACCAAGGTGCCGAAATTTAGTCCCACAGGAGTTAATTTACGTGCCGGTAGATATACCGACACGAGGCTGACGTACTTGAGCACCTTCAAATACCACCGAACTGAACCAGGATCGAACCTGCCGAGTTGGGATCAGAAGGCCAGCGCCTCAACCGTCTGAGTCACTCAGCCCGACAGGTGGGAATAAAATGTTATCCTACTTCGGCGTCGTTACTTTTACTAGAACAAGTAGAAGAACTAGTCTCATCACTCTTGAGTTAACTAACAGATGCAATGGAGAAATTCATAGGTAAATAAATATACAAGATAGTAAATATACCAATAAACACAACAATTTACAACTACATATATACAAACAAGCTACAATAATCATAACACTATTCATACAAAAGGGTAACAAATAACTACCAATTTATCAGCATGTTAGGAGGGCGTTGGTTTTCATATACCTTCGATCAAAATTATGTGTTCTTCAAATTGAGGTACTGAGTAGAAGCTATTGGATGTCAACCAATTTTTAAGATTTCTTTTGAAGTTACATTTCGGCGTATCCTTTACCTGGGCAGGTAGATGGTTGAATAATTTAATGTCACTACACCTGTAGTTTTCTTGTATTTTCTTCAAATAACATGTAGTACATCTATATCATTACGGCGATTATTCGTACCACTCCCCACTGCCAGCTGTTCCTGTATTATTTTCATATTGACGTGTGGCCATTTCTAGCCGAGTACAGCCCTTGTATAGCATACCCTCCGGCGAGGGTGGATGCCATCTGCCACGTGTAGGAAACTGCCTGTTATTGTGGTGGAGTATTGTGTTGTGTGTGGTGTGTGAGTTGAGGGATGTTGGGGGCAGCACAAACACCCTGGCCCCGAGCCACTAGAATTAACCAATGCAGGTTAAAATCCCCGACTAGGCCGCGAATCGAACCCGGGACCCTCTGAGCCGAAGGACAGTACGCTGACCATTCAGCCAACGAGTCGGACAAAAAACTCGTGTCCGCATCCCGAGGTGATGCAACTCTTTTGAGGCACACCCACCAATGGATGAGAGTTGCGTGTACCATGAACCACATACCAGCCCTCCAGCCATTCTTAAATATTTGACAGTATTGGGAATCGAAAACGGGCCCCCGAGGAACGGCAGCTCATAATGCTAAACGTTACGCTACGGATGCGGACATTTAAGCAGCTGATAAAATGGCAACGGGGCGAGATAAATTTATTTTCAAATTACACATCAGTATGACCAACGCTCTATCGCTCATATACCAAGTTCACGTTGTTTCTGACCACCTGTATATAGAGTAGGTACAAATGGTGCCATGTTTTAAATGATTTCCTACTGTCTTTGACTGGCGTTTCGCCTATGTCACAGCAAAGCCCCTTACACACAGTAACGTCACCCAATTTGTCTCATAATTCGTATCCTGCGAATACCTACAACCATAAAATTGTGTGCTCAATAAGTGGGGCTATTTTGTGCCACTGCATGTTGTTGTGTGATGGATCAGCTGTCATATTATAATAATTATTTGGGGATATTAGGTCGTGTAATAATAAATAAATACCAGCTGACGCGTTTCAATCCTGCGACCAGGATCGTCTTCAGAGCAACAACAAAGCAAAATGGCTACGGTCACTCCATAGTAAACAGACTCAAGATAGAGAGACCCTGTTAGAAATGTAGTTCATTCCAGGGCCTCCAGAGTCACAGAGAAAGATGTTGACGAGTTAACTATGGAGGGTAGCCATGATCTGCTCAGTATATAGCCGTCACCTTTGTTAAAATTAATCGTGAGGCGATAGAAATTGCTAAACGCCCGATTAATTTTAACAAAGGTGACGGCTATATACTGAGCAGATCATGGCTACCCTCCATAGTTAACTCGTCAACATCTTTCTCCGTGACTCTGGAGGCCCTGGAATGAACTACATTTCTAACAGGGTCTCTCTATCTTGAGTCTGTTTACTATGGAGTGACCGTAGCCATTTTGTTTTGTTGTTGCTCTGAAGACGATCCTGGTCGCAGGATTGAAACGCGTCAGCTGGTATTTATTTATTATTACACGACCTAATATCCCCAAATAATTATTATAATGTCATTTAGTGGTCGTGAAAGTCTACGTATTAAGATTAGCTGTCATATTGTTGAACGTAGATCGTGTTACTACATATTTCTTTCGATGTGAAAGGATGCATGTGTGCAAGAGGTTGCTAAGGATCTGTACTCACTTTCTCCTTTTCTAAGCCAGAAAACACATCCATGATTACATGATTTTCCGTGTAGCGCAGAAATATATATCTTTCAATGTTGAAAATATTTCTTAATAGGCAAAGTAGGGTCCCCCATAATCCAAAAAACGTAAAAATTAAGCGATTTCCTCAATTGTGCCGAAGGTTGAAGGGCTAAAGGGCCCAGAACGGCTTCAAATTGAGATTCTTGGATAGATATATCGAACTATAAAAGCCAATTTCGAAAATTGCTTCCGGCCTAAATGTAGTTCCTGGAAAACCGCCTAAAATCGCTTGTTTTTTCACTCTCTTTCTTTTTTATTAATATCCTAGCCAAATTATTTACATAATTCTTTCTATAATGTGTTTCACGGTTCAATATACTCAGTTTGTTTTTGATGTTTTTTAAATATCCACACTTAATGTAGTTATAAGGGCTTAAGCTAATCTCTGCACTGTCTCACATTATTGCTCATAGTGATAAAATACCCCCTGTGGGTGGGAGAAGCAGACGAACAATACACCCACGGTATCCCCTGCCTGTCGTAAGAGGCGACTAAAAGGGGCGTCGAAGGGATGATTATATTAGAGCCATGCAACTGCTCGTGATTAGTACCACCACGCGGGAAAATCATGGGCCGCTTTTACTTGTACGTATTACCACTATATTAGGTAACAAATAGGTTTGTGATTAGTAGCACTATATGAGCGACACCATGGGATGAGAGAACCCATGGTTCTGGCTTGCCTATGATTAGTACCCACTATATGAGGCACACCACGGGATAGTACGTGTCCTTTTGGCTAGTACACTTATGTGATGAACACCGTAGGTTTGCGTTGTCTGTTAACGGCGCCGCAATGTGCGGAACACCGTAGGTCTCTAATAAATGTGCGAATTTCATTACCTGTTGGTCGTAATATAATGTGTGGAATACCGCGAGTCTACGCCACTTTTGATTAGTTACCGCAACATGACAAATACCATGGTTCTACTTTTCTAGCGATAAGTACCATTATGAGTGACGGATGGCTTGGATTTTGGACCCTTTTCGACTACAATGCATCATCGATTCAATATCGTGCTATAGAAGCAGTCCCTTGGTCAGTAATACTACTGTTTAACGCCAGCTTATGTGCATGTGAGGCACTGTGGGTCGGTCCCACTGATCGTTTTAAATTCATATCCATCCATCCATCCATTCATTCTTCGTCCTCACGTTTTGAATTGTGGTCAGTGGAGGATTTTGGACTTTTAATTTGTCATTTCATTTCGTCTCATTTCGTACCATTAGGAGCCGATGACCTAGATGCTAGGCCCCTTTAAACAACAAGCATCATCATCATCATAGTGGCAAAAAGAAGACAAACTGCTAATCTAATCGACCGGATAATGATGAATGAGAAAAGATTTTAATTTTTAGGAATAAATAAAGAATATATTCTCAACGTTATTATATTTTATTCATGTAAAATCGTAGCTCATATCACTGGGATGTTTTCAACATTGAGTTGCTTGGCTGAAGCACTAGAACCGTGTATTTTTTAAGTTTCCTTATTACTACCATGGGATCTGCATCTACTTGTTTACGTACCTTGCTATGATGTACATATGTACAAAATACCTTACGGTTATTTGCTGTACCCGTCATTAATTAATCATTAATCGTGTAATAGTGAAATGAAATGAAATGGCGTATGGCTTTTAGTGCCGGGAGTGTCCGAGGACTTTGGCACGCCACGTGTAGGTCTGTTGATTTGACTCCCGTAGGCGACCTGCGCGTCGTGATGAGGATGAAATGATGATGAAGACGACACATACACCCAGCCCGGTGCCAGGGAAATTAACCAATTATGGTTAAAATTCCCGAACTTACCGGGAATAGAACCCGGGACCCCTCTGACGAAAGGCCAGCACGCGAACCATTTAGCCATGAATCGTGTAACAGTAATAATGTACAAGCAAACTGTTAGTACATCAAACGTATACCTCGAAGTATGACATGATTTCACTCCATGTCGCGGAGAGTAAGTCCCGGTGTATTAGCAGGCATTAAGGTGATTCGTCACAACAGAAAGTTCCCTGGCGCTAACGTCAATGTTCAATTACAAAACTCTCCTAGTAGATTGAAATAGCTAGCAAGAACTGTAGACTGAAACTCATGGATGACGCAAAAATGTGAACAGTAATAAATTAAAAACATTCCAGCGCTTTAGGCTTTTTCAATCGTGAAATTACCAATTACCAATCAAACTGATGAGCCTACTGTTACACTGGGGCGAAACTCTGGTCATTTTACGACTTAAAAGGCCGGAAGAGCTTAAAAGTTTTAACATTTGCAACCGATTAAATTAAATTATTGTTTCCTTCTGGAACTTTTTCTTTCAAGTTGCTTTACGTCGCACCGACCCAGATAGGTATTATGGCGACGATGTAACAGGAAAGCGCTAGGAGTGGGAAGGAAGCGGCCGTGCCCTTAATTAAGGTACAGCCCCGGCATTTACTTGGTGTGAAAATGGGAAACCACGGAACCATCTTCAGGGCTGCCGACAGTGGGGTTCGAACCCACTATCTTCTGAATACTGGATAACATTTTGGTCCTAAGATTTATCTGAGGAATTGTTTATGCTGCTTTCCGATCATCTTTATTCGAGATTTGCCATCAAATATAATAGTTTCAGATGCATAAAGTGCTTCTCTTTTAATTACTAAATTCTTCTTTTTCCCGATGAGGCCTACTAAGGACCACGTGCCAATTTCAATTCAGTTCTTCATACTTTGCTGTTTCCTCTTCCGCTCCTTCCAATATTCTTTCATCCTTTCACTATGCTGCTTCCTTCTTTCCTCGGACCACTTCGAACCAAGTTTCTTGTTCAATCTTCCTTGGAGTCCTTCCATACTTACTACTCTATTTCTAAAAATTTCTCTGTCCATAGTTTCTTCTTCTCGTATATTATTTCTTTATACATCGTTCTTTACTTCTTGAATCCAGCTACTTGTTGCCTTTCTGTCTCAAAGGTACTTGAAAATCCTTTTTGTTAATCTGGAATCATCCATTCTGTAAATATGTCCGAAAAATTGCAATCTCCTTTTTCTTATGGTTTCTGTTATGTTTTCTATGTTCCTGTATATTTCATCATTAGATATTAATTTCCATACTTCTGTTGTTTTCACAGGGCCTAAGATTTTTCTCATGATTCTCCTTTCGAGTACCTCAAGTTTATCTAATCCATACTTTAGTACTGTATTTATTATTATTATTATTATTATTATTATTATTATTATGGGGTTACCCGTGGAATGCAGAGGTGAAAGAAGGTGCGGGCTGGAATGGGTCCAACTACAAAGCTGAGATATTGATTAAAATTGCATTAAAGGTTATATTTTCAAAATAGCAAAACAATTTTCACATAAAATTTCAGATTTTAACAAGTAACAACAAGTCAAATTAGGTACAATACCAGAAAAGCCAAGATTTAGAGATATTTTAACGATTTGGGCCACAAGCCCTGATTTTTACAATTTCTGAGCACTCAGCTCACAACCACATATTACCAAAGGGCACAAATCCCCTCATTACATGGAGCACTTGCTCCCACCTAGCACTGTCAGACCTCCTAGAGGCACATATCCAAATACAAGAAAGAGCTGACCCGCTCTCAATTTTTCAAGCCTATCAAGGGCCACAACGGACTTTACTATTAACTGCCCTCGAGGCACACTTACAAAGAAACAGGGGGATCTTGTACCCAACCTAATGGGCCTTAGTAGAAAAATAATAGGTTAAGTTAATGGCCCGCAACACCAAGTATTGTAGAATGGAGGCGAGTACTTGCACTCCTCCATGAAATCTTTCAAAACATAAGAGGCACTAGGCCGATGGACCAGGGGCTATTCCCAAACTATGGAGGTGACTCGTATAGGAAAATTTAATACATTAAGGAAGAAAAAGTTACCAAAACGTAGTCACCTCAAGGCAAAAATGAAGGGGGGCTCGAGAGGGTAAAGCATTCTCTATCCCCGATTTACAGGTAAAGATATATGAAGTTTTACAAAAGTGACGGCAATTTACATGTTTGAAGGTAGGTTACATAATAAAGGTTTCGGACCTTCCCCGCGGGTTAAACTGCTGAGCTAGCAAGAAATAAAGATGGTTAAGTGGCCATTACCTTGTTGAAGAGCTGCTGCCGGATGAAAGAGGCGCTTCCCGCCTCCTGCTACACTTCCATACACTAGGCTAGATGTTGTTCGAGTGGCTGAGAGACAGGAAAATCAGCATTTTTTATACTTTCGGGGAAGATTCGAGACCTTTCGTGAATAATTAAGACACACCCACAGGCGTTTATTGGGTAGCTTACAGTTACACATCCAAATCGAAGAAGAAAGACACAATTGGTCAAAAATTAATTGCAGAAATTCTGGATTGGCTAAGTTCAAAACTGGCGGAAAGAAAAGATTCATATTGCCAATCCACAAATGAAAGAACGAAATTTAGTAAGGAACAAACTTATGAATACAAAATTTCTTCAAATAATGTTCTTCCACTTCGCACCAGGGTGCATGGTCATAGTTTTTTTAGTAGAGACATCTATAAGAGAATGTCCACACTTCTTGATCAATGGAAAACAAACAAGTTGAAATCCACACAGTATTGACAACTTCGTAATCACAAAATTTACGGTAGTGACATCTTCTGAGAAACTTATGAATTGATCCAGTTGTTAAAGTTCAGAGTGTCTCCTGTAGAGGAGTACTTTAAGGCGGAAGATTTAAAATTGCGGCGTAAAGGTGTACCACCTGGTACAATTATTATTATTACCAATATTATTATTAGGGTCTGCATAACCGAAGTGGTGCAGGTGTGCTCGTTGTCATTTCAGACTACGTAAGTTCGATTCCCTGACAGAATGTCAAGATTTTTAGAATGCCGTATTATCGTCGAGCCACAAGAAATTTGTATATAATAGCCTACCATGTCCTAAGATTCTAAAACTCTACAGAAATTACATTTGCTGACTGGCATACTGCTGTTAGTTAAGGTGTGTGTGCTCTGTCTCTTTTTCTGCCACTCATCTCCAGTAGATGGCATAACTGTTTTAATTACAAAATATGTCATGTCAATGACGGGTTATTGCTGTTATTGCTTTCGTTGCTTGGGACATCGTTACATATACCGTACTGACTTGATACAGCCCTCCATGATACCCTATACTGTGCTAATTTTTAATTTCTACGTAATGACTACATCTACACTTATCTAACTACTTTGACGGTTTATGGAGACGCCAATGTGCCGGAATTTAGTAATGTTTCGGTTTACCCCTATCTTTTTTACCACCTACTCGTACATCAAATGTACTATCTGAAGAAGTTTTGTGTGCCTGAAGATCACTTCTTTTGCAAAATCGTTCCCCTCTCAGTTCAGTAATTACTTATTCGTGATCCGATCCACCCATTTGATATTCTTCTGTAACACGAAATTTCCAAACCTTCTTTCTTCTTTCTTTCTGAGCTTGTAATTGTCCATATTTCACTTTCATACACTGCCACGCTCGAAGCTAAACTCTTCCTTATCAATGTTTGAAGTGAGTAAATTTCATTTGTTAAGAAAAGACTTCCTCGCTTGTGCGAGTTTTGTACTTTGTCTTCCTAACTTTTGCCATCTTTAGTCATTTTACTACAAACGGAACAAAACTCAGCGGCTTCCTTTAAGACTTCCTGTCCTAATCTAATATTTCCTCAATCTCCTTACTTCGATCGACTGCTCTTAGTTACTGTTGATTTGAGTGTGCAGCAGCTAGTAGGTATCTGGTGGGGAAGTAAGCCCGTCCACACTGTAATCCATACAGCAGGGATATTCAGCCTGGGGACGCCACAACCCGTGCTACAGCAGCAGTAACACAGGTGTCCTTGCATTCGAATGGCTAACAGTTAGGTCGCCAACTTAGCCGGCGACGCTGTTAAATGGATATGCATACATTCCAGGCGTTCCAAATGGCAATACGAATTAAATTTCGTTCTCACCAAATATATAAAGTGTTTAATTATTTACCTAAATTTACCGACATAGCTATTAGGACTTCCGGACAAATTAGTTTTGACAGATACTTCCAGAGCCTATAACTACCTTCATTCTTAATAGTGCAGATAATAACAATAATGTTACTGTATTAACGTCCCACTAGCTACTTCGACGATTTTCGGAGACGCCAACGTGCAGGAATTTTGTCCCGCATGGGTTCTTTTACGTGGCAGTAAATCTATTCACACGAGGCTGACGTATTTGAGTACCTTCAAATACTACTGGACTGAGCCAGAATCGAACCTGCCAAGTTGGGGTTAGAAGACCAGCGCCTCAACCGTTGAACCACTCAGCCCGGCTATTATGGTACATCTATTGTATTAACTTTCGGGAAATTTCCGTTATTGAGAAATGTATGGTAACAAAAGAAGCTCAGTTGCCTCTGAAAATTTATGTTATCATTTCCGTAAGATGCACCTTCTCAGAACTTACCACAATATAAAGGATAGCGAAGGTAATCGATTTTCATCAACTGATCGACGCGCTTGGCTTCCACCCGAATAAAACCAGAAAGTTAGAGGACATGTTTCAAATAAAAAAGATAACTATGTTCACAGAAGAAAATGACACGAGATACTACCTAGCTTTGCTGGGAAATGCGTGTGATTCTGAAGTTCTAAGTTGTATAGTTTTATTTTAAGTCAGATGTCCAGATTAAAGATATTAATGTACCAAAATGTATGCTGTCCATTTGGTGGCGTAGGGGAAAGCTATTAGTAGAATAACAATCGTTTTAACCCCGATGTGGGATTTGAAATGTGCAACAGAGGATGGTAACTGAGATACACCGCAATATCACAGTCGTTTGACAGATCTGTGTGTCTCTAATTGGTGAGGTACACCTTACTCAAAATAATAAGTGGGTGATGTTGACGCAGTATACCTCGATATAAGTTTGATAGTGTCCAACACTTGTCCCGTTTATCTACGAGGTGAAATGAAGTGAAATGAAGCATTATAGCTAGTTTCCCCAACCGGATGCCCTTCCTGACGTCAACCTCATCAGAGGAGTTAATAAGATGAAATGAATGACGTGATGTATCATAACAGAAAGCGGGAAGGTGAACCCGGTACTAGCACATAACCTCTTCCTGTCGAATAGCACCAAGGGGTCCACTAAGGTTTAACATCTCCATTCGACGTACAAATCACCACCAACAGCTTTATATGCCCTCACTCCATACAAACACTGCTCAGTCGTTTGGAATTGAATCCACGCGTTTGGCATGCAATCTAGTAATAGGAAATTGTATACCTCCATATCTTCTACGCTGCCGGCCAACCTTCTAATGGTGACATTTCTTTAATCTGACGAGAAAGAATCTAAATTTCTTGCATACTGATGCTTTAAATTATATTCTTATATTTGGAAACATCACTCCTATTCAAACATTTGTTTTCCAAAATGTTGGAAACTTCGATGTAGTTATGAAGCATTTCCGTCTCAATTTTCGTAGAAATGAATATTTACAGGGAGCGGATGTGCTGAGTAGAGTGCTGAACATGGGCGACTCACTAGTGCAGTATAGGGCAGCTATAGGAAGGTGGAATGGAGGAGTGAAATATGAAAAATTGAGAGGAGAGATGAAAAATGGGCAGCAAATGGGTGTATTGGTAACCTTGTTGGTAGCCACAGTAATAGCAACCTTATTGGAAATAGGTGGAGTTGAGCTACACCCGGAGCCTGGATCAGTTGGTGCAATCGGGTGGGAAGAATTCGAAATGATTAAGGAACTGATCAAAGAAACATGTCATGACGAGCAAACAAGAGACCTAATTAGAGAACAAGCCAAGGAAATAAATAAGGAAATACAAGAGTTAAAACTGTGTTAAAGAGGAGATGAATATGATAAAAGAGAGAGGGGCTCATAACACGGAGGAAGTAGAACGACTGAAGACTAATGTCAGGGATTTAGAGGAGGAACTGAGTCAAGTAAAGTGGTCTGAAAATAGGACTAACCAAGAGCTCAGGAGGAAAAACATTTTTATTTATGGTGTGCCAGAAGGAGACAACGAACGCAAGGTGGAAATAGTATTTAGTGCGGTAGAAGTAATACAAAGTAAAATGAAGATAAACTTTAGTGAAGTGGACATAGACGAATGTATATAGAGTGGAGAAAGTGAAGGGTAGGAGACCGATCAAGGTTAAGTTAATATCAATCCTGATGGCGGAAATAGTGTTGAGGAATACCAGCAACTTAAAATGTGAGAAAATTTGGGTGAAAAGGGACATGGACAATGCCGTCATCAAGGAAGTAAATAATTGATATGGACACGTATGTGGGACTGCGAACTTCATGGGCGATATTCAACATGCTTTCTGGCCCCAGTCACTCCAGCAGCCCCGCTTCGCAAGCGGAACAGCAATGAGTAATTAGAGAATTCAGCGTTAAGATAAAGGGACGAATAGAGATTTGGAGGTTCGCAAAAGTTATATGACGGCAATGCTTGATTAGGTTGACGCTGAGTTAGCTGGGAGAATAACTCAACAATAAATGTGTTCGTATGATTTACATTGTGATGACACTGCGACGCGCAGTACCATTCATATTTCACGCCCCATTTCCATCATTATATGAATGATGAAGCCTGAGTGAAATACGTACGTCAAATCAACTCTGGAGCAAAAAGCAATATTCCAGATGTCTTCAAAAACTAGTCGTATTTCGCTCAATGAGAGGAAATATGAGCATATGAAAAGCTAACTCTCAACTACAATATAACACCTAACAGCAACATACGATATGAGATAGACTCGTCATTAAAAATTATTATGGTTATTATTATTATTGTTATTAGTTTTATTACTATAGCTAATTGTTAAAGTGAAACAAGTCGGTACGGTCTCGCTGTAGTAAGAAGAAGAGAATGTGTTAAGGGCTGACGATTGAGAGTACAATGAAATGATTCTGAAATTACCATAACATTTCTCAATGTGTCTATAATAAATTTAAAAACTGAAAAATTCAAATTTTACTATGTGTAGTAAAAGCGCACTTCACTGGATTTAGAATTCTTGTTTATTGTAAGTAGTTTTTCAAGGCCTCGAAACACGCTCCTCTTGATGATAACGATGATGATGATTATTATTATTATTATTATTATTATTATTATTATTATTATTATTATTATTATTATTATTATTATTATTTAGCGTATGGCATGCAAATACGTTATTACAAATGAACAAAAATAACCAATGAACCAATCTACAAACAAATATCTAGATCTTGTATGTACTCAATACATTTTGGGGTTGCCATCAAGAAGTCTTCATATGGCCCTTCATATGCTCTGATGCTGCATTCCTCCCTGATGTGTTTAATAGTTTGTCGCGGTGCACCACAGTCGCATACCGGTGAGGACAGTATTCGCCATTTAAAAAGTGAATCCCCACATCTTCCGTGTCCCTTCCTGAGTCGGTTGAGCATTGACCATACCTTGCGGGGTTGATCAAACCCTGGAACTGTCTTATCGATGCATGGCATTTTCAGGCATGTAGCTGGAGCATTTTGCATCCATTCTTCCCTCCAGGAATCGGTGATGTTGAATCCGATGTGACTGATCTCGGCTGCAAGAGGTGGATGTCTCGAACGAAGTCGTTTGATTTTGAGGTCTGAGATGTCAGAGTGTACCGGTAGTCCAGGGTTTGCTAGGATCTTGTTGTATTCTCTGATCAAAGCTACTTTCCTTCGCAGGTTAGGAGGTGGTATGTTACTTAGGACAGGCAGCCAGATTGTAGGAGTAGACCTGATTGTTCCTGTAATAATGCGCATAGTACTATTAAGTTGGGCATCAACTTTGTTAGTATTGGCGCTGTTCAACCATACTGGTGCGCAGTACTCCGCCGCAGAATATACCAAGCTCAACGCAGACGTCCGCAGAGTTGTGGCGGATGATCCCCAAGTGGTTCCACAAAGCTTTTGTATGATGTTGTTTCTTGTTCTCAGTTTCGCAGCAGTTTTTGTGAGATGTGATTTAAACGACAGGGTCCTGTCTAGCGTGACTCCCAGATATGTTGGTTCCTTATTGTGGGTAAGTTGTGTACCATCAAAGTAGACTTCCAGAGTCCTATTGGATTGTCTGTTGTTGAGATGGAAGCAAGTCACCTCTGTTTTTGATGCATTACGTCGAAGCCTCCATTTACGAAAATACTCAGCAAGCACAGACAAATCAGATGTTAGAGTTTCTTCCATGGGTTCGAAGTGAGTATGCCTAGTTGCAATGGCCCAATCATCAGCATATCCAAACTTTTTGCTGACAGTTTCTGGCATATCAGCAATGTAAAGGCTAAAGAGCAGTGGGGCTAGAACAGAACCTTGGGGGAGACCATTTTGGAGGAATTTCTGGCCACTGGTTTTGTTTCCCATAATAACCTGAAATACTCTGTTTCCAATCATGTTATCAATAAGCTTCGTAATTTTTTGGCATGGAATGATCTTCATCAGCTTGTAGAGTAGGCCTTGCCGCCAGACGGTATCATAGGCTGCTGATAAATCAATGAAAGCCACAGATGTTTTCATCATCTTCTGAAAGCCTGCTTCAATATGTGATGTGAGTGCCAAAACTTGATCTGCGCAACTTCGGTTGGGACGAAAGCCAGCTTGTTCTACAGGGATCGCCGAAAGTATTGTTTGGCCAATCCTATTAATCAGTACTCGTTCCAAGAGTTTATATATAACACTAAGTAATGCAATTGGACGGTAGCTTTGCACAAGATCTGCACGTTTTCCTGGTTTAAGGAGAGCAATTATCTTGGCACGTTTAAGCTCTTGAGGTACATTTCCTGTTTTTAGCATTGAGGTGAAGAATTTTGCTAGCCATGTCCTCATATATTTTCCAGATTTGATGAGAAACTCAGGGAGTATGCCATCAAAGCCAGGAGCTTTACCGGGTTTTACATCCTTTATTGCAGCTGCAACCTCTTCGAGGGTGATGTCATGTGAGTACTCTGTCGTAGAGCCAGCTCTAGCTTTTCGTTTTTTTAGTTCCTTTTTTAATATTGGTTGTAGTCGCGCGATGATTTATTCCTTTAGAAGTTTTTACAATGTGTGAAGCAATGTTGTTGGGTGTTACAAGACTATCTTCTCGTACGATACGACTAGCTCCTCCTAATTTTCGTAGCAGAGACCATGCTTTTCGGCTAGATACTTTGAAATCGATTTTCTGAGTAGTGTCTATCCACTTCTGTCGGCGTGCAGCATCCAGGTTATGTATCAGATCATCTGCTATTTCTCTGTCACCGCTACTTTGAAAAACGTTATAGAGTTCTTCGCATTTCTCGTCCCAGCCTGGAATATATTCTTTACGATAACCTCTGGGTATGTGCTTTTTTGCTGTACAGATAACGGCTCCAACAAACCTGTTATAGTTATCAGCAGATGGTGAGATCCAGCCTCGACATTTATCAAGGTTTTCGGAGAAGGCGTTCCAATCAGCTTTTTGTAGATTCCATCTGGGTCGTGGAATTCAGGTTATCAATGGGATATTTGTACCAATTTCTATTATGGCTGGACGGTGTTGGCTAAGAGGAAAATCTGGTAGAATGTTGCGGGTAGTGCTGACAAGGTGATGTTTATCATCAGCTGTGACAAAGCATAAGTCTGGGTCGTATTCCTGTTTCCAACGTCCTGACCGGAAGGAACTACGGTCTTTAGCATCAAAAATAAGATGGATATTATTTTCATCTGCCTAGTTTACTAAAGTCTCACCATTCGTATCAGATACTCTATATCGCCATTGCGTGTGGTGACTGTTAAAGTCTCCTACAAAGACTGCAGGATGTTGGTACGTCTGAAGAACGTGGATTGGCCAAGGGGAGCTTGGTGGTTTGTATATATTACATATGATTAGCTCCCCAATTTTGATTGTCACTGAGTGAAAATTGTCATTCGTGGAAGTTGATAGCAGATGGACATTTTCTATATCATTCCGGGCGTAAGTGGCTACTCCATAGGCATTATGATACGTTGCACCAATGATGTCATATCCTTGTATTTTCCCCCTAGAACAAAGTTGATCTTCATTATCTGCATGAGTTTCCTGTAAGGCAACCACATCGATATTATGCTTCACCAACATCTTTTGTAAGATTTGACATTTGGTTCTACTAATGCCCTCAATATTTAGTTGACATATTTTAATATTTGGTCCAAGTTTTCGAGATTTTTGGCCCTGCAAAAGGCTTTTGATATAGTGTTGGGTCATCTTCTTATTCAGTTTGGTACGTATTTGTCGTGTAGCCAGGAGATCTGGAAAGATTGTCTGGCAGCCAGTTGTGTTGCTTTCTTAACACCACCCGGGGGACACGTGTAGGGCACTTTAAGTTAAAACCTACGGACGTGAAGCAACGTCGACCACGCCCTAAAGATGGCTGACTAAGTAAGGGCAGAAGGTGTAAATAAACAGTTTAAACTCTGTGGCCTTGGCAACGCATAAAATGTAGGTAGAGTTCACGTCTGCATCATGGTTTCCATGGCTGTGTAAAATGGCCGACATTTAGGGCAGTATGATTGATAGAAAAAAAAAGAATAATAAATTGCCCTTCTAACTAGTGTTTTCTATGGACTGATTCTAGGAAAACAAGATGTTGGACACTTAAGGTAGACAAATATAGTAAAAATATGAACTTAATATCGCTTGTAACAGATTGTAGCCGCAATATAACAACACTACATGGACATCACATACAAAGACACCACGGATAGCTCTTAGAACCACAACTGAGGCATTAGTTCTTAATAAATCCATATACTTCACAGCACATCTTTATCAGGCAGTGTAAAAATTTTCAAGTGTCTTAAAATTCATCGTGTGTGTGAATTTGTAGCTAATTAGCGTGGCGTATAATCATATTAATCTACTGCAAAGTAAACTCAAAATTTTACACTTGAGAAAGGAGTATGGTGGTGGGGGCGATTGTTGTTTTAAGGGGAAGTAGAAGACAACCATCCTCTAATAACACTAATCAGAAATACAAACATAAAACGCGTTCGATATTTCTAAAATGAAGATATCGGCAAAAGGAAGACAAGGGCCAGGAAGAGCCTGAAAATTAAAGACTCCCTAGGCCTCAAATGCCCTAATAAAAAGTGTACCTCATATTGTTTGTTGCTGTTAGAGATTATTTTGTAGCTGACAGTTAACAGTTGATATGTTCAACTTTCCTCAGAAAATAACAACATTTGGTGAAGGGAGGTCTGATAGGATAGATGAATGTGAGTGTCTGGCACAAGTAAACGGAAGCAAGACTACGACTCAGTTAAGGGCCCCAAGATCGCTAACTTACATTTCCAAGTTCAGAGCCCCTTCGGCCCTTTTTGTCTCATCCCACGACAGGAAGGAGACACCGTGCTTCTTATTCTACCTCCTACCATATACGGGGATACGGGGCGTATGTCAAAATCCGACTCATGTAGGAGGTTTATAGACAATATCAGGCCAAACTTCCTGGTGTTGAAATTTCAGGCATGGAAGTTATTAGGCTTTTGAAGAACTAAGAACAAAGGTTTTATTTCAAAGTTATTGTATAGTAATCTGAACATTCTAAATTTGCACACACTCAGCTACATAGAACTTTAAAAATCAGCAATTTTAGCCTCCTGACACATCGTCTGGAAGATTGTAGAGATGAAACATCCAGTGTACGACTCTCTCATAAGAAAGATCTGTATTTAGTAACTAATGTGTTTGTATTATATACATGCGAACCATGTGACGTTCATGGATTAGCTGTGTTGATAATGCTGCACGGCTGAAATTAACGGGTAACTACAGCCGTAACTAACTCCCGAGAACATGCAGCTCTCTCTCTCTGTATGAATCATGTACTGATGACAGGTTCCTCCCGGGTAGAATATTCCAAAGGTAAAATAGTCCCCCCATTTAGATCTCCGGGTGGGGACTGCACGAGAGGGGAAATCGTTAGGACGATGGATACGGGCATTCTGCGAGTCGGAGCGTGGAATGTTAGAAGATTGAATCGTTGTAGTTGGTTAGAGAATCTGCGAGATGGATAGACTAAATTTAGGCGTAGTTGGTACAAGTGAAGTACGTTGGCAGGAAGAACATAACTTTTGGCCAGACGACTACAGAATTATCAACACAAAATCAAACAGTAGAAATGCAGGAGTTGGCTTAATAATGAATAAGAAAGTATGGCATGGGATAAGCTAATACGACGAGCATGGTGAAAGAATTATTGCTGTCAAAATAGACACAAAAACCAATGCCCACCACAACAGTGCAGGTATATATGCCTACTAGTTCAGCGGATGATGAAGAAATCGAAAGAATATATGAAGGGAAAGAAGATTTAATACAATATGTAACAAGTGACGAGAATCTAATTGTTATGGGAGACTGGAATGCAGTGCTAGGCCAAAGAAGAGAGGTTGATACAGTAGGAGAATATGGATTGGGACAAAGGAATGAAAGAGTAAGTCGGCTGGTTGAATTCTATACGATCATAATTTAGTCCTTGCTAACTCTTGATTCAAACACCACAATTTACGACCGTATACGTATATGAGACCTGGAGACATTGGAAGGTATCAAACAGACTTAATTATGATTAGACAGAGATTCAGAAACCAGGTGTTGAATTGCAAAACCTTCCCAGGAGCAGACGTGGACTCTGACCACAACTTGTTTATCATGAAATGCCACCTGAAGTAGAAGAAATTGAAGAAAGGAAGGAATGCAAGGAGATGGAATCGAGACAAGTTGAAATAAAGAAGTCTGAGGGATTGTTTGAAGGAACATGTTTCACAAGGAATAAATTAAAAGACTGTAGGAAACACAATAGAGGATGAACGGACCCTCATGGAAAATGAGGTTAGTAGGGCTGCTAAAGAAATGTTAAGAAGGAAGGAAAGATCAACTAAGAAAGAGTAGATTATTCAGGACATACTAGACCTGATTGATTAACGACGAAAATACAAGAAACATGAGGAGGGAAGAAAATAATACAGGCAATTAAAGAATGAAGTGGATAGACAGTGCAAGATTGCTAAGGAAGAATGGCTGAAGGAGAAGTGCAAGGATATTGAAGGTTGTATGGTCCTAGGAAAGGCACATGCTGCATACAGGAAAATCAAGGAAACCTTTGGAGAGAGGAAATGTAGAGATATGTATATTAATAGCTCAGGTGGAAAGTCACTTCTAGGGAAATAAAACAAAGCAGAAAGATAGCAGGAACATATCCAACAGTTGTACTGGAAAAAGAATAGATCAGGGTTTGCAAGAGCTGTGAGAGACCTAAAGGTGCAAAGGGCACCAGGAACTGATGACACCTCCTCTGAACTGCTGAGTGCCTTAGGAGAAACCAGCATGACAAAGTTATTCCATCTAGTGTGTAAGATGTATGAGACCGGAGAAGTGCCATCCAACTTTTGTCAACATGTTGTTATACCTATTCCCAAGAAATCCGGTGCTGACAAGTGTGAAAACTACCGCACCATTAGTTTAGTATCTCATGCCTGAAAAATTTTAACACGTCTTATTTAGAGAAGAATGGAAATACAAGTTGAAGCTTAGTTGGGAGAATATCAGTTTGGCTTCAGAAAAACTGTAGGAACACGTGGAGCTATCCTGACTTTACGTCTGTTCTTAGATGATCGAATTAAGAAGTACAAGCCGACTTACATGGAGTTAGTAGGTCTAAAATAGGCACTCGATAATGTTATTGGGCCAAGCTATTTTATATTCTGAAGGTGATTGGGATCAGATACCGAGAACGAGGAATTATCTATAATCTTCATACAAATCATTCTGCAGCGATAAGAATAGAGGGCTTTGTAAAATGAGGAGCAATCCAGAAAGGAGCAAGGCAAGGATGCACTTTCTCCCACCCCTCCTCCTTTTCTATGTTTACATAGTACAGGCAGCAAAGGAAATGAAAGAGGAATTTGGAAAGGGAATCAAAATCCAAGGAGAGGAAATCAAAACCTTGAAATTTTCCGATGATATTGTTATTTTATCTGACACTGCGGAAGACCTCGAGAAGTTGCTGAATGGCATGGACGAATGAATGATTGGGTATGGAATACAAGATGTATATAAATATGTCCGAAACAAAAGTAATGGAGTGTAGTCGAACGAAGGCAGGTGATGCAGGTAGTATTAGATTAGGAAATGAAGTCTAGAAGGATGTAGATGAATATTGTTACTTGGGTAGAAAAATAACTGACTATGGCAGAAGTAAGGGGGACATAAAATGCAGACTAGAACAAGCAAGGAAGAGCTTTCTTAAGAAAGGAAATTTGCTCAGTTCAATCATTGATATAGGAATTAGAGAGATGTTTCTGAATACTTTCATCTGGAGCGTGGCATTGTATGGAAGTGAAACATGGACAATATCTAGCTCAGGAAGAAAGAGAAGATAAGCTTTTGAAATGCTGCGTTATAGAAGAATGCTCTCTGAGTCCATTTGGCCAGGAGATCAACGACTGTTGATAGTTTGGCCACCCATGTGTTGTGCTCGCTTAGCACAACCCGGGGAACACATGCAGGGCAATATGGAAGTAAATCCTGCGGACGTGAGCAACGTTCATTCCCCCTTCACCAGTGGGGCTTCAGGGACTCTCCAGCATGTGATTGTGGTGCTTTGGTCCAGACCATGCATCACATAATGGACGAATGCCCTCTGCGTGCTTACGGTGGGGACCGGAAAGACTTTGCTGATGTCTCAGTATCTCTAGTGCAGTGGATAAATAATTTAGATATCCATGTGTAATTGTTCTCTACTTAGTACCACGTATTATATGCAGGTTTTTCTTTTGTATAATACTGTATATACTTGTCCATAATAATAGAAGAATGCTGAATGCTTAAGGTATAATAATTTCGTGTGGCTATTTCTAGCCGACGGGACCTAGTGTTTACAGTGCACTATGTCCTCTGGTATGGGCTAGAGCAAATTTTGTTACTTTCATTGATCTGTCTCAGCTTTATCCTTGGCTTTGACAAAATGAAAGTGACTGAGGTATGAGTGATGCTAGTAATGCCATTCCTTCTGCAGTCAGTCCCTGCCATGAATGGTGTGAAGTATTGCTCATAGGGTCAATTGGTGCACGCATTTCAGTGGGTTGGCAGACTGATATGTAACAGCAACTTCTGGCTCGGTGAGGAAAGCAACGGGAACTACCTCACTCCTCATTTCCCTAGTACGCCTCTTCAGTGATGCCTAGGCCATCTATGACAGCTGATGGCAGAACTGTTGAGGATCCAACGAGCCTTCGGGCTGAGGACTAAACATACATACATACATACATATATTTCTAGCCGAGAGCAGCCCTTGTAAGGCAGACCCTCCGATGAGGGTGGGCGGCATCTGCCAGGTGCAGGTAACTGCGTGTTATTGTGGTGGAGGATAGTGTTATGGGTGGTGGTGTGAGTTGCAGGGATGTTGTGGACAGCACAAACACCTAGCCCCCGGGCCATTGGAATTAACCAATGAAGGTTAAAATCCCCGACCCGCCCGGGAATCGAACCCGGGACCCTCTGAACCGAAGGCCATTACGCTGACCATTCAGCCAACGAGTCGGACATGCTGAAGGTGAAATGGATAGTACGAATCACGAATGAAGAGATACTGAATCGAATTAGTGAGAACAGATAAATTTGGGCAAATTTGACGAGAAGGAGACATAGAACATTTCTTAAGACACCCAGGGCTTGTTCAGTTGGTTTTTGAAGGAAGTATAGGCGGTAAGAAGAGTAGAGGTAGACAAAGTTTTGAATATGACAAGCAGAGCAGAGCATATATAGGATGCAATAGTTACGCAGAAATGAAAATTTTGGCACATGATAGGGTGGCAAGGATAGCTGCATCAAACCAGTCTATGGACTGATGACTCAAACAACAACATTATATACAGTTCCTATCCATTGTATCTGGTATCTAAGGGGCATAGAATACCAATATAATTGTGTAACATTGTGGATAATAATAGCAATAATAATAATAATAATAATATGCCGGAATGTTACACCATTTGTTTCACTTACGTAGTCTATAATTACATTAGAGGTTAATTTTACCTTATACCACACATTCATTCCCTTAAAATATTTGTACACACCCGTTACCCAGAAACGACTATATATCACTGTGATATGTACAGTATGAACTATTTTTATCCAGCCGGGATTGATATCCTGTATCAACTGCTCGCGTAATCTGCGCTCGCTGCCCTAAAATCAATTAGAGGGGAAGGTGGGCGTATTGGAATTGCGAGGCTTCGCGATCACTTGCTATTCAGTGAGAGGAGTCGGAAGCAGGAAACTGGCTATTTTTTCCATTTACAAAGAGCAACAACAGCGCATTTCGTTAATGGCAATTCAATTAGTTTCCAGGCACACAACACGCACGGGCAGCGCGGGAATGGACCCGACCCATTACAGACCATCAGGACGGGGCAGTATGAAGCTTTATCACGTATCTGAAGGGAAGTGGAGTACAGATTACTTAAATACTGAGAGCATGGTTTTAATATTTTAAAACTATTGTATCTCTGGAAGGATTTTAATACAGAAAAATATTCATGAAAATATAATTTATTTATGGTTTTGTTTACATGGCGTGACTCACGCCATGAAGCCTACATACTGCCCGATCATGTCTTATAATGTACATACAATTTAACAATATCTTATAATATTATACTGCATAAATACTTTTAATAACACACTAAAGGAAAGAAAAAGTATATAAAATAATCCGGAATAAAGAAAATTGTCATAATGCATCAACAAAACAACTTAATGACACACGGTATGAAATAACAAACCAGGAAAACAGAATTCATGTATTTACACTGAACTTCATCCGTCCAAGTACAGCTGCCAACATTTCATTTTAAATACCGGTTCAGAGAGGGCGTCCCTTATCGTGGCAGTAGTTTTAAAAACAATATTTTCAACTGTGCAAATAGTCGACGTAATCTTCATCAGGAAAGTGTATGGTATGTGGTGCATACAGTACATTGGTTTTCCTGACATATAATCAGAATACAGCTCAGTTATTATATCCTTATCTTCTAATCATCCAATTCAGAAGAAAACGCTGCACTTACTTACTGAGAACTGAGGTATGCTAAATATAAGATTTGAGCTAGGTGCATATACACATCTTTTATTATCTATCATGCCTTCAGCGTTCAGTCTGAAAGCCCTGTTAATTGACTAAACTCACATAGAATCTTGTATTTGCACCTCTCTCTGTCTCCAAATCTATTACATTCAAATGACGATCAAAACTCTCCTCGTCTTCGTGTCCCTCTACTTCTCTTACTCTCCATGTTCGAAACGTTTATTCTCCTAGGCCATCTATTCTTCACCATTCGAAACACTTCACCCCATCTCAGTAGCCTTTCAGCATAGCCTCCTTATATGCACTGCTTCATCTATACAGATATTGATAAACTTATTTTAAAATGTACCAAATCCAAAAAAATCAAAACTGAAATAATGGAAAATATACGTTGATAGGAAATTTCGTACTATGAAATGTAAATAATCGTAAAAATGACCTAAATCCCCGTCAAGAAGGGCGTTGAAAATCACATTTAATACCACTAAGTACAAAATTCCACGGAACAAACTGGCCAGAACATAAGGTATCCACGCAGCCAATGAGGAACGACTTCCGAAAGATGTCACCAGCTGAAAAAGAATGCTTTTTGAATGATTTGATTATTTCATTTAATACTACTTAAGTAATCTGTGCCTTCACTATAAATAACTTAATTTCGATCAGTTTACAGCCTATTAAAATAGTCACTTTCCTGATATTGTACAGTGAAAATCTGGTCTGTAGTGTCAGATCATGTTGAGTTTCATCGAGTTTTCTGTCCGCCATTGATTTCCCGATTCTCTGACTTTTCTAAATTCCTGTCAATACTTTTTCCCTTTCCTTCTATGTTTCCTATAACCTCTCCTGTCCTTTTGATTGTAGATACCACAATCAGAACGTATTACTTAAATTCCATGCTAGTCGCAATAATTTATGAAGCCTATTTTCCCACTGTATTTCATAACAGCAGGTCTAACTTATTTAATTTATGCCTGACCTTTAATTACAGTGTGGTTTATTTCCATATACTCCCCTTTCCTCTATATGAATGTCAATGACATCTTAGTACCTCCCCCCCCCCATCTGTGATCTCGGTTGCTAGTGTTTCCAACAGTACTGCTTCCTGTTATATTGAGGAGATTTATTCGTTCTTCCGTCCAGTAGCTCCATAAGATCTATATTGAGTTCACGTCATTTACGCACAAAGCTATTCATTTCTCGTTTCTCTGACTTCAAAATGTACTTGATTACGGACAGAAAACTTCTTTCCATGATTTCTTCTTGGAGTTTACAACGATACGTTTCACTAGATTTATTTTATCTGAATTCAGTTTGTTGCCTACATGAAGTTCTGCAATGGAGTTATTGTAGCTATAAGCTAAAAGACCAACGTGGAGCAGTTATTGTGTTAAGTTTTCTTTCTACTTGTATGTGTTTATTTAGTAGCTGCAAAGTTGGGGCCCATTGCCCTCTCATTCACTTAACCACGTACAATTTACTGGAAAATGAAATATAATATTATGAAACCTGAGATAACTATGCTAAATGAAAGTTTCGAAGAGCACATAATAAAGAAAGAAAGAAAGCGAAGTTCAAGAAACTAAAGAAAAGAAATTCTGGGCATACAGGTAAAAAGAAGAAATAAAAGCAATACTTAATATTGAAAACCAAGTAATATACAAACTGAAAACATAAGCATGTGCAAAACACAGCAATACTTAATAATGTAAGCGGAAATCAAGTATGGTACCAAAGAGACATACTACTTAACTCTATTTACATGAGGTGTATTAATACAAAAACAGGCCGGGCTGAGTGGCTCAGACGGTTGAGGCGCTGGCCTTCTGACCCCAACTTGGCAGGTTCGATCCTGGCTCAGTCCGGTGATATTTGAAGGTGCTCAAATATGTCAGCCTCGTGTCGGTAGATTTACTCGCATGTAAAAGAACTCCTGCGGGACAAAATTCTGGCACCTCGGCGTCTCCGAAAACCGTAAAAGTAGTTAGTGGGACATAAAGCAATTAGCATTATTATTATTTAATACAACAACAATAAAATACCGCCGGAAGTTTGACTGACGTTAGCATTCCAACATGTCGTGACACTTACTACAGTTCTGGAATAGACAGGTGGTGGTGATGATGATTATTGTTTTAAGAGAAAGTATAACTAGGCAACCATCCTCTATATAACACTAATCAGAGCAAATAGGTGGAGGTCTGAACATTCTAAGAAAGGGAAAGGATGAACCCCGATGCCAGCACATAGACTACTCAAGGGGTCTGCTCAATGCTTAACATATCCATCCGACCGGCGAATCACTACCAACAGTTTTACACGTCTTTATTACACTGTGGAGAGATTTGGAATCGAATCCAGGCTTTTGGCACGCAATCTAGTGATTAGAAATTGTATACCGTCACCTCTCCTGCCCTACCGATCAATATCCTGTTGGTGAAAATTCCTGACCTGACCGGGAATCAAACCCGCGGCCTCCGGGTAAGACGTAGGCACGCTATCCCTACATCACGGGACCGGCATTAAAATTATCCAGCTGTGTCATTGGAAAATATCCACGTAATACTGTTAGCATCAAGGAAATTGACAAAAAGAAGTTAGTAGCGTTTATGTGGGTCTCCCGCCATGTTCTGCTATTACTTTGGACGGAACATTGAACTAACAATTCGTATCTTTAAGAGCCTTGAGTGAAAGACATATTCAGACACTCTGACTATATTCCCAAAAGAACGGAAGCCAGTGAGAGACTGGTAGTAGAAGAAAAGTTGTCAGGATAAAGACTCCACGGACGAACACCTGCAAGATGGACTGACTAACTGAGGATACTTGTTGGAAAATCCATATTCGAGTTTTTAAAGCTTAGTTCAGGATCGGAGAGCATGGGGAGGTATCGTCAATCACTACTGACGTATTACCACACCCAGTTAAGTGTATGAAGTTTTTTTTTTTTTTTGCTAGGGGCTTTACGTCGCACCGACACAGATAGGTCTTATGGCGACGATGGGATAGGAAAGGCCTAGGAGTTGGAAGGAAGCGGCCGTGGCCTTAATTCAGGTACAGCCTCAGCATTTGCCTGGTGTGAAAATGGGAAACCACGGAAAACCATTTTCAGGGCTGCCGATAGTGGGATTCGAACCTACTATCTCCCGGATGCAAGCTCACAGCCGCGCGCCTCTACGCGCACGGCCAACTCGCCCGGTAGTGTATGAAGTAAGGACAAACAAAGAGAGAGAAAAAAGTTATAAATACGTATGTATTCTTTCAAGTCATTTTCGTATGAACAAGTTTATTTAAATATTTAATTAAAAATATAAAACATACATAAGAAAGTTACATGGATCGAACGGCTCCTATTGGGTACATTTGTCTCACAAAACTACTCTGAATACAGAATTTAAAAATATTCAAAAGAACAGACTTATTAACATATTATTTATTTTATTGTAGGCATTGCATTTTGGGAATATATTCTCAAAGCATAGCAGAGCTCCCGTGACTCAGGCGGCAGCGCGCCGGTCTCTCACCGCTGGATACCGTGGTTCGAATACCGGTCACTCCATGTGAGATTTGTGCTGGACAAAGTGGAGAGGGGATAGTGTTTTCTCCGGGTACTCCGGTTTTCCATGCCATCTTTCATTCCAGCAACACTCTCCACTATCATTTCATTTCATCTGTCAGTCATCAATCCTTGCCCCGGAGGAGTGCGACAGGCCTCGGCAGTCGGCACAATTCCTATCCTCGCTGCAAGTTGGGGGTTTCATTCATTCCAACCCTGACCCGTTCACTGAATTGGAAAACAGGTTGTAGATTTTCATTCTCAAAGTATAGATATTTCGTATAAAGGTATCTTGATTTTTTTAATTCTCTGCTATCATCAACCCATTCAAATTATAAAAATCCACAAACCATTTCCAATCATTCAGCCGAGTCAGGAATGGAATGAAAGAAGCTCCCATCTAACGCCGAGGGTTGGAATCGTGCCGGCTGCCGAAGCCTGTCACACTCCTCTGGGGCAGTGATTAATGACTGACAGATGAAATGAAATGATACTGGAGAGTGTTTCTGGAATGAAAGATATCTGGGAAAACTAGAGTCCTCGAAGGAAAACTTGTCTCGCCTCTGCTTTCTCCAACAGAAATCTCATATGGAGTGACCGTGATATGAACCACAGAACCCAGCGCTGAGAGGTCGACGCGCTGCAAACTGATACACAGAGGCTCCTTTACACAATAATATTTTTGTATACCTTAAACATATTACTATTAGGGTTACTTTCGTTTTTTCACTTTTCTTCTGTTTAATTTTAAAAAAATATTTTCAAGGGAGAAGCAACATCTTACGCAACATACTCTTCTAGTTTATAAATCTTTACACAATTCTTCTCGCGTGTCACTTTTATGTCCCAGTGGAAGACTTTGTGACACACGTTAATATGCAAACAAACCTCGTAAGTTGTGAGACCCTTGCAATCTAGTTACCCGTACTTGCAATACATTCTGGAATGTACACCGACAAACCAATGGCGTAGTTCAGTAGCCAGAAATAAGCATTCCTTGAACATCCCACACAGCTCTGTAAATTATTCGACACACCAAAAGAACACAATTGTCCTAACGCTACTTTGTACTTTAATACTGACTATTCTTTGGTAGTAATTGCAACGGAAGGAATGCTTCAGGAAGTCAAGAAATATATACCCAATTTAAAGCCACAGATGTAAAGAAGAAGCACTGGTTTGGATCTCAGCCAACTAACTGTGGGATATGACAGCTCTTCCGGACCCAGTTCAAGTTTTATACAGCACATCCTGCGTGAATACTGCAGAACACTCAACGATAATTTGAAGCAATTTAATATTTCACAAATACCGTTGATATTGGCCTTTGGAATAGTTTATCACTTAATTCTCTAAGTAATTTGCTATCACAAATAGCGATATAACACTTCGCCTCATTCCATTATTCATCATCATCATCATCATCATCATCATCATGAATTTTCTTTTCAACGAGACAACCAGGTTTTCTATAAGACTACCTACACTTACCGGTTAGATCAATCAACGGACATTTTTCTCTAGAGCTGATGAATTTCCTCTTAAATCCAGTGTTAATATCCCCTGTTTTAGGAGGTCACCTTACACCTCAATCAGATGCGAGACACGTTTTCACAAAATGACTTGAATGAAACGTCTGGTCATAACGCTCCGAATACTTCGTTCATCCTTGAGACAGGCACGCCGTAATAAAATCAATGTTTCACATCTGGCCATCAAATTATGTAAACCGGGTGGTTTTCATGCCCTCCTGATGGCAAATAAGAATAATATGAATAAATGTTGGGAGATTCACGTACCAGTATTTGCCAACAATAGGCTACTTGCTCCTTTTTAGGCTTCAATTGTTTCCTCACTTTTGCTTGTTGCTGGTTTTCTTGTTGATTTACCGTACGTTCGTTGGAGGTGCAGTACACATTGCCTCAGGGCGAGTTTTTCCTTCATTATTGGATTATGAAGTCCACCTTAGCCACGCGATCCTCCTACAAGGGACATGAAGATTGTTGCGAAAGTGTTGCACTGTTTGAGCTGGGAAGACTTGGAAGGAAGGAGACGAGCCGTTCGACAAAGCGGTAGGTTGCGAGCTGTCAGTAGAGAGATGGCGTGGAAAGATAGCAGTAAACAAATAAGTTTGAGTGGTCATTTTAAAAGTAGGAAAGATCACAATTCAAGAGGACAAATTCGGTGAAGAATTCGTGTATGGGAAAAGGAGTCACAGACTGGAATAATTCATCAAGGAAAATCTATAAACTTCTAGATTCTTTGAAATATTTTAAGAAAAGGACTAAGTGAACAACAGATAGCGAATCTGCCACCTGGGTGACTGCCCTAAATCCAGATCAATGCTGGTTGATTGACATGCTACAGGATATAGCCAGCAAGTTGGAAACAACTGGGCTCTGTTGAGTGCGTCTGGTAAGCCTCTCACATCTGGGTTGGCAGACGTGGCAGATGTTGTTCAGAGACGTTTGCTTCTGTCTCGCAGAAAACCATAACTTCCTTTATCTCAGGAGGCGAGATATTCTATTCTATAGGTTAAAGAGCAACAAAGGTAAAGAACCTACGGCCACACAAGGTGACTGCCATTCTCGAGTTGCAGCAGCCGCGTAAGCGTAAAAATAAGAGTCCATTATTTGATGTGATCCTGGGATTTTACGTGCTGCTAGCAGGAATTCTGAACATGACGAGGGAGTGAAAATTTTCAAAATACCCACGTTTGAGCTTCACATAAGTCCTTCAAGAAGACCCCTGCATTCAAGGAAGGTCGGAGTTTGATGTGCAGTATTGGCAAACCGAATAGTGCGTTTATTCCTTTCCTCGGATATGATGGACCCAGACGCATATAAAGCAATTTTCCTACAATTTGTCGAGCAGTTAGACGACACTGAGATACCTCAGGATTATTTTTAACAATCACGT
Organism: Anabrus simplex; assembly: GCF_040414725.1. NCBI lineage: Eukaryota > Metazoa > Arthropoda > Insecta > Orthoptera > Tettigoniidae > Anabrus > Anabrus simplex. The sequence goes on from NC_090270.1 coordinate 49,001,398, forward strand.
CAACAGATTCTCTCCCGCTGATCAGCAGCTTCGTTAAGCACAGAGTAATCTCTAAGAATCTATGGCCGCCAAGATCACCGGATTTATAGGCATCAGATTTTTTCCCTTTGGGGTTATCTCAAGGATAAAATGTTTCAAAATCGACCACGAATAACTGAAAATTTGATGACTGGAATGAATGGAATAGGCGAGGAAATGTTGCAGCAAACTGCCAGAAGTATGAAGCGACGGGTACGGCTGTGTCTACGGGAAGATTGAGGTCATTTCCAACATCTATTTTGATGTTAAGTGAATATTTCACAGTTTTCTTCATATTTAGATCGTAGTTGCAGCTTCTTATCTTCTACAAGACGAAAATACACTAAGTAATATTGCCGTTTCTCATTCCTCGGGTACAAAAAATACTGTCATTCTTCCTCATCCTCTCTCATCTCTGCAACTTACCAGTAAATGAAGTAGTGAATTACCTGCGCCAATGAAGGGGACGGCGCGATTGAACAAGGTGAACTCATTAATAATTATTTTGTTCGGAAGAATGTTTCAGTGCGTGTGCTCCTGTTACATTTATTGGAAGTACCGTGATTGAGTTCAATTTTAATACTGCACTCACTCAGTAAATGTGTAACGTACAATATGCGTTGAGTCAAGGATTGTATTAAAATTGAAGGGGAAGATAAAAGCGATTCTAGGAACGAGAAACGATGTTTTGCAAGTAAACTTGCCAAAATTTCGAAATGTAACAGGACTGAATAAGGCAAGATAGAGCCACTGTCTTACGTCTTAAACGAACAGTACGTCGAGAATTCAGTATTGCATTTAAGTACACGTTTAGCATTATTCGAAAATTTTACAGTTAAGAAGGAATATGTAAATAGATTTTCAAAATGACACGCGAAGAATTTATGGTAAATCAAGTGAATTAAGAATATGTCACTCTATAGTACATTTCTTTAAAGCCCACACCATTTATGCAGTACATGCTACTTTTAATATACTGTAGGCTGATTTTAGTTAATCATATACCGGGCGAGCTGGCCGTACGGTTAGAGGCGCGCGGCTGTGAGCTTGCATCCGGGAGATAGTAGGTTCGAATCCCACTGCCGGCAGCCCTGAAGGTGGTTTTCCGTGGTTTCCTATTTTCACACCAAGCAAATGCTAGGGCTGTACCTTAATTAAGGCCACGGCCGCTTCCTTCCAAATGTTAGGTCTTTCCTATCCCATCGTCGCCATAAGACCTATCTGTGTCGGTGCGACGTAAAGCCACTAGCAAAAAAAGTTAATCATGGGATGAAATAGACCTTTTCTCCAACTCCGAAATGCTGTAACCTTCATGAAATATTCTAAGGCTGTAGGCCACTCTAGTCAGGTTTCAAATAATGCAGATCAACATAGAAGGGATAAGCAGATCAAAGTGTCAGTTTTTATCAAGGCTATCTCTGGAAAAAAATATTGATGTAATTGCTTTGCAGGAAACTCACGTAGCAAATGAAGACCAATTGCGTACCAGGTTATCAACTTCTAGGTGCAACATTCCATCATGCATATGGAAGTGCAACATATATACGAAATACAGTAGAGAATGCTTCCCTGATCTTTACAACCACAAGGGATGATATCCATTCCATTGTAATCAAGATAGGAGGTGTTACAGTCATCAATATATATAACCCTCCTGCTAGCACATGGCCAGGACATGTCATTCAACCATACCCTCACCCAACTGTTTATCTATGTGATTTTAACAGTCACCATGAGCAATGGGGATGTTCTGCGACTGATTTCAACGGACACGCTTTGACTTAGTGGACTGAAGAGCACAATTTCCATCTCCTTTATGACTCTAAAGATCGGCGTACTTTCAGATCAGCTGCTTGGAGGAGAGAGTGCAATTCTTATTTATGCTATGTGTCTACCGACTACAACACTATACCTCTACCAACCATGCAAAGAGTTCTCCCTGATTATCCCCATGGCCAACATCGACCAGTTGTAGTGGAAATTGGAATTAAAGTTCCAACAGTATCCTCAATTCCTAATCCACGCTGGAACTTTCAGAGAGCAATTGGATTGGCTATGCTGAACACCTTGATAAATGCCTAGGATGGATTCCACCTGTAAAAGACAACTACGAGAGATTTGGTGGTGCTATAAAAAAGCACAGCAAAGAAGTTTATACCCATAGGCTACCGAAAGGAATGAAAACTGTGATGCACTTATTCCAAGCCATTCAATCCACAAGATATATCAAATGCCTTACAAAGTATGAAGTCAAGCAAAGCCCCTGGATTTCATGGCATTCACCCTGAATTTCTGTTACACTGTGGAAAATATGCTAGAATATGGCTTGCTAAATTCTTCTCTGACATCCTGCAGAGAGGATCTATCCCTCGGCTTATGAAACGGACGAAGGTCATTGCTATCCTAAAACCAGGAAAATCTAACGATCAGCCCAAAAGTTACTGTCCAATTGCTCTTTTGAGCATTGTATACAAATTTCTGGAAAGGCTAATCTATAACAGAAATATTTCCGTCATTTTTCAGAATTTGCCTGTTGAACAAGCAGGGTTCCAACCAAACCCTAGTTGTAGAGATCTGGTTTTGTCACTAACAAAATTTACTGAGGCAGGCTTTCAAAAACAACTGAAAAACTCTGTGGCATTTATTGATTTGATCTCAGCTTATGATACTGTGTGGAAACAAGGACTTATCTGCAAACTACTACGCGTTTTTCCATGTAAGAAGATTGCACGACTTATTGATAGCATGCTCACAAAGAGGTAGTCTCGAGTAATACTGGGAAATGGCACTAGCAGTGAGAAAACTCTAAGCAATGGTCTTCCCCAAGGTTCTGTATTAGCTCCTCTGCTTTTCTACCTGTACATAGCTGATATACCCGAAACTAGCTCTAGGAAATTCGGATATGTTGATGACTGGGCTCTGAAAGTACAAGATAAATTCATGGAAAACACTGAAGAAATACTGACAGCTAATCTTACCACCTTGGGACAGTACTTTCGCAAATGGAGATTACAACCGAATCCATGAATCGTTTTTTTTTCTGAAACAGCACATGTCAATAAATCTTACTTTGGAGATATCCACTTAAAACGTACAGGAACGGTAAACAATATACACGTTGTAAAAACACTATGTTTTATATGTAGAGGACATTGAAATCTATGTTTTTATTGAAAAATAAAGGAATTAATATTGCAGTCGTTTAGGTTTGTCGGAAATTATATCCCCTTGACATGTGCTGTTTTACCAAAAAATGAGCGACAAAAATTAATTTGTTACAAAATAACTTTATTTTCGCTGTTTTACAAAAGAGTTTGGTCAGTATTCATTCTAGTCATCACCGAACACATTATCTTTGGTAACTGGCCAATTAATATTCTCATTGTAGAAATCAAGATGCTCTTCTGGAATATACTGCATTGTTTTCTTTATATCCTGTATGTTCTCCTCCTGAATAGGCAGTCTTTCTCCTGGATATGCTAACTTTGTAGGGAACGTTATGACACTCATTGAATTCCTGGTACCTAGATTGAACGTATGTACCACTAGACCGTCAATGAAATCTCGAGCTTGAACAGTATTCGGCATTTCACTTGAGTATGTGAAGTGACTGAAGAACGATATCTGGAACGATTGTTTTTGGTCTCGTGGAAGTGTGCGATTCATGATTCCACAGATAGGCAATTTTTTAAAGAATGAAAACCACCGGTATTTGAAGTCAATAATATCTTTGGATTCAACCATTTTAACTGTAAACTTTCTTTGACTTGTGGACAGTACAATCATCTCTGTATAATATTTGGGAACGTAAATTCTGTCATTTTTTCTTACCACTCTTTTTACTGCAGCAAAATGCTTGTCATTGGGTAAATAAGAGTGTCCTCTTTGAGGAAAATACTGATTAATTGTCTGAAATCTGCCCATAGTCACCAAAGCTAAGAAAAATCGTATGACCGTGTCTTTACGATTGTGTCCAGGGCAAGAGTCTGAAAACACATGGAGGTGTTGTACCGAATTAGGCATTTCATTGTTAATGAAGTCCAAAAGAAATGAGACAACCTCATTCGGACCTTTATGTCCTTGCCCTTCATGATATGTATAAAACTTCGTCTTATTAGGACCCAGTGATGTGACGCTAAATATATTCACTGACAACTGACGGAAGTAAAAAATATCCTGCACAGGGATATCTGGCAGGGGCAAATTTTGCATAAAATCGAATGTAATAGCACCAATTGAACGGTCTTCCAAGCATTTCTCTTTGACGATTTTCACTTTGAGTATTTTTTTTTGCCCTCCTTTTGTGTATAAGTAATTCTGCTACTGCAACTTTCTTTGCTTTGTCATTTAAAGATGGGTTGTTAATTTTTACTGAGATTTCTTCACAACGGGAACATGTATCCACTTGCGGACGACCAAAGGACAGGGTGAATCTTTCCTTAAAAACATTTCTGTATAAGCTATAAGATACTTTCATGCTAGGATGTTTTTCTTCAAAAACTTTGTGCATCAATACTAAGTTCAGTTTAGGATTAAGATATTTCACTTCTTTGCTTGTATAATGCGTCTTGTTCATCCTTTGTTTGGAACTGCCGGAACTGGGTATGGAGCTCTTCCCTGTCTTCAGGAGTTGTACGCTGGAAACACATCCCACGGCACCTATTTGAGAACAGTAATATAATGTACTAGATAGCTATAAAGGCATTTAACACGTTATTCATGTTGTACACAGAATATAACCTTAAAAATCTTACCTGCAATCCCCTCCTGGTTTTCTTTCAGGTACAATGTTGTCTCGATAATTAACATATTCTTCTCCAGGAATCCTAGCCTTTTTAATTACTTCTCGTTTATATATCTTCCTCTTTCTTTTCACATTCATTTCAACGATTTCCGCATCTGCACTGCACTCCATGTCTGTATACTGCACGTTCCCCCTCATTTCAATAATAGGTGCAATGTCTGCCAGCTGGATGCGTGGAACTGCCGACTGGATACAGCAAGCCAGTTCATTTTACGGATAAAGTGCACATGTCAGTGACAAGTGCTGTTTCTCCAACAAACTATTATTACCAGGCAGAGCTACGGGATAAAGCAATGCAGTGACGTGTGTAGTTTCTGCAGAAAACGATAGATCTATACTTAAAGACTGTATTACTTGCCTTAACTCAATTTTGGCAAAATCTTGACATGTGTCGTTTCAAAAAAAAACAAGATTCAAATTAAAGTGCAGTTACATGTTTTCACCTTAGCAACAAAATGGCCAATCGTGAACTGAAGGTTCAGTTTGATAAGACTTGTCTTGCCCACAACAGATATCCACAATATCTAGGGATTACTCTTCACAGAACTCTGTCTTTCGAGAAACATCTTCAGAATACGGCTGCTAAGTTACGATCAAGAAACAACAACTTACAGAAGCTCTGTGGAACCACCTGGGGATCATTAGCATCTACCCTACGGTCTTCATCTCTTGGTCTTGTGTACTCTGCTGCAGAATACTGCTCATTGATATGGCTGAACAGCAGTCACACCAGATTAATTGACACTCAGCTGAATCACACTATGAGCACGATATCAGGGACAATTAGATCTACTCCCACTTTCTGGCTACCTGTTCTATCCCATATTTCACCACCTCACCTCCTTCTAAAAAATGCTGTCCTACGAGATTATAAGAAAATAACTAACAACAGTCAGTTAACAATCCATGGTGACATGAATGATGCTCTTATTAACAGGCTAAAATCTAGACACCCACCTGTTAGAACAGCCAGAAACCTAGCAGACGCTAACATTAATCTGCTTCAGGCCTGGAAGCAAGTATGGATATCCAGTGCTCTATCAGAATATCACTATCTACCATGGCTGAGAAAACAAACCAGAAGGTTTTAATCTTCCACGGAAGACCTGGACAACTATCAACAGGACTCGCACTGGCCATGGCAGATGTGCCGACTCCCTCCATAAATGGGGAATACTTAATTCGGCGGCGTGCAGTTGTTGTGCTGAGAAGCAAACAGTTCGGCACATGTCCTCTCACTGCCTACCAGTGAAACCTAAGATACTTTTTCTGCTTTCACCCTTGTGTGTTGACTATGTAAATGATTTGAACCTGTAAATACTTCAAACTGTAAATATTATGTATTACTACTGTGTTTATATGCAATATGATGTGTTAGCCATACGATAAATAAATAAATAAATAATAATAATAATAATAAATTTCAGTCATCATACCGATGACGGTGCAACCCTTTTCATTCACGTCCTAAAAGGAGGCGAGATACACATACCATTTTTACCAGAAAGCAGTCCACCTCAAAATCAAATTTCTGGCAGTGCCCGGCACCAAACTCGGGTCTCCTAGGACGAAAGGTAATAGTGATAATCATTACACTACGAATGTGGACTTAATAATAATAATAATAATTGTTACGGAGATATCCGTGGTAGGTAGAGGTGAAAGAAGGTGCGGGTGTGAATGGGTTTCAAGCTACGAATTTAACGTGCAATGTAAAATTAATTTAAAATTTAACTAGGTTATATTTTCTTTTCAAAAACAAGAGATAACAATCATAACAGGTACAGAGTAGCAAAAATGTAGGTACAATATTACTGGATTCGGGCTCAGTGCCCTTACTTCATAACTCTTGGGCCATCAGCCCCGCCTTACTCCAAAAAAAATTTTAGCCAAGGGGCAGAAAGCCCCATTCATGCCCAGGAGCACTGGCTCCAAACATTACACATAAAGCCTGCACGAGGCATACAGAAACAAATTTCAAAGAGCGATCCGCTCTCAAAATTGTAAGCCTATCACAAGGCCACACCAAACTCTACCTTCAAGCTGTCCTTCTAAGGACGTATTCACAGGGGTAAAATACCCAACCTACTGAGGTCTATTACATGAAAAGAAGGTTGATTACATGACCTCTAAAATAACAATTTGAGAGGAGGCGAACTTGCACTCCTAATACACTTTGTTTTTAAAACCTAATCTGGCTCTGGGCCACTAACGCAAGGGCTAATCCCATACTACAGAGGTGACTTAGAGAAGAACACTTTACATTACATAAACGAAGAATAGTTTGAGAAAATAAGTTCACCTCAAAACAAATGTGAGTGGGAGCTCCCAATATGTAGCTTTACAAGAAAAAGGTGAAAAGAGTAATTACATTTTAGGAAAAGGTTACATGATGGAAATGCTTCGAACCCGCCGCGAGTGTTAAACTGCCGACCTAGCAAGAAAAGAAGTTATTAATAGACCATTACCTGGTGTTGAACGGCTGAAGAAGAAAGAGGCGCTTCCCGCCTCCTGCTATGTACTTAATACACTGAAAGATGGAACAGAAGTGGCCCGGAGACCCTAAAATCAGCAGTTTATATACTCTCGCGGAAGTTTATAGGCGTTAGGGGAATGAAAACACCCGCCCACAATGTTTTTATTGGATAGGACCCCGCAATCGATTCAAGTTGGGGGAAGATACAACTGATTGGATAGAAATTAATTTAAGAAATTCGGGATTGGCTACATGCAAAACAAGGGGAAAGAGAGGGGTATACAGCCAACTTAAACAATAACAGAAAGAAATTTAGCAAAGAACAAACATTTGAAATAAAAATTTCTTCAACAAAATAGTTCTTTGACTCCGCACTAGGTTGCACTATTGTTGATCTTCAGTAGTGTCCTCTAGAAGAGAAAGTTCACACTTCTTACTTCAAGCTAAACAAAAACACATCAAAAGTGACACAGTTCAAAAACTCAAAATTTTCCACGTGGTGACATCTTCTGAGAAAGTAAAGAATTAATAGAATAGATAAAGTTCAACCTTCCTCCAGAAGAGGAGTTTCAACTGGCGCAACTTTTAAATAAACGGTGTAGAGGTGTACCGCCCGGTACAGACCTCCCCCCCCCAAAAGTTCCTCCAGGGGTGACACATGAAATCAGTTTGAAACAAAGTCCAAGTAATGATGTTGATACGAAGATAGATAGCAGAAGCATTTACAAGATTTCTTAATTCAGTTTCAAAATGTTGTTGTTGCAGGTGAATGAAAGTCTTTATGTTTGTAGAATTTGAATTTCTGAAGATAAACTTTTAATACTTAAAGGTGAAGAAAAATTTTGCAATGTCCACCAAATATTGTTGTTGAATTCCCAAGTGTAGTTATTGCTTATGGTGACTGTCCATGTAGTTGATGTAGATTGAGTCGGATGGCCAGACCGGCCGTTGCAGCTTGCGTCCAACGGAGGCTGCTCGGACCCCTCAAGTACCCTGAGATACCGCTCGCCCGCACTATGAGGGGAGCAGAGGTGTTGAAGTACGCCGCGCCCGCGGTGAACAGATACAGGCTGCGGGCATGTAGCAGGTCGTGCGCCGCACATCAGCCTTGGCCGGGAGGAGAGCTCCGGCTCGCCGTGCACATGTCGTCCTCGCTGGAGAGGAGGGGGCCCATCCCCCTCCCCAGTCGCTGCACGGCGCTGCGCGGCTGCGGGGGCGCTGAAACATTAAAGCTAGGCGGCAGAATTGTGTTGGACTATCATCTTCTTTGAGGGTACAGGCTTGTGGAGAGGTTGAGGGGCCAGCGGCGTGTAGATATCCATGGCATTTACTATTATGAAGCCACAGTGTAAGGTGGAGCAGGAGACGGGAGCGTGGTAATGGCAGTGGCAAGAACAGGATGGCAGTTTAACGGGTCGGGGCAGGTTTTACACAAGGCTTACATCTAAAACCAAAATATTACAGAAGGGGCAGAATGCCTTAAAAGTGAAACTCAAAAAAAAATATAACCTTCATATCCTTTCAAAATAATATGAAGCAAGTTAACACAGAAATTACACCGGTTTCACCTGGGACAGGTGAACTCTAAATATCCTCTCGGTGGCTGGATTACTTAGCAATAAGGTAACCGGCGTAAGAAAATCGAGAATGATACAAGGCCCATGAAATCTGGGGGCAAGCTTGCCCGCGGGAACAAAATTTTTGACCATAACCTGGTCACCTACCTTCAAAGTGGTGGGTCTCCGTCCACGATCATACCTTTCCCTAACCTTTTCATGAGACACTTTAAGATTGGCTTTAGCCTTCTTCCAAAGATCTTTAATGTTATCCGGATCTATTGTCTCGGGTAGAATGTCATTCAAAGACCAGAGGTTAGAGAGCGGCGAGTTGGGAACAAACTTGAACATCAAAGAAGCTGGAGTAAATTTGTGTGATTCATGGACCGCCGAATTCAAAGCAAAAGCTAACCAATGCAGGGACGTGTCCCACCTAGAATGATCTTCATGATGATAGGCAATAAGTGCGGACCTGAGATTACGGTTAACCCGTTCAGCCAGAGATGGTTGAGGGTAATAAGCGGAAGTAGTTACATGAGAGATGGACAAGTCAAAACAGAATTTACGAAATAAATTATATGTAAAAGCCTTAGCATTATCAGATACAATGTATTGGCACGGACCAAAAGAAGCGAAAATAGAATTTAAGCAAGTAATGGTTGACTGAGCGGTAGCCAGCTTAGTCGGAAATAACCAGGAAAATCTTGTAAAACCATCTACACACACAAAGATGAACTTGTTGGCATTACCCTTTGACTGGGGGAAGGGTCCCACATAATCAATATACAGGCGTTCCATGGGGCGCGACGCTTGATGAGAAGACAAAAGGCCTACTTTAGTGGACATGGTGGGTTTACTGATCAAACAAGATTTACAAGCTTTTACAAGTTCCCGAATTTCACCGTCCATACCTTTCCATATGAACATTTCACGAATCTTTTCACGAGTTTTAAAGATTCCAAGATGCCCCCCCAATGGGGTCTCATGATAGTATTTGAAGATCATAGGTACAAGAACCGCTGGAACAACAACTTTCATCAACTTATCATGCCTCGAAGGGCAACATAGAACACCATTCCTCAGAACATAAGGGACAGCATGTTCCCCAGAAGAAAGGGTTTCCATTATCGGAGCCAGCGTAGGATCTTCACGTTGGTATTTCTCGATATCCCTAAAGAGCATGGGAGCATCGGTTAGGATGGCATTAACCTCGGATAGTATGGACTCAGAAGGTGATGAACTGTCGACCGGTTCGTGGGTCTCGACGTCGTTAGAAAACATACGGCTGAGTCCATCAGCAACAACATTTTCAGTACCTCTGATATGTCTAACATCAAACTGGAAGGCGGAAATACGAATAGCCCAGCGGGCTATACGACCAGTACGACGCGGCCTACCTAAGACCCAGCTTAAGGCTTGATTATCCGTCTCCAAGTCGAATTTGACATGTTCCAGATAGAGACGGAACTTTTCTAAGGCAAATAAAACTGCCAAACCTTCAAGCTCATATATGGAGTACTTTGCTTCTTGAGCCGAGAGAGTCCTAGATGCATAGGCGATGGGGCGCCTCCCTAGTTCAGTCTCTTGAAGAAGGACTGCAGCTACCGCCGACGACGACGCGTCGGTTTGGACGATGAATTTCTTCGAGAAATCAGGCATAGCAAGTACAGGGGCATTACAGAGAGCTAATTTAAGGTCTTCAAAAGCGGCTTGTTGAGACGGTCCCCACTCGAATTTGATGCCTTTCCTACGAAGAAGGTTTAAGGGCGCCGCTCTATTAGCGAAGTTAGGAATAAACTTCCTGAAGAAATTCACCATACCAATGAATCTAGCGATACCTTTGATGTCCTTAGGAGGTTTAAAATCACGGATGGCCTGTGTTCTAGAATGATCGACAGCTACCCCATCGGGTGACACAATATGCCCTAGGAATGACATAGAGGGCTTAGCAAAGGCAACCTTGGACAACTTGACAGTTAACCCAGCCTTACGAAGGCGATTCAGAACTTCTCGCAGATGATCTAGATGTTCTTCAAAAGTCTCGGAAAATACGACGACATCATCCAAGTAGTGATATAAGTACTCAAATTTGATGTCGTAAAAGACCTTATCTAGTAGCCTAGTGAGCACAGCTGCCCCCGTGGGGAGCCCGAAAGGCACGCGGTTGTATTCGTATAAGTTCCAGTCCGTGGCAAACGCTGTAAGATGTTTAGACTCTTCGGCAAGGGGAATTTGGTTGTAGGCCTGATTCAAATCCAAGATCGTGAAGAACTTGGCCTTACGAAACCATGAAAAACAAGAATGAAGGTCGGGAAGGGGCACAGATTGCAACACCACCTTCCGATTGAGAGCCCTGTAATCAATGACAGGCCTGAAGCCTCCTTGGGGTTTCGGGACTAGAAAAATAGGCGAAGAATACGCTGACTTAGAGGGCCTAATAATACCATCCTTCAACATCTGATCGATGATTTCTTTCAGAGCCTTCATTTTAGGTGGAGATAGCCTATACGGTGGAAAACGGACAGGAATCGAATCCGTGACCTCAATTTTGTATTCAATAAGGTCAGTAACACCAAGAGTATCAGAGAACACCTCGGGAAACGACTGACACAGTTTCCGAATACTATCAGCCTGCTCCTCAGGTAGATGTCTAAGGTCTAACAACATCTCATCCTGGGTAGGCGAAATAGATGAACATGATACAGAATTACACTTTAACAAGGGAATTCTACAATTGGACGCAAATTTGAATGTGCACGACCTACTCTGGAGATCGAGCACAAGACCAGTGTGAGAAATGAAGTCCGCTCCCAATATGATGGGGCAAGACAAACGCTTGGCCACAAACAGTTTGATTTTCCATGTAAATTTAAAAATACGAATTTTGACCAGTACGGAACCTAGAATTTCTAATGGCGATGAATTAGCCGAAACATATTGAATAAGAGCTGAGACATGGTCAGGTAGTTTACAAACAGATTTCAATTTAGAATACCATTCAGCCGAAATAATCGAACAAACACTGCCTGAATCTAAAAGAGCTGTTATAGGCTCGTTATTTAACTCAATCTTAAGAAAAGGAACAGGTGCGGGGGTATCCGCCGCAATCCTAAGACATTCTTTAGGGCATTCAAAAGATGAATTTGAAGGCTGGTCGTTCTCTGCATTTACAACCTGTTTACTAGGGGCTAAGTCTCGGGAAGATGGATTAGTCGGCTCAGCCGACGCCACTAGTCACTTTTTATTATTGGCATAGCTGGAATTTGCACCAGAAGTTGAGCAGGAGGGGGTGCTATTTGAGTTTGGGCAATTCTTGGCGATATGTGAGAAGGCCCCACACTTAAAACAGCCTTGTGATGACCCTGCTCCATTCCTTGTCCCACTTGACTTGATCAGAGGACACTTATTCCGCAGATGGTCAGGCGACCCGCACGCATAACATTTACGGGGATTGACTGGTCGGCGAGGTGGAGGCCGAGTGTTACTAAAGGAAGGCGGGGGTTCTTTCGCGACACGCAAAGAATCGGCGTATCTAACTCCTTCCGCTGAGACGGCCAATGCTTCAAGTTCAGAGAAGGTTTGCGGACACGCCGCGAAACACAAATATGACCTGTAGGATGGCGAAATACCTTCTACAATAGCCTGCACAATCTGATCTTCAGGAAAGTGCAGAGCAAACACCCTAGTGTAGAATTTGATATCTTGAATGAAATCAGCCAAGTTTTCATCCAAGCGCTGTACACGGTAATAGTACTTCTGAATCAGGGAGGACCTGGCCCTAGCCGGGATGAAGTTAGCTAGCAAATGGGCATGGAAATCCTCAATAGATGATTGCTCGGCAATGGCTCTTACGATTTTATCAGAGAGAATACCAGTAGCATACGGATAGATAATTTGCAAAATTTGACATGGCGAAAGAGAAAAAACAAGAGCATGATCCTGAAATTCCACTAGAAATCTTAAAAATGAAATTACATCACTGGTGGTGTTGACGGAAAACTTAGAGATACCTCTAAGCAACATTGCCAATGGATGAGGCAAGCTACTGAACCCAGGTGACATAGTCGTTAAAGGTTTCAATGGCAAAGAAGTTAATTCAGAGCGGATGTTACCCAATGACGCACGGCGTTCAGATTCGTTGTTCGATGGGGCAGAGATAGTTTGAGCAGCAACGGTTATCCTATTGACTTCTCCCTGAGGAGGCTCTTCCTCGTTACCTACATTCACCGTGGCGGGTTGATCAGTTTTGGGAGGAACTTCGCCGGTTAGCAATTGAGTGACCTTACTAGACAATTCAGAGATAGTTTCAAGGAGCGTATTAGCTTGCTTCCTCTGAACGTCATTCACCTTCAGAGACAACAGATCATTAACTCTATTTGAAAAGTGATATAATCTGCCTTGCACACGCTTAATTTGGTTAGGAGACGGATCGTTTTCATCAAAAAAGCTGACTACAGATGCTAGCCCAGTAATATTCTCGACGATCGTGGAAAGAGAGTCATCAATTTCTTTCTCTCCCAAATTGGGGATGGAAATGGGCAAATCAAGGGACTCTCTAAGCTTGTTGGTGTCGATTGCAACCGTGCCTCCAGATTGCACATTTCTGATAGTTAACTCGTATATCAACTCCTCTTTGCGCAAGTAGTTAAGGAGGAGAACATCGCGAGGGCCGGACATGATGACAGAACAATTTTAAAAAAACTCAAAAAATTCCAGCAACTGAGAAAATTGTTAGAGTTCGAATTAAAGCAATGTTTAGCCGTCAAAAGGGGCTAAATTGAGACCCATTCAACCACGCTCTGCTACCACTTGTTACGGAGATATCCGTGGTAGGTAGAGGTGAAAGAAGGTGCGGGTGTGAATGGGTTTCAAGCTACGAATTTAACGTGCAATGTAAAATTAATTTAAAATTTAACTAGGTTATATTTTCTTTTCAAAAACAAGAGATAACAATCATAACAGGTACAGAGTAGCAAAAATGTAGGTACAATATTACTGGATTCGGGCTCAGTGCCCTTACTTCATAACTCTTGGGCCATCAGCCCCGCCTTACTCCAAAAAAAATTTTAGCCAAGGGGCAGAAAGCCCCATTCATGCCCAGGAGCACTGGCTCCAAACATTACACATAAAGCCTGCACGAGGCATACAGAAACAAATTTCAAAGAGCGATCCGCTCTCAAAATTGTAAGCCTATCACAAGGCCACACCAAACTCTACCTTCAAGCTGTCCTTCTAAGGACGTATTCACAGGGGTAAAATACCCAACCTACTGAGGTCTATTACATGAAAAGAAGGTTGATTACATGACCTCTACAATAACAATTTGAGAGGAGGCGAACTTGCACTCCTAATACACTTTGTTTTTAAAACCTAATCTGGCTCTGGGCCACTAACGCAAGGGCTAATCCCATACTACAGAGGTGACTTAGAGAAGAACACTTTACATTACATAAACGAAGAATAGTTTGAGAAAATAAGTTCACCTCAAAACAAATGTGAGTGGGAGCTCGAGAGGGTAGCACTCTCTATCCCAATATGTAGCTTTACAAGAAAAAGGTGAAAAGAGTAATTACATTTTAGGAAAAGGTTACATGATGGAAATGCTTCGAACCCGCCGCGAGTGTTAAACTGCCGACCTAGCAAGAAAAGAAGTTATTAATAGACCATTACCTGGTGTTGAACGGCTGAAGAAGAAAGAGGCGCTTCCCGCCTCCTGCTATGTACTTAATACACTGAAAGATGGAACAGAAGTGGCCCGGAGACCCTAAAATCAGCAGTTTATATACTCTCGCGGAAGTTTATAGGCGTTAGGGGAATGAAAACACCCGCCCACAATGTTTTTATTGGATAGGACCCCGCAATCGATTCAAGTTGGGGGAAGATACAACTGATTGGATAGAAATTAATTTAAGAAATTCGGGATTGGCTACATGCAAAACAAGGGGAAAGAGAGGGGTATACAGCCAACTTAAACAATAACAGAAAGAAATTTAGCAAAGAACAAACATTTGAAATAAAAATTTCTTCAACAAAATAGTTCTTTGACTCCGCACTAGGTTGCACTATTGTTGATCTTCAGTAGTGTCCTCTAGAAGAGAAAGTTCACACTTCTTACTTCAAGCTAAACAAAAACACATCAAAAGTGACACAGTTCAAAAACTCAAAATTTTCCACGTGGTGACATCTTCTGAGAAAGTAGAGAATTAATAGAATAGATAAAGTTCAACCTTCCTCCAGAAGAGGAGTTTCAACTGGCGCAACTTTTAAATAAACGGTGTAGAGGTGTACCGCCCGGTACAATAATAATAATAAATTATGACAGTTTCACACAACATTGTACAAAACCCATCCATTAAGCATATGATGATTATTATCGTGTAGCTACTATCCCCCAGACGTACTGACGATCTCATAACACAAGGGCTATTTCATTTCTCTCAACCAGGACGAAATTCCGCTGACCTAGTATCAGAGACGTTCCTTGAGTGAGAGAGCGCTTTGCTCAGCTGGCAATCTCTTCAAAGTCTGGCGAACCACAGGAAACTAATTCGGTTGGACGGCAGAAAATCCAGTTAGCCTACGAATCAAATCCTATGTAACTTGTCTTCCATACAAGTAAATTATTTGAGAGTTAAGTCAATTTGATACTGAGAAACCAGGCCAGGAATCATCTCAGGGAGACAACGTATCTGAATGGGATTATCTGAAACAGGTAAATATTCTTATAAAAGTAGCTATAAAGTGGGATATTTCGACTTGTTATGTAGATCAATAAACTTTGAATTTAAAGTTTAATCCGCATCAGAGAAGAGCTCTCACCCCATGGACCTTTGTAACATTCATGGACGTACTGGGAAGGTCCATTCAGAAAGAACGTTCCATACAACGTAGATATTAATAAACACGTCATTAATCTCACAAATAATGAGAGGGAATGTGGTTGGTAGAGGTTTTCTCTGCTATAAAAGTTTTTAAAACCCTCTGAATGGCAAAATTCAATCGCTTTCTTTTTCTGATGATATAATATTAGTAACTAAAAATAGAAATGCAAAAGCATACTTGACATCTGGCAGCACGTATTGTATGAAATGGGCTGAAAATAAGCAGAAAAGTAACAGAGTATGTACACAGAGAATTATCCCTGAATTGATAGAGTTAAGGACTAAAATTGAAACGTGAAGAGGGGACAGAAACAAATACCTGATTATAACCTGGATTAGTGAATAATGAAAATGCAGATATCGATGTCATCAATATGAAAAGGGTAATTAGTTTGTGTCAACAGGAATTTACTGTTACCGAGCTCGATAGCTGCAGTCGCTTAAGTGCGGCCAGTATCCAGTATTCGGGAGATAGTAGGTTCGCACCCCACTGACGGCAGCCCTGAAAATGGTTTTCCGTGGTTTCCCATTTTCACACTAGGCAAATGCTGGGGCTGTACCTTAATTAAGGCCACGGCCGCTTCCTTCCCACTCCTACTCCTTCCCTGTCCCATCGTCGCCGTAAGACCTATCTGTGTCGGTGCGACGTAAAGCAACTAGCAAAAAACAAAAATTACTGTTATAAAATGGAAAAATACAAGAGTTCATCTAAATACTGGGTGACGAAGGAAAAGGATGAACGGAAATTTAACGGTTCCAAAATGAGGATATTGCGATGGGCTCATGGAATGGCAAGGCTGGAGAAAGTCCGAAATTTCTCTGAGGGGACCACCAGTATCACAAGGGACACTACCCGAATTGCATACGCCTATTTTGGTGAAACAAATGTCTCATAAAATAACTTATTTAAAAAATTATTAACAACAATAATCAACATTAAAGTAATTGATGTGCCAGTTATCATTGTATTTCTGCCTTGACAAATTCTTAGTCGTGTACATCGGTTAAATTTATGTATCTTTCGGTGATCCTGATCGTGGGCGTTTATTATATCATAGTCTAGAAAAAAATACAAGTAGCTAAATGTACCTTCCATGTTTCACCTAACATTTCCTTTCCTACGTCCCGTTACTCCTGCTGTCTTGCATTATAGTTTCAATAACTTATCGAAATGAGAATCTAATACGCAAATACTACTTATTCACCTTCAGAAACCAGTAGGAACTATGTAATAAGTGGATGATCTTTCGCAAAAAATTCCCAAGAAACATTAGCATGAGGAAATGTTGGCTCATTTCTATAACTTGTTTACTTACAACATTGGCACACAGCATGACTGTAGTTCTAAAACATTGGTTTAGTTACTTTTCACAAGCAACAGAACTCGTAAAGCACCATCCTAAAACCCGAAAAAATCTTTGCTTTTAATTATTTTATACACTGACTGACAGAGCAAATGAAACACCAAGAAGGAGTGGTTCGAAAGGGATGAAAGTTGGGGAAAAAACAGAGACGGCACGGGCGAATAATTGATGTTTATTTCAAACCGATATGCAGGTTACACAATGCGCACGGCATCGACTCAGTAGGATGTAGGACCACCGAGAGCGGCGATGCACGCAGAAACACGTCGAGGTACAGAGTCAATAAGAGTGCGGATGGTGTCCTGAGGGATGGTTCTCCATTCTCTGTCAACCATTTGTCACAGTTGGTCGTCCGTACGAGGCTGGGGCAGAGTTTGCAAACGGCGTCCAATGAGATCCCACACGTGTTCGATTGGTGAAAGATCCGGAGAGTACGCTGGCCACGGAAGCATCTGTACACCTCGTAGAGCCTGTTGGGAGATGCGAGCTGTGTGTGGGCGGGCATTATCCTGCTGAAACAGAGCATTGGGCAGCCCCTCAAGGTACGGGAGTGCCATCGGCCGCAGCACATGCTGCACGTAGCGGTGGGCATTTAACGTGCCTTGAATACGCACTAGAGGTGACGTGGAATCATACGCAATAGCGCCCCAAACCATGATGCCGCGTTGTCTAGCGGTAGGGTGCTCCACAGTTACTGCCGGATTTGACCTTTCTCCACGCCGACGCCACACTCGTCTGCGGTGACTATCACTGACAGAACAGAAGCGTGACTCATCGGAGAACACGACGTTCCGCCATTCCCTTATCCAAGTCGCTCTAACCCGGCACCATGCCAGGCGTGCCCGTCTATGCTGTGGAGTCAATGGTAGTCTTCTGAGCGGACGCCGGGAGTGCAGGCCTCCTTCAACCAATCGACGGGAAATTGTTCTGGTCGATATTGGAACACATGCTGAAGAATGGCGGTTGACGTGGCGTGCGGGGCTGCCACCGCTTGGCGGCGGATGCGCCGATCCTCGCGTGCTGACGTCACTCGGGCTGCGCCTGGACCCCTCGCACGTGCCACATGTCCCTGCGCCAACCATCTTCGCCACAGGCGCTGCACCGTGGACACATCCCTATGGGTATCGGCTGCGATTTGACGAAGCGACCAACCTGCCCTTCTCAGCCCGATCACCATACCCCTCGTAAAGTCGTCTGTCTGCTGGAAATGCCTCCGTTGACGGCGGCCTGGCATTCTCAGCTATACACGTGTCCTGTGGCACACGACAACACGTTCTACTATGACTGTCGGCTGAGAAATCACGGTACGAAGTGGGCCATTCGCCAACGCCGTGTCCCATTTATCGTTCGCTACGTGCACAGCACAGCGGCGCATTTCACATCATGAGCATACCTCAGTGACGTCAGTCTACCCTGCAATTGGCATAAAGTTCTGACCACTCCTTCTTGGTGTTGCATTTGCTCTGTCAGTCAGTGTATTTACGTACGAGGGCGAATCAAGAAGTAAGTTACACTTCCAAGTTATGGTCATTTATGAAACCACCTGCACACAGGCAACACGGCTATGACAACGCATAGTCCCCAAGAGACTGTAAACATTTCTCAGAATGGTCAAGCAACTTTTCGATTTCGGATGCTTAGAAAGAACGACCAGCTGCTTTCACCACATATCGCTTCGGAATCGCCGCCCACAGAGATCCTTTTTCAGCTTACCGAAAACATGATAATCGTATGGCGCTAAGTCTGGACTGTATCGAGGATGCTGCCATACCTCCCACTTGAATCGCTGCAGCAGGTCGGGCCATGTGAGGTGTTGCGTTATCGTGCAACAAAGTCACATCGGCGCTTAATTTTTCCCCACCGTTTTTCTTTAATTGCCTTACGCAACCGGTTCAACGTTTGACACTAGGAAGCAGAGTTTTTCTTGTCGTGCTTTTCAGCATAAATTCCACGTGCACCACACCCTCCATGTAAAAGAACACTGTGGCCATTACCTTTCCTGCTGAAGTTTGGACCTTGGCCTCCTTTCGTGGTGTGATGTGGTGTGCACCCATTCCGTCGAGGTTCTCCTTGCTTCCGGGATGAAGTAGTGTACCCACGTTTCATCCACTGTGATAATTCGGTGCAAAAACTCGTTGCCTTCCACAGAGTTACGTACTGATGTTTCACTTCGATCCATGGAAAGAATGTTCTCGTGAACAATGGTGAACAGACTACCACACGACACGTTCAGCATGCTGGCAATTTCCTGCAGTGTTATGCACCGATTCTGTCTAATGATCCCATCCACACGGTCAACATTGGCAACGGTACTGGACGTTGCGGGCCTGCCTTCACGATATTCGTCCGCGAGATCTGTGCGTCCGGTGTCAAATTGCTTACACGAGTTACACTACCTGGGCGAGAAATTGCACGCTTACCATGTACAGCGTGATTTCATGATGAATGTCCGTCAATTGAGAAATCTGATCGTTGCACGCACCTCTAATTTGGAGTGGGTATCTAGTTGACGCGCCATTGAGCCTAGCCCGCTCTGCACACACAACACGACGGGATACCACACCAACCTTCCTATCGGATATGTCTGTAGTTATTGTTGCTTGCTCCGCATTGACCGCGGTCACGAGACACAGCGTGCTCTCACGGTGAGCTAGTGTGTCTTACTTTTTGATTTGCCCTCGTATTAAACAACCTAAATTTAAGTATTTCAAAGTAGTACCTTATTATGCAATGATATAAACATTTGTACAGCACTTCCGGGTGATTTTGAAGACATTCCTGAATTAATGACGTAATTAAAATATCTCTCATCCTGCAAGCAAATCTCTTTAGTGGTACAAAAACGTCGGTTGGTCTGACATTAGTCCCTTGCAACAAGGGCAGATTTCTCCTGTGGGACATGACGCCATCTGATATGCCTCGCACTTGCAAGTATGGTGCCTCTTTAGTGGAATTGGCCGTGTGCAATAAAGATACCAAAATACAGGGCAGTAATGGACAACTACATCTTCGTGATAATCGCAGTAGAAATAATGGGTACGTCGTGTCAAGAAGCCAAACCTCTCGTTTCAAATTTGTCAAACAGCTATCTGGACTCATTGGAGAATCTCGTTCAACAGAATTCCTGAGACAGTGGATAAGAATTTCTCTCCATAGAGGAAATTCAGCCAGCTTAACGACCACGTTTTGAATTACTGCTCCATGGAATGCAATTTTCTATGTACTGGAAAGGAAACGTGCATTAAAATGCCCACATTTGGCGTTATTGAAACGGTTACATATTGCTATTTTACTTCGATCCATGGAAAGAATAGTACGAGTTATAAGTGATCAAGCATAAAAAAGCTAAAGCAATTTTCAGCATTATTGAACTATGTTTTGAAACGTCGCATTACTCTGCAAAGTAATCTTACTTCCGTTACTAAATCTTAAGTTAATTTGCGTTATCCTGGTCATCACCATCTCTCCCTAATTCACTTCTTTCTCTGAGGGCACAAATACCAAGTGTTTCTCTCTGGTAGAAAAACCTTTCGTTTGTTTTCGTTAACTTCTTTATCTAATGTTATTTAGTTCAGATCTTTGTGGTATAACTCGAGAATGCATAGTTGACGGCAAATTCATGTGGTAGTTTCTATACATTTGCAATAGAATGTTATTTCGAAAAGAAGAAATAATGAGACAGTAATACAGAATTTCTTTACGAGTATGTTTGACGGGGAAATAAGGGTCAGATCCTGTTTGGTTGTTCCCTCTTCGAGTTCTCAATCGTACGAACTGCCGTCTGCTCCAGAAGAGGAGGATGTAAATAGCAGTGACGAGCAGCTGTCGACCAGCTCCTGTCATAATCCATCACCGAGAACCTCAGTTTGTCTTATTAGGGAGAATAATAAATCGCCCTCCACGTTAACCTCTATTAGACGTAAAGATCGTTAAGGTAATGGCGATCTACCAAAACTAATAACGGGGAGAGTGTTTCGTAATTTGTAGCGGCCACTAACTATTATCACCTTCGTAAAAATAATTTACCAACAGATGCTGTCATCTAGCATAAGCATCGTGAAGCATACCTTGTAAAAATCGACCCTCCGTGGTTCATGCGGCAGCGTGCCACCTTCTCACCGCTGGGTTCTATAGTTCAAATCCTGGTCATAACACGTGACATTTGTGCAGGAAAAACGGAGGTGGGACAGGTTTTCCTCCGAGTACTCAGGTTTTTCACTGCCGTCTTAAATCCAGAAATACTCTCCAAAAGGATTTCATTCATCTGCTAGTCGTTAATCATTGTCCAGTGGAGTGTGACAAGCTTCGGCACAATTCCTATCCTCACCACTTGATGGAGGCTTCATTCATTCGATTCCCAACAAGATCATATGACAGAAAACAGACTGTGGAAGTACATATCCCAAAAATCTATTTGATGAGAGGTCAAGTTTGTGGTAGAATGTGTCGTGAAATGATATAGAAAAATTTAAGTTTCATCACCTGGCGTAATTTATACATTAGGTACATTCTAAATTTGTGAAATAAACATCTTAAAACAGGTTTTTTTTTTTTGTTTTCAAGAGAGGATTCAGTCAGAAAAGCGTGTTCAAATTATTTGATCTTCATGAAATCGCATTTGATAGAAACCATTTACTTTCCACGAGAATATTTAACATCAATACTGTGTGTTCTCAGCGGGACAGAGAAGAAGGCAAAAATTATTGATCTAAAATGGGTTCTATCTCCAATGGAGAAAGTGACTTTTTTTACAATTTGTTTTACTTCGCACCGACACAGATATGTCTTATAGCGACGATGGGGTAGGAAAGGCCTTGGAGTGGGAAGGAAGCGGCCGTGGCCTTACTTAAGGTACAGCCCAGTATTTGCCTGGTGTGAAAATGGGAAACCACGGAAAACCATATTCTGGGCTGCGGACAGAAGGGCTCGAACCCACCATCTGCCGGATGCAAGCTCACAGCTGCGCGCCTTTAACCGCACGGCTAACTCGCAGTGGATAAAGTGAAGTACACACAAGAAGAGTATACTCTGTCAGTATCTATGGTAAGTACGTTCCACAGATGATTATTTTCAGGAAGCAAAGTATGAGTAATAAAAACTCCGTTAGTGCTCCATGGCACAGCGTTTCTGAAATGGCTACAAAATTTCATTTCTCGAAAAGGCCATGATTGATATTGTTTGACAGAAATACAGACCGTAGTAAGCGAAACTACTGTATGGTCTATGGAACACCATTGATGGTCCAGTTTAGAAACCCACAAGCAGAGTTTAGGAAACCATTTTCCTAATTTGTACAGATTGCAGACATACAACACGCTGATCTTATACTAGATCTCCTGGTGGCTACCTAAAAACGTTTCGTGGTTTGATATTTCAGCAAACTAAATTTCGATAAATTTTTACTTTTTGAAAATTGTGTAACTCGCCAGTAATTTTTGAAGATTTCTGGTAGTAAATAATGATAACCCACACTTTGTAAGTTCTGCGATATACAAGAATGAATTTTGACAAAAATTTTAATCCTTCTTTATGACACCCTGGAGAACCAATCCATACAGAACCAGTATTTTAGGTTAATAGAACACATTAAACACTGAATGTGCCTATCAATTTGATGGTTATAATTGTTTACTTGCAATATTGATAAAATTAGTTACCTGAAAATACAAGAAAATATCTCAGTTTAAGTTCTTGCTGAAGTGCTTTGTTTATCGCCCTAAGAAAATGAGAAGAATGCTGAATGTAGAGTACTGGAAAGTACTGGTACTGACAAGCCTTTTCGTCATGCCAATATATGAGCAACCACAACCACATACACGCCCGGTGTTTCAAGATGTGGTTTTTCTTTGAATGGTCGAAACAGGGATTTGAGCTTCCGGTCTGTGCTGAAAACTGGAATTATATTGTGCTTCGTAAGAATGCGCCTTATTCTGTGAGTTATACCTGCCACGTAAGGAAGAAATACGTTCTTTTTACTGTAGTCCTGGTAGGTACTACCCCTAAAAGGCTCCTTGAACTTCACAGCTCGTTCTATGTCTCCTGACGTCAGGGTGAAAGAACACTTTAGGTCGGTAAAGAATGTCGCTCTTTCATCCTCCATGGAGAATGCCATAAGCCAGTCTGCCATAACAGAACATTTCTACAGTACAGACCATGAAATACTTTTTGACCAGGCGAAGGTCATCGCGCCTGTGTAAAAGACTTCTATGCTCGACTGGTAAGAGAAGATATAAAGATAGAGCTGCGCCCAAATAACATCAACAGGGAAGACAGCTTCAAGCTATCAAATACATGGAGACCTCTACTGCAGAAATACATGGTTGATACCACCATGGAACAGCAGGACGCGCTCACGAAACCGTCGATAGAGGGCGGTGAATTACAGCACGAAGATCGTTGAGTCCTATTAGTGGGGTAGGCCGTGGATAGTAGGGCCATGATTCCCACGTTTCTTTGAATATCATTGCTCACTGTCAGAAGCAGAATTTAATTTGCCCTGATGAAGGTCAATGCAATTCGGCTAAAAGCTCGGCTTCATTAAATAAACATAGTGGCTTTAATCCAGTAATCATTTATTTAATTACGTCAAATAAATAACAATGTTATTATTTTTACGTCCCACTGCCTTCTTTTACGGTTTTTGAATACGCCAATGTGCCGGAATTTTGTCCCACAGAGTATTTTTAACGTGCCGGTAAATCTACCGAAACGGTGCTGACGTATTTGAGCACATTCAATTTCCACCGGAATGAGCCAGGATCGAGCCTACGAACTTGAGCTCAGGAGGCCAGCGCTCTACCGCCTAAGCTAACCAGCCCGGCCTGATAACGAGATTACCGTACGTTTCTTTATAAAATTCACATATTGCAGTTACCCATTTGTTTTGAAAAAAATTGCAGGTAAACTAATTTTTTTATAAGCTACGTATGATGTACCGGTACGTCAACAAGTGTAGGCGTAGTGGCGTAGAGGACGTGCAAAGAGCGGTTATGTTAATAAAATTTCGGTATAGCGACAACAGTTAGTAGTGTGTATTATTATGATTTGATAATAATAATGAATTGTAATTCTTTTACAATTGGTCATGAAAGAGTTACAACCAACGATATGACTTCCGACTGAGATGCTAGCCCGGGAGGGCATATAGGCCATAGCAAGTGGAGATGCAATTCTCCCCTAGTACGTGGGCACTGCATTGTGCTTATCACATGTACAGCTTGAGGTGGTGTCGTACCCGGCCAGTGTCTTGGGAAGGTGCAAAATTCAACACACGAGCCCATGCCACTCTGGGGCGAAACACTGCTTTCTTAATGATTGTGTTTCTTGAATTTTATTTAGTTACAACCAACATTCAAAACCACATCGTATACACAGCTGGTAGCCATCTGGAAAACGTACCTGTTCACTATTTTCTGAAGAATTTCCACCACCTTCCAGGATTTCAGTGTCGTCAGCATCCTTTAAACTATCTTCTCTGCCGGGCTGAGTGCCTCAGACGGTTGAGGCGCTGGCCTTTTCACCCCAACTTGGCAGGTTCGATCCTGGCTCAGTCCGGTGCTATTTGAAGGTGCTCAAATACGTCAGCTCGTGTCGGTAGATTTACTGGCACGTAAAGGAACTCCTGCAGGACTAAATTACGGCACCTCAACGTCTCCGAAAACCGTAAGAGTGGTTAGTGAGACGTAAAGCCAATAACATTATTAGTGTAAATTATATCTTCATAGATTTTTTTACTATAAATGAGATTTTCTTTACAAGAAAGCACGTGTATAAGAACATGATCCACCATCTTGGATATGTGGGTTGAGATTGTTAACTGCAGAGAAATGTGGCTTGTTATGAAAATGGAGATGAATTGCGCTACCATTTCGCGGTGAATCGACTAACTTCTTGAACAAACAAAAACTTCATGTTGGATGTAAGTGTTGAAATTAAATGGCGTATGGCTTTTAGTGCCGGGAGTATCCAAGGACAAGTTCGGCTCGCCAGATAAATGTCTTTTGATCTGACACCGGCAGGCGGCCTGTGTGTCGTGATGAGGATGAAATGATGATGAAGACGTCACATACACCCAACCCCCGTGCCGGGGAAATTAACCAATTATAGTTACAATTTCCGACCCTTCCGGGAATCGAACCCGGGATCCCTGTGACCAAAGGCCAGTATGTAAGTGTTTAAACTGAAAAATACAACATATGATTTACTAACTTTTTACCCCCGAGAACTTAATTTGTTAAATGTTAAGATAAAGGTTACAATTTATGTTAACTTTCCTTTATAAACTACAGCTTGTAGCTGTTGTATCAGTCACTGACGAATTAGTTTTTGTACAACTTCATAAAGGGTATCTTCAATATAATGCGTTACATTTCTAGCATTTCAAAATATTGGTCATGATTTATTGTGTTCGGTATTATAAAATAATTATCGTACACACTTTCAACAAACGAAAAAACGTTGCACAAAATTTCACAATAAGTGAAATTCAGTGATAACAAACAATTGCTTTTAAATAAAAGAGAAAAGCAGCGTAAATTACATGTGATTATATAAAACAAATTGAGAGTGGCTTAATTAACTCAGTGGCTTAGCTGATGGCTTCTCACTCGGAAGACTGAGGTTCGAATCGTAGGTACAATGAACTGAAAAAAGTTATGAAAAATTGAAATTAGTTTTTCCTGCTTTGCGAGGACCCTAAATACCATCTACTTCTACATCTAACACCCTGCTGCAACCAGAAATGTTACTGACATTACAAGCGTATGGAAATGTTAAGGACGACAAGTTACAAATTAAACTGTGATTACAAAATTTTACTTCGGATAATTTGGAATCAAGACAATCTAACATCAATATTGTGAATAATGGCTGGGTGAAGTGATATTTGGACGCCATTCCATCTGAGAAGAAAAGTATATAAATGACTCGTTCGTCCAGCCATGCTATAATTTACAAGCCTTCCCTAGATTTAAGTCATAAGGATACTGCCGTTGCTCCTGCGGAAACCACTATGTGATCAAATTTTTTTGGAGGAAATACTGACCTACAGCACATGTGTCATCAAGAATGATAGTACTTTAACGTTATTCGTACAATATTAAATTTTAAATGGCAGAACCTTACCTGCCAAAGTTCTAAGCTGAAATATTTCACACAGCGGTTTCCGCAGGCGCCTCTATCTATTTCACGCGTAGCACTTAATAATGGTATTTGCTTTACGTCCCACTAACTACTTTTACGGTTGTTCGGAGACACCAAGGTGCCGGAATTTAGTCCTACAGGAGTTCTTTTACGTTCCAGTAAATCTATCGACACGAGGCTGACGTATTTTAGCACCTTCAAATACCACCAGACTTAGCCAGGATCGAAACTTTCTGATTACTTCACGCATACTGAAAATCTGGTTTTATGGTCTGAAACCACATTGGTTTTCATCCAATTACCTTTCTACCATTGATCGTGCCCTCTGTTCCTGTGAATACGTTGCTTGGTGTACTAATCAATGAAACAGCCTGCATTGATTCTTGCAGCAGTCCAGATTTGGTAGATGCAATCACTGCCTTCGTCCGATTAGAAGGCACCTTACATACCACCTTATTACTTCATGAAGCCGTCTCATTCATGACTTTCTCTGTATTTCACAATAATTTTAGATCTATAGTAGAGAATATGGATCCTCCGTGGCTCAGACAGCAGCGCGTCCGCCTCTCACCGCTGGATACCGTGGTTCAAACCCCGATCACTCCACGTGAAATTTGTGCTGGACAAAGCGGAGACGGGGCAGATTTTTCTCTGGGTACTCCGGTTTTCCCTGTGATCTTTCATTCCAGAAACACTCTCCATTGTCATTTCATAGCATCCTGCGCGTCGTGATGAGGATGAAATGATGATGAAAACGACAACATACACCCAGCCCCCGTGCCAGCAAAATTAACCAATTATGGTTAAAATTTCCTACTCTGCCGGGAATCGAACCCGGGGCCCCTGTGACTAAAGGCCAGCACGCTAACCATTCATCCATGGAGCCGGACTCTACAGCCATAAATATGACAGACTATGGTGAAAGCAAAATGTGGATCTAGCCTTTGTCAAGAGACAAATGAAAATATAGTTTGCCTATCTAGAAATAATTTTAAAAATTCACGTAAAATTTCATTAATTTTTGTTGCTTTATGACACTAATTTAATTACCACGGTATGCTATCCACTTCATCGAGCGTATAATAGGAAGGAAAAAAAAAGAACTGACTCATTCTTGCAATAATATTGACTCTTCCCAGATTTCTCTACTTGTTAATATGTTGCTTGTTTTTAATAGTAATGGATTTCATTCCTTCGTTCTGAGTTAAATAAGTTATTACGAGTAGTGGAAGATGTTTGTGAAACTATATAATCACGTCATTCAGTTCCTCTTCCAGCGAAGCGATGAGAAATTTCTACGAGAAAAATAAATCTGCACTGCAAAGTAAATTTGTTGTAACAAAGTTACGTTCTACTTCACAAAGAACCTACCACGCTCCGCTGCCAACCCCAACGTTATACTTTATGAGACCAATGAACACATTAAAATAGTTGTGCAACATGTAGGCTCAGAGTTTCATATGAAATAGGAAATAATATGTTTCGCATGACACAATTTATTTTAATTGGTTGAGAGGTCAAAAAATGTGAAGAGTTTATGTAACTCCAATCGATTTAAATCAAACAGCCCACTGGGAGATGTACTCGAACTTTTATCGGTAGACTTATAGTCATCATCATCATCATCATCATCTGTTTACCCTCCAGGTTCGGTTTTTCCCTCGGACTTAGCGAGGGATCCCACCTCTACCGCCTCAAGGGCAGTGTCCTGGAGCTTCAGACTCTTGGTCGGGGGATACAACTGGGGAGTATGACCAGTACCTCGCCCAGGCGGCCTCACCTGCTATGCTGAACAGGGGCCTTGTGGAGGGATGGGAAGATTGGAAGGGATGGGCAAGGAAGAGGGAAGGAAGCGGCCGTGGCCTTAAGTTAGGTACCATCCCGGCATTCGCCTGGAGGAGAAGTGGGAAATCACGGAAAACCACTTCCAGGATGGCTGAGGTGGGAATCGAACCCACCTCTACTCAGTTGACCTCCCGAGGCTGAGTGGACCCCGTTCCAGCCCTCGTGCCACTTTTCAAATTTCGTGGCAGAGCCGGGAATCGAACCCGGGCCTCCGGGGGTGGCAGCTAATCACGCTAACCACTACACCACAGAGGCGGACAGAAATCTACCGACGCGAGGCTGACGTATGAGCACCTTCAAATACCACCGGACTGAGCCAGGATCGAACCTGCCAAGTTGGGGTCAGAAGGCCAGGGCCTCTACCGTCTGAGCCACTCAGCCCGGCAGACTTATAGTACCGTAGAAATTCTCCTACAAGAGGAACAGGACTTAATTGTACAGTTAATACGTGATAGAGGTATTCGAAGCAGCCGTGTCCTAAATTAAGTTACATCCCCAGCATTCCCCTGGTGTAAAAATGGGAAACTATGTAAAATATTCTTCAGGGCTGCCAACAACCCACCATTCCCCAATGCAAGCTCACAGCTGCGCGCCAACACGCTCGGTAGGAGAGGTACAGTATTTCTCGAGGATGAATTTGAAATCTGTTAGTAGACTTACCGCACCGAACAAGGCATTCTGGTAGAAGAATTTTTGTTAGTAGAGTTATAGGGCCATTGGGAAATTTCTCGAGAAAGATTTACTATTTTTATTAGGGACAGTTTTATTGGGCAAGTTACCAGACTGTAGAAGTATTCCTAGAGGTGGAATTTCAATCTTTGTTGGTAGAATTACGATACTGTGCAAGTTTTTCAGGATGAAGGGTTTCAAAAGTTGTACTCAAAATTATATATCCATGGATGAATTTCTGGAAGAAAAATTATAAAGTCAGTTAGTAGATTTAATATAACATGGAAGTATTCCTGGAGGAGTATTCGCAATTTTTGTTGCTCGAGTCACCAGAGCATGTCATTCTAGAGAATAAATAGAATTTTCTAGTAGATATTCTGGACCGTGGAATTATCCATGGAGGAAGAATCATGGATGTACTGCAGGAGGAAGAATTGACATTTTGTCAGTATAAATAGTGAACCGTAGGAAAATTCTTGGATGAAGACTCGAAGATTTTTTTAACAGCGTGAACCGTGAAAGTTCTTCAGTAAAATGACTTGCAGCCTCTGGTGGTAGATTTATCGAACCGCGAAATTATTCTAAGAGGAAATATCGCACTTTTAATCTGTAGATATTCCGGACTGTGAAACAATTTTAATACAAAACATTTCTATTGTCTGTGATTAAATGTTCATTGTTGTGTGTGTTTCTTTTATATTGTTGTGGCCTCTTGAATGAGCCTGATAATTCATTACAAGTTCAACAGTTAAAGACATCAAAACTAGTACACAGAGAATCTAAGAAATAATTGAAGAAAATGTTAATCAAAAATATATGACCTAACAGGGATTTAAATAGCGGGTATAAGACAGTCTCTAGAACCTCCGGGGAATTAATTTAGAATTTACTTCAAAATATGCATTCTTGAACTTTTAAGTGACACTGGAGTAGTGGTTATTTTTAATAACACCGGGCGAGTTGGCCGTTCGCGTAGAGGCGCGTGGCTGTGAACTTGCACCCGGGAGATAGTAGGTTCGAATCCCACTATCGGCAGCCCTGAAGATGGTTTTCTGTGGTTTCCCATTTTCACACCAGGCAAATGCTGGGGATGTACCTTTATTAAGGCCACGGCCACTTCCTTCCAACTCCTAGGCCTTTACTGTACCATCGTCGCCGTAAGATCTATATGTGTCGGTGCGACGTAAAGCCCCTAGAAAAAATATTTTAATAACATATGCGCTCTCTGTGACTGGGGTACTTCAAGGAAATTTTTCGAAATGAAAAACTGGCTAACGCCGAGACTATACATTTGTTATCTTGTTGATTTTTACGGTGTCACACTTAAAATTTACAAAATAATGTTTAGTTAAAAATTTCTTCATTTAATTTCAATTAAAACGAACTATTACATTTATTTTTAATTACTGTTTAACAATTTGTAGTTTTGCATTACCGTTGCTGATAGAGAGATAACTAATGTTAGGTCAGTATTTATAATATATTGTTAATTTTCTTTACATTAGTTCTTCACACGTTAGGTCACACTCAGAGAATGATAGTTATAGACCAGAGCCTCTCAAACGCCTAAAATCTCTCGCGTGCAAATCGAGGCGCAAG
Source organism: Anabrus simplex (assembly GCF_040414725.1). Classification (NCBI taxonomy): domain Eukaryota; kingdom Metazoa; phylum Arthropoda; class Insecta; order Orthoptera; family Tettigoniidae; genus Anabrus; species Anabrus simplex. Next base: position 49,031,751 of record NC_090270.1, read on the forward strand.
AGCTCCGTGCACTGTGCATCGGCCCGCTCGGTTCGCCTCGGACCAACGCTTCGTCTCTGGGCTAAGCCGGGCTCAACTCAGCTCGGATGTGGAGCGCCATGGAACAAGTGAGGAAGAGGGAGAGACAGGCGTGGGGAAAGAGGGAGACAACGCTATTGTTCCAAATCGAGGAGTGGGGGTCTGCACACTGGTCAACCAAGCGAAGTCGTCTTGTGCACCGTGCACAGTGCACTCTGAGAGGCCCTGTTATAGATCGTTATCTGAAATCCTTCAGGCCGTAAATATCCGGACCCAGCTGATAACTAGAGTGAATTTCCCTCATCGGTTGGCCGGCAGGCGCACCCAGCCTATCTGCCACCCGTTCTCTCATCATTTCCCGTAACACAACACAGCGACTGCACGGGGATGCCCGCACTTCGCAGTTCATGTCCGCGCTTAGAATGTGTGTTAAGTGTTGATCTGTCGTTCCAACTATTTTCGAGTTGTGAAGTGTTACTTCGGGGTATAATACTCATGATGCCTCCACATGTGTACACGGTAGAGGGAAGGGTACTTACGTACGAATGATTTTGTGAAAACAGAGTCTTACAGGGAAGTCGTTAGACGATTTGAAACTCACTTTCAAGATGTGTTCCCTCCACACAGAGGGACTGTGCAGAAACTCGTAAACAAATTAAGAGGAACTGGTTCTTTATTCGATAGGAAGCCAAGTGTTAAAAAACGTGTATTTAACGAGGAAAAAGTAAATGAATTCCGAGAAATACTAGAACATACGCCTACAAAACGCCTAATGCTCAGCGTGGTGGGCTACGAAAATATTAAAATTGAAACCATACAAGGTAACTGTACTACACGAACTGCATCCATGTGATCATGATAAGCGGATACGTTTTTGTAATTAGATGTTCATGATGAAATAATTGATAAACTCTTAATATTTTTCTCTGATGGGGCATGGTTTCATTCACACGGGTATGTTTCGACGCAGAATAATGGATATTGGAGTACAGAACACCCCCATCGCATATACGAAATTCCTCTACATGAGGAACGATTCGGAGTTTGGTGCGCAGTGAATGGATAGAGAATTATAGTACCTACCTTTTTTCAGGGTACAATTAATGCACAATGACCCAGGGATAATATATTCAAACCATTTTTTGACGAACTGACTGACACTGACTATCGAAATGGATGTTTTCAGCAAGACTCTGCCACTGCGCACGATCTAATGGTACATTAGACTTAATTGAGTACATTTTTGAAGACCGTGTTATTAGTGCGGACTTATGGCCGTCACCATCCCCAGACTTAACTTTTTTAAATTTTATTCATGGGATAGCTTAAAGAATAAAGTGTATGCAAGAAACCCTCACACGTTGGACGAACTGAAAGAACATATCAGGAGAGAAGTAGCCTCAATTACGCAGGACGAACTTATGCGTGTCAATCGCAGTTTCCTAAGACGATGCCAGAAATGTGTGGATGCAGGAGGAGAACATTCCCAACATCTCCTGCCATAAGGTACGAGCTTATTTTCTTAATTCTTGTTTTCTTAATTTTAGTTATCTCATGTTACGCACAGATAAGGTGAGCGAAGTGCTGCCCTTATTGCTATGCCGCGGAGCGGGTAGTGATGAGTCAACGGACGGCAGATAACCTGGGCGCACCTGCCGGCAAACCGATGAGCGAAACTCACTGTACATTACCTCAGTTATCAACTAAGTACAGGAATGCTTTCTTCATCTACTAAGTACAATAATTATTGTTTTAAAATTAAATTATATGAATACTCACTCATAACATTTGCAGTAATACGACGTCACATACCTTGAAATGTCCACAGCCTCTGCAACCTGTGAACAACAAACATTAACACATTAGTTATTTATATATAACATATATTAGAGCTGGTATTCTGTTGATTACAAATTTGGTCCCTTGTTATTTAGATTCTGTGACAAGGCCGTTGCCCACAAAACTCTATATTGTGATATTGCAACTGAGCTTAATTTTACATACGTGTACATATTTTACATATTAGTGATAATACATAAAATTGCATATTATATTTCTTCATATTGTTACATGCTCAGGTAGCCGTCAGCAGTGGTGAAGCCCACTTCGGTATTCCCTGGAATGAATGAGTAATCCAGGGCCTGGCTCCTTGGATGAACGGTCAGCGTTCTTGCCTTCGAATCCGAGCATCCCTGGTTCAATTCCTGGCTGGGCCGGGAAATTTAATCGCGTCTGATTAATTTTGGCTTGAGGTCTGGGTGTTTGTGGATGTCCCAACACTCTGCTATTCATATTCTGGCAACAAACTGCACAATCGACCACCACAGAAACACACAATAGTGATTACTTGCACCCCCACATAGGACTCGCTTCAGGAAGGGCATGCTTTCGTAAAACAGGGCCAAATCCACGTGTGCAACACAGTCACACGTGTGGAGAAAGCTGCAGATGAAGCATGAGCAAGTCAGGACAGAAACCTCGTAGACCTGCCCGGTCTCTCCTTGTATGTAGTATTATTTTCGTTCAGCTTCCCCACAGAGCTTCCGGAAGTCGAAACAAGAATATTCCTTCCCTAGGCGCACCGCAAATATTCGAGTATTCTCCAGCAGAAGTATAAAAATGGAGGCTAGCCGCGGACAAGGCAGTACGATTTGAGCAGCAGGAGAGCTGCCTGACATCGGAGTAGCTGTGCGGTCAGCGTTTTGTGCAATGAGTGTCATCATAATGTTAGAGAGCAGTGCTGGTTAACACTGTTGTCACCGATTAGTGATACGTGTTGAGTAGCTCAGTGTACACGGAGCAGTCAAGTTGACTGTGAGTTACTTGAATTGACTGTATGAGTCAGTGGATTCGTCTGGAATCGAAGCAAGTCATCAGCAGTCTCGTGTGTTGTGATAGTCAACAGTCACGTGCGGAACCAAGTGAAAAATGAACTGCCAATCAAGAGTATCACCGTCCCAAATAATACCAGCAAACCAGACTACCTGATGAGGAGGAGGTCAGAGACTTCGTAAATATCCACTAATTATGAACTGTTGTCATTCATTTTCAGATGAAATTATGAGTGTATGTGTGTGTGTTAATTGTAACATCCTACATGAAATTTGTTACTCTGTTTGTACTTTATCTTAAAGAATGTTCTAACTTTCTTTAATTTAAGGTTTAGACGTTTATTTACTTATTTATTTTGTTTACCTATTTATTTGACTTTAGCAGTGGCGACGTTACGGCTCGTGGCTCTCTCTTACATTTAACTACGTGGTAAAAGTAAGGATGTATTCTGCCCGAAAGCAGGTCTGAACCTCCGCAGAGGTGTACCTGAGCCGGATTTTACTTACTGTAGGATGGCCAGTTCCTTTCCGCTCTTCCATTTCCTTACACCCCCCCCCCCCGCACTCAACCAACAGCGCGTGGCATCCCATACAAATCTTGACCACGCCCAACGTTATTTAACTTCGGAGATCTCACGGGATCCGGTGTTTCAATACGGCTGCGGCCGTTGGCTAACCACGTGAATTACAATTTAGTACATATATAAAAGATATGTACTATTCTATTATAAAATCAAGGATAAGAAACCCAAATATCACATATGGAGAACATATAAGGAAGAATGAAAGCAAAACTCAACAAATAAAATAAGATAACAAGTAATCCTGAGCTAAAAGTAAAACAGAATGGGAAAAAGTCATAATGGAAAATTTACATACAAACTGAAAAATATTAGCAGTGCATAAACAGAACACAATAAATTGAGGGAAATACAAGTGTGGCAATAAGCAGTGATTTATGTTCTCGAGTTAGAAGCTAAATATCATGTACATTTACTCTATAACTATAAAAATATAATAACAACCTAATAATACGGTACTTATAAAAACAACAGTGTTCTTCAACTGTACAGTAAAATATCAGTGATACTAGCTTACGTACCACAATCACACACCCTATAAGACGTCGTATTCAATAGGTAATCTCTGCATAATTTTTTAAACTTTGTTCTTGAGTTAAAGTTCCTGACAGCAGCTGGAACTGAATTCCAAAGTCATACTCAACTTTGATGTTCTTAAATATATGTCGTTGTTGCACCGGCAATGCTTTTCCTATCCATTATTCTCCTTAAGACTGGTCACGCCTCCCAGCCACATCCTATGTATGTAGTTCATCAGAATAATTTTCGTTTCACTCGTTTTCCTATGCTGACGTGTAAACGAAAATTAACCTTAAATGCATTATACTCTAGGAGTGCGTAAATACGTCATGCAAACATACATTCCTACAGCATGGTACAGTAAGGTTCAATTTACTGTATATAGAACAGATCTTGGGATTTTCATTCTAATTTGGACTCTAACTAAGGGATTTTTAATGAGAAACCACCTGCATATTGGTGTTTAAAGAAAGAGTTTTATGAACAAATGTGATTTTCTCAATCGGCAGATGAAAGAAATGCCCAGAGGGCCAATTCGGGCGATCTCTGTATATTTTTGAGCCCCTACCATACATGGATTTTAGTTACATTCAAGCAGTCGAAGGAAATTGTTCACTCAAACATTATGGCCGTTTCTAATAACTTACAAACTTAGTTCAGTTAATTATGGCACCAGACACCATTCGTTGGCTTCAAAATTAAAATCAGGGATTTCAGTTGACAACAGATGGAAAAGTAGCATTGGATGTTCCGTGAAATCCCAGCTTGAACAGCATGTACGAAGTACTCTGCACAGAAAAGACGAACTATTAGGTCTAGAGAAGAAACACTTAACGCAGATACAGAATACTGCACCTTCCAGTAACTCATTTTCTAAGAACTTATGCGGTGTGATTATTGCAGCCAATATTCCTTGTTACAAGCTTCTAGTGCCCAAAGTCAGACATTCCCTCAAAAAATATTGCAACCTACTTGTTACTGACCATTCAACACTGCACAAAAATATCTTCAAGTCTGCTTCGACATAGGAGAATGGATAGTAAATTCATTTGCAGTATACCGGTTGCTGTTAAAAAAATAACTGATGCTAAGGGCTAATTCACCGCAAACCTTGTGGTGAGAAACATGGAACTTGAAAGAATCTCAAAGCCATGTTTAATCCACTGTAACGAACTGGTCTAATCAAACCATTACACTCTTTCCAAGTTTGTGAATGATGATTTTTTTTTTTTTTGCTAGGGGCTTTACGTCGCACCGACATAGATAGATCTTATGGCGACGATGGGATAGGAAAGGCCTAGGAGTTGGAAGGAAGCGGCCGTGGCCTTAATTAAGGTACAGCCCCAGCATTTGCCTGGTGTGAAAATGGGAAACCACGGAAAAATGATGAATTTAAATTTTATGGCGTACTGTAATACAAGTGGTGAAGAGAACTTACGTGCTTGTTTCATGTATAGTTGAAAATATTAGAGCTAAGATTTCACAAGTGAACAATTTAATTTCACCAACAAATTATTGTTTCAGAAAGCCGCACAATGAATGCTACCTTACAAGCAGTAATTAACAGAGATGCCGTTGCCCGGTGTCCACTGCCAACAAAGTGGGAAACGTATATAAAAGTAGTTAACTTGTACAGTAAGCGCCCATACAAGTTGCTGTAGATCATTTTAGTCCTAAAAGTGCAGCATCTAATCGTGAATCTCAGAGTGTCAGTGAATACAAAGTGGTCTTCTTAATTGTCTACATCAAGGGCAACTTTATCTAGCTTCCAGAAGGCAACAAACGTTTATAAACTTCAGGACTATCTCAGAAAGGCTCCATTGTTGTCATAGAGGGTGCTACTGAAAACTAAATGCTGTGCAAGGAGAAACTGGTGCAGGTGTGCTTATTAAATTGAAGACGATGTTAAATAGAAACCATGTATACTCACCGCTCCAAAGTGTACATCCAATTCAAACAAGACATGGTGTTAATCCATTTAAAGAAATGCTTTCCTATCTCCATGAAACATTCCTCTACAATAATTTGCCTGAGTTACATCATGCGACACGGAAAGTTTATTTGCACATAAGAACATTCTGAGTGGCAAACATCTTGCTATTACCCCCAAACAACTTAGAAATAAACACAATTTTCACTGTGCTATAACATTTTATGAAGGAATGTGTACAGAATATTTCAATTATTACGGTAATAAAGTAGTGTTATTTGATATCAGACATTTTAATGATTTTACGTGTCATAAAGTATCAGACTAGGCAAGCCCATCTTTGTGTATTCATTCCAGTCATAGCAGATATCTTTAAAGGGTGCTTTTTCTCACACGTTCGTAATTTCACATCACGATGTAACATCGCTCGCTGGTTCACTATTCTTTCTCCAGATTTACACAAGCCAATCGCATAGGCAAGCAGTAAGGACTCATCATCATCATCATCATCATCATCATCATCATCATCATAATCATCATCATCATCATCATCGTCGGCTGTTCTGCCATTCGGCAGGTCCAGTCATGGCTGTGACCTCCGTATCTCTCGATCTTGTGCCCTTTTCTTCACTTCTGCATAATCTTCCTTTCTTTTTCTAATGCTGTCTAATAACTGGTATCGTCTCCTTCCCCTTCCTCGTTTTCCTTTTATCATCCCTTAATTGCTACTCAAAGTAAGGTGCTGTGTCTTAGATTATGCCCTATCCAATTTTTCTTCCTATTTTGGATTACGGTCAGCATGCTCCTTACTTCTCCCACTCTCTTCAGAACTTCCTCATTTGATATTTCATCTTCGCACTTTACTCCTTCAATTCTTCGCCAAATCCACATTTCAAATGCCTGTATTCTTCTCTGTTCTTCCTTCCTTAATGTCCATGTTTCAGCGCCATATAGAGCTATATGCCATACGTAACACCTTCCAAGTCTCTTCCTCAGATCTTTCTCTAGCGGGCCACAAAGCAGTTTTTTCTTCTTGTTAAAGCCTTCCTTGGCTAAGGAAATTCGAGCTTTTATGTCTGTTATAGAGTGAAGTTCTTCAGTCACAATACTTCCAAGATACTTACACTTATTCACCAAGAAGTTCATGGCAATAAGTAAGGACTGGGTAGAGTCAAATGTTAGGTAAATGTGAACAACAACCTAACGACGCAGCGTCTTCTCCGTACAGGCCATGAAGGCCCTTGGAAGGGTGGAAGGTAAAGGTTTCCACCATCTGTAACCTTGTCACTTGTTAGTGTAGAGTTGTTAGCTGTACGCCTGGCTGCCTTTGCCCCCTGGTACTCATTTTTTGTGTAGGCTGAGTGAACATCGGTGCCATGTGCACCTTCGGAAGTGGAAGTCTCGTTTCTTATAATTGTCGAATACCTGACGGGGAATCGAACCCACGTCCTTCCGGGTGAACCGAGCACGCCTTTAGCGCGTCGGCCAGGCTGACCCTCACCATACGGAGTAAAGAACACCATTTAGATATGCGGGAATGAGGCGCGTTTTTTCACATGCAAGTATATATATTTTGCTAAGTGATGCGACATAAAAATCCCAGCTCTACTTAAAAATACTTCTAGAACGCAATATTAAACAGTCTAAGTACATTTTGTAGCACTATTAAAGGATAAAAGAATGAAATAATATATTCGAAGTCATACATTTTCTTCCACTGCACGGAAAAACATATATTCATGGATAAATTTTTAGCCTTAGAAAACGAAAGAGTCCGCCTCTGTGGTGCAGTAGATCGTGTGATTAGCTGCAACCCCTGGAAGCCCGGGTTCGATTCCCGGCTCTGTAACGAAATTTGAGAAGTGGTATGAGGGCACGAATGGGGTCCGCTCAACCTCAGGAGGTCAACTGAGTATAGGGGTTTTCTATTCCCTCCTCAGCCATACTCGAAGGGGATTTCCGTAGTTTCCGACTTCTCCTCCAGGCAAATGCCGAGATGGTACCTAACTTAAGGCCATGGCCGCTTCCTTCCCCCTTCCTTGCCTATCCCTTCCAATCTCCTCATCCTCCTACAAGGGCACTGTTCAGTATAGCAGGTGAGGCCACCTCAGCGAGGTACTGTCCTCCTTCCCAGTTGTATCCCCCAATCGAAAGTCTCACGCACCAGGACACTGCCCTTGAGGCGGTAGAGGTGGTACCAATCGCTGGGTTCGATGTAAAAACCAACCCTGGATTTTAAACGTATTAAGAAAGAAAGAAAGAAAGAAAGTAGACGAGAGAGCCAGTTCATATCCACAATTCTATGCTCAAAGTTAAGAAGACTGTGGGTTAACCTTGCTGACGGATCATCGTTAAAGCGTCCTTCTCCCGCTGCATGCGATACTGTATCTAGCTGGAAATTGATTTGAGAAACGGGAGATTACGCTCGAGAGAGCCATCCATAATCTTGTCTTTATGTCGGTGCGAATAAAGTTTGCTGTATGACGGGTGGTTTTGAACGTGGTGAACAACTTTCGGTCAAACGGATACACGGAATCTTCATGTAGAGGACATGTTCGGGATTCACTCCGCGCCTGTCACACATATGAATTTCAATCGTAGTGATCACAAACGAAGTGACGTGCTCCATCTTGAGTCTACGCGGTTCACCGGGGTAGACACAGGGGAATGAAAGCTCGATGGTGTGTTTGTCGTACAACAACCTGATCAGTTCCTGTGCCATGCGCAGTGCGAGATCTAAATACTGTTTCTCTGTCTGGTGAGTTCAAATTCCACCGATGGTAGTCCTAAATATGGTTTACCGTGGTTACGCATTTTCACACAAGGCTGCACCTTCGTTAATTCTTCCCATTCTTTTGTCGCCGAAAACCTTCAATGAGTTAATGCGAAGTTGAGGCACTAGCAAAAAAATAAATTTCTTCTGTCCACAGTGTGTTGCTTAGAAATTAAGTAGGTTAGTATAAGGGGTAATCAAAAGAAAACCGAACACCATGGAATGGTTTTATTCAAAAGTAATCACCAAAAGCATTAATATATGTATCTCACTGAGAGACGGGACCATCAATTCGAGTTTTGTAGAAAGAGGTAGGTCATTGACGGATCCACAACCGCACTCACTCTTGTACTTCCTCGTCCGAATGACACCGACGTACACGAACGTCTTTATTCAGGTTCCCAAAAATGTGAAAATTACAAGGTGAAATATCCGGGATGTACGGAGGATGTTGAAGTGTTTCCCAACCAAATCCCTGAAGCGTAGCCTTCGCTCGATTGGAAGTATGGGGGAGAGTATTATCATACGACAGGATGACCCTATCCGACAGCATTCCAGGGCGTTTTGACTTCGTAGCATTCTCTGTAAATTGTCTTAATAGCTCTGCGTCACCAGAAAACGAACCACACTTCTCTGATCATCTTTGCTTGCCTCCACTTCTTCAGCTGGACGAACACCCTCGACAAGTCCGCGCACCTACAAAGACATAACCCAACAACTGCGTGCACCTGTGAGTTGTCACTATGCAGTTCTCCAACCACAGCGATGGCAGTATCGATACGTGACAACAGTGTTGACACCTTTCGCGCAGAATGTGTGTTATGGCGAGTTTTCGGTGTTTCATTTGACTGCCCCAGTAGTATAATTGGATGGTTCTGCCGCCTCCTTCTCCTCGCGCGGCGCGGGAAATTTGAATTCTGGCGGGAAATTTGAATTTTGGCGGGAGATTTGAATTTTGGCGGGAGATTTGAATTTGTAAACAAAGCCACGTGCTTTTTGACAGCTGTCATCGACAACAACGCATCGCTAACCTCACTGCTGCCATCTTGACGGGCCTAAACCTCACTAGTGCCAACTTAACCTAACTAGCATGAGGTAAACAAAGCCACGTGTTTTTGACAGCCACGTGCTTTTTGACAGACGACAACGCATCGCTAACCTCAGTACTGCCATCTTGACGGGCCTAAACCTCAGTAGTGCCAACTTAACCTAACTAGCATGAGGTAAACAAAGCCACGTGTTTTTTGACAGCCACGTGCTTTTTGACAGACAACAACGCATCGCTAACCTCAGTACTGCCATCTTGACGGGCCTAAACCTCAGTAGTGCCAACTTAACCTAACTAGTGCGAGGTAAACAAAGCCACGTGTTTTTTTTGACAGCCACGTGCTTTTTTTGACAGCTGTCATCCGCCATCTTTAAACCACAAAACACTGTGCTGCCCTCTTTAGATGCAAAATTCGTCACCTGTCATCCGCAGTCCTGCCATCTTGACGGGTCTAAACCTTAGTGCTACCAACTTAACCTAACTAGCGCGAGGTAAACAAAGCCACGTGCAGCTGTCATCCGCCATCTTTAATCTATAGAGCACAGTGCTGCCTCTTTAGCTACTTACCTTTGAAATGTGGTGGCGGATAATTTGAAAAATGCTTTTTGACAGCAGCCATCTTTGTGCACCATGCTGCCCTCTTTAGCTAGATACCTGTGGTGGCAGGCAATTCCACATGAGAGCAGCCATCTTTAATCAAGAGAGCACTGTGCTGCCATCTTTAGCTAGATACCTTTGAAATGTGGTGGCGGCAAATTGAAAAATTTCACGTGCTCTTGTTTGGAAACAAACTCACGTGCTTTTTTGACAGCTACCATTCGCCATCTTTAATCAACAGAGCATAGTGCTGCCCTCTTTAGTTTGAAATGTGGTGGCGGCAAATTCCATGTGCTCTTGTTTGGAAACAAAGCCATGTGCTTTTTTGACAGCTGTCATCCGCCATCTTTAATCAACAAAGCACCGTGCTGCTATCATGCGGACAATTTCGTCAGCTGTCATCCGCCATCCTTAAACACCGTGCTGCCCTCTTTATGGCTACTAACTTAAGCACGTAGTAGCGGGCAATTTGAAAAGTTCTGTTAGCTATCATCCGCCATCTTTAATCAAGAGAGCACCGTGCTGCCATCTTTAGCTAGATACCTTTGAAATGTGGCGGCGGCAAATTGAAAAATTTCACGTGCTCCTGTTTGCAAACAAACTCACGTGCTTTTTTGACAGCTACCATCCGCCATCTTTAATCAACAGAGCATAGTGCTGCCCTCTTTGTTGTGGCGGCAAATTCCACGTGCTCTTGTTTGGAAACAAAGCCATGTGATTTTTGACAGCTGTCATCCGCCATCTTTAATCCAGAGAGCACCGTGCTGCCCTCTTTATCGTAGTAGATGTAAATTCGTCACCTGTCATCCGCAGTGCTGCCATCTTTAGCTAGATACCTTTGAAATGTGGTGGTGGATAATTTAAAAAGAGAAATTCTACAGCAGCCCTCTCTCGACGCTAATTGCATAAGGTGGCGACTATACATGACTCCTTAAGGGTGCTTACGCAAGATGGCTGCTATACACAGGTTCTTATGAGACGCCCTTGGGATTCTTGCGCAAGATGGCAGTTATACATGGCTCCTTATGAGATGCCCTAGGGATGCTTGCTCAAGATAGCGACTGCTCTTATGGGACGGCTTAAGTGTCCTTGCACAAGATGGCTTGAGACGCCCTAAGGATGCTTGCGCAAGATGGCGGACACAAGATGGCGGCTATACACAACTCCTTATGAGACGCTTTAAGGGTGCTTGCGCAAGATGGTTGCTACTCTTATGAAGAAAGCTAGCTTAGAGGCTAACGTGTCGTGCTAGTTCGATTCATTAAATTTAGGGCTTAAATGCAAAATGTTAAATATATCGAAAACGGTGCACCGTAGAGCAAAACGGACAAAATTTTTCTGCCTAATACCTAGATTCGCAGTACGAGGAACAAGAAAACCATAGTCTAATGATGAGATCAACGGTTCGGTTCCTACTTAGGCCCTTTGACATTTGCTCTGTTTTAGCTTGTATTGAAGCGAGTCTTCGTAACATGATCAGGTCTAACTATGGTAGAGAGTATAACGTACCGTGCTGGTTCGATTCATTAAATTTGGAGGCTTAAATGCAAAATGTTAAATATCTCGAAAACTGTGCATCGTAGAGCAAAACGGACACAATTTTTCCGCCTAATACGTGGGTTCGTAGTATCAGGAACAAGAAAAAACATAGTCTAATGATGAGATCAACGGTTCGATTCTTACTTAAGCCCTTTGGCATTGGCAGCTATCTATTTCTACAAGATGGTGGCTGCTCTTATGAGACACAAGATGGCTTGAGACGTCCTAGGGATGCTTACGCAAGATGGCGGACACAAAATGGTGACTATACATAGCTCCTTATGAGACAGCCTAGGGGTGCTCGCACAAGATGGCAGCTACTCTTATGAAGAAAGCTAGCTTAGAGGCTACTGCGCAAGATAACAGCTGCTGTTATGCATGTGGTGGAGGGCAATTTGAAATTCTATGTGCTTAATCAACAGAGCGCCCTGCTACCCTCTTTTATGTGGTGGTGGATAATTTGAAAAATTCTTTTGACAGCTATCATCTTTAAACAATGGCGACTATACATAGGCTGTTAAGGCCTTATCATTCTCCTCCTCCCCCTCCTCCTCCTCCTCCTCCTTCTCTACCTCCTCCTCCGCCTCTTATGTCCAGGCATAGCTTTATATCGAACAAGTTTAAACCTGCATCGCGAAGGCAAGCGTGTGCAGCGATAACATTATTATGCATGTTTAGACTTTCGAAACATAAGAAGAGTAGAATCAAACGCTGTACTCGATACGACATGTGATCAGAACATTGATCGATGTGTTCAGAACACAAAATAAGTGATCAAGACTAGAATCGAACACTGTACTCAATACAACATGTGTTTAGAACATGTTAGGGGGTACCCTTGTTCTAAGAAGATCAGAATGAAACATAACAAGACTAGAATAGAACACTGTAATCGATGTTGTTAACCTCAACATATGATCAGAACATTGTTTGATGTGTTCAGAGCAAAAGTACAATTTTGATGATTTGCTTAGTGTAAAATCAAAAACTATGGAAACACACTGTGCACATATCGCATAGCTAACTCGCTCAGTAAGCAATATTGCAAAACTAAAACTTCAATGATTTGCCTAGTGTAAAAATCAAAAACACACTGTACCCATGCTGCGCAGCTAACTCGCTCGGTAAACGATATAGCCAAAGTATAACTTCAAATTATTTACCTTCCATCATTCGTCTTGTGTGAAAATCAGTCGAACAAGTTATCGCATAAACATGTAACATGAAATATCAGTCAATCTGTTGGCATGGGTTACAAGCATGTAGCTTATGCGGGAAGTAAAATTAAACAGAACGCTAGTGCTATAAGAAATACTCTGCTTACATTTAAGTCCCTAGCTGTTGAACAAGTTATTACATAAATATGTAACATGAAATATCGGTTCGGAAACATATTGTTTCAAGGATGAAAGGACTCTTCCTCCTCCTTACCGCACATTCCTTGTAGGGCTAAGGGGCTAATGGGCTAAAGGGCTAATGCGCAAAAGGGCTAAAGGGCTAATGGGCTAATGGGCTAAAGGGCTGAAGGAGCAACAACCTCATCGATCGCTATCAGCAAGAACGCTTGTACTTTGTTAAGTGTAGAAAATTAATCTTTATTTGTAAATGGTTTCATGTTCAGAACAAGGAATGGAACCTAGGGGTTACATCTTACCTAATAAAATCCCCGAGGTGCGATGAGTTACGTTTTTCGAACTAGTGTTTGGAACACTGAACTTTTCAAGATGATAGCAGAGAGTTTAGCAATGTTCTGTTGTTGGATTATAAATTCCGCCCTACAACATGCATAAGGTGGCAGCCTTGAGGTTTACTGCCGTAAAGATGACAAGAGTGAGGTTAACAATGTTCCGTTGTTGGATTTTAAATTCCGCGCTATAACATGCATAAGGTGGCAGCCTTAAGGTTTACCGCCGTAAAGATGGCAGCAGTGAGGTTAGCGACTCTCTATTGTCCTTCAAAGTGCGGTTAGGGTTCGTCAAGAAGACAGCTGTCAAAAAAGCACGTGGCTGTCAAAAAGCACGTGGTCGTGACGTCACGGTCATGTAGTATGCTGCCTCAGCATGCAAAGTTCAATGTCTACACCTACATAGTAAACATTCTGCTGTGTTCACAAGATTTTTTACACATAACTATTCTTTATGCTTTAAGTTCATGCACATAGGCTATGCTATGGTAGCAGCACAAACACATGCGAACTTTGTACATTCTAATGGAATAAGATTAGTACTGCGTGCATCATAGATACATGATGTGTACACGCATTTAAACTTGACTATACTTAATGCTGCTGCTTTGTTTACAAGATTTTTATACATTGCTATTCTTTATGCTTTAAGTTCGTGCACACACAAGCGATAGTCGTACGCTCTGGCAGGAGAAGTTTAGTACGATATTCGATACATTATCGGTGGGTGATGTGTACACGCTTTAGAACATAGCTCTTCTTTGTGCTTTAAGTTCGTGCACATGGGTTAGGGATACACAAAAGCGATTGCTACATGCTCTAGCGGAAGAAGTCTAGTACGATAGTCGATGCATGTAAAATCGATAGGTTTTGCTAAGGTAGCAGCACACGTACACGATTTTAGCACAATCTAGTGGATAAAGTTTAGTATGATAGTCGTTTCGTGCAAGATCATTAGGTAATGTGTACACGCTTTGAAACAAGGCTATTCTTTGTACTTTAAGTTCATGTGTATAAGTTATGCTAAGATAGCAGCACAACCCAGCGGAAGAAGTTTAGTACGATATTTGTTGCATGCAAAGTCGATAGGTAATGTGTACACGCTTTGAAACATGGATATTCATTGTACTTTAAGGTCACGCGTATAGGTTATGCTATGATAGCAGCACAATCTAGCGGAAGAAGTTTAGTACGAGAGTCGATGCATGCAAAATCGATAGGTAATGTGTACACGCTTTTAAACATGGCTATTCATTGTACTTTAATTTTATGTGTATAGGTTATGCTAAGATAGCATCATGATCTAGCGGATGAAGTTTAGTTCGATGGTCGATGCATGTAAAATCGATAGGTGATGTGTACACACTTTGAAACATGGCAATTCATACTGCTGCTCTGTCCCCAAGACTTTTGAGCATAGCTAATCCTAATGCTGCTCTTAACGACGTCGATCTAAGAATTGATTACGTGACCGTGACGTCACGACCACGTGCTTTTTGACAGCCACGTGCTTTTTTGACAGCTGTCTTCTTGACGAACCCTAACCTCACTTTTAAGGACAATAGAACGTCGCTAACCTCACTGCTGCCATCTTTACGGCGGTAAAACTCAAGGCTGCCACCTTATGCATGTTATAGAGCGGAATTTAAAATCCAACAACGGAACATTGTTAACCTCACTCTTGTCATCTTTACGGCAGTAAACCTCAAGGCTGCCACCTTATGCATGTTGTAGCGCGGAATTTATAATCCAACAACAGAACATTGCTAAACTCTCTGCTATCATCTTGAAAAGTTCAGTGTTCCAAACACTAGTTCGAAAAACGTAACTCATCGCACCTCGGGGATTTTATTAGGTAAGACGTAACCCCTAGGTTCCATTCCTTGTCCTGAACATGAAACCATTTACAAATAAAGATTAATTTTCTACACTTAACAAAGTACAAGCGTTCTTGCTGATAGCGATCGATGAGGTTGTTGCTCCTTCAGCCCTTTAGCCATTTAGCCCTTTAGCCCATTAGCCCTTTAGCCCTTTTTCCCATTAGCCCTTTAGCCCATTAGCCCCTTAGCCCTGCAAGGAATGTGCGGTAAGGAGGAGGAAGAGTCCTTTCATCCTTGAAACAATATGTTTCCGAACCGATATTTCATGTTACATATTTATGTAATAACTTGTTCAACAGCTAGGGACTTAAATGTAAGCAGAGTATTTCTTATAGCACTAGCTTTCTGTTTAATTTTACTTCCCGCATAAGCTACATGCTTGTAACCCATGCCAACAGATTGACTGATATTTCATGTTACATGTTTATGCGATAACTCGTTCGACTGATTTTCACACAAGACGAATGATGGAAGGTAAATAATTTGAAGTTATACTTTGGCTATATCGATTACCGAGCGAGTTAGCTGCGCAGTATGGGTACAGTGTGTTTTTTTATTTTTACACTAGGCAAATCATTGAAGTTGTAGTTTTGCAATATTGCTTACTGAGCGAGTTAGCTATGCGATATGTGCACAGTGTGTTTCCATAGTTTTTGATTTTACACTAAGCAAATCATCAAAATTGTACTTTTGCTCTGAACACATCAAACAATGTTCTGATCATATGTTGAGGTTAACAACATCGATTACAGTGTTTTATTCTAGTCTTGTTATGTTTCAATCTTATCTTCTTAGAACAAGGGTATCCCCTGACATATTCTAAACACATGATGTATTGAGTACAGTGTTCGATTCTAGTCTTGATCACTTATTTTGTTTTCTGAACGCATCAATCAATGTTCTGATCACATGTCGTATCGAGTACAGCGTTTGATTCTACTCTTCTTATGTTTCGAAAGTCTAAACATGCATAATAATGTTATCGCTGCACACGCTTGCCTTCGCGATGCAGGTTTAAACTTGTTCGATATAAAGCTATGCCTTGACATAAGAGGCGGAGGAGGAGGTAGAGAAGGAGGAGGAGGAGGAGGAGAATGATAAGGCCTTAACAGCCTATGTATAGTCGCCATTGTTTAAAGATGATAGCTGTCAAAAGAATTTTTCAAACTATCCACCACCACATTTCAGCTAAAGAGGGTAGCAGGGCGCTCTGTTGATTAAGCACATAGAATTTCAAATTGCCCTCCACCACATGCATAACAGCAGCTGTTATCTTGCGCAGTAGCCTCTAAGCTAGCTTTCTTCATAAGAGTAGCTGCCATCTTGTGCGAGCACCCCTAGGCTGTCTCATAAGGAGCTATGTATAGTCACCATTTTGTGTCCGCCATCTTGCGTAAGCATCCCTAGGACGTCTCAAGCCATCTTGTGTCTCATAAGAGCAGCCACCATCTTGTAGAAATAGATAGCTGCCAATGCCAAAGGGCTTAAGTAAGAATCGAACCGTTGATCTCATCATTAGACTATGTTTTTTCTTGTTCCTGATACTACGAACCCACGTATTAGGCGGAAAAATTGTGTCCGTTTTGCTCTACGATGCACCGTTTTCGAGATATATAACATTTTGCATTTAAGCCTCCAAATTTAATGAATCGAACCAGCACGGTACGTTATACTCTCTACCATAGTTAGACCTGATCATGTTACGAAGACTCGCTTCAATACAAGCTAAAACAGAGCAAATGTCAAAGGGCCTAAGTAGGAACCGAACCGTTGATCCCATCATTAGACTATGGTTTTCTTGTTCCTCATACTGCGAACCTAGGTATTAGGCAGAAAAATTTTGTCCGTTTTGCTCTACGGTGCACCGTTTTCGATATATTTAACATTTTGCATTTAAGCCCTAAATTTAATGAATCGAACTAGCACGACACGTTAGCCTCTAAGCTAGCTTTCTTCATAAGAGTAGCAACCATCTTGCGCAAGCACCCTTAAAGCGTCTCATAAGGAGTTGTGTATAGCCGCCATCTTGTGTCCGCCATCTTGCGCAAGCATCCTTAGGGCGTCTCAAGCCATCTTGTGCAAGGACACTTAAGCCGTCCCATAAGAGCAGTCGCTATCTTGAACAAGCATCCCTAGGGCATCTCATAAGTAGCCATGTATAACTGCCATCTTGCGCAAGCATCCCAAGGGCGTCTCATAAGAACCTGTGTATAGCAGCCATCTTGCGTAAGCACCCTTAAGGAGTCATGTATAGCCGCCATCCTATGCAATTAGCGTCGAGAGAGGGCTGCTGTAGAATTTCTCTTTTTAAATTATCCACCACCACATTTCAAAGGTATCTAGCTAAAGATGGCAGCACTGCGGATGACAGGTGACGAATTTACATCTACTACGATAAAGAGGGCAGCACGGTGCTCTCTGGATTAAAGATGGCGGATGACAGCTGTCAAAAAAGCACATGGCTTTGTTTCCAAACAAGAGCACGTGGAATTTGCCGCCACCACATTTCAAATTAAAGAAGGCAGCACTATGCTCTGTTGATTAAAGATGGCGAATGGTAGCTGTCAAAAAAGCACGTGAGTTTGTTTCCAAACAAGAGCACGTGAAATTTTTCAATTTGCCACCACCACATTTCAAAGGTATCTAGCTAAAGATGGCAGCACAGTGCTCTCTTGATTAAAGATGGCTGCTCTCATGTGGAATTGCCTGCCACCACAGGTATCTAGCTAAAGAGGGCAGCATGGTGCACAAAGATGGCTGCTGTCAAAAAGCATTTTTCAAATTATCCGCCACCACATTTCAAAGGTAAGTAGCTAAAGAGGGCAGCACTGTGCTCTATAGATTAAAGATGGCGGATGACAGCTGCACATGGCTTTGTTTACCTCGCGCTAGTTAGGTTAAGTTGGTAGCACTAAGGTTTAGACCCGTCAAGATGGCAGGACTGCGGATGACAGGTGACGAATTTTGCATCTAAAGAGGGCAGCACAGTGTTTTGTGGTTTAAAGATGGCGGATGACAGCTGTCAAAAAAAGCACGTGGCTGTCAAAAAAACACGTGGCTTTGTTTACCTCGCACTAGTTAGGTTAAGTTGGCACTACTGAGGTTTAGGCCCGTCAAGATGGCAGTACTGAGGTTAGCGATGCGTTGTTGTCTGTCAAAAAGCACGTGGCTGTCAAAAAACACGTGGCTTTGTTTACCTCATGCTAGTTAGGTTAAGTTGGCACTAGTGAGGTTTAGGCCCGTCAAGATGGCAGTACTGAGGTTAGCGATGCTTTGTTGTCTGTCAAAAAGCACGTGGCTGTCAAAAAACACGTGGCTTTGTTTACCTCATGCTAGTTAGGTTAAGTTGGCACTAGTGAGGTTTAGGCCCGTCAAGATGGCAGCAGTGAGGTTAGCGATGCGTTGTTGTCGATGACAGCTGTCAAAAAGCACGTGGCTTTGTTTACAAATTCATATCTCCCGCCAAAATTCAAATCTCCCGCCAAAATTCAAATTTCCCGCCAAAATGCAAATTCCCCGCGCCGCGCGAGGAGGAGGAGGCGGCAGAACCATCCAATTATACTACTTGCCCCTTATAGCATAGAGGGTAGAAATTCTTTATCGCCTGGAATCGAACTAAGAGCTTGCTTTTTAATATAATTGTGTACACAACATCTCGCTATGAACTTGCGTTCTTATGGCAATATACAGATGCCGCTATTGACCTAGCATACACACACGATCACTGGTTGCCATGGACACAAGGTGTCGGTAAACTGATGATCCCTAACCCTAGTTAATAAACACTGTGTGAAAATAAACCAAGCAAGAAGAAAGAGACTTGACGTAGATTATTTTAACGTTGATGTAAATAAGTGATTATAGTATCAAAGCAAAAAGATGGTTTTGTTACAATTTTTTGTGAGGTGGATATTCTGCATTGTTATAGACCCTGGAATGGGAACTTAATATTCATTCGTCTTTTTTAGACATGTTGTCCTTCCTCACCCAGTGATGTGTTAATTCAAGCTCTCCATATTACATGAGGACATGTTTCCAATATCCAATAAATCGGAATACGTTCCCAATATCTGACAGTGCTTTCTCTCTCTCTCTCTCTCTCTCTCTCTCTCTCTCTCTCTCTCTCTTACTAGGGAAGAGCATGGCTGCAATACTTCACTGTTTACAATATTATATCTGCCATTTTTCATAATACTGATGGATGTAAATAACTTTGGAATTTGGTGCGTATTCATTAGCTTTCAAACTTAATTGTCACTCTGAATCTCGTTTACATAGATACATAGAACACGTTGTAAATATTCAGTATCAAATCGGATAATACAAATATTCCCTTCCGGAATAAACTAAACCTTTATTGTTAAAGTTTTATAAATATGTACCACAGACACATACGTTTAATTTATGGCATACTGGAATATCATTAATGATATTTACGTGAAAATAAACAAAACACAGGAATCAATTTAGGTCTTTGTTGAGATAAATTTAAGTTTCGTGAATGTTTCAGAGGTTGTTCAAAAATCTTCAACGACAGAATACTAGGAAATAATGTACTTTCAGAGGGATCTATAGAAAGAAAGAAGGACATTAAGAAAGAAAAGGAGGAATAAATACGGAATTCTAAGGATTTTCCTGTCAGTTTACACCAGGTCATATAGTTGTTCGAGGAACACATCAATATAACAGAGTTTATAGCTAATTGTAGAGGATAAGTATTCAGTTAATCTTGGAAATCACATTAATATGTATAAGTGAAAAGATAACAGGCATTATCACTCCGGGCAAGTACAATTAAACATATTAAACTTTTCAACAATCTATGGAACGGATAAAGAGTTAAGAATAGAGTAATATGGTTAACTGCAGATCCCTAAAGTCGTTGTTCAATTAGAGTGGTTAGTAACGTAAATTCCCGGTTTTTGATGGTTGGGCGAGTATGATAATAACAACTTTTTCAGAACTATTCTGTAATTTCCCTAACATCTTTGGATAATTTTTAATGAATGTTCCTTTCTTTCATATTTCAACTTGATAGCAGCATCAGTTGGCAGCTATTAAGGAAAGTTAGGACAATACAGAATTCGGGATTTTCATTATTCTTGTATTATTTTCGCGCAATTTCTGTAAGCAGATGTTAACAGTTTCTCTGTTTCTTGAAGCCTTAGTCTTCATTTGATCTGATAAGGTAAGTGTTTTGTACTGTGTCTACAGAATTGTAATAGTAATAATGAGTAATACAGATAGTGATATGCGGAGGATTTTTTAAACTCTGTGAATAATGTTCTTGACTGTACGGCTCGCTAACTACCTTTTCGGTTTTCCTACATGCCAAGTAATCGTAATTTTGCCTTGCAGGAGTCATTTTACGTGCCAGTAAATCCGCCAACACGAGGCTGACTTATTTAATCACCTTAAAATGCCACCGGACCGAACCAGAATTAAACCTGCCAAATTAGGGTCAGAAGACCAGCGCCTTAACTGTCCGAGCTACTAAACTCAGCACAAAGCTCTGTTCTCCGTACTAGAAAATAAATGAAAAGAAGCCACACGTATATCACTTAGGATGAGTACAATGAACAAATGAATCCTTTTGAAGAATCTATGGACATTTACAGAAATTCTAGAGCAAAGAGAACAATAAAGAATCATAGAAAATTACGGAAATATGATATCATAATCATCGGAAGAGACCTCTACAAAAATCCCTATTGACAACGTTCTATGTTATAAAAAATGTCGAAGTTTTCAAATGAAAAAGGAAATAAATTATACAACCATTTCGATATACATTTTAATAAGGATGTATTTTTGTAATGAGGATTTATAGCAAATATTATTTTTTATAATATGTATCAATATTTTCTCAGTTTCACCTATTCTTTAAGGCAGGCATAGCACGTGAAGGAGTCTTGTGAAAAATAAATAATTAAAGTTAATAATGTGCTTTTTTGAATATTGCACTATTGCAAATGGACGATAACTTCACTGTCGCGGCAATATATTATAATATTTTCATTTCGACTTCAGTTTAGAAGAATGCCGAATTTCCATTTGTTCAATTACGCCAGTTCCGGGATATGACATTTATTTATTTATTTATTTATTTATTTATTTATTTATTTATTTATTTATTTATTTATTTATTTATTTATTCATTTATTTATTTACAAGACCCCTCTCAAGCACTGTAGCCTCCCTGATGAACAGAGTAAAAGACGGCAGAGACCCAACAGCTCACATTTTATGTTTAATTACGTGCTGGCACACTTTCCTTAACAAGAGGTCTGGAGGTGAATGCCCAAGTCTCAGTCAATACTAACTATTCGTTCAACAATATCTTCCCATATACTAATTTCTCAACACATCACTCTCACTCCACTGTTTGCAATATAGCTCGATAACCACATTATTATTTTGTGAAATTTGCTTTCGACTACATCTAATGCTATAATTCCAAAATTTATCTTTCAAGTTTTCATTCATTAATTTATTTTCCTGTCCTCTTCTACAATTTCCTCGGATCAGCACTGCATGCACAATTGGCCAAAATTTAGGGTTAATGCTCTTCCTGACGACAACCCAATATTGAATGTAGCAATGACAATTGTTTACTTATCTGGCGGTCGGTAAAGTGGCGTTTTATTAGAGAGAAGCGTATTAAGACGGAGTCCCCAAGCCGGAAGAATTAATCACGTGCAGTTAAAATCCTGGCCTCAGCCCAGTATCGAACTCAGGGTGTTCTGAATTGAAGGCCGTTGCACTGACCATGGAGTCTAAATACAGTTCCGCCATCTATTCTCCTATTATCTGCTCCACATACAATGTTAAATTTATAAAACTCTATGATTAAATAGTTTACCACAAGATAATCGTAAAGGATTTCCAAATTATATCTGTAACCATTAAATGTAATCCTTTTGAAGGGATTCTGTAACGCCAGCATCATGTAGCGCAACACGTTATAGTATTATTAATATTTCCATTAATGGTAATGGCTTTATCTGACGGGCATAAAAATTACATCCATATCGGAACACCACTCAACATCCTATTACTCTACCAGTGACGTGTATTGGTTAATGCTTCGCGTATATCGCTGTGGTCCCACATCAGCCGCAAGCGACTGTTGGCAGGTGTTCAAGATGCACTCCATTTCCTGTGAGTATTTCATCTGCTATCACCTTCATTAGCATCCCATTTCCTGCTCCTGATAGCGTGTCAACCCGCGTAAGTGAGCAATTAACGGAGGTCCCCAGGCGAGCAGGCAAGAGGTCCTGTAGTATGTCTTCATCAATGGTATTATTGTCCAAAATAATTTTCAGTGCACCTTTCCCTATAATTTATTTTTATCTGACATTGCCTATAACACCAGGATTCATACACTGGAAGGAAACCACGCACTCACAACGGGTTTACAGCCCCTGAAGCAGAGATTCTATCCTAATGGTTGAGGTACCACTATGTGGGCTATGAGAGAAAAATAAAACACTCAGTGTGCGTCAGGTGAATCCGATGAGCGAAAGGAGACATCAAAAATGCCTATGTTGAGTTATATCGTACGGTTTGCGATTGCTAACTCCCAAATAAAAAGACTATATGCTTTATTAATATGACTAAACATTTGACGCTAAGTAGCCGCACGAACTCTTCGACTATTTGAGAGTTTAAACATAAATTCCAACCACACATATGCGGAATCGTTAGAAAGTTTCTTCCGAGCACCAGATATTGGTATCACAAAGGTTGCTCTGCGATTTTGAGGAACAAATTTATGTGGGAGTGAAAATAAGTGCTTTTCTTAATTTTCTTCATATAATGTTTTGAATGTAAATTCCGACCCAAAACGTGTGCGCAAATTAATAGAAGAAAAGAGAATTGTACTCCCGATATGAAGATATCATTGCGAAAATTATTTCGAAAAGTAACAAATTTATCGAACATACCACCGTTGCGGCAGCGAAAACTAATTTTGCTAATAGGAAGTGTCGCCAAGCCCACACTTCCATACAGCGAGAGTAAAGTCTAAGTGTTCTGAAGGGCCGCACCCTTATGTTTATGCAAAACTCATAACGTATCCTTTGTGCAGGGTAGCGTATACTTATTACTCGCTTCAGTAAGTTTGCATTCTAACGTATTACCGTCCAAAACTCCGGACTTTGGTGAAAACGTAGTGGGAGAAATACTGACCCGCAGCACATATCCCATCAAGGACGAGAATTCCTTGACATTATTCGCACAATATAGAACCTTAAATGACAGAACCTTACCGGCGAAAGTTCTAAGCTCAAATATTTCACATGGCGGTTTTCGCAGGCGCAACGACAATATATTTCAACCGTATTGTTTTTAATCAAAATAACGAAAAGTTGAACATGCCATTAACTTTTTGCCTTGTACTGAAAATATATCTTAACTTTAATGCCACTGGATGGAATTACAAAAGGACAGAGCTGCAAATACAAATAGGAGTCTCAAGTGTTGAGAGTTTATTTCTAAGTAGTTTCCTTCACAGCAACTGTCTGCACGCGTTTTCTGTGTTATCTAGAAGCCTCTGTTGCATTGTGTATATGTAAGATACTGGAATGACCCTAATGTACTCGTTTAACGTTTGCCTCTGCAGTGGCGATGTTATCTACCACAGACGAAAACCGGCTTAATTTAACACGCCAAATATTTAAAATGTATGAGATTCTTTGATGAAATGTCGAAATTTTTCACATCAAAGCAGAAGTAATTAAATATTTAGGCTAATTTCTAACATATGATTTTGTCTGAATATTCAGGTGAATGGTTAGCGTAGCAGCCTTCCACTGAGAAGGTTCCGGGTTTGGTACGAGATGGCGATTTTAGTTGCAACTGTTTAATTCGTCTGGTTTGGATGCCTCTTCGTACGTACACAAGGCGTGACACTACCAACCACCACAAGAAATATTGAATAGTGGATACATCCCTCCATACACGATTGGTGTCAGGAAACACAACTTGTCATTAAACTGGATCAAATAGACATATAGCGCTAAATTCAAATATAAGGGGCAGTCAAATAAAAACCGATCACCCGCTACAACGTGACGGTGGAACTGATTTATTCAAAAGTAATTATCAAAAGCGTTAATATATTTATCCCCCAGGGAGACGAGATTATCAATTCCAATTTTGTACAAAGCGGTTGGTCGCCGATGGATCCACAATCACACCCACTCTTACACTTCCTCGCCGAATGAAACCGACCTCTACGAATGTCTTTCTTCAGGTCGCCAAATATATGAAAATCACAAGGTGATTGATCCGACCTGCACGAAGGATGTTGAGTTGTTTCCCAAATCAATGAAGCGTAGCTTTCTCCAGATTTAAAGTATTATTGGGGGCAAACATTATCATGCAAGAAGATGACTCCGTCCGGCAGCATTCCAGGGTGTTTTGAATTTATAGCCTGTCGCAGTTTCTGCAAAGTGTCTTCATAGCGCTGCGTCATCAAAAGTAGAACCACACTTCTGCTTGCCTCCATTTCTACAGCTGGACGAACACACTAGACCAGTCCGAGCACTCACGTAGACATAACCAAACAACTGCGTGGATCTGTGAGTTGTCACTATGCAGTTTCCCTGCCACACAGATGGCAGTATCTATATGTAACAACAGCGTTGTCAACTTTCGCGCGGAATGTGTGTTATGGTGGGTGTTTGGTTTTCACATGACTGCCCCATATAATTGGGGAAAGGTCAGGAAGAAGAAAAGAAAATATTTAACTTTTTCAGCCACTCTTAATCCTGCTCAACCCCATCATCATCGCAAGACCTGTGTGTGTCGGTGCAACGCAAAACAAGTATAGCAGAAGGAATATCTTTGGTGTGGTTCACGACCGAGGGGTGAGGCGAGGGAGGACCAAAAAGGAAATGTACGCCATATACAGTGACCTCAAGATTATCGCAGAAAGCAGGAAGAGGAGACTGTAGTACCTCGAGCAAACAATAAGTATGGCCAGGGACCAAGAGTCAAAGATGATCCTCGATGAACAGCCAGCGGTCAACGAAGACGTGGGAAATCAAGGACAATGTAGCTGGACAACGTCTCGGGAGATCTGGTGGTGGTGGTGGTGGTGATTATTGTTTTAAGAGGAAGTACAACTTGGCAACCATCCTCTATATAACACTAATCAGAAAGAAAAAAAATAGAAGGGATCCGACACTTCGAAAAATGAAGGTATCGGCCAAAGAAAGACAAGGGCCACGAAGGGCGTGAAAATGAAAGACTCCCTAGCCCTCGCAAACCTAATAGCGTCGGGGTCGGAAAAGAACAAGAGTTGACCAAGGAAGGTCGGACAGGATAGATGAAAGTGAGGAGCCTGACACAAGTAAATGGAAGAAATGCCAGGACTCAGCTGAGGGCCCCGTGGTCGCCAACCCACGCTCCAAAGTTCAGAGCCCCTGGAGCCCCTTTTAGTCGCCTCTTACGACAGGCAGGGTGTACCGTGGGTGTTATTCTACCGCACCCACCCACAGGGGGACGGGAGATCTGGAGGCGCTAGACATCCTGGGCTGGAGTAGGGGAGCCCGGAACCGAAAGAAGTGGGCTGTAGCTCATGAGGGTGAGTGAGATTTCTTGACGTGAATTTGTCGATAATGACTATATAGATATACAGGATGGCTCCTTCCTAAAACATCTTCTGACTAGCTGTAGGAGAATAACAACAAATAACATATGAAAAAATCGAGTTGACCGTGCGCGCTTAAGGTAGCGTAGCTGTTGGATTCACTCGGCAGATGATGGGTTCGAATCCTACCATCGGTACTCCTAAAGATGTTTTCTCCATAGATTTGTATTTTCACACAAAGCGAATGCTGGGGATGCACCATACTTAATGCACGACCACTACCTTCACAATCCTAGGCCTTTCCTGTCCTTGTGTCGCCGAACGTACGACGTTAAGCCATTAACAGAATAAAAAACACATGAAAAATATTCGAATATGTGTTCGTGCTTTAATAAACATCGATACCAACTTCGTTCTATTAAATGGAACTAAACCCATTTCGTAAGTTTCCATATCAGGGATGAATTTATTTGCATTCAGACATGTAAGATTGGCAGAAGTTAGTATTGCGGTGTGCGAGATTTTGAACGTGGTACCAAAATATTGTGAACTTTGAAGGCATGGTGGTGGATTCGCGTCAGAGTTTTGTTTGCAACTTCACTCTCCTCACTGATATCAAAACGAAATATGAATCATACGTATCCCTTATATTCTGAACCTATGGTTAATAATTCCTGACAATTGAAAATGTGCTCAATTCAGTAGTCCCTTTTGCATCACTGAATGTGGCTGCGGACCATGTCTGCGTAAATCAGCAATCAGTTTTAAAATTTGTTCTAAATACAGGATGTATTAAAATTCAACCGCAAATGTTTCAATAATGGTTTCCTCACATAAAGATAAAACAAAATGTGTCTGAAATGTGTCAGGTGAGTGTGGTGGCCAAATAGTTGCTCCGTCTCTATCTATCCAGCGCCCAAGGTATTACGCATTTAAGTGCCTGCAGAAAAAAAAGGACTGAAATGTGTGAGAGCACCATCATGCAACTATCGACGGGATGCTAGTGGTATGACTTCCGTGTAATCAGACACTGTAGTATGGAGAAAATCTGTATAGATCTGCCCAGTAAGCCTGTACAGAAGAACGAAGGTTCCCAACAAGCAAACACCAATAACTGAAAAACACAGCATATCATGTGAGGGATATCCAAGAGATATGTCAGACCACCATCAAATGTATTCGCAACGTTATTATTTGCGTAAAACGGGTGTCTCGCATTACATTCTGTCTCTCAGGACATACCGGTATTCAGTTAGGAAATTCACGCTCGAACAACTCTGTAAACATACATTTCCGTAACTACGTTGTCTCAGCCTTTTCGCTATATGAGGAATTCATCCCTGATATTTTTTCCCTTGAGTTTTGAGACATCCTATACAAAGTCACAAGAAAAATCTGACATTTCCACTAATTCACTAATGAAATCAAAAATGATTCGACAAGATTAAATAACGTAATTTAACATGACATCCAAACAAATACAGTAAGTAATAAATGAAGTTAAATCCTTGAAATTGACTAAATCAAATTAGACTTATTTGATAAAATCTGTAATAATTATTAAACCTCAAGAGAGATATAAAGGTTGATAGTTTAAGTTCAAAACAGTAGAACTTCCAAACACCAGATCTCTCACAAATCGAATTAAGTCTAATTCAAGACGAGCGCAATAAAACACATCTACCCTCTTCAACGTTCAGATCATTAATCTCGATTACAGGGATAAAAACAAAACACGATAAAATAACAAATTACCCCGAACAAAAATATCGTGGGGAACGTTACAAGATATTATATTAATAAAATGTGAATAACCTCAGTTTAAATGCGGAGTTAATAGGGAATAATTTAACATAATTAAGATTAATGTGCCTATTCTTCACATCATTTTCTATCTGATTTGATATTTGGACGCTGTAGAGCAATATGCTGTAATAATGGTATACAAGCAATATATTATTAATTGGTTTTCTTACATAATTAATAATAACAATAGAATTATTATTTGAGATAAAATGTAGTAACAGGTACTAGTACATGGCATAGAATTACGTTAAGATACAAATTGTGAAACAAGAACTTTTCAGTTTATAAGGACATCTCTGATATTAAGGTGAAATTACATTTAGAAAAGTGGTCAATGTAATGATAACAAAAATTACACGATTGCGGTAAGAGTCCCAAAAGTGAAATAGGGGAAAAATCTCTTGTTGCTTGTTGTTTAAAGGGGCCTAACATCGAAGGTCATCGGCCCGGGGAAAAATCTCAACAAATAAATCCTACATGTTTTGGAGTATCTGCACACGACGAAATTTCCAGGCCAACTAATGGTTGCCGATAGCTTACAAGGTCACCAAGGATGCCTTGCTTATAACGACAGGGAGGACAAGACGTCAGCCGCTCGGTGTAGAGGTGGCGTGCCTGGCTTTTACAGGGAGGTCCCGGGTTCGATTCCCGGCCAGATCAGGAAATTTTACCTTGATCTGAGGCCTGGTTCGAGGTCCACTCAGTCCACTTGCTTACAAGTCAGGAGCTATCTGACGGCCGCTCCTGCCTAGAAAGCCAATAATAACGGCCGGGAGGATATGTCGTGCTGCTCACGTGACACTTCGTAATCTGCAGGCCTTTGGCTGAGCAGCGGTCGCTAGGTAGCACTTCGGGGCTTTTTTGTCATGGGGCTCGGTTTAGTTTCGGGGATGAAGTTGCTCACAACTACATTATGCTTAGTGGGAACGATAAAATGTTACTTTCACTCAGTTCACGTATCTGGTAGACCATTTCATAAACAATACTAGACTGATATGACCGGTAGTACAATAGTATACATTACAGAACGTAGGGTTCCTTGGCTCATTACACCTAATAAATTAATATTATTTCCAGTATTTCACTAAAAGCCGAGGTTTCAGCGAAATTTCATTGGCTTTCATTGGTAGAGGGCGTTAATTCAGTAACAGGATGGCGTGGCGATCTTTGAGTGCAGTCAGTAAGTGGTAGTGAATAACCAGTTCGTGGTTCTCTTAACAGACTTCCATAGTCAAATTTATGAAGTTTTCTTATGCTTACTGGCAGAAGCAGACCATCGCATGCACTCTCCTGATGACAGTCAATGAAGCCTTGCTGAAACCTCAGCTTGTAATATGAATATCCTTTACGATTGGCGTCTATCTGTAATTAGCGTCATCATTCTTTATTATTTCTTTTACAGTTGGCTTGACGTTGCACCGACACAGAGAGGTCTTATGGCGACGATGGGAAGGAAAGAGATAGGACTGGGAAGGAAGCGGCCGTAGCCTTTATTAAGGTGCAGCCCTAGCACTTTCCTGGTGTGAAAATGGGAAACCACGTGAACCATCTTCAGGGCTACCGACAGTAAGGCTAGAACCCACTATCTCCCGGATGTAAGCTCACAGCTGCCTAAAAGTACGGCCTTCATCAATTTCTCGACACAGTTGTAACCATGACAACCAGTGTTCTGCTATGTATACTAGTTCAGTATCATCTTCTAACGGTGCGCTTTCGTCATGTAACTAAGAGTTTGAGAAAATCTCATATCAACTGAACCCCGTTCTACTCTTCATTCCAGAATTAAAACCCTTGAATTGGCCGGAAAACGTTCTCATGGTCTTCGAATAAGTGAAATGAAATGACGTATGGCTTTTAGAGCCGGGAGTGTCCGAGGACAAGTTCGGCTCGCCAAGTGCAGGTCTTTTGATTTGACGTAAGCGACCTGTGCGTCATGATGAGGATGAAATGATGATGAAGACGACACATACATCCTACACCCATGCCATAAAAATTAACCAGTGGTGGTTAAAATTCCCGACCCTAAAGGGAATCGAACCCGGGGTCCCTGTGACCAAAGGCCAACACGCTAACCATTAAACAATGGAGCCGGACTTGGAATAAGTGGAGTAAGTGGACAGATACTCTACATCTACAGGACCACACGATAATAATAATAATAATAATAATAATAATAATAATAATAATAATAATAATAACAATAACAATAAACGAACCCACCTGGTGGCCGTGATCATTAAGGCTTCAAGTCTATATGGTCCTATACCGGTTCGAGTCCCGTTGGTCGAAAGAAATTTTCACCATCAGAATGTTGGCCGGCAGGGTAGAAGAGGAGGTGGTATACAATATATAATCAGTAGATCGCGTTGCCAAAAAGCCTGGATTCAATTTTTTTTTGCTATTTGCTTTACGTCGCACCGACACAGACAGGTCTTATGGCGACGATGGGATAGGAAAGGCCTAGGAGTGGGAAGGAAGCGGCCGCGGCCTTAATTAAGGTACAGCCCCAGCATTTGCCCGGTGTGAAAATGGGAAACCACGGAAAACCATATTCAGGGCTGCCGACAGTGGGGCTCGAACCCACTATCTCCCGATTACGGATTCAAATCCAAACCTCTCCGTAGTGGTCATGTGGAGTGAGGGCATATGATGCTGTTGATAGTGACTCGCTTGTGGAGGTCCGCGTCGCGATATGATAGTCTCCGAGAAGTGATTACATTATTTCTACAGCCAGTGAACTTAAACACAGAACAGTGCAGTAGAACCTGTATTTTCTTCGGTATTTACGTTTCAAGGTGATTGATTATTTCTACAATTATGGACAAGTGCATTAGGACTTGCATTTTTCCCTAGTGTTAGAAATATTAATGGGATTGATAAACTTAGAACAGTGCACTAAGACCTGTATTTTCGTCCGTATTAAATGCTTTCAGGTGATTAAAATATTTCTGCAGTTAATAAATGTAGACTCCGTAACAGTGTCACCGGACTTGTATTTTCTCGAGCGAAGAATATTTCTCAAATGATTGAAACATGTCTGCAGATAACAGATTTGGAACAGTACATTAGGATTTGTGTTTATTCTGATATAATTTGAACATCAGGAAAGACTTTAAGTGTGAATAAACCTGGAACTGTTATTGAACAGAATTAATTCCCTATATTAAAGTATTTGGTAGCATTATTATTTATCACAGTGCGTACAAACGAGGCTAATTTCACGAGCAAAGTATTTAGTTTCTTTTCTGAGAAATTAAATTGATTGCCCTCAGTGTTAAATAAACAGTGCAAATACTTGTAAAAAATCGCCGATTCGTAGGACTCAAATCTTTGAAAACTTAAATGAACTATTTTGTGCCAAGTGACACCTAACTTAAATTTGTTTGCGAGGTCGATTTCATTGACACCCGACCGCATGAAATTCTTTCTTTATTTCTCGAGTGTCAAAATTTGATTGCGTGTTCGATTCCATTACCATTCGACCACATAAAAGTTTACTTCTCTTTTTTCAAATGACCAATTTAAGTTGCGGTTCGATTTCATTAACATTCGACCGCGTGGGAGCTAATATTCTACCTATCGAGTGAACTGTTCATTGGTGTTATAGAAACATATTGTACTCGAGTTCATAATTTCATTTACTTTCCTCTGTGCAGAAGATGCACCTCAGATCACTATATCCAAGGGCTAAAGAACGTCTGATCAAGGCGTTCTTCCCTGTCAGCGATCTCAAAGTACCGAACTACAATACCTTCCAGATCTTCCAGAATTTCTAGGGCTTCTAGAAATTATAGAGCTTCCATCGCTCGAGGAGTTCTGGTTCCATGATGCCGAGATCTGATCCATGGTGGTACGAGAGGAGTAGCGGATCAACGCAGAACATCGACAGCCACAGGACGGGAAAGGTCACACCCCGTTATTCTTCTGTACTGAGGTGATATAAACTTGAATTTCCTCAATAAATCACACAGTTTTAAAAAAATGTCTAACTTCATTTAAATTAAAACCTCCCTCTCTCTGTACCACTCCAATTAATGTACCGCACACGTCCTGCGTGCTCTTCAAGCTTAAAGTACTGGCATTTCCTGTTTCAAAACATACACATTATAATACAAGTGAATAGCCTGGGCTGAGTGGCTCAGACAGTAGAGGCGCTGGCCCTTTGACCCTAAATCACAGGTTCGCTCCTGGCTCAGTCCGGTGGTATTTCAAGGTGCTGCTCAAATACGGCAGCCTCGTATCGGTAGATTTACTGGCACGTAAATGAACTCTTGTAGGACTAAATTCCGGTACTTTGGCATCTCCGAAAACCGCAAAAGTAGTTAGTGGGACGTAGAGGAAGTAACGTTGTTATTTACAGGTGAATAGCGTAATAAAACCTATAACGTTACAGATGTATGGGACAGAAATGGATAGCGTATAGTTCAATTGAAGAAAAGCAACTTGGTGTTCCTCATCGGGGTTATAAATAGAGTCCGGATGTTTAAGCAATTATAGGTTAGAATGTAAACTAATTTGGTCATTAGGTGGTGTCGACTGATCCACCCACTCCTTCATACTGAAGTGAAAGTAACACAAATTCTAGGGGTTCTGTTGGACGAACTCCTAGTGCTTATGTAAAACTCATAGCACAACCGTTGCGGAAGCTACATATACTTGTTACCTGCTTCAGTAAATTTGCATTCTAACGTATTATTGTCTGAAATACCGAACTTTTAGTTATGAAGCACGGAACACACATTCCCCTTTTTTTCATGTGTTCGTTATTTTTCCCAGCCTTGGTGTAAACCACCTTCCGGTGTCTTGAACGAGTCAAAAGATATTTCAGTTTGGTTGCATCTAATACATCAAAAGTTCTCTAAATATCGTTTATCATCATTTAACCTTCCATTCCCTCATGTTTCAACTGTTATATGTAGCTAGTTTCAAGTGGAAAGAAGGAAAGAAGGAAGGAAGGAAGGATGTACCCTCGGAACACTACACGTCCAGTAAGCGAATGCTGCTAGTAATTAAAACAATATGTGCGTTATTAAATCTTTGTGTGCAACGCTTCCGCTTCCGGACGACTCCCGTGACGAGAGTTTCTGCCCATTACTACGTTCTTTAGTGAGAAACAATTTACCTTGCCTTTGGGGTAGTGCTATTACCTCCCTGTAGTCGTACTGTAATTTCCCGAGCCATTTCTGGACAATGAGTGGCACATTACGACACACCTTACCTCTCGAGCTTAAAGCGTAACTATCAACTATTTCCTTGGCGTAACGACTCAGGTTAAAATTCTCCTAATGTGGAAGGCTATTTCTGATACCAAGAAAAAGTATTACATACTTCCCAAATATCTATATACATAATTTAACGTTATTATTACAATTTGGAAGTAACTATGTTATCGAAGATGTTGTAAAATGTCTCAATGGTTTGTGACGTATCCACTCAGCCCACAGATGTGCGACAGTATTGTAACGTGGCGGGTCACTTTAATAGTAATATAAATAAATGATATCTCATTGTTTCTCAATAAACAATATCCCATGGGCGGCAGACTTTAAGCTTATGGCTTGAAAACGATAGTTGATTAATAATAATAATAATACGTCATGAGACTCAAAATCTCCCAGGGGTAGGGTGACGGGACACTAACCATTAAGTACACTAACTTGGAATTTAAGGATCGTTAATAATCATTTCATAAAATAAAAATTAAAACAGCTATTTATTAGGATGAAAACGTTACGTAACGGCGTATTAACGAAATCTGAACTTAGGGAAGCAAAAGAAAAATTGAATGAAATGAACTCTAAGAAAATGAACTGTTGCGCGAAGACTTGCAGTAACATATGCCATAAGCTCACCATTTGTGCGTAACGACTCAGGTTAAAATTCTTCTAATGTGGAAGGCTATTTCTGATACCAAGAAAAAGTATTACATACTTCCCAAATATCTGTTGTCTTGAAGCTGATGATCGATGGATCTCTCGTACCGGCTGCCTCATCTGTTGTATTCCAGTCCTACTTCTGCTTTCCTGCCTTTAACACTTCCTACTGTACTCCTTACATAAAGTCGTAATGAGTCCTAATTTTAAATGCAAAACCACCATGGGTTATGTTCATGGAGAGAATACACTTGTATTCTTCCGTATTACGGAACAGTAGCGTAACAAATTTTATAATAAAAGCTCTCCTCCCCTATACTAGTCAAAACCGGTCTCCCGTTGACTACCTGTCGTTATTGAGTTAACAGGTCCCAATGAGAGTAACTTTTGAGTAGTATATACTCAGATGCGAAGTGAACTAAGTTAAAATCTTCTCCGATGTGCAGACGTAGCGTCGTAGTAAGAGTCTCTTCCAAGAGTGTCTCTGTGTCTAAGAATGTGAATGTCCTCTCCAACTCTTGCCTTCGAAGTATATAGGTTCAAAAGTCTCCCTTCATCAGCCATATCACATGGTCCAGTAAGATTCGAGGTCTCATCCCTTCTCCTATGTATTGCTGTGAATCCATCACGTTGCTTCATTACGTCCATTCACATAGGCTGAACTTTCCCGCGAAATCAAAGCTTCCGGTAGCGAACTTCGAAAAGTCGGCGTTCATAATGTTTCAACTGTCTCTTCAGAAGGTGGAGAGGGTAAAGTCTCTTGTAACCTTGATGACGTCCATTTTCTGGAAATGGGCTGAAATTAGCCTGCTGACTCTGGTCACCTCACAACGGCTATTGGAAAATTTACTGCAAGCTATTAATATGAATGATGTGGTTCGTTCAGAATACGTTATAGCCGCGATGCAAAGAAACGAAATGATGTGAAATGGATGATTGAAAACCCTATATATATATTAATTTAAAAATTACCTATCAGTGATTAAATATATATTGCACCCATAAAGGAATGTGCGTAATTAATGCATAATTAAATGTTCAACTTTTCGCATATCAGAATACAGCAGTAGGCTGGGAAAAGATTGCAGTCTAACAAAGCAACTGCTGGCGCCGTTTAGACTGGAAGATAAATCCACGAAATAAGTCTTAAGGCACGGACAGGATGTAGCTAGTCTGAGTGGTACGTCCAATTAGGTTTTATGGTGCCGACGGGAAGTGAAAACTTTCTATCCAGTTCCCACGTGAATTCGCACGATTGGAATGCACTTGACCTGGAAGAGTGAGTGAGACACGAATAATACCCGTCATCCCTTAGCAGAAAATGGAAGAACCCAAACTACCAAGGGCGCGAACGTCTCAGCCAATCACAAAATTGCAAATTTTAATGGCTTGTCATAGCGGGAATCTACAGCTAGTATTTCGCGATTTGGTGACCGAGGTAGCTGTAAAATATTGTGTCCTGACTTCCAAGTAATATTTAAGGATTTATCAGTGCAAATGTGTGGTTAATCAGTGGCTAAATGAGAAATTTTCAACTTTACATGGAAGAGTGGAATCGACCAGGAAGCGAACCATCATGGCGGGAAGACGTCATGATCTGACAGAAAATAGAGCCAGTGACGCGCGACGTCGTAGAAATTAATCTGTGATCGTTTCTCATAACGCAATGTAGCACATAAGTCGGACCGAAATTAGGAAGATTATGGGCACATTTTCTAAAACTCTAACCTACGGACACATGATAAATCGGTCCCAAGTGCAGGATTATTACGCCACATCCCTTCCACAGGACTATTTTCAAAGTGGGGGGAGGACTGTTTACAAAAGCAAAGACACCAGGGTGGTGACCTTAGTCTCAACCTCAGTCTAGTAGAGAACCTCAGTCTTGTAGAAGATCAGTAGTCTCGTGGTAAACTTCAATCTCGTCGGAATTCTCAGTCTTGTGAAAATTCGCAGTCTTATAAGAATCTTCAGTGTCTTATACAGTAGTTGAAATCCGAGTGAGTTATGTATTTATTTGTGAGAGCAATATCTTAGCAGAAATGAACACTTCTACAAACTTTTATTCAACTTTAGATTATGCAGATATAATCAGGTAATTAGATTAACAAATGACAATGGTAGTCATATTCTCAACACTTGCCATGAATGAACTTAAGGTGCTAGGACCGAGGTGAACTTTGAATCTCGTCGCAACAAGTAGCTGCATCACATTTTTCCTATTTCACGTGTAGCTCGTATATTACGTGGAAAAGACATATGTTGGAGAACGATTATTATAAAATTCTCCACATCATTGGGAACATTGCACGTAATTTTTCCACACTCTTATAAAACTATTATTGCAAGTGAGATATTTGGGAGCAGAATTAGTCCAGCCAGTTACAGGGAGAAAAACTTCGTTTTCATAATTGGAATACTGCCGTAGTTAGACCTTGAGTCCAAGTCATGGTCAGAGAAGGTGAATAACCAATAATCCTTTACACAAACAATCTGAGAGGGGTGAGAGAGAGGCGACAGCAGGCAGGTAGCGGAGTACAGATTTTCGACTTCACGTCAGGTGTTCAATGCAATCATTGAATTTTCTTCGCAGGAGTGTTAAAATGCGAGTGTTAATATAAATATGGACGTGTGCAACGATATTGTGAAAATGCATCAAGTTTGCGTGTGTGACCTCTTGGATAACATTAGCTTGAAGATAAAATACTTAGTCCATCATGATGGGGCCCGGAGGATGATCTGACCTGCCTCCAGCACAAACAAGGTAAAATGATCATAATGTAATTTTGTAAACAAGCAAGGCTATGAACAGTCGATGATCAAATGTAGTTTAGAATTTATATAGGACTGTAAATAATTTACTGATCGGATAGTAATTATAAAATTATAATAATAATAATAATAATAATAATAATAATAATAATAATAATAATAATAATAATAAATAAGTGTTAGCGTGTGTTACTTGCGCAGTTTTCTTTTAATGTAAGTCATTTTGACATGTCAGAATCCCATTTTACTAAGGAATTTACATACGGCGTAGTGCAGATTTTAAAGTGATAATAATAATAATAATAGTTGTGGTAATGAGCGGTATTTTGTTGACATTTTGATTTTGTGGATGCTGCCATGTTAGCTTAAATGTTTATTTTTGCTATTAGCGCATTAGGTTTAGTATTTCATGTTCTGTAATCATTATTCAGATGACCGTTTCCGGTAGCTCTCATAATTTGTATTTCGCGACGATGGTTGATACGCGAAGATTTAATTTCTTTATGTAACGTGGTTACACAGTTCGATAGCCGTGTTTTTGAGTGGCAATCTCGTTATTTCAGTTATTTAATTAGTGACAGGAAGTCATTGATAAGTTAGCTCTGATATTTCATAAGATGTGAAACGGTGGATGATCAAAGTAACGAGCAAAGTAATAGTAATATCCCTGATGTTCTGTGGTGAGAAATGGAAAATGTGATATTTGGACCATGTCATTAATTAATAGTGTCGTATAAATGGATGTGAACGACACAGTTATTCGCCCGCCGGATACGAGCGGGGCCGTATTATGAGTTACTACGTCGAGAATATTGATGAATAAATAGAATTGAGCGATGAATAATTTAACCGAGAGTGTTAAATATATGACGACATGTGTTATGATTGTAGGCGGAAAGCCTGTATTGCTTCAAATAGTTTCCAGGGAAAATAAATGCTCGGAAAATATGCAATCCAGAGCCCGAGATGAGTTGTGTACAGAGCGACTGATCAATGCGCGTTTTGATAGTCAAGTCTAATCATTGATGACATGTAATGCAAATAATTATTGTCCGCAAAGATTGAATAAGGTCATGTCCAGACATTTTAGTCTGAGGTTAGAAGATTGCCCTCAAATTCACATACTTTTGCTACTTGGATCAGGGTAACATTTTATTCTTCTTCATTGCGCATATTTTTTTAAAATTTTATTTAGCAGCGATTTTTGGGATCTAAATTTTTATTATGATATCACTTCTTTGTATATATTTTGCCACCGTATTATTTCAAATCTGATACGTGAATTGTGTTTGATTTAATGTCTGTAAATACAATAGAATAGGCGTAGTCAGATTAGTTTGATGTCAGTATTTCTTAGGAGCAGTGTTTCTCCATTGAAATGTTCATTTATGTAAATAAGATTTCATTTGTTAGGGTAAGAGATCATCGATTAGTTCATAGTCAAAATATAGTAGTGGGACGCTCATATAAAAGGCAGTCAGTAATCACCAAGTCTTAAAAATCCACTACATATCAGTTAAGCAAATGAAGCGATCTTTAATAAGCAATTGTATCACAAGTGCCGCAAATGAATTATATAAATGAGATGGGATCTGCCTCCATCTAGTGTTGGTACCACAAGTATGAATTCGCAATGTAAATGCAGGCAGCGGCAAATCAAGTAAAATTAATAATGTAAAGGGATCGCTTTCATTTGCGATGTAAACCTGAGGCACTTGACCTAATTAATTTGAATAATTTTAAGAGTCCAGGCTATCACAGCCCATAAATAAGGTTTAACAGATTAAATGAGTGGTGGTAGCACTCAGGTGTTCAGTTCAGTAAAAATTTCCATGTTTTCAGCCACAAGCAGTTTAAACAGGTAGCAAAGATTATGTAACAGAAAAGTGCAATGTTCATGGTTGTTTTCCTTTTCTCTCTTTTATTATTATTAATACACATGATCAGTGTATTTGTTATTATTTTAGAGGGGGTGCTTCCCAAATGAATTTAAACATGAGTTAAATATGTGACAGACACCTTAACGTCAATATCAATTGGATGAATTAATAAATTAATTAATTAATTACTGAATTTATTGTGAGATGACATTTTCAAGGTATCATAAATCATTCATTCAAATGAGACTGTATTTCTGACCAGTGTTTAAATGTGGTCACGTCATCGTCATGGAGACATTGATTCGATGTAATTCAGAACACAAATTTAATCGACATTCAGTCGAGATTTGTTAAGGCAGATAATTAATTTATTATAATGCAGATCCTTCAATTGTTTTTAAATTTCAAGTTTCATTTCACGTTATTTCATTTTTTTACACCAGTTTACTTTCAATCTTTCACTTTGCAGAATTTTGTTAAATAAACCATTTTATTTATTTCAATTTGAATTCAGTCTTTGGGTACCGTCATTTAATAGTTTAGTTTACCCAATATTTCATTTCCTCACCCCCGATCGACGTGTGGCCCAGTAACCCGAGGGATCTACGGATGCACAACGCTTGAGGAAGAAGAGTCTACATGCGGCGGTGGGTATATTTTTAAATGTCATTATTTTTCAGGAGCAGCCGGCGCACATATCAAGAAAGAGGACCACCGCATTTGGGTGCCTTTCAAAGGGCACAATATATATTATCAATTAATTAGACAGTTCAATAATTTATCACATACTGTGATTTTCCAAGCATCACAGTTGTCTAACAATTCTGTTATTGCGCGAAAATCGTAATTCTTACAAATTGTTTACGTTCAGTTACTTTATAATCGAAGTAATCTACATGTGACAGCACACACGGATCCCAGGTACTGCCACCTAGGAATCGTAAAACTATTACCACTACCAGAGAGCGCATAGAGCCTACGACGATAGATACAATTTTATAACCTTGTAGATTCCGAAATATGTATGTAAATTTTGAGGTTACCGTAATGCTTATGATGTTGAGTTATGTAAGTCCAAGAAAACGTGGTAGAACTTCCAGAAATGATGCTGATAACCTGAACAATACATCAAGGCAGGAAGGAAAACGAAGATAGTACAGTATAATGTATTCGATGTAGGCCCAGTGAATAAGATATGTAGTCACTGTTGGGAGAAGTTCTTAATGGACATTCACTTCAGCTTCGTGGCTGTCTGCTTGGCATGTTAGTTTTTGGACCAAGGCATCTGGGGTTCGATTCTGGGATCGGTCGGGGATTTTAACATTAATTAGCTAATTATTCTTGCGCAGGGCAGTGCGTTTGCCGTCTTCAGAATTAGATTTATTATTAGGTAGGGAATCAACATATCTACACTGGAAGCCCTTCTTCTTCTCCGTATTATAATTAAGTCATTGTTATTTATTATTATGCAGCAATTACTGCCAAAGGCCACTAGACCATATTATTGTAATTTTATAAACAGAGTAAGTTTGAAGTTTGTTAGTGTAGGCTATAACAGGAAAACACTCCGCTGATTTCAATAACTCTTTCACAGTTAGAAAGTTTATTTCTCTCAGATTTTTCTAGCTTATGGTTAATTATCACTCTGGCAAAAAAAAATTGAAGTTGGCGTAATTCAAGGAAGTGTTCTAGTGCAACTAATCCTTTCACTGTACCTAAATGAATTACCGACATGTATCAAAAT
Organism: Anabrus simplex; assembly: GCF_040414725.1. Lineage (NCBI taxonomy): Eukaryota > Metazoa > Arthropoda > Insecta > Orthoptera > Tettigoniidae > Anabrus > Anabrus simplex. The sequence continues at coordinate 49,071,823 of NC_090270.1, forward strand.
ATGTAAATACCACTCACATTCAGACGATATACAACTAAACATTCAAACCCGAAAGATATCTAACTAGATATTAATAAACTAAACGATAACCTGGGAAAATTTATCTTAAAGTTAACCAATTTATTTCGCAAGCATATCCAAAAATAATCGTATCAAATAGAAAAGTGTTATAATACCCGCAATCCTCTTCTACAAAACATCACTGAAAGATGGACAAAGTGCAAAGAACCTTGGCCTAATTTTCGACAGGCAAAATAACTGGACTTTGCATTCATTTAAAAAGGTAGATGATGTTATTCCATTAAATACAAGGAAATTACACGAAGCTTAATTCTGTCCATTTTCAATTGTAATGACGTAATATACAACACTCTAATCAGCACATATAGCGATAAACTTCAGCGTTTTTTATAATGCACGCGCTTCTTTTATATTTAAGCAGCTGATGTGTCCGCCCTTCTTACGGAATTCTCCATTGTATACAAAATTCTAGGTGAAATACTGTACACGTTATACAATATGCCTCAGTAAGATATTTTTATTTGCATAGCTCTCAGCATTATCCCAAAAAGACGGCGGGAAGGTCACAATTCACCGTTTCTCATATCAAGACGGGGTTAGGGAATTTTCATTGTAATGGCAATCCCCCTTGCCAACCACCAGTCACAATCAAATTGGGCAATTTTCATTATAATGGCAGACACTCACTCTCCACCTGCCTCTGTACATCGTCTGAAAGACTGTCTCTGTTGTTTTTTCAAAGTCTAACTAGACCTGCCAATGGACAGAAAACCAACATGACAGCAATATTAACGCAAAAAGAAGGTTGTCAGTATTGTTACGTGCCAGCCCCGTGGTAACCCCTTTCGGTACTTTCAGGAGGTGGCTGGTGACTCAGACGACCTGTAATCTCCCAGCCGGCTTGTAGGGTGGGGATAGTATTTTCGTGTATTGTTCTCGGCGGCCGGTTTACCTGTGAGTTTCTTTCAGATTCAACGGAATGTTATGCTTCCTGTGACATCATGAAATTTCGGTCAGAGTTGGATTACGTGGGGAATCAGTGTGACACTCAGTGAGTTGGGATTCGGTAGCTAGGCTGAGGGCGACAGAGGTTTTGGCTGTCACCAGCGTCCCACCCAGGTCTGAACGAGCGAGCGGTAGTGGTGCCGCAGTGTCCAGTGCGTAGATGTTTGGGAGACGGCGTACGGGACAACTGTGTGTGTGTACTTCTGTGGATTGAGAACCGCCGTGAATCAGCGATTGAAGCAGTTATCGTAAATGTCATGATAATTGGACGTGTGTTATATTCGCTGTTGTGAGTATCGTCCTGCTGTTGGATACTGTTCAGCTGTTGCTGATTGTTGTTCACATCATGTGAACAGACGAACAGTCGTCGTGTGTTGTATAACCAGGGGCACTGTGTTCAAATCCAGCTGTCTACGCACAGTGACTGTGGGAGGTGACTGGACTTGGGGAAAAGTGAAAGTAAGGATTAGTGTCCCAGATAAAGGAACGGGCTGTAAACTTGCTGCGCCATATGGTAGAGAGATTTGTAAACAGACTGATAATTACTGTGGCCATTAATAACTGGTTAGAATTGTTTGTTTCTGAATATATATATGTGTGTGTGTGTGTGTGCATTTATTAGGTCATCCTGAAAACAATTAGGGTAATGAAACAGATGGAGTTTTTTTAGTAATAGTATGTATCTGCGTAATCAAAATTCAAAGAATTTATTATTAATAATGTATTATTGGAATATATATGGGATAATTGGCTTGCGTATAGGTATCATGTAAAATCGTTCCCTGAAGAACAGTATGTTTAAGACATATTACTAAAATCTGTCCTAACTTGGAGAATGTTTAGAGTAAGGAAGGCTGCAACTAAGCGAGAGGAGAAACTATTTCTGTTACACACAGTCAAGAAAATTAGGGGAGCAAGTTTTGTAACGTCTGGTATGTGAACGTTAATTTGGTAGATGGCCGTACAGCATACCATGAGACCTTAGCTATTCATGGTATATCAAATCTAAGTTATACTTCATCTGTAGGCGTAGCCATGCATTAAACTGGCAGGTGACCCCTCAAAACAAAGTTAACAGCGGTGTGACCAGGTGTCGTCGTGAAGTACACAGACTACTGCGGTCATTTGAGCACGCTGTACGTAAACCAGCACATCCCATGAAACATCTTAACAAGGTCGCAAGGTCCGTCACTTTGATTCAGGAAGGATGAACTATGCGGCGTGTTGCTGTGGATGTCAATGTCTATCCATCAGTTATTCAACGCTTGCGGAATTGCTACAATGAGACAGTCCAGTTCACAAGGACGGTTGGACAAGGTCATGCAAGCATTACAACCCCACAGGATGACCGATATCTGACCATCTGTGCGTTGCGGCATCGTTCAGCAACTGCCAGAAAACTGCAACAGCACCTCAGGAGGGTCACGGTGATTGACAAGACAGTAAGGAACAGGTTAATGCAAGTGCCTTTACGATCCAAACGTCCTGTTTGAGTGCCCCGTTTAACGCATCAACATCGCACAGTTCACCTTCTGTTTGCCCGTACCCACGTCAACTGGCAACTTCTCCTAGGGAGAACTGAGTTGTTCACAGACGCGTCCTGATTTCTCCTGGCACAGCGTGATTGACATCAATGTGTATGGAGACGCCGTGGTGAGCAGTACATGCCAACTGTTGCCCAGGAAGGCGAACTTTTCGGACAAGGTTCTTTGATGATTTGGGGTGGCATCAGTATTGATGGCCGTACGTATCTTCTCGTCGTCCGTGGTAATCTTGCCGCTGCGGGGTACATTGACCAGATACTGCTATAGCATGTATTGGTTGCTGCGTACGGTGTTGGCCCTGAATTCCTACCTATGCACGACAATGCCAGGGTTCATCTAGCGAGCATCACAAGAGCTGTCTCGTGAGAACTGGACATTCAAGAGATGGAATGGCCAGCAGTGAGTCCCGAACTTAATCCCATCAAGCATGTGTGGGATATGCTTGACAGAAGTTTTCGTGGGCGTCCTATTCCACCACAGACTCTTCAAGATCTCGAACAGGCTCTCATTATAAAATGGGATCTGATACTGCAACCTGACCTCAGTCGACTTATACGGAGCATGCCACGTAGGTGCCAAGCTGTGATAAATGCTCGCGGAGGACATACACCATACTGAAGCTCTCCAACTGTGATAAAAATCCACGCTATGTTTTCGCCCCTATTTTGGTTATTTCCGTTTGTGTTCTGAAAATGAACGCGAATCCAACGATGTTCTTTTGTATACTTCAACGGTAAAGAACAAAAGTGTAATATACCTGGGTGTGAGGTATTGTTTTGTGGATCAAGGGATACGTTCAAAAACATGTTCCCCTATTTTTTGAACTGTGTATAAGTGCAGTAGCTTGCAGTGAACCTCCATACCATAGTGGCACACACAGTGGGTTTCTGTTTTTGCTTCATCATTTGTTTATTCTATTGATGTTCTTTTGCAAACAAAGGCATTCAGATTAAGACACACTCACACGCGGCATTAGTGAATTGTCTTCAAACTGAAGCGGAGCCAGTTGTGTATGGTTTGTACTTGATTACTGAGAAAATAATGAAAAAGTGAGAGGATGAGTGGGCACAGTGAATCAAAAATGAGTATGTGTGAGACAGTTCTTGAAATAAGTGGTAGTGCTTCCACCATTTATCCCTTATTATATTCGTTCCAGGAAAGAGCATTATACTACAACCCTCAAAGTATGAGCCAAAACAGAAACAGATTAACGAAGAACGATAACATGTTTAGCACAAGTAGAGTCTTAAGTACACCTGCTTTGCACAAATGATTAAGAGGACTAACTGTTTATTCATTTTTATCAGTACCAGGCGTACGATTTCCTCCGAATTCCTCCATGTTTCCTTTCGCTACATGGGCCGCATGCGAGATGGTGTGATAGCAAAACACAGAAAAGCATATTTTCCCGGAATACCGTTAGAATTACAAAGGAAATGCTTTCTAATTTTTCTACGAAATTTCAAATGTTACATTTGAGACTAAGCGTGGCTGGGTGGAATTTGTAGAGTTCAATCCAGTGAAAATCCTGGATGTTTTAGGTTATAACTCCAGGAGAATTATAAATATAAAAATCTTCTTTCACTGAGTGAAACAGGATATTTCAAAGGTAAAATACAGTATGGATACATTACACGGACTGAATCCTTGAAGGTTGTAGCAGAAACAAAAATGTTCTCCGTCGAGTTTTTGGAAGTTTCATTAGGGGAAAAAGACACCTTCACGCACAAGGTTAAAGGAACATACTAGCGCCAGCGGCAGTAATGCATGAATTATTACTTCACATCACATCGCTAAGAATTAAAAAGGTGTTTTATACAAGAAAATCCGGAAAAATTCTCTTCTTGTCTGGAAGATATTTACACTTCATAGATTTTAATTATTCTACAATATACCGAGCGAATTTTCCGTGTGGTCATGGTGGCGCAGCTGTGAGTTTGCATGCGGGAGATAGTGGGTTCGACTTCCAATATTGGCAGCACTGAATATGGTTTTCGAGGTTTCCCATTTTCACACCAGGAAAACACTGGGGCCATACTTTAATTAAGACAACAGCCGCTTTCTTCCCTCTGCTAGCCCTTTCCTACACCATAGTCGCCGTAAGACCTATATGTGACAGTGCGACGTAAAGCAAATTACACATTATACATTACTCATTGCACAGTTGCCATTTTCATTAGAAAATTTGCTGTAACGATGGATGGTACGCAATATTTAGGACATGTTGAAAAAGCACCAAGTGATCGCTACAGATGACCACAATATGTTGCTGATTAAAGAAATATGAAATGTACCATATTTTTCAGGCGTTGAAGGAAGAGCCTCTCTCCCTTAAACTGAAAATGAAGAGCGGTCGACTACTGAACACGTATTACCATGTAAACATACATGACGCACAAGTAACATAACACCGCACCTGTTCGTTACAAAGCTGCCCACAATCGTGGTCCGTTGTACTACAGATCCAGCCAACCTCTGACTCTATGGTTAAATGGTTAGCCTGCTGGCCTCTGGACCCAGGGGTACTGGGTTCGATTCACGGTTGGCTTGAGGATTTTAACTTTGGAGTTGCTAGTTCACTGCTGAAGAGAACAGAGGAGTTTGTGCAGCGATTGGTATTTCCTTATCAGGTTGACGAGCGGGACATGAGCAAGCAGGCGTCGGGCTGCGAAGTGCGTGCTGGAATGCGGACCTGCAGCAGGCAGTTACCCAGGAAGTTTTGTATGGTTGGCACTCATTACCACATTTCTTGTTATAGGAGAGTTGGAGTTAAACCCGGGACCTATTCAACCAGCTTCAGAAAAGGTAGTGAACGTGAACGTGAAGTGTATGGGGTGTAGGAGGAACTTAATATTTGGTGCTAAGTGTGATATGTGTGGAATGTGTTTTCATTTTAAGTGTGGTAAGCTACAGGCCCTGGACAGGATGGCATGTAGCAAGTGTTTCATGAATGGGAATGTGACTAGTGAAAAAGCAAAAATTGACGAACTACAACGGGAATTAAATGAAGCAAATCTCATAATTGCTGAGCTACAAAAGGAGTTACAGGAAGTGTGTACGAGAAATGTAGGCACTCATTCGTCTATGGAGAATATAAAACCTATAAATTGCGTGGTGATATGCAATTCTGTCGTGCCGCATATAGGACAGGAAAATAGGTTAGTGAAAGTGATGTGCTACAGATCCAGCCAACCTCTGACTCTATGGTTAAATGGTTAGCCTGCTGGCCTCTGGACCCAGGGGTACTGGGTTCGATTCACGGTTGGCTTGCAGTGCGTGCATTAGGACGGGGAGGATGCATCAACCACACATTTACGTTGTCTTTTCCTAAATAACTAGGCCCATAAGTACGAGGCTTGCCACACTCCGTTTCACTGGATGCAGACTCATCTGTGTCCGTGAAATGATCGTTATGTTCACTTTCATTATCACTCTCATTCGTTTGGTCATCATCGTCTCCTAAGTCTTCTGTTAGGTAAGATTCCTGTCGCCATGCATTCTGTCGCATTTCTGAAAATAACAATATTGGAAATTAGACTTAAATTCAATCACATGTCACTACGTAATATTCGTAATATTCAAAATATAGGACTTTATGACAGTCACAATACAAAAACAACAATGAAGTACATTAGGTCTTCTCTCAACATGTGAGTTACCTGGATTTTGTAACAGCGCTAGTTCAAATAGCAATCTTCCTCGACTCAACATTTTTGAAGACACATTTATCATTAACTGTAAATGGAGAACGTTCTGCGCATGACCTAAGTCAAATAATAATGCGTACAACAGAAGTATGTTTCCCGCTCCACTTCAACATAACACCAACGTCATTAGTCGCGCGATGAGAGAAACACTCACGCAGCGCGCACGGACATACAGGAACCTTTGTTCTGACTAGAGGAGGGGATGCTTACCCTTCAAAAGTGAATCGCTCTACTCACGACAGTTATAAACTCAGCTAGAAGAGGAAACAGTCACCTCCCTTTCATCACTGTGAAGTAATATCAGAATAAAAAATAATGTGAGAGAAAATCTCATTTAGCGATAACTCGCGGGTTAATTGGGATAGATGCCATGCCATTGTACCCGAGTTTTCATCACGACATACATTAAGGTAAGAAAGGGAGGGAATGTGTGATAAATCGTGCATCCTATATATTTTGATTAAAAGCCACGTACAACTAACAAACAATTCGATTATTTGACCTCCATGTTTTGCATATGTCAGTCTATGTGACCTTTTAATTTTTCTCTCCTCAACAATGTCTTTGCTATTATTCCTATTCCACTTTAATTTCTTTGTGTCTCTTACATGTGTATTGTCTGTCTAAGAGGCGCGGGTCCAGTTCCTGCCAGTCTTTGCCAGTTTTGACCAAATTCACTGTAATGGGTCTTCGTGGCGATCTTTGTAGTGTGCATGACTCTGGATTTAGAATGTTAAACTAGTAGTGTTTCTTGTAATATTTTCCTTCCATGGAATTGCTTGTTGTACTCTTTTTGTTTGTTTGTTTTTCGTTGTTGGGTAATTATACTAACCTTACTTTATTATTGCACTACTGTAAGTGACCGTTACCACCGGGATATTTCCCATTTGAGACGTATTTGTTTGTTAATAATAATAAAGAACTTTGTAGACACAAGGCGATCGTGAACGTTAGCAGGAGCACTAACATGAGGACCACGCGACCGCGATCGCCAGGCGGATTCAAAAGCCACCGCACACCAGACTGCGGGCAGTCCATACAGGCATATTACATACCCGGTCACAGTACGCGCTGTTCACTCTGTTCAGAGGCTTTCGGTGGACATTTGCTGCAGTTCTGCACGACGTACGTTATCGTTCTCATTTGATTCTTCCATTTTTGTTGGTATTATGTATCTGGAAACTACAGAACTGCCCGTAAATATTTTTCATTGTTTACATTTACGGATTTTATTACCTGTTATCTGGCTCTATGGCTAAATGGTTAGCGTGGTGCCCTTTGGTTACAGGGGTCCAGGGTTCGATTCCCGGGAGGGTCGGGGGAATGTTAACCATAATTGGTTTAATTCCCCAGGTACGGGGACTGGGTGTATGCATCGCCTTCATTATCATTTCATCCTCATCTCGACGCGCAGGTCGCCTACGGGAGTCAAATCAAAAGACCTGCCCCTGGCGAATCGAAGTTCTCGGACACCTCCCGACACTAAAAGCCATATTTCATTATCTCTTAATTAAGTGTGAAATGAATTTTTGTGTAGATTTCTTTATTGTGACGTTGATTGATATTTTAAAAACAATTTGATAGGTTAAAAGTTATTGTTTTGTGTTTAATTTAAATTTTTAGTTATAAATTGTTTTGATTCTCGTTAATTAAACTAATCTCGGTCAGTTTAGACATTTTCTTCAACACTACTTCTCATCATGCTTTTCCAGCTGGCTTGGTACTTAAGCTGCATCCAGGGTGTCACAATTCATCTCACTGGCCGCAGAAACTATAGATTCGACACAATATTCGATTATTTTTATTTGCCACCCGCTCCCCACTTCCACCCCTAAGGGTGGCTTACCCTCGCAGTACCTTCTTCCAGGCAGACGTATGTGTAGCAAGCATAACCTTTCCTTCGCCTAGCCTACATTTACGCACGTGCCTAATAACCGTAGACGTGCATTCTGTCGTAGAATCCCTGAGCTAACGTTGCCATGGTTACAGCTGGTCATTTCTTCATCCGATTCTTAGAGCGGGATATTGTGATTCCAATATCACCATAACAGTTGGTTTCAGCGATTAGAAAAAGGTTTTCTGGGTCTTATGGCCTTACCGAGTTTTGTTCTTTGCGTCGTGAATGTTAAAACGAGATTTGCTTCGTCCTTGTATGACAAACTCGACATTCCGCTTATATAAACCTATGTTAACGTGCCATAAGGCCTAAACCTAGGTAATGGAGAGGGCTGTTAAAATTTCTCGTGGATGGGGTTACCCACAGTTTCCTAAAAGGTAAGTATACAAAATTTGTTTCGGATTAGTGGAACGGTATGGATTTGTATGAGGAACAGACGGACAGATGGACATTCTGCTTTATATATAGACATTGTGATCTATATACCGAGTGGTTCAAAACTCCCTTATTTATACAGAGGTGGGTAATCCACCTAACGCGTGTATCATATTCATCCGAGAAACATTAGTACCTGCTTCGTTATGGCCTTAGTACAACTATACCGTTTACATAATATTCGCGAATTTGTTATAAATCAATATTTCTATTAATTAAACTGTATTAAACCTGTAAAACGATCACTTCTTCTTCTTCTTCTTTATCTGTTTACCCTCCAGGTTCGGTTTTTACCTCGGACTCAGCGAGGGATCCCACCTCTACCAACTCAAGGGCAGGGGCTGAACAGGGGCCTTGCGAGGGTCTGGGAATATTGGGAGGGACAGGCAAGAAATAGGGAAGGAAGTGGCCTTGGCCTTTAGATACCATCCCAGCATTTGCCTGGAGGAGAAGTGGGGGAAACCACTTCCAAGATGGCTGAGATGGGAATCGAACCCACCTCTACTCCACTCAGTTTACCTTCCGAGGCTGAGTGGACCCCGTTCCAGACCTAGTACGACATTTCAAATTTCGTGGCAGAGCCGGATGGCAGCTAATCACACTAACCACTACACCACAGAGGCGGGCTGTAGAACGATCACATCTGCGAATAACACTATCGTACGTTTGGATAGGAAGTGTCCATAAGAACTACAAAGTTCCAGTTTTGCACTACGGCTCGCAGTATATAAGGTGGCTAAATCACGCATCAATGCTGTTGCATCAGTCAAGCTGTCTAGTAGTAGGTTCGAATCACAGTCTAGTACTTATTTTTTTCTGTTAACGCCGGTTACAGTGGCTGTAGTATGGCCGCATCTCACTCAGTTCCAAAGAGTGAATTTTTACTTGGTCCTGAAAAGGACCGTTTTAATCCTATGTTACGTAACCAGATTGGACTACGCAGTGTGACCGTTAATGCAGCCTTTTTGTCAGGAGTCCTGTTTTCAGGCGAATCTGGCTGTAGGAAGGAAGTAGGGTACCCTGCATATTCAGTGTAACAAGTGTTCGAAATTTTTACTTTCATGGTTTATGCAGATTACAGTATGACGTAGTAAGATATTCTTGCACGTTGTAATATGCCAAGTGTAACAGCTCAGCATGCCTCGGTGATCAATTGCCGAAGGTGACCAGGATTTTCCACGCTCCTGTGCATGCACTATCTCCTTTAAGTGACCCCACTGGAAGAAGTCAAGTGGCGGGCCAGTGAATGGGTTCTCCCCTTCCTGTCCATTTATTTGAATACGAAACATGAGGATGGTTTCGGACGACTGCTGATCCGTTAGGTGGGGCCCCATCCTGTTGAAACCACATTCGTAATCGCTCGCGCTGCGCTATGTTCTCCAGCAACTGCGGGAGTTCATTTTGAAGGAAATGAAGGTAGCGTGGTTCTATTACGTACCCTTCGAGAAATATGGCTCGACGAGATAGTTACCAAAGATCGCACACCAGATATTTACTCCCAACTGCACTTGAAATGGGCCCTGTCTTACCCAACGCGGATTCTCCGCTCTCCAATAGTGCTCAATGCATATTCTCGACACCATTGTTGTGAAATCGTGATTCGTCTGAAAACAAAATTCCTGGCAAAAAGGCTGCATTAATAGTCGCACTGCGAGATGCCGATTTAAATAATGTTAGTCTAGCATCGAAATAACGTCCGTGGATCTGCTGGTGTAACTGCTGAAATTCATTGTCGTGCAGTACACGCATAAATGATGACCGGCTGATGCTTGTCTGTTGTGTAAGTGTCCGTGTACTAATACGAGGGTTATTCGGGACAGCACACAAAACATCCTCTTCATTTGGACCAGACGTTATAGTAACATCCCTAATTGAAGGTATCCTTCCAAATGTCCCAATTGATCGCAATCTTCGTTCAAGGTTTCAGAACGTATTGACAGTGCCTTGTTTCCCCACAAATGAGCAACATATCAGCGTACTCGTCACTGGAATACATCGTGAGTCAATGAATGCGTGTTGTGATGTGACCAGGTAAGTGTACATAAACACTGTGAGTCCGTTAAAATGGGTTAAGATCTGTCAGTCAAAAATTAAAGAATATGCTGTAGCATGGAATCGAACCCCTACATTAACGGTATTCTGACCCCTTGTGTCAAAGGCCCTTGACCGACTTAGCCACAAAGGCTACGAAGAACCATAACGATGTTAAAGGATTACTACTCATGTACGGCCGTTCCGCATCGAAAGTCAATATCCTTGTCAAAGTCTTCAATACTGCTTTACAGTGTTCATTTAACTTTTCGCCATTACGTAGTACGTGGCATAGACCTTCATATTAATTCGACCCTATTTTCTCCATAAATTAGCAACAATTCAACGTTTTCTTCATAGAAATACATCTTGAGAAAATGATGTGATGTGACCTGATCTTTGTGGATTATTATTTCTGTGCGTTGGAGTCGGGAGGGTGTGGATTCGAATCCCATGCTGGCCGTCCTGAAAATGGTCTTCCTTGGTATTCCATTTTCACCACCGGGAAAAGGCCGGGACGATACCTTAATAAAAGACCAAGGCCGATTTCCTTCTTAATGCTCCCCCCCTCCACCCATCCTTAGGGGAAAGGTTCCAAATAAGAACGCACACCTTAAAATCAATATTAAAATATATATATTGATTATTACTGTATCTCCGCTAAAATGGAGCACATATAGGGTGAGTTGGCCGTGCGGTTAGGGCTGGGCACCTGCAAGCTTCCATCCGGGAGATAGTGAGTAAGAACCTTATTGTCGGAAGTCCTGGAGATGGTTTTACGTGGTTTCTCATTTTCACACCTGGAAAATGTTGAGGCTGTAGCTTAATACGGTCACTTTCTTCGCACTCCTAGTCATTTCCTACCCCATTTTATTATAAAACCTATTTGTGTCGGTGTGACATAAGGCAAGTTTGTGAGGGAAAAAGGTACGATCCTCTCTGCATCGAACTATGTTCGTTTTTTTACAATTTACTTTACGTCGCACCGACACGTATAGATCTTAGGGCGACGATGGGATAGGAAAGGGTTAGGAGTGAGAAGGAGGCACATTCATTAGGGTGCAGTTCCGGCATTTGCCTGGTGTGCAAATGGGAAACCACAGAAAACCATATTGAGGGCTGCCGACAATGTGGTTTGAACCCACTATCTCCCAAATACAAGTTGATAGATAGCTACGTCACACAAACCGCACAGCCGCCTCTCGTTATGTGTTTATTTACTTACGTATTTCTTTTCTTCTCTTCGTCCAAGTTTCCTGCGAGAAGAAACCATTATTCTTCAAACGTAGCGACGTTCATGATCTCGCTGTCATAAACACTAATTATAACATACCTGTAAAAATTCCAAACCACCATATTAAATAAAATGGCATGTTTAGTTCTACTAGAACATCCATAGATTATACCAAATCACTTGAAATCATGCGCATATTTGTACAATATTGTTTACGGTGTAAGATACATGTCTATGATTATGAATTAGTTAATGTACGAACACGTAAAAACAAACAACAATTATAGTAGTTCTCTACTGTCGCTTTAGTAACTTACGGAAATTTTTCTGCACTTAACTACGCTTTATCAATTATTTCGTTCGGACATTAACTAAGTCGGCATTGAAAATTATGACTTCCTTCTTGTCAAATCGCCAACGTTGAGCATGGACGAATAAAAATATACAGGCAAACGGTGCCGTCTCTAATGGACAAGTAGAAAATCAAGTATGGCAAAAACAGTTTAAAACCTAGTACAGGTAACCAGACAGTGAAGCTATGCGCACACCCAAATGCTCCTCCGTGGATGCGGTGATATCGTTCGTCTAAGGTCAATCACTTTATGGCAAGATTTATGATTATGTGTCTTGTATTCGGGTTCCTATTGCAAGGAAAGTGTCAGTATACACGACGATTCTCCAATCGTAATTTGTTAACTAGGGAGGGTATTCTATATCTGCGCAGTTGCATGCTTTTTGGGACGCAGTGTTGAAAAACTAGACTACCTTCCATGGAGCCTCAGATAACAATACACTGTACATGAAGCGATCTTCATTAAGGTTTTCTCCCAAAATGATAGCTCTAATTATCAGATAATAATTATAATAATTATAATAATAATAATAATAATAATAATAATAATAATAATAATAATAATAATAATAATAATAATAATGTTACATGCTTTACGTCGCACCGACACAGATATGTCTTATGGCGACGATGGGATGGGAAAAGCCTAGGAAGTGGAAGGAAGCGGCCGTGGCCTTAATTAAGGTACAATCCCGACATTTGCCTGGTGTGAAAATGGAAAACCACGGAAAACCATCTTCAGGGCTGCCGACAGTGGGGCTCGAACCCACTTTCTCCCGATTACTGGATACTGGCCGCACTTAAGCGACTGCAGCTATCGAGCTCGGTGGAGATCTTTTACGTGCCAGTAAATCTACCGACACGTGGCTGACGTATTTGAACAACAAACTCAGCCAAGATCGAACCTGCCAAGTTGAGGTCAGAAGGCCAGCGCCTCAACCGTCTGAGCCCGGCGACCTAATTATTACGGACAGATGTTAAAGTGGTTAATTTTTAATAATTTCCCTCCCATTAGTAGGCTATAAGACGAAAATGTATGTATAGAAAATCAATTCATGTCAACTAAATTCTTTTGAGCCTCTACTGTAAACACTTGTAATAAATTTGATCTAAACTGTTGTAACCGCGAATTTTTGAAGAGATCGGTGCATTTTCACACCTGAATCACCTCCGTCTGCTGGGCAAAGCGGCACTCAAATGAGACTCCGAGTGAACGGAAAGAGTTGCTCCTGCGTTCCTGCCAGCTGTAGAACATAGAGTCTGTGAAGCTTGTGTTACTGTGTGTGCTTGACAATTAATTACTACTATTGAACATGATTAATAACCTACGCAGGAAGTAAATGACGGGTGCCGTTAGCATTTTGGCCCAATGACAAGCTACTTAACTAGTATTCGTATGTCTGTTGTATGCAATGTCCATTTCATTGATGTTATAATGCAACCCGATCAGAATCATACGGTATATTTGACTGAGGAAATTATGAAGCCTATCAATTATTTCGCCCTAACCGCATGAATCTGATGTTGACAGTAACATCACTCTGCACCATGTAGGCACCGCCTGGAAGATGCTGGGGTATGGATAGTACTCGGTAAAGACCAGACGCCGAAATTTTAAGCTGTAATAGGTTAGAATGGAAACTTAACTTGGTTATTAGGAAGTGTTGTCTAGCCCGTTCTTAAGCGATGTAGTGACAGAAAAATAAATTCAAGGGTCTCTAATGGACCGTACCCCTAATATTTATGCAGAACTCACAGCACAAACGTTATGCAGTTGCGTATACTAGCCACTCGCTTCAGTAACTTTGCATTCTCTCGTAATCATCATCATCATCATCATCATCATCTGTTTACCCTCCAGGTTCGGTTTTTTTTCACTCGGACTTAGCGAGGGATCCCACCTCTACCGCCTCAAGGGCAGTGTCCTGGAGCTTCAGACTCTTGGTCGGGGGATACAACTGGGGCGTATGACCAGTACCTCGCCCAGGCGGCCTCACCTGCTATGCTGAACAGGGGCCTTGTGGAGGGATGGGAAGATTGGAAGGGATAGGCAAGGAAGAGGGAAGGAAGCGGCCGTGGCCTTAAGTTAGGTACCATCCCGGCATTCGCCTGGAGTAGAAGTGGGAAACCATGGAAAACCACTTCCAGGATGGCTGAGGTGGGAATCGAACCCACCTCGACTCAGTTGACCTCCCAAGGCTGAGTGGACCCCGTTCCAGCCCTCGTACCACTTTTCAAATTTCGTGGCAGAGCCGGGAATCGAACCCGGGCCTCCGGGGATGGCAGCTAATCACGCTAACCACTACACCACAGAGACGGACATTCTCTCGTAATACTGCCTAAAAATTTAAAGTCTAGATTTTATGCAAACGTATCAGTGTGATATTCATGCTTATTGACTTGTTATTCGATAACGGGTAAGTTTAATTCTACTTAGTTTCTTCCTTTAAATTATGATGGACTGATTATGCTGAAATGTATATTAGTGCGGGTCATGGCAATTTTAGGGGTTGTATGTTGAACTGAGTTTTGTTTCCAGCTCCAGCAACAATTTGTTTGCCTAATGAGCTAAAATTATTGAGGGTAAGAGTATTGGACGCTTCATGGGGATAAAAAATTCTTTGTCTTATAATTCGATATTATTAGGAATATATACACTGACTGACAGAGCAAATGCAACACCAAGGAGGAGTGGTTCGAAACTGATGAAAGTTGGGGAAAAAACAGAGACGGCACGGACGAATAATTGATGTTTATTTCAAACCGATATGCAGGTTACACAATGCGCACGGCATCGACCCAGTAGAATGTAGGACCACCGCGAGCGGCGATGCACGCAGAAACACGTCGAGGTACAGAGTCAATAAGAGTGCGGATGGTGTCCTGAGGGATGGTTCTCCATTCTCTGTCAACCATTTGCCACAGTTGGTCGTCCGTACGAAGCTGGGGCAGAGTTTGCAAACGGCGTCCAATGAGATCCCACACGTGTTCGATTAGTGAGAGATCCGGAGAGTACGCTGGCCACGGAAGCATCTGTACACCTCGTAGAGCCTGTTGGGAGATGCGACCAGTGTGTGGGCGGGCATTATCCTGCTGAAACAGAGCATTGGGCAGCCCCTGAAGGTACGGGAGAGCCACCGCCCGCAGCACATGCTGCACGTAGCGGTGGGCATTTAACGTGCCTTGAATACGCACTAGAGGTGACGTGGAATCATACGCAATAGCGCCCCAAACCATGATGCCGCGTTGTCTAGCGGTAGGGCGCTCCACAGTTACTGCCGGATTTGACCTTTCTCCACGCCGACGCCACACGCGTCTGCGGTGACTATCACTGACAGAACAGAAGCGTGACTCATCGGAGAACACGACGTTCCGCCATTCCCTCATCCAAGTCGCTCTAGCCCGGCACCATGCCAGGCGTGCACGTCTATGCTGTGGAGTCAATGTTAGTCTTCTGAGCGGACGCCGGGAGTGCAGGCCTCCTTCAACCAATCGACGGGAAATTGTTCTGGTCGATATTGGAACAGCTGAACAGTTGCACATGCTGAAGAATGGCGGTTGACGTGGCGTGCGGGGCTGCCACCGCTTGGCGGCGGATGCGCCGATCCTCGCGTGCTGACGTCACTCCGGCTGCGCCTGGACCCCTCGCACGTGCCACATGTCCCTGCGCCAACCATCTTCGCCAAAGGCGCTGCACCGTGGACACATCCCTATGGGTATCGGCTGCGATTTGACGAAGCGACCAACCTGCCCTTCTCAGCCCGATCACCATACCCCTCGTTAAGTCGTCTGTCTGCTGGAAATGCCTCCGTTGACGGCGGCTTGGCATTCTTAGCTATACACGTGTCCTGTGGCACACGACAACACGTTCTACAATGACTGTCGGCTGAGAAATCACGGTACGAAGTGGGCCATTCGCCAGCGCCGTGTCCCATTTATCGTTCGCTACGTGCACAGCACAGCGGCGCATTTCACATCATGAGCATACCTCAGTGACGTCAGTCTACCCTGCAATTGGCATAAAGTTCTGACCACTCCTTCTTGGTGTTGCATTTGCTCTGTCAGTCAGTGTATATTATCTAATTTTTTTAAGATCTATATCATTCATACCCTTTATCGGTACGTATGGGGTGAGATATTTGCCCTTATTTCTTGTGAAGCAAATTTCTCTAGACCGAGGTTGAAGAGAGGATTTAGGGGGTCTGATAATTTATAATCAATCAGTTCCGCAATCTCAAGTGATTAAGGGGTGACTAAATAATAGTATGAAGGTTTATTTGATTGGCCTTGTTTTTTGGATAATTATGGTAACTTCATTAGTTTTATTCCTAAATAGGTTATGATAAGAGCACAACACTGATGATGTTGGAAAAGTTGATAAACTTTTAAGTATTTTTAAATATTAATATGATATTTGTACAATAAAAATTTATTGTTTTATTTAAACTATATGAATAAGGAATGTTAATGGAATTAAACCATTAAAATAAACAGTTAGTGGCTTTAATTTGATCAACATATTTATTTCATTGGAAACTATTTTCAATAATATTGTTGACAGTAATACACCTCTAATGCTCGAGTAATGCATCTATAGTGTTACACATTTGCTTCACACGCACACGAAGGTGAAAGAAAGGGCTATAATTTGTAAGGAACTGTATATCACGTCATTAATTTCATCTAATTAACTCCTCTCATGGCGATGACGTCAGGAAGGACATCCGATCATACAAATTCGCCAGACAGATTCATCTCACTTCATACCTGACCCCGTAAAGAAATGGGACAAGTGTTGGACAAACAAAAATTAGGCATTGCTCACTTACAGTACTGAGATAATAAAGTAAACTTAAAATATAATTACCTAACAACAAGAACAACAACAGTACAACTAGCAATTCCATGGAAATAACATATTACAAGAAATACTACTAGTTTAACATTCTAAATCCAGTATCAGTCTACACAAATTTACACACAACATAAGTATTTCCAGTACTTAACACTACGGATTACAATACTGTAGGTGGAGCTTACTACTAGCTTAACATTAAAACACCGCCATGTATAAATTAACACATAGAATAAATAATTCAGATGCCTTGATACTACAATTTACAGTGGGTTGAGAGTTGCATTAAAATATTACATCTCATAGAAATTTATTACTTGGAGGAAGTCATGAAGGGATATTGGGATCAGTCCTTATTGCGTCAAATATATATTTAAGAAATTTAGCGCATCATTTTAGCTATTTTAACGATGATTTTATTCATTCTTATCATATTACGGTGAAGAGAAATCGGAACAAAGGGAAAAACAACAGATTTTATTGAACGAAATATCAACGAACGAAACTTAAATATAAAATAATCAAACATAAGAATGGCACACAGACTAGGTATTAATTCTCAACTTTCAATATTACAGAATGAACTTTTTTAAATGCTGTTTGCTTGGGGCATATACCCATGTGGATCTTTTGCCCCTACTGACACCAAAGTGTATGAACATGCGTGTAATTGGAATAGCGGTAGTGTGAAATGTTGTGTGTGAGGAAAGGAAGTTTAAGGACGTCACAAACACCAAGTCCCCAGGCCAGGGATATTAATCGTTACAATTAACGGAAATCGGATCCGAGGCCGCCAGGTGACAGGCGAACGGGTTGCACCCTACAGTGCGGGGCCGGAGTGACAGAATGAACTTACTTCTCTATTGATATATAAATATTTCAGACATAGATTAAAGGGAGGTTTCGTGAAAATCTTTGAATAAGCATAAGGGGCGATCAAAAAAATTCCGCCCGAAGGCAGTACAGTCCTGAATCGGAATGTCAATCAGGCAAAATCGCCGAGAGCATTGAGGCACTTATCCCACCACCGCACCAGGTTGAAGATCCCCGTGAGGTAAAACACGGTGTCCTGCTGCGTGGAGAAGTCCGTAACCGCCTGCTGCACATCACCGTCCGACAGGAAGCGTCGACCCTTCAGGGCATTTTTGAGGGAATCAAAGGCGTGATAATCGCATGAGAAGAGATCAGGACTATAGAGCGAGTGCTCGAGTGTCTCTCACCTGAGTTGTTGTTGTCCGTAATGGATGAGTCTGGCCTCGCAGATCGACCGGCTTCTTGTATCGAAACGCGACCCGCACGGAACTTGGTGCACCATTCCACAACGGTGGTTTTCGACAGACATGCTGCCCCATACACAGTCCTCATTCTCCGATGGATGTCCACCGGTGTTTGTCCTTCGGCAACCATGTACAGAATATTAGCACGTTGGTCCTGTTTGGACGCATTTGGTAATGACGTCGCGATAGTTCACGTGGCCGCACTTAACGCACGCACCTCAGCACGATACGACTGTCACACACTACTACTACTACTACTACTACTACTACTACTACTACTACGAAACGTTTTATTTCCTCCTGTGAAGGGGGAGGCGGGCCTCTTAGACGGTTACGCCGTCTCTCAGGCCGGGAGAGTTATTACGATGAAGGAGATGTGCGGAGAAGGTGAGGGGGTGGCTTATTCTACGAACTGTCCCGGCATTCGCCTTAGTGCAAGAGAATGGAAAACCACGGAAAACCATTTTCAGGACAGCCGACGGGCGAGGCCAGGCGAGAAGTGCAGCACTGTGCCCCAGGCCCGTCTCCCGAATGCAGAGGCGTAGAGCCACGGTGGAGCCGTGACCACCTCTCCTCTGCTCGGTTGGCCGGTCAGAGTACAGAGCTTATGGGACAACAACCCACTCTGCATTAACCGACCGTCCCTTTGCCTAGATGTCCGTGCTTATATATCCGCATCCGAGTCGCGCTACGTTGTATGTCCGCTGCAGCTACGCCCTCAAACGGAAAATTTTTGATCACGCCTTATATCATGTGTACGCTGGAGCGCGACGAAGAGCAATGCAAGTAGCGAAAGACCTGTTGAGAACTAGTAGTAAACTTGAAATGCTTAGCCTGAAATTGGAAAATTCACGAAACTTTTCAAAGATTTATCACGAACTTACCTGTATCACGAATATAACTCCCTTTAACCCTATCTCTGTTTCTAAATTCAAACCTCCTGGAATACTCTAGTTTACTATGGAATTCATATTCAATTATCTTATTTGAGACGATATAGTTTAGGCAGGATTAATCGTATTGCGAACGAAAGTGAATTAATTTCTAGAAAATCAGATATGGAGTACTTTGTTGTTTGTTATTTAGGTTGTCCGCACATGTATTGGAAATTTTAATAAATTGATAAATTATTTATGTCGTCCTTTTAAGTATACACAAGTGTTTATTATTGGTAAATATAATGCCATTATTTCTGATTCGCTTAAGATGTAATGAATTATAATAATTTATGTGTCATAGCACGAGATGAGTATCCATTTTGGGTCGTCAATATTCAAAAATAATATAAATATTTGGAACCTCCCATTCAATGCAGACTGCAGTGGCTCACCCTGAGTAAAGAAAAGAGAAGAGGCCGAGGCTAAATTTACAATATTATTAATGCTCCTTATGAGTGTGACAGGCTTCGGCAGCCGGCACAATTCCTATCATCGCTACTAGATGGGCATTTCATTCATTCCATTCCTGACCCGGTCGAATGACTGGAAACAGGCTGTAGATTTTCATTTTTCATTTTCATTAATGCTCGTTATCTTGACTAGTACATCACATTATGGCCCCATCATCGCTTTTGCATCCTACACAGTACAATAGCACATTTGCCCCAGCGAGGAAAGCAATAGCCAACTACCCTATTCCTTATCTTGAGCAGTACATCTCATTATGGCCCCACCATCGCTTTTTGCACCCTACACAGTATAGCACTTTTTGTCCAAGTGAGGAAAGCAATGGCAAACTACCCCTTACCTTACCTTGACTAGTACATCACATTATGGACCCATCATCGCTTTTTGGCGCCCTACACAGTACAATAGCACTTTATGTCCCAATGAGGAAAGCAATAGCAAACTACCTTACTTCATATCTTGACTAGTACATCTCATTATGGCTCCATCATCGCTTTTTTCACTCTGCACAGTACAAAAGCAGTTTTTGTCCCAGTGAGGAAAGCAATGGCAAACAGTCCCACTTCTTATCTTGACTGGTACAGTACATCTCATTATGGCCCCATCATCGCTTTTTGCACCCTACACAGTACAAAAGCAGTTTTTGTCCCGGTGAGGAAAGGAAGCGCAAACTACCTCACTCCTTATCTTGAATAGTATATCTCATTATGGCCCCACCATCGCTTATTGCGAACCGAATCTCAAGTCTACCACACAGCGATCAGGCCGGTGCCTTATCATGGAACCGAATGCTGGCCTATAACCTCAGAACAGAAGAGAGCTACAATATGCAATGGAAATGGCACTGCTGCGATGATTCATTGGCTTGGCTCGATCAGAGCAAGCAAGTAACAAAGATCTTGGGAAGAAACTCAAAGGTGTCTATCACACACAAAATGAGGAAAGCTAGATTACGATTGTATGGGTAGTATACACCAGCAAAAAACAACCTTCGATTGAATGTGGATGGTCCCTGGCCTCGAGGATTACCACACGGATTATTGGACAGAATGAGAAACGGTATGCGACACTCACAACTCTACCCTCTAAGTGTGCATGGAGGATTATACCAAGTTCAGGCTACATTGTGCGCAAATGCGGATATCTCTTTCCATACTCCTCTTGTGTTTCAACAAGCTCATAATGTCCCTTCTTCCTTGCAAAGCTTCTCCTGCAGAAGAATATATTTCTCTGGCTCTAGGAGACGCTAAAAGGCGTAACTCAGTGTATTTTATAGGGTTTCTTAAAGGGACATCCCAATTACAAAGACTTCCTCAAATTTAACATAAAAACATGAATCATTCATAAGCCTCACAGACCGTACATATTCTGGCTCAACTCGTCTTTCTTTTAGAAGAAAAATTGTGTAAATAAATGCAGTTGAACTTTGTTATAACGACATCGTTTTCAGTGAGAACTCGTCTATAACGTCATGTTTTCTGTGG
Source organism: Anabrus simplex (assembly GCF_040414725.1). Taxonomy (NCBI): domain Eukaryota; kingdom Metazoa; phylum Arthropoda; class Insecta; order Orthoptera; family Tettigoniidae; genus Anabrus; species Anabrus simplex. The sequence goes on from NC_090270.1 coordinate 49,093,071, forward strand.
AATGGACATATTCCTCATAAGAAATGTGTTTTTCAGTCTCGCTTAATACGACAAACGTGTATGCGTCTACCTCGCATATAACGTCATTTTCAACCTCAGTTTAGAATAAGATTTTCTACGAACCTTCTTAATAAATATTTTGTTGAAATCTTGCAACTTGGCAAATACTTTTCTACCCCCTTTTGTCATAGACCTAGCGAATAAAGGCTTATTCTCCACCCAATTGTAATTTACCCGAATGAACGGTACCTGCTCCAGTCGATTTCGACTGGATGTTTCCTATAAGTGCATGCCTTTTTATGACTACTAAAAGAAAAGTTTTAACGTTGGAATAAAAAGTTAAAGTGATTCACCAAACTGAGAAAAATTTTAAAATCTGGCGTGTGTCGTGTGGCCTTCTTAATTCCAGAGTCCAAACGATTTGGAAGAACAAGGATAGAATTTTAGCGGCATTTGAACAGAATGGTTCGGGAACTAAGCGGTTACGGAAACTGGAAGGGAGAGACGTGGATAAAGCCTAATTAAATTTATGAAAATGAAAAGCCACAGCATGTTTCCAGTCATTTGACCGGGTCAGAAATGGAATGAATGAAGCCCCATCTAGCGGTGAGGATAGGAATTTTGCCAGCTGCCGAAGCCTGTCGCACTCCTCCGGGACAATGATTAATGAATGACAGATGTGATGAAATGGTGTTGGAGAGTGTTGCTGGAATATAATATGACAGGGAAAACCGGTGTACCCGGAGAAAAACCTGCCCCGACTCCGCTTTGTCCAGCACAAATCGCACATGGAGTGACCAGGATTTGAACCACGGAACCCTGAGTTGAGAGTCCGGCGCGCTGCCGCCTGAAACACGGAGGCTCTTGATTAAATTTATGTTACTGTATTTTTTATTTTCCACCACACTAGACACTTTTAAAACGACACCATTTTTAGGTCCCTTCGATGTCGTTACAACCGAGTTCTACTGTATATATACAGAGTGGACGGAAATAACGTGAACCCGGCTATATGAATGTTAGAGAGTTGGTCATACTGATAAATAATTGAAAGAATAATTAGATGTCTCCGGCCATTGTAATTTTATCAGCTGCTGAAGTTAACCAATCAGATCGCTTCACGGGTGAATTCAGATAGATTTTGTGAGGCGATGTTGTTAAATCTACACGTGGCTTATGACCGCCTTGAGATCGTCAATATAAGATATAAACTTCTCCAGGGGAGGAATTTGAACAAGGACCTCCTTCCTAATAGGCTCTCCTCATAGCAAGCACCCTACGGTGGCAATTGGCTGCAACCCACACTGTGTTATTGTTTGATGCTCATTTCACGTATGGCTCTCCAGCCCGACCAAGCCACGAGCAGATTTAGCAACACCGCCTCGTAAGGCCCATTTGAATTCGTCCGCGAAGCGATCTGATTGGCTAACTTCAGCAGCTAATAAAATGACTACAGCGAGAGATATCGACTTTTAAAAAAAAAAATACCTATCAGTATGACCAACGCTCTAACGCTTCACTCTTTTCACCTTATTTCCGACCTCCTGTGTATGGACTTCATTTATGTCCACGTCCCCTTAATAAAGCATAGTTTAGTCTTGGCCGCGTCAAAGACTCTCTTATTCTACCAGAAAGATTATCTCCATATTTTAAGCAACAAAATAGAGAACATGTAGTGATAAGGTAGAATACTACTTTATACTATTATCCAAAAATACTAACGTACGCGTTTCTCTAAGATTTAATTGCTGTTCTCTGTATCCAGTCGTTACTCGCGCTGTGATGCTCTCCAGTTTATTGATCAGCCGGAGAGAGAGGTTATGTTTACATCCTGCACTCTGTGAAGCTTCTCTCTGAATATTTAATGCATATTCCATATGCCATAAATTGTATTCCATTTGTACCGCGACAAGGCTCGGTCATACACAGCTGCGACCACCCTTAAGAGTTGTGCCATGAAATCTAAAACATATATCATCTCACCGGAGGTTTATAGCTTTACACTGGTTAAATCTGCAGATATACTGTTGCAATAAGGTGTAATAAGGATGTTTACTTTACGGAACTGTTTTCAAAAACTCTCTGAACCAGCGAAGAAATCACTACCATCTCATGGAGGTGCCATCTGTGTTCCTTGCTCTTTTCTTCCGCTCCTCCTCCTCCTCCTCCTCCTCCTCCTAGTTCTCGAAGTGACGTGACGTATTCGTATCTTCACCTCCTTCCACATTTTCTCCCTGAAACATGTTCTCCATTCGCTTCCATTTTTCTCTTTTCCTCCATTTCAAACATGACCAACATTCTCTTCCTCTTATTCTCAAAAGTCTTCTTAATGAGACATGACTCAGTGACCTGTAAAAATGTATTATTATTCTCTTTTCCTTCTTATGCTTCTTGTTCTTTCTCTCCTCAATGAGACATGTATGTCTTAGTTTCTTCTTTCTCTCACGGAGACGTGACCTTTATTATCACCATTATCTCCTTCTTCCTCTTCTTTTTATGTAGACATGACATGCCTTCGTGTTTTCATCTTCTATTTCTCCTTCCTAAAGGGGCAAGATTTTATTCCTTTCTTTTACTTCTTCTTAAAGACGCATGACCTGTATTCGTTTCCTCTCGTCCTCCTCCTCCTCCTTCTCAAGGATACATTATCGGTACTCATTTTTCATCTTTATTATTATCTTTGTTCTCTTTTTCTTTTTAGTCACACCGATACAGACAGCTTATATGACGTCGATTCGATAGGTCAGGGCTAAGACTACCAAGAAAGTGACGGTGACCTTAATTAAGGTACACACCCAGTATTCGGCTGGCATGAAAAAGAAAGTACGAGGAAAACCATCGTCAGGGCTTCCGAAAGTAGGTTTCGAACCCCCCTCCCGGTCTGTCGAATACAAGCTCACAGCTACGTGACGCAAATACGTAAACAACCCATTCGGTTCATTTCTTCTATTTATTTTCAAAGGCACATTATCTTTGTTAGTTTCTTCTTCTCTCCTTATTCTTCTCAAAGAGACATTTCTTTGTGTTGCACAGCTAATGCTATATCATCATCGTAGCAGAATTTCCATGATGTAACTTCAGGAAGATCAGATATATATAAACTGAACTAAACCTTGAGGCAAACCATTTTTAAGCTTCCTCTCCTTGCTCGCATTGTTCCCGGTTATAACCTGAAGCCTCCTATCGCCCAGCATATTGTTAATAAGTCTTACTATCTTTCTGCATGGTAGGACCCGGAGAAGTTTGTAGACCATACCTTCCCTCCACACGGTATCAAATGAAGCAGTGAGATCAACAAAAGCAACATATGTTTTCAATTTTATTTGGAACCCCATCACTATTAATGTTGTAAGTGCCAAAACTTTATCACAATAGTCGCGACCTGGTCTGAAGCCTGCCTGATCCATGGGAATGTGCTGTAAAATGGCACTGCTTATTCTGTTAAAAATGAGTCTTTCAAAAAGTTTGTAGCAACAGCTAAGGAGAGCTATGGGGCGATAATTTTCTTATCCTATTTGAACTCCTATGGCATGTGTCCAGTTAGTAAACTGTATGTGAGAAATGTTGCCAGCCATTTCTTTGCATTTTATTCCAGATTGATCAAGAATTCGGTATGAATTCCATCGAAGTCATGAGCTTAACATGGTTTTAGATCTTTCAGTGCTGTATCAATCTCGGATACTGTGAATGGATTTGCATATTCTAAAGACTGAGATGCTGTTGACTTCATGACTTGAAGTTGTCGTCTAATATATTTGGTGTGTTTCTTGTCACCTGGAACTCGTGACGTTTCAATGATGTAAGAGGCAATTTGATCTGATGTAACTTCAGCCTGTTCTCTGCATAGTGGTGGGCTTCCTCCTAATTTTCTGAGAAGACTCCAAGCTTCTCTGCTAGAGCGAATAAAATCTATCCTCTCAACTGTTTCTATCCACTTATGCCTTCGAGATGAGTCCAGACTGGACAGAAGCTCGGTTGCTGTGTTAGGATCTCCACGTCGTTTAAATTCTTGATATAGTGCTTCACTTCCTTCTTTCCATTCAGGGATATATTCTTTGCGGTAACCTCTTGGAATGAACTTCTTAGCTGTCCGTATAACTGCACCATCAAAACGCCAATAGTTCTTAGATTTAGGAGGAACCCATCGGATGCACTTATCAAGTTCTGCTGTGAAATTGGTCCAGTCAGCTTTACAATTTCAATTAGAATGGGCTTATGTTGGCTATGTGGAAATTCACCAATCACTTTTCTCGTGATGTTTTCAGGAAAACCACTTTCATTAGAGCTTACAAAACAGAGATCTGGATTTGTATTTTTGTTCCATGCAGCCCTTGTGCCCTTGTCTTTAGCATCAAAAATTAAATGGAGGTCATGTTCATCTGCCCATTTCACGAGCATTCTACAATTTTCATAATTTTTGGAACACTTCCAGAGTCCATGGTGACTCTTAAAATCCCCAACATAAATTTCAGGATGCTTTGCAATATGTAAGCGATATTATCAAAGGATTTGTCCATTTTCGAAACTTACTTTAGGAAATGCAGGCTCAAGTCAAGCACCAAAAGAACTGAGGTATCTTCTTTCCATGTAAACACTCACATAGCAAATGCTAAATTGAACGCGAGTTTCTGTGGCAGGATACTTCACCACAACTGGAACCCAAAATATCTTGGAGTAACCTTAGATCGAACATTAACCTACAAGCAACATCTGCTGAACTCCGCACAGAAAATGGAAACACGTAACATCATCATTCACAAGCTTTGTGGAACTACTTGGGGTTCTTCGGCATGCGTTTTACGGTCTTCAGTTTTAGGCTTAGTATATTCAAGGGCTGAGTACTGTGCTCCAGTATGGATGAACAGTCATCACACAAGACTTATTGATACTGAATTGAATTCCACTATGCGCATTGTAACATTCGATCTACGTCAACTCATTGGCTCCCACTTTTATTTGGAATAATGCCGTCTGATTTACGCAGATCCACCGCTCTCATCGAGGAATTTAAGAAATAGAACCCCAATCAACCTGTACATGAAGATCTACAAACTATAAACCAAAACAGATTACGTTCACGCCATCTAACATTACGTAACGCCTTAAACATGGTTGCTAGAGGCTACAACCCAACTACAGAGTGGAAAAGACGGTGGGAAGCAGCAACGGAGATGCACCTGCACAGTATGTTCTCGAATGCCAAAGATCCAAATGGATTCCAGCTACCACGTAATACATGGTCTGCTCTGAACAGAATAAGAACAGGCCATGGCAGATGCAGAGACATGCTGTTTAAATGGAAGAATTTGACGACACCCGCGTGTGACCGCGGAGCTGCGGGACTAACCATACACCGCTTTGTCAGAGAGTGTGAAACGCGGTCATACACAGGCAGCAAAGTGGGTTTTCTAATGGCAACTGCAGAAGCAATACAGTGGATTAATGATCTTGACATTCGGTTGTAAGGAGTCATTTCTTGATCATTGTTCTCTTGTATGTAAATACGTATATAAATTATTTCCGCACTCAAATTGATTGTATTGGCCATACGCTAAATAAGTAAAGAAATCAAGGAGACATGAACTATCTTCGCTTCTACACCTCCTCCCCCTCCCCATAGAGACGTAGTCAATATTCTATTCTTACTTTTTTAATTTCCAGCTGTTCTCTTTGTTTATTAGTCTGTGCTACAAGAAGAACGCCAACTTAAATGAAACGCACCAATGATATTTCTGCACATCGTCAGTAATTCTTGCTGAAAGTTAATAATGACACCTCTCTCCACACACTTCATGCTTTTTTTTATCCTGCTACCAAAGCGTTTCAGCCGCCAGATGAGTTATTGATTGCATACTCTATAATGATATTTCTGCCCCAGACTGAAGGCGAGTCATCACCATCCTCACCATAGCAGGAGATTACCAATACCAAAGCGAAATATATTAATAAGTTCTGATTATTGGCTCAACATTTCTAACTGTATGGTAGCCAAAATTTGTAAGAAGTGATGATAATCTTATAAACAATACAAATTGGTTATTGAACTCTACCTTACATTATAGAAATGCGCGAGGATATTGTGTTTCACGAGTTGAATATTACTGAAGAAAGTTCTCCGCGAAACGTAAAGAATTTGGCCTTGTTTTACTGACACGGAAAAATCCCAAAAGCTTAACCATCATGTATATTACTGTAGTGGGCCTCCGTGGCTCAGATGGCAGCGCACCGACCTGTCACCACCGGGTACCGTGGTTCCAATACCGGTCACTCCATGTGAGATTTGTGCTAAAAAATGCGGAGGCAGGACGGGTTTTTCTCTGGGTATTCCTGTTTTCCCTGTCATCTTTCATTCCAGCAGCACTCTCCAATATCATTTCATTTCATTTCATCTTTCATTCATTAATCAATGCCGCAGATGAGTGGGACAGGCTTCGGTAACTGGCACAATTCCTCTCTTCGCCGCTAGACTTCATTCACTCCATTCCAGACCCGGTCGAATGACTAGGAACAGGCTGTGGATTTTCATTTGCTATGACTGTACCTTGCAAGAAATGAAATTAATATGCCCAGGTCCGTATTGGCTCTAATATCTAAATTCAAATATACGATTTCAACTTCTTCAATACTATGTAATGTAATATTTCAGATTCTTAAATTAACATATTATATTTTAATGTACATGTTTCGGCTCTTTGAGCCATCGTCAGCATTGAAAACGGAATAAAAATGAATGTAGATTATTAATCCATAAAGTCTGTTTGAGATAATTTAACATAAAATCTATATATAAAAATGTATATTTAAACAGATTTGACCAGTCAGTCCGGCCGTTCTGGTGGACCTATTTGCTTCATTCCTTTTTTATTCCCTCTGAAATTACCTGCAGGTGAATCATCAGGTAGTGGCAGGTCTCTAAGTTCAGTTACCTTTGAGTAATACTAACATTAAACCGCAATCTATTCTGTACTTAGCAGGTTGCTAAGTGATTAACTTTTTTCGTTAGCATTCTGATATTTATGATCTCCATTCTTGGTGATGTGATTGTATGCAACCATGTTTCATTACTACTTGTCAAGCCAGAGAGTATACACTTCCTCTAATCACGGAAGAAAGCTATTCTCTGCTAAATACTCTTTGATTCTCTGAACTTCCCCAGCTTCTAAATGTACTCAACAGATGGCAGAACGTTGCCAATAACTAGCATGCTCCCAAGAGAAAATAATCTATATACGCGCAAACGGGAAGGTATCAAGTTGACTGACCTTATGTATGACCATTAACAAAGCGCCAGGACAAACATTTGAAAAACTGGGGGCCTACTTACCCGAATCAGTATTCAATTACGACCAAATGTATATTGCACTATCTGGGGCAAGATATTTTGAAAAGGTTATGATCCAGTTACGCCCGAATGGTCGAAGAACAGTAAATATTGTATGGAAATAAGTGTAATAAATAGGGCCCGGATGTTTATGCAGTAATAGGTTAGAATGCAAACTTACTGCAGCGAGTAACAAGTAGAGTCTACCTGCACGACGGTAGTGTTATGAGGTTTGCATAAACATTAGGGTTCGGCCCTTTATAACCCCTAATGTTTATGCAATCCTCATAACATTACCGTCGTGCAGTTAGACTCTACTTGTTACTCGCTTCAGTAAGTTTGCATTCTAACCTATTACTGCATAAACATCCGGGCCCTAGTAATAAACTACATTTCGAATGAATCAGTTATTATATACCTGTATTCAATGTTCATAAAACTATTGAAAATGGCAGGCAATACAATATGACTGCGACAGGCGTATCAAGACGACTTATTTGACCTATTTATATGGAATGTGAGGAGCAGCATGGCTCCACTAGTATGTATTAAAATCGAATGCAGTAAAATGTGGTGACAGTAAAATCTTGTAAATAAAATTTGTCTCCGTCCTCTGGAGTCTTTATTTCATAAGTAATAAAATTGCTATAAAATTGCCGTTGTCTCGTATATAGTCCATATAGAAATTGAAACACTGCTTAGATGATATTCCTCATAACGGTGGCAGTTCTAGCAGAGGTCCACGTAACTTGTTTTATAAATGGGCCTTATGAACCGATGGAGAGTCTTATAAATAAACTGTGTGTGCCGTTACCAAGAACAGTCTAAAATTTTATATTTTAATTTATATATTAGTGTACTTATCAATGGAATGTTAAATACTGATACAGGCAGCTCATTTTGGTCTTGGATTGTTTCCAAATAACGTGTCCTTGAGCACTTGTGTGTGTATGTTGGGTATTCAGCCCGAAGGCTGGTTTGATCCTCTGCAGCTCCGCCAACAGCTGTCATAAATAGCCGAGGCGTCACTGAAGAGGCGTACTAGGGAAATGAGGAGTGAGGTAGTTTCCCGTTGCTTTCCTCACCGAGCCAGCCGCTGCTATTATATATCAGTCTGCCAAGCCCACTGAAATGCATGCACCAACCGACCCTATGAGCGATATCTTCACACCATTCATAACAGGGACTGGCTGCATAAGCAATGGTATTACTAGCATCACTCATACCTCAGTCACTTTCATATTGTCAAAGCCAAGGATGAGACTGAGACAGGTCAATGAAAGTAACGAATTTGATATAGCCCATACTAGAAGACATAGTGCACTGTAAACACTACATCTCGCCAGCAAAGGCATCCTTGAGCACTTATGACAGCTATTCTTAAGTGCTTCTCTTTCAGCATTTTAGCATCGAAGCGGCAAAACACTTCAGAAATCTCGCAAACGATATTTGCTTAGCGTCATCATAGCTTGTTTTGTCTTTCGCCAGGTTCAATCATGGCCTGGCCATCTCTCTGTTTTTTACCCTTGTTCCTTCTTCCCCTTCTTCGTTTCCTTTTACCGTCCCTTTCATATGCATAGCAATAAGGCGTCATGATGTAGATTATGTTCTATCCAGTTATGCATTCCTTACCGAATTCCGGCTAGCATGATTCTCTGTTCTGCCACACTCTTCACCACTTCCTCATTCGTTATTCTATCTTTCCAGCTCACTCCTACTCTTCTGCAAATCTGCATCTCAAATGTCTCTATTCTTTTCCGTTCTCTCCTCCTTAGCTTCCATGTTTCTGCACCGTATATAGACATACTCCGTACTAATCATCGTACTTGTACTGTCAAATGTTCATTTGTAAATCGGGGAATTGATGCCTGGAACGAATTACCTGCAGCTGTCTTAGAGCTTTTTCCCAAAAATAGACTCCAGCATTCTGTAAATTATGTGTAAATTTCTCTGTGATGGTGTCATATTTGAATGCAACGCTCAACCCACTGTAAATTGTAGTATTAAGACATCTGAATTATTTAAGAAATTTTTGAATTTGTATATGAACGTATTGTATTTACAGTGCTAAGTAATTGGACCGTCAATCTACTGTAAATCATAGTGTAAAATTTGGAAATAATTAAGGTACGTGTGAAATTGTACATGACGGTGCTGTAATGTTTAGTAATAAGCTCAACCTATAGTATTGTAATCCGTAGTTTTAAGCACTGGAAAGTGGTGGTGGTGGTGATTATTGTTTTAAGAGGAAGTACAACTAAGCAACCATCCCCTATATAACAAAATGGAAGGGGTCCGACACTTCGAAAAATGAAGTTATCGGCCAAAGGAAGACAAGGGCCACGAAGGGCGTGAAAATGAAAGACTCCCTAGCCCTCGCAAACCTAATAGCGTCGGAGTTGGAAAAGAACAAGAGTTGACCAAGAGAGGTCGGATAGGATAGATGAAAGTGAGGAGCCTGGCACAAGTAAGTGGAAGCAATGCCAGGATTCAGCTAAGGGCCCCGTGGTCGTCAATCCACGCTCTAAAATTCAGAGCCCCTGGGCCCCTTTAGTCGCCTCTTACGACAGGCAGGGGATACTGTGGGTGTTATTCTACTGCTCCCACCCACAGGGGGAGCACTGGAAAGTCCGACTCGTTGGCTGAATGGTCAGCGTACTGGCCTTCAGTTTAGAGGGTCCCGGGTTCGATTCTCGGCCGGGTCGGGGATTTTAACCTCCATTGGTTAATTCCAATGGCCCGGGGGCTGCGTGTTCGTGCTGCCCCCAACATCCCTGCAACTCACACACCACACACAACACTATCCTTCACCACAATAACACGCAGTTACATACACATGGTAGATGCCGCCATCCCTCATCGGAGGGTCTGCCTTACAAGGGCTGCACTCGGCTAGAAATAGCCACACGAAATTAGATAAGCACTGGAAAACTTAAGCTGTGTGTGAATTTTGTATTATGATGCTGGATTTAGAATGTTAAACCTGTAGTACCTCTCATAATATTTTCTTTCCATGGAATTACTTATTGTACTCTTGTTGTTGTTGTTGGGAAATTATGCTTTAACGTTACTTTATTATCAAACAATTCAAATTGATAATTGCCACAAGGATATTTCACAATTGCGATGTATTTGTTAATCATAATAGTTTCTTCCTCAGTTCCTTCCACAGCGGTCCAAAAAGTGTTTCTTCTTCCTGAAGAAGCTTTCTTTATTTAGGACAATTCCTGCTTTCATACCTAATATACAGTGGAGGTCTTCAGTTATAATACTTGTAAATATACTTATTTCCCTACTCAATATTTTCTCCCCAATCTTGACTGTACATTTTCGCCTTTACCTCCAAGTATCACGAATTTACTTTTCGTTTCGTTTATGAACTTTATCAGTTGTTTAATTCTCCGAGTTTAGAAGACCGGAAATTTATATACAGGATGTAAAACCTAAGTTTTTCACCTAAAATGTCTGCTTACTAGTTCAGAATAGATGATTTCTCATCTGGGAAATAAAAAGTGAAATATGAAATAATGAAAATATAATTTGTATTGTTTAATGGTTCCAAGCTGTTTCAGCTAATATGTTATTAATGAAAATATGATTCATATTTAAAAGAATAAATAAAATGGTTCGAGGCTACTTCATGTAATACTTTATACATATTAATTTAACATTTAACAGAATCAAGCAGTATGATTCCAAGGTATATCAGTTTCAAATTTCCACATATTACATATAAATTTTATTGCACATTTCAGTTTTTAATTCTTATGCTCCTTGTGTTACTTTTTATTATCATTGAAATAGTTTCCTCTTCTTCAGATATTTACTACCATTACGAAATAGATTTCAATCATCCCCTTAAGGTGGAGGCGGTCCTCTTACAATGTGACGCCATATCTCAGACCAGGAGATTTGTGGTGGTAAAGGAGATGTGCGGAGACGCTGATAGGGTTGGCGGCCGTGGCCTATATTAGAAACTTTCCCGACATTCACCTTAGCGCAGGAGAATGGAAAAACAAGGAAACCACGTTTTCAGAACAGCTGACGGTGGGGAACAGCCCCTCTCCGTCTCCCGAATGCAGAGGTATAGAGCCACGGTAGAAACGTGGCCACCCATCCTCTACTCGGTAGGTTGACCACAGTGCAGACCTGTCGGACCACGGACAATCCGTGACCACTTGCAGGTCAAGGCCTACTCTACAACCACCGACTCACGAACTGTCCGAAATGATTATTAATTGTGCACATTTTCAAGTGAGTTCCTAATATCAAGTTGCGCACCTAGGATCAATACATCAAAGAAGTGATATAACATATTTCTTTCTTTCTTTCTTTCTTTCTTTCTTCGTGCTTTTTCTTTGGTCACTGATTTTAACGCATCCTACCAGCTGCAGAACACTGCTGCCTAAAAATAATGGGAAACTATTGTACAATCTATTTCCTAAGTTCATATTTTGAGGAAAGCTAATATCATTTAAGTAGGCCTACTACAAATATTAGACTCTAGTAAAAAGTCGGAAAGCTGAGACTTGCAAGATGTTCATGAGTCATCCTACGTTTTGAATTTTCAGCCTCCAAGTGTTCTCGTTGATTTCATAACATTATTCATCTTCTATTGAGCAATTTCATTCTTGTCTCGCTTAAATAGAGACTATAGTAGCGTCCATATTACCATTAAAGATGAGTTTAAATTGCAAGTGATATAAAATAAAATCCCTAATCGAGTACACATTGATGAGTCTACTTTATTATAGGTTAAATATGAATTTCAACATGGGACCGTCACATTTTGTTCTTCATGTTTTAAACCTTCATTTTCCAGGAATGCATATTTTGGCACAGACAGTTATCGGGTGGAAACTACAATACTTTATTTCTTAAAGTTTTAAAGGTAAGAAAGAAATTTTTTAACCTATCTTCGGTATAAAATTTGCCAAGTATGTTGTTATGAAATGCTCCATTGACACTTAGAGAAAAAATGCACTAAGGGTAGCTGCCCTAATTTTAGGGAAGCAACATAGTTACATCCTACTGATTAATACATAAAGAAAATAAAATATATTCAATTATTTCATTTGAATTTTTAAAATTGTTACAATATTTATTAATTTTCGGGCAGATCCCTCCCTCCTTGGATTCTATTTATTCCAATACAAATATAAATAGAGAAATTATGGGTTATGTAGTTGTATCCTCATTTTAAGGCAGTGTTTTTAGATTTACTCAAAATTAGAATGTGCACTTTGTGTTGATCTAACGACAGTTACTTGGACACCCGTAACAGAGGTGATCCCACTGTTCCATTGCACTATTGATGGCACTGCCGGGTGCGTCCTAAGTGATTTGATTTTAAATAATGTTAACGAAGACATGTTTTTAAAATATCAAGATCAAGAGAGGGAAAACGTTCATATCTCTAAAACAGTGTTGTTCGGTGATAAATGTTTCCCAGATGCTGTGTGTCCATGTGGAGTGGAAATTATTATATGCTAAAAAGTACTTCAAATTACTGCCATTGGCTTGCTAAATTTTTCATCAAATGCAATACTGTTGATATCAGCAAACTTCCGTATGGTAATAGAAAGCTGCAGACACTTTAGCACGATTACAAAAAGTCCTGATCTTTGTACAAATAACAACGGAGAATTGTTATACTGTTAGTAAATTATATGCAGCCTGTGTGTTATGTCTTTGAGAGACTACAGGCCTACACCATAACAATGTTATGGAAGTGTAGTTTACACTTTTGCATCCACATAGCTCTCTATGACTGGATAATACTCATCTGTCTGTTAGGTCATCAGCCCAGAGGCTGGTTGGATCCTCAAATAGCATCACCAAAGGATATGCAGTTATAGGAAAACCACAAAAACCAATGGCAGTACCAAAATGAGGCATACTAGGCAAGATGAGGAGTGAGGTAGTTTGCCATTGCTTCCCTCACTGGGCCAGACAGTGCTATTGTAGCACAACTAACCCTATGAGCAACACCTTTCAGGACACTCAGACACGCTGTTTGTGCTCTGAATATCATTAATCAGGACCACCCATACCCCAGCAGCTTCCATATTGTTACAGCCATGGATGAGACTGGGACTGCAGTGGAAGCTACACTTTGCTCTGTCTTGTGCCAAGAGATGGATGCAAAAGTACTGTATCCATCAAGAAATAATAGCAGGCAGATAATACTCATATACTACCTATTTTCTTTATTCGAGAGTAGCAATATATGGAACAGAAACAAGAAATTATTAATTACGTAATGTTAAACACGTGCACGTAAAATATTTATTCAGTAATAATATTCTTGCGTGTTCATTTTACAGGTGTATGTCTGTATGATTACGTGAACCCGTTTATTATGTATCATTCCTTATGACTGGAAAATAATAAAGTACGAAATAAACCTACACAATTTTCAGTATTTTGCTAAACGGGTTTATGTTGGTCAAATATTCTTCCCGCGTTCCTCACTCCTGTAATCATCTGGCTGGCTCTTATCACATAATTGTCTCAAGATTATATGAGCGTTTCTTTACAGGATGCCAATTGTAACAACTGTACATATGTAAAAAATGAAACAGTAACAACTATTTCCTCTTTATTTTTGTTAAAATATATACATTTTTTTTTGCTAGTTGCTTTACGTCGCACCGACATGGATAGGTCTTATGGCGACGATGGGACAGGAAACGACTAGGAGTGGGAAGGAAGCGACCATAGCCTTAATTAAGGTACAGCCCCAGCATTTGCCTGGTGTGAAAGTGGGAAATCACGGAAAACCATTTCCAGGGCTGCCGACAGTGGGGTTCGAACCTACTATCTCCCGAATACTGGATACTGGAAAATATATACAGTACAGGGTCTCTCTTATAAAGCTAGACCCAGCGCACAGTGTTTGTATTCTGCGCTACAGAATCTCCCTCAGCCCAACTTACGTCGCGCGCGGCCGCCCTGCTTTAAGCATGCATATATCTTATATGAAATCTTACTTTATTAAAGGTGGTGGTGGTGATTATTGTTTTAAGAGGAAGTACAACTTGGCAACCATCCTCTATATAACACTAATCAGACGGAAAATTGGAAGGGATCCGACACTTCGAAAAATGAAGATATCGGCCAAAGAATGACAAGGGCCACGAAGGGCGTGAAAATGAAAGACTCCCTAGCCCTCGCAAACCTAATAGTGTCGGGGTCGGAAAAGAACAAGAGTTGACCAAGAGAGGTTGGATAGGATAGATGAAAGTGAGGAGCCAGGCACAAGTAAGTGGAAGCAATGCCGGGACTCAGCTAAGGGCCCCGTGGTCACCAACCCACGCTGCAAAGTTCAGAGCCCCTGGGGCCCCTTTCAGTCGCCTCTTACGACAGGCAGGGGATACCGTGGGTGTTATTCTACCACCCCCACCCACAGGGGGGTATTCAAGACGCTGGAAGTGTCATCCTTCGTAATAAAGGACTCGATAAACACCATTAATATTTTATGCACACCAATAGCGAGAATTATGACTGTTTACACGACCATTAAGATGTAACTGAAAAGAACACAAGCTGTGGGTCGAATGAACGATCATTCAATGATGCACGATACCACTCACAATATCTGACACTTGTGGCTGGATCAGCAGGTTTTAAACAATGGGTCCGTGTAAACCTGTACGGTTTGATGTGTAACAGCTTTGTAGCTCTGTGTGCAGAAGAAACCGAAACTCCTACTTGTTGTGCTAATTTGGTAACCGTTCAATATTCAAAGCAATGTCATCTAGCTTTTCCTCTGTTAAAACTGTTCGTGTGTGCGCATGTTTTTATTGAGCACTGAGCTAGTAGTTTAGAATTTATTTACAACTACCTGTACCGAGCTCGATAGCTGCAGTCGCTTAAGTGCGACTAGTATCCAGTATTCGGGAGATAGTAGGTTCGAACCCCACTGTCGGCAGCCCTGAAAATGGTTTTCCGTGGTTCCCCATTTTCACACCAGGCACATGCTGGGGCTGTACCTTAATTAAGGCCACGGCCGCTTCCTTCCCACTCCTAACCCTTTCCTGTCCCATCGTCGCCATAAGACCTATCTGTGTCGGTGCGACGTAAAGCAACTAGCAAAAAAATAAACTACCTGTGCTCGTGAAGGTGGCACGTCACCAGGAAATTGAACAAATGCATCGCGTACCAGTCGTACCGACTCGTATTTAAAATTACTTTTACCTACAGAAATACGGTGTTGCAATGATAACTGTCCCACCAGCTGAGATTCAGAGTGGCTACTGATGCGAGATCGAACATGTGCACGCTTCTTGCAACGTTAAGAACTATGCGCGCGCCTCCCGCACAGCTGTTTAGGTCTCAGAGTAGAAACGCCGCTGGACGATCTGTGTTTATAAGAAAGACCCGTATTTGTTTGTCCAATATTCATTCCATAGTATTATTTCTCCCTTTCCTTGCAAAACGCTGTTCGGCTCTCGCGGTCAGTTATGATTACGACTCGGATTTTTAGGCTGTAATAGGTTAAAATGCAAAATAAATTGGCTAGTGGGAAGCATCGGCCAGCCCGTAGTTCCGAAATATACCTACAGTAACATAAATGCCAGGGGTTCTAATAGGCCATACCCCTAACGATTATGCAAATTATATACGAGGACCGTTGTGCAGGTGAAGTACACTTGTTAATGGCCTCAGTAAGATTAAATCTAACCTACTAATTTAATACCAACAAGTCCACGTTCTAGTTTATGATCGCCAACAGCAATATTTATTACATTGTTGTCAATTTATTAAATTGTTCTACTGGAGTCGACCGTGATGTTACATCTTCTTATTCTTGGTAACCTAATCGTTTCTCATTGAAATGTTAAAATCGCTTCCTTAAAATAGAAGTCAGCGTTTAGATATAAAGCCTCGAGGATCGCCTAATGATCGTTATCCTCGTTTTTGTCTGCGCTAAGAAGCAGCCTCGTCTGTACAAATAAAAAAACATCAACAAGAGTAAGAGTAAGGTCACTTTGCAGCACTCAGAAAAATGTTTGCGAGTTGATCTCCCATGGTAATTGTTTATTCATGAGACCCGACTTCTCTCTTCCACCAGCAATACCCCGCCACTCACAGTTAAGAAGCTTACGAGTTCTTATCACAGATGTATGCAAGTGGAAGGAATGAAAAATAACATCCTAAAATGAAGAGAATGTATAACAAACTCGTAAGAAAGAATTATTGTTGTTGTTGTCGTCAGGTGGAGACACATTTATGA
This sequence comes from Anabrus simplex, assembly GCF_040414725.1. Taxonomy (NCBI): domain Eukaryota; kingdom Metazoa; phylum Arthropoda; class Insecta; order Orthoptera; family Tettigoniidae; genus Anabrus; species Anabrus simplex. The sequence continues at coordinate 49,109,630 of NC_090270.1, forward strand.
AAATTCATTGATTTCCTAAATTATCTGTAACTCGAAAACTATGTGAGTTAGAATCATAAAACGTTGCACACTTTTAAAATACATTATCTCAGATATAAAATATAATAAGCTAATTTATATCTCTCTGTATGAATGATGTACAGATGATGGCTTCCTCCCGGGTAAAATATTCCGGATGTAAAATAGTCCCCCATTCAGATCTCCGGGTGGGGACTACACGAGAGGGGGCGATCATCAGGAAGATGACACTGACATTCTGCGAGTCGGAGCGTGGAATGTTAGAAGTTTGAATCGTTGTGGTAGATTAGAGAATCTGAAAATGGAGATGGATAGAATAAAGAACAGGACTTCTGGTCAGGCGACTACCGAATTATCAACGTAAAATCAAACAGGGAAATGCAGGAGTTGGTTTAAAATGAATAAGAAAATAGTGCAGCGGGTAAGCTACTACGACCAGCATAGTGAAAGAATTATTGTCATCAAGATAGACACCAAACCAACGCCCACCACAATAGTGCAGGTCTACTGTATATGCCTACTAGCTCAGCGGATGATGAGGAAATGGAAATAATTTATAAAGAGATAGAAGATTTAATACGATATGTAAAAGGTGACGATAATCTAATTGTGATGGGAAAGTGGAATGCAGTGCTAGGCCAAGGAAGAGAAGGTAATACAAGAAGAATTCGGATTGGGACAAAGGAACGAAAGAGGAAGTCGGCTGGTTGAATTCTGCACTGATCATAATTTAGTCGTTGCCAATACTTGGTTAAAACACCACTAACGACGGCTTTATACATGGACGAGACCTGGAGACACTGGAAGGTATCAAATAGATTTCACTATGATTAGGGAAAGATTCATAAACCAGGTGCTGGATTGGAATACTTTCCCAGGAGCAGACGTGGACTCTGACCACAACTTGTTGGTTACGAAATGCCATTTGAAGCTGAAGAAATTTAAGAAAGGAAAGGATGCAAAGAGATGGGATCTAGACAAGTTGAAAGATATGTGTATGAGGATTTGTTTGAAGGAACATGTTGCACAAGTACTAAATGAAAAGGCTGAAAGAAACACAATAGAGGAAGAGTGGATAGTGATGAAAAATGAAGTGAGTAGGGCTGCTAAAGAAATGTTAGGAAGGAAGAAAATATCAACTAACAATGAGTGGGTAACTCATGGGATACAAGACCTGATTGATGAACGACAAAAACACAAGAATGCTACAAATGAAGAGGGCAGAAAAGAATACAGGCGATTAAAGAATGAAGTGGATGGAAAGTGCAATGCAGCTTAGGAAGACTGGCTATAGGAGAAGTGCAAGGATGTCGAAGGTTGTATGGTCCTAGGAAACGTAGATGCTGCATACAGGAAAATCAATGAAACCTTTGGAGAAAGGAAATCTAGGTGTATGAATATTAAGAGCTCAGATGGAAAGCCACTACTAGAGAAAGAAGACAAAGCAGAAAGATGGCAGGAACATATCCAACAGTTGTATCAAGGGAAAGATGTAGATAACTTAGTTCTGGAACAAGAAGAAGCTGTTGATGCTGATGAAATGGGAGACCCAATGTTGAGGTCAGAGTTCGACAGAGCTGTGAGCGACCTAAATAGGAACAAGGCACCTGAAATTGACGACATTTCCCCTGAATTAGTGACAGGAGATACCAGCATGGCAAGGTTATTCCATTTAAGGTGCAAGATGTATGAGACAGAAGAAGTCCCATCCGATTTTTGGAAGAATATTGTTATACCTATTCCCAAGTAAGCCGGTGCTGACAGGTGCCAAAACTACCGCACCATTACTTTAATAATTTACAGAAGGATGCAAAAACAAGTTGAAACTGAGTTGGGAGAAGATCAATTTGGCTTCAGAAAAAATGTGGGAACACATGAAGCAATCCTGACTTTACGTTTGATCTCAGAGGATCGAATCAAGAAGGACAAGCCCACGTACATGGCTTTCGTAGATCTAGAAAAGGCATTCGATAATGTTGATTGGACCAAGCTATTTATGATTCTGAAGGTGATTGGGATCGGATACTGAGAACGAAGAATTATCTACAATCTGTATAAAAATCAGTCTGCAGTGATAAGGATCGAGAGCTTTGAAAAAGAAGCAGCAATCCAGAAAGGAGTGAGGCAAGGCTGCAGTTTGTCCCCACTCCTTTCCAATGTTTACATAGAACAGGCAGTAAAGGAAATCAAAGAGGAATTCGGAGAGGGAATCACAATCCAAGGAGAGGAAATCAAAACCTTGATATTTGCCGATAATATTGTTATTTTATCTGAGACTGCAGAAGATTTCGAGAAGCTGCTGAATGGTATGGACGAAGTCTTGGGTAAGGAGTACAAGATGAAAATAAATAAGTCCAAAACAAAAGTAATGGAGTGCAGTCGAACGAAGGCAGGTGATGCATGAAATATTAAATTAGGAAATTAAGTATTAAAGGAAGTATATGAATATTGTTACTTGGGTAGCTCACTTCAGACATTGATATAGGAATTGGAAAGATGTTTTTTAAGCCTATTGTGTGGAGCGTGGCATTGTATGGAAGTGAAACATGGACGATAACGAATTCAGAAAAAAATAGAATAGAAGCTTTTGAAATGTGGTGTTACAGAAGAATGCTGAAGGTGAGATGGATAGATCGAATCACGGATGAAGAGATACTGAATTGAATTGGCGAGAGGAGATAGATTTGACTAAATTTGACGAGAAAAGGAGATGGAATGAAAGGACACATCTTAAGACACCCAGGCCTGTTCAGTTGGTTTTTGAACGAAGTGTAGTTTGTAAGAAGGGTAGGGTTAGACCAACGTATACTGAGCTCCATAGCTGCAGTCTCTTAAGTGCAGCCAGTATCCATTATTCGGGAGATAGTAGGTTCGAACCCCACTGTCGACAGCCCTGAAAATGGTTTTCCGTGGTTTTCCATTTTCACACCAGGCAAATGCTGGGGCTGTACCTTAATTAAGGCCACGGTCGCTTCCTTCCCACTTCTAGCCCTTCCCTGTCCCATCGTCGCCATAAGAACTATCTTTGTCGGTGCGACGTAAAGCAACTAGCAAAAAAAAAAGGCCAACTTATGAATATGACAAGCAGATTAGAGCAGATGTAGGATTCAATACTTACGTAAAAATGAAAAGGTTAGCACAGGATAGGGCGGCATGGAGAGCTACATCAAACCAGTCTATGGACTGATGACTCAATCATATTAAAAAAATTTAAAAATTCAAATTGAATTTTTGTCCTCTTTCTATTTTTAAAATAAGTAATTTTTTCAATTTGCAAGGCTCACGAGCGCCGTACTTTCTACTTATAAATGTCTCGCATGCACAAATGATGAATGGGATGTCTACTAACTGATTTTCACAGAGGAACTACTGCCAGCGTGCAGGCTGCGTAAGAATACGAAGAGATGACAACCGGCGGTCGCTTGCAGCATGTTACTCAGCGCTACCCGTCTAATGCACCCCTCACATTAGTAAACCTCATTTTCCACCGCATAGTTCTATGCTGGAGTACGGTACAGCCGCACTATATTTGCTGTCCGCATATCGGCAATTGCTAGTGTGTTCAGCAGCGACGAATAAACAGGCATCATTTTAATCTGGACAACCTGGTCGGAATGCAGCCGAGGCTCGAAACACGTATTTCGCCGCACAGTATTAGTTTGTGTTTCATACAAACAACTACTTTTTAGAGTTGAATGTCTACACGTGTATAAATTAGTAAGTTATTAAATATTCTTCTTTGTGTCTTTGGCATATTCACGAATAGTAGCGGCGATTAGGGAGGCGAGATGGGACAGTTGCCTCCCCCACCCAAATTTTAGAGGAAACATTCCATTTTATTCCACTTTAGCCGAACGGAAATAGGAATTATTTTTTAAAACTTATTTTTACAAGCCTCGTTGTCTTATCTGTTAATTCCTTCCTTTCTTTTCCTTAATTATTAACATAATTTTTGGCGTATATGCTCACAATATTCCGTTCGTCGCGGCTAACTGATTTGGATAGCGCTATGGCAAGTAGTGGAGACTTTGCATGTGCTGTGAGGAAAGGTAGTAAGTAGAGGTGGGAACGGAGCGAGTAATAGCGATGAGTAATCCGGTTTTAGCGGTAGAGCACACCACCGATCCCCTCCGCTTACAACTGCAAGTACTCGCGGAGGACCAGAGCACAGTGTAGCGCACGACACGTTTGAAAGTGCCTGTATTCTATCTGTGCATATCGAATGTATGTATATATTACCTCCCCTTGTTGCGTTTTGTAGATAATGTAAAATGTATTAGATTATATTTGTGGTGTTAGTCTGATATTTAAACATATTCATAGTATTTCTATTTTTAGAATATTTGAAGGAATTTAAGGAAATATTTTACAGAACATTGTTCCACAAATGCCACGAAAACCGTCGGATGCCTGGCAGTATTCTGGCAACACTGGTAATTTCTTTTTAAACAAAGCAAAATGCAAATTTTTCGGCCACACATACGCAACGGGTGGTGGCACATCAAATTTGTAGATCAATGTGAAGTGACATCACAAGGATGACATGAACAGGTCGGCGTTTCCAGCGGAAAGCAACATTGTTTTATTCAGCAAAACGAGTGCCGAAAAATGAAAATTAGGCAGAAGTTTGGCCACATTTGTGGCGCAAGATATGCAGCCTCTAGGACTTGTGGAGGACAGAGGCTTCAAAAGGTTCGTCCACGATCTGGAGCCTCGTTATGAACTTCCAACAACACGTCGTATATTATCGGACGTAATGTGATATAAATAAACAAACATACATTTCGTTTTGATGAAATATATGCATAACGCACTAAAGGGTGGTTGCTTTCCAGATACTTATACCATCATTACACGCGGAAGTGTACGACAAAGGGAAGGCAGAAATATCGAGTGCTAAACACGTTGCACTCACAACGGACTGTTGGACATCCATGGTGCAGGATAACTACCTCAGAGTCACGGCGCTTTATTTATTAAATTGGGTACTAAGGTTTGCATGTTTAGATGCCGCCAGGCTTAAAGGTAACCACATCGCAGACACGATTGCTGAAAGATTAACCAGTATCATCGACAAATGGGGATTAACGGGAAAGATTCGTGGAGTTACCACAGACAACACTGCAAAGATGGTGGCTGCTATAAAAAGCTAACCTCCGACATGTGCCATGGGCGGACCACACCTTACGTCTTGTGGTAGATGATGCTACCCACAACACGCTCCACTTGGGAGACATTTGTGTCCTGTGTTCTAACACTATCACATTCTTTTCGTAAGTAATTTCATCTGGTAATTTCAGTGAACATGATTTTATATTGTAATGTTGGCGATGGTTTAAAATTAGTTGTGTAATACGTTGATATTCAAGGCACAGAAGCATTGCAGAGGTTGCAAACACTGGCGGGCACATCAGTTTTACGCCTTCTACAGCGTTGTCCCACTCGGTGGAATAGCACGCTGCACATGATCCGTCGGCTCCTGTATGTTAAAAACCAGTTAATTATAGCTCAATCGGAGCTTGTTAAAGCCCCGAGAGCACTGTTAGAGAAGGGCTATTTTAATTAGACTCCATATCATGTTGCACTGTTCTAGTTCACTGATTACTTAAAGTGATCAATTACACCGAAAGAGTGGCACATTCTTAAAGAGGTAGCAGGACTTTGGAACCCATTTGAGAAGATTACGGTGATGCTTTCGGGAAGGGAGTACGTCATATCATCTATGGTGGTACCCTTGGTCCATGGACTGGTTCTACAGATCGCACGAGAAAAACCCCAAAGTGAAATCGCCTTACCTTGGTCCATGGACTGGTTCTACAGATCTCATGAGAAAAACCCCAAAGTGAAATCGCCTTACCTTGGTCCATTGACTGGTTCTACAGATCTCACGAGAAAAACCCCAAAGTGAAATCGCCTTACCTTGGTCCATTGACTGGTTCTACAGATCTCACGAGAATAGCCCCAAAGTGAAATCACCTTTCCTTGGTCCATGGACTGGTTCTACAGATCTCACGAGAATAGCCCTAAAGTGAAATCATCCTTGCCTTGGTCCATAGACTGGTTGTACAGATCTCACGAGAAAAGCCCCAAAGTGAAATCGCCTTACCTTGGTCCATGGACTGGTTCTACAGATCTCACGAGAAAAACCCCAAAGTGAAATCGCCTTACCTTGGTCCATGGACTGGTTCTACAGATCTCATGAGAAAACCCCCAAAGTGAAATCGCCTTACCTTGGTCCATGGACTGGTTCTACAGATCTCACGAGAAAAGCCCCAAAGTGAAATCGCCTTACCTTGGTCCATGGACAGGTTCTACAGATCTCACGAGAAAAGCCCCAAAGTGAAATCGCCTTACCTTGGTCCATGGACTGGTTCTACAGATCTCACGAGAAAAACCCCAAAGTTAAATCGCCTTAGATTTCAAAATCAACAAAAGGCTGACCAAATAGGAGGATAGATGTGTAACCAGGGCTGCTAAATTTCTGGACCCGAGGTACAAAATTATCTCATTGCGAGTAGCCGCAAACGCTTAAGGAGCACGCCAACAGGTAAGGCATTTAAGAGCTCATTGTAAGTTATTTATTTTAACCAGATCTTTTCGTGAAAAGCCTGTTGATATTTGAAATGGTGTACACGCAGGTTGAAGGCGAATTGAAGATCGCATCGGAACGCCGGGAGGTCTTCAGAGGAACATACCCCTGCACTTTCACGACGCAACAATGAAGCTTCAGCAGCAGATATATTGTGCTTCATGTCCGAGAAGCTAGCACAATACAAACAGGCGTCTACTCCAGTCTCCGAGGCTGTCATGTTGCTGAGGCAGTATATGGAGGTACCACCAGTTCCGCAATCAAATATTGGTCAGAACGTCCAGCAAATCCGTTGAGCGAACTAGCGTGCCGACCACTTCTGTTCTAGCGGAGGAAGTGCTCTCCGCCTCAGGTCAAGTAGTATCTCAAAAAAGATCGCGTCTGTCGCCGAAAATGGTCGAAGACTTGTTATTTTTTTAAAAGAAATGCATTATATACATAGCATCAGTAGTAAAGTGCACCGCCCTTTCGTTAATCTGATTTCGCCTTGTGGTATAATAACTGTATTTATGCAAACATTCTCATGATTGTTGTTTGGCTTAGAACGTGCAGTAATATGTTGTAAAATATGTTCTTTAATCACATTTTTATCCAGGAAAATTCCAGTCAATATTCGTTTATGTATGTCATTACATTTTTCATCCTGTAGATGAAATTATTTCCGGACTTTTTCATTATCTTCGGATAGATTCTTCAAATTTAGGTTATTCTTCTCATTAATAGTGTATCACATAAACGTAAGAAACATTTATTCATACATTACTTTTCTGTTAAATTGCGATCTCCTTGTGTACAAACCCCTTCTTTAGCCATGCACCATACTGTACTATTCGAATGAGTTAACTATACGAGTTACTAACATTTATGCCACCGAGCTCGATAGCTGCAGTCGCTTAACTGCGGCCAGTATCAGTATTCGGGAGATGGTAGGTTCGAACCCCACTGTCGGCAGCCCTGAAAATGGTTTTCCGTGGTTTCCCATTTTCTCGCCAGGCAAATGCTGGGGCTGTACCTTAATTAAGGCCACGGCCGCTTCCTTCCCGCTCCTAGCCCTTTCCTGTCCCATCGTCGCCATAAGACCTAAACGTAAAGCAACTAGCAAAAAAAACATTTATTCCACATACTACCTCCTACTCCCTAGCAGTTACGTATGTAACAGGCCTACTGAATATATATGCAGCCATGTACAATTGTTACGTAGTGAGAAAAGGGCATTAATAGGAGGGTTCAATACCTTTACATTGCCATACCAATAACGTGTTTAAACGTCCAGCTTCAGGACATTCGCTCGATAGTTCATTCGGTACTACCGGATGATGACGTCACAACAACTGCTCCGCACCGTCCGCACCACTAGAATTAGGCGTACATATTTTTTTTGCCAAGCTCGTGGACACTGAGGCATGGTGCACGCGCTTGCCGCGCGCATTCGTCAGTCTACTGTACAAAAAATGTTCTAATTATTTTATAATCCTTGGGTGGTGACTACGGAAAAGTATTAATATTCAGAAATTGCCTCGTTATGGAAGGAAATATGCGCAGAACAAATTAATAAAATTATATTAAAATTATACAAACCTGTGTTTTCCTAAATGTTTGTTCATTATTATTATTATTATTATTATTATTATTATTATTATTATTATTACTAAAATTAATGGTGAAATTAGGGCTCCTGGCCCATTCTTACACTTAACCATAATAATAATAATAATAATAATAATACCGGGCGAGTTGGCCGTGCGCGTAGAGGCGCGCGGCTGTGAGCTTGCATCCGGGAGATAGTAGGTTCGAATCCCACTATCGGCAGCCCTGAAAATGGTTTTCCGTGGTTTCCCATTTTCACACCAGGCAAATGCTGGGGCTGTACCTTAATTAAGGCCACGGCCGCTTCCTTCCAACTCTTAGGCCTTTCCTATCCCATCGTCGCCATAAGACCTATCTGTGTCGGTGCGACGTAAAGCCCATAGCAAAAAATAATAATAATAATAATAATAATAATAATAATTGTACCGGGTGGTACACCTCCACGTCGCTAATTCGAACTTTGCGCCAGTTGAAACTCCTCTACTGGAGGAAGTCTGAACTTTATCCATTGTGTTAATTTTCTAGTTTCTCAGAAGATGTCACTACTTGTAAATTTTGAAGTTTCTGAACTGGGTTGTTTTCGATGTATTGTTGTTTTGCCTGTAGTAAGAAGTGTGGACATTCTCTTCCAGATGGCACTACTGAAGAACTACAATTATGCACCCTAGTGCGAAGTGAAAGAACTATGTTTTTGAAGAAATTTTGTGTTCATAAGTTTGTTCTTTGTTAAATTTCTTTTAGTTATTGTTTATGTTGGCAACATTAACCCCTTCTTTCCGCCAGGTTTGAATTTAGCCAATCCCGAATTTCTTTAATTAATTTATGACCAATCAGGTGTATCTTCTTCAACTTGGATATGTTGCTTAACCCTAGCCAATAAAATTCTTGTGGGAGGGTGTTCTCATTCCTGAAACGCCTCAAACTTTCCGCGAGAGCATATAAACTGCTGATTTTCGGGTCTCCGCGCCACTTCAGTAACATCTATCAGTGCATAAAGTACGTAGCAGGGGGCGGGAAGCGCCTCTTTCTTCGGGCAGCAGTTCAACCACAAGGTAATGGCCTTTTAATAACTTCTTTTCTTGCTAGCTCAGCAGTTTAACTCTCGGGGCAGGTCCGAAGCCTTTTCCGTGTAACTTTCCTTTAAAATGTAAAGACACTTGTATCTATTCTATCTTTTAAACGACATATTGGGATAGAGAGTGCTTAACCCTCTCGAGCTCCCACTCATATTGCTTAGAGGTGAACTTATTTTCTCAACCGTTTCTTCCTGTCTAGCGTAATGTAAATTGTCTTCTCATATAAGTCACCTCCTTAGTATGGGATTAGCCCTTGCATTAACGGCCTAGTGCCAAGTAGGTTTTAAACAAAATGTATTAGGAGTGCAGCTTCGCCTCCTCTCAAATTGGTATTGTCGAGGCCATGTAATATTTCTGTTTCTTCACTTAATAGGCCTCAGTAGGTTGGGTATCTTTTTACCCCTGTGTCTATGTCCTTGGAGGACAACTTGAAAGTGGAGTTTGGTGTGGCCTTGGATACTCTCGTACTTAAGAGCAGGTTGCTCTTTCTAAAAATTTTGTTTTCTGTATGCCTCGAGGAGGCTTTACCGTGTAAAGAGGAGCAAGTGCTCCTAGGCATGATAGGGGTCTTCTGCCCCTTTGTTGAATTGTGTATATCGTAAAGTTGGGCTTATAGCTCAAGAATTGTGTGTCTGGCTCTCGGAGCCCAAATCCTGTAATCACTGTAATTGTACATTTTCGAATTGTGTTTCGGCTACTGAGTACCTGTTCTCTTTGTTATTTCTTAACCTTGAAAAGAAAATATAACCTTGTTAAATTTTATCTTAACTTTAATTTCGTATTTTGAGACCTGTTCACCCCCGCACCTTCTTTCACCTCTGCTGTTCCACAGATACCTCGGAACAATAATAATAATAATAATAATAATAATAATAATAATAATAATAATAATAATAATAATAATAATAATAATAATAATAATAATCGTATGGCCTCAGCTACCGTGTGCAGACATTTCGATTTGAAGCCAGCTGGCTGTCTGCTCGTCAATTTCGACGTTCCGTTTTACTCTAGGCCCACTAGATGGCAGACCGAGTAAACCGAAACTCTCTTTGGCGTCTATGGCTGAGATTTTAATGCATTTTGTCAGATAAACACTAAATATGTCACCAGAGATCTTTTACATGCCGACATCGTACAACATGGGTGTCAAATGGACTTTTTTCCGCCCTTCAAAAATCCGACTACCTCTGCCGGGTTTGAACCCGCTATCTTGGGATCCGGAGGCCGACACTCTACCACTGATCCACAGAGGCAGCTAATATGATCGTGATAATATATTACAAACAAAACTTTAAACCTATCTACAATAATAACCTTACATTGCTAACGCAACTTAATTTATTTAAATACTTCAAGTGAGTCTATATAGTCTAATTTAAAACCTTAAGAAAAAATATAACTATTTACTCACACAATCATGTTTCATTCACTCGAGCAGTTTTATATTTTAGGAAATAATTTCAGCAAGTAGATCTAAAGTTATTCAAATTATCAGATTTTCTAATAATCAATGGAATAGATTTCCAGAGTCCGGCACCCGATACATAGAACGGCCGGTTGAAAATAGTAGTGTTGTTTTTGGGAATGGCGATGGTATTAGAGACGGAACGTGTATTAGGTTCGAACCCATCATCTCCCAAATGCAACAATGCAGCTGCTATTAGTGCCCTTACTTAATGGCGTTGAGCGTTTCTGAATAATAAACCACGGTCAGATAGCATTTGAACGTGAGTAAGGGTTTCATTATCCGGGCATCCAGATCTGCACCGTAAACCATCCAAGGACTGACAGGGAATACTACTCTTACTGCCGCAAACATGTCAATTCATTTTCAGACTGGTAACCCATTCTGAGGTAGACAGATAATGTTACACAACAATAATAATGAACATAAAATATTATAATAATCATAATAGTGAAAATAAATAGCACAGTACAAAGATTGAAAACAGTAATAATTATCAAGAAGCAATAAACGAAATTAATAAAAATGTTATTTTATTTAAGTCCCACTAACTAATTTTACGGTTTTCGGAGACGCCAAGGTAGCGGAATTTGAGGTCGTGGTGGTGGTGATTATTGTTTTAAGAGGAAGTACAACTAGGCAACCATCCTCTATATAACACTAATCAGAGGGAAAATATGGAAGGGGTCCGACACTTCGAAAAATGAAGATATCGGCCAAAGGAAGACAAGGGCCACGAAGGACGTGAAAATGAAAGACTCCCTAGCTCTCACAAACCTAATAGCGTCGGGGTCGGAAAAGAACAAGAGTTGACCAAGGGAGGTCGGATAGGATAGATGAAAGTGAGGAGCCTGGCACAAGCAAGTGGAAGAAATGCCAGGACTCAGCTGAGGGCCCCGTGGTCGCCAATCCACGCTCCAAAGTTCAGAGCCCCTGAGGCCCCTTTTAGTCGCCTCTTACGACAGGGAGGGGATACCGTGGGTGTTATTCTACCGTCCCCCCCACAGGGGGAGCGGAATTTGAGGCTGACGTGTTTGAGCACCTTCAAATACCACCGGACTAAGCCAGGATCGACCCTGCCAAGTTGGGGTCACCAGCGCCTCAACTGTCTAAGCCATTTTAGAGAATGTGGTCATCGACAAAGTATTTTTTTGAACTTAACTCTTATATTTAGTAGATGTGTGGGAGGGGGGTTAAGGTGAGTCGCACCCCCAGAGATGCTAGTGGTTTTACATACCACTCACTATGTAAACGGTTTCCCGAGACGTCAAGGTATCATAAATTTTTATCACACGAGTTCTTTTAGCTGCTAGTAAATCTACTCAAACTGGCTAGAAGATAGTGTTTCAAGTCGTATAATTGGCAGAAGTCAATGTTAAGTTCACTTTGTTATTGGTATAATATAGCTTTGCGTGTATGTGCAATTCATTTAAATATGTAAAGCAAATATTTGAAGTGTGGTCGACGTTGTTTGTCGTAAATGTTTCAACAAATGGAGCCTAGAAACTTGTGTGTGTGTGAAGTCGTGCCTGTTTATTCATCGTTAATTCATCCTCAAATGCATTGTTTCCAGTTTAATAGTTCAAGTTGACTTATAAATTCCTGTGATCGAAGTAAGCTATCTTTCAAATCATAATAAGACCATGACGCTCGCCTTGTTTAACTTTTCACTCGCAGGTGTTTTTACACTTATGCGTGCCCCATCATATGTTTCATTGGATATTTTAACAAGTAGGCTTTGCTATTTGCAAATTCATACACATTTTTAATTGCGAACTGCAGAGTAGAAGGGAGTAATAACAATCCACCAGGGATTTAGACAGGGTTTAGGCTGTCTTCTACTTTGTAATGAATATATATAGCAGGTAAGGGAGATAATGAAGCAGGAATGTGGAAAGGGAGTCTCGTTTCAGGAAGAGCCCTTTAAGACTCTCAGCTTTCCTGCTGATACATTAATTAGTAGAAGATTTAGAAGAGACGTTGAACGGAATGTACACTTCTGGAAACCAACCACAAAATGAACTTAGGAAATCCAGTTCAAAAAGAATGGATTGTAGAAGAGTAAGGCGAGGTGAAACACACAATATATAAGGATAGGTAATGAAATCATTAAGAAATTAGAGAAATTTTGCTACTTAGGAAGTAAAATAACCAATGAGGAGGAGACCAGTAAGACATTAAAGTCTGGTTAGCATTAACAAAGAAAGTATTCATGAAAAATAAAAGTACATTCACCACGAAAGTTAATATACGTCAGATATCGTGTCACAAAGAATTTCCACCAAACGTGGAACATGATGGGGGTGAAATGCGACTGATAACTGCTGCATAAAAGAAAAGAAAAAATGAAATGTATGGCTTTTAGTGCCGGGATATCCCAGGACGGGTTCGGCTCTCCAGGTGCAGGTCTTTCTATTTGACTCCCGTAGGCGATCTGCGCATCGTGATGAGGATGAAATGATGATGAAGACAACACATACACCCAGCCCCCGTGCCATTGGAATTAACCAATTAAGGTTAAAATCCCCAACCCAGCCGGAAATCGAACCCCGGACACTCTGAACCGAAGGCCAGTACGCTGACCGTTCAGCCAACGAGTCGGACAAGAAAAGAAAAGAAAAGAGAATAGAGGTCTTCGAAATATGGTCATATGAAAGAATCATTAAGATGAGATGGGTCGATCGGATTGTAACCGAAAAAAATTTCAAACATGTAGAAGAAGAGAAGGATTTAGCGATATTTCACTCGAAGGATGAAATGGTCGGTGGGTCACGTTGTGAGACATGCAAGACTAGTTCTTTTGGCTTTGGATGAGGTGGTGCTGGTGATTATTTTTAAGTGGAAGTACAATTTAGGTAAACATTTTCTACATAACACTAATCAAAAAGGGAATAAATGTAAGGGACCTGAAACTTCAAAAACTGAAAATATCAGCCTAGGAAAGCCAAAGGCCACGAAAGGAGTGAATATTAAAGACTCCCTAGTCCTTGAATACTCTAATAGCTTATGAGTCTGAAAATAACAAGAGATGATCAAGGGAGGTTGGAAGAATAAATGAAATTGAGGAACCTGGCATAAGTGGAAGCAATGGCAGAACTCGGCTCTGGGCCTCCTGTTCGCCAAACCATACGCCCCAGGGTGAGAGCATCTGGGGCCCTTTAATTCGCCTCTTACGACAAGTAGGGGATACCGTGGGTGTTGTTTGGATGAGGGTGTATGAGATACAAATATCTGAGGATACAAAGGGAACAGTATGAGAAACATACTAGGAAGGATGCCTGATATCATAATTACGTTGCGATAAAGAGAATATCGTTATTATTAAAGCTCGTCAGATGTGTCCAGCTCTGCAATGAAATTAAAATTAGCCAAGAAGAAGCCAATAGAACTATTGGCCGATTGCTTTGTTAGGCACAATGAAAAGTAATTTTATTTTCACTCAATTGTTTGCAGCCTCAGCACACGACACGTGTGGGCATGTGTGAATTCCATCTGGATCGATAATTGTCTGTGGAGTAATACGATTAGACGTATTTCGTCACTTCCTGCAGTCTTCCTTTAAGTGTGTCACTGTCGCGAAAAGGCGAACCGTGACCTTTAGGCGGGACAAGAAAAAGAAGCAGAGAATTTCTTTTGAAAGACGATTGCATAAAGTTCGCCGGTAGAAGTGATTATGACTCGTCTTTTCAACACCTGCATGCCATTTGTCAGCCTTGTTATTAATGAATCCACTCCCTTGTTAGCACTCGGGCGCGACTCCATTCATGTGTTCCCAGGGGAGCCCCATGGTCCACGAAAAAAATATCCGGAGGGAAAGCAATTAGCAAGTTTAAAAAAGGGAGATAACATTAATTAAAGTTAGCAAAATCCTTTCCCGGCAATGACGTAGTTTAGGGATTTTTTAATTTACTCCAGAGGATCGATACCTTACCTGTGTTGGACAAGACGAAGGGGTATGGAAGGAAGGAATATTCATAAACAACCAGGACTGGATGAGATGAGAAGGTTCTGTAAGACCATAATAATGTGGAGTTTTGGTGTGGATTAGTTAATTTACCAAGGGTACTGTGTAATCCTTTCTAAATGATTAATAAACCTTCACAAACCTTATATTCAGCTTTTCTCCTTTTATGTTAAAGTAATATATGTAAAACCTTACTTCTGTCCGTAATTTTTTGATACTTGATGCTCAAAATTCATTCAATGAAAATGAAATCCACAGCCTGTTTTCAGTCATTCGACCGGGCCAGGAATTTAATTAATGAAGCCCCATTTAGCGTCGTGGATAGGAATTACGCTGGCTACCGAAGTTCGTCACACTCCCCTGGGGCAATGAACAATGACTCACAGATGAAATGAAATTATATTGAACAGTTTCGCCGGAATGAATGTTTTCTTTACAAGTTGCATTACGTCACACAGACACAGATGGGACAGGAAAGGGCTAGGATTGGGAAGAAGCCGTGGCCTTACTTAAGGTACAGCCCCAGCATTTGTCTGGTGTGAAAATGGGAAAATACTGAAAAAATCTTTCGTGCTGCCGACAGTGGGGTTCGAACCCACTATCTCCCGAATGCTGGATACTGGCTGCACTTCAGCGACTGCACCTATCAAGCTCGGTGCTGGAATGGAAGATGACAGGGAAAACCGGAGTACCTGGAGAAAAATCACCTCCACTTTGTCCAGCACAAAGCTCACATGCAGTGACTGGGATTCGCACCATGGAACCCAGCGGAGAGAGGCCGCTGCCTCTTAGCAACGCAGGGCCTAAATTAATTAAACATTAATATTATATTCACGAACCTGACAAAAATTGTACACCGGACGAACAATTGGCCGAGGTTGAGTTCACTTTTATCGTTGTCTGTCTGTCACATCACAGGAGAGTAAATTGCATGATTTTTTATGAAATATGGCATTTAAGCTTATAATAACGCTAAATATGAACTGTGCTGATTAAAATACTTCAGCATAAGAGTGGTTTAAAACCAAAAACTCGATGCATCCCTCTTTCGATTCCTTTAACAAGAAAATTGTTCATTGTCAAACTTTTTTCCTAAATATCTTCTTTCTCACACAGAGAAAATTTAGAACAAAAATCAGTGGTGGTCGTGTGATGTTTTGAATCCAAGAGCCAACAACTAACTGTATGGGTAGTTGGTATGGAGTTCAGGTGGTGGTGATTATTGTTTTAAGAGGAAGTACAACTAGGCAACCATCCTCTATATAGAACACTAATCAGAGGGAAAAAAAAGGAAGGGATCCGACACTTCGAAAAATGATGATATCGACCAAAGTAAGACAAGGGTCACGAAGGTCGTGAAAATGAAAGACTCCTTAGGCCTCGCAAACCTAATAACGTCGAGGTCGGAAAAGAACAAGAGTTGACAAAGAGAGGTCGGATAGGATAGATGAAAGTGCGGAGCCTGGCACAAGTAAGTGGAAGCAATGCCAGGACTCAGCTAAAGGCCCCGTGGTCGCCAACCCACGCTCCAAAGTTCAGAGCCCCTGGGGCCCCTTTTAGTCGCCTCTTACGACAGGCAGGGGATACCGTGGGTGTTATTCTATCGACCCCACCCACAGGGAGTTCATCCCGCCAACGATTGCACATTTGTCTGTACTTTTCCAACCGTGTGAAAATAGTCAAATAGGAAGAACTGAACTCAAAGGTAACCAAGTGTACAAATGTCTGCGTTTATAATATTATTATATCATCCTTTTTGGAACCAATGCCACGTATCTGACAATGTTGTTCGTAACCATGGTTTTCCTTAAGTGGAGAGTGTACTCCGTATGTCGACAATGTTAAATATGGGAAATTGTTGCCCACTTTTATCAGGAACTATTTGCAGTACACACATGAAATCATGGGGGGATATAGATGAGGCCGTCCGATAAATACTAACATTTGTTTAGAATGAAACATGCTAAATATGATTAATTATGAATAATTGCATTATCTCGTGAAATGTTTAAAATTTTGGACGTGTGCCTAGGTTCATAAATACTTTCATGTACAACCTAGAACCTTGAAATAATGGCTATAGATGAAACTCCCAAGGCACTGCCTCTAACAGATCCAGAGAAAAAGGTTCACATATTTCAAAAATTGTGTTTAAAGTTCTACATGATATTGTGCTGGCCTCGAAACATCCTTGCTCCATACGCTGGGTGAGCATCATTTTCGACATCTTCCCTAGTCCTTTCCAACTCCATGGCATGTTGTCTAGAATTTTTCTTCAACAATTCCAACACCTTTTCAGCTTTTTGTATGCGAATGTTGTCCTGTTCGGTGCAGCATTTCATCATATTCACTCCTGGACCAATACCCCGTCTTCTAATTACTTTAATCATCCCTTTGTTCCCTTCATTAAATCCCAGTACTGTATCATGCACACCTAATAATAGTGTTTCATGTCCAACAAACACAGTTTTAGGTGTATTGTTTCATATTGTATTGTTCAAGGATTCGTTTGGTTTTGGGTTCATCCATGTAGGTACTTTTGTAACAGAAGCGGATCAACTGGCTTCCAACTACTGGCTTGATTACATCAGAGATGTTGACCGGCAAGGAATGTTGCTGAGAGTACTGTTCTCCAGTTTCTATTGCCGATCTGAGTGGCTCAGACGGTTGAGGCGCTGGCCTTCTGACACCAACTTGCCAGGTTGGATCCTGACTCAGTCCGGTGGTATTTGAAGGTGCTCGAATATGTCAGCCTCACCTCGGTAGATATACTGGCACGTAAAATAACTCCTGCGACTTATGATGCTTCCCTGGATATAACAAAAGAAGGGACATGGTTCTTAAAAAAGGGTTTGTGTTCACCACGGACAGAGATGCATGATTTGCAATGTGTTCCCATGCTGGCCAAAATATTGGTAGGGAATTCTCGTGGTAGTGCGTTCCATTCCAGCACCAGCGCGGTTAACAACTGCTGGGTGGTCGTTCGTGCATGTGGCCGTGTGCTTAGGGGCGCGCAGCTGTGAGCGTGCATTCTGGATATAGTGGGTTCGAGCCCGACTGACGGCAGCCCTGAAGATGGTTTCCCGTGGTTGCCCATTTTCACACCAGGAAAATTCAGGGGTTGCAGCCTACCTTAATTAAGGTCATGACCACTTTATTCCAATTCCTAGGCCCTTCCTGTCGCATCGTCGTCATAAAACCTATGTGTTGTGTCGGTGTGACGTAAAACCAATTGTAGGAAAATAAGATATGATAAAGTTTATCAGCTGGAATGACTCCATATTTGATATTTTAATGTTGAAATATTTCTTAGCAGACAAAGTACGGGTCCCCATACAACGAAAAACGTAAAATGAAGCAATTTACTCAACTGTGCCGAAAGTTGAAGGGCTGAAGGTACTGGAAAGGTTTTATATTGTGAGTTTTGGATAGGTCTATGAAGTATTCTCTCTTTTTCCTTTCTTTCTTAATTTGTTTACTTTCCAGGGTTGGCTTTTCCTGCGGACTCAGCGAGGAATCCCATCTCTACCGCCTCAAGGGCAGTGTCCTGGAGCGTTAAACACTGGGGCGGGAAAGGAGGGCCAGTACCTCACTCAGTCGGCCTCAAATGCTATGCTGAACAGGGGCGTTGTGGGAAGATTGGAAGGGATATACAAGGAAGAGGGAAGGAAGCGGGCGTGGCATTAAGTTAGGTACAACCCCGGCATTTGCCTGGAGGAGACGTGAGAAACCTTGGAAAACCATTTCCAGGATGGCTGAGGTCGGAATCGAACCCACCTCTACTCAGTTGGCCTCCAGAGGCTGAGTGGATCCCGTTCCAGCCGTCGTACCACTTTTTCAAATTTCGTGGCAGAGCCGGGAATCGAACCTGGGCCTCGCGGATGGCAGATAATCACGCTAACCACTACACCACAGAGGCGGACGTTCTATCAAACAAATACAAATTTCGAAAAGCACTTCCTGCCTAAATGCAGTTCCGGAAAAACAGACTAAATTCGCTTGTTCCTTTACTCGTAATCTTTTTGTTCGAAATCGCAACCAAATTCACTTTTTCATATTTTTTTTCTGTAATGTGTACCTTGAGGCGATTTTTTTTTTTTTACATTTTGAAAAATGTCCACACCGAATGTAGTTTTAAGGGCTTAAGTGAAACAATGCATTGACTCACGTTAGCGGTCATAGTGGCAGAAAAAGTCAAACTGCTAATCTAATCGACCGCATAACGATGAGTAAGATAATAATAATAATATTTGCTTTACGTCCCACTAACTACTTTTACGGTCTTTGGAGGCGCCGAGGTGCCGGAATTTAGTCCAGCATGAGTTCTTTTACGTGCCAGTAAATCTACCGACACGAGGCTGTCGTATTTGAGCACCTTCAAATACCACCGGACTGAGCCAGGATCGAACCTGCCAAGTTGGGGTTAAAAGGCCAGCGACTTAACCGTCTGAGCCACTCAGCCCGGCCGATGATTAAGAAAAAGATTATAATGTTCAGGAATAAATTTAAATAAAGAGTGCATTCTCATAATTTATTATATTTTATTTACCTAAAAAAAATCTTAGCTCTTTTCCCTAGGATATTTTCAACATTGATGTGCTTGCCTGAACTGTGTGTTTTGTACAGTGCTTGAAAAAATTACAGCTATTAACACAAGGAAACATATAGATATGGCATGGATATTCGCATGAGTCTTCGGAGAGAATCTAACTAATCGTCGAGCATTGGGCGTGGTAATTCCGTGTAACTGCCCTGTAGCAGGCTATTTTAGAAAGCACGACCATGTGATGGAATTGGACAGCAGCGAATTCAAGGCATGGAAGCCCCGGAGGCTGTAGCAAATAGAGAGCGGAGGAGAGATAATGTAAGGAGATGTAGGACGAGGGAAGTATCCATTGTCAACTATTCAGCGTCAATATTGTCTGGTCTATCTGCGTATCTATCTGTCTGGAGATGGGAGCCAGTGAATACCGTCGTTACTCCGTTGTTATTAGCTGTTGATATCCGGTAGTTCGAGCTATCTGGACTGCTTATCGTCCTTTATGTTATTTTCTGCGATAATGAGTGCTGTTACGAAACTTCCTTCTTCATGGTTGCATACGTACACAATACCTATGAATGGCATGTACTACCTTTACAAGGAAATGTTTTCTTAACCATTTACTGCATGAATTATTTTTAGTTTCCGTTTAGTGAAGAAAATTTCAAGCTTTGAGTTTCAAATTGTGTTCAATGTCTTAGACTTACCAACAACTCTTATGTGAGGCTAATACCTTAACATTCATATGTGATGTGGTTCGCCTCAATGGAATATATATACGATATTTTGTAATATTTCGATAAACGTTTAATATTCGAAGACCGATTATTACTACCTACTTGCCGTGGTTTGTATTGCAAAGCGCAGTTATACTTGCACGACCGTAGGCCGGTAATATATTTTGATGTTGTGGTACTCCTGAAGCCTGTATTAATACCGTCGGGTTACAATTTCAATAGAGTTTAAACGGTGAAAATTTGTTAATGCTGCAATAAACTTATTTATTCTAGGTGGAGTGAGGGAGTAATCTTAATCACGTTCTCATGTATAGAGAAAATTAATGATTTGTAGAGTATCTGTACAACTATTTTTTTCTATTTCACAGCATGAAAATGAAAATCTACTGCTTGCTTCCAGTCATTCTACCAGGTCAGCGATAGAATGAATGAAGCCCCCATCTAGCGGCGAGCATAGGAATCGTGCCGGCTGCCGAAGCGTGTCGCAATCCCCTGGAGCATTGATTAATGACTGTCAAATGAGATGAAATGATATTGGGGAGTGTTGCTGGAATAAATGATGACAGGGAAAACCGGAGCATCCGGAGAAAAACCTGTCCCGCCTCCGCTTTGACCAGCACAAGTCTCACATAGAGTGACCAGGATTTGAACCAGGGAACCCCGTGGTGAGAGGCCGGCGCGGTGCCGCCTAAGCCATGAAGGCTTTCGCAGAATGGAACTTTCAACTTTTGTAGTAAGGTCGATGTCTGTCTACGGAGAGTGACTCTTGCTCCGAATTGCAGGCCTCTCATATGAATAGTCGGGAAAAGAAAAATCGACTGTCTGTAAACAAATCAATAAATGAGGTTTTTTTGAGTCCCACAAACCGTTTCAATAATAAGGACCAAAAATGTGAATTCATTCAATTTTAGTGTTCAAAATCTTGGCTTCCAAATCAGCTAAATCTCAGCACTCACAAACGAACTCCGGGTAGCCATGCGTCATGCGCAAGTCTTTCTCTGACTTTGATGCTTAGACATAAATACTGTTACTGATGATTATGCTTGTTGTTTTAAAGGGCCTAACATCGAAGGTCATCGGTCCCTAATACTGTTTCTTGTAGTGTATTTTTACGTTTGATGATCTCTATGTCGGACGAGTCTTACCTTTGAATTTTTAACCCACAGCTAATATCTGAGAAATAATTTCCTGACATTCATAATTTGAAAAGTTTTTTTTTTTTTTTGGTGACGAATAACCACCACCTTAAATATCAAAAAGAGGAAAAATGAATAAAATTTTGAGGACTGGACCGTATTGTGTACTTTTAAAAATTATCTATCACCTTTATGTTACTAGCATAAAGTAAATATTGACTGTGAAAGAATTTGCCATTGTGTAAAGTAGTGGGTTTCACTTTTTCTATACAACCATAAAATTAATAGTACTTAGGGCAGTATAATTTACTTTATGTACTCTGAAAAATGTTTGCGTTTATGGACAGTCATGTATTTCACTATTGTGAACTTTTCAGTTAGCCCGATTTTTCTCGCAACATCGCGTAGTTGTGACAATTAGATTTTTTCTAAATCTATAAAATTGACATCAATACTAACAACTTTTATATATACAGTACATTCATCTGAATTAATCACCACTAACGAACCATGGAAACTGTAAAAAAGTTTCAAACTCTAACTCGCCTCAAAAATGAGATACTCTTGGTTTAGCCAGTTTCCCTTTGAACTCCTCATAACCGGGCGAGTTGGCCGTGCGCGTTGAGGCACGCGGCTGTGAGCTTGCATCCGGGAGATAGTAGGTTCGAATCCCACTATCGGCAGCCCTGAAGATGGTTTTCCGTGGTTTCCCATTTTCACACCAGGCAAATGCTGGGGCTGTACCTTAATTAAGGCCACGGCCGCTTCCTTCCAACTCCTAGGCCTTTCCTATTCCATCGTCGCCATAAGACCTATCTGTCGGAGCGACGTAAAGCCCCTAGCAAAAAAAAAAACTCCTCATATATTTCCACTTTGAGCAGTATACAACAGAATTACTTAGCCTGAATATCTCAAACAATGAAATCACTAGGCTACATGTTACAGCATTGAAATGGCTTTCGCTTTTAACTACAAGCACCGCTTTTGTAATTAACAGAGGCCAACTGGCCAGTCCACGCGGAACACTGGTTATTGGACGTGCTCCCATCAGCAGATTAATACATGTATGTTTTTAACGGTTTGTATAGTTTACCAAACACGCTGGTTGTATCGATCATACCAAACTGGTTTGGTGATGTTTCCGAGACTAAATTAAACATAATCAGGTAGGTGGTCCATTGGTTGAAGAAATTGGTTTCTCGATTTGATTCCTGCATCGGACAAGTATTGAAAAGTAATTCCGTGATGATACGACCAAGCGAGTTTACTGCCCTTCAGACAGAGTTAATTTTATAAGTTTGTCATATCTCTTCGTGGCATTTTCATACATCACTTTGATTTGCTGTCGTGTATATCACTGTGAGTTAATTCTCTCCTCTTCACATTCACACAACACACCACATTACCAAGCACCAAAGAAACACGCCATAGTGAGTACATCACTCCACATAGGGTTGGCATCAGGAAGGGCATCCGGTCGTAAAACCAAGCCACATCCACATGTGCGACACAGTTCGCACTCGCAACCCCACCAGTGTGGAGAATATCGGATGATGGTGGGTATTATTAGTTTTTAAGAGGAAGTACAACTAGGCAACCATCCTCTATATAACACTAATCTGAGAGAAAAATGGAAGGGACCGACACTTTGAAAAATGAAGGTATCGGCCAAAGGAAGACAAGGGCCACGAAGGGCATGAAAAGTAAAGACTCCCTAGGCCTCCATACGTAATACCGTCGGGGTCTGAAATGAAAAAGAGTTGACCAAGGGAGGTCGGATAGGATAGATGAAAGTGAGGAGCCTGGCACAAGTGGCAGCAATGCCAGGACTCAGCTAAGGGCCCCGTGGTCGCCAGCCCACGCTCCAAAGTTCTGAGCCCCTTGAGCTCAATTTAGTCTCCTCTTACGACAGGCAGGGGATACCGTGGGTGTTATTCTACCCCCCACCCACAGGGAGAAAATCGAAAGAAGGAGATATCAGTATGCATTAATGTATCAAGATATTTCGTAGCTGTATAAGATATTCAAATACATGCGTTCTGAATCAGATATTTAATAGAGGGTGGATACCAGTTTGTTTTGTTTAATTTTTTTACAACTGCCTTTGGGATACGCCGACACAGATGGTTCATACGATGAATTTGGGATAGAAAAGGCTTAGGAGTGGGAAGGAAGTGACCGTTGCCTTACGTTAAAGACCATCTTCAAAGCTGCCAAAAGTGGGGTTCAAGCCCACTATTTCCCGAATGCATGTTCACAACTGCGCGCCCCTAACCGCACAGTCAACTCGCTCAGTCGTTTGTTTTGTAAACAGTAGAATATTATACCACATATTCTGAAACAGTAATTAGTACTCGTCATTGAATACCAGTGTTTTAAGTCAGTTAAAGAAAGAGAAAAGAAAGAGGGAGAAGAGAAAGCGACAATGAGAGGCCGGTGCTCCTCAAACTCGAGGACCCGCCCGGAAGTCAGGAATGCTGACCACAACACCAGCGGGGTAGATAAACATCCCAAAGTTTGAACGAAATCGGCGCCGTATGTGGCACAGAGTGGTTATCTTTATGAGTGTTCACCTTGTTCCCACGAACGAATCTGGTACTCATATACGATAAAGGCTAAGTAATCCAGCCTATCATATGCCTCTGAACAATTGAAATTTCGTTTCTGAATGTTTATTACGCAGAATCGAAATTATGGCAATTCGCATGAAACAAGCACGCTTTCACTGTCTTGGTTAAGCAGCCCTTATTTGCCGTATTTAGACACCTTTAATGTAATTTTACTTAGCCGCGATCAAACACGTTATTTTCAGTTGGCTAAATGAATTCAGGTACTTACTGTACCACGTGTTTCAGATACATTTAGCTCAGAAAGATGGGTGGCCTATGGTAACGGATGTCTTCAGTCGAAACTCCCGATGTGTTAGCAATCTCGACGATTCACCTGTGCAGCGGGACGGTCTATTCTTACTAGAGATCAATACAGCAGCTTAATATTAGAATTAAGTCAGTCTTTCTACGACTCACTAGCTGGGGGTTAAAGCATAGTGCAAGACAGGAGGGGTAATTTGTTGATGTTTTGACATCGCTCTTAGTAGATCCTTAGCAAATGTTCCCAATGCTTGTTGTTTGTTAATAGAGCAAGGGTGTTACGGTGGCGACGAGTTGGTTGTCTTACTGTTAGTGCATGGTTTAAGATGTAGTAGAGGAAATATATGACGGTAAGGATTTGACCGGTTAGAATATAAGGATCTTCCACAGGTCGAGCACCAATTCATGTTAAAAGGATTACAATAGAAACTATAGATCAAAATAGAATTTGGTTGATTGGATAAAATTGGATTCCACGGAATTTATTATTTGCAGTAAAGGGGAGAATGAGGAGAATTGCAATAGATATTACTAATGCAATTACTCCACTTAACTTATTGGGGATAGATCGTAAAATTGCGTATGCAAAAAGGAAATATCATTCGGGTTGAATATGAACAGGTGTAACTAGAGGGTTAGCAGGAGTAAAATTATCAGTATCTCCTAGTATATAAGGTTCAAGAAGAGTTAATAATAGTAGGATGGCTACTATAATTATAAACCCAAAAATGTCCTTAAAGGTGAAATAAGGATGAAATGGAATTTTATCCGAGTTTCGATTTAAACCTAGAGGGTTATTTGATCCTGTCTGGTAAAGAAATAAGAGGTGGATTATAACTATTATAGCAACAATGAATGGTAAGACAAAATGGAAGGTGATGAATCGAGTGAGGGTAGCATTATCAACCGCGAATCCCCCCTCAAACTCATTGTACTAAATCAATAACTAAGTAAGGAACAGCTGATAGAAGATTTGTAATTACAGTTGCTCCAAGTCATGTATTTTCGGGGGATACATGCGTGATAATTTACGCTGTATTATCTGTAAACAGTGATGATCTATTTGAAGGATTAGGGCATCTAGTGAAAATGTTACCACTTCAGACTACCCAGAGCGCAAAAAGGCAATATGAGGCCTATTTTGTTACCATCTCTTCCTCTTTCTGTAATTAACTTAAAACAGTGGTGTTAAATACTTGATGTTTTCTCCTTTAGTGTAGGTCATCCCGCTGTACTGTTAAAGCGGAGAGCTTGCGCGCACATCGGTTATTTGAACTAACTCTACTTCTCCGAAGAATCTGTTACATTAGGAAGCTTATCCTACTGAGTAGTATGAGTATCAAGCACGCTGAATTGTATTTGTTTAAAATACATGCGACATGATGAAATAGAGTAGGTTGAAAGACACCATCTGAAACACATTACATGTTGTAAAGTGAAGAACTCTCCAACCAAGTAAAATAGTTATCTTGTACTACGTAGAGTGCTTCCGTGATGTTACAGATGTTCAAGGACGCCGGAGAAGAGTACTTGTATTATTTAAACCTCTTAGTGCCATGCTCTCATGCTGAGAACGTGTCATGAATACCAGGCTGACTTGTAGCATTTTGCAAGCCCCCATTTTTTAAGCGCCACATAATTCACAATTTTGAATATTTTGAATATAAACTTTCAGGAAATACTGAGGATGCTGCGTACTTACTACTGACACTTTTATCGCAAGTTTAGTTAAGTTTCAAAATATATTTTAATATATACTTATAAATTATATTTTAAGAGATAATTTCTGAACACTGTGAAATAAAAAAGTCAAATTTCAAAAATAGACCTAGCAATAAAATAATTTAAAATTAAAATTACAGATAAAATCTTGTAAATCTTGTAGTCCCTCTGTAATTCAGCCATCCAAGTGAATAAACACACAAAATTTGAAAAGTATCTGTCTTGTAGTTCAGTAGGTACAGTAATTACCGTTACGTAACTGCCAATCATCACATGATCGGAGAAACACATGAAATTCGGAAATCCAATGTGCGTAAATAACTTAAAAAATGAGCCGCGTAGTGATAAAAATAGAAACTATGTTCTTTCTTTACTATGGAAAACACGTAAGATATTGTCATCTCCTTTTCATAATCGTGCTTAATGCAGATAGTTCGAATGACGATATATCGTTTCTGGCACTAAATGCACGATTAGAAAACAACGATATATGGTTGTCTGGTATTCTAAATATTTATGAATGTGCGACTTAAAACTTAACAATCTTTATGTGGAGATGTAACACATTTATTTACTAGCACTGCATGCACACGCTGTGAAGACATGTACAACAGTTGTTCAAAATAGCGTCCCCCACTTTCAGTAACGTCACAGTGTGTTCCGGACGACTTGTATTGTTCCAGCAATGTCACTAGAAGTGAGGATTATTGCCTGGAGCTAATTTTCAGTCCATAAAAGTATCTCGTCTTCTCGTAACTCAGGAAGGAACCAAGTGGGGTTAGATCAACAGGCAAGTTGGCCAGGCAACAGAATCTCCTCTCCCTCGAATGTCTGACAAAAGTGCTCTCGATTATCATGTGACAGTAGGTACGGGGCCGAAATATGTTGAACCTGCATGCGTTGCCGCACCTGCAATCTACGAAAGACGGCGTTGGCGTATAAGATGAAACTGAGGTGTTTACGGATCGGTGCTCCCAATCTAAAATCTTGCTGTGGATGGTGGTGGTAGCCCCTGCCTGTTTAAGAGGAAAGTGATTTTTATCTCATAAGAACATCACCCGGCTGGCAGCCACAGTTCAAATGCACGTACACTCTAAAATCGAAATAGCACAGAACAGGGTTGACTGCGTTTACGGAAAAACATATTTTCGTCCTCATCGAGATATTTTTCAATAAAGCTCAAGTCACTGTCTTGAAAATGTATCATACACACTGCTGATCTGTTCGTTAATCAGTCTGTGCGTGGAACGGAAAGAATCCATTTATGAAAATCGGGATATTCAGCCAATCGAAAACAACTAACGCATCCGTCTAATCTTACTGGCATTGTAGTTGCATACATCCCCTCTCTCTGTATACTTCAGAGTGTCTGTCAAGATTACTCATTTTTGTCATTCCCATGAACACCATAATAATGGAGGTAATGGCACAAATATATAAGCGTACACAGCGTCTCGTATACAAGCATACGGCACTCTGGTCAGCTGAAACGAAGAGCTGCGGCGTTGTCACATTTAGCAAAATCCGGCCATAACTAGAGATGGCCATATTTCCAACTTTGTTCCGGGAGTATTTGTAGATTAGCTGTCGCCGTAATGATGTACCTGCAAGTATACTGCATTATAATACAAGAACTGTTTAAAATGTCCAACATGCGCCTGAATGTACTCCTGAACACGCCACCTCACTGATTGTCGGGTACATTCTAACATTCCAGGTATCGATGGCAACCTTGTTCCACACAGTGGCGAAGTATTGCAATGTCCATAACGGCGTGCATGACTCCAACTTTCATCCTAAAAACAAACTGAAACTCCCCATTCCACCTAATAAATTTAATAGGCATAGATCGTAAACGGTCGATATATTTTATAAAAGAAAGACGGTTAATCGATAGCGGTTTAGCCAGTACTGCCGCACAGGTGATCCGGCGAAATGAATGCCTTGTTCCCGAGTGGCGGGGACAGAGTGTGCGGTCATGCAGCGAGCATGGTTAGCGGTAAGCGTAGGGAATGAACGTTTCATGAGCGAAGTTCTTGTTATGCGCGGGTTATTAGTGTCGCACTCCTTCACTTGCTGATTTTTGCAAGGTATTTTACGTCGCACCGAAACAAACAGATCTTATGGCGGCGATGGACTAGGTGTGGAAAGGTATCCCCGGCATTTGCCCGGTGTGAAAATTAAAAACTACGGGAAACCAGCCTTAGGGCTGCCGACAATCGGGTTCGAACCCACTATTTTTGGAATGCTAGCTGATAGCCACGTGAACAAAATTGCGCAACCACTTGGTCGACACACTTGTTGAACGTCATTTATGTTAGCTATCAGTGTGGTGACGTGTAGTATTGGACAACGGATATTCATTCCTAATTAAGACATTTCTCCTACGGAAGAAATCGTATGACAGAACGGTTCTCAATTTTCTACGTCGATTTAAGTGTGTGCACCTTTTTAATTTATGCGCAGTTTTAACGCAGGCAGGGTACAAGATCAATCCACATATCCTTCAAACCCTATAGAATGAAATCACACGACTGATACGTGATATTTCAGATGCGGGGATACACCGTGTGTTTCGGGGTTCTTTACGGCGATGCAAGTTTGCATCAATAACGACGAATATCATTATTATCAACAGCTACTTTGATAAAAGATAAGATTTACATTGGCCGAGGTGGTAAAGGCGTGCTCGGTTCGCCCGGAAGGACGTGGCTTCGAAACCCCGTCAGAAAGTCGTCAAATTTAAGAAACGAGATTTCCACTTCCGAAGGTGCATATGGCTCTGAGGTTAAACTCAGCCTACACCAAAAATGAGTACTAGGGTATTTCCTGGGGGCAAAGGCGGCCGGACGTTGAGCTAACCACTCTAACCCATCAAGTGCCGAGTTTACGGATAGTGGAAGCCTTTACCTTCCACCCATCCAAGGGCCTTCATGGCCTGTACGGAGATGACTTTGCTTTGATTTGCTTTCAATTTCATTCATAATTAACTCTTAACTAATACTTTTATATCTACCGTAATGAATCTGAAAACCCGCCGGTGCTGCAACAGTTGACCGGCGAGTCTAAAAATGGATTGCAGGCAATAGTCCATAGTACATAGTGCGGTAACTTTTCGCTGCCACTTCCTGTAGTTGTGTTATTGGAATTTTGGTAAGCGGCTCACAGTGGTGTGGTTCTTAAGACCTTGAGTTGATACACTCTAAATTAAGCAACTGTTGTTCTTCTTATTGCCCGTCTTTATCGAACTCATTGGGGTCAGCACTATATGTGCATTAAGCCTACTTTTATGTCCAGATACTTTTCCCGAGGCCAACCCAGGAAGGAGGGATGTACTCACGATCGCACTGACACATACGGTAACAATCGAATGGGAATGGGGTACGTGTGAAAAGGAAGCTACAGCCCCAGCATTTGCCTGATGTGAAAGTGGGAAACCACGGAAGGGGTTAGTGTTATTAGTAGAGTCCGGACTTTCATGCATTAATAGGTTAGAATGCAAAGTTACTGAAGCGAGCAGCAAGTATAATCTACCTTCACAACGATTATGCTATGGGGATTGCATAAACCTTACGGGTATGACCCATCAGAACCCCTATAATTTATGTTACCCTTACTACACTATGAAAGAGCGGGTGGCCGACACCTTCTACTAACCAAATTAGTTTGCAATCTAACCTGTTACTGCATAAAAATCCGGGCTTTACTTATTAGCTGCCATCCTCGGGCAAAACATTTAAGAATGGCAAGATGGTTGGTAGGTGGTTGAAATGGTACATGCAGCTCACCCCCATTTGGAGTGTGCATAAAAATAGTTGCACCACCTCGGGATGATGACACGGGTTCACTTCACCTTCATTGCTGGCAACAGTAAGACTCTTGCGTAGGTTTGTGCTGGTTGATAGTGTGCTGTGTCATATGTAACCGAAGATTTGTATAAGACAAACACAAACTCCCGGTCCCTGAGTTAGAGGAATTAAAAATCCACAAAAACTCAAGCAACTCATTTCTGAAAACATCCTAGGGATATGAGCTAAGAATTTTAGGTAAGAAATAAAATCAAGTATGAGAATATATCCTATATTTATTCCTAAAAACTACAACAATTTTCTTAATCATCGTTATCCGTTCGATTAGATTAGCAGTTTGCCTTTCTCTACCAATATGAGAGCTAATATGTGTCAATGCATTATTTCACTTAAGCACTACCACAACCGCTAATGTGAGTCAATGTAGAGTTTCACTTAAGCCTTTACAACTAAATTCGGTGTGGACATTTTTCAAATATCAAAAAGCGCTTCAGAGCATTGAACCACGAAACACATTACAAGAAGAATTATGCAAATAAGTTGATTTTGCTAGGATTTCAATAAATAAGGAAACGAGTAACCATTCCGGGCCATTTAGGCCTTTAACTTTCGCCACAATTTAGGAAATTGCTTAATGTTACGTTTGTCGTAGTATGGAGACCCCTACCTTGTCTACTAAAAATGTTTCCAACATTAAAAGACGTGGAAAAATCTCCGATCCACCAGAGAATCGAACGGAGTAAGAAACCATTTTTATTATATCCGGGTCCACGGCTAAATGGTTAGCGTGCTGGTCTTTGGTCCAGTGGGTTCTTGATTTGATTCCCGGCGGGGTGGGGATTTTAAATTTCATTAGTTAACTAGCAAATGTACCCGTGCTTCGCTACGGTATTCTGCATTGTATACAGATATCGAAGTAAATACTGGACGTGCAGTAAATAAGATTGTTTTAAATTGCACGTCTCTTACCGTTATCCTAGAAATAGCATGGGCAGGTTCCCATACGTTGTTTCCAATGTAAAGTATGGGTTGCGGAGTTGTGATGATAACGACAGGCACACTTGCCCAATGCTATTCACAATCGATTTGGGAAGTTTATATTGTAACTGCAGGCCCCATTGCCTACTACGCGGCCAAAATCGATTTGGAGAGTTTTCGTTAAAATGGCAGGCCCCCTTTCCTACTTCCAGACAGATAACAGTTGAGGAGTATTTATTATAATGGCAGGCAACCTCCCTACTACCAGTCAAAATTGAGTTGCGCAGTTATCATTATAATGACAGGCCCTTTTCCTTCTGCCAGCCAGCACAACGCCATTCACACAGAGTTGGTGAGTTTCCATTAAAACTGCAGACACTACGCCTAATGCTAGTCACTTTTAAGATGGGTACATTTGTTTATAATGGCGGACACCATTACGTACAACCGAATACAATCGGGTAGGGGAGTTTTGAACAAAATTGCATGCTATCTTGCCTTCTGCAAGTCGAATCGCGACGTGAATTGTTCATTACAATGGTGGGCCCAACCTACTAATGCCAGTTACACAGGAATTGGAGAAGGACCCCATTCCTACTGCCAGTCAAATTCGGTGTGGGGAGTACTGATTACAATAGCAAACACACCCTTCCTTGATCGTTACAAATCAACATCAATGAGTATAGAGGTCGACATACGAAAGTATATGCATGTTTACAGTATTGCAGATCTCCATTTACAGATTAACTGACGCCAAACGGTACATCATATCGACAAAGGATTGTACCATAAGACGCTGTATTTACCGACCTCAATGGCTCGTCCTGTGATATCTTCTCGCAACTCATCTATTCATGGGTCACACTGAGTAAGAAACTTTGAATAGGGTAAAATTTGTGTAAGATTATCTGACATTGAATATCTTTTCGGATAATTATGTGACATAGCATTTGGCTCACATATGGGTACTGGGTGGGCCAATTATCGTGTAGAGTTTGATGATTCTATCTTTCCTGTAAGTGATTGAAAGTATGAATTATTCAGGTAAAAAGTCCAAATTTACTTAAAATCGAGAATTAGAGACAAATCTAACGTGTAAGTGATACAGATGCGACAAACAGTCATAAGACCAAGGTTGAAGATCACTCCAAATTGAACTGAGATTGTACCATCCGTTATGTGATAGGACTTCCCGTTTATCCCACAAAATACCTCGAAACGAAGGTCTGCACCATCATTAAATTTGCCTCCATATTTCGATATTCTTCGGGGATAAAAAGTGAAAAATTTAAAGATCTTGGAAGTTTTCCGTCCGTTACAGGATAAAACGTACAATTTTGCCAAATTCCAATTTTCTTGCTCGTCTGGTAGATTATGCCGCAATCTGGACTTTGGATGAGGGGGTTTAAAATTAGGATTTTCAGGAAACTACACCAAAAAATATACAGATGACCATTATTACCCCTCAAACTTGTAGCTGTACGAAAGTTTCACCAAGATAGTCAATGTACACGCACACACAGTCGTTACGATTTTATATAGATAGATAAGGAATCTGCTCCACGTACAACACCTTTTGGGTTATGGCCGCTGGACTTTACCTGCAAAACCGACCGTTCATTATATCTCATTTAATAGTCCTGTCGAAAAATGCACATGAGAAAAAAATTAGGAATGGATTTCCATTAAGGATTGTAGATTTCCATTAATTTCGGATGTGCATATTTTGAGAGAGTGAAAAATCGTGGTTTCGGTTTCAGGTAGATCCCCAGTAAATTTAGGTATTCAGAAATAATACTGGCCCTAAAACCTACTCAAGGACTGGTGGTTTCTACCCATCAAGTTTGGTACAAATATATTCAGTAGTTTTCATGTTATAAGAACACATACAGTCAAACAGACAAACAGACACCAAAGCTCAGAAATATGCAGATTGTCAATATTACACCTGAAGCGGATAACTGTACGGAAATTCCGCCAAAATATTCAATGTACATACTCACGGTCGTTAGGATTATATTTATACAGGGTGAAGCGAAATTCGCACACTCGGGCGTCGCAGCGCGATTCCTCACATTCCAGCAATAAAAAAATGTCTCTCACAAAAGTTCGTCCTGCGAGTATATCCGGCAGAAAAAGGACGTTGAAGTGTGGCAATCTGGCAATACTGGAAACATATGTAGGGTAAATACCTCTGTCAGCACACGTAAGTCGTGCTGTATGGTTGGTGCAGAGGATAGAGTTTTGGGTTAGCATGCAGGAGGTCGAGGGTTCGATCCTATCTTGAGGCGCATTTTTTTATTTGCTAATTTTCATCGGACATTACATACTGTAATACAGTAAGACACCGTTTCTTAGGTCACATGTATCTTCCATTTAAAAAATTTTGGAACGCTGAATACGTTGTAACGCATCTAATAGATGAAGTGGTGCGAATAAAATCACGCCCACAATGTGAAAAGGGCGTCTTTCAAAGCTGACCAATGAGAACGATTGTTCGTCCATTTCTAGGATTTTAGTATGTAAGTGCAAATGGTTTCTGGAGGACCCGCTACAATCGCTGTTGACGGTTAAGATGCCAGATACCATACCACCTGGGCTACATTTACGAAATAAAAAACATACACCTCAACCGAGGATCGACCCATCGACCTTCTGCATGCTAACCCAAAACTCTACCCACTGCACCAACTGTAAAGTACGTGCAAAACTTGCTGACAAAGGTAGTTACCCTACCTGTGGTTACAGTGTTGCCAGACTGCCACTCTTCAACTTCCTTTTTCTGCCGGATATACTCGCAGGACGAACGTTTGTGAGAGACATTTTTTTTATTGCTGGCATGTGAGGAGTCGCGTTGCGACGCCCGAGTGCGCGAATTTCGCTTCACCCTGTATAGATAACAGATAAGCATGGGCACGTTTGTAAGTGCAAACCTTCATTTCGAGATTTACTGCTCCTAAACAGTAGATCATACCAACAAACGGTTTGCACCCTCAGACATCGCTTTTATCGCTCTATATGTTTAGTCCTAAAATATTTTCTCGTATTCCCCATATTTATGGGTTCGATTGAGTTATGGTATTTGAATGGGGTGAAATTTGGATACATTTTTAAATTTTTACACTATTTTTCACATACTTACAGTATGTGGAAGCTAGTTAGAATCATGAAATTTGGTTCGCATATAGCCATTGATCGTGTCAATGTGCATGCCAAATTCTATTACTCTGTGTTTCCTATAAGTGTGTCAAACTAAGTAGCATACGTTTAAAAAGCACAATATTTACGAACAATCGAAGTATACAGCCAAATCTAACAAGGGAGAGATAGACGACAAAATGTCACAGGTCCAATGTTATAGATCACTCAAATTGAACGGAGATTGTGCCACCAGTTTTGTGATAGGACTTACCGTTTAGCCGCGAAATACCTCAAAACGAAGGTCTGTACAGTCATTAAATTACCTCCACATTTCGACAATCTCCGGCATAAAAAGCCAAAATTTTAAGATATTGGAAGTTTTCCGTAGGTTACGGGCTAAAACGTATATTGCTTAATTTCAGTTTTCCAGCTCGTGTGGCAAACTGTGAGGCAATGTTGATTTTGGGCGAGGGAGTTAAAATTTAGGACTTTCTGGAAACTACAGCTAAAAAATATGCAGATGGTCATTATTACCCCTTAAACGGAAATCTGTACAAAAAAATCGCCAAAATAGTCAATGCACAGACACACGGTCCATACGACTTGATTTATATAGATTCCATTAACGCAGGTAGATTTCCATTAAGTTTGCTTGTGTATATTTTGAGGGAGGAGAAAATCACGGTTTCGGTTTCGTATAAACCCCAATCAGTTCAGGTATTTAGAAACAATATTTGCCCTAAAACCTACTCAAGGACAGATGGATTCTAAATATGAATTTTAGTGGAAATATATCCAGTAGTTTTCAAGTTATTGAAAGACAGACAAACAGACATACAAAGATGCAAACAGACACAACAAAAACCTACCTTGGACAGGTGGATGCTAAATATAAAGTTTGGTTCAAATGTCTTCAGTAGTTTTCAAGTTGTAAGAAATACGCTTTACACTCACCCGCTCTTGCTTTAAGTTCGATGGGACTTGTACGGTCCGTAAATGATATCTCCCTTATTAATTCTCTTATCGAAGTGATGCACATGAGAACACAGGTTTAGAAATTAATTTTCATTAAGCCAGCTAGATTTGTATTAAGTTTAGTTGTGTATATTTTGATTGAGTGAAAAATTACGGTTTTGGTTTCGTATAAATCACCTGTCGTTTCTGGGATTCAGAAACAATATTTACCCTAAAACCTACCCAGGCGCAGGTGGATTCTATATACGAAGTTTGGTGCAAATATACTCAGTAGTTTTCAAGTTATAGAAGGACAAACAAACAGACAGACAAACAGACAAACAGACAAACCGACAAACACCAAAGCTAAACATTATGCAGATGGTCATTATTACACCTGAAACGGATAACTGTAGGGAAATTTCGCCAAAATAGTCAATGTACTGACACACGGTCGTTACGATTTTATTTATATAGAAGAAGATTCCGATGGCTCTGGGGCTGGTTTTGTGTGCTGTGTTCAGCACTAGAATTCATCACAGACTCGCAGGTTGCATGTAAGGCGTCATCTCGAAAGACCTACACCAGCCCTTTCTTGAGGCCACACGCTATTTTTATCATTATTAACAAGGATTATTACTATTCAACATCTTACTCCCTTACATGGTAGAAGACTGTGAGACAAGAACGAGGCTGTGGAATGTGAATTCCGCGATCGATGGCGTAGTGGCGGTGTAAGTGATGAGCTAATCATGTCTTGGAACTGATAGAGGTAATTTTAACTCTCCCATCCCCTTAGCAAGTGGTCCCAGTGCGGAGTGAAATAAGGAGCAGGTGGTTGAGCAATTGCTTCATTCGCTTTATTGCCTCTCCAGTGTTTTCCAGTCCGTACTCACTGGCACTGGGGACGACTACAGCGTTCTTCTCGCCATTCACGTTATCAGCCAAATTGGCACACTTCTAGAGCTATCTTCTCAGCTCCTACTGTTTGAACCAGAGTGATCCCAGTTATCAATTAATATATCGCTGTACGCCTGTGGTTCCTACATCGGCTGCCCACAACATTACAAAATGAGTAATTCTGAACAGGAATGGTTAAATGTCCTTGTTTGTGCAAATGAAATATTTATATTTATACACACTTATATTTACTCATTTATCCGCCCCTATTTCTTCGAATTACGCAACCCACGCATTAAACACAAACTTTAAAACCTCTCCCATCATCCGATAGTAAGCTGTTGGGTATTCATTCATTCATTTATTTATTCATTTATTTATTTATTTATTCATTTATTCATTCATTCATTCATTTATTTATTTATTTATTTATTTATTTATTTATTTATTTATTTATTTATTTATTTATACAGTTCAAAAATATTAGCGGAACATGTTTTTTTTTTACGTCTGGTATGTGAACGTTAATTTGGTAGATGGGATCCCAATGGTCGTACAGCATACTTTGAGACCATAGCTACTCAGGATGTCAAATCGAAGTTATACTTAGTCTGTAGGCGTAACCATGCATTAAACTGTCAGGTTACCCCTCAAAACAAAGTGAATTGCGGTACACCGTGTGTCGTTGTGAGGTACACAGACTACTGCGGTCATCTGAGCACGTTGTGCGTAAATCAGCACATCCCATGAGACCATTTTAACGAGGTTCAAGTCGCAAGGGCCGTCACTTTGATCCAGGAAGGATGGTCTTTTCGCCGTGTTGCTGTGGATCTCAATGTCCCTCCATCAGTTATTCAACGCTGAATCGCTACAGTGAGACAGGCCAGTTCACAAGGAGGGCTGGACAAGGTCGTGGACGCATGACAACCCCACAGGATGACGATATCTGACCATCTGTGCGTTGCGACGTCGGTCAGCAACTGCCAGAGAACTGCAACAAGACCACAGGAGGCTCACTGGAGTCACGGTGTCTGACCAGACAGTACGAAACAGGTTAAGAGAAGTGTCCTTACGACCCAGACGTCCTGTTCGAGTGCCCTGTTTAACGCAGCAACATCCCACAGCACGCCTTCTGTTTGCCCGTACACACGTCAACTGGAAACATCGCCTATGGAGACCTGTGATGTTCAGATTTGCCCTCACACAGCGTTATGAACGTCAACGTGTATGGAGACGCCGTAGTGAGCAGTACATGCCAAATGTTGTCCAGGAAGGCGACCGATTCGGACAAGGTTCTGTGATGGTGTGGGGTGGCATCAGTTTTGATGGCCGTACGGAACATGTCGTCATCCGTGGTAATCATACCGTTGCGCGGTACATCGAGCAGATACTGCTACAGCATGTGTTGGTTGCTGCATACGGTGCTGGCCCTGAATTCGTACTCATGCACAACAGTTCCAGGGCTCATGTAGCGCACATCACCAGAGCTGTCTTGAAAGAACTGGACTTTCAAGAGATGGAATGGCCAGCAGTGAGTCCGGACCTTAATCCCATCAAGCATGTGTGGGATATGATTGACAGAAGCGTTCGTGGGCGTCGTGTTCCAACACAGACTCTCCCCAGAACCTCGAACAGGCTCTCGTAGAAGAATGGGACCTAGTACCGCAACGTGACCTCGTCGACTTATACGTAGCATGCTACGTAGGTGCCAAGCTGTGATACAGTAAATGCTCGTGGAGGACATACACCATGCTGAAGCTATCCAACTGTGATAAAAATCCAACCAGATGGACTGTTATCACTTTTTCGCCCCTATTTTGACATTTCCGTTTGTATTCTGGAAATCAACGCGAATCCATCGATGTTCTTTTTGTATACATCAAAGGTAAAGAATAAAGGTTTAGTTGGTAATATACCTGGGTGTGAGGTATTGTTTTATGGAACATGGCATACGTTCATAAACATGTTCCCCTAATACCATACCCACATACCATATTTGAGACTGTAACCATATTATTTAAAAACATTGTGTAGGTTCATGACTTGAAACACATGCGACGAACCGGTTACTAGGAGCTAACACTGAATGAATAGACGCGTAGAACTATGCTATGCGTAGAAATGGATTAGTCGATGTTGATCCGGGAGTTTGTGCAATTAGCCATAATTCAGCGAGGAACCGGCGCTTTACATTCTGACAGCCTGAAAATCTTCTTACACTTCGGGTATGAGGAACTGTAGTTCCGCTCTCTTAGGACTTCTCGTATTACAATGCAGTATCCCTGCTGGTACAACAACATGAGGGCAGATACCCGGTATGCCCGTACAAAGTTTGATAACCTCTAACTCAAGCGTTTGACCATGGGCCATATGTTCATCGGGACTTTTAGTATTGCTTTGGGGTGTATTATGAAACTCCACAGTCAGATTAATTCCCATACATCTTGGAACATTCTCTACATATTTCCGCTATGTCAGGTTTATTGAATTAATTTCATTACAATGTATTTGACAACAAACCATTCCAGTGTAACTAAATTTCATGCAGTGTCTTAAACCTTTACTAATTGTAAGTTTAATTGTATAATCTAATATTTAACCGGCTTCATTCCAATGAAAAGTAAACTCAAATATACATTGAAGGGATTGCAATATTCACTTTCAACTCACTTTCCTGCAAACCACTGAGCATATAATTAAAAGAAGATTATATTTGAATATTAAGATTTTCAGACCATTATGATTTTATGAATTGACCTTTTAGCTTTTGTCTTGGCTTCGTTGGACTGTAACTAGTATCCACCGAATAAGAATAAATGTTAAGGATAGGCCGCCAATCAACGGAACGGAATTGCTAGAACCAAATAAGAGGTTGGCACTGGTTGGAGCAGAGCCATTGTAACATTTCATTACCAACATAAACCGCTGTTTATACGAAGGCCGTACTACATTGTTTTACACTATTTTCTACCCAAATTAAGGGGGGAGACCCAGCTTAACAAAGGAAAAATATAGGTTAATATTAATTCGATTGTTAAATATGGTACAATTGTTGTTAACAATTGCTGCGCATATCCCAGTATTGGAATGCTTCCTGGCAACCAGAAGCAAATTTAATAATGTCAGAATTTTAATAATTTTAATATTTCAAAATGAAATATTCAAAATTTCCCGCCTTTTTAACAATATATTACTGTCCCCCTTATAAATTCCAAGTTTATAAGGATTTTCGTACTTTTCCTTTTTTAAAGTGTGTATCAAAACTCCAGCTACAAAATGAACCTCAATCATTAACATAGACTGTGATTTGGATTTTTTGTCGCGTTTTTATTCCGAGCACCAGAAAATATTTATAGTTTTTTAAAATAAAAATGTTATATAAAATCTAATTTAAATCCTATTGATCTGAACAAGATACAGATTGTAGTACAACACTATGGGAGGAAACTCTGAAAATTTCATAATTATCCGTGAATCAGTAAGAGAGTTATGAAGAAAACCGTGATATATTGTTAAAAAAGCGGGATAATTTGAACATTTTATTTGAAAATGTTATAATTAGAATTTTGACATTATTGAAGTTGCTTCTGATTGCTCTGGAGCATGCCAATACTGGGATATGTGCAGTATTTATCAACAACGTTTGTAGCATATATAACAATCGAATGAATATTGGCCTATTTTCCCCGTGTTAAGCTAGGTCTACCCCCTCAAGTACATTACACATCAGTTGTTACATCCACCTTCTCAACATAATCTCTTTATAACTGTATGCACTTTTGCCATCGATGTGTCAGTCTCTCCAGATATTCTTGAGATCATTCTTTCCGAGTGCTGCGTGCCCATGCCTTGACAGCTCTGTCCAGTTCTGTGAAATCCGCAAAATGGCGAGCACGCAGAGGTTTCTTCATATTCCCGAACAGGTGTTAATCACTTGGTGCCAAGTCGGGAGAGTATGGTGGGTGGGGCAGCACCGTGAATCCCATTTGATCAATGGCAGCGGTGGTCTCTCGGCTCATCACCAGTCACAAACATAGCTATGAAGTCAGCTAGTTCTTCATCATGGCGCACAGTGGTCTAAACACTTATTCTAGACGGCAATAAATCGTATCATCTTTTCGGGGTCACAAAGGCCGACGAAAATTCATACTCGAGGGTTTTCGAGGTCGTTAATTACGAATACGTTAACGGATTTTCGATTAAAAGAGTAGCGGATCCACAACGCGTCCGCTAACTCACAAAACTTAAGGTGGCTGGACAAAACTTAGTATTCCGCGAATGGATTCATGGTAAATGGCGCGCTACGCTTCCGTTAACTCTTTAATGAAATTGTAAACAGGGTGTAGAAAGAAAAAACATATGGAATCCTTGACAAATGTCATGATTTTATTTTCATAAAAATCGGTCGTCTAAATCCATGATGTAAAACATATCAACGATTGTAATAATTAGACCAGTTTGGCGACGAAGGTGACCTGAAAAAGGAATAAGAATATATTACGATATATTTCAAATGTTTCGATTTTTAGCGCCATGTTACCTATTATCATGAATACTTACGAATCATGCCCTGGGTTCACTATCTGCATTTGACATTTCAACGTCCTCTTCTTCTGATTTCGAAGTCTCTTCTTCGGAGGTCTCTTTATCCGAAGTTTCCACTTCGCCTGTGTCCTCATCGAACCCGAGCGAAGCGTGTACTTCAGGGGGAAGTTCATTCCAGTGAATTTCGGCTTTGATGAGGTGCCTTGTAACTACTGGGTCTGAGGAAAACAGGAGACTGTGTATTAATATCCTTCCTGGAGGTCTTCCGGGTTTGGTGTTCCCGGAAGAATCTGTAATCCTTGTTTCGGGATTCTCGGGCCTCCTCGGACAGCTTTCCGATTGGCAGTAGGACGTATCTGATCACCTGAGTACCATGAATTAAGACTTTGTGGACGGTGGGAGGCATAGGATACCAATTATATAAGGACACGCACAATTTTACATTGTCTAAAGCGTACGCGCTGAAAGCCTCGTCGTTCACCTGATGACCACTGGACAAAACCTAAAACCCAGAGGAGAGTATAAATATCGTGAAGCGAAGGAACTAAGTCCAAATATAGTTGAATTGGGTTTTCTTGTTGTACCTACAATATAACAGTAAATCTGATGATTAATTCTTCGCTGACTCCGGTTGCTTAAGCTGCCTTTTTCGGATTGCCATAGAATCTTCTTGGGATGTTGCCGGTGTTCGAGGTCCCAGTCACTTGAACAACCCTGTCAACTTTCAGGCCCAGCTCTTTCCACAAAGCCTCCTGAAGTGGTTTTTCGATCTTTGACATCTTGCTTTTGTTCATCCGTGGTGTTTCGTAAACTACCTTTAAACAACAAATTTCAATGTAAAGAAATACAGTCAGATCCAAGGTATAGAAAGACTCGAAGAGCAATAGGCCATGAGTCACAGACAGTGGGTGTTGCGTTGCAGGTATAGGGTGGGAGGGGGGAATGACACTGATAAGAAAAAGTAGTGCGGTCAAATTTTTTCTGGTTGCTTATAAGAAAAAGCAACAACAAGTTCCAAGAAGTGGCAGTTGATTTTTGGTGAAAAATCTTAAGTATAAGGTATGATATCGATTAAATCAATCAGTAACTCATAACTACCTATAGCTTCGGTTTGCGGCCCTGAAAACGCAGTAACATCGAAGTACTGTGAAGTCTAAAATATGGAGAAGTTAACTGATTGAAACGGTCTTTTTATCGCGTGAAGAACGACTTATTCTTGTGAATTTAATCAACAAATACCCTCCAAGAAGGGGTTCTTCAATACCCTTGTTGGTCCGAATAAGATATAAATGTTTAAATTTTTCCAGGTTTTAAAAATTTTCATGTTTTTGCTTCATTCCCCGCCACTTAAACACTCCAAACACATTATGTAGGGCCGATATGAGGTACCCGGGGTGTCTAGAATGAGTTCCCAAACTTTTTTCAGCTATTTCTTGACTTCGATTTTATCGATATTTTGCCGGCTAGAATCGGTGTTTAGACCACTGTGTGGCGTTGCAAAAGTTCTCTGCACACGTCCGCATGCCTCTGCTTTTCGCCTACAGACAAGAGTCTAGGCACCCACGTGGATGACACCTTCCCCAACTGTAAGGGGCCGTGCACGATCCGCTGAAGGGTGTTTCGGCTGGTTCCCGTGGCCGCCTTCATTTCTTTAAATGTGATGCATTTGTTTCCTTGGATGGCCTTTTCGACCCGGGCAATATTGGCTGGTGTTGAGAATGTCACATTCATTCCAGAATTGGTTCCCTTGTCCACCGCTCTGTGCCCTGTTTTCCAACCTTGCACCCAGTTGTAAACTGTTTTACATGACGGCGCATGTTCTCCACAGACTACCACCAAGCGCCGTTGACTTTCTACAGTGGTCACGTCTTATTTCAATAGGAACCAAGTCATGTAGCGCTGTCCCTGACGGCTGTTATCCGTGTTGTCTCCTCCTACGCTGACAGTGTTGTTATGAAATGGCTATAACGAGTTCATTCGTTGGCACCTGTGCGTGTGCTGCTACCAAACGATGGAACAAGACACTAGCTACACGTCACCGCCTTCAAAACTGAAGTGGAACCATACCCGGGCATACAAATATAAAGTGTAAAACAATATAGTACGCCCCTCGTATATCGGCAAGATTCCGTGCACTCGACTGTATATCTTCATTGCAGACTCTTATACATTTTATCGTTTAGTCTTCCAACCTCTGGAAATTAAATGAGCTCCTCCACAATCGTCTAATTATCCTCTATTTATATTTATAATGATCTCTGTGGCCTCTTTTAGTTGCAAACCCTTATCGCTTAACCCCAGAATGTTCACCGGGATATTATGAAGAGACAGATTTTGTTCAGTGCTGTATTTAAATCGCACAGTTGCACACAACTTACCCCACCCTGTTAATCTTTCAAAAAACTGAACTTCACATCAGTCAGAAAGCAGGTAGATTTCATTTCACCTACTGCTATTCATGTTTGAGGCCGCAGGGGCAGTCCGCAACCCAGTGATCATTAACATGTGCTAGGTTTGTGTTAGTTAAACTTCAGATTGTGGGCACTTATGCAATGGATGGGCGGTTGAGTAATATTTTTAATAAATAACAGCTGTCTACATACAATGAGGAGTAGAGTGTCAACAACGTGAAGACATTGCTTCAGAAGATGGTCATGATGATACTCCTGTCACTGGACCAGTAATGAAAAGCAAAAAACGGGCATAAATGATCTAAGTTCTAAGTTGTAAATTGTTTCCTCGTAACATAATAATCAACGACGAAAATAAAGTAGAACACATGAAACACATGACGAATTATGTCCGTTATTTCTCAAAGTTAACATTAAGAATATGACAGTCACGATATGTACAGTAAAAGGGGAAAATAAATGAATAAAAGTAAAGGTGGCGGATAGAAGATGTAGAATTAGAGGTAGTCAATACAATATTTAGCGAATATATTAACATTTAACTGTAACTAGAAGCGACAAATATAACGAGCAAAAATGAAAGTATTCGTAGCGTTATCTAGCACGAAATGTTTAGAGAAGAAGATGCCAAATACTGAATATAGACTACAGAACAATATTCTAAGTTCGCTTGTAAAATCCAGAGCATTGCACGGGATAGAAATGTGGGACATTGAAGAATGCAGGAAATGACTAGAGGTAATGGACAGCAATAATAATGGATAACCCAGAATGCACAGCTAATAAAAGAGTTCTATGTGAAGCTATCAGTATACAAGCAGGTATAGCTAAGAAAGACAACTAGTTATAGGTTAAGATTAAATAGAGGTAAGGGAGGTAAATATTGAATTTAGTTTCTCATCATCAGATTAAACATGTACGCGATTATTACTGGGTTACCAGGACGAAAAGGCCGGTAGATATCATAGGAAAGGGAGACTAGGAGACTGTTGGAATAAAGAGACTCAGAACGAAGAAACGAAGCTGAGAAATACGTAAGAATTTGAATGAATGATTCTGATAATCAGATGATGATATCAAAATGTACGGCAAAACGAACATTAGTGGAATTCTGCGAAATGATCAATTAGATTTAGAAAGAAGGACTTATTAATAGATAAGTAAGAGTTTTCACTAGAATAAGTGTGAAAGAGAGAAATATGAAAAGAATTGTTCTTTGTTATGTGGAAAAATAATGGAAGAGGCACTTGTATTGTGTGTAGTGAGACAGGCTCGCTTAGAGTCAAACACTTGGGTAGTGATTGCAAAGCAAAACTAGAAAGACCGGGCAAGTTGGCCGTGCGGTTAGGGGCGCGCGGCTGAGAGCTTGCATCCGGGAAATAGTGGATTCGAACCGTACTGTCGGCAGCCCTAAAGATGGTTTTCCGTACTTTCCCATTTTCACACCAGGAAAATTCCGGGGCTGTACCTTAATTAAGGGCACGGGTACTTTCTTCCCTCTCCTAGGCCTTTCCTATCCCATCGTCGCCGTAAGACCTACCTGTGTCGGTCCTACGGAAAGCAAATTTTTTTAAAATAGAAAGAGAGAGAATTTTAAATTATAAAATATAAACAGAGAGTGAATCGCACCGGTTAGCACAGCAAAATTAATTTATATATTTAAAAAATATATGGCAGAAGAAAATAAAGGGACCAATAATTTAACAAGTGGAGGGTAGGATATATGTTGTCCTACATTACATAACACTATTTAACATCTAGGACAAAAATTTAAAAAAATGACGATTAGTGATTGGGTGTAAACGGTGATTAGGACTAATTACAACGTTTAGTGTAGTAACAGGCAAACTAACTGTAATAAGAGATATCATAAATTTATTTAAAACATTGGATTATAAATAAAGAATGCCCTCTCCTCAGTTTAGGTGACCTGAAACTAGGGGATGGAAGTATTCCTATTTTGTTATGTCCGATACAGATATTCTCCCTCGATTCTTATGTATTATTTCTTAATGTACTTAAAATATACACTATTAAAATGCCTATAAAATGAACTTACATCCTCCTTCTTTCGACCAATATCTTAACCTACATTAGACACTGAGATATCCGGTAATCCAAAACCATAACAAAAATAATTATAGCAAAGTCAAGCGGGAATGGTAAAGTAACAAGAAATAGCCGTGGGATGACCTTA
Source organism: Anabrus simplex (assembly GCF_040414725.1). Taxonomy (NCBI): domain Eukaryota; kingdom Metazoa; phylum Arthropoda; class Insecta; order Orthoptera; family Tettigoniidae; genus Anabrus; species Anabrus simplex. The sequence goes on from NC_090270.1 coordinate 49,154,272, forward strand.
GAAATAAGGTAAGCAGTTTATAGTTAAAAACTGAGTCTAACGATTTCCTCCTTGGTCTCCAGCAACGTCTCTTCCCCACCATACCAGTGCCTTCTATTTTTTTGAGTAATCTAACAAAATTTCCGTGCTGAGCACCTCGGACCGAAGAGCGCTGGAAGAGCCCAACTTGGCAGTTTTAATCCTGGCTACGTCCGGTTGTATTTGAAGGTGCTTAGATATGTCGGCCTCGTATTGGTAGATTTATTGGCACGTAAAAAATCCTTCGCGACAAAATTTTGGCAACTCGATGCCTCCAAAAACGGTAAAAGTAGTTAGCGGGATGTTAAACCAGTAACATTATTATTTATTAGCTTCCCAATTTCACCTCATATTATCCAAACACCAAAGCTCGTGTATTTATCCAATGATATCATTCCTATCTTATCCTTGATGTCCTTATTTAGAATGCGTTACTGCCATTGTTCCCACTTTTTTGTATCAACATCATTCTCGCTACATTGATGTTTGCTTTTCTCCAGTTTATGAGTAGTTTACACTGAATGTTACCAAAAATGTTTACAAATTGTTGTTTTAAACACGATTTATAACAGTTGTTGACCTCAAATGTTGGTAAACGAACATCGGTATAACTTTTATTTTCGAGATTAGCAACATTTCTCCCAATTAACCCCCCCCCCCCCTCGCCCATCACAGCATACGCCACTGCAGCAGAAATGTCGTTATTCACAGGAAGTCGCAGTAACCAATGCTCTCGCACTGGCTTGGTGCATGCCACTAATGTTCGATGACTGATTACGTTATGAGCTGGAGCATGGGTGTTCTGTTAAACATAGGCCTATATAGTTGGCCTCTAGTCAACAAATCCATGCTTACTTCAAACGCCATTGTTTTAGAAAAATAAATGGCCAGCAAAATAAACTGTTTGAATTTTTAGAACTCCCTAACCTCTCTACATTTTCACAGTGTGAGACTGAAAAATATCCAGTGTATTGTTCACTTTTTGTGTTATGTTGTTGCACTAAATTCGGGTTAGGCCTACCTTTATTCACAATCTAAGGTGGTCGGAAACAGTATGGACGGGTATATGCTTAATAGAGCTTTGGCCATACTGATATGTCATTTGTAAACCTTACATCGATATCCCCTGCTTTTGTCATTTTATCATATGCTGAAGTTAGCCTATCAGATCGCTTCGCGGATGACTTCAGACTTCAGATGGGCTTTGCGAGGCAGCGCAAGTGGCTTATGACCGGCTTGAGAGTGTCAAGAGAATAAATAAACCTCTCCAGGGGAGGGACTTGAATAAGCACCTCCCTGCTGATAGGCTCGGCCCACAGCAAGCACGCTACGGTGGCACTGGCTGCAACCCACACTGTGTTATTGTTTGATGCTCATTTCTCGGCATGGTTTTCAAGCGCGACCAAGCCACGTGTAGATTAAGCAACACCGCCTGATAAAGCCTATTTGAATTCGCCCGCGAAGTGATCTCACTGGCTAATTTCAGTAGCTGATAAAATGAAAATAGTGTGAGATATCGACGGGTTTTTTTCAAATTACCTATCATTATGACCAACGCTCTAACGCTCATATACTCGGTTCACGTTGTTTCCAACCATCTTGTATGCAACTTTTCTTCTAGTGACCGAGAAGAGAATGGTTTTGTAAAACATATTTTACAGTATACATTTCTAAGTGGTATTTTCATTAAACAAGTAATTTAAATTGTTCACTTGCACTGGCACACAACTATAAACCTAAACAGTAAGGTTAGTGATGTTCTCTTGTCCAAAAAAGTGAGGTTAGGATCTGTCAAGATAACAGCTGTCACCTTGACAGCTGTCAAAAGCACGTGGCTTTGTTTGTAAACAAAACCAAACTAAACCGAACAACACCCGTCAAACATAATACTTTATAACGCTATACAATTGACGAGCGGAGCTGGCTGAGCTGCTTGCATTCAGGACGATCTGTCTGCTTCAAAGAAGCAAGTATCTCCCACACACCACCCTGCACGCGCAGAGAATTATAGCAGTAACTCGCCACCGAGAATGTTCTCTTGTACGGGCAGGACTACCAGACCAGATACCTCAAAACACTTCGTCAGGCACATGCAGAGGGTACGTTATAAAACGAAAGCCGATCCAGGGATCGTGAGCGCATCCAACCAGCAGGCATTTAACATTATTTTTTTTTGCTAGGGGCTTTACGTCGCACCGACACAGATAGGTTTTATGGCGACGATGGGATAGGAAAGGCCTAGGAGTTGGAAGGAAGCGACCGTGGCCTTAATTAAGGTACAGCCCCAGCATTTGCCTGGTGTGAAAATGGGAAACCACGGAAAACCATTTTCAGGGCTGCCGATAGTGGGATTCGAACCTACTATCTCCCGGATGCAAGCTCACAGCCGCGCGCCTCTACGTGCACGGCCAACTCGCCCGGTATTTAACATAGTGAAATGATAATTAAATTTAGTCTTGAACTATCGTATATAAGTCAACTTCCAATAATATTACCACACATTTAAATTGTGATAAATTAAAATCTTGTTGGATTGTATAAAATAACTAGAAATTTTAAAAATGAGATTACCGAATTCACTTGGTTCCAGCGCACAAGTTGAATAACCGCAATATAAGCCCCTGTTCTGTTGGCAACACGATAAATCTATTCCGAGTACGATATGTTGATAAATTACCGATTACCGAGCTCGATAGCTGCAGTCGCTTAAATCCAGTATTCTGGAGATAGTGGGTTCGAACCCCACTTTCGGCAGGCCTGAAAATGATCTTCCGTGGTTTCCCATTTTCACACCAGTAAAATGCTGGGGTTGTACCGTAATTAAGGCCATGGCCGCCTCCTTCCAACTCCTAGCCCTTTCCTGTCCCATCGTCGCCATAAGACCTATCTGTGTCGGTGCGACGTAAAGCAACTTGTAGAAAAAATACCGATTTTTTCGAAATGTTACCAACTCCAGTACAGCAAAGTCGATCTTAAAACATATCGAAGCAAAGATAAGGTACGAACATTTTATCTCTTGCTGTGAGGAGTTTTTCTCTTCAAAGTCTTACAAATTTGAAGAGAATTTGAAGAGCAAAGGATTATACCTTCCCAACCACTAACCCTCCACACTGACTGATGTTTCTTATAATGAGAAGCAGGTAAGAAATAGATCTGGATGGGAACTATCAATCGTGATTTGTCACTCGTCAGTGGCAGGAACTCGTTGCCGTCTCGAGCGATCAGCCTTCAACGCTCCCCCATTTCTCACTTTGCTGATTGATAGGTTTCCTCACATCCCATACATTACTGCTGAAGGTGGAGCAAAGTTTCCACAAGATAAGGCAGAAATTAATTACTGGTCGAGACTTCTTTTGTTATTCATGTTAATTTAATAATTCTCCAGCCAAATTAATTACCAGCTGGAAAATCATTAATCTCCCGCCACTTTCTTTTACAATTAATTTACCTCCACTTTACGGTCCATTGCAGAAGCTCTTGACATGCTATTCAAACTTGCTCATGTTTTCGTTTTTCAATATCCTCCATGATATGAGTACTGAGAGTGGCCTGACGAGCTCTTGAAGGTTGATCATTTTCTGAGTTTCTCTCTATGTTTCCGCTTTTCTTCCCTTATTTTGGCGTAGAATACGTCTATCGTTTCATACTAGTACCGGATTCCGCGGTAAAAATGCGTGAAAACTTTTGAAATTTCAAAGGAATTCGTGAAAATATTACGCGGTAATACAACCGTCAGCTCTCTTAAGCATCCTTCGGTAGTTCGTGGAAGTAATGATTGAATAACAGAGTGGAGTTACCAGTGGCGTATACTGAGGGCTACCTAGGCTATCGGTGAAGCCCAGACCTCGAATAAGAACGATGGAAATCTAGAATACATTTTATTGTAAGCATCTGACACATCGTTCCATTAACAAAGATTGAAAGCAATGAGGAAAAAACATCGCACGTATTTCTGAGTGCAAGGAATCTTGCAGTCCAGGCTCCGCGTCCCTCTCCCCTGGACCCAATCCATGCGGCTTGCTGTTCTATGTCCGATATGTACGTGGACTGGGGGAATAGGTGTGCTACGCTTCGCTCCGTCAGATCACCACTGCTAACAACCTCCTAGATAACAGAGTGCTGCTGTTTCACCCCCGTTCTCTTCTACATCCTCGTAGGAACCAGTGGTGATTCGTGACATTTTACTCAATTTTAACTTTAATTCAATGTTTACTGTTTCCATTTCCGTCATTTGTTCGGGAGCATAATTAGTGGCTGGCGTTTCACCCAAATGGCCACGATTGGAATCCCGATGAATTGAAAGCGGAAATTTACATCTGAAGAATAACACATCATCATGAATTGTTACAGCCTTACTCCCTCTGGCTCAAACTGTGTTTCCTTCATTTCGTCATAACACACTTTCTCCCAATTTTCTCTCTTACTTAAATTAATTGTCCCATCTTTGTTTCCGTTTCTGCCTTTCTCATTGTTATCAATTTTCTTTCTTTATACTCTTATATCTATATGTCATTTAATTTTCATGACAGTCTTCTGTTTTCCTTTATTTATTTATATAATCCTTCCTTCCTTCCTTCCTTCCTTCCTTCCTTCCTTCGTCTAATCGTCTACCATTTTGTGCGAATCTAAAACTAAGAACACACACAATCTCTTGCGTAAGCATTTTTACTGTGGCGATTCTCTTATTCCCTCCTTTTTGCATTTTCTTTCAGCAGTTTAGTCCTCTTCTTCCTCTTCCTTCTCATTCACCTTCTATCGGCCTTATTCCACACGTAAATCTTACTTCCATTCTATTCTCTGTTAGGTTTGTCACTCGATTGTAATTTAGACTTGACCTGATAACCCCACCCAAGACGAGGGGTGAAACAGTCCTTGTGCCACTACTGCTAATATATTACCTCTACGTGACTATGCTGTTAGGTGGCGAGGTACGCATCTCAGATGAGGATAATTATCGACCTATAACCTCTGAATACCATTGATTTACATTCACAAGGGAACTGATTGGACTCGACCAGACACATTTCGATGAAACGTGTGTGAGTAATTATCAAACATAACTTAAATATACTAATTTCAACGGTATTGTAATTATTTCGAAAAAATAGCTAGGTAACATGGAACGGGGGTGCACAAGAGTAGGTTACGTGGCGACACTGGGTTTCACCCTCTCCCTGCCTCATTATCATCATCATTATGCCATATCCAGAGGCGCAGTTCGCACATGAGTGTCAATTAGAAAGACCTGCAGCAGGCGACCCGAACATGTCGCCGGATACTCTCGGCACTGAAATCCATGTGATAAGAAATTTAAATTCGTATTAAAAAATAACGGGTGCCTAGCCGAGGCGGTAAGGACATGCTCGGTTGATCCGGAAGGACACTTATTCGATTTTCCTTCAGAAAGTGAAAATATCACTTCTATAGGTTCAGCATCAGGTTAATTCCTGGGAGCCTGGTGTTATTCGACAGGGGTTGCTTCCAGAACAAGAGTGTTTGAAGGAATCACGGAGACACCAGTTAAAGGCGACAACACAAGCAGACGTGGCAACAGATTTCTTGGTAACTCCCAGTGGCTTATGCTGGGATCGAGTCACGGGCTACTACTAGACTTACAGTAGGTTACCTTTTTTCGATGGTTGGTTTAGTGAACATCAAAACTGAAAGGTTTGAGCTGCAGCCAATAGCCAACGGAGAAGGCTGCTTCACAAGCTACTGCCCTGGCCTCCGTCACTGCCAATACTCAACAACTCCTCATTGGCACTCTAGGTGCCTTCGAATCATCACACTCCATTTAAAACTACAGCAACGAATCACTATATTAAGTAAAAAAATTTATCACCGTACAGACCATGAACGCCCTTGGAGGTGTAGAAGATTCAGGCTCTAAGAGAGGTAAACTGATTAGCTCTATGACCCATCACCTTTGCTCCCAGGAATTAACCTGATACTGAACCTACAGAAGTGAGATTTTCACTTTCTGACGGAAAATCGAACAAGTGTCCTTCCGGATCAACCGAGCATGCCATTACCGCCTCGGATAGGCAGCCGTTATTATTTATACGAATTTAAATTTCTTATAGCATGTCCTACAGTGCCGAGAGTATCCGACGACATGTTGGGGTCACCTGGTGCAGGTCTTTCTAATTGACACTCATGTGCGAACTGCGCATCTGGATGTGGGATAATGATGATGATAAGGCAAGGATAGGGTGAAACCCAGTGTCGGCACGTAACGTACTCCTGTCGAATAACACCAGGTGTCTGCCCAAAGCTTTACGTCCTCATCCGACGGACGAATCACCAACAGCGTCATATGCCCTCACTCCATATGAACAATGCGGAGTTGTTTAGAATTGAGTCCACGCTTTTGGCACGCAATCTAATTGTTAGAAATTATATACCACCAACTCCCTCACCCTGCTGGCCAATTCTAATCTTGAATACTTTTTTGATCAACGAGGCACGAACCTGTGTCAGACCATGTCCACCAGGCAGGCTTCTGTACGTAAACGTTATTTTATGGAAGAGTGACTGTCACCATTGGATATATGTCGCCTTAATTTAGAATTCTACCGGGTCCCATCGCAATCGGTGCGGTGTAACCTAAGCAGTTTCTTTGTTATTGGTTGACAGAAATTTCCCACTATACTAAGTTGTATTATTCTACGAGCAGCAGATGCAGTAACGCTCATGAGGGAGATGGAGCCAATTGCGATCGTGATTGAAATTTATTCAGGTATAGTTTATGATGACATTAAATTAGAAATATTTACACTTACAGAGTCATCATTCATTGTGTTGCACTTCATGAACTTGAACGTGTTCACCTACCTAGTTCAGGAAAATGGGTTACTGTTGGATACTGGTTGAAAATTATGTGGATATATCCAAAAGGCATAAATTGCCGGAGATTGGAGTTTCCGATCAGACTAGACTCACTTCACGTACATTTTCTGCAGGAATTATTGCGTATTACACTTACCTGCTCCGTCTAGCTCCTGCTTGAATGGTGTCTGAAACTTCCCTGGCTTGATGGTGAAGTCATCATATCCGGCTACTCTTCAGAAATATATATCGAAGTATACGAAGATAAGAGGACAGAACTGATTGTGTCTTATACAAATCGGTAATGAGATTGAATCCCTCGTCAATGTTGCGAAATGAATATGATTCACAATCTGCTTCAGCACCACTTGAACTGCTGAAAATACATCACTTCGCGTGTGCATTCATGGAAGGTGATCCCGGCCGCAGCAAATACTGTAAGTTCGTGGACTAGCGCCTACAATTCAGGCAACACGACGTACTTCCGTGTATTACAGTCAATTTCAATTTCATAGTCCCCCAGTATAGCGAACATATTTTCCCTCGGTACCCTGTCATATGCTTTCTCAAGATCTACGAAACATAAACACAACTGCCTATTCCTCTCGTAGCATTTTTCAATTACTTGGCGCATACTGAAAATCTGATCCTGACAGCCTCTCTGTGGTCTGAAACCACACTGGTTTTCATCCAACTTCCTCTCAACGACTGATCGCACCTTCCCTTCCAAGATGCCAGTGAATACTTTGCCTGGTATACTAATCAATGAGATACCTCGATAATTGTTGCAATCCTTCCTGTTCCCTTGCTTATAGATAGGTGCAATTACTGCTTTTGTCCAATCTGAAGGTACCTTACCAACACTCCATGCTAATCTTACTACTCTATGAAGCCATTTCGTCCATGCCTTCCCACTATACTTCACCATTTCAGGTCTAATTTCATCTATTCCTGCTGCTTTATGACAGTGGAGTTTATTTACCATCCTTTCCACTTCCTCAAGCGTAATTTCACCAACATCATTTTCCTCCTCCCCATGAGCTTGGCTGTTCGCAACACCACCAGGATGATTTCATTTTACATTGAGAAGATGTTCAAAATATTCCCTCTACATCTCCAGTGATTTCCTGAGATCTATTATGAGTTCACCTGAATTACTCAAAACACTGTTCATTTCGATTTTCCCTACCTTCCAAAGATTATTACTGTCCAGAAACGTTTCCCTGCTGATCGACGTAGCATTTCCAGGTTATTACCAAAATCTTCCCAAGACTTCTTTTTGGATTCAACAACTATTTGTATCGCTCTGTTTCTTTCATCTACGTACAAATTCCTGTGTGCCTCGGCCCTTGTTTGGAGCCATTTCTGATAAGCCTTCTTTATACGTTTACAAGCTGCTCTCACTTCATCAATCCACCAAGATGTTCGCCTTTTCCCATCTTTACAATCAGTTGTTCCTAGGCATTCCCTTGCTGTTTCTACTACAGCATCCCTGTATGCCACCCGTTCACTTTCTATACCCTGAATCTGCTTACTGTCTACTGTTCGAAACTTCTCACTAATCATATCCATGTACTTCTGTCTAATTTCCTCGTCCTGGCGATTTTCTAACCTTATTCGTTTGCAGACAGATTTCACCTTCTCTATCCTATACCTAGAGATACTTAGTTCCCTGCAGATCCGATAGTGGTCTGTATCATCGAAAAATCCCCGGAAAACTCGTACATTCCTAACAGATTTCCTGAATTCGAAGTCGGTTAAGATTAGTCTATTATGGATCTGGTACCCCTAGCCTCCCATGAGTAGCGGTGAATAGCCTTATGCTTGAAGAATATATTCGTAACTGCTAAACCCATACTAGCACAGAAGTCCAGCAAACGCTTCCCATTCCCATTAGCTTCCATATCTTCCCCACATTTGCCAATCACCCTTTCGTATCCTTCAGTTATATTCCCAACTCTCGCATAGAAATCGCCCATTAGCACTATTCTATCCTTGCTGTTGACCCTGACCATGATGTCACTCAATCCTTCATAAAACTTGTCAACTTCATCCTCATCTGCACCCTCATATGGTGAATACACAGAGACAATTCTAGTCCTAATTCCTCCAACTGACAAATCTACCCACATCATTCGCTCATTTACGTGCCTAACAGAAACTAAGTTGCCTGCAATGGTATTCTTGATAAAGAGCCCTACCCCAGACTCTTCCCTTCCCTTTCTAACACCCGTCAAGTACACTTTATAATCTCCTATCTCTTCCTCGTTATCTCCCCTTACCCGAATATCACTTACTCTTAGCACATCCAGATTCATCATCTTTGCTGACTCATCCAGTTCTACTTTCTTTCTTCCATAAGCTCCATTAATATTGATAGCTCCCCCTCGAATTCTATGTCGTTCGCTAAGTTGTTTCCAAGGAGTCCCTCGCCTGTCAAATGGGAGTGGGACTCCGTTACTCCCATAGGTCCGAGGCTTGCTTAAAATGTTATGAATTCGGTAAATTCATGAAGCAGGATGCTACCAACCCATGAAGTGACAAAATTGATTGAATGTTACAAAAACTCACTAAAAATGTATAACAAAAGTAATTTTTGGGTAATCACACTTTTAAAGCTTTAAAATACTTCTAAATGTATAGTAAAATACCATATTAATTATAACCTTATGCACTGTAAACGTCAGTAAGAGAAGTACCATGAATATAATCAACTATTGGAACATTATCTATTATGTTCACGTACAGGCCCCCGTAAGGCAAATACCAAAGGAGTAAACATAAATGGGCACCACACCAAATGGGTTCGATTTGCAGATGACATATCAATTGCAGCAGACTCCGAGAAAGAGTTGTCTAAGGTGCTGAATGTATTGTCATTGGCATTGTCACATCCACGCCTAAACATTGTCAAGAAGACCAAGTTATTAGTTGTGAGTGAACATCCCGGACGGATTCACACCAATATCAAGCTTACTGACAAGACAGTGGAACAAGTCACCAGTTTCCCATATCCACGAAGCCTGATTACCAATGACAACAGGTGCAGCCAAACAGGCGTTCAGAAATAAGAGAAATCTCTCCATCAGTGCAAATCTAGATTTTGGAATTAGGAAGAAATTTGTGATTTCTTTTGTATGGAGTGTGCTATTGTATGGCTGTGAATTTTGGACAATCAAAGATCAGGACTGAAAACGATTTGAAGCGTTTGATATGCGGGTCTGGAGACAAATGCTAAGGATCAAACGGATTGAAAAGAGAACAAACGAAAGTGCTCTGCAAGAAATTCAAGGTAAGAGAGAACTGATGTTAACGATACACGGAAGAAGAGCTAAATTCACTGGCCACATCTTACGACACAATACAATTCTTACCAATTTGCTGAAAAGAAAACTCACGGGGAAGAAAGGCTGAGGACGACCGAGGAAAAAATTCCTTCAAGATTTAGTACAGAGTCTCCATTATGGTTCTTATTATAAAATGAACCCTAGAATACTAAAATACGTAAAATTAACACGTATGCATCATATAAGTGCACCACCCCCAACTGACCACCTCCATGGAGTGCTTCCACTGATCAATGTGGATGATGTCACCATAGCATTTAAATGCATGACTAAGGAGCGAATGCTGGGAGTGTTAATTTTTGGTAAACCACTGCGCTTTTTTTCCTATGTTTAATATTCACGCATTATCGTTGGTACGTAAAACTTATGTAACAGGTACTTTGATGTTATCGTATGAGGGTAGGTTGCTCATTCCGGATGGTTATTCTACAGTTATTATGCATGTGTCTTTCCAGGGCACAGTGGATAAACTAAGAGTGAAATAGGCGCAGTCCATTTGCCGTATTTTTGTCGAGCTGGATGAAGATGAGAGCGGGGAAGACAAACGTTTAGAAACTGAATATGAGCACGAAGACCCTCCAATGACGATCCAAACTATTCACTCTACCGAGCTCGATAGCTGAAGTAGCTTAAGTGCGGTCAGTATCTAGTATTCGGGAGATAGTAGGTTCGAACCCCACTGTCGGCAGCCCTGAAAATGGTTTTCCGTGGTTTCCCATTTTCACACCAGGCAAATGCTGGGGCTGTACCTTAATTAAGGCCACGGCCGCTTCCTTCCCACTCTTAGGCCTTTCCCGTCCCATCGTCGCCATAAGACCTATCTGTGTCGGTGCGACGTAAAGCAACTAGCAAAAAAAAAAAAAAAAAAAAAACTATTCACTACGGTTCGAAGATAATATCGACTATGATCCACATTTACAAGCTTCTGTTGAAATTCAGCAAATTGAGCGGCCATCAAAAAGGAAATTTCAAAAAGGAACTAGGAAGAGAACAACAGAAGCGACTACTTCAAACAGCTCGGCTTCAGCTTTTCAACCTCCAGAACAGCTTTTTGTTGAATGTGAAGTGAATAGACTCTTTGGTAAGGATGGGCATATGTGGAAAGCAACTTATTCTAACACAGGAAAATGCCCAAAAAGAACCTAGGTCATATCCAGCCAGGACCTACGTCGAAAGTAGAAGCTGATCCACTTAGGTAGTTTTAATTCTTTTTACAATATAATGCAAACTATACTTCGTATTTCTTAAATAATATACTGTAATATTTTTGGCAACAATGGGGAGTTTACTCATTGTTTTAGCGTACATATGGACATGGGCAAGTACCGAAAACTGTTAGTACTCTAGGATGAAACGATGAGTTGGGACAGAAAGGAATGGTTGCATATACAGTACAAGGCATTGCGTTTAGACACTGATAATAGAGTTGTAAAAATGAGTTCTAACATGGAAATAAAAGGGTTCCCGAACCCATGACCGTATACCGTTTTATTTTGCTACGTGTGTGCATTGTGTCCTGAGAGTTTGGTCATACTTTATTGTTACACCCTATATACAGTATATTTTCCATTAGATGTCGTTCTGATAACTACGCCACGTGACCGTGCATGTGACCTCTGTTGACCGTAGCAGACATAGATTACCAATGAGTTCTCGCCTCTTGTTCAGAGTGTCTGAACGCACTGCAATTATGGCATTATATGTATTTCATGGAATCATTGGCCAGTGAAACTTTAAATAATTGTAATTGTCGCTGGTACAAGTTATCCTACCGCTTTTTCGTCTCATCCCTATTACCTGTGGTAGACGCTTTAGATGTGTTTGGCCCAGTTTTACGCACGAATACCTTTCCTGACGCTAACCCTATATGGAGGTAAGTGACGAAGGCACATGCTGTGTGCAAATGTGTAATCTACACATCAATTGCTTTCGCATAATCCACAACTAATTTGCCACACAGCACTTTGCTCTAACTGCCCCGTCAGTGGAGTTTACCAGCCAATTATCCCTCCTGATAACTATGATCTATGATGTGACACAGTGGTTAGCCGGTTCGAGTCCTGGTGGTGGAAGAACTTTTCACCAACAGGAGGTTGGTCGATAGGGGAGGAGAGGTGGTGGCATACAATTTTTAATCACGATATTGCGTGCTAAAAGCGTGGGTTGGATTCCAAACTTCTCGAAAGTGTTCAAATGGAGTGATGGCACATGACTCTGTTGATGTTGATTTGTCCATTGGATGAGGCCGTAAAGAACCCTCTGTGCGATTCGACAGGGGTACGCTATGTTGCGACACCGACTTTCAACACTTCCCGCAACCTGATTATCATCACTACACACCCAGACATGCAGTGCGCCCATGGGCGTCAAATAAAAAGACCAGTGCCTGGAGAGCAGAAAATATCCTTGGGCTCTATCGGCACTAAAACCATAAGGTATATCAATTATTTAATTAAATAGTTAGTAAAATCATACAAATACATTATAGACTCTTACACCTTTCAGCGTTCAGTCTGAAAGCCTCTGTTGTTTTACTAAACTCCGCCACAATGGTCTATTTGTAACTACCACCGTGGCCTCGTTTTAATCTATACCCCTTATCATTAAACTATCAGAAACCGAGATCTAACCATTGTCGTCTTTGTCTCCCTCAACTTCTCTTTTTTGCTAGTGGCTTTACGTCGCACCGACACAGATAGGTCTTATGGCGACGATGAGATAGGAAAGGCCTAAGAATTGGAAGGAAGCAGCCGTGGCCTTAATTAAGGTACAGCCCCAGCATTTGCCTGGTGTGAAAATGGGAAACAACGGAAAACCGTCTTCAGTGCTGCCGACAGAGGGATTCGAACCTCCCTATTTCCCGGATACAAGCTCACAGCCGAGCGCCCCTAATCGCACGACCAACTCGCCCGGTCACCTTCTCTTAACCTCCATGACTGAGTCCATTATTCTCCTGTAGAAAAAAGTACTGCTCTTATAGGACTTACAAATTGTGAACACACCCTCTCTTAGACGCCCATAATTCCCCACGATTAAGAAATACTGTAATGTATTTTACATTCTATTATGAAAGAAAAAATATATGAGGCATTTTTGCCCATGAATTATTAAAATAAATACGGAAAAGTTTCTGTTTCATAAATACACTCGCAGGGAGGAACCACAATAGCTGCAACAGTCATCGCATTGTTGCCTTGTTTCATTTAGCTTCGGTGTCGCTTTAGTAGATGTAAAGCGTAATCCGTTACTCACCGGGCGAGTTGGCCGTGCGCGTAGAGGCGCGCGGCTGTGAGCTTGCAGCCGGGAGATAGTAGGTTCGAATCCCACTATCGGCAGCCCTGAAAATGGTTTTCCGTGGTTTCCCATTTTCACACCAGGCAAATGCTGGGGCTGTACCTTAATTAAGGCCACGGCCGATTCCTTCCAACTCCTAGGCCTTTCCTATCCCATCGTCGCCATAAGACCTATCTGTGTCGGTGCGACGTAAAGCCCATAGCAAAAAAAAAATCCGTTACTCTGTGAATCACGGGTAGCTTATTACTGTTGTAGAGAAGTCGTCTTTTTGTGTGTGTGTGTGTGTGTGTGTGTGTGCGTGTGCGTGTGTGTGTGTGTGTGTGTGTGTGTGTGTTGCTTATATTTATTTTAGTCTCGTACTTGTGTTGAGATTTTATGTGATTAATAAGCCTACGTGTGTGATTTTCCTTTAACATTAATACATTAATTTGTTAACTTTATGAGGAACAAACAAACGTAAACTGCGCTTAGTTTTCAGCTTCTCTGCTTCACCCTTTTAGCATAAACTTGAATACTGAATTTCACAAATTTCCATACCGCCGTTTTTCCGTGATGCAGTTGAGCAAAGACCTTCAATATGGCAACCTTGTTATTGTAAAAGCAATACTGCTTTGTTCACATGGAATGATCTATAGGTAACTTATCTACCTTCATTTTCCCACATGGCCCCACCAGTGAAGCAGGTTCATTCCTAGCTCAGCTAAACAAAGCGAATTGGGCGTGCGGTTAGTAGTGCGCAGCTGTGAGCCTGCATTCGGGTCATAGTGGGTTCGAACCCCACTATCGACAGCCGTGAAGATGGTTTTCCGTGGTTTCCAATTTTCACACCAGGCAAATGCTGGGGCTGTACCTTAAAGGCCACGGCCGCTTCCTTCCCACTCCTAGCCCTTTCCTATTCCATCGTCGCCATATGACCTATTTGTGTCGGTGCGACATAAAGCAACAAAAACAACAAGCTCAGGCTTCTTTTCCTCATTCCGAGTACCCTCTTGCCATTATTCCCAGCTGTTTGTACCAGCGAACATTTTCCTTTTTCATGTGTGGTATTTCTAAATAGGAGCCCACCTGTATTAATTTGAATTTTGCTCAAAGCAGGCTGCAAAATTATAGCAAACCTACCTCCTATCCTTGACCGTCTTATTATGGCACCGCTATTGGTTTTGGCGCTTTCCTTATATACACATGGACTTTGGTGGTGTTATATGATGATCCAACCAGCCTCCAGTTATATAACTTGATAGACAAAACACTTATTTTCAACTACCTGATGTACCCGCGCTTCGCTACGGAATTCTCAGAAAGACTGCCTTTGTTGTTTTCCCAACTGAAGTAAACATTTATCATTATAATGAAGTCAGTAGGAATGTATCGATTAAAAGCAATGTTATCATATAAAATACCCGATCAAATGAAAAACCGCACATTTTCTCACTTTTAACGAGCAGTACTTCGCTGCAGATCTAACAGTCCAAAGTTCCAGTGCTGGAATGAGCAGACCGCACACAGCCGCGAACATTCCACTGCCATTATTCCGTTAAATGTGATCTG
This sequence comes from Anabrus simplex, assembly GCF_040414725.1. Lineage (NCBI taxonomy): Eukaryota > Metazoa > Arthropoda > Insecta > Orthoptera > Tettigoniidae > Anabrus > Anabrus simplex. Next base: position 49,169,307 of record NC_090270.1, read on the forward strand.
CTTATTCTAATCAATGGCTAAAAGTAGGTATTGAATAACTGGAATGCTATGATGAACCAGTGTGTTAGGCCTACGTACCAGCAGTATCAGAGAATGTATGCACCAGAGACATGGCATGCTAAAGAAGAGTTATCTAACTATCCAGTTGTTTCCGGGCAATTTTCAGGCAGGCTGTTATACTCGGTACGCAGCAATAATCCCATCTGTCGGATATGAGTGGCAGCAGAAGACACAAAGCACATCACAACAAACAATGGTCATTGTAATGTTATTGTTGATCTATTTTATGAGCTTTCTATATGGTAGGCCTTCACATTTAGTTTTCTTCCGAGTCTGTGATATTAGGGCATCTTATTAAATAATTTATAGGGTAGACTAATTTCTTATTCCCCTACTTTACATACCGATTTTCAAAAAAATCGGTTGAACCATTTTCTCGTGACTCGGCGCTGATATGGACTTAGCAACAAAAATACAAATTCATGAACATCTCTTATAATAATAATAATAATAATAATAATAATAATAATAATAATAATAATAATAATAATAATAATAATAATAAAAATAATGTTATTTGCTTTACGTCCCACTAACTACTTTTACGTTCTTCGGAGACACCGAGGTGCCGAAATTTTGTCCCGCAGGAGTTTTTACGTGCCAGTAAATCTACCGACACGGGGCTGTCGTATTTGAGCACCTTCAAATACCACCGGACTTAGCCAGGATCGAACCTGCCAAGTTGGGGTTAGAAGGCCAGCGCCTTAACCGTCTGAGCCACTCAGCCCGGCTGAACATCTCTTTTATCATAGCCGGTTAGATAAAAATACCATATAACTTTAGTTATGCAGTTTTTATCGATAGGACCACTAATAATATATTTGAGAATTAGAGACCTTCCCCTAAACTACCATTTCACTCAGCGTGAATAACACTATTTATGGAGTAGATTGCAGTGACTTATTCCCAGATTTTACATACTGATTTGCATTCAATTCTCTTCAGCCGTTTTCTCGTGATCCGCGTACATACATACAGACAGACAGACATACAGACAGACAGACAGAAATCGCGGAAAAATTAAAAAAGTGCATTTCCTTGTTACTGTGGACACGACCGGTACAGAAATACAATTTTTTAAAGTCTGAGGGAGTACAGACAAAACTATTATTTTAAATATATAGATTAATTTTTAAAAAAGAACCTTTCATAAAATAATTAACCTCTAATTACGTCATTAAAACGAACCTTTTTAACACTGAACATAACGGAGAAATGTACAGTATGCTTGACTTTTGAAATACTAAAAGGTGACCTAAATTTAACGTCCTGTACTCTCTGTAACAGAAGCAGTACATTTTTTTTTGTATAAGTTGCTTTACGTCGCACCGATACAGATAGGTCTTTCGGCGACGATGGGATAGGAAAGGGCTAGGAGTGGGTAGGAATCTGCCGTGGCCTTAATTAAGGTACAGCTCCAGCATTTGCCTAGTGTGAAAATGGGGAACCACGGAAACCATCCTCAGGGCTGCCGACAGTGGGGTTCGAACCCACTATCTCCCGAATACGGGATACTGGCCGCACTTAAGCGACTCCAGTTATCGAGCTCGGTGAAACAGAACATTTTAGAGTTTAACTAAAAGTTAACATAATCGCCTTGAACATCTTGTCAGTGTGTCGTACAATACGCCTCCGCGAAGTAATTTCTACACTCCCGTTTACTAATCAACACTAAATCCAAATTTCTTCCTAGATTGAACAAAGGAGAAGAACTTTGTCCATTATTTCGTGTTCTGCACGGAAATAATTAGAAGAAATAACCAAGACTGCAACCTGTAAATGGAAGTGTTCCTGGCGAATGTTCCGTGTTTCCAATCTCCTTTGGAATCGTTTCCTTTTTCGTTGGCTGTAGCCGAGATTACAGTGAGCACTTACTAGGAGCTGAGACTCTAGACCACGAGCAACTAACCTTGGATATTGCTCCCAAGACATCTGGGCTCTCTCAACAAGAGAACAGGAAAAGAAGTAATAAAACACAAGATGAGACGTGCTGTGACAAACATGTTCGACAGTCCTAGATCAAATCACAGTTTATGACCTCTTCCAAAACGATCACAAGAAAATGACTAACTCAGTTAGAAACAGGCAGAGAAGATTGTATGTTTCATAGTTGACGCAGTAACACGAATAGTCAAATGAATGTCTCAGGGTTTAACAACAGTCTCAAATTTCAAATTTAGAGATATTAGCCTATGCATCATCTTGGCATTGCCCACTTTTTCAGTCCACGGGACACGTAGAACAATTACTACACTACTAGCAGCTAATTACAACGTTTATTCAGGTCTGTTCTCTTCTATCCTGGCGTCCTTCGTTGAATTTTATTTCATTAATTTCTATTTATTTCTTCTACCACACTCGTCCCTGATTCGTCTGATGTTCTGTTACTCCTCACGCACACATGGTGTGATGAACATATTAATTGGAGCTTAATGTTGTCGTCAACTCCCGCTTGCAGCGCTGGGCCATCCTACACCGAGCCACCTGGTGACGAAAGAGCGTTCCACTACAGCTCCAATGGTAAAACATTCTTAAATTGAAACCCTCATTATTGTAGAAGACTTCCGCGGGAACAGTCGAGACGCGGTGCAAAGTCCTGAATGGTTTATGGTTAACACATTGGTTTCACCCTCGTGGTGAGTGTCGTGAGAAAGTCCTGCTTTTGTGTTGGATGGTGGTGAGAATCTGCACGTTCTTAAACGTGCCTGTAAATCTACCGACACGAGGCTGACGTACAGTACCACCGGACTGAGCCGGGATCGTACCAGCCAAGTTGCGCTCAGGAGGCCAGCGCTCTACCGTCTGAACTACTCAACCCGTCTGGAAAGGAATACGCCCTTCCTCTAATTTTGGATCACCGGACGCTGTTCTCTTGGCAGGGCATATGCCCAAAAGCCCACATCATATCTACAAGTATGGGCCGTAAAAGCATCAATATTAACAGGTACAAATAACTTTGCTGGCCAGACCTAGTGTTTACAGTGCACTATGTCTTCTAGTATGGGCTAGAGCACTCTTTTTTCTTTTTTTTACTTTCATTGACATGTCCCAGTCTTATCTTTGGTTTTGACAATATGAAAGTGACTGAGGTATGAGCAATGTTAGTAATGTCATTCCCTATCCAACCAGTCCCGGTTATGAATGGTGTGTTTTCGCACCATAACTTAGGTTCGGTTGGTGTACGCATTTCAGTGGGCTTGGCAGACTGATAGGTAAAAGCAACGTCTGGCTCGGTGAGGAAAGAAACAGGAAACTACCTCACTTCTCATTCCCTTGGTACGCCTCTTCAGTGATGCCTTAATCATATAAACATTATTATACTGGATATTAACACTGTAAAATACATTAATATTAAAATACCAATAACAACAAAATAAGAGTAATATTTAACACAAAACTGAGAAAAGCTTAACTAAAAAAGAAGTACCTACGTTCTAAGGAATTGAAAATAATAAAATCTTTCTTTCTTAATCCGTTTTCCTTCTAAGGTTAGTTTTCCCTCGAACTCAGTGAGGGATCCCACTTCTAACACCTCAAGGGCAGTGTCCTGGAGCGTGATACTTTTGGTCGGGGATACAACTGGGCAGGAGGACAAGTACCTCACCCAGGCGGCCTCATCTGCTATGCTAAACAGGGGCCTTGTGGGAGGACGGGAAGATTAGAAGGGACAGGCAACGAAGAGGGAAGAAAGTGGCCGTGGCCTTAAGCTGCGTACCATCCCGGCATTTGCCTGCAGGAGAAGTGGGAAACCACAGAAAACCACTTCAAGGATGGTTGAGGTGGGGATCGAACACTTCTCTACTCGGTTGACTTCCCGGGGCTGATTGGTACCAGTTCCAGCCCTCGTACCGCTTTTCAAATTTCGTGGCAGAGCCGGGAATCGAACCTGCAGGGGCGGACCATAAAGATACAGTATTTAATAAATGTAAAACTCCTCGCAGTGCCGGGTACAAATTACTACTTGGTATTAATTATAATTTCTCTGTTACCATAGCGCATAGTAAAATTTGAACTAGATGATATACTATACAGTATATCTAATTGGTAAATGCCATCTTTTATTTTGTTATTAAATAAAATTAAAAGAAGGAGTAACAGATTAGTCAATGAAGGTTAGGGTAAAATTTCTAGATTTAAAGTAAGCTAATACGCCGGCCCCGCGGAGTAGGTAGGCCCAGAGACCCCGGGTTCCGGGTTCCATTTCCAGCCAGGTTAGGGAATTCTATCCGTATGTGAGGGCTTGTTCGTTCGAAGTTCACTCAGCCTACGTGATTACAATTGAGTAGCTATCTGACACTGAGATAACGGCTCCGGTCTAGAAAACCAAGAATAACGGCCAAAAGGATTCGCCATGCTGACCATAGGTCACCTCATATTCTGCAGGTTTTTGGGCTGAGAAACGGTCGCTTGGTAGGCCAGGCCTCATTGAGGCAGTTATGCCATAGGTTTGTTTTGTTTTTGGAAGTAATTTTCTAATACTAGAGAAGTGAACTTTGTTTCAGATACAGTATCTAATTATTATTATTACTGTGCATTAATATAATCATTTCTGCACATTTATAAAGCATGTTTAAAAATAATCTAGGTTACAATACTCACTCTTCAGCGTCTGGTGATCCAAAATTAGAGGGAAGTATTCCTTTCTGGCCGGGATGAGTAGCTCAGACGGTAGAGTACTGGCCTCCTGACCCTAACTTGGTAGGTTCGAACCCGGCTCTGTCCGGTGGTACGTCAGCCTCGGGTCGGTAGATCTACTGTCACGTTGAAGAACTCCGAGTGTCCATGCAGATTCTCACGAGTGTCACCACGAGGATGAAAGGAATTTGTTAGCCATCAACCATCCAGGAGGAGTTGAGCACGCTCAAAATCACGTTCAAGGGTACTGATTACGACGATGTACATAGGTACTTATAGAGCCCTACATCCCAGAGGACCGGGCGAGTTGGCCGTGCGGTTAGAGGCGCGCGGCTGTGAGCTTGCGTCCGGGAGGTAGTGGGTTCGAATCCCACTGTCGGCAGCCCTGAAGATCATTTTCCGTGGCTTCCCATTTTCACACCAGGCAAATGCTCGGGCTGTACCTTAATTAACGCCACGACCGTTTCCTTCCAACTCCTAGGCCTTTCCTATCCCATCGTCGCCATAAAACCTAGCTGTGTCGGTGCGACGTAAAGCCACTAGCATCCCAAAGGGACGAATTAGCAAAGCTCACAGTATGAAGAAGTGATGGGAACTGCCTACCTTCCTTTTATCCACAATACCACACATCGAATTGTCAAGGTCCTCCGCAAGCAGAATACAAAAAAGGTGCTTGCCACCGTCACAAAAATTGATTGCAGTTTAGTTAAAAGCAAGAAGAGATTGTCCCGACTATTACTCACTGGGGTGTACAAAATCACCATTAGTTGCGGCAAGGTACACATTGGCTAAAGATGCCGGTCCATTGGTATTCCTATCAAGGAATACCAACGAAATATCTGTCTCAACCAGCCAAACCAGTCAGCAATAACTGAGCACGCCCTATCGTCGGGTCATGACATCGTGTTCCAAGACGTTCGAGCTCTTATCCACACTAAACACTACAGGTCTAGGATAAAGTGGGAGGCTGTGGAAATACGTAGTCCTAACAATTTCAATAGGGAGACTGGCTATTAATTAATACGTGGTTGCCAGTCAATAAGGACTTACGTAGGTCCTGTCCTTTCACTATTGTAATTTCGTTCCGGTGGTTTCCAAATTCATACTCTCCTCATGACTAGATGGTTCACTCTATGGTCCTAATATCGAAATAAGCATTCTGACAGTTCTTAGAGGGAGGTCCGTTTACTGCCTGCGAGGGTGGGGAGAAGGGAGTAGGGTTTATGGTTGCCATGGAAACGTTGGCGTTCCCACTGCGGTTGCCATGGAGATAAGCCAGCTGGCAGGCTCGTGTTGCTTGTAGTTGCCAAAGCTCTCACTTCTGACTGGTCTGTACGAACGAACAAATAAGCCAGAAACGAAGGGAAGGAGAACGGAAATCAGGAATGTTGCAGCACCGTGCAATGCTCCTCCCTCCAGCCCTATCTGTCATAATGCTTCTTTAAATATTACGGCTATGTGAATGAGGAGAGGTGCAGACTACCCAAGCATATGTGTCAGTGCTCGTGTTGCCCTGATTTTAGCAGTGAGGAGGATTTGTTCACGGCACAAGAAAATGCAGTCATTGTTGCTAGCTTTTGGGCAAAGACTATTTAATACCATTTTGTATACATGTGTAAAACTTTCTTCTGTTTTATTGTTACTAAATTGTAATAAAAAACAAAAACAGTTATATTTTATGCTTCTGACTCGAGTAAATAAATAGGCTATGTGCTAAGGGTCATGACCTGCTTACACCAGTTCTGTATTATTATTTTATTTCACTCTCTTGTCTTCTTCTTCGTTGTATTACAAACTTCTTCTCCCCCCCCCCAAACGCCCACCGCCCGACTCTTACTAATCGTACCCCGATTTTTTCTGCTACAATCTTTTTTCTTTCCACCCTCAGCTCTATTCTATTCTATTCTCCTACCCTTGCCAGTATTCCGTTGCAATTTTTTTTATTTCTTCTACCACATTCGTCCTTGATTCGTCTGGTGATTTTGATGTTTATTTCGCAACGCGTATAGATTTGAAAACGGCCGTAGCCGTGTTTAAACACCGGATCCGTGAGATCTCCGAAGTTAAGCAGCATTGGGCGTGGTCAGGAGTTGGATGGGTTGCCACGCGCTGTTGGTGGGGGGTAAGGGAATGAAGGAGCGGAAAGGAACTGGCCACCCTACCGCAAGTAAACTCCGGCTCAGGAATACCTCTGCGGAGGTTCGGACCTGCCTTCGGGCTGAACAACCCTTACCTGCCTATAGATTTGAACAAGAAGCATCTTAACTGGGGCTACGACGGCGTCGTGACTACCACTCGGAGGGCTAGAGTACATCTGAACGAGAGTACCGCTTCCTATACACCAGCGGCAAAGCATTCTTAAATTCATACTTCTTTCTTATACCCATAGAGGTCTTCCTCGTTAACAGACTAGACTTCTGCTGAAGACACGGAGCAATATTGCAGGCGTTCAGTGGTTATGAATAACGGTGAAATGTGAATGATACCGAAAAGGAAGGTTTGGTATGTTCCACGCGTTGGGTAATGTTTGCGCAGTAGATGTCCCAGTATCCTGATCGGTCCCTCCAGTGCTGTCAGTGCGACAGAGAGGATGGCACATCTGTTTATTCTAAGTCTGGATATTGTGACATCTTTTACACTTATCCTCATTTTACTCCTCCCAATGCGCAGCAAATCACAAAGCTTCCTTTTCGATATTATTATGATACTTCATTTCAATGTCATAACGAGATCGAAGCCCTGTCTGATGTCGTATGACACTCTACGCACAATGAAACTCTTAATGCCAGACATTTATGCATTGATCCCAACCAGGCAGACAGCTTGAAAAATTCTGGCATGGTTGTCCTTGAAGTAGTTCACTACTCACAGCACTCGCCGAATACACACCATCGCCTTCGACGTAAAATTAAAAGGCAAGTATATAATCAACCCGAACGTCAGATTCGAGACAGTCAGCGCAAGTTGACAAACCAGAAATAGAAGCTATACAATCCAACTATCCCCTAATATCTTAATAATTATCACCTCAATAACTTCATGTTTTGGGGCTTATGGTGGAATTTCGTCTTCCTTAGACGACTACTGCAGCAGTTTCGTACTCAGCAAAGATGTCAAACACGACATTGCCCTTACACTAACGAAAGGATCCTGAAATTTTGTCGGGCGATCTCAGGTGAATATGGTCGACATGAAAGATTCTCAAAGTGCAGGTACTGGATGGCCTCAACTGTGCCAGTAGGTATCATGGGTTCGAGGACTGTTAATAATAATAAAAATAATAATAAACTTAATAATAATAAATGTACCGGAGGTACACCCACCCCGTGCGTTTAAAACTAGCACCTTGGAGAAGGCCATCTAGATAAGGAAATCTGAAACTCATTTTGGAAATAGTTTGAATATTTCTCGACAGATGTCGCTACTGTCAAATTATGTTGCGCCCTCTGTGGTAAAGATGAATTATTAATTTTCAAAGTAATTTTGTATGTCAACGTTTCCTAAACTGAATTGTTTATAGTTTCTTTTTGGTGTTCAATTGGAAAATTGGTACATTTAATTAAGTAACCAAACACGGTTTTTGATGTTTGATTGTCCAATGAAAATTGTGGGTGTGTCAGGGTTTGACCCAGAGAATTCTGGAACCTTCCTCTCCGCTATAAAAGCTGTCTTTGTGATCGCTCCAGTCTAGAGTGTGTTCGTAGCAGAGGCAGGGGGAAAGGGCTCCCTCGTCCATCTTCGGGAGGTCAACCAGCTGAAGGTAATGGCAGATAGTACTTACCAACGTAATAGTCTTTGAAAGCTAGCTCGAGGGGAAGGTTCCAATTTCTTTCCCAATGTAACTTTTATTTCTTAATGTAAATTCTCACTCAAATCTAAAGAACTTACTCGAAACAGGGAATAAAGAGTGATATCCTCTTGTATTTCCCTTCGACTTTGTGCCGAGGTGACTATAAGTTTGTAACCTTTAAAATCTAGCTAGTAATTTCTGTAACTTAAATATTTTTCTCCATCTAGTCACCTCCGTAGTATAGGCTTAGCCTCTGCAAAGTCGGGCCATAAACCCAAATAGGGTTTTAAGTATATCATGTAAATTTCAAGGAGCGCAGGTATTCGCCTCATTACCATTTTGATTTTAGGCTAGTAACTTTAACCGTTTGTTTTTACCAAAGGCCAGTTAGAATGGGTACTTGTTACAGTTATTCATTTTAAGGCAATCAGACTGTTGAGCACTTAAGACAGTGAATACTGTTTAAATTTTGTAAATATAGGTGGTTTCTTTGATAGACTTGAAATGTATAAATTTCTAGAGCAAAGAAGCCCTTCCTTTTGGTGTAAAAGAAATCGGGAGATCCGTCTCCTTGACTGTTGGTTGACAGGAGCAGTAGTGTTCATGTAAAACTTGTAATTAGAAAGCTTCAAGCTCAGGTTGTTAATTGGTTATAAGTTGATTATTCTGATTTTTTCTAATATTGTTACCCTAACTCACGAGCTATATTTTTTACCTGATTTGTTATTTGTTTAGCAAAGTGTAAAGTTTATAATTTGTAAAACAAACAAGAAGAGAAGGAATATAGCTTAAATTTCTAAGTTTTAAACTAATCTTCTGACTTTTCTATATCCACCCATTCATGCCCGCAGCTTCTTTCACCTCTGTGAACCACGGTATCTCTGTAACAATGATAATAATATTTCTCACTACTTCTGATGGTTTTCGGAGACACCGCGGTGCCAAACTTTTATCTCGCACGAGTTATTTTACGGGTAGTAAATCTACCGAAACGAGGCTGACGTATTTGAGCGTCTTCAAATGCATTCGAACTGAGTCAAGATCGACTACTTTTAAGAATCAGTTCAACGTAGAAAGACGAATCGAATATTTGAACACACTTGTATTGTTTTTCTACGTAGGTTCCGTTACGTTCAATGCAAGTCTTCCAGCACCTACAAACTGCATTGATTCCTCTAGGAAAGAAACTCTGGTTGTCTGCGCAGAGACTTGCTCACAGCTTTCATCCTTCATTTTCATCCGAACTGATTTTTTTTTCTCCCAGTACTTCTCTGAATGGCCCAAAATAGGGACAGTGTCAGGTAAATATGGTGGACATGAATGACTAGTAAAATGCAGGTATTGGGTGGCCTCAATTGTTTCTCGAGGTATCATGGGGCCGAGGTCTGTCAAACCTCCATCTACTGTAACCGTTCATCACCATGCCATAGGCATATTAGGAGGTTTAGTCAATTATATATGCCGTTTTCCGCAACATTCTATGACATATAATGTAGTAATTAGCAGTCTACATGCCGAACCGGGATGTGATTTGCGATATCCCAGCCCGAAGGGAGCAGTTTTCAGCGCTGTAACGAGAAAGGGATAGCGTAGTACTGCTCAACCTTGAAATCGCGCTCTCTTTTCGTGTGAGCGAGATGGTTAGGATAACGCTACGCGCGGAAATGTAAGCTGTCGGAGAGTGGGCTGAGTTAAGGTGTGTTAACCCCTGAGAAATAAATGTCCACTACTAATTCAACACCGCATTCATTGGTGCCACTTCACCATAATGTACTAAAAAGAGGAAGAACAACACCATCTGAAATAATTTTTATGAGTCAGGTCTCATTCGAACCGATGGATTTAATGCTAAGTTTTCATGCATATAAATGCAATACTTGAATAGTGGATCGGTAATGACGCTTGTCATATAGCAGTACGCAGATTAACTGTTGAAATCTGAAAACATGTGGAAAAAAGTGGGAGATCTTGCGTGATGAACCATGACGCGTGATTTTCTAAAAGGACGTTTTTGAGATTGTGAATGACCCACTGATCGCTTTAGTTTTATATGCGATCAGTAGAAAGTAGAGGTCACAAGCTATAATTTGAGTGTTTTCACGTCGCTGATAGATTCCGATTACCGGACCTTCAAATTCAGCAGGGGCATAATTTACCTCCGCCTGATCATTTTGTCCGGAGGCTATTAGAGCCAGGACCTAGATACAGTATCTCATTGTCATTTGTGTAGCTGCAGTACTAACACGTTAGGAGTGAACTTGGATATCACTTTATGAAGTGTTGTGGCATAGAAGAAAAACACATCAGTGCAATGTAAAATATCGCGAAATAAGCCGTGTGGTACCAGACAATGTACAGTATTGGTGAATAGAAGCCTTATCCCATCACTCAATATTTTAAATAAGAACAACAGTCAGTTGCGGCTCATGATGCAATAACCAGTGAAAGGGCAAACGCGCCAGGTTGTTTAGAGGTAGTGAGACAGTTAATTATATTCAGTAATCAATAATAACCGATCCAAAGCATTTTACGAGTGAGTACGTTCAGTAAAATTAAAAAAAATGTTCCTGACAAAATTAACGGTTGCATACTCCATGGACACTCGTGGTGATAGACTGTGTGATTAATGGGGAAATGAACAGTGATTTCTACAAAACTTGCCACTATTTGCATTGATCTATTTAAAGTTATCAGTGTATATCATCAGCAGTAGATTCCTTTGAAAGTACATAAACAGTGTTTAATAACTGATTTCCCATTTTGACGGTATGTTCGTGAGTCGTCGTCGAACCCGAGATCTGGAGCCTACAAGAATCGCGCCTATACGACTTTTACTTCCTCTAAATAATCAAGTTTGGTCATCTTTCCAGACACATCGGAAACTGCGCGAAGCAGATCCCGCGCACCGATCCGAAGACCTCACTAAATCATTCAATCGGTAGTAGCGACGGGCTGTGTGTACAAAGGGCAGGGACGTAATCCTCGTTTATGGGGAACAATTGCAAGCGCCAATCCCTAGCACGAAGGAGGTTCAACGGGTTGCCCGGTCCTTTCGGACTAGGAGTACACGCTGATTCCTTCAGTGTAGCGCACGTGCGGCCCAGAACATCGAAATGCATCACAGACCTGTTATTGCTCAATCTCGTGCGGCTAGAAGCTGCATGTCCCTCTAAGAAGATGTGTTGTCGCCGGTGGCACGAACGGACACCGGATGCGACTATTTAGCAGGCTAGAGTCTCCGTTATCGGAATTAACCAGACAAATCGCTCCACCAACTAAGAACGGCCATGCACCACCACCCACCGAATCAAGAAAGAGCTCTCAATCTGTCAATCCTTCCGGTGTTCGGGCCTGGTGAGGTTTCCCGTGTTGAGTCAAATTAAGCCGCAGGCTCCACTCCTGGTGGTGCCCTTCCGTCAATTCCTTTAAGTTTCAGCTTTGCAACCATACTTCCCCCGGAACCCAAAAACTTTGGTTTCCCGGGAGCTGCCCGCCGAGTCATCGGAGGAACTTCGGCGGATCGCTAGCTGGCATCGCTTATGGTTAGAACTAGGGCGGTGCAGTTATTTCTACAAGAAACGCCCAGGGACTTAACTAAGAAGACCACAGTTCGAGACATGGATCGTGGTAGTACGATGAGGAACCAAGGGCTATCAAAGAGAAGACCGCTCATCATGACGGAGTAAAGACCTAAGATGTACCTCGAGATGGCGGCAAATCATACCCAGCATTTGATAAGTACGTATTTGAATATATTAAACCACGAGAGTTGCATGCCAGTAGCAAATTTTTATTTTGTAAATATTAAAAATGTATGATTAACAATATTACATGTAGGGAACACTATACACGTGTGACTGGGAAAAGATTTATTATTTTAGCTAGGATTTTCAAGTGATTTAAGAATAATCATTGATATTTAGTAGGTTTATTTGCATGAATTATTATGTAGATTCCATTAGTTCTTAGTATATATGAAGCACATATTTGGGAAGAATAGCGATTTAGCTAAACTTATAATTTCTTCGTAATGATATTATCTGGTAAATATTTTCATAGTAGTTTGAATATAAACCATATGTTTGCTTCAAGGTGATTCAGGTATTATAAATCCCGTATGATAATAGATAATCATTGAAGATGTCCCAAACCGAGGTATTTTGCGGATTATATAGATATGCGAGAAGAATTAAATAACCTGTAATAATGGAGTCTTCTCTGTAAATTAATAGAACGGATTTGAGATGCGCTGGTATGATATGGAAGGGTGAAGCTGTAACATGTTATGTTGTTGGAATGATAAAGGATAATAATAATTATGGCTGTTGTGATATATTGAATTGGGCTGAATATATAGCCAAATAATGAATAATAAGAAGTAATGGCTCTCAAATTAATGCGTACTTAAGAACAAGCCGAGATGATATATAAAAGAAAGAAAGAAAGAAAGAAAGAAAGAAAGAAAGAAAGAAAGAAAGAAATGACGAGTTTAGTGTGTTTTTGTAGCCACGGAGCTGGTCAAACAGCTGTTGTCATGATTGACAGTTTTACTACGTGCGACTTAGGGTCGAGGAACATTCCGTAGTTTCCAGCAAAGCTTAAGGTTTACCGGCGAGATCCTTTTCATTCGCCAAAGGTCTCAATTCCATTCTAATGATACGTTATAAGTAATGCTGATAATTTTCTGATTTTGCGAAGGACAGATTCCTTCCCATGTTTATGCATTAAATTAGCTCGTGATTGGAGTTTTAAATTTTTTACCTTGAAAGCTGCAGTACTTGAGTTCGACCCATGTTGGAGCGAAGAATTTAACCAGATACTATGGCTTGGTTAAGCCATAATCTTCGAGATGTATTGTGTGATATATGTTTGATATGTTTTTATGTAATGTGTTTGCGTGTTCTATTATTTCCCAAAGTGTTCTATGGGTATGGGTTCGATTCCAGCGTTGGCTGATTTTTCTTTGAATATAATTTGTTAGGTAAACCCAGGATACACGTATGTGTTCAGTGTAAATATATAATTGTTGTGGTCAAATAGACCATGTGTTTGATATAGCCTACGGCGATGCAATCTCATGTTTTAAAGGAAATGTACTTATGGGAATGAATACTTTCTACAATCATGATAATTAACCAAATGATTTGAGGTATGCCAAGGACCAACTACAACTATGAATAAACTACAAGGACACGAAAGCATACTGTATATATAATTTTTGCATTATTCTTGACTTTCTTGCTCATGTGTCGTAGTATGGTAACATCTCGTGTGATTTGATCAGTATAATAAATGTTTAGCTAGTAATATTTTAACGAAGATTCTTCTCATTTAATAATATTAGTGTTTTCCTCTCACATTATAGAATCCTACTTTCGTTATATTTTATGTAGTGCCTATTTTTCTTTTTCGAACATTCCATTGCCCGTATGCTTTATGAGTTCAGCCGGTGACGAAATGAAAGTACGGAGGACGAGACTTCAAATCTGGTAAGTGACTTCTGGAGGTTCTCATCCAACTATTCCATCTATACATCTGTTTGTGAAACCAAATTATGTAATAGTTGCCCTAAATTACCCAGTATGGGTACACTATACACTGAACTGCCATTCGTAGATAAATTTTAAAAGGTTTCATACACTCACTAAATAATAAGAAAATGAACAACAGCCCGATGTTTTCTTTTGTGCATGCCAGAATTGAGGCGGCCATTATTACACTTTTTAGTCCTTAAAGCCCTTGCAACCGCTCTCTCAATGGACAGAACCATTCAATGGCATTTTAACTTTTATTACATTTTCAAAGTTTTCAATTTACTCCCTTTCGTGGATGATAATGCTTGTTGTTTAAAGGGACCTAACATCTAGGTCATCGGCCCATTATGTTACGAAATGAAATGAAATTTAATAATTATTAAAATGTATCCACTGACTAGATTTTAAAAGGCGATAATCAAGAAAATGATCATGAAGTTAAAATAATCAGGGGATCTGATTCACAATGCTTTAATTTTGTATAAAATGATTTGAAAATAGATCAGAATGTATTAAAATGGAATAAGGCATTGCCTTCGAAATGAAACATAAATTTCGTTCTATGTAAAAGTAAAAAACATTTAAAATACACAGCTACAGACTAAAACAGAGTCAATAGAGTATAAAGGTAGTTAACAATAACATAGAAATTTAAAGCAGATTGTAAATTCACGTCTAAACACTATAAAACAGGCAACTATCCCTCATAAAACGGATGACGAGGTCTGCTGACTGCTCGTGATCTCGTAAAATGAGGGAGATTGTACTCAGATGTTTTAGACTAACGGCGGAGATCGGCCTGCCTCAAAGAAATAGTATCTATTTAATCGACGCAATCACTTTGGATATCCGGATTTATGGGATCGGGACATATAGGGTTGTATTATTTAGACCGAAGTATACTCTAGTCGAGGAATCAATGTTTTAGATTAGGAATTCAGAGATTCTTTATATTCCAACGAAATCAAACGATTATACACAAACTACTTGCAGTGTTCCGCTATGAATCAATATAGTGAAAATTAGTGTAATTTCTAAAGATGACTGTCACCTTGACATCAAACTGCTATTATCAGATAATGGAGAACATGTGATTAGAAGCTTTCCACCAAATAGTCCCCGTCCCCTTGGGAGATGGCAGACCACACTACAGTAGTGGCATCTCTGATGGCCTCATTGTTCACCACACAGGAGGATACATCGATTATACGTTGTATCGAACACATTTTAATGGATCCCCGGAGTGAAATTTCGTGTCCATTACGGTATTTGTTTCGAGATTATAAAGGTGGTAATGGTTCCCTGAGCTTGACTAGTGAAAAAGCCTTCCTTGAATGGCTTTTAACTCCACTAATCTATTGTGCACCTGTCCAGAAAATGAGGAGGGAAGTGCATAGCTCCCACAAGTAGTAAACTAGCAACAGACACGCTTTTTCTTGAAAACATTATTCTGCTACGTCCTACTTGTGTGGATAAAGTTTTAAAATGTAATTGGGCTTACGTCTTTTTAAGTACTACTACCGTTTCACGAGACGCCGCTGCGCAGGGAATTTTGTTTCGTCTCCTTGACCGAATTTTAGCGTCACAGCCTTCTGTAAACAAGATCCGTGGTTCGATTTCCGACCGGTCAGGGATTTGACAGTAATGGAAGTTTGTGATATTTCCAGTACACAATATATCACTATAGACATAAGGTTGACGTCACAAAGAGCATTTTGCCGTAACAGAGGGCTAAATTCACAATTATATGTGACAATTTGCTTTCGTGACTTCGAAAGAATATATGAAAGGTAAATAAGTATATATTTAACTGTCCAACTAGCGACAGTGCTAAGACCCTAAGGATCAATTATTAGGGAGAATTGCCAGCTGTGGACGAGAAACTTCACAGAACTTACAGCTAAGAACGGTACAGTTCCAAGCCATTAGGTGTAGATTATTAAGTTTTGGAACTGAACGTGGTTCCTGATGCAGCTATCAAAACCTGATGTGAGAAAGGTAAGGGTGTATTCTGCCTGAAGGAAGGTCCGAACCTCCGCAGAGGTGTGCCTGAGCAGAAGTTTACGTACGGTACGGTGGCCAGTTCCTTTCCGCTCCTCCATTCCCTTACCCCCACCAACAACGCGTGGCAACCCATCCAAATCTTGACCACGCATAACGTTGCTTAACTTCGGAGATCTCACGGAATCCAGTGTTTCAACATTGCTACGGTCGTTGGCTGATGTGAGAGAAGCCTATAATTTATATTACCAGCCAGTGAAGAGGCTATTTCAAAATTAAACTACAATAGTGAATACTCCAAAGTAACATGTGTACTCAGTCCACACATACAATAAATGGATATTTGTTTACTTATTTCAGTCCGAACTTGTTTAATCTCATGTGGTATATATACAGCCGGGCTGAGTGGCTCAGACGGTTAAGGTGCTGGCCTTCTAACCCCAACTTGGCAGGTTCGACCCTGGCTCAGTCCGGTGGTATTTGAAGGTGCTCAAGTACGACAGCCCCGTGTCGGTAGATTTACTGGCACGTAAAAGAACTCCTGCGGGACTAAATTCCGGCACCTCGGCGTCTCCGAAGACCTTAAAAAGTAGTTAGTGGGACGTAAAGCAAATATTATTATTATTATTATTATTATTATTATTATTATTATTATTATTATTATTATTATTATTATTATTATTATTATTATTATTATTATGTGGTATATAATGGCGTATGGTCACCGTAGAGGCCTGTTGCTGGTCTTTCGAGATAATACACTTGGGTGACCTGCGCTTCTGTGAGGATGAGGCCTTAACTATAATGATATCTAATAATGTTATTGTTTGTACGTCCCACTAAGTACTACGCCGAGGTGCCGGAATTTTGTCTCGCAGAAGTTCCTTTACGTGCCATTAAATCTACTGATACGAGACTGACGTATTGAGCACCTTCAGTTACCACCAGACTGAGCCAAGTTGGGGTCAAAAGGCCAGCGCCTCAACCGTCTGAGCCACTCAGCCTGACATGAAGACGGCACACACACACACAAACATATTCAGTCTCAGAACCAGAAGAATTAACCAATGAAGGATAAAATCCCCGACCTTGGAGGGAGTGGAACCCGGAACCCCTAGGACCAAAGGCTATTATGTTAACCATTTGGCTACGGAGCCCAACATCCCATGTGGTGGAGAACACACAATGTGGTAACAGATAATTCTCTGACTTCCAGTTTTCAATCAAGCCTTTCCTATATTGTGACGGACCCTTCCGGGTCACTAGTTTCATTGTGTAACATCGATATTTCGACCCTTTCTTTGCTATTTCATTTCTTCAGGAACATGTAATATAAATCAAAGACATTACAGAAAGGAAATTCACTCCGACAAATACAGAACAGATAGGATAGAAATAAAAACAACACACTTTCTGGACAAAAGCGAAATCCCTTGTTTAAAGACTCAATAATTATTGTACGTCTGTGTAGCACAAACTCGTGTAAACAATAATGAACTTTAAAAAGGTAATGGGGATTCCCCACCCCTCTTCATGTGCGCTCTTGGAAACGTTCTGGGAGAATGGCACAAGGAACTACTGTACTCAGTTTAGGTGTCCTGATTGGAGTCTACCGGAGTTACAGGAGGGAAGGGCTGACATAAATTGTCTTAGCCTTTACACACGATGTGGCACTAGTCGCTGAACCTCTGAAAATCCAGGTCAATTGTTTCAGACGACAGGAGGCCAAAACGGGACTCAAAGTATCACTGTTGTAGGCCAGCATTCACTCCATAAAGATCCACCCTTCCGACCATCGTGCGGTAGATTTTAGATACAGAGTAATTGTATCTATAAATTGTGTACATAATTTGAAGCGCACAGCCTACATAAGTAGGTGATTACGCAGCGAGTTGGCCGTGCGGTTACGGTCGCGCAACTGTGAGCTTGCGTTCGGGAGATAGTGTGGTTCGAATCCCACCGTCAGCAGCCCTGAAGGCATTATATCCGTGGTTTTCCAGTTTCACACCAGACAAATGCTGTGACTGTACCTTCATTAAGTCCACGGCTACTATTTCCCCAACCCCATCCTTACTATCTTTCCGCCGAAAAACGTCGATGTGTTGGTACGACGTTGAACTAGTACCAAAAAAGTAAGTAGGTGACTGTGACATACTTGAGAAACCCAGTTATTTTGGTACGCAGTCGTTAATCTGGAAATCTACAGGTATTTGCCTGAGGCCACAAGCTACAAACGGAAAGTTTTGTAAAGAGGATGAGATTGGAGCATCATTTAGCCGTTACGCCAAGAAGAATTTGGTAGACAAAAACAAGTTTGGATTTGAAGAGAGTATATAAATGCGTGTGAACATGGAAATGAGTTCTCTGTTTTAGTTACGTCGCACCAACAGAGATAGGACTTTTGTCGACGATGGGATACGAAAGGGCTCAGCGTGGGAAGGAAGCAACTGTGGACTTAATTAAGACACAGCCGCAGCATTTAGCTGGTGTGAAAATAGGAAACCATGTAAAGTTATCTTCAACATTGGGTTCCAACCCACTATCTCCCGAGTACACGCTGATAGCTACGTGCCTCAAACCGCACAACCACTTGCTCGGTGAAGTGAGTAAATAAGTTGGATGGATAAAAAACAAATGACCTTGTTTCAAAGAACGTAAAAGCCGATCGATGTTTATTAAATGCGACAAAGAAGAGGAAAACAAAGTTCCATGGGCACATACTGAGACATGACTCTGTTCTCCAAACCATTGTTGAAGTTAAAGTACTGGGAAAGAGACTCAGGAGACGACCAAGAGTGTCATACAACGGGAACTCCGTCGGTGAAGTGGCATATAGCAACATGAAGAGTCTAGCAGAAGATCGTCAGTTATGGCTACAGGGACAAGAACCAGAAAACCAAACCCCATGGCACTACAGCCCTTGAAAGGCCTTGGCCTACCAAGCGACCGCTGCTCAGCCCAAAGGCCTGCAGATTACGAGGTGTCGTGTGGTCAGCATGACGAATCCTCTCGGCCGTTATTCATGGCTATCTAGACCGGATACAGGGACAAGGCATTGCCGTTAGTAGATGGATGATGATGATGATGGACGAGAGCCAATTGTGAAGGGCACTTGTCTCTAATCAATTTTTCAGCCATTATCCTTTCACCCGTTATGTTTGGGCACTCTTCGTAACTAGGTCAGTCGTCAGCTGTTACTACTGGTAAGAGTTGCTTATATCCGCATGGAAGTTGAAGGTTACGGGCCCCGCCCCTCCCCCCCCCCCCACCCCATAGGAAAAGAACTGCAACAGAAGATGGGATTGTGAACTTCGTAGAAGAGAACTGAACCAAGGTCGGCAATACTACACCAGGAACATATGCTGAACGTGATCTAAGGAAGGCAATCCATAAAACCTAATCATTAGACCTTGCTGGTTAACAACTACTAGAAAAATATATCGCAGTAAGTTGTAAATACGACAAAGAAATTATTTTCAAGTGTAAAACAAGGCTGTCTTGATTGTATTATTATTATTATTATTATTATTATTATTATTATTATTATTATTCTGGCTCCATGGCTAGGTGGTTATCGTGCTGGCCTTTGGCCACAGGAGACCCGGGTTCGATTCCCGGCAGGGTCATGAATTTTAACCTTGATTGGTTAATTTCCCCGGCACGGGGGCTGGGTGTATGTGTTGTCTTCATCGTCATTTCATCCTCATCACGACGCTCAGGTCGCCTTCGGCAGTCAAATCAAAAGACCTGCACGTGGCGACCCGAACCCGTCCTGGGATCGCCCGGCACTAAAAGCCATACGCCACTTCATTTTATTATTATTATTATTATTATTATTATTATTATTATTATTATTATTATTATTATTATTATTATTTCTTTTCGGCCAGCTATGGACCGCGCTATTTCAACCGTTTTCTGTCTAGATTTAACACTCGCCCAACACTCCCGCATCCTTCTACGGCGAGCTTCTTCCGTTCTTCGATTCACGTCTGGCGTGTCTTGATTTTATGCTTTTGTTCGAAATCTCTGTGGACCTTCAAGTTTCTTCTTTAAAGGGTCACCGTTGCAAGATATCGTCAAGTAAGATCCCCATTCTTGCAAATCCTTTTCAACCTCGGTGAACCAGACCACTTTCGTTTCAGACCACTTTCGTTTTCTTATTCAGAAAGCAGATTTGGGTGGAAAATCTTTCTGGTCTCATTTGTTAAGTAACCATAGGAATAAATCCTTCTTTTTTATTAGTGTCTCTTATTTTCTCCCTGTGCAGATATAGTTCATGATTGTGCCTTTTCCTGTATTCTTCATTTTCCTTTACACGGCCCAAGATCTTACTTAGAATCTTCCTTTGTACTAATGAAAGGAATGAACCATATGGATCCTAAAAATTAAGATAATATGATTATCCTCAATAATACAGTATTAAATTATAAGACAAAGAAAACTTAGGGATTTCATATCCTAATCAACCCCCCTTCCAAAACTCTCACCACCAAGGCTAACAATTTTAGCTCACTAGGTAAACAACTTATTGAAGGGGTTTTCTTTGGCTTCTAGTTACTATTATTACGTATTATTATTACTGTGTCGACGTAGTTTATTACAAATATTATTATACAGTCATTCTGTTAAATTCTTTTATAGCAGACTAATCGCACTTTTCTATCGATTTTCTATACAGGGTATTGAGACTTTCCTAAGTCGCTGACTAATTTTACAAATATTATATAAAACTGCATTTAACTTGAAAAATCTGAATATCTGCATTTAAGATGAAAATTAACATTCATTAAACAAAATACACACTCGTCGGACCTTGTACTCACACTTACTTGTTACCTGCTTACTTACACATACGTTATTTGAAGGGCGCCAGCTACCACTCAGTGCAGCAATAATACAATGAGACTCTTGACTATCTCTAGGGTGTGGGGTAATAAGCTTACTTTTGACAACATACCATATAAGTTATGGGAAAAGGAGATTGGCGTTTGGTTTCCCCATTAATTTTGAGGTTAAGATATTTTACCGTCAATGAAATAAAACTATGAATTAATTTGATAGAACAATATATATTCTTTAAATAATATACCGAAAAATAGTGAGTCTTGTTGCGATAAAACAGATGAGAATATGAAATTATGACATTGCAACTGAAAGAAACTAGGCATGAATTTGGATTCTTCTTGACCGGACATTTAACCATTTATACGAAATATTTCCCTCGCTGATTCACTTGACTGTACCTTCAACACTTTGAGTGTAATTACGACGTATTCCTTAGATCTGGTGTTTACTGTAGATGTGTCACGCCTAACTTGGTGATACATCCTTCTGACTGCTTCTTCTCCATATCATCTGACTTCTTTGTAAGTCAATATGGTATTACCTCATGGCAGGTCCAGGGTTGCCCTCTCTGACTCCATGGTAAGCCCTTGCGTCCGTGTCTTCAACTAAGTGACCAACTAACTTTGGCCTCACCCTCTCAATGACCAATGATTAATGGCTCACTGAGTCTTCTCCATCTCTCGTTCACACTCGTTGACTGACCGACTGAGGCCTCTTCATCAAGTAGACTACTTCACTGCTCAGCTTCCGTTTAACTAATGACTGACGCTACAATATGCACCCACCTTTTGTAGACGTTGGTTGACACAGCTACGTAATCTCCAGAAATAACAATGACATACTCCCACAACGCCTCAAACTGTTGCATGTAATGGTGAAATCCCCTGGGGCGGCCGACTCTCTGAGCGAATTTCTAAAAGCTCACGAGGACGTAGCCATAACGTAGCAATGACTTGGCAGAAATGCCAGCAATATTGCACAATGTAAGGATGTCACACTCAACATCTGATATATCTAAACTCTCACTGTACTGGTATTTAATGTTAATCTACATATACGTATATATGCATACACTCAATTACAAATACGCAAGCGACAAGCTTTGCGTAGTGGAATTGAATAATAATTATAACAAAATAATAGTAATCTCACAGATGAAATAATAATAATACGGACATAATAATAATAATAATAATAATAATAATAATAATAATAATAATAATAATAATAATAATATACATATTATCTTGTAACGGGATTTGAACAGTTACAGTATTAGGTACGTTCCAGTCAACAGATTACCAGATTTTGAACATAGGTACGCGACCTGACAAATGTTCAATGCTCTATCGCTTTTATTATTACTATAATTTTTATTATCATCATCATCAAAAACTGATGGATCCTTTAGTGACCCCTGTCATACATTCACGTGCATTTTCGGAAAATCGTGAATTATAATTTCCATTCATGTGAAGTACATAAAGTAGAATAAAGGAATTTCAATTGACGCCGAACAGTGTGGCTAGTAATTAATAAAATCAATAAAGGGTCATAAAAATAAACATTAGAGTGTAAATAGGTCAACGGTGGTGGATGAGCACATATTTTAACATTCCCTTACCTGTCGCTGTGACATGAAATCTGTTTACAATAGAGCGCGTATTGAATTGGTAGCCGCAGTTTGTACATACTACAATACAGAATATATGGACTGAACACTGCGGCTGACCTTTACGCTTAAGGTCACGTTTCGCCAGGGTCCTGCATAAATAATGTGGTAAGCTTTAATGGAACTGTTGGAAAGAGAGGATTGATGCTCGGGAACAATCCAGAGTGACGCGCATCGGCTGTTTGGGACTGCGTGGTAAATGTTTTGACCTGGGAATATAGCTTCAATGTATTCAGTAACAAAAAACTGACATCTGTATAAATACAGTAAAATAATATTTTCTGAACACTTCAAATTTTACCTCTTATTTCGTTTATATCGTTGATAGGGTTTATTTTAATTCACTCATCCCGGGAAAGACCAAATAAGTCAATACTTTTCAGTTTTTAAATTTCTGCAGTAACCTACTAAGCTTACTATCCTTTGATACTAACAAGAAAGTAATTTCGTCATAATATTGAAGAAACAGCCAAATTTTACTTCCAGAAGATTCAAGAACACAAAGCAGTCCCCAGGGAAGAACCAGGTAAGTTATCTTGTTAAAATTCTGAATATTGTTAATAAAAGTGGCTTCAGTCAGATAAGTCAGTTTGTCCTGTATGTAATACATTTTATGTTGTTATTGTGGACGTGAACATTATCTTGTAAATTAATTATTTACAGTGAATTTACACAGCTGCCTCTGTTAAAGAGAACCATTAAATCCTACTTAATAACAATACACAAATTTGACTTACACGCTTTGGTTTTTACTGATCCGCATAAGAAAATAATGCCCGGTCAATGTAGAATAAGTCAGTTTCCTTCCGGATCTAAAGCAGATAATTCATAAATTTTTTAAATTAAACAAAATCCGACAAAAACCAGTATTTGAAAAGCTGTTTCATTTAACGCAGAATGATTTGGCAACATTTGATGACTCGGTGAGTTCGTATTGTTTAAAAAAATAAAATTGCTTCCCCTGAGAACTTCATTTTTTTTTACTTATCTTGTTATTCTCTGAAATTAGTGAATTATTGTCTGGCTATGACGACATCGTGGGGAAATGACAAAAACTTCTCAAAATCTGTAAAGTATTTAAGTTCAGAAATCCTTTCAAATTTTATTTGTACAATTTGCTTTACGTCACATTGACAGAGATAGATCTTATGACGATGATGGGATAGGAAAGGACTAGGAGTAGGAAGGAAACGGCCGTCGCCTTAATTAAGGTACAACCCGAGAATTTGCCTGGTATGATAATGGGAAACCATGGCAAACCATCTTCAGGGCTGCCGACAGTGAGATTCAAACTCACTGTCTCCCGGATGCAAGCTCACAGCTGCGCGCCCCTAACCGCATGGCCAACTCGCCCAGTAAGTTCAGGAATAGACGGGGTGTGCACCGGCCTATACAGGATGTCTCAAACGTCTTGTGTCAAACTGAAACAGGTGATAGTGGGCCCAATGGTTGGAAATGAATATATATCGTGTTATGTATATACACATATGTACAGCGCATAACAACAACGTAGCTCATAGCCATTGGTCAAAGTGACGACCGCCAGTCTCAATGCATGTACTGCAAGGGCGCAAGCAGTTCTGCCGCATTCTCGCAAAGATCATGTGTGTCTGTTGTACACTGGAACAGGCAGCGGGTGATAAACAGCGTACAAGCCCGGACCACCAAACAGGCGTACTGTACACAACTTAGTTCATAGCACGTGTGTCATGTGACGACCGCATGTATCGCGCCGGCGAATTAACCTGTCCCGCACGACCACCACTATCTCTCGTGTCAGTTGTCCATTGCATCAGACAGCTCGTCATGTGTCTATAGTGAGGTGTGTTATTGTGTACAGTGCATGAATCGTAGTCAGAGATGGAACGTTACTTGTCACAAGATTTGGAAGACATGCATTTCATGTATGGTGCGGCTGGATGTAGTGCGCATAAAGCAGAAGGAATGTACAGAGAACGCTTTTACAGCCGTCATCCTAACTGGAGGAAGTTTATCTCCGTGGATACAAACTTACGAGAGACGGGGTCATTCGCACCACAGAGAGCCGGCCCACGTCGCCGCTAGAGACATGTCCGGACACCAGACTTTGAGGAGATTGAGTTGGATCGTGTGGCCGACCACCCAGCAATAAGCACCCGTCAAGATGCCCGTGAAACGCGCACTTTGAAGGATGCAGTGTAGAGAGTACTGGTGGAACAGGTATTACACCCCTGTCATAAAGAAGGTGTGCAAGCACTGGGACCAACGGATTTTGAGCCCCGCGTTCACTTCTGTCAATGGATTATCCACCGCAGTGCAGTAGTGCCGAACCTTGTACAGTTTGTATCGTTCAGGGATGAGACCTCAAGAGTAGTATAATAGGAGAGTTCGGCCGCCTCCTCCCGCGGGAAATTTGAATTCTGGCGGGAAATTTGAATTTTGGCGGGAAATTTGAATTTTGGCGAGAGATTTGAATTTGTAAACAAAGCCACGTGCTTTTTCACAGCTGTCATCGACAACAACGCATCGCTAACCTCACTGCTGCCATCTTGACGGACCTAAACCTCAGTAGTGCCAACTTAACCTAACTAGCGCGAGGTAAACAAAGCCACGTGTTTTTGACAGCCACGTGCTTTTTGACAGATAACAACGCATCGCTAACCTCAGTACTGCCATCTTGACGGGCCTAAACCTTAGTGGTACCAACTTAACCTAACTAGCGCGTGGTAAACAAAGATACGTGCTTTTTGACAGCCACGTGCTTTTTGACAGATAACAATGCATCGCTAACCTCAGTACTGCCATCTTGACGGGCCTAAACCTCAGTAATACCAACTTAACCTAACCAGCGTGTGGTAAACAAAGCCACGTGCTTTTCTGACAGCTGTCATCCGCCATCTTTAATCTATAGAGCACAGTGCTGCCCTCTTTAGCTACTTACCTTTGAAATGTGGTGGCGGATAATTTGAAAAATGCTTTTTGACAGCAGCCATCTTGCATCGCAAACCTCAGTGCTGCCCTCTTTAGCTAGATACCTGTGGTGGCAGACAATTCCACGTGACAGCAGCCATCTTTGAGCACAGTGCTGCCCCTCTTTGTGGCGGCGGGAAATTCCACGTGCTCTTGTTTGGAAACAAACTCACGTGCTATTTTCTGACAGCTGTCATCCGCCATCTTGCATCACAAACCTCAGTGCTACACTCTTTAGCTAGATACCTTTGAAATGTGGTGGCGGCAAATTCTACATGCTCTTGTTTGGAAACAAACCCATGTGCTTTTCTGACAGCTATCATCCGCCATCTTTAATCCAGAGAGAACCGTGCTGCCCTCTTTAGCTACTTACCTTTGAAATGTGGTGACGGCAAATTCCACGTGCTCTTGTTTGGAAACAAACCCATGTGCTTTTTTGACAGCTATCATCCGCCATCTTTAATCCAGAGAGAACAGTGCTGCACTCTTTAGTTGAAATGTGGTGGCGGCAAATTCCACGTGCTCTTGTTTGGAAACAAACCCATGTGCTTTTCTGACAGCTGTCATCCACCATCTTTAATCCAGAGAGAACAGTGCTGCACTCTTTAGTTGAAATGTGGTGGTGGCAAATTCCACGTGCTCTTGTTTGGAAACAAACCTATGCGCTTTTCTGACAGCTGTCATCCGCCATCTTTAATCCAGAGAGAACAGTGCCGCACTCTTTAGTTGAAATGTGGTGGCGGCAAATTCCACGTGCTCTTGTTTGGAAACAAATTCTATTCGCTCTTCAGCTGTCATCCACCATCTTTAATCAAGAGAGCACCGTGCTGCCCTCTTTGTGGTGGCGGATAATTTGAAAATTCTTTTCGACAAGCAGCCATCTTTAATCCAGAGAGAACAGTGCTGCCCTCTTTAGCTACTTACCTTTGAGGCGGTTAATTTGAAAAATTCTTTTCGACAAGCAGCCATCTTTAATCCAGAGAGAACAGTGCTGCCCTCTTTAGCTACTTACCTTTGAGGCGGTTAATTTGAAAAATTCTATTTAACAAGCTGCCATCTTTAATGAAAAGAGCATCGTGGTGCTATCTTGCGGGTAAATTTTACGTCACAGCTGCCATCCACCATTTTGCATTGCTAACCTTAGTGCTGCCCTCTTTAGCTACTTACCTTTGAAAAAAAATCTATTTGACAAGCTGTCACCCGCCATCTTGCATCGCAAACCTCAGTGCTGCACTCTATGTGGTGGCGGATAATTTGAAAAATCTTTTTGACAAGCAGCCATCTTTAATCAACAGAGCACCGTGCTGCCATCTTTAGCTACCCCCATCTTACATCGCTTACCTCGCTGCTGCACTCTTTAGTTGAAATGTGGTGGCGGTAAA
This sequence comes from Anabrus simplex, assembly GCF_040414725.1. Taxonomy (NCBI): domain Eukaryota; kingdom Metazoa; phylum Arthropoda; class Insecta; order Orthoptera; family Tettigoniidae; genus Anabrus; species Anabrus simplex. The sequence continues at coordinate 49,196,178 of NC_090270.1, forward strand.
TTCGAACAAGTTTAATCACGCATCGGCAAAGCTAGAGTAAGCACGTGCTGCAGTGATGACGTCATCATGCATGTTTAGACTTGTCCGTTTTCTTAAGAGTAAGTCGGTGTAAGGAATGCAATAAGTATGCATCATAAAAACAAGAGTTTGCATGTGCTGCAGTGATGACGTTATTGTGCATGTTTAACCCCGTTCGTTGACTAAAAGCTTTAGTCTTCGAGAAACAGTGGTAGAGAGTGGAGTGCAAACATGACGAAAACATTAATAGTTGATGTGCAAGGCTTTAAAGTAAACGGAAACAAATTTGTGTTTAAAGAGGTGGCTGTGTTAGATTGCAGCGTGTTGTGGGCACCAAAACTTGTTAGTTTAGTATTTAGTCCACCGTTCCCTTACTGTTTGCAAACAGATGAAGATAAAAAGCAGACTCAGTGGATTGAAAACAATTTAGGTTTGAAGTGGGAAGAAAAAGGAATACCTTATCGTTTTCTACCTTTAATGATGAATGCACATTTGTCAAGAGCAGATCTTGTTCTTTTAAAGGGTTGTGAAAAGAAAGAATGGTTGCGTGATTTTCTACCATCATCGTGTGAAGTTATCAACATGCATGAATTGGGGTGCCCATCATTTAAAACTCTTCCGAAAGAGCATAGTAGAGAAACAAGTAAACAGTCTTTACAACATGTATGCATGCTCTTTGATTGGTTGTGTCGCAGTGCATGCCGGGAAGTGAACAACATATGTAAACTGCAGTGTCGAAATAACCTTAGTGTAAAAGAAACATTTGTAGAGTAAAGACATCATGTCATTTCTAACAGATACTAAGTGTAACGCAGTTGAAAAGGCGATCGTAAAGTTTTATGCATGCAAAAAGAAACTAAACACTTTTACAGAACAAGAGTTAAATGCATTACCAAAGGCATTTTTGGTTAATGTAGCTGCGAATGCTGTAAAGAAGATTTGTGATAAGGTGCCTCGTGAGTGGACTCAAGATCCTGTTTTGTCAGAGCTTCAAACGTGTAGTTTACAAAATGAACACGTGAGTTTAGGTAGAAGACCTTCTGTGAGACAGTGCCGTACATGTCAACTAATTAAACTGTATCACGGACCTAAAACTAACGAGTTGTCTTCGCTTATAAACACTTATCATGGCTGTGGAGAGAGTAAACAAGGAAAAGGTGAAGAAACGTGCTGGGAGAAAGATGAGGAAGCATGTTGGGCGTGGACTCATCAATAGAGTGATTGATCTTCTTTTCTTCGTGCTTCATCTCCCCTGCGGCCCTAGAACACGTTCGCCTGACACGTAGTTACATGCTGCCTGCATAGAGTATGTCGTGTAGCTGTTAAAATCTGCTTCGTAAAGTTATGCTGTATGTGTGTGTGTGTGTGTGTGTGTGTGTGTTATTACCTAGTGCTTTAGCTGCTCAGAAGAATATAGCAGCATTTGTCGTTGTTGGTGTAATAAAACGAAAACTGAGTGACAAAGACTGCAAAATAAACAAAGGATAAAAATGTATATATATATATATATATATATATATTCTAAAATAAATATGAATTGTCAAAACATATTACAGGTGTTGTTTAATCCTACAGCATGTCCTAGTGACTTGGAAGAAAGGAAACGTAGAGGATTAAAAGAAAACACACATAAGATTTAAAGTACATCCTCTTTATTAATCCATGAATTAAAGCTGTTATTAAAACCAAGCCATTTAACATACAGTTTATTGCCACGACGTCGAATAACACGTTCAACTAAATAGTGATCAGGATATTTTGTTTTCTGCAGTTCTTCGATGTAGAATCCTCCTTCAATAGGCTGTCCTCTGAGATCGCGAAGTAAATACGTAACTGGATTAGTAAGCTTAACACTTCTGATTTGAAACATTTCAGTGCTCCAGTTAGGTTTGTATCCTTTTGCAAAGATAGACTTGTGTTTGCTGATGCGAACAAAATCACTTTCTTTAAAGCGATGGCGACGTGGATCAGCTGTTGTAATTACAAGATGAATAGCATTTATACGAGGTGTATTCTTTGTAACAAGACGTGGCTTTGTTCCGATAGTGCGATGAGGTGTACCGTTGTAGGTAGATAAAAGTCTAGGTAGCAGATCAATCCAACGATATGAACCTTGCGCTGTAAATTCTCGCCACATCATTGTTTTGAGTGTACGATTAAAGCGTTCTACAACACTTGCCTTGAGATTGCTGAACGTAGAGTAGTGTTGAATGCCAAGTAACTTGAGGTAAGAAGAAAAATCCTTGTTGTAAATCTCTTTACCTTGATCAGTTTGAAGAAGCCTTGGGCAGCGTTTCGATTCTTCAACAATATGTTTAAATGCTTCTTTAACTTGAGCTGCTGTTTTAGAACGCACGGGTTGTGCAAAAGCAAACTTCGAGTACACATCGATAACAGTAAGTAGATACTTATACCCCTTATTACTAGAGGCATATGTTATCATTTCTACTAAGTCTGCTTGCCAGAGATCATCTTTTCCTCGTGTAATAACGCGTCTGCGACAGTAGGTGCGACGTGCTGGATTATGTAACTCATGTGCGATGTTTACCTTTACAGGTGAGATCTTCTCTTGACGAGCCATTACAAAATAATACCGGCATAACGTAGTTCTCTTTCTATTTCTAGAATTTCTGATCCGTGACCAGTGTGACTAGCCTCTTGCGATGCTCTTAAAAGTTGTAATCGTTCAACGAGTAAGTTTGGGTCATTCCAGTATCTTACATCCACATACGGCAACAAAGGCTTGTAGATAACATCAAGACTACGTGCAGTCGGAAACAGCTTAGAAATAAACTCACGATACTTGTAACTCTTATTCGCATCTACAGCTTCTGTTCTCTTGTAATTACGTCGTGTTGCATCAGTAGCAAAAAGTATTGCTTTATATTTTTTAAGATCATCTTGTAAAATTATATCCTTGTCAGGTATTCGTGAGAAAAGACGTTCTAAGAGTCCTTTCGTAGGTTTATAGGTAACACCTTTTACAATGAGTTTGTTGTTATTAATCTTAACATTTGAATTTCCTATCCGGAAACAGTCATCTTCGTAGCGAATACCGTAGGTAGTGTCAGTTTGTCCTGTAAAAAGATTTTCTATATAAGGTGCAAAGAGAGATCCATAGGTATCTTGAATAAAAGTTCTAAACTGATTGCGATACTCTGGTGTAATCATAACCTCAGACAAAGATGGTAGATTTTGCGTCGGTGTAGTAGGTGTTTCAGCAATAACATCTGTAGTTAAAAACTCAACACGCTTAGATGGTGATGTATCATTAAGTTCTTCTTCTTCTTCTTCTTCCTAATTTTCCTCTTCTTGATCTACATCCTGCTTCTTCTCTTCCTTATCTTGTTTATGCTTTTCTTCTTCATGCTTCTCTTTATGATATGATGTTTGCATAGAAGCAAAACTTGAAGTAGACTGCGGTAATGAAGTAGAATTAAAAATTTCTTTGAGTGGTGTACTTAGTTGTGTTTTTTAAAATAAATCCGTGTCTGCTTGAATACGTTTAAGCTCCTTAAATTTCCGTCGAATATTGTTTCGAGCTTGGATGATATGTTTTGTGATCTCCTTGCTAGATGTTAACATGATGATGGTTTTTAATCAAGTAGTTACTGTAATTCTGTGTTAATGCATATAAAACGATCGAAACCCATGCAATATCGTCCATGCTGTACATCACTTTCTTTATCAATAACTAAAAAGCTGTAACGGTGTAATGACCAACATTTAGCACACATACGTATAAAGTCATCGAATGTCATATCAGTGTTAACATGATCGTTATACACATGTCGCATGTTGCGCTCATCTTGCCGGAAAAGCACAATAACATTTGCGTTGTCGCGTATCAACTGCTTAGGCACACGAGAATATGTTTGGCACAAATAGATGCAATCAACATATTTATGCCGAACCATACTAAAGAATGCACGAATAACGTTTTGCTGTTCTGTTGCGACATCATCAAAGATCATAAGAGAATTAGGAAGCACATCGTCTGGTGATGGTACTTGCTCATGCGAATTAAATTTAAAATATCTTATTCCATCTTTAACTAGATCGTGCATTACAGTTTGTAGAATAGTATATAGCGGCTGATAGGGTGACTTTGCGAAAACGTAAATATTCTCGAAGCGTACACCATTTACAGAAGTAATAAGTGTGAGTAAAAGATTTGTTTTCCCGCATCCCAACGGGCCTGATATAATACACCGAACAGTAAAAGGAAACAACGTTCCATGACGTTTTCCTGTAGTTGTACTAGAACTAGGTAAGAGATGTGGTACAATGTCGGTAACAGGTAGCGTGTCTTGCTGCTTTATAATCTTCATGTTAACTGAATCATAAAGTACGTAATAGTAATATATATATTAAACTAGTAAAGTCGTGTCCAGCATGGTAAAACAACGATATCCAATTGACATGAAGAAGAAGAAGAAAGTAAAACTGTTGGATGGAAAGATGTTATTAAGGCTGCGCAAAAAGCTATTCGAGGGGAATACAATCCTCGTGTAGCTATTACTAAAGCGTTACGCGCAGCAAGAGCGAGAATTTCTCCAAAGTGCAGAGCAATATTTAGTAAACGTGCACGAATTATTCCTGTACCAAAACGAGGAGGATTTCTTCCTGCGCTGTTTGCTGGCATAGCAGCTTTAGGGTCATTGCTAGGTGGTGCTAGTGGTGTAGCGAGAACTGTCAAAGCTGTAGAAGAAGCGAAACAACAGTTGAAAGAGAGTGAACGTCATAACAAGACGATGGAGGCAATTGCGTTACGAGGCAAAGGTATGAACATGAAGCTAGCGCCATACAAGAAAGGGCTTGGTATCTACATTTCTCCAAAAAATGTCTACTGAATGCACTGCCATATCGAGCTCTAACGCATGATGAAGTTTTTACGTTTGCTAAACAACTAGGAATTCATTATTTTCGAGGAGTGTATATGCGCGATCAACTACAAGTACGCCCACGTGAACGTGAAAGTGCCGTAATTAACTTGGACGACAGTCGTGGACCTGGAACTCATTACGTTGCTTATGTAAAACGTAAATCTAAAGTATGGTATTTTGATAGCTATAGAGACTTACCTCCTCCTTTTGAGCTCATACGTTATTTCGGAAGCAGTGCGGACATTGTTTACAATAAAAACCGTGTGCAAAACTTTAATACACGCATGTGCGGACGATTATGTCTTATGTTCTTATATCAAACCCAGGCAGTAGAGAAAGTGCATTGTCTACGTGATGACGAACAGTGAAAGAACGTTTTCTGTACGTGGAGAAGGACCTGAAACAACCGTCTATTTTAATCCACCAATCGAACTTAGCTATCAGCCGCATAGTCTTTGACTAGTATCGTTTGAAAGCTACAATAAAATCTATAATGTGCGTGATGGTGTAAACAAGTTCTATTACGATGAGTATGTGCTAACACTACCCTCAGGTAGTTATACAGTAGACGATATTCACGACTATATTGAAAGTACATTAATTGATCAGTTTGGGGAAGATATTTTTAGTAATCATAATTACAAGTTCTCAATCACTATAAGCAACATTACGCATAAATGTGTTATTGAATCATCATTTAAGATTGACTTCAAATCACAACCTGATTCGATTGGACCACTGCTTGGATTTTCATCGAGGGAGCTCCTACCGAACGTACGTTACGAGTCTGATCAACCTATAAAACTCTTCGATGATTATAATGTGAACATTACTTGTAATATTATTACAGACTTGAATAGTAATCTACAACCTTCGCACGTCCTGCACGACTTTATTGTTACAGAGGAACGTGGATATACTATTTGTGAGAAACCAGCAGTAGTTCTTTATCATCCTGTGTCTGTAAAACACATTAGCAACATTACTGTTAGACTTGTAAATAAACATAATCAGCTTATTCATTTAGATCAGCACGCGAACGTAGCTTACAAACTACATCTTAAACCAGTATGAAAACTATCTATAAAACACGGTGTACATTCCGAAGACATACTACATGTGTGCAGAGACTCATCGAGTTAACAGATACCCATAAGCAGATACTCCAAGATTTAGGATATACACTACTACAACAGAATGGAAGAAATGCTAGACATTACGAATACAGTAGAAAGTCGTGAAGGTGTAGTACGAAGTGAGCTTCATTCCTATCAACCTTTTACGTTTGGATTAAATAACAATGATGAAATTCATTTTATTATTAATCAACAAGATGTTTACACCTTACTACATGAAAGCTACCTCTATATTGAAAGACGACTAGACAAGTCTGATGGAAGTGGACCAAGCATTCACAACTAAACAACCATCCTCTAGCTTTTCTCTTTTCTGAAGCGCGATATGAAGTAAATAATGTTGAAAGAGATCGAACGAAGAATGTTGGTATTACAAGTGCAATGAAACTCTACCCTTCTTTCTGTGATGAAGAAAGTAATCTTTTGCGGATGGCTGGATGGTGTCCAAAAGCTACTAACAACTGGATGATTAATGAGGATGGAACTTTTACGGGTATGTTATCACTGAAACATATCTTTGGTTTCGCAGAAGACTTTACACGTAAAACAAGCAAAACAAGAGCTTATTCTAATCCGTGATCGAAGTGATTACAATTCTCTTAAAGCAGTAGAAACACCTGTAGAATCGAAAATAACACTGCATCGTATACTGTGGCGGACTCCACATGTAACCTTATCTGATCGTGAAAAACTTCGATTGCTCAAGATTGTAGAAAATGATACACCATTACCTATACGTTTTAGAAGTTGGGAGCTGCATGAATATCCTGTGTTACCACCTACAAACAAGCATAGCTGGGCTGTTAAAACATCACGTTTTACTGAGAAGCCCTTGTACATTATTTTTGGATTTCAAACTAATCGTAAATTCAATCACGAAAAAGATAGCTCACTGTTTGATCACTGCAAATTAAGACACGTTAGACTATATCTCAACGGAATTACGTATCCCTACGAAAACATCGATATTAACTTTGAGAAAAATAAGTTTGGGATGCTCTATGACATGTTTTGTAAATTTCAATCATCGTATTATCAGAAAGAAGATCGTCCGCTATTTACACCTCAAGAATTTAAAAATAAAGCACCGATTGTAGTTATAGACTGCTCTTATCATGAAGAATCTATAAAAGAATCTCCTGTTGATATTCGTTTAGAATTTGAAACATCTGAAAACATTCCTGCTAACACAGCAGCCTATTGTCTTATTATTCATATGAGTGATGTGACTTACCATCCGCTAACGAATATTGTTACGAGACTATAAATAAGAATAGATCTTTTTCATTTTCATTAGTGTGTGCTTCGACATCGTACGCTATGGAACAAAACTGTAAATGTGCATGCTGTTTGCATGCTCATACGCAACATCTTATTTATGTTTCACGAGTGAGTGAGGCTATTAAGATGTTCTATAAACGTAGATCGTCGATGCCGAAACATCTTATTCAATACTTACCACCAGGATTTTTATATACGTACGCTGCCTCTTACGTACATCATTTTTGGGACATCCTTCCTCTACACAGTAAGATGTCGATCGAAGTAGCTTTATGCAGAACTTGTGAACGACATTACAAGCATCGAGGAGAAAATGGTGATGATGATTGGGATGGACCAAATCCGAGGATTGAACACTGTACACAGTGTATGAATGAAATTTCTCTAGTACCTCATGATGATGATGATGATTCCGAAAAGGAATAACAGCAAGGTAAGAAGTATATGATCTTCTCTGTAAAGCATAACATACTTAGTATAATATATTTCTAAATGTTTTGTTTAATTTGAATGTTGCAGGAGGCATTTCAGAAGCATACGTTGTTAAGAAGCACACCAACCTTGTCAGCAGCAAAAACGAACACTGTTGTAGTACATTTGTAAATAAATATTTGATCGCATTCAAAAAATGATGTACTTATTGCATTGCTTTACACCGACTTACTCTTAAGAAAAACGATCAGGTCTAAACATGCACAATGACGTCATCACAACAGCACGTGCTTACTCTAGTTTCCCCGATGCATGTTTAAACTTGTTCGAATTTACCGCTACCACATTCCTTTACACCGACTTACTCTTAAGAAAACGGACAAGTCTAAACATGCATGATGACGTCATCACTGCAGCACGTGCTTACTCTAGCTTTCCCGATGCGTGATTAAACTTGTTCGAATTTACCGCCACCACATTTCAACTAAAGAGTGTAGCAGCGAGGTAAGCGATGTAAGATGGCGGTAGCTAAAGATGGCAGCACGGTGCTCTGTTGATTAAAGATGGCTGCTTGTCAAAAAGTTTTTTTTCAAATTATCCGCCACCGCATAGAGTGCAGCACTGAGGTTTGCGATGCAAGATGGCGGGTGACAGCTTATCAAATAGATTTTTTTTTCAAAGGTAAGTAGCTAAAGAGGGCAGCACTAAGGTTAGCAATGCAAGATGGTGGATGACAGCTGTGACGTAAAATTTACCCGCAAGATAGCACCACGGTGCTCTTTTCATTAAAGATGGCAGCTTGTTAAATAGAATTTTTCAAATTAACCGCCTCAAAGGTAAGTAGCTAAAGAGGGCAGCACTGTTCTCTCTGGATTAAAGATGGCTGCTTGTCGAAAAGAATTTTTCAAATTAACCGCCTCAAAGGTAAGTAGCTAAAGAGGGCAGCACTGTTCTCTCTGGATTAAAGATGGCTGCTTGTCGAAAAGAATTTTTCAAATTATCCGCCACCACAAAGAGGGCAGCACGGTGCTCTCTTGATTAAGGATGGTGGATGACAGCTGAAGAGCGAGTAGAATTTGTTTCCAAACAAGAGCACGTGGAATTTGCCGCCACCATATTTCAACTAAAGAGTACGGCACTGTTCTCTCTGGATTAAAGATGGTGGATGACAGCTGTCAGAAAAGCACATGGGTTTGTTTCCAAACAAGAGCACGTGGAATTTGCCACCACCACATTTCAAAGGTAAGTAGCTAAAGAGGGCAGCACTGTGCTCTATAGATTAAATATGGCGGATGACAGCTGTCAGGAAAGCACATGGATTTGTTTATCTCGAGCTAGTGAGGTTAAGTTGGTAGCACTAAGGTTTAGGCCCGCCAAGATAGCAGCAATGCCGATGACAGGTGACGAATTTTACATCTACTACGATAAAGAGGGCAGCACAGTGCTCTGTGGTTTAAAGATAGCGGATGACAGCTGTCAAAAAGCACGTGGCTTTGTTTACCACGCGCTGGTTAGGTTAAGTTGGTATTACTGAGGTTTAGGCCCGTCAAGATGGCAGTACTGAGGTTAGCGATGCGTTGTTGTCTGTCAAAAAGCACGTGGCTGTCAAAAAGCACGTGGCTTTGTTTACCACGCGCTAGTTAGGTTAAGTTGGTACCACTAAGGTTTAGGCCCGTCAAGATGGCAGTACTGAGGTTAGCGATGCGTTGTTGTCTGTCAAAAAGCACGTGGCTGTCAAAAAAACACGTGGCTTTGTTTACCTCGCGCTAGTTAGGTTAAGTTGGCACTACTGAGGTTTAGGCCCGTCAAGATGGCAACAGTGAGGTTAGCGATGCGTTGTTGTCGATGACAGCTGTCAAAAAGCACGTGGCTTTGTTTAAAAATTCAAATTTCCCGCCAAAATTCAAATTTCCCGCCAAAATTCAAATTTCCCGCGGGAGGAGGCGGCCGAACTCTCCTATTATACTACTCTCAAGCACCCATTATGGTGTTTTCAACAGCCGGAACAGCCCTGTTTGTAGAGAGGACAATCCACACGCCACCTACATCGGTTGCCACCGGCAACGGTTCTCTGTCAACGTATGGGCGGGCATTGTTCAAGATCACTTAATAGGACATTATTTGCTGCCTTCCCATTTGACTGGTCCACATTACCCGCTATTCCTGCAAGATGTGCTGCCACAGCTCCTGGAGATTGTACTCTTTGTTGTCCGTGGAAGGATGTACATTAAACACGACGGTGCACCAGCCCACTTCGTTATTAATGCCTGCGAGCACCTGAACAACACGTACCCTAATCGTTGGATGGAATTGTAAGTTCTGTCCCATGGCCCACGCGATCGCTGGATCTCACATATCTGGACATTTTCCTCTATGATTACGTCAAGTCGTCGTTGTATGAAGCCCTGTAGAAGCGGATGAAGACCTGCTTGCTAGGGTCCAAGCTGCCTGTCTCCTGATACAGCAGACACCAGTGATCTTTGAGAGAGTGCGGCAGAACATCATGCACCGTTGCCATGCATGCACTAAGACTGGCGGTCGTCACCTTGGACAATTATTTTGAGCTACGTTGGTGTTATGCTGTGTATGTCCATAACACAATAAATATGCAATTCCGACCGTTGGTTCCCTATCTCAGTATAATCGGTCGACCTACTATCACGTATTTCAGTTTGACCCAAAAGGTATCAGACCCCCTGTATATTATTGGATTAGTAAACAGTGGCGTTGCAATATTAAGGGGAACAAAAGGGCAATCAGTCCCTTGACCTTACCTGCATGGAAAATACACACATACACACATACACACACACACACACACCAAGGCACTGCAGCCCTTGAAGGGCCTGGGCCTACCAAGCTACCGCTGCTCAGCCCGAAGGCCTGCAGATTACGAGGTGTCGTGTGGTCAGCACTTAGAATCCTCTCGGCTGTTATTCTTGGCGTTATGGACCGGGGCCGCTATCTCACCGTCATATAGCTCCTCAATTCTAATAACGTAGGCTGAATGGACTTCGAACCAGCCCTCAGGTCCAGGTAAAAATCCCTGACCTGGCCGAGAATCGAACTCGAGGCCTCCGGGTAAGAGGCAGGCACGCTACCGCTACACCACAGGGCCGGCACCGGCATGGAACACCGGTACCTAATTCACGATGTCCGATTATTTCCGTTCTTTTATGACGAACAAGTGACTTTAGAGACTTCATGTAACAATAATGTTATTTGCTTTACGTCCCACTAACTACTATTTACGGTTTTCGAAGACGCCGAAGTGTCAGAATTTAGTTCCGCAGGTATTCTTTTAAGTGTCAGTAAATCTACCGACACAAGGCTGAAGTATTTGAGCATCTTCAAATACCACCGGACTGAGTCAAGATCGAACCTGCCAAGTTGGGTTCAGAAAGTCAGTGCCTCAACCTTCTGAGCCACTCAGCCCGGCGAGACTTCATGTTATTCCACAAAGGTTAGTAAAGATTTGGGTATGCCTGCAAGGAGTTGACAAACGTAAAAAAATTAACAACTCTCTGTGGAAGGATACCTTGCAGAATTCAGCTGTGACGAGACAGTGGAGGGTTGCATGGTTGCCATAGAAACAGCTTGCTCCCCTCCGTACAACTACCGAGAGACTGTCGCAAGTATTACGTTGCATTACACAAGTCAACTATATAAACTGCACTTCGCCAGCACTTAAATAAGCCTGGGGACTGACGTTCATTGATTTTCAAAATAATTCAGGAGTCTGCCTCCATGGCTAAACGTTTAGCGTGCTGGCCTTTGCTCATAGGGGCCCCGGGTTCGATTCCCGGCAGGGTCGGGAATTTTAACCTTAATTGGTTAATTCCCCTGGCGCGGGGACTGGGTGTGTGTGTGTGTGTGTGTCGCTTTCATCATCAATTCATCCTCATCATGACGCGCAGGTCGCCTACGGGAGTCAGATTATAAGAACTGCACCAGGCCTCTCCGGAAACCACTCGGCATTTCATTTCAAGTTTATTCAAGAGGATAAACTTAACATTTACGTGCGATTATATTCCCTAACTTCGTAACAAGTATTATTATTATTATTATTATTATTATTATTATTATTATTATTATTATTATTATTATTATTATTATTCGCCTTTTCCCAATCTCTTTGGCCCAGTTTTACGGCCAGATGCGCTCCCTGTCGCCAACCTTAAGTGGAGATATATATTCACTATTGAGAATTTCTGTGCTTGTTCTTGCTGTTTGTGAGTAGATGAAGAAAAGTGTATTAGGACGATCATAAATACCCAGTCACAGAGCTAGAGGAATTAACTATAAGCCCTTCTCAGTTTAAGTTATCAACCCGGTCGGAAATCGAACCAGGGGCCCCTTGAGCCGAGGGCTAGTATGCGGACCCTTCATCCATGAAGGCTGGTTATTATTTTTCTTTTTTAAGTTGATTTATGTCGCACCGACACAGATAGGTCTTACGGCGACGATGGGATAGGAAAGGGTTAAGAGTGAGAAGGAAGGAGCCATGGACTTCCTTAAGGTGCAGCCCCAGCATTTGCCTGGTGTGAACCTCTGAAACCACAGAAAACCATCTTCAGGGCTTTTTCTTATGTTGAAACCATTTCTTAGCTACGTAGGGTTTCCCATACTAAGAAAAACGTAAAATTAGGAAATTTTCTCAATTGTGCCGAAATTTGACGGGCTAAAGGGCCTGGAAAGATTTTAAATTGTGGGTCTTGGATAGCTCTATCAACTGAAGAAAAAACAAATTTCGAAAATCACTTCCGGCCTAAATGCAGTTCCGGAGAAACAGCCTAAAATCGATTTTTTCTCTACTCTTCTCCTTTTTGATTCAAATCCTAGCAAAATGAATTTATTTACGTAATTACTTCTGTAAAGTGCACCTTGGTCAATACCCTCAGGCGGTCTTGTATGAGAAATACCCCCCCCCCCCGTATGTAGTTATAAGGGCCTAACTGAAACTCTGCAAACCTCTGCAATGACTCACATTAGCGCTCGTAGTGACAGAAAAAGGCAAACTGCTAATCTAATCGACTAGATAACGTTGATTAAGAAAAGTATTGTAATTTTTAGGAATAAATAAAGAATATATTCTCATACTTTATTACATTTTATTCACCTAAAAGTCGTAGCTCAAGTCCCTAGGATGATTTTAACGTTGAGTCGCTTACCTGAAGGGTAGAACTGTGGATTTTCCCTTACCATTTTGCTTCACGTCGCACCGACACAGATAGGTGTTATGGCGACAATGGGATCGGGAATGCCTAGAAGTGGGAAAGAAGCGGTCTTGGCTTTAATAAAAGTACAACCCCATCATTTGCCTGGTGTGAAAATAGGAAACCGAGGAAAACTACAGTATCTTCGAGGCTGCTGGCAGTGGGATTCTAACCCACTATCTCCCGAACTGTTATTATTATTATCATTATTATTTCGCCGTTATGCCCAATAAAAATAGAGCATTTGAACTTGTTAGCTTGGTCTGACCAGCTTCTTTTTCTTCTTCTCCTACTCCCAAAATCTCTTCATGAATTCGCCACGGTGTTTTCCGTTCTTTTGTCCACTGTTTTTCAGGTGCATTTTTCAGTTTTTTCCACAAATCTGTGACTTGCAACCAGAATTCCAAAGACTTTACCATTTTTATTGTATCTTCTGTAGTGTTTTTTTCCTGTAAATTCTGCTTAATCTCTTCCAACAATTTGATCTTGACCTTCTTTGAATTAATTATAGTTAATTATTTTTAGCCAATCTATTATTGTCCATTCTACATATGTGATCTTACGAGGGTTGCTCCAGGCTAAAATAGACACAGGATTTTTTACTTTTTTACTTCTTACGCCCAAATAAGGAGCACGTTTGAACTTACTAGCACATTTTGTTTGTTATTCTTTCCGCCCCACCTTCTCACTGTGTTCCTTTCTACCTCGTTTAGTTCATCCTGTATTTAGTCGGGTGGGCTTTCCACAGAAAAAGTGTGTTTGTGAATTAATGTTTTGAATTCTTTTCTCTTGAATCCTTTGCTTATTAATGCCAAATTCCTGATTTCTTTTAGCCAATTATTGTGACTTTTCATTGATTAGGCTAAATCTCAAATTTTCTTTGTGAGCCTGTCATTATCCATTCTAAACAAGTGACCACAAAATTGTAATCGCCGTTTCTTAATGGTATGTATGGTTTTTCTGTAACTTAATTAATTTCATGTGATTTTTCATCCAAATTCCATTTTCGCAGTTTGGTCCTAAGATAGGGTAATTCCCTTGGCTCGGGGACTGGGTCTTTGTTATTCCCCAAGATCCCTGCAAATCACACACCACACTCCTTCACTATCATAACGCGCAGTTTCCTATACACGGCAGATGACACTCGTACTCATTGGAGGGCTGCACCAGGCTACAAATTGCCACACAATAGTATCATTATCATATTATCATTGTCATTTCTCAATCCCCTTACCCTCCAGGGTTGGTTTTCCCTCGGACTCAGCGAGGGATCCTACCTCTACCGCCTCAAGGGCAGTGTCCTCGAGCTAGAGACTTTCGGTTGGAGGAATACAACTGTTAAGGATGACCATTACCGGTTCCACGCCCAGGCGGCCTCACCTGCTATGCTGAACAGGGGCTATGTGGAAGGATGGGAGGATCGGAAGGGATAGATAAGGAAGAGGGAAGGAAGCGGCCGTGGCCTTAAGTTAGGTACTTTTCCGGCATTTGCCTGAAGGAGAAGTGGGAAGCCACGGAAAACCACTTATAGGATTTCTGAGGGTGGGAATCGAGCCCCCTTTACTCAATTGACCTCCCGAGGCTGAGTGGACCCAGTCCTGGTACTACTTTTTCAAATTTCATGACAGATCCGGGAATCGAACCCGGGCCTCCGGGGGTGGCAGCCAATCACACCAACCACTACACCACATAGACGGGCATTATTATTATTATTATTATTATTATTATTATTATATGATACAGTCCCGCCGGCCCCGTGGTGTAGGGGTAGCGTGCTTGCCTCTTACCCGGAGGCCCCGGGTTCGATTCCCAGCCAGGTCAGGGATTTTTACCTGAACTTGAGGGCTGGTTTGAGGTCTACTCAGCCAACGTGATTAGAATTGAGGAGCTATCTGACAGTGAGATAGCGGCCCCGGTCTAGAAAGCCAAGAATAACGGCCGAGGGGATTCGTCGTGCTGACCACACGACACCTCGTAATCTACAGGCCTTCGGGCTGAGCAGCGGTCGCTTGGTAGGCCAAGGCCCTTCAAGGGCTGTAGAGCCATGGGTTTGGTTTGGTTTGGTTTGGTTTGGTTTTATAATACAGTCCCAGAATATTCTGCATATTCTGGATTAGTGAACTAATACAGGCCAAAACCAAACCCCATGGCACTACAGCCCTTGAAGGGCCTTGGCCTGCCAAGCGACCGCTGCTCAGCCCGAAGGCCTGCAGATTGCGAAGTGTCGTGTGGTCAGCATGACGAATCCTCTCGGCCGTTATTCTTGACTTTCTAGACCAGGGCCGCTATCTCACCGTCAGATAGCTCCTCAGTTCTAATCATGTAGTCTGAGTGGACCTCGTACCAGCCCTCAGGTCCAGGTAAAAATCCCTGACCTGGCCGGGAATCGAACCCGGGGCCACCGGGTAAGAGGCAGGCACAATACCCCTACACCACGGGGCTGGCGAACTAATACAGGCAACACCAAGAAAAATGATGGCGTACCACCAAGTACTGGAGGCCAATTGACTAGTGGTTTTCAACCTCTGAACATAATTTGTAAAATAAAATAATGTATTATTCTAATAAATTTATAGTTCAAAGTACCTTAAATGAAAAATATGAAGTTCGACTTTTTTCGTTTAAAGTGACTACAGTCTCCCCTTTAAATAAATTAGTGTCTGGGTGTTTGTGGTCTAGTGAAAGTCCTAGCAGCTGGTTTGGTCATGGCTGTGAGTGCTCTCTCGTTTACCGTGCGATCAATTCTACCAGCAGAACACTCCTTCTCCGTAATACGTCTCAGCTCTTTCTTCCAGCACCTGACGCCACAAGAAAAATTTCCCACACACTACGTCTTCGTACCACAAATCTGAGGATAGAAAGATTTCTTAAAGATAGAGGGCTGGGGATTAAAGGGAAAAAAATATTTCACTTTCTGAACCTAACCTTGCTGCCAAGATGAAAATATATCCGGTTACTTTTGTATTAATAGGGGCTGCCTGGCTGAGGGGGTAAAGGCGTGCTCGGTTCGCCCGGAAGGACGTGGGTTCGAATCCCCGTCAGAAAATTTAAGAAACTAAATTTTGCACTTCCGGAGGTGCATATGGCCCTGAGGTTCACTCAGGCTACACCAAAAATGAGTACCAGGTTAATTCCTGGGGGCAAAGGCGGCCGGGCGTAGAGCTAACCACTCTACCCCATCACGTGCCGATGTTAACAATGGTGGAAGCCTTTACCTTCCACTCCTCCAAGGGCCTTCATGGCCTGTACGGAGGTGACTTTGCTTTACTTTTACTTTTTACTTTTGTATTAATAATAATAATAATAATAATAATAATAATAATAATAATAATAATAATAATAAAAAGTCCGGATCCTTGACTGAATGACCTTCGGTTCAGAGGGTCTCAGGTTTCATTCCCGGCTGGGCCAAGGATTTTAACTGGATATCTACATTTAATTCCTCTGCCTCGGGTTTCGGTCTTTGTGTCCATCTGAATAAACCTCTCTACATCGACAAACAACACGACATGCCAATAACCAGCTCAGTAACACGCATTATTGAATATATCCCTCCACGTAGGTTTCAGAAAGGGCATTCGAGCGTAAAACTAGGCCATATCCACACCAAGTGCCAGCTCCAATACATCGGAAAAGGCCAATAATAATAATAATAATAATAATAATTAATATCTTGGAAGAGGTAATTCGAGAACGGAGAAAATCGATGAACAAAGACGAAGGAAACGAAAATCTGTTTCGATTAGGACCCAAACACAAAGGAGTGTATGTTGACTGTATGGCTTTTGTAGATGACTTAGCCATATTTTCCAACAACATCAGTTCTGCAATCAAGAAGATAAACCTTCTGAAAGAAACAGAAGAGAAAGTAGGACTAGAAATCTCCTTTGCGAAGACGAAATGCACCACGAGAATCGGTGATGGTCCAGAATAGATGTTAACAGAACATGGAAAGATTGGCCATTATAATCAAGATTATTAATAAAGATTGGAAGAGTCAAGAAGTATACTGTAACTACCCGTGTGGAGTATTCCAAGATAATGGGCTAGAACAAGAAGCGACCCATGTCCGCATCCGGATATTAGAGCGAGCTTTCCAATCGACTAAAAACATTTATAATAAGATGATGCTGAGTTTTGGAGTCAAATTAAGAACTTACAGATCTGTTGTTAGACCGTAAGGCTTCGGAGACCCTATGCATGAATCGAAAAGGACAAGTCAATCAGCTACTTAAAAGATAACGCAGGATACTAAGAAAGATCTTGAGCAACAGATGGGTTGACGGGCAGATTGGACTGGAATCCAATAAAGTAGTATACAGCAAGATGGAAGTGATATAAACAACAATTAGAAAGAGAAGATTGCTGTTCTATGGGCACATTTTTCTTGAATATTGACCGGCTCACAAAGAAAATCTGGATTTTTTTAACCAAAGGCATTTAAGTTGGGATGGTTCCAAGAGTGTGAGAAAGATCCCAGAGAGGTGGACATTACGGAGAATAAAATCAATAACAGGATTATTTTCAGAAGGATGGTGAAAAGCTACCAGGGTTTTATGGTGGAGACAGAACCCAGAAGACGAAGAGACTCTTTAGCGGAGGAGCGAAGGAATACGCTGATCGACGGGCTCAAGAGGTACTGGCAGGATGTCAAAAGCCGGCAGACGAACAAGACACAGACACTGAAAATGAGATTGGTTGCTAACACACAGTCCATAGAGGCTCAATTCGAAAAACAAATAACAATAATAATTCCGGGCAGAGTGGCAGAGTTGGTTCATTCAATCCCGGCCCAGCCCGGTGGATTTTAAAGTGCTCAAATACGCCAGCATCCTACGGGTAGATTTAGTGGCATGTGAAAGAGCTCTTGCAGTACAAAATTCCGGCAACTCGGCGTCTTCAAGATCCGTAGAAGTACTTAGTGATACGTAAACCAATTATTATTTATTTATTTATTTATTTATTTATTTATTTATTTATTTATTTATTTATTTATTTATTTATTTATTTATTTATTTATTTATTTCGTTTTATATATTTTATTTTACTTTTATTTTATTTTATTTTATTTTATTTTATGTAGAAGTTTAACGTTGCAGCAACACAATGAAGATTTTCGGCGACGCAAGAATCGATAATTGGTAGGATTGGTAAAGAAGCGGCTGTAGCCTTAAGGGGAGTGAAATGCTGTATTCCGTTAATATTAAAATAGCTGACTAATGAACCTTTTTCTCAGTAGCCGTTGAATGTCGAAAGATGAATTCTTAATATGATGTTAACTCATGTATTTTGCATACACTGATCTAAATATGTGCTACAGAAAATGTTAGGATTTTTTAAAGATATTCCCCAATTTTAATTTTTTTCTGCAGATATTTTATTATAATGAATAAACTATTCAATAAATGTCAACCAAAGTAGATCCATACTACCACAACAGTATCACAAACATTTGGTTGAAATTGTATGGAAATTCACCCATTAGTTTCTGAGAAAAGAGAGCATTTGTATCGGAAAAAGTGAGTTTAGTAAATTGCATTCAAAAGTAAAATATCTCCCCTACTGCATAATAGAAGCCTTAAAATCCTCAAAAAAACCCACTATTTTGTGACTGCAGCTCAAGTGGGGTGACCAAGTAATAAAACATATCTTTCTCTTCAATACACGCCAAGCCACAGCCCTCTAGAGTGAATAGTTTCTGAGACATTTGTAAATCAGTGATACATTGCACAAAACTTGTCTTCCTGTCGAATAATACCAAGCAGTCTGCTGAAGGCTTTAATTCTTAACAATCATAGCCACGAGGCGGGCTAGAAAAGTGTTAACGGAAAGGAAAAGGAGGACTTTCATTTGATTTTATGAGGATAGGCTTATGCTACAGAGTGTGTTTCCCCCAACAGCCAAAATAAAATATATTGCCGAGGGTGCTGGACGTGAGCGCATGCGACTCATTACAGTTGGCGCTAGTCCAGCGGCCAGACTGTTTCCTCTTAATTACAGGGCCTACAAATTAATTGTTATCTCCCACTAAGCCTGTGCTGAGATCTCACGGCGATATTTAACTCTGCCTTGGGGTCGCAGAACAATCAGAGAGCCTCTCCTTTTGCTGTACATGATCATCTGTTTAACGACTCTAGAAGGTCGGGAATCCACTGGGAAATTCAGAGGGGATGGTGCAGGGAAGGAAACGTAGGAGATCAGCCCAGTTTCTGAAGAAATAAGTGCATAAGTACATAAACAGATGATAAAACTTAACTCTTCACGGAACCATCAGGTGTAAAGTGTGTCTGTTGTGCAATGAAACGACAGAAACATGACAATTGAAGACTTCTCCGGAATAATGTTGCAACCAACAAATGTTTGAAAGTGAAATTTCAATGGAAATATGGTGTATCATCATACCCACATGCTGTGGTGTCATCTGATGTCTTTTTGAACTTCAAGTTGGTTTACAGCCAGCAGAACTTTGTCTTCCGGGGTGTAAGGATGGAGCATCAGTCATGTGTTTGCGTTGGTTCATCGCCAGGTGTAATAGGTGATTTAAACAAAGGCCATAGACAAAATCACTTCTATATTTTGAAACATTTTTTATTGTTATTGTCATTATCATACATTTAATAATAAGAAGAATGTTATTTGCTTTACGTCCCACTAACTACTTTTACAGTTTTCGGAGAGGCCGAGGTGCTGGAATATAGTCCCGCGGGAGTTCTTTTACGTGCCAGTAAATCTACCGACGCGAGGCTGACGTATCTGAGCACCTTCAAATACCACCGGACTGAGCCAGGATCGAACTTGCCAAGCTGGGATCAGAAGGCCAGCGCCTCAACCATCTTAGCCACTCAGCCTACCATACTTTTAATAATTATTACACTAACATTATTTGCTATGTCCGCCTCCGTGCCGTCCTCGGAGGCCCGGGTTTGATTCCCGGTACTGCCAAAAATTTAAAAATGGCAGGAGGGCCGGTATGTGGTTGAAATGGTACGTGGAGTTCACCTCTATCGGGGGTGTAACTGCGAAGAGCTGCACCACCTCGGGATGGGGACACGAGTTAACTTTTATTTGCTATAATTTGTGTTGCAAATGCATGTACAGGATTTCTCTTCTGTTATATACAAACGTAAGACATACTTTCAGATTATTTTCAAATGTATCACTTCCAATTCACACATCATTTTAAAACCTTAAGTTACAACAGCCAACGGCCGTAGCCATGTTGACACAGCGGATCCCGTGAGATCTCCGAAGTTAAGCAACATTGAGCGTGGTCAAGATGTGGACGGGTTGCCACGCGCTGTTGGTGGGGGGAGGGGTGTAAGGGAATGGAGGAGAGGAAAGGAACCGGCCGCCACCCTACCGTACGTAAACTCCGGCTCAGGCACACCTCTGCGGAGGTTCGGACCTGCCTTCGGGCAGAATACACCCTTACCTTACCTTAAGTAACAACCAAATATTGTTTTTTAATAGATGAACTCATGTGTACACTCGCATATACAGTTTGTTTAAGTAGTGTATACCACGAAAAATGACAGATTTGTTGGTTACATTCTTGTTTCGGGGAGGTCTTCAAATTAACTTTTGATGTTGAAATGTCGTATGGCTTTTAGTGCCGGGATATCCCAGGACGGGTTCGGCTCGCCAGGTGCAAGTCTTTCTATTTGACTCCCATAGGCGACCTGCGCGTCATGATGAGGATGAAATGATGATGAAGACAACACATACACCCAACCCCATGCCATTGGAATTAATCAATTAAGGTTAAAATCCCCGACCGGGCCGGGAATCGAATCCGGGACCCTCTGAACCAAAGGCCAGTACGCTGACCGTTCAACAAACGAGTCGGACACTTAGCAGATAATTTACGAGTCCCCATAGTATGAAAATCTTAAAATTAAACAATTTCCTCAGTTGTTCCGAACGTTGATGGGCTAAAGGGCCCGAAAATATTTCAAATTGTAAGTCTTGGATGGCGTATCAAAATAAAAAACCAATTTCGAAAATCACTTCCAGAAAAACAGCCTAAAATCGCTTCTTTCCTTACTTGCTTTCTTTTTTATTCAAGTCAAATTAACATATCTGCATAATTATTTCTGTAATGCGTTCATTGGTTCAATACCCTCAGAATTATTTTGATTTTTTAAAATATCTACACTTATGTAGTTATAAGGTTTTAAGTGAAACTCTGCGTTGACTCAGATTAGCGCTGGAAGTGGTGCTTGAGTGAAACAATGCATTGACTCACATTAGCGCTCGAAGTGGTGCTTGAGTGAAACAATGCATTGACTCACATTAGCTCTCGAAGTGGTGCTTGAGTGAAATAATGCATTGACTCACATTAGCGCTCGAAGTGATGCTTGAGTGAAACAATGCATTGACTCACATTAGCGCTCGAAGTGGTGCTTGAGTGAAACAATGCATTGACTCACATTAGCGGTCGTAGTGGTAGAAAAACTCAAATTCGTAATCTAATCGACAGGATAACGATGATTAAGAAAAGGATTGTCATGTTTAGGAATAAATAAAGAATATATTCTCATATATTATTTTCCTAAAATTCGTAGACCATAAAGCAACATCGAGTTGCATGCCTGAAGGGTATTTTTATAACATTTTTGGAACTCTCACGCATCATAAGTATGAAGTACCGAGGGATGAAGATCACACGTTATTTATTTATTTATTTATTTATTTATTTATTTATTTATTTATTTATTTATTTATTGTGAACATAACAGCTCATGAGTCCCAATTACAATGTTCATGACAATCGTTACTTACACGTTAAAAATACAAATTAAATCAAAAACAATATACAGCTAGAATAATGTTAAAAATTAATTCCAGTGACACCGAAGTCACATTACTAAAGAACAAAAACACTTAGGATAATATAACTAATATTACAATACAGTACTAATTAATTCTAATTAAAATTAGTGTAATATTTAAAACCATTATTTTAGCAGAATTTCCGCTTTGACTGTAATACATTTAATAACATGGTTTACAACATTTTATATTTACACTAGTTTTCCTTCTTTAAATTTCTTCATAATCTATTAAATTATATTCAGAAGTCCAGTGTTACATGTCGAAGTGAATGTTTCTTCGGTCATACTAAAAATATCTACATAGGGAAGAATATTATTGTTCAGTCTCATTGCTCTGTTAATCGGAGAGTTCCTAATGGATTTCAGTCTTAGCCTTTGATGGAAAGAAAATATTTCTAGGACAACTTAGTTCATGTGATACATAGAACGTTATTGACTTCAATGTATTTGAGTCATCAATTACAAAATTATTTATTTTATACAGGAAAGTCAAATCTTTTCAACTCCGTCTGTGGCGCAAGCTATTCACACCATGTTCCTTCAGTATACCTGAATAATTTATTAAGGCTGGGTAATTTCCTGTGATTTTATAAGTAATGCATTTTTAAAACTTGCTTTGAGCACTCTCGATAAAACTGATATTATTTGTGGTCATTGGGTTCAAAATAATTGAGCCACACTCGAGCCTGAACCTTACAAATGAGTTAAACAAGATTAACAGTGTCTTTGGACGAATTGATAATGAATTTCGTATAATGAAGTTCTACATTTTAAGAGCATTATACGTAATTTTTTGGATATGGACGTTAAATCTTAAATCTTCATTGAATGTTATTCCTAAATCCATTTCTGTTCCGATTCCACTCATATACTGTATAAGCAACGTGTAAAGTGTAACGCATATTCATAAGATCTATTATCAGTCTGTTTAGGTTTTCCAATTACGTCTTGGTAATTACGACTGTCAACCTTGTGTAAGTTTTATTCGTAAGATAGGCCTACATTCATATGTTCATATCATATTTCAAATTACTTAACACGTACTACTATGTTTATAATTCTTCTTCTACCGCTCCTTCCACATCCTATGGGGTAACAGGTTCGATCTGTGTCACACGTGTGTCTTTCGCCCTGTTTTATGGCCGCATGCCCTTCCAGACACCAACCCTATATAATCTTATTGTGTGTGTGTGTCTGTGGTGGTTAGGAGTCTAGTATGTTCTCTGAATATGAAGAAGAGAGTGATGATACAAACAAAAACATCCAGTTCCCGAGCCAGAAGAATTAATCGGACGCGATTAAATTCCCCGAACCGGCGAGAATCGAACGCGGGATCCTTTGATCCGAAAGCCTCAACACTGACCATTCAGTCAAGGATTCGTACGATATCAAGTAGAGACTATTTATGAATAAACTTAAATATTGTACATAAGTGGTCCACCTATTCAGTACACACATATATATATATATACACATATTGATCTACAACATGTTTCTTCCCCTAAGAGATATCATCAACTAGAATATTTCACAAGATGTATCAGATATAAAATAACATTAATAGATTTGTAAGACATTTGTAAGACATTTAAAATAATATAATTACAAACTAAATTTCCAAGTCCTGTTGTCAATAATATCTATGAGAATTGTTCATAAAATACTCGATGCGGAAGTCCGTAAAAACTAATCATAAAACACCATAGGATGACCGTTCATGTTTAGTAAAATCCTTTAATTACAATATTCCATGACATAAAGGATCCTTAGGTATGATTTTTGGAAGTAGTTCCTTTAAATTACGTTGGTTTTAAAAGTCAATACTGGTTTTTAACAAAAATGAAGCTGTTAAAGTTTCTTTGTAATGTCGGACAATTTGTTTATAATTTTCTCTACTATTACCATTATAGCGGGCCGTGGTGTAAGAGTAATGTGCCTGCCTCTTACCTTGAGTCCCTGGGTTCGATTCCCGCCCAGGTCAGGAATTCTTACCTGGATGAAATTACAATTGAGGAACTAACCGATGGTTGGATGGTGACCCCAGTCTAGGAAGCAAAGAAAAACGACCGACAGGTTTCGTTCGCGTTGACCAAGTATCGCCCACCAGGGCTGTAATACAATGGGACGCGGAGGAGGGTATTATGAATTTATCAACGGAGACTTTTCCGTGCCAACAATTTAGGACATGAGTGCGAACAGATTTTTTCGTTCCTAAGCTGTGTACGTATGTTCAGACCTCAGCCCGAAAGCTAGTTAGATCATCGACAGCTCTATGAATAGCTGTTATGGACGGCCTAGGCATCATTAAAGTGGCGTACTAGGGAAATGAATAGTAAGGTAGATTCCCACTGCGTTCTTCGCTGAGCCAGAAGTTGCTATTAAATATCAGTCCGCCAAGCCCAGCGAAATGCATGCACCAACTCACCCTATGAACAATAATTTCACACCATTCATAACAGGGACTGGCACCAGGGGCGTAACGCATGCGATACGATGCCGCCCCGGGCCCCGTCAAATAAAATGTAAAACTTTTTTTTTTTGCTAGGGGCTTTACGTCTCGCCGACACAGATAAGTATTATGGCGACAATGGGATAGGAAAGGCCTAGGAGTTGGAAGGAAGCGGCCGTGGCCTTAATTAAGGTACAGCCCCAGCATTTGCCTGGTGTGAAAATGGGAAACCACGGAAAACCATTTTCAGGGTTGCCGATAGTGGGATTCGAACCTACTATCTCCCGGATGCAAGCTCACAGCCGCGCGCCTCTACGCGCACGGCCAACTCGCCCGGTAATGTAAAACTTATCAATAACTGATAAATTTAACTACAGGAGGTAGAATTTATACAATATTTTGTCAATTTATATACATGGATTATTCGTTATTGTAAGAGTATTAAAAATAACGTTTAATAGGCTTTATTTGACTACCTCCAAGCTAGCTGAACTGCGAACCATGAACCCGTTAGATTTTCCAACTTTAATTTGTTTCATTTTTCAGAACTATACTCTGCTACTGATACCGAAGTCTCGCTTACAACACAGATATAGTATATATACGCACAAAATTAAATCGTAAACTCTTCAAATGAAGTTTGAAAAATATCAAACCACAAAACTGATAAGCCTATTATTAACTTCGCTCAAAGAGTGCTCGTTTGAAACTGAGTTGTCTGATTATTATTTCAACAAATTTTTAATGGCATTTACACACCATTGTCGAATAAATGTGTGACAAAATTAAAAGTGATGTGCAAAATTTGTGCATAATACTATCTCAGACACACTACATAGCAAAAAAGTATCATTTCCTAACTAATATACTGTATGATATGTTGGTACCAATTTTATTTGCTGTGATGATTTTTAAATAGCTTTATGATTGTGATGATGCTTGTCGTTTAAAGAGGCCTGACATCTACGTCATCGGCCCCTAATGGTGGGAAATGAGAAAAAATGTAACGATAATTTAAAAGTCCAAATTCATCCACTGACCAGAATCCAAAACGTCATGACAATGAATGGATGGATGGATATTAATTTAAAACAATCAGTGGATCCAACCCGCAATGCCCACATAACCAGAAACTAAAGTTAAACAATATAATTACTGATCGAGGGACGGCTTCTAAAGCACAATACTGAATCGATTATGCTTTTAGTGTAAAGGGATCCAAAATCCAGGTCATCGGCCTCTCATAATGGTACTTATTGCTACGAAAGTAGACCCATGATATCTTCCATGTTGCGGTAGTAATCAAAAGTAGCGTATACTCGCGGTATATCACACATTATGGTACTACTCGCATGTAATGTAATGCGCACATGTAACAAAGACCTATGGCGTTTCTCACATTGCGGCGCCACTTACAGGCAACGCAAACCTATGGTGTTCCTCACATAGGTGTACTAATCACAGGGACTCGTACTATCCCGTGATGTTCTTCACATAGTGGGTACAAATCATAGGCAAGGCAGGCTCATGGTTTCGCTCAGAGTGGTACTAATCACAGGTACTGTAAAACCCAGCCGAATTCACACACTGTCGCTACTAATCACAAACCTATTGTGTACTACGCGCAAGTAAAAGCGACCCATGGTGTTTCCCGCGTGGTGGTACTAATTACAACTAATCTGACGGTTCTAATTCAATCGTCACTTGGTCTCCCCTTTTAGTCACCGTTTACATCAAGCAGGGGATACCGTGGGTATATTCTTTGCCTGCTCCCCCACCCACAGGGGGATGTGTGTTTAGTTCGCGAGAGCTATTTTATTTCGCTCAAGTCCGCCGGCAAGCCGGTTAGGTCCCCCCTATCCGCCACCTGGGACGCGCCATGTGAGAGTATCACCTCTCCCCCTGCTGCGCCAGCGTAGTAGGTTCGTGGTTCAAATAATTTGGTCCAGGTCTTTTCTCAGGAACGTTTTTCGGTGTTGCGATGGATAACAAGGGTAAGCATTGTTCACAGCTGTTATTTTAATTTTTTATTTTATATAAAATGCTATTTGTTCGGAGCGTCGACCTATAGAGATCTTTTGCCCCTGCGATATGTGATATGAACCTGCGTGTAATTGGAATAGAGGAAGTGTAGTGTGTTAAATGTGAGCAAAAGAACGTTAAGGACGACACAAATACCCGGTCCCCAGGACAGGGATATCAATCATTTACAATTAAAAACCTCTGACCCAGCCGCGAATCGAACCCGGGGCCGCCGGGTGACAGGTGAGGTCGTTTCTCCCTACATCGCTGGGCCGGACCGGGCTTTGTTACACTCAACACAGTAAACTGCTGCTAGATGCAATGAAGTGGCAATTCCTCTACGTAAAAATTGTAAACAACAAACTACCGTGTTTCAGCCGATTCTACGAAACCGCCCAGACTATTTCTGTGCAGAGTGACATTAGACTGGGGTATATTGTTTTGCGAGGAATTTGTGGGGCCCATTAAAGACCCTGGACCACCTGTATTGCAGTCCCTACAGTCCTAACGATACGCCCCTGGCTCATACCTCAGTCACTTTAATATTATCAAAGCCAAGAATAAGAATGTGGCACATCAATGAAAGTTACAAATTCGTTCTATCCCATACCAGAAGACATAGTGCACTGTAAACACAAGGTCTCACCAGCTAAGGCATTCGTGAGTTGTATGTGTCATAAATTATCCTGTTCCATTCGTTTACATCTATCTATGTAGTTACAGGACGGAGTTCCAACCTCTTATCTAACTGTGAGGAAGTAGCATTCCTTCCCCATTTTTCTCCACCAACACTAAATGGTTTCAAATGGCTAGTCCCAAGCCACAAATCTCAGCCTTTCCCTATCTTGATCCAGCGTTCTCTCCCCAGGCAGTCCACTAGGTTTTCTCCCAGCTACATCCCATTAGCCTCTGCGTTTGTGCTTGCCATACTGAAACTTAACGACAGATTGGTGCGTTTGAAGCCAATTAGGATTTGAGCTGCTTCATCTGATATTGATTTTACCGTTCATCATAATCAAGTCTTTGTCCATAGGTGCAATGCTTCAGCCATTAAGCCTTGCAGCTTAACGTATTATTTGCTAATTAGCGAAGAATAAAGAAGTTCCATTGTCTGAAAAGCAGAGGACTGCATATACAAGAGTACAGAGAAATGCTGTTTTTTCTCTTTTATTAAAATAAGCGTACACTCTGAGTCAGAGGATTTCAAAGAATTGCCGACATAGTGACTATTATTGTTGAAATCCACAGCCAGTTTCCAGTCATTCGACCGGTCAGCAAAGGAATGGATAGGAATTTTTCCGGCTGCCGAAGCCTGTCGCGCTCCTCTGGGGCAATGATTAGTGAATGACAGATGAAATGAAATGATATTGGAGAGTGTTGCTGAAATTAAATATGACAGGGAAAACCGCAGTACCCGGAGAAAAACCTCTCCCGCCTCCACTTTGTCTAGCACAAATCTCACATGGAGTGGCCGGAATATGAACCACGAAAGCCAGCGGCGAGAGGTCGGCGCACTGCCGTCTGAGTCACGGAGGCTCTGTCATTATTATTATTATTATTATTATTATTATTATTATTATTATTATTATTATTATTATTATTATTATTATAGAATGAACTACAATATGCACATAGCACTGCAAGGAAAATTTAAAACTGATTGATATACAGGGTGAAGCGTAATTCGCGCACTCGGGCGTCGTAGCGCGACTCCTCACATGCCAGCAATAAAAAAATGTCTCTTACAAAATTTCGTCTTGCGAGTATATCCGGCAGAAAAACGACGTTGAAGAGTAGCAATCTGGCAACACTGTAACCACATGTAGGGTAACTACCTCTGTCAGCAGAACTTAGTCGTACTGTACAGTTGGTGCAGTGGATAGAGTTTTGGGTTAGCATGCAGGAGGTCGAGTGGTCGATCCTGGGTTGAGGCGTATGTTTTTTTAATTTCGTAAATGTAGTCCAGGTGGTATGGTGTCTGGCATCTTAACCGTCAACAGCGATTGCAGTGGGTCCTCTAGAAACCATTTGCAATTACATACTACGATCCTAGAAATGGACGAACAATCGTTTTCATTGGTCAACTTTGAAAGGCGCCTTTTCCACGTCGTGGGCGTGAATTTATTCGCACCACTTCATATACTAGATGTGAAACCTGTTTGTTTCAGCTGTCTATTTCTTATTAGTCTAACCAGGTATTTGTCGTTTCAGCGTTACAAAATGTTGTAAATGTAGGATACATGTGACCTCAGAAACGGTGTCTTACTGTATTACAGTAGGTAATGTCAGATGCAAATTAGCAAATAAAAAATGCGCCTCAACCCAGGATCGAACCATCGACCTCCTGCATGCCAACAAAAACTCTACCCACTGCACCAACTGTACAGCACGACAAGAACGTGCTGACAGCGGTAGTTACCCTACATATGGTTACAGTGTTGCCAGATTGCTACTCTTCAACGTCCGTTTTCTACCGGATATACTCGCAAGACGAAATTTTGTAAGACATTTTTTTATTGCTGGCATGTGAGGAGTGGCGCTGCGACGCCCGAGTGCGCGAATTACGCTTCACACTGTATATTCATATTTTTGGTGATATTTCATCATCATCATCATCATCATCATCTGTTTACCCTCCAGGTTCGGTTTTTCCCTCGGACATAGCGAGGGATCCCACCTCTACCGCCTCAAGGGCAGTGTCCTGGAGCTTCAGACTCTTGGTCGGGGATACAACTGGGGAGTATGACCAGTACCTCGCCCAGGCGGCCTCACCTGCTATGCTGAACAGGGGCCTTGTGGAGGGATGGGAAGATTGGAGGGGATAAGCAAGGAAGAGGGAAGGAAGCGGCCGTGGCCTTAAGTTAGGTACCATCCCGGCATTCGCCTGGAGGAGAAGTGGGAAACCACGGAAAACCACTTCCAGGATGGCTGAGGTGGTAATCGAACCCACGTCTACTCAGTTGACCTCCCGAGGCTGAGTGGACCCCGTTCCAGCCCTCGTACCACTTTTCAAATTTCGTGGCAGAGCCGGGAATCGAACCCGGGCCTCCGGGGGTGGCAGCTAATCACGCTAACCACTACACCACAGAGGCGGACTTGGTGATATTTAAGTTATTTTATTTTCAATTTCAAATCAGCCAATTTATAACTGTTAGGTCCTTCAGTCTGGCCAAACTAATATATGAATTAATGGATACAAAAACTACCTGAAAGACGAAACATTTGATAACAGAATAATACCTCAAAAAGAAACTATTAATTCGCTAATCATATGTCTTCTTCTAGAGGTAGCTTCGAAATTTATTTAAATGAATTTATTTATATTTGTTTCAATAGGCTCAAGAACTTAACAGTTATGAAAGTAAATATGAGTTTGTTAAATATTTTCTGAAATACCTATATATTAAAAGAGTTTACTAAAAACAGCTTTACCGGGCGAGTTGGCCGTGCGTGTAGAGGCGTGCGGCTGTGAGCTTGCATCCGGGAGATAGTAGGTTCGAATCCCACTATCAGCAGCCCTGAAAATGGTTTTCCGTGGTTTCCCATTTTCACACCAGGCAAATGCTGGGGCTGTACCTTAATTAAGGCCACGGCCGCTTCCTTCCAACTCCTAGGCCTTTACCATCCCATCGTCGCTATAAGACCCATCTGTATCGGTGCGACGTAAAGCCCCTAGCAAAAAAAAAACCAGCTTTTGCAAGTCCGTCCGTTCGTTTTACTGGACCAATTTGCTTCAATTTTGTTTCATTCTCTCCGGAATTACCTGCCGCTGAGTCATGAATCTTTGACAAGTCTCTAAGTCCGGTTTACATTGACTAATCATAAAATCAAATCATTAAATGATCACTCCGGTAATTGAAGGCGAATTCTAGCCCGCAATACATTCTGTACTTAGCAGGTTGCTAAGTGAATAACACTTTCATTAATATCCTGATATTTGTGATTTTCATCCTTAGTAATGTGATTACATCCAGCCATGTTTGATTACTGTCAAGCCATATAGTATAAACTTCCTCCGATCACGGAATAGTACTATTATGTGCTATGTAGTCTTTGATTCTCTGACCTTCCCTAGCTTCTAAATGCACTCAACAGATGAAAGAATTTTCCTAGTAACTTACATGCTGCTAATAGAAAACATCGACGTACGCACAAGACGGGAAGATATCAAATCGACTAGGCTTTTGTATGTCCATTACCAGTAACAAAGCGCAGGGACAACCTCTTGAAAATGTGAGTGTCTGCTTGCCCCAAACCAGTATTAATTCATGGCCAACTGTATGTTGCACTATCTCTGGCAAGATAGGTTGGAAATGTTAAGATCCAGATACGCCCGAATAGTCGAAGATCAGTGAATGCTGTATAGAAATAAGTGTTATAAACTACACGACGAATGAATTAGTTAAATAAAAAAGCAAAGTCACCTCCGTACAGGCCATGAAAGCCCTTGGAGGAGTGGAAAGTAAAGGCTTCCACCATTGTTAACCTCGGCAGGTGATGGGGTAGAGTGGTTAAGCTCTACGCTCGGCCGCCTTTGCCCCCCAGCAATTAACCTGGTACTCATTTTTGGTGTAGGCTGAGTGAACCGCAAGTACATATGCACCTCCGGAAGTTGAAATCTCGTTTCTTAAATTTTACGACTTCCCTGACGGGGATTCGAACCCACGTCCTTCCGGGTGAACCGAGCACGCCTTTACCGCCTCGGCCAAGCAGCCCCTGAATTAGTTATTTACCGGTATTAAATGTTCATAAATCTATGGGAAAGGGCAGACAAAACAGAATCATTACAACAGGCCAATCTGGACGATTTATCTGACCTGTTTGTAACGAATACAGTGGAGCGGTACGGGTCCACTTTTAAAATTAAATTTGCGTTCGTGAAATTGTAAACGAATTAGCGTTGAACCATTATATTTCTTCTTTAACATTAAATTAAGCATAATAACTATTCTATTACATTTAAATTATTTTTATTTAATATGACCGTCCAATTAATCTAATGTAAAATATAAATATTTGTTTGGAGTGATTAATTGAATTCTAAAAATGTCTATGCAAGAAACCCTTAACTTTCCCTTTGAAATGCATTAGTGTGCCTTACAAACGAAAATCTTTCTTTCTTTCTTTCTTTCTTTCTTTTTTTCTTTCTTAATCTGTTTACCCTCCAGGGTTGGTTTTTCCCTCGGACTCAGCGAAGGATCCCACCTCTACCGCCTCAAGGGCAGTGTCATGGAGCTTCAGACTCTGGGTCAGGGACACAACTGGGGAGGATGACCAGTACCTCGCCCAGGCGCCCTCACCTGCTATGCTGAACAGGGACCTTGGTGGGGGATGGGAAGATTGGAAGGGATAGACAAGGACGAGGGAAGGAAGCGGCCGTGGCCTTAGGTTAGGTACCATCCCGGCATTCGCCTGGAGGAGAAGTGGGAAACTACAGAAAACCACTTCCAGGATGACTGAAGTGGAAATCGAACCTACCTCTACTCAGTTGACCTCCCGAGGCTGAATGGACCCCGTTCCAGCCCTCATACAACTTTTCAAATTTCGTGGCAGAGCCGGGAATCCAACCCGGGCCTCCGGGGGTGGCAGCTAATCACACTAACCACCACACCAGAGAGGCGGACACAAACGAAAATATAAAACAATAATTAATCTGTGTCATTATATTCAACGTTTCTATGTTTATGTTAGTCTCTAATGGCAGAGTTACAGCAGGTCTGCACATAATATACTTCCGTATATGAAAACTTCAGCCATAAATATCTCTGTTTTATGTCTTTTCCACTCTGTCAGTTCGACTTCGAATCCCAACTCTATCACGAGAGTCTGTAAAGGAGTGAATTCGACCTCAATTAACACAATGATGAAAACGAAAGTGATGATGATGATGATGATTATAATAATGATGATTATGTGCGTCCAACACTTGACTGCCAACCACCCTGGATTATTTTCTGTTCTGAAGCTGATGTTTTATTTTACAAATTAATAAACACTTACGAATAGTTTCAAAATAGCAAAACTTTCTGAAAAGCTACAAAATATATAAGTTGCACTTCTCATTTTTATACCTTTTCAGCATACACCGAAAATAGGCATTTTTGAAAATACAGTTTTCAGATTCTATCAAACAACCCGGTTTTATTTCATTTTTACATTTTGGTTTATTTCGCACCGACACAGATAGGTCTTATGGCGACTATTATTATTATTGTTACCGTGTTTTGGTGGTAGGTAGAGGTGTAAGAAGGTGCGGGCGTGAATGGGTCTCAAACTACGGAATCAAAGTTAATGTAAAAGTTAACAAGGTTATATTTCCTTTTCAATATTAAGTAATAACAAAGAACAGGTACTTAGTAGCCGAAACACAATTTGAAATGTACAATTACAGGGATTACAGAGTTTGGGCTTCGAGCCCTGAGTTCACAATTTTTGAGCAACTAGCCCAACTTTCCGATATACAAATTTTAACAAAGGGGCAGAAGACCCCAATCAAACCCTGGAGCCCTTGCTCCAAATTACACAATAAAGCCTCCTCGAGGCATACAACACTCCGTTTCCAAAAGAGCCACACGCTCTTTAATTTAAGCCTCTCCTAGGCCACACCAAACTCCACCTTCAAGTTGTCCTCAACGGACATAAACACAGGGGTAAAATACCCAATCTACTGAGGTCTATTAAATGAAAAGCAGGTTAATTAAATGACCTCTAAAACAATTTGAGAGGAGGCGAACTTGCACTCCTAATACACTTGGTTTTTAAAACCTACTTTGGCACTAGGCCGTTATTACAAGGGCTAATCCCATACGACAGAGGTGACTTAATAGCAATTTACATTACATTACGGAAGAATTGGTTGAGAGAATAAGTTCACCTCAAGACGATGTGAGTGGGAGCTCGAGAGGGTTAAGCACTCTCTATCCCGATATGTCGTTTTAAAATAGAATAGATACCAGTTGTTTTTACATTTTAGGAAAAGGTTACATGGTTGAACGCTTAGAACCCGCCCCGAAAGTTAAACTGCTGAGCAAGAAAAGAAAGAATTTATTAATCGGCCATTACCTTATTGTTGACCGCCGCCGAGGAAGGAGGCGCTTCCCGCCTCCTGGTATGTACTTAATACACTGAAAGATGGAACAGAAGTGGCCCGGAGACCCTAAAATCAGCAGTTTATATACTCTCGCGGAAGTTTCTAGGCGTTAGGGGAATGAAAACACCCGCCCACAATGTTTTTATTGGATAGGACCCCGCAACAGATACAAGTTGGGGGAAGATACACCAGATTGGTCAGAAATTACTAAAAGAAATTCGGGATTGGATAAATCTAAAACAAGGGGAAAAAGAGGGGTATACAGCCAACTTAAACAATAACAGAAGGAAATTTAACAAGAAACAAACTTTTGAAATAAAAATTTCTCCAACAAATAGTTCTTTGACTCCGCACTAGGGTGCGCTATTGTTGATCTTCAGTAGTGTCCTCTAGGAGAGAAAGTTCACACTTCTTACTTCAAGCGAAACAAAAACACATCAAAAGTGACACAGTTCAAAAACTCAAAATTTTCCACGTGGTGACATCTTCTGAGAAAGTAGAGAATTAATAGAGTAGATAAAGTTCAACCTTCCTCCAGAAGAGGAGTTTCAACTGGCGCAACTTTTAAATAAACGGTGTAGAGGTGTACCGCCCGGTACAATTATTATTATTATTATTATTATTATTATTATTATTATTATTATTATTATTATTATTATATGCTATTATTATTTTCTGACTTATAGCAAGAAGATGTGTTAAGGAAAGAAATGGTTGCGATGACATCGTATAACTGTATTTGGCACTAAGCTATAAAATCCCTGCCAGCGACTGGGTAGCGCAGTTGGCTGAGGCACATTCTTTGTATGCCAGAGGTGCTCACGCTAGGCACTTCGCCCCGCGAGCGGGCTGGCAGGCGATGAGCGAATGTTGTTCAGCCAGGGTGTCGTGGTTACGTCAGAGGCCGTGAAGGTTGGCACTCACGATCACCGCGGTGATACCCGAGTTTGAAATGGAGGTAGAATATCATGAAGAAAGAGGGTGTAAATCCACGTCGTACGTTGTAAGGAATAATTTATATTCATTGCAGTGTATGAATTTTGACCGGATACAATAAAGAGTTAGGCCTACAATCTCAAATATGTTTGCACTGTACGTAATGAATAACAATTTTTACTATTATATTTCAAGAGGTATCCGCCTCTGTAGTGTAGTGGTTAGCGTGATTACCCGCAACCCCGGAGGCACGGGTTCCCTTCCCGGCTCTGCCGCGAAATTCGAAAAAGTGGTAGGATTGCTGGAACGGGGTCCACTCAGCCTCGGGAGGTCAACTGAGTAAAGGGGGTTCGATTCCCACTTCAGCCATTCTCGAAGTGGCCTTCAGTGGTTTCCACCTTCTCCTCCAGTCAAATGCCGGGATGATACCTAGCGTTAGGCCACGGCCGCTTGCTTCCCTCTTCCTTGTCTATCCCTTTGAATTCTCCCATCCTCCACAAGGCCCCTGCTCAGCATATGAAGTGAGGCCGCCTGGGCGAGGTACTGGTCCTCTTCTCTAATTGTAACCCCCGACCCAAAGTCTCACGCTTCAGGACACTGCCCTTGAGGCGATAGAGGTAGGATCCTTCGCTGAGTCCGAGGGCAAAACAAACCCTGGAGAGTAAGCGGATTAAGAAAAAAAATTACGATTATTATTATTATTATTATTATTATTATTATTATTATTATTATTATTATACCCGAGGTTCACCTTCTCCGTCAATTTGAACCGCGCGCTAACTGAAGGCCATCTGTGTTACGAATCTGAAACTGTGTATCTGAAGAAGTTTGGAACTTTCATCCTTAGATGTCTCCACTATCGGACTATGCACGTGGCTGTGAGCTTGCATCCGTAAGATAGTGGGTTGGAATCCCACTGTCGGGAGCCCTGAAGATGCTTTTTCGTGGTTTCCCATCTTCACAGCAGCCAAATGCTGAGGCTGTACCTTAATTAAAACCACGGCTGCCTCCTTCCAACTCCTAGGCTTTTCCTGCCCCATCGACGCCATAATACCTTTCTGTGTCTGTACCCCGACGTAAAGCAGCTAGCATCTATTAGCTAATTTCATCCCTGCAAGAGCTATCTCATCTTTAGTGCAGAAATACCACTTCTGAGTCCAAAGAATAGATTAGAATCTAGCAGATTTCATCCAGGACATCAAATTTTATACCAGAGTATTTGTATTACACTACTCTGAAGGCCAAATTGTACGGACAATTGTTGAAGGGATTTCTCCATTTAACCGGTCTTATTAATGATTTGCTTCCCGTCCGCAAACATTTTCTGAACTCGAACCTATGTCAGTATCAGCGGAAGGAGTCAGATACGCAGATACTCTGCGAGGCGCTAAGGAACCTCCACCTTCGTCTAAGAGTTCTCGGCCACCACCTCGCCGAACCTTTTCTCCCCGCAAATGTTATG
This sequence comes from Anabrus simplex, assembly GCF_040414725.1. Classification (NCBI taxonomy): domain Eukaryota; kingdom Metazoa; phylum Arthropoda; class Insecta; order Orthoptera; family Tettigoniidae; genus Anabrus; species Anabrus simplex. The sequence goes on from NC_090270.1 coordinate 49,231,940, forward strand.
CGTGCGGATCGGCGGATCATCTTCGAAACAAGTGTCCTCTGGTAAAAACTAATGGACCTAGGAATGGAGTAGGGTCGTTTCAAGGATATTTCAAATGCGGGTCGTTGTCACACCTTGCTAAAAACTGTACTTCATCTAATATCTCACCTTCTTGTTCCACTTCTAGTTTGACTCCCACTGAAATGAAATGGCGTATGGCTTTAAATGCCGGGAGTGTCCGAGGACATGTTCGGCTCGCCAGGTGCAGGTCTTTTGATTTGACACCCGTAGGTGGCCTGCGCGTCGTGATGAGGATGAAATAATTATGAAGACGACACATACACCCAGCCCCAGTGCCAGCGAAATTAACCAATTATGGTTAAAATTACCGACCCTGCCGGGAATCGAACCCAGGACCCCTGTGACCAAAGGCCTGCACGCTAACCACTCCCACTGATCTAGGCGATAGAAAATGACTAGAGTACCCGGGTGACTCACCACTTTCAGCTTCTCAAGGCTCAGCCCAATTCAATTCGGGCATCGATTTTTATGAGGAGGAAAGACCCTCTAATACATCCATAGGAGGTCCTAGATAATGTCTCAAAATCGCCTCCGAGATCCCAAGATACATGCCCTTCCTCAAAATTGAAATAAATAATGAACCGGTCACGGCACTCTTAGACTCAGGAAGTGTCAGCTCCATTATTTCTGAAGATTGGCATTCCAGATTAAAAGGTTGTTGCAAATTCCCAGAATATAGTTTTTCTCCTCTTAAATGTGTTTCAACGTTCTTCACTTCTAGGAATTTTAGGATTTATTCATGCTGAAATTCGTATTTCTGAATTTACATGGAAGTTTAAGTTGTTTGTGGCTAAAAATGAGTCATGTCCCGTGATATTAGGAACAGATTTCATGTCACATTCCGGTCTTGTGCTCGATCTTCAAAGCAAATCCTGCACATTCAAATTTCAGAGCAATGTACCCCTTTTGAAAAGTAATTTTGCATCGTCTTCTGTGATTTCGCTTACCCAGAGTGAGATGTCGTTAGACCTTAAACATCTACCTGAGTATCAGGCTAATAGTATTCGCAAATTATGTCAGTCATTTCCCGATGTGTTTTCGGAAACTCTAGGTGTCACTGATTTAATCGAATATAAGATCGAGGTGACGGATTCGGTTATTGTAAGGTTTCCTCCATATAGGCTATCACCACCTAAAATGAAGGCACTCAAGGAAATCATAAATCAAATGTCGAAAAATGGTATCATTCGGCCTTCAAAGTCGGAGTATTCATCACCCATTTTTCTAGTTCCGAAACCTCAAGACGGCTTCAAGCCAGTAATTGATTGCATGGCGTTAAACCGTAAGATTGTATTGCAATCAGTCCCCTTTCCTGACCTGCATTGATGTTTTCTTGGTTTCGTAAGGGTAAGTTTTTCACCATCCTAAATCTGAGCCAAGCATATAATCAGATACATCTGGCGGAAGGATCAAAACACCTGACTGATTTCGCTACCGAATGGAACCTGTGTGAATACAACCCCGTACCTTTCGTGCTGTCCACGGGCGCGGCTGATCTTACTAGGCTGATAGATTGAGTCTTCTCCGACATTAAATTCGAATATATGTACCCTTATCTAGGTTATGTTATTTCTCTGAAACCTTTGAACAACACTTTGCTCATCTAGAGGAAGCTCTAGATGGAGGTAGCATTGACAGTCCAGTTATCAAAGGTATATTTTGGTAAGTCATCTATGTCTTTCTGACGGAGTTTCAATCGATCATTCCAGAACGCAGACAATTCGTAACTTTAAGCCTCCCGAAGATGTTAAAGGGATTGCTAGATTCATCGGCATGGTGAATTTATTTAGGAAATCCATTCCAAACTTCGCTAATAGGGCGACATCCCTAAACCACCTCCGTAGGAAAGGTGTCAAGTTTAAATGGGGGCCATCGCAGCAAGCTGCGTTTGAGGACTTGAAGTTAGCGATTTGTAACGCCCCAGTCTTAAAAATGACAGACTTCCCAAAGAAATTCATTGTACAGACAGACGCCTCATCATGTGCGGTTGCTGCAGTTCTTATTCAGGAACCTGAACTCGGAAGGCGGCCAATTGCCTATGCATCAAGGACCTTATAATCTCAAGAAGCCAAGTACTCCATATACGAGTTACAAGGACTGGCCATCCTGTTTGCACTGGAAAAATCCCGTCTTTATATTGAACATGTTGAGTTTGAATTAGATACCGACAATCAGGCTCTGAGCTGGGTTTTGGCTAGGCTCTATCCTACTGAGCGAATCGCCCATTGGGCTATTCGAATTTCCGCATTTCATTTCGACGTGCGACATATTCGGGGATCTAAGAATGTGATCGCAGATGGGTTAAGCCGAATTTTTCTGGCGACGTTGATTCTGTTGACCCGGTGGAAAGCCCTCAGCTTATATTTCCATACCTCCTAGTGTAAGTGCTATTTTGACCGATGCCCCTAAGTTATTTCGTGATATAGAAAATATCAACGTGAAGATCCTGTGCTGGCTCCTATTATGGGAACCCTTTCTTCTGGGGAACACGTTGTTGTGACGAATGAGGATCTGTGTTGCCCTTCGAGGCACGATCAGAAGATGAACATTGAGCTTCCAGCTGTTCTTGTGCCTATGATCGTCAAGCATTACCATTACACCCCGTTAGGGGGATATTTGGACATTTTGATAACTGGAGAAAATATTACGGAAGTGTTCATCTGGAAAGGCATGGACGGAGAGGTTAGGCAGATGGTTAAAGCATGTAAATCTTGTTGTTTAGCAAGCCCACGTTGTTTACTAAGGTTGAGCTATTGTCATCTCACCAAGCATCTCGCCCTATGGAGTGATTGTACATACATAGATTACGTCGGGCATTTCCCTCAATCTAAGGGGAACGTGAACGAATTCATCATTGTGTGTGTAGATTATTTTACACGGTTCTCATGGCTGTTTCCAACTAGGCTTGCCACTGCTCGGTCCACTATTTTTTGCCTCAATACTCTTTTGGCATCTTTTGGACCTTGTCAATATATAGTTTCTGATAACGCTAAGGCGTTCACCTCTAATTTATTTCGTATATTCTGTTTCGATCTATCCATCTAACATGTCACGACGTCAGACTACTATCCACAACCGTCTGTAGATGAGCGGGTTAATCGTAATCTTCGATCAGCTCTGATCGCTTTTCACCATGAAGATCATTCTCGTTGGAATATTTCATTGCATTGGCTATCTGTTGCATACAACTCGGCCGTTCACAAGTCACAAAAGTTTTCTCCCGCTTCTCTTATGTTTAAGTTTGTTCCAAACACTCCGTTGTCCAATTTGTGGTCAATGAATGAGATGAATGAGATCTTTGGAGAGAGGCCAAACATAATCTTAAAGCCTCTCATGAGAACGTAAAAGAGAGATAATCGTGAACGGAGACCCATCAATTTAAAGGTCGGACGCGAGGTCATGGTTAAAAAGTTTGTTCCAGCAGACAAGTTAGCCCCCACATTTCATGGACCTTGTATTATATTAGATTTCTTAACGCCCGTCACACTCTTGGTGAGCAATCTCGAAACAGAAATAATTTTTCGGATTCATCTGTCCCAAGTAAAACCTGTGTCACCCTGTGTTTTTCAGCATAGGCCACCAAGTGATGGCATCGCCAATTTAATTACATTTCTTTCCTTAGCATCTTAGTAATATAAGTTTTTGGCACGAAAGTTTAAATAACGAGACCTTCTGTCCCAGTTGGTGATGACAATTTGTAGGTAGTTAAGTGATTTGAAAATCTGATTATATTTATTTTGTAAAAACGGTCCCTTCAATAATATATTTCCTGTCTGCCATTAGCGCCTCTGCCTCCAAACCTGAGCCAGAAATTCCATGCATTCGTCCTAGAAGCCGCCAACCTTAACCGTTCCACCATGCAGGCAGCCTATAAAACCAGTTACTCTCGCCCAGAATGTAATTGTTGTCGTGCCTTAATTTCAAATGAGGCCTTGTCGTAACAACTGGTGACGTGTCGATGTAGGGTAAGTGCCCGCCTCGTTCCGGCCAAGTCTCCTTCTCAACGGCCCACTTGGGCAACATCATTATTAGGAACGGCTTGGATGCTGAATCCCAACCGCCCACTCCTTCATTGGGTGGAACTATGCTACTTGGTCCGTAGTGACCATCACCATGCCTACCAGTCTCAAGGTATCGAGAAAGATGTATCTGAGGGTACTTGGGTGGTCCGGGGAACCCCATCCTGACATCAGTACTGGCGGCCGCTCTTGCCGTAAACCTCGGGTGTAACTGACTGGACTTCCACATCTTCGCTAACAACGTCAAGATTCCTCTACTACAAAATACTATGTGAATAGACTCTCCATTAAGAAATTGTCTGACTTTGATCTATAATTTCAGATTCATCAAAACAATGTTGCCGCAAGACTTCAATAAGTTCAGATTGTGGTAAAACCTTGGGAGGGTGGAGGTCAGTACCTGAGGTACACCTTCCCCGTCCATTTGAAGCGCGCGCCTTAGAGAAGGTCATCTGTGTTATGAATCTGAAACTGTGTATATCAAGAAGTTTCGGCCTATGTGCCTCATCTGGCGGGAGGACGGACAATTAATTTTCAAGGGAAATTTCTGTTCTACATGTTGTTATTCTTATGTTACCAGCACTTCTACGACTCCCTTCGTCCTTAAGTTAGTAACCAATCTGAAACTTTTGTGTATATTTTTCCAGCTAATTAAAATGGGGATGTGTACAGGATTTCTGCCTAGGTCAAGAGAGTTCGGGAAATTCCTTCTGAGTTACTACAAAAGCTGGGCGCTTTAGGGCCGTTTTGTCATCTTCGTCGCCCCGGTCTCAGTGTGTATACGGCATAGTTGGGGGCAGGGGCAGACTGTCCGTCGTCGGAAGGCCCAACAGCTCAAAGTAATGGCAGACATCTTGTCAAATATGTGATAGCTCCAGGCAGGTAACTTGAGGGGAAGGTTTCAAACTTCTCTTTAATGTAAAATTCTCAAGTTTAATATCACCTTTTAAATGTAAATTTTCAGGCACGTGTAAGGACTCTGTTCAAATCCCTGCTGGGAAATACGTAACTTAGGGAATAAAGAATTTTCACCCTCTATTAATTCACATTCAACTTGAAATGGGGGTGACTATTATTTTCTAAAACTCTAAATTCTTCAAACCAGTTTGGAACTAAATTTTTCGTATCTAGTCACCACTCCGTAGTATAGGATTAGCCTCTGTAACTTAGGGCCATAAGCCCATGTATGTTTTCAAGTGTATTTCAAAAGGAGTGCAAGTGTTTCGCGTCCTAGCGTTTTTTCAGGGCCAATCTCTCTTAAACTTTTCCTTTTGTATACTAAGGCCATTTAGAATGGGCACTTATTGTTCCTGTGGAAACTGTTTTGAAGTTTATCTAGTGTAAAATTTGACCGCAAACTTGTGCCTCTAAGAGGCCGCAATGTAGTAAAATGTATGAAAGTAAGTGAGTGGAGCAAATGTGCTATTTCAAATACTGTAACTTTAGAGCTAAAAGCTCATATCTTGTAAAATATTGTGTCGACAATTTCCTCTAATGTACCTGATTTTTTGACTTATAGTCCACTCTTACCGGGCGAGTTGGCCATGCAGTTAGGGTCGCACAGCTGTGAGCCTGCATCCGGGAGATAGTGAGTTCGAACCCCACTGTCGCCAGCACTGAAGACGGTTTTCCACGGCCGCTTCCTTCCCATGCCTTGGCCTTTCCTAACCCATCGTCGCAAAAAGACCTCTCTGGCTCAGTGCGACGTAAGGCAAATAGAAAAAAAGGCCAGTCTTGTTATCCAAGCTGACGAGCTCTTTAACTGTTATTTGCTGTTGCTGATTCAGATCATCTGTCAAAGCTTAAAATCAGAAAAAAGTAAAGAAATAAAATTTTAGAAATTAGTGGGTTTTTTAATTATGCTTTGATCTTTTCTCTGCCCACCTATTCACCCTCTCACTTTCTTATACCTCTATAAACCACGGATAAACACGTGATTATTATTATTATTATTATTATTATTATTATTATTATTATTATTGTACCAGGAGGTACACCACAACCCCGCACATTTAAAAGAAGTGCCTCAAGGAACTCTATATATCAAACTATAGCTTGAAACCACTAATGCATAAAGTTGGGACATTCACCAGAAAATGTCACCGCTGAATAATTGAGTAATGTGTTATTTTGAAGTTGCCTAAACTGACTGGATTTATTTGTTTTGTTTTGGTTTACGTCAAGAAGTTCGAACTTTTCTCCATAGATGTCACTACAAAAAAACTGAAGTAATGCACTCTGGTGCAAGCTAGAAGAATTAGTGATTTAAAGTTTTGTGTTCATAGGTTTTGACAACTAAACTAACTTTCATTTATTTCAATATTTGCAACACTTCCTTCTCATTCCGCCAGATTTGAATCTGGCCAAACAGAAATTTTGCCAATAAAAGGCTTCTTGTATCTTTTGGATTAACCAATAAAAATGAGAGGGTGTGTCCGGATTTAGTCCAGAATCTTCTCGAAACATCCCCTCAGGTATATAAGCTGCGGTTTTTCAAGCTACCTTGTCTTATTGATCGTCGACTTACTGTATGTGTTTGTTAAGACAGGAGGCGGGGCACCTCATTCTTCGGCAGGCAGAACAGCAGCCCAGGTAATGGCTACCAGTTTTATATCTCTGTAGCTATCTCCGCAGTCTTACCCGAGGGAAGGTTCTAATTTCCAACTCTGTAATCTTCCATTTCTTAAAAATTTAAACTATTTCTTGTTAATGTAAAACTTCATAAAGTCTTTTACCCTAAATCGGGGATAGAGAGTGCGTTACTTTCTCGAGTTCCCCTTCAATTTATATTGAGGTGACTACCATTTTGTAACTGTTTCTCCTTCTGTAAATCATTAATGAACCTTCTTTCTAGTCACCTCAGTAGCTTTGGATTAGCCTCTGTATCATCGGGCCACGAGCCCAAGTAGGGTTTTTAAAACTTTGTTTTCAAGGAGCGCAAGTTTACGCCTCCATACATTTTGAGTTTGGGCCAGTATCGTTAACGTGTTCTTCCTTTTCACGAAGGCCCAGTAGTATGGGTACTACATACCCCTGTATTAACTAAATTGTAAGTGATAGATTGTGCCTAGAGCAGCCAGAGATTGTAAGGTTTGTGAAAAGTTACCTTGTGTAGGCTGCATGTATTTGGAAGCTCAGTCTTCTTGGTAAAATTTGGGAGAGCATGTTAGCTTTTTGTGATGTTTGTGTAATAATGAGTGGCGCCTTTGGAAGGCCTTAAATTGTAACGCTGGGAGCACGTGCTCTGGATAATTTGGGTTTTGGAGAGATTTCTCACCTTGCCTATTTAACTAAACGTGACTTTGGCATCGTTGTTAACTTGTAATTTGAAGCTTGCAGCTCAGAACTTGTAAATTTGGGGCTTGAAGCCCAAAGCTGTTAACTTCCCTATTCTGGGGTTTTCTATTCTGGTATCATAATTGTCATTGTTTCTGATACATTGATTTTCCTTCACTAAGTGAAGAATTCTGTTAAGTTTCGAGATCTGAAAAAGAAATACAACCTTTATTTAAAGTTGTAAATTGATTTTTGATATTGTAGTTAGATCCATTCAAGCCCACACCTTTCACCTCCCTCTGAACCACAGAAACTCGTAACACTTATTACTATTATTGTTATTTTTGTCAAATTCTGGTTCAATTATTTAGCATTTTACTTCTTTCAATTAGCCGATTTTGGAACGAATGTTACTCAGCCAGGTTGCCTGATCATAGTTGTGGTGATTATTTTTTAAAAGGGAAGTTAAGAATGAGTATTTTCCTCCTATTATTATTCCTCCTGGTACATTTGACAATTTATTGGGTCGGTACTCGACATGGATTTGGCCATGTTTTGTGGCCGGATGCCCTTCCCGACACCAACCATATGTAGAGCGATGCATTCACTATTACGTATTCCTGTGGTGGTATGTTGTAAGTCGATGAAGAGAAGTACTGTATATTAAAACGAACAAAAACACACAGACTGGAAGCCAGAGGAATTAAACATACGCAGTTTAATTCCAAAAACTGCCCGGGAAGTGAATCCAGATTTCTCTGAAACGAAGGCAAGTATATTGACTGTTCATCCAATTAGCCGAACCAAGTTCAAATAAGTAACCATCCCTTCTTAATATCAAACAAGTTGTATTCGATCTAGCGAAGAAAGAAGTTTTGTTGTATCGTCTTAGTTTTTTTTTACTATTTGTATTAATTCCCACCGACCACAAATAGGTCCTATGGTGACGATGGGGTATGAAAAGGTCTAGGAGTGGAAAATAAGCGGCCGTTGTCTTAATTAAGATCCAGCTCCGGCATTTGTCTGGTGTGAAAATTGGAGACAACTGTAAACCATCTCCAGCGTTGTCGACATTGGAGTTCGAACCCACTATCTCCCAAGTGCAAGCTCCTTGCTGCGCGCTAGTAATATCACGGCGAACTCGCTCGATTCTTCCTTTTATATTGTGAGTGCTGAGCAAGGAATATGGGGTTTGCTGTTCAACAGTATCGGGCGTCAACAGATCGATAGCACGGACATTTGAAATTAGAGCATACGGCAAGTGCGAAGCATAACTGTAAACAATTCGTGCTCTAGGTATCCCAAATGGAGGCAGCAAAGATGACGGTACTACTTGTAATAGGAGGAGTTGAGATGAATCTTGGTCGGGGGCCAGTAGGATCACTTGACTAGAGATGGAGAAGATCAAAGAATCAGAGAAGCTTGTCAGATGCAACAAATTCGATACCTTACCCGTGAATAATATAACGAAATTAAAGAGATGAAAGAGCTTGTTAAAGAGGATTTGAGAATAATAACAGACGTTTATGCAGAATACTGGTGAATTAAAAATATTGAAAGCCAAGGCAAAGGGATTAGAGCGAGGGTTAAGACAAGTGGCAAAATAATATGGGCAAACAGGAGGCCACGAGAAAATTATGATTATCTACAGTGTGAATGAGAATGTAACTGACACAAACATGTTGGACGTATTAAAATACTTATGAAGGTAAACAGCGGTGAGAGATCGTAGATGCCGTGCACAGAGTGGGGAGAGAGAAGGTAGATGCCGTGCACAGAGTGGGGAGAGAGAAGGTAGATGCCGTGCACAGAGTGGGGAGAGAGAAGGTAGATGCCGTGCACAGAGTGGGGAGAGAGAAGGTAGATGTCGTGCACAGAGTGGGGAGAGAGAAGGGAGGGAGACCAATTAAAAGTTAGGCTAGTATCGGCTTTGATGGTGAATAAAGTTTTAATGAACACAAGAAATTTTGAAGGGGGAAAAGTACGACTGAAGAGGCACGTGTACAAAGGTACCATCATGGACCATCTAGACCTCCCAGTAGGTGGTTCAGTGATGTAATTGGTGGAGAGCTTGGACATGAGTGGAACTAAAGGAAATGTATCAGCACATATGGCAGAGGTAGGAATGAGCAGGGTTGCTACAAGTTAAGGATGGTATTTGTGCAGCAACTTGTAAAGCTATGGCTGGTAGAAGGGATCGGTGCAGTACACGGTCGATGAAAATACGTGTATAGGCGTCTGAATCTGCAAAAGTGTCGGACGTCAAAGTAGCTAATTGGGGGTTCGAGCTGCATCCATGTTCCGACAGAGAGGTAGAAGAGAGCGTAGAAGTCAGAGGTAGAAGTTTGAGTTTAAAGGACTTCTGGTTCAAAAATAGTGCGAAACGTGAGGGCAACATTGGCAAGGAAATTATTAGCAGTATCTTAAAGGTAGAGTAAGTGAAGATAACGACATTCAAGGATGCCAATAACTAAAGTGAAGATTAGGATTTTTAACAAGGTAGAAAACGAACAGGTGAAACAATAAATGGCCGAAATGGACAATACCTTTGTTGAGAGTTGGACTGAACTAGGAAATGAAATCCATGCAGAAGGTTTTAAAACATATTGAACTTGTTAACGCAACACCCTAAAAGTGTCCAGCTCCATGGCTAAGTGGAGTGACTCAAAGGGTCCCGGGTTCGATTCCCGGATGGATCGGGGATTTTTAACTTTCGCTAGTCAGTCCTTATGGCTCAGGGGCTGGGTTTTTGTGACAGTTTCAGCTAGATATTTCATATTGTGTAGGGTCCTATCCTCACAGACGCGCAGATCGCCTATAAGGCGTCAACTCGAAAGATCTTCACCAGACCTCCCCGGAGGCCACACGCCATTATTATTATTATTATTATTATTATTATTATTATTATTATTATTATTATTATTGTTACCGTATTTTGGTGGTAGGTAGAGGTGTAAGAAGGTGCGGGCGGTGAATAGGTCTCAAGCTACTAAAGTGAAATTAATTTTAAAATTTAACAAGGTTATATTTTCTTTTCAAAATTAGGTAACAACAAATAGAACAGGTACTTAGTAGCCGAAACACGATTGAAAAATACATTTACATAGGTACCCCATTTGGGGCTTCAAAAGTCAGAAACATAATTCTTGAGCAATGAGCCCAACCTTACAATGAACACCATACAACAAAGGGGCCGAAAACCCCCAAACATGCCAGAAACATTTGCTTCCAATTACACCCAAAAGCCTCCTTGAGGCAGAAGCACAATTTTCAAGAAAGGGCAACTTCCCCCTAAAATACAAGCCTATCATAGGCCACTCCAAACTCCACTTTTAAGCTGTCCTCCAAGGACGTATACACAGGGGTAAAATACCCAACCTACTGAGGTCTGTTAAATAACAAGAAGGTTAATACATGACCTCTAAAATACAATTTGAGAGGAGGCGAACTTGCACTCCTAATACACTTTGCTTAAGACCTACTTGGCACTAGGCCGTTAATACAAGGGCTAATCCCATACTACAGAGGTGACTTAATAGCAATTTACATTACATTACGGAAGAATAGGTTGAGAAAAATAAGTTCACCTCAAGACGATGTGAGTGGGAGCTCGAGAGGGTTAAGCACTCTCTATCCCGATATGTCGTTTTAAAAGAGAATATATGAAAAGAGTAGTTACATTTTAGGAAAAGGTTACATGGTTGAACGCTTAGAACCCGCCCCGAAAGTTAAACTGCTGAGCTAGCAAAGAAAGAAGTTATTAATCGGCCATTACCTTGTTGTTGACCGCTGCCGAAGAAAGAGGCGCTTCCCGCCCCCTGCTATGTACTTAACACACTGAAAGATGGAACAGAAGTGGCCCGGAGACCCGAAAATCAGCAGTTTATATCCTCTCGCGGAAGGTTCTAGGCGTTAGGGGAAAGAAAACACCCTCCCACAAACTCTTTATTGGGTAGGACCCCGCAACAGATTCAAGTTGGGGGAAGATACACCAGATTGGTCAGAAATTAATAGAAGAAATTCGGGATTGGATACATTCATAACAAGGGGAAGAAAGGGGTAAATATTGCCAACTTAAACAATGACAGAAAGAAATTTAACAAAGAACAAACTCTTGAAATTAAATTTTCTCCAAAAAAATAGTTCTTTGACTCCGCACTAGGTTGCACTATTGTAGATCTTCAGTAGTGTCCTCTAGAAGAGAAAGTTCACACTTCTTACTTCAAGTGAAACAAAACCACAACAAAAATGACACAGTTCAAAAACTCAAAATTTTCCACGTGGTGACATCTTCTGAGAAAGTAGAGAATTAATAGCGTAGATAAAGTTCAGACTTCCTCCAGCAGAGGAGTTTCAACTGGCGCACATTTTAAATTAGCGGAGTGGAGGTGTACCGCCCGGTACAGACCTCCCCCCCCCCCAAAAGTTCCTCCCGGGGTGACACATGAAATTGTTTGAAAACAAAGTCCAAGTTTTGATGTGAATATGAAGATAGATTGCAGAAGCATTTATGAGATTTTCTAAATTTAGTTTGTTTCAGTTTCAAAATTTCGTTGTTGCAAGTGAAGTAAAGTCTTTCTGTTTGTAGAAGTTGATTTTCTGAAGATAACTTTTTATACTTGAAAGTGAAGGAAAAAAAATTTTCAAAGTCCACCAAATATTGCAGTTGAATTCCCAAGTGTAGTCATTACTTATAGTAACTGTTCATGTAGTAGATGGTGATGAAGTGGGATGGCCAGACCGGCCGTTGCGGCTTGCGTCCAAAGGAGGCCGCTCGGACCCCTCAAGTACCCTGAGATACCGCTCGCCCGCACTATGAGGGGAGCAGAGGTGTTGAAGCACGCCGCGCCCGCGGTGAACATATACAGGCTGCGGGCAAGTAGCAGGTCGTGCGCCGCACATCAGCCTTAGCCGGGAGGAGAGCTCCGGCTCGCCGTGCACACGTCGTCCTCGCTGGGGCCGAGGGGGCCCGTCCTCTGCTCCAGTTGCTGCACGGCGCCGCGCGGCTGCGGGGGCACTGAAACATTAAAGCTTGGCGGCAGAATTGTTTTGGACCATCATCTTTTTTTTTTAAGGGCACAGGCTTGGTGAGGAGGTTGAGGGGTCAGCGGCGTGCAGATATCCATGGCATTTACTCAAATCAAGCCACAGTGTGTATTGAAGCAGGAGACGGGAGCGTGGTAATGGCCGAGGCAAGGACAGAATGGCAGTTTAACGGATCGGGGAAGGTTGTACAAGAGGCTTACATATAACCAAAATATTATAGAAGGGGCAGAAAGCCTTAAAAGTTGAACTCAAAAAAAAAATATAACCTTCATATTCCTTTCAAATTATATGAAGCAAGTTGACACAAAATTTACACTGGTTTCACCTGTGACAGGTGAACCCTAAATATCCTCTTGGTGGCTGGATTGCTTACTAACAACGTAACTGGCGTAAGAAAATCGAGAATGATACAAGGCCCATGAAATCTGGGGGCAAGCTTGCCCGCGGGAACAAAATTCTTGACCATTACCTGGTCACCTACATTCAAATGGTGGGTCTCCGTCCACGATCATACCTTTCCCTAACCTTTTCATGAGATACCTTAAGATTGGCTTTAGCCTTCTTCCAAAGATCTTTAATATTATCCGGATCTATTGTCTCGGGTAGAATGTCACTCAGAGACCAGAGGTTAGAGAGTGGCGAGTTGGGAACAAACTTGAACATCAAAGAAGCTGGAGTGAATTTATGTGATTCATGAACCGCCGAATTCAAAGCAAAAGCTAACCAATGCAGGGACGTGTCCCACCTGGAATGATCATCATGATGATAGGCAATCAGTGCGGACCTGAGGTTACGATTAACCCGTTCAGCCAGAGATGGTTGAGGGTAATACGCAGAAGTAGTTACATGAGAGATTGATAAGTCAAAACAGAATTTACGAAATAAATTAGATGTAAAAGCCTTAGCATTATCAGATACAATATATTGGCACGGACCAAAAGAAGCAAAAATAGAATTTAGGCAAGTAATGGTAGACTGAGCGGTAGCCAGCTTAGTCGGAAATAACCAAGAAAATCTGGTAAAACCATCTACACATACAAGGATGAATTTGTTGGCATTTCCCTTCGACTGGGGGAGGGGTCCTACATAATCAATATACAGGCGTTCCATGGGGCGCGATGCTTGATGCGAAGACAAAAGGCCTACCTTGGTGGACATGGTGGGTTTACTAATCAAACAGGATTTACAAGCCTTTACTAGTTCACGGATTTCACCGTCCATACCTTTCCAGATGAACATTTCACGAATCTTTTCACGAGTTTTAAAGATTCCAAGATGCCCCCCTAATGGGGTCTCATGATAGTACTTGAAGATCATAGGCACAAGAACAGCTGGAACGACAACCTTCATCATCTTGTCATGCCTCGAAGGGCAACATAAAACACCATTCCTCAGAACATAAGGGACAACATGTTCCCCAGAAGAAAGGGTTTCCATTATCGGAGCCAGCGTCGGATCTTCATGTTGGTATTTCTCGATATCCCTAAAGAGCATGGGGGCATCAGTTAAAATGGCATTAACATCAAATAGTGTGGACTCGGGAGGTGATGAACGGTCGACCGGTTCATGGTCCTCAACGTCGTTTGAAAACATACGGCTGAGTCCATCAGCAACAACATTTTCAGTACCTCTGATATGCCTGACATCGAATTGGAAGGCAGAAATACGGATGGCCCAACGGGCTATACGACCAGTACGACGCGGCCTACCTAAGACCCAGCTTAAGGCTTGATTATCTGTCTCCAGGTCGAATTTGACATGTTCCAGATAGAGACGGAACTTTTCTAAGGCAAATAAGACTGCCAACCCTTCGAGCTCATAGATGGAATACTTGGCTTCTTGAGCCGATAGAGTCCTAGATGCATAGGCGATGGGTCGCCTCCCTAGTTCAGTCTCTTGAAGAAGGACTGCAGCTACAGCTGACGATGACGCGTCCGTTTGGACGATGAATTTCTTTGAGAAATCAGGCATAGCAAGGACAGGGGCATTACAGAGAGCTAATTTCAGATCTTCAAAAGCGGCTTGTTGAGAAGATCCCCACTCGAATTTGATGCCTTTCCTACGAAGAAGGTTTAAGGGCGCCGCTCTATTAGCAAAGTTAGGAATGAACTTTCTGAAGAAATTCACCATACCAATGAACCTGGCGATACCTTTAATGTCCTTGGGAGGTTTAAAATCACGGATGGCCTGTGTTCTAGAATGATCGACTGCTACACCATCGGGTGACACAATATGCCCTAGGAATGACATAGAGGGCTTAGCAAAGGCAACCTTGGACAACTTAACAGTTAACCCAGCCTTACGAAGGCGATCGAGAACTTCTCGCAGATGATCTAGATGTTCTTCAAAAGTCTCTGAAAATACGACGACATCATCCAAGTAGTGATATAAGTACTCAAATTTGATGTCGGAGAAGACCCTATCTAGTAGCCTAGTGAGTACAGCTGCTCCGGTGGGGAGCCCGAAAGGCACGCGGTTGTATTCGTATAAATTCCAGTCCGTAGCAAACGCTGTAAGATGTTTAGACTCTTCGGCAAGGGGAATTTGATTATAGGCCTGATTCAAGTCCAAGATGGTGAAGAACTTGGCCTTACGAAACCATGAAAAACAAGAATGAAGGTCAGGAAGGGGCACAGATTGCAACACCACCTTCCGATTGAGAGCCCTGTAATCAATGACAGGCCTGAAGCCTCCTTGGGGTTTCGGGACCAAAAAATAGGCGAAGAATACGCTGACTTAGAGGGCCTAATAATACCGTCCTTCAACATCTGATCGATGATTTCTTTTAGAGCCTTCATTTTAGGTGGAGATAGCCTATAAGGTGGAAAACGGACCGGAATCGAATCCGTGACCTCAATTTTGTATTCAATAAGGTCAGTAACACCAAGAGTATCAGAGAACACCTCGGGAAACGACTGACACAGTTTGCGAATACTATCAGCCTGCTCCTCAGGTAGATGTCTAAGGTCTAACAACATCTCATCCTGGGTAGGCGAAATAGAAGAACATGACACAGAATTACACTTTAATAGTGGTATTTTACAACTAGAAGCAAATTTGAATGTGCACGACCTAGACTGGAGATCGAGCACAAGACCAGTGTGAGAAATAAAGTCAGCTCCCAATATAATGGGGCAAGACAATTGCTTGGCCACAAACAATTTAACTTTCCATGTAAACTTAAAAATACGAATTTTGACCAGTAAGGAACCTAGAATTTCTAATGGAGATGAATTAGCCGATACGTATTGAACAGGAGAAGAGACATAGTCAGGAAGTTTACAAACCGTTTTCAATTTAGAATACCATTCAGCCGAAATAATAGAACAAACACTTCCTGAATCTAAGAGAGCTGTTATAGGCTCGTTATTTAATACAATCTTAAGAAAAGGAACAGGTGCGGGGGTATCCGCCGCAATCCTAAGACATTCTTTAGGGCATTCAAAAGATGAATTTGAAGGCTGATCGTTCTCTAAATTTACAACCTGTTTACCAGGGGCTGAGTCTCGGGAAGATGGATTAGTCGACTCAGCCGAAGCCACTAGTCACTTTTTATTATTGGCATAGGTAGAATTTGCACCAGAAGTTGAGCAGGAGGGGGTGCTATTCGAGTTTGGGCAATTCTTGGCGATATGTGAGAAGGCCCCACATTTAAAACAGCCTTGTGCTGAACCAGCTCCATTATTTGCCCTACTACTTTTGACCAATGGACATTTATTGCGAAGATGGTCAGGCGACCCGCAAGCATAACATTTACGGGGTGTGACTGGTCGGCGAGGTGGAGGCCGAGTATTACTAAACGAAGGAGGGGGTTCTTTTGCCACACGCAAGGAATCGGCGTACCTAACTCCTTCCGCTGAGACGGCCAACGCTTCAAGTTCAGAGAAAGTTTGCGGGCACGCCGCGAAACACAAGTATGACCTATAAGATGGTGAAATGCCTTCTACAATAGCCTGTACAATCTGATCTTCAGGAAAATGAAGGGCAAACACCCTAGTGTAAAACTTAATGTCCTGTATGAAATCAGCCAAGTTTTCATCCAAGCGCTGTACACGATAATAGTACTTCTGAATAAGGGAGGACCTGGCCCTAGCCGGGATGAAATTAGCTAGCAAATGGGCATGGAAATCCTCAATAGATGATTGCTCGGCAATGGCTCTTACGATTTTATCTGAGAGAATACCAATAGCATACGGATAGATGATTTGCAAAATTTGACATGGAGAAAGAGAAAACACAAGGGCATGATCCTGAAATTCAACTAGAAATCTTAAAAATGAAATTACATTACTGGTGGTATTAACAGAAAACTTAGAAATACCTCTGAGCAACATTGCCAATGGATGAGGCAAGCTGCTAAACCCAGGTGACATAGTAGGTAAAGGTTTCAATGGCAAGGAAGTTAATTCAGAACGGATGTTACTCAACGATGCACGGCGTTCAGGCTCGTTGTCCAATGGGGCAGGGATAGTTTGAGCAGCAACGGTTATCCTATTAACTTCTCCCTTGGGAGGCGCTTCCTCACTACCAGAATTCACTATGGTGGGTTGATCAGATTTGGGAGGAACTTCCCCAGTTAACAATTGCGTGACCTTACTAGATAATTCGGAAATATTTTCCAGGAGCGTACTAGCTTCCTTCCTCTGAACGTCATTCAGTTTTAGAGACAACAGATCGTTAACCCTATTCGAAAAATGATATAGCCTACCTTGCACACGCTTAATTTGATTCGGAGACGGATCATTTTCATCAAAAAAACTAACTACAGAAGCTAGCCCAGTAATATTCTCGACGATCGTGGAAAGAGAGTCATCAATTTCTTTCTCTCCCAAATTGGGGATGGAAATGGGCAAATCTAGGGACTCTCTAAGCTTGTTAGTGTCTACTGCAACCGTGCCTCCAGATTGCACATTTCTGATAGTTAATTCATAGATCAACTCCTCCTTGCGCAAATAGTTAAGATGAAGAAAATCGCGAGGGCCGGGCATGGTGACAGAACAATTTTGAAAAACTCAAAAAATTCCAGCAACTGGGAAAATAGTTAGAGTTCGGAACAAACAATGTTTAGCCGTCAAAAGGGGCTAAATTGAGACCCATTCAACCACGCTCTGCTACCACTTGTTACCGTATTTTGGTGGTAGGTAGAGGTGTAAGAAGGTGCGGGCGGTGAATAGGTCTCAAGCTACTAAAGTGAAATTAATTTTAAAATTTAACAAGGTTATATTTTCTTTTCAAAATTAGGTAACAACAAATAGAACAGGTACTTAGTAGCCGAAACACGATTGAAAAATACATTTACATAGGTACCCCATTTGGGGCTTCAAAAGTCAGAAACATAATTCTTGAGCAATGAGCCCAACCTTACAATGAACACCATACAACAAAGGGGCCGAAAACCCCCAAACATGCCAGAAACATTTGCTTCCAATTACACCCAAAAGCCTCCTTGAGGCAGAAGCACAATTTTCAAGAAAGGGCAACTTCCCCCTAAAATACAAGCCTATCATAGGCCACTCCAAACTCCACTTTTAAGCTGTCCTCCAAGGACGTATACACAGGGGTAAAATACCCAACCTACTGAGGTCTGTTAAATAACAAGAAGGTTAATACATGACCTCTAAAATACAATTTGAGAGGAGGCGAACTTGCACTCCTAATACACTTTGCTTAAGACCTACTTGGCACTAGGCCGTTAATACAAGGGCTAATCCCATACTACAGAGGTGACTTAATAGCAATTTACATTACATTACGGAAGAATAGGTTGAGAAAAATAAGTTCACCTCAAGACGATGTGAGTGGGAGCTCGAGAGGGTTAAGCACTCTCTATCCCGATATGTCGTTTTAAAAGAGAATATATGAAAAGAGTAGTTACATTTTAGGAAAAGGTTACATGGTTGAACGCTTAGAACCCGCCCCGAAAGTTAAACTGCTGAGCTAGCAAAGAAAGAAGTTATTAATCGGCCATTACCTTGTTGTTGACCGCTGCCGAAGAAAGAGGCGCTTCCCGCCCCCTGCTATGTACTTAACACACTGAAAGATGGAACAGAAGTGGCCCGGAGACCCGAAAATCAGCAGTTTATATCCTCTCGCGGAAGGTTCTAGGCGTTAGGGGAAAGAAAACACCCTCCCACAAACTCTTTATTGGGTAGGACCCCGCAACAGATTCAAGTTGGGGGAAGATACACCAGATTGGTCAGAAATTAATAGAAGAAATTCGGGATTGGATACATTCATAACAAGGGGAAGAAAGGGGTAAATATTGCCAACTTAAACAATGACAGAAAGAAATTTAACAAAGAACAAACTCTTGAAATTAAATTTTCTCCAAAAAAATAGTTCTTTGACTCCGCACTAGGTTGCACTATTGTAGATCTTCAGTAGTGTCCTCTAGAAGAGAAAGTTCACACTTCTTACTTCAAGTGAAACAAAACCACAACAAAAATGACACAGTTCAAAAACTCAAAATTTTCCACGTGGTGACATCATCTGAGAAAGTAGAGAATTAATAGCGTAGATAAAGTTCAGACTTCCTCCAGCAGAGGAGTTTCAACTGGCGCACATTTTAAATTAGCGGAGTGGAGGTGTACCGCCCGGTACAATTATTATTATTATTATTATTATTATTATTATTATTATTATTATTATTATTATTATTATTATTATTATTACTCTAAAAGTGTAGACGGAAAGTGATGCGTAGAGTAGAATTCGAACACTGGTTCTCATCTTCACAGGATGTATGCTTCCTCGAAGCTCAGTGGCACTCGTATGAACGCGCTCTTAATATCGTAAGGCTGTTCCCCAGTGTACATGGCAAGCTGCATATTTACACCTCTGTGACACTCCTTCGAGGGACCTGTGATAATAAAATACGTGCTCATTGCAAGAATTCTGAGTGGAAAAGCAAAGGCTGTTAGTATAGCGGAGTTACACAGTAGATTAATGGATTCTAGAAATGCCGATACTCGTATACGAACCCCGGATCCCTTGGTTGATAACAAGGATTTTACCCCTACACTAACGCGTCGCAAAGTGCTTCATATCCACCATCTAGGGATCAAAGGACGTAGAGATGTAAGTTATGATGTCACCACTTACACCCTAATACTGAGAAAACGTAAGGTGAAAGCGTAACTACCTCCATACCAGGCTATGAAAGCCCTTGAAGGTCTTAAGATAAGATTATCTATAATCTCGGCAGAAAGTGGAACAGAGTGGGTAGTAGTATATCTGGTCACCTTTACTCCCATGAATTAACCGGGTACTCATTTTTTATGCAGGCAGAGTGATATCAGGACACGTGTTTCTCCATAAGTGGAATACTCGTATCTAAGTAGTTCGGTTTCCTGACGGGGAACCGAATCCACACCCTTCGGGGCGAACATAAAATGTCATTACCATCTCGAAAAACCTGCTACTGCAAAATACGTTTTTTGAAAATAACGTTTTATACTAATAATAATAATGTTATTTGCTTTACGTCCCACTAACTACTCTTCGGAGAGAACGAGGTGCCGGAATTTAGTCCCGCAGGAGTTCTTTTACGTGCCAGTAAATCTACCGACACGGGGCTGTCGTATTTGAGCACCTTCAAATACCGCCGGACTGAGCCAGGATCGAACCTGCCAAGTTGGGGTTAAAAGGCCAGCGACTTAACCGCCTGAGCCACTCAGCCTAGCCGTCTTTATACTAGTAGATGAGTTAGGTCTACTGCACCACCTGATGACGTCATACCGAGGTAGTAGAGGAGGAAGGGCAGTTCAACGCCACGGCGGGCGAATTTGAATTTTGTTGACTCAGCAAAATTTGCCTAGTGCACTGATGTCAATGACCTCGTGCACGGTCTTGACGTAATGACGATGTCATAACCTAACCTAACCTAACCTAAGAGCGCTAACGTAACCTCACATGCTCCCCTGTAGAAGCCCTATCGGTCAGGAGAGCCCTCTCCCCCAATTTTGTGGTGGAACAGGGACGGTACAGGAGGTGAGAGGGGAAAAACAATTCCACCCTCATACTGGTCGCTAATCTGCCCGACAGAGCACCTCAAGGAGATCCTATAAGGTGTATGTTTGCGGCAACAACCGCTTCGATTTGAGATCGTGTTGAGAGGAATAAAAATGACTGCCCGTCTAAGATAAGTTGCTTCGACAATATGATTTTGTATCACGTGGTTTTTTATCTAGAAATATCAGTCCGTGACTTGAAATAACAAGCAATTGGTCATCATTTCTGTGTTAGCTGTTATGACACTAATTACCGTTGGTACCGTATGGTACCGCACGCCGCCCTTTTCTCCTTCTCACTTCTAAGGCGATTCTAAACAAACAATTCATACTATAGTTGCAAATAATGATTTGTAAGTGCCATTCAATTGTAAAATTTTAGATTTTATTTTTAAAATCCTCGCCATAACAGACGTGGAGAGCGCAATATATCGTGTCTAAGGATACGTGATCGTAATTCGAGTGGCTTGACGCTTTGGGAGGTTCTACACATTATTGAAGAAGAGGATACCGAGGCTGAAGCCATATACATTGAACCACCAGAATGTAATGTATTATCAGATGAAGATTCGGCTGAGGAAGGTGAAAGGGGTCTCACAGATAATCTTACGGGAAGTGAACTCCGAGCACCAGTTGAAGTAGTGCTGAAACAGCAAATTCCGTACAGGTGTAGAGAATCCATGTCCGATATTGATTCACGGCCCGCGAAGAGAGCGAAATCATCACCTCGTCCACTAGTTATCTGGGTGGCGGATGACCTAGTTCCCACAACAATCCACTTCCCTAGTGCGAAATTTTCCACTTTTCGAAATATGATGCTGACCGAAATATTTTTGAGTTGTATTTTGACGATGAAATTGTGAATAGCTTGTGCTCTGAAGCCAGCAAATAGAGCTTTTTAAAAATGAAGATCCTAAAGTAACCCCGAAGAAATGGAAACACTCGTCAGCATTTTAATTCTAAGTGGCTATGTGCAAGTACCACCATCAGAATTAGGAAGTTGAAAAATATTTGTTACAATATATATATTTGGGAGATATTTTGGAGAGGAAGAAATGCAGTTGTTCACACTTCTTTTCTTTTTTGAGTATCTTGAGATTCAATGACCTACAACACTGTATCGCTCCAACAAGCCATCGCCGGCGCTGCGCGGCCGCTGGACGCGAATCTCGTGGCCGCACAGAATGCGTCAATTGTAATGTGGACGTCTATGTAAACTAGTTTTTGCCTCTTCAAACTAGTGAAAAGTGGAAATAGGTGACAAAAACTGAAGTCTATAGTAGTCTTATTCCTATTTCCTAAAGATATGTTACGTCTGAGCTAATGATATTTTTAGGAATTCTCAAAGGAATGTCACAAATGAACCTATAAACACCGTCCGTTCTTTTGTTTATTGCTAAGTAATTTGTGATCGATATTCTGTAACAATATTAAGCATTTAATTTTATGGTGTTCTAAAGAGGTAACAATTTTTGTGTTTCACCCAAAAGGTATGTCAAGCGCCGTGCGGTACCATACGGTACCAGGCCCTCATTTAGAAACCAATCGTCCATTTTTTTAGAAACATGACTTATAAATACTATCTAATATGTAAATACTGAGAATATTAAATACAAATTAAAAATAGAAAATTGAAAACTCCGGCGTTCCCGGGCTAAACTACAGCAGGTATTATGCCTATTTAAGTTTTTCTAAATGCCTATCCAGTAGAGTGTATATTTCCGTAAAAGCCGAAGGATAAGAGTATCACAGGGTATTTTTCTGCATTTTCCACGACACTCATTTCCCAGTTCGGACGGTGACTGTAACACCAAATATTAAGACGCCAGACAGCGACAATTCTCAATCTGCAACAAGTATCAACGCCTGATACTTCTTCGAACGTTGTCCACTAAGCTGGTTGCACTAAATGTATAGTCACTCAATAAAGAACGAGCACATAGAATTACATGTTTCTCACAAAAATAGATCTGTCTTAATTTTAATTACTGTCAACGTGCACTTCACCTTATATGTACACTGACTGACAGAGCAAATGCAACACCAAGAAGGAGTGGTCAGAACTGTATGCCAATTGCAGGGTAGACTGACGTCACTGAGGTATGCTCATGATGTGAAATGCACCGCTGTGCTGCGCACGTAGCGAACGATAAATGGGACACGGCGTTGGCGAATGGCCCACTTCGTACCGTGATTTCTCAGCCGACAGTCATTGTAGAACGTGTTGTCGTGTGCCACAGGACACGTGTATAGCTAAGAATGCCAGGCCGCCGTCAACGGAGGCATTTCCAGCAGACAGACGACTTTACGAGGGGTATGGTGATCGGGCTGAGAAGGGTAGGTTGGTCGCTTCGTCAAATCGCAGCCGATACCCATAGGGATGTGTCCACGGTGCAGCGCATGTGGCGAAGATGGTTGGCGCAGGGACATGTGGCACGTGCGAGGGGTCCAGGCGCAGCCCGAGTGACGTCAGCACGCGAGGATCGGCGCATCCGCCGCCAAGCGGTGGCAGCCCCGCACGCCACGTCAACCGCCATTCTTCAGCATGTGCAAGACACCCTGGCTGTTCCAATATCGACCAGAACAATTTCCCGTCGATTGGTTGAAGGAGGCCTGCACTCCCGGCGTCCGCTCAGAAGACTACCATTGACTCCACAGCACAGATGTGCACGCCTGGCATGGTGCCGGGCTAGAGCGACTTGGATGAGGGAATGGCGGAACGTCGTGTTCTCCGATGAGTCACGCTTCTGTTCTGTCAGTGATAGTCACCGCAGACGAGTGTGGCGTCGGCGTGGAGAAAGGTCAAATCCTGCAGTAACTGTGGAGCGCCCTACCGCTAGATAACGCGGCATCATGGTTTGGGGCGCTATTGCGTATGATTCCACGTCACCTCTAGTGCATATTCAAGGCACGTTAAATGCCCACCGCTACGTGCAGCATGTGCTGCGGCCGGTGGCACTCCCGTACCTTCAGGGGCTGCCCAATGCTCTGTTTCAGCAGGATAATGCCCGCCCACACACTGCTCGCATCTCCCAACAGGTTCTACGAGGTGTACAGATGCTTCCGTGGCCAGCGTATTCTCCGGATCTCTCACCAATCGAACACGTGTGGGATCTCATTGGACGCCGTTTGCAAACTCTGCCCCAGCCTCGTACGGACGACCAACTGTGCCAAATGGTTGACAGAGAATGGAGAACCATCCCTCAGGACACCATCCGCACTCTTATTGACTCTGTACCTCGACGTGTTTCTGCGTGCATCGCCGCTCGCGGTGGTCCTACATCCTACTGAGTCGATGCCGTGCGCATTGTGTAACCTGCATATCGGTTTGAAATAAACATCAATTATTCGTCCGTGCCGTCTCTGTTTTTTCCCCAACTTTCATCCCTTTCGAACCACTCCTCCTTGGTGTTGCATTTGCTCTGTCAGTCAGTGTACATACATTATCTAACAAAAGTTTAAAAAGTCAGTACTACGTGAAGTGTGCAAGTTCAGTGACAGTAGCTCATTCCAAAGATTCCTCGAGCATTTCTAAACACCGTGTTAGGTTTTCTTATTTAAGTGCAAATTTTCAAAAATAACATCTTCTGAAAAAACGACCCTATGATACTTCAATATTTCCGCTTTTATGCAAATATACATACTATTTAGGAATAAGTAGCGGTATACCTTCCATAATTTAGGGAAAAGAATGGTCCTTACACCCGAAAGTGGGGTATTTTTTAGGTGCTTAAGAAATGTTTGAAAAATAAAAATGTTAAACTACATTGATATTTCCCCTTTTTTTCATAACGTATATGTTAACTCGAATAATCTACGAATTATTTTGCACGCGAATTCGAACAATAAATGCAGAACGAGGAGGTATTTAAACGGTCTTCGCTGGTGTTCTTAAACTTTGCTTAGGTACTGCACAAATCCTGTGGATACCCACAACAAACTTTATAGGTTCAATTGTTTCTGAGGAAAGTGTTCTGCGAGGAACGTACACAATATCAGGTGCCCATTCTTATTTTGAGTCACTACATGTGTCAAACTGCGAAACGACCGATCTCGATAGCTGGAGTCGCTTAAGTGCGGCCAGTATTCAGTATTCTGGAGATTGTGGGCTAGAACCCCACTGTCGGCAGCCCGGAAGAGGATTTTCCGTGGTTTCCCATTTTCACACCAGGCAAATGCTGAGTGTGTACCTAAATTAAGGCCACGGACGCTTCCTTCACACTCCTAGCCCTTTCCTATCCCGTCGTCGCCATAAGACATATGTGTCGGTGGGACGTAAAGCAACTTGCAAAAAAACCTACGAAACGTATCGCGATGAGGACATCTAAAATTAGGAAAAACCGTACGATATTTTTATTTCACTTCTTCCTTAAATTAATTACCTTCGCGAAATCCTGTTTCACTTCAATCGTTTTCTTCCACAGCCCGTTTCCAGTCATTCGACCGGGTCAGGAATGGAATGAATGAAGCCCCATCTAGCGGCGAGGATAGGAATTGTGCCGGCTGCCGATGCCTGTCGCACTCCTCTGGGGCAATGATTAATGAATGACAGATGAAATGAAATGATATTGGAGTGTGTTGCTGGAATGATATATATGACAGGGAAAACCGGAGTACCCAGAGAAAAACCTGTCTGCCTCCGCTTTGTCCAGCACAAATCTCACATGGAGTGACCGGGATTTGAACCACGGAACCCAGCGGTGAGAGGCCGGCGCGCTGCCGCCTGAGCCAAGGAGGCTCACTCTTCAATGGCAAACATTATCACTAATATTCTGTTGCGTTGTTACCAGTTAGTTTTTAATATTGAAAATATTTCATAACAGACAAAGTAGAGGTCCCTATACTATGAAAAGTGTAAATTTATACAATTTTCTCAATTGTGCTGAAAGTTGAAGGGCTAAAAGGACCGAAAAGATTTCAATTTCAGAGTCTTGGATAGCTTTATCGAAAAACAAATTAGAAAATCACTTGCGGCCTAAATACAGCTCGGAAAAGTAGCCTAAAGTCGCTTGTTTCTGTACTCGTATTCCTTTCGATTCAAATCCTAGCCAAATTAACTTATTTACATCATTATTTCCGTAATGTGTTCCTTGGTTCAATACCCTCAGGCAGGTTTTAATTTCCTGAAAAATGTCCACACCGAATGTAGTTATAAGTGCTTAAGTGAACCTCTGGATTGACTCACATTAGCGCTCGTAGTTGTTGAAAAAGGCAAACTGCTAATCTAATCGACCAGATAACGATGATTAAGAAAATTATTGTAATTTTTAGGAATAAATAAGGAATATTTTCTCATACTTTATTATATTTTATTTACCTAAAACACGTAGCTCATATCCCTAGGATGTTTTCAACATTGATTTACTTGCGTGAAGGGATAGGACAGTGGATTTTTTAAAACACACGCACATTGCACTCTTTACTAATCTTCTCGAGCTACCATTTGCCTTTGCCAATTAAGGCCATGCCAATGACCGGCCTGGATGCTGCTACCAACACAATGGCTTCTCTAACAACACTTCATAAGGGTCGTCGTGGTGAAAATTCCCGGGCGCACTGTACTTCAAGCATTTAATTTGTGGTTGAGGAAAGAACTCTCTAACAAACGCTATATTTCCTGGGTTGGTTACTTCTTTATAGCAACCTTTACCTATAAATCCAAAACAGGAAACTGGTTTATTTCAGGAACGCTTGGTAATATGAAACGAAGTAAACAAAAGCCTCAAAATACATCACTTCATGCTGAGTAGCGAAAAGGAAATTGAATAAGGAATATCGTTCAATGTGTGAAAAAAAAACCACGGGTCTTATAGCATGACTGGATCTGTCAAGTGATGTAAGAAAGATGTTTACGTCACGAGAAATATGTGAGGTGCACCAGCCAATCAGCTCAGCTAGACCGTATACTTGTTACACCCGCCTGGTGTGACAGCGAAATTGGGAAACGAAATTGATCTGTATAAAGAGAGTCTTGAAAAGGAAAAGAAAGAATGTTATCTGTAACGTAAATCGTCGACCTGGAAATATTCGTAGAAGTAGGTTATGAGCTAGACTCCTATAACCAACCCCATAAAATCGGGTGACAGAGTTTGAAGGTGCTAACACGAGACACCAATAACAATAGATCTACTGGCACGTTAAATAACATTTACAAGTACAATTGTGGCACATCGTGGTCGCTCAAAACAGATAGCTGAAACATTATTATTTTTATAATTATAACATTATTATTACTAAAAATAATTAATTGACTGGAAGTGATACTCAGTCGTAGTTCTTCGATTAAATAATCTTTATCGCAAGTTGTCTTCCATATCTAACTCATCTCGTTATCATCTTGCCCCTGGCTTCATCCGGATCAGAAATGTTCAATACTTAAATTGTTCTGTTTGCCCTACGTTGACTTACGAGTTCAACTGCGTTCCTCCAGGTAAAATACCACGGCGATTTCTGTAAGATGCTGATAAAATTCTTAAGAGTATACTAAAGGAGATATTATCCCTTCCAACTGACACTCCAGGTTCTATGACTTAATCAGTTAAATGGTACAAACGGTTAGGTGTATTTAGGGCAAGTTAGGAAGCCTTGCTTCAGAATATCAACAGCTGCAGCATTCTGAAACGGAACGGGAACCAATACATTGAAGCCACTAGAAATCTATATGAAGAAATTAATAGATGAGCTAAATTTAAATGATAACTGAGGATAAGAAGAACTCATAAATAAATTACGTGAATCTGAATTTGAGAAATGGTGCCAGTTGAGAAGCAAAGGTCAAAGAGTGTGTCTGTACAAGGAGCTCCCTCCTGTAAACCGCTGGGATAGAAAACACGATGGCCTTTCTAGCACGGAGTGGAGAGAGGTACTGAAAATGGCATGTAACTTTGCACTTGTAAGAGCTGTACTGGGAAATTTCCTTGCTGGTAAACCTTGCCCAAGCTGCAGTGAGACTGGCACATTACCTCACGTCTTGGGTTCCTATGCCTTTGGTGAAGCTCTTCGAAACATCAGACATCACATCAGGTCGTCCATAGCACAGACGTTCCGTGAAAAAAAGATTTGAATTATATGAGAAAGTCCGTGGAATCGGAGTAAATGGCAGCACGACAAGGATAGACATGATCGCCATTAAATGGAAGATACGATATATAGAGATTTGAAACGCACTCTGACCAACCAGACGAAGTAGACAAAGAAAAGAACTATCCGCCTGCCCATAGTGCCGTATCGTATGAATAAATACAAACTGGACAATGTAGAAGTGAGGGGTCTAATGATCGATGGGGGAGGGACAGCCTTTAAGAAGATGATAGAACTGATGAATACCTTGGACATCAGTTCCAGGGAGTTCATCGACGGGGGGCTGAAAGCGCTCAAGGATTCTCTTTTGACACTCAGACGCCACTTGTATTCGCCAGAGTGAGATATAATTTAATTGTTTTATTTTTTAATGTAATTGTTTTTGAGTATTCTTTGTCATAGGCAGCCTCCGAGTCGAGGAATATTTTGAAAATAAAAATTTCCAAACCAAACCCCATGGCACAATAGCCATGATGAGCGTTGGCCTACCAAGCGACTGCTGCTTAACACGATGGCCTTCAGATTACGAAATGACACATAATCAGCGTAACGAATTCTCTCGGTCATCTTTCTTGGCTTTCTAGACCGAGCCGCTATCTCGTCGTCAGACAGCTCCTCAATTGTAATCACCTAGGCTGACAATATATGTAGGAAATGCAATGAAGCGTAGGAATCAGCTGAATACATACTTTTCGAATGTGAGGCGCTGGGTAGAATCAGACTCTCCACTTTAGGACTACAGGTGAAGAGAGAGAAAAAATCCAAGAAGACGCAATAAGAACAACCTGCAGCTTTGTGAAGGGAGCAGGTATGTCTAGGTGGGAATGAAGGAAAACATGGTAGCAAAAGATCTTAGAGGGAGCAGGTATGTCTAGGTGGGAATGAAGGAAAAACATGTAGCAAAAGATCTTCGAGGTCGACGCTAATTAGGAACGAATATTTAGAGGCTTCCTGAATAAAATAAGAAGAATAAGAAGAAGAAAGAAGAATCGCCTAGGCTGAGTGGACCTCGGACGAGCTCTCAGATCTTGGTAAAAATGTCAGTTCTGTCCGAGAATCGAACCGGGGAACTCTAGGTAAGAGGCAGACTCGATACCGCTAAATCGTGCGGCGAGCATAATATTTTACACTCACATTTTCACAATCATTACACGTTTAATATTATTTAACGTTATTTATGGTTTTAATAGAATATTTTATGTTTTTTCAAGGTTAGGGTAACAGGAAAAGATGAAATTTAAAATTGATTCAGTATAAAGGAGAAGATGATATACAGTAACTTATATGGCCGAACGTTTTAAAGACTGTCCACGAAGCAATAAAACGTGATTCCTTCTGCCCACGACTTCAGTGGTTCATGTGGTCAGATATTTATGGCATCATAAAGAACTGTATTACTGATAGATTTAAGTTCGTACCTGCCGGATCACTCGCAGTCGTTAATATCTGAGAAGCGTGAAGTTAAGCATCTATATTAAACTGACTGAAAGTTATACACTTTTTCTGAGTGGGCTCGAACAAATAGGTCAGGATTTGGGTCGTACTTAACTGGATTAACCAGTCAACGCCATTACAGTAAACTCCCGATAAATCGCGTGCGGTTAATTCGCTTTGCGGTTAATTCGCGGGTCCACTGCAGTGCATTTGCTAAAGCTGTATTTACAACACTAATACTTCCGTCACGTTGAAATAGAGTCATCGTTTCCCCAGTGAAATGGAATTCTAATGCTTGGAAAGAGAATATAACGGCTCGAATTTTATAATAATAATAATAATAATAATAATAATAATAATAATAATAATAATAATAATAATAATAATAATAATAATAATAAAAATATCCAAAATTCACAAATAGCAAGTTGACCAAAAGGAAAGACCAAAGAAGAAGACCGGAACACTTGGTCTGAAGACAGAAAGGAAACCCACAGTAAAAGAATGAAAAAATATAGGCACAAAGGAAGGCAAACTCACGCCCCTAAGTTCCCTGCATAGTCCTAATGGACACATTCGCAAATGTACTCTTTATATAATAATAATAATAATAATAATAATAATAATAATAATAATAATAATAATAATAATAATAATCGTTACGTGAAGAAGAAGACGAAGACACCCTGGAGTTATGTGAATCTTTAAACGACCGGCTTGAATGTTGAACTCCGTTAAGATACACACGATATTGGTTTAGTTCTTTAACCTAGGAGCTTATGTTTAAACTTTTCAGTGAGAATTGTATTCTTCTGTGGTAGGCTTTTCTTATATGAAGTTGCTACTAACTTGGCCCAATCAGCAGTTAGGCTGCAGAAAGTAAAATGACCTTCGTTGCTGCCCACTGTTGTCTTTTTTGTTCGTTGTGTGATGAAGTACGGGCATATTTTAGGTCGGGCGGCTGGTCGCTGGGTAATGACAAGGTAAACTGGCAGGCTCTCATCACCAAGTGCCATATGATAAAAAAACCGCCATGTAAATTTTTATATCGGCTGTCAGAGCAAATCCTCAGTGATTATCATCTGTGGTTTATGACACCTAATTTAATTTTTCCTATTTTAATAATGGAGGTTTTCCGGGAGCTAAAATCATTTATTTGAAGAAGTACGGGTGACAAAAAGTGATTACAAACTCTAAATAAAGCACGAGTGTGGACCTTCGTTTTCCTTCTCTCATCCTTTTTTCTGTGACTAGGACTTTTCAAAGTTTAGTCTTCTAATACTCATTTTTGGCTATACCTAATGAACTTATATCTTTATTGAAGATGAACGTTATAGGTGTATCGCCAAAATACATGTTCCCATTAAAAAAACCAAAATAAAAATTAAACTAAGTCTACTATGTGGTCACTCACGTGGGCGGAAAACGGGGCCACATGTAAGCGCCACCCCTATAACTACTGACCGGCCGTGCCGCCGGCCCCCCTGGTGAGGAAAAAAGGAACCACCCCCTGGAACGACACTTCCGGCCCCTCCTTACAGTTGACAAAGATAGATCCTCACCATTCCGTTTGGCAACAGGCTACCTGTGTGCTGAAGTCCAGCGCTATTTGCAACCTGCCTCCCTCTCTCCTTTCTCGACCTCTGTCTACTAACACTTTCCAACAGCATTTGGGATAGGACCGCCCAATCCCTCTCTCTTACACCGTTTTCTCCCCCCTCCTCTTTCACCCTATAACTTATCAGCCATTTATCTCTCTCTTATACGTCTAACCCTAACTCTTACGCACACTTTTTCCTCAAGACCTGCCCTACGCTACCCTAGCCCCTTTGAATCAACATTTCGTCATCAGCAGAGCAATGCCTTCATGCCTCCAGCTTACACATATTCACTCAAGATCTGACCTACTGTGATCCAGACTGGCTGACTTAACATTTCGTCATCCGCAGAGCATGTGCCTTCATTCTTCTTGCCTATCGCCTTTATTACCTACTTGTTTTATTTATTTAGTCGTGTCAGAAGCATACTTAACCATACAGTTAAAATAAAATAATAATTAAATGAGTTACAAAAGTTAACAGAAAAAGGAATCGGCCAAATTTACTGTACATCTAGATGGTGTTTTCCCAAACTGAGCCATACCTAGGGCGTTGTCATCAGCAAGCATTAAATCTTGCTCTAAGTATGAAAAGGGACAGAGAGGACATTGATACATATGGTTCACTGTTTGCAGTTCATAATATTACATATGCACTGACCTACTTCCATTCAAATTCCAGTTCGCTTGTGAGTCATAAGTTGAGTCGTATCTCTCATTTTCTCATTTTCCAACTGTATGTAATTGTTTTACTTTCCTGTTACCACACGTTAATCATTAAATATCATTTTCTAACTCACCAGTACTATTTAAATTATATATCCACATCTTGCCATATCAGTATTAACATGCCCTACCTTTATCACTTAAACCTTCCAAATTTACAGTATCTTTCCACTTCCCAAACCTTAATTACACTTCACAAACCTTCCACATTTACAATGTATCTCCGCGTTTTACAATCAAATATACTCAAAGCTTCTAAACTTGCTGTCCTTATCTTAGCAATCCTTCACTCACACTTCACACACATTTATAACCATAACCTACTTTACATAACCGTCCTTAACAGACCTACTTATTTACAAATCCGTACTTCTAATTTTATTTATCACTCTTTCACATTCCTCTAATTAGTTCTCATTTTACATCCTTAACTCTTTTAACTTGATTTCACATCCTCTTTCAAGTCTTATACAATCATAACTACCCAATAAGACCTCACCGCCGTCATTTAGCTTATTTTACACCCATATAACATTATACAATTTCCTCTTTTAACTTTATTCCAAAAACTCTCCTTAGCGCGCATAAATACCTGTTTAATTCCCCCTCCCCTTTTTCCCATTCTTTGATAACCCATCCTAAGATTTTTTGCTCATCCCCTTTCTCTAATTACTCCCGTTTATTGGCACTCAAAAGTGTATTTCTTACCTGTTCCGTATCTTTACAATTACCTATTAAGTGTAGGTCATTGCTGGCTGTCCCACATAATAGATATAGTGACTTTTCTTTACACTTTGTCCACCCCTTATTCTTGTATAATCCCTTCAGCCACCATGGTAATCCTCCTCTCTACAATCTATCTACATTCCTAATATCTAATACTGCCACTTCCATTACTTTATTAAAAACATTAACCGATCCTCTGTCCCTGCATTTTCTTACCAACCGAGCTTAAGTGCGGCCAGTATCCAGTATTCGGGAGATAGTAGATTCGAACTCCACTGTCGGCAGCCCTGAAAATGTTTTTCCGTGGTTTCCCATTTTCACACCAGGCAACTGCTGGAGCTTACCTTAATTAAGGCCACGGCCGCTTCCTTCCCACTCCTAGCCCTTTCCTGTCCCATCGTCGCCATAAAACATATCTGTGTCGGTGCGACGTAAAGCAACTAGCATTTTCTTACCCGTCTCGGTCTTTGAATATCTCTAATCATCCTTAACAGCACCCTCTGACCCCTAAATTCCTTCTTTTTCCAGACCTCTTACCTCATGTACACCATTCCCACCGTCTCCACGTATAGTTTATTTTTTCTAGCCAGCACCCCATATACAAGCTTTTCTTTCGTTGTTCGTGCGCAGCCTGAAGCACCCTCCCTCCCTCTCCTCTTTTCAAACCCATCCAATATTTGATTACTCTTTTCACACTCTTGACCTCTATTTCTTCCCTGCACATGGGCTTATGTATATAGTCGGGCAATTGGGCCGCATTAGATGTTATATTTCTCGAGGACCTTGAATGACAATTTCTAGATCCCTAATCATTTTTTTATTTTTTATTTGTTTGGCGGGTCTTTTCCGAATTTAATGTTGACTTTGTTTTGACTTCTTACCGATTCAGGGCCTGTTTTAGTCTGAGATCCGCTCCTGGTTACTTCGGGATTCTCTCCCCGTTTGGAAGTTGAGTTGTTTATTTTCTTTCTAAGCTGGTTAAAAAGATAACGAGTGTTGACGGGGTCCTTAACCTATAGATACCGAGCTCAGTAGCTACAGTATCCAGTTTTCGGGAGAGAGTGGGTTCGAATCCGACTGTCGGAAGCCCTGAAAATGGCCTTCCTTGGTTTA
Source organism: Anabrus simplex (assembly GCF_040414725.1). NCBI lineage: Eukaryota > Metazoa > Arthropoda > Insecta > Orthoptera > Tettigoniidae > Anabrus > Anabrus simplex. The sequence continues at coordinate 49,265,026 of NC_090270.1, forward strand.
CCATTTTCACACCAGGCAAATGCTGGGGCTGTACCTTCATTAAGGCTACAGCAACTTTCTTCCCCCTCCGAGCCCTTTCCTATCCCATCGTCGCCATTAAGCCTACCAGTGTCGGTGCGACGTAAAAAATTTTGTAAAAGAACTTAACCTGTACTGTACATGACGTTGTCTCCTTTTGATATCAATGCCTATCAATGTCCATCTTCTGTCCGTCTTGTGTATGATATATTGACAGCTGGTAATAAAACACGCAACCCATGAGTAATCGTGCATACTGATGACGCGTTTCTTTCCGATGGAGCCTGTCATACTTTCGATATTCGGACTCGAAAGTAGAAAGACGGCTAATACGACAATGGCTTAAGACTTAACACCAACAAACTGAAAATTTGCAATGTGACATATACACCAACGATGCCATCGGCATAGAAGACCTTAATCTTTCCAAGTCCATACATTTTAAATTCCTCGGTTCCTTTTAAGATTTTATTTATCACGTCTTTTCATTCCATCTCGTACCATTAGGGGCCGATGAGCTAGCTGTTAGGCCCCTTTATACAACAAGCTAAAAATCTTAAAATATATGCACTGACTAGAATGTAAAACAAACGATGATGATAAATGATTATGAAATTAAAATCAGTGAATCTAATTCGTAATGGCGTATGTTGTAATAAAATAACCGAAACTATAGATTAAAATGGAATAAGACATTGACTTCAAGAACATACATATCATTCATGTTAGAGGTTAAAATAGCGCATTAAAGTACACAAACACAAACTAAAATAGTGTCACTGGAATAAAGGCATAGTTAACAAAAGGAATAAACACTAATAGAAAAAACATTTTTATATACGATATAAAAGTTCACTATCCCTCATAAAACGGATGACGAGGTCTGCTGACTGCTCGTCATCTCGTATGATGAGGGAGATGGCATTTGAGAGTTTTAGAATACGACGCAGATCGGCAAGGTCCACGCAATTCGTAAGGATAAGTACCATGGTAAGATGACCGTCGCAAGAACACACCGGTGGGCCTTCACCCTTCAATAGAAAGAGAAATTTTTGCAGTCCATAGTTTGGTCAGTGGCCATATACGGCTCGAAATGCTGTCAGCAAAGCATGAGCAGGCCCTCCATGTAATGGAGATTGGTGCGTAAGCTCATGGGTGTTACAAGCCTAGACCGCATTAAGAATGATGAACTAAGGATACGGATGTATGTATGTTCAGTCCGTCAGCTTCAGCGCTGCCGACAATGTGGTTCGAATCCACTATCTCTCGGATGCAAGCTCACAGCTGCGCACCGCTAACCACACGGGTCAACTCGCCCAGTCGTACAGAGTGTAACAGCCTGCCTGAATATTGATGGGAAGTAGCTGGGGAGTTAGGTAACTTTCTTCTTTAGCATCCCATTTCCTTGTTTTATAAATTTTCTGATACTACTGGTACGTAACACACTGGATCATCATAGCATTCGGGCTATTCAATCCCTACTCTGAGGCACTGATTGGAATGAACAGTGTGTATATTTAGCGGAATAATGGCAGATGAGTGTTCATGGCAATCTGCGGCCTGTCATCCCAGCTCTGGAAGTTTGTACTATTAGATTGGCACCGCAATCTAACCGCAGCACTGTTCGTTAAAAGTGATCAAACGTGCGGCTTTCCATTTGATCGAGTATTTTATATGATAGCATTGCTTTTAATCGCTACATTCATACTTACGTTTTTGTAATGACCTATGGAATTTCAGTTAGGAAAACCACAAAGTCAGTCTTTCTGAGAATCCCGTAGCGAAGCACGGGTACATCAGCTAGTTAGATATAAAATATAAGTAAGCTTATATTCGATGACAAAATGCTGGCGAACTCCACCATAACTGTGACGAATTATAACGGTTGCGAATTGTATTTAGAGCAACGAAACGTAATTGTTACACATTGAGTTCGTGTATCGAAAGACAATTGTTACGAAATTTAATTATTCGCCGAATTAAAACTGTGACAAATAATTTGTGAGAAATTCGCCGAATTCTACCGAATATCTCCACTAAATATTATGTTACATGTCTCTGGTACAAACACTTAACTGTCAGCCAATTCTACTATAATTCATCGCTAGATTCTTGCGTCTAGTATTTGAGAACATCATCCAACTATGCTACACACGAAGTATTTCCTCTCATAATAATTATATTATTAACAATAATAATGGTTTTACGAGCCACATAATTCTGATAAGTTTTTCGGAGACACTAAGGTGCCAGAATTTTGCACCGTGGGTGTTTTTTTGCGTGTCATTAAATCTACCGACACCAGGCCGCCGTATATGAGTACCTTCAAATACCAGCGGACTGAGCCTGGATCGAACCTGCCAACTCGAGAGGTATCGTCAACACAAAGAAAATTCATACCTTGCCTCATCGTACTTATAAAACATATTTTTCTCGTGGAAACGTGTGCACTGCACAGACACAAACACACACACATACACACTGTATGCTGCTGAACTGCGCTGGTTTCTAATGCATACCAACAGAGCGAAATCAAATATTTGTCGCGGAATATTTTTAATTGCATTCGTCAACGTCAAACATTCAACTGTGATACATGTTTATATGTTATTCCCTCTGTTCTCACATACCCCACATTTTATCAATACATCTGTTATTTCGCATTTTTATGGATTGAGTTTGTTTGTAAAATATATTACACAAGTAAACAATACATCAAAGGGATTTATTTATTTCACATCTCATTACCTAAATTAATTGCCTCAGTTAACTAACCTAGTAATTTACTGAAATACGTTACAGGATCTGATTCCACCTCAAAACCCATATATTTGAAATCTGAGAAAGTGTACAAAACATTTGCTACAAATGAAACAGGGCATTTATTTTCTATAGAAAATGTTATCACTAAGTATATTCAAGTATTCACGCCCTTTGGGGCTTTTCAACCGAGTAATTCTCAGTGTTCCGCTCCAGTCTAGCAAAGGGCTCATCATTCGTTTTATTACACCTTTCCGAGACGCTGGCGACTAGTGCGCCCTTTGTAAGAAAATGCAGTGACGGAGCACCACGAGAGTTGCGCACCTCCACTTGTTTCCTTCATTTTTGAAACAATATGTTCGTTCACATTTCATGTATAGGAATGTATAGGAATTACGAAAAACATTTTTATTGCATAAATGACTTCCCCTGCAAGATAATTGCGGATAAGTTTAGACAATAGATAGACGGCCCCGCAGTGTAGTAGGTAGCGTGGCTGGCTCATGCACGGAGGCGCCGCGTTTGATTTCCGGCCAGGTGAGGAAATTTTACCTGTAAGTTATCTGAGGGCCGGTTCGAGGTCCACTCAGCGTATGCGGTTACAACTGAGGAGCTATTTAACTCTGAGATAGCGGGTCCGGTCTAGATATCCAAGAAGAGGATTCGTCGTGCCGACCACACGTCACCTCGTAATCTGCAGGCCTTCGGACTGAGCAGTGGTCGCTTGGTAGGCCTTTCGGGCCTGTTGCACCATGGGGTGTGGTGTAGACAATGGATAATCTTCTTATTCTTGTGGAAAGAGAGAACTTGTGTATAAAAGTACTTTGATTATACATTAATAATATTACGCACATTCACAATAAATTGCTTGGTATTTCGTAATGTTTCTCTTGATAATAAATTGATAATATGTCAGTAGTCCTCAGTTATAAAATAATCAGGTATTATAAGCCGAATTCTCCTTTAAATATTATATTATATTGACCATTTTTTTCGCCACTAGTTAATTATTTTAATGTATGTACAGATTCTCGAAAAGAGAATGAGTGCCTAGCATTGTTGTAGTACCTGATAGGTACATTTTCTTCATAAATATTTGAACATACAGACGTAATATTTCTTGTGGATACCCACAGGATTCATATCTATATGGGACGTGAATTATATTCCGATAGTAGTTAAATTAAGTCTAATAAAATATGAAATGCGAGCAACATCAAATGCCAGGCCTTCATTCTTCTTTTACGAGTGACCAAACTGAGTAATTTCATATTTTGGATGAGTATGTATGTTGAGTAGTGAGCCCTAAGTCTAGTTGAATCCGCAACAGGTCTGGCATTAGCTGTCCCAGATGGCCTAGGTGCGCTGAAAAAGTATACAAGGCAAACGAGGAATGGGGTAGTTTTCGTTGCTTTCCTCATCGAGCCAGAAGTTGCTATTACAAATCAATCTACTAAGCCCATGGAAATAAATCAGTAAATAAATAAATAAATAAATAAATAATAATAATAATAATAATAATAATAATAATGTTATTGTCTTTACTTCCCAATAACTACTTTCATGCCAGCTGCTGGCTCAGGCGGTTGAGACGCTGCCTTCTGACCCCAACTTGACAGGCTCGATCCTGGCTCAAACCGGTAGTATTTGAAGGTATTCGAATACGTCAGACTCGTATCGGTAGATTTACTAGCACGTAAAAGAACTCCTGCGGGACAACATTCCGGCATCTCGGTGTCTCCGAAAACCTTCAGAAGTAGTGGGTGGGACGTAAATACAATAACGCCGATGTGTCAGAATATTGTCCTGCGAAAGTTCCAGTAAATATACCGACATGGGGCTGACAGAGTATGTGAACACTTTCAAATACCACCGGACTAAGCCAGGATCGATCTTGCTAACATAGGCTCAGAAAGCCAGCGCCTCAACGTTCTGAGCCACTCAGCGCGGCCCATTGAAATGCACGCGCCAGTTGACCCTATGAGCGACATTTTCACACCATTCATAGAAGACACTGGCTGCATAAGGAATGGCATTACTGACATCCCTCGTACCTCTGTCTCTTTCAAACTGTCAGACAGATCAATGAAAGTTTTTAAAAATATTTTAGCTCAAAACAGAAGATATAGTGCAGTTTAAACACTAGGTCTCGCCAGCCAAGGCAGTCTGAATAAAAAAAATGATTGACTGGCAACTGAAGAAGTGGCCAAACGAGCAAATGTCGATCGAGAACTCATCGAGACAATCGAAAGAACAAAAAAATTATCAAGAGATTTATTTGTTTTTAACTTCAGAGTCTTGCCCTCTTAGCAGTAATGGAACGTCGAAATTGATCGAAGAGTCTTTCATAGACGGTCAACTCAGATAACGATTTACAAGAATTTAAATCTGAATTAGTCTGGCGATAAAATATTCCACCAATAGTATGGTGGGAAGGGTGCGTGTGCGTGTAAGAGACACTGGCCCTGATGATGGGCGGATTACGATCTGCGTTTAGTTTTTGCGCACCTTTTGGTTATGAAAATTTATTATGAGATAGGAGAGGATGAAACCACGCATAGCCTACTTCTGTCGAATATCACTAAAGGTTATTCTCGAGGGTTAACGTCCATATCCGACAGAAGAATCGCCATCAGATGGTGTCATATAATTTCGCTCCATTTGAGCACTCACTACTTTCATGTCTACCGGGCGAGTTGGCCGTGCGGTTAGGAACGCGCAGATGTGAGCTTGCATCCAGGAGATAGTGGGTTCGAATCCCACTATCGGCAGCGCTGAAGATGGTTTTCCGTGGTTTTCCATTTTCACACCAGGAAAATGCTGGGGATGTACCTTAATTAAGGCCACGGCCGCTTCCTTCCCACTTGTGGTCCTTTCCTCTCCCATCGTCGCCGTAAGACTTGTCTGTATCGGTGCAACGTAAAGCCACCAGCAAAAAAAAAACTGTCATGTCTGTTACCCTCAACTCATGAATAAGATATCCTGAGTCCACCTAGCTATCACTCCCGTACAGAAAACTCGATCTGGAAAAATTGTGTCGAATTTCCCTTTAGGAAAATAAAATTCACTCCCGTACAGAAAACTCGATCTGAAAAAATTGTGTCGAATTTCCTTTTGGTAAAATCAAATTCACTCCCGTACAGAAAACTCGATCTGGAAAAATGGTGTCGAATTTCCCTTTGGGAAAATCAAATTCACTCCCGTACAGAAAACTCGATCTGGAAAAATGGTGTTGAATTTCCCTTTGGGAAAATAAAATGACCATACATATGTATTTCAATAAATGAAACTCAAATTGATAATCATAATTTATTTGCGTCTAACAGATCACTTTACAGAGCTGTATGGAATCTGGAGTTTATTAGCGAAGAATTCAGTTAATTGAAAGGGGAAACTTACTCAGGGCCTATGAAATTACCACGTCTCTCAGTCATGGCCATCCACCAATACTTCACATCACAGCCTGCACGGTTGCTAGGTAACATCGTGTCACACATTTTGTATCGCTAAATTCGTGAATCAAGTTTTCAGTTGACCCCCAGTTATAAGATCCCCCTGTGGGTTGGGGCGGTAGAATAACACCCACGGTATCCTCTGCCTGTCGTAAGAGGCGACTAAAAGGAGCCTCAGGGCTCTGAACTTTGGAGCGTGTGTTGGCGACCACAGGGGCCTCAGCTGAGTCCTAGCATTGCTTCCACTTACTTGTGCCAGGCTCACTTTCATCTGCCCTATCCGACCTCCCTTGGTCAACTCTTGTTCTTTTCCGACCCCGACGCTATTAGGTTTGCGAGGGCTAGGGAGTCTTTCATTTTCACGCCTTTCGTGGCCCTTGTCTTTCTTTGGCCGATACCTTCATTTTTCGAAGAGTCGGATCCCTTCCATTTTTCTCTCTGATTAGTGTTATATAGAGGATGGTTGCCTAGTTGTACTTTCTCTTAAAACAATAATCACCACCACCACCAGTTATAAGACATGTTACTTGCTAACTTCAGAACACCGTATATCGAAAGTGTGAGCTCACTGCATCAGCCTTGTTGCAACTTGATTGTATTCTACTTAGTATACTACGATTCTGGGACAATATACATCGTGATACTTGAAATAATCCACCTGACACTTCAGTCGCCCTATTCTCTCCTTAAGTGACATCAATTTAAACATGCGAATTTCTTTCCAAGCTCCAAGATATTAGCAGATTTTCTGCACAAGTTTACAAAAAAGGCAATTTCTCTTGAGTGTGTGAATATTCTCCCCATTCCATCGCTATAAAATTCTCTGCTACTACAATTAAAGTCACATATCTTAAATAGTCACTATAAGTAAGTGTGTACACACAGCTGGAGACTCAATTCCCTCGTTGGTGAGAGTAAATATTTGCTGTGTGACCTCTACAGAGCTTAGTTCTAACAGCGGTCGAAGACTGCAAACAAGAAATCTCCTTGGTGACCAGAGTCTGTGTGTTGTATCTCCGAACTAACAATGTACGCTACAAGGACGATTTAAATGGGAACTTAGACTGGCTTAGGCTGTTTACACTGAAATGAGACGGTCACTAAATTCGTCGAGCTTTCGTTAGGTATTTTTATCCTGTGGGTGCGGACGGTAGAATATAACCACGGTAACCCCTGTCTCTCGTAAGAGATGACTAAGTGTAGAAACCCCAGGGACTCTCATATTGGATCTTAGGAAGACACCTGCGCGTGATATCTTTTAACTTGGGAATGCTGCTGCACATCAACAATTACAAGAGCCTTGACACACTCACATCCTTTACCCAGTGGCATAGATACTACGACGACTAGAGAATCCAAGTCTGCTGCAGCTTTCATACGCCTTCCCGGCCATTAGAGTTATTACTGAGTGCTCATATGCCCGGTCCGCCGTTGAGGTCTTTCTACGCCATTGACCACAAGTGGTTCAACCGCCTTTAGGGATAGTTTCCCACTCCAAGGGCAAAAGAGTGCCCCAAACTCTACCAGTTCCTCCGCCTCTCTACAGAGCCGTTGGCATGATAGAGGGGACTCCTTTTGCCGGGAGTCATTCGGTCGCCAGAGCCTCGTCAGTCTAAAGCAGGGTGCACCACGTGCAGGTGAGGTTGACGTTTGAGTTGGATGAATTTGTGGCTGGAGGACTGGCCTCCACAGTCACCTAAGAACTCACAGACTCACCAGTAACACCTGAGGAAGACAATCATACTCGTCAGCGAATTATAGCCTATCATCATCTTGGAAGCTCGGGTAGGTGACCACGGGCCCCCTAGCTGAGCACGGCTTTGCTTTCACTTACTAATGCAAGGCTTCCAACTTATCCTTTTATCTGACCTCCTTTGGTCAACTCTTGTTCTCTTCTGACCCCGATGGTATTAGGTTTATGAGGCCTAAGGAGTCTTTCATTTTCACGCCCTTTGTTTAGCCGATTCTCTAATTCATAGGATGGTTGCCCAGTTGAACTTCCTCCTAAAAAAAACAGTCGCCAACACACCTTTCGTGAAATTAATCCACATGGGTACAATACCAATACCGTCTTATTGAATGCGTTATGATTTACGAAATTTCAGCATTTCAGTTTTCAAAAATCAGTTATAAACTGACATTTAAACCAGCGTTCAGAGGAGCTTCCTCGTAGCTTTACGGGCACTGGGTCTGTAATGTAAGGTTTGATTTATTGACTGCATATACCTGATGTGTCTGGGTATGTGATGATGATAATATAGAATGAAGGTGAAATGTAAGGTTTGATTCATTGACTGCGTATACCTTATGTGTCTGGGTATGTGATGATGATAATATAGAATGAAGGTGAAATGTAAGGTTTGATTCATTGACTGCGTATACCTTATGTGTCTGGGTATGTGATGATGATAATATAGAATGAAAGTGGAAACTGGTGTCGGCGCGTCGCCTACTTCTCACGAGTAACACCAACGGGTCTGCAAAAAAGCTACCGACGGACGAACCACCACAAACCCTCCCTTCATTTAAGCACTGCTGGGAGGTTTAGAAGTGAACCCAGACTTTTGACACGCTGTCTAGTGATTATTGATTGGCAGGGCTGAGTAGCTCAGACGGTCGAGACGCTGGTCCCTGACTAGAACTTTTCAAGTTCGATCCTGGTCCTGTCTCGTGGTATTCGGAGGTGCTCTAATACGTCAATCACGCGTCGGCAGATTTACTGGCACGTAAAAGAACTCCAGCGAGGAAAAATTCCAGCACCTCGGCGTCTCCAAAAACTGTCAGAAAGTAGTTAGTGGGACAAAAAAATCCTTCTTATTCTTATTATTAGTTACCTAAGAGAATAATGGACTTTGTTATGGAGGGTAAGAGAAGCAGAGGGACACCAGACGACGATGGTTAGACTCAGTTTGTAACGATTTAAGAGATATAGAAATAAGCGAGGCCACATCACTAGTTGCAAACAGAGGATTGTGGCGACATTTAGTAAATTCACAGAGGCTTTCAGACTGAACGCTGAAAGGCATAACGGTCTATAATTATGAAGTATGTATTATCATTATTACAAACACCACTACATACAACACAATTACGTAACTCGGAGTGGAGGTATACATGGACCCGTCGTTACATATTGAACCTAATCAGTCTCCCTTCAATGATGATAATGCTGCTCTTGATTATATCCTACGTGGGGCACTAAAACATTCTCTTTGATCTTCTTAATGAGGTCGTGATCTGAAATTAGTGAGTATGTTATTCAGGAAAATAATAGTGACTGTGGGCGTGCAGAGAGTAATGAAATATATTATTTGTTGAAGTGCGTATTGCTCCACTCTGTTAGATGAAACGTATCAGAAATTACGCGTTACGCACCGTAGGTTGGTCAACAGGGATTGGACGCTCAACCTGCCTGCAGCAGAGTATGAGGCACCGGTTTGGAGTACCGCTGCAGGTGTGAAACAGCTCGATGTCACTGTGAATAAAACTGTAAGAATATTACATCTGGATGCCTGATATAAACTCCTGTGTGAAAACTATAGCCATTGGTCTAAATTATTATTTTTTCTTTCTTGTAATCTGTTTTACATCGCACCGACACTTTTAGGTCTTATGGCGACGATGGAATAGGGGAAGGCTAGGAGTGAGAAGAAAGCTACCGTGGATTTAGTTAAGGTACAGCCCGAACATTTGCCTCGTGAGAAAATGTGAAAACCACGTAAAACCATATTCAGGGTTATCGACAGTGAGATACGAACCCACTATCTCCCGACTACAAGCTCACACTTGCGTGCACTACCAGCTCGCTCGGTGATTTGAATACCGGCATTTCAACCGGAGAGAATGTTCTTTTCTGATTTGGCAAGGAAGAAGAAACAAATTGGATATCCGTCATTCGCTTTGTGGACACCAACTTGCATATCAGCAACTCGGACCTAAAAAAAAAAAAGAATCTATCTAGAACGCGAGCTTTAGAGGGAACACTCGAAGGTAACCGTTGTCAACAGAGGAGACTAAAGAGAACAGCCAGAATATCTAAGTCAAAGAATAACTAATTCCTGGCAGCCATCAACACTGCAAGCTTTGAATGGATGTGACGTAGTGAGGTGACTGCGTGGTTAAGGCCACGCAGCTGTGAGCTTGTATTCGGGAGATAGTGGGTCCGAACCCCACTGTCGGCAGCCTTGAAGGTGCTATCCCATGGTTTCCCATTTACACACCAGACAGATGCTGGAACTGTACCTTAATTTTTTTTTGCTAGGGGCTTTACGTCGCACCGACACAGATAGGTCTTATGGCGACGATGGGATAAGAAAGGCCTAGGAATTGGAAGGAAGCGGCCGTGGCCTTAATTAAGGTACAGCCCCAGCATTTGCCTGGTGTGAAAATGGAAAACCACGGAAAACCATCTTCAGGGCTGCCGACAGTGGGATTCGAACCTCCTATCTCCCGGATGCAAGCTCACAGTCGAGCGCCTCTACGCGCATGGCCAACTCGCCCGGTGTACCTTAAGGCCACACCCGCTTCCTTCCGAGTCCTAGCTCTTTCCTATCTCATCGTCGCCATAAGACCTATCTGTGTCGACGTAGAACAGATTGTAAAAAAAATTGAATGAAAGTGACACGATGTAAGACCAATACGAAGAGCGGATGTTCAGTGTGATTGTGGTGGTGTGCAATATCTGAACCATTTGATGCTTTTTCCACGACTAGAAGATTCCTGCACATTTGAAAATGTTGAAAACATCCTAGGGATATGAGCTACGGATTTTATGTAAATAAAATATAATATAGTATGAGAATATATTATTTATTTATTCTTAAAATTTACAATTTTTTCCTTAATCATCGTTATCCGGTCGATTAGATTAACAGTTTGCCTGTTTCTACCACTACGAGTGCTGATGTGAGTTAATACAGAGTTTCACTTAGGCCTTTACAACTACATTCGGTGAGGGCATTTTTCAAAAAAAATAAACACGTGAGGGTATTGAACCAAGGAACACATTACAGAAAGAATTATGTAAATACGTTAATTTGACTAGGATTTCTTTTTTGCAAGTTGCTTTACGTCGCACAGACACAGATAGATCTTATGGCGACGACGGGAGAGGAGAGGGCTAGAAATGGGAACGAAGCCGCCGTGGTCTTAATTAAGGTACAGCCCCAGCATTTGCCTGGTGTGAAAATGGGAAACAACGGAAAACCATTTTTAGGGCTGTCGACAATGGGGTTAGTGTTGTGTGTGTCCTCCGCGCTCAAGCTCCGCGCCTACAAGCTCCGCAACCCGCCGCATCACCGATGTTTCCAGAGCCTACGAGATAACTGCACTGCGCCTGGCATGCTCCTCTGTGACGTCAGCCAACGCTATATAAGGAGCGACGTTCCTCGAGCCCTCTACTCCAACCACAGCTCACCACTCCACCTCCAGCACCTCAATTCACCCCCAGCCCACTCCGTCATCACTCCCCACCCTACTCACCCACCTCACCTGACACATCACCCTATCCACCTCTCATCCAGCCATCGCAAGAAGAAGATGAAGAAGAAGAGGACGGCGCCAGCATCGGTGATGATGACGCAGACGCATGCACCGAGAACAGAGCCCAATCGGACGAAGTCGACTACACAACTCCACTCTACTGTGTAAGAGGGAACACCACCTTCCCAGTCTCTCCGAAATGCAAGGTGCTCATATTCAACCTGCGAAATCCAGACCCTGTACCTCTGATCAGAAAAACCATCATAAGCAACTTAATGCCTATTTTTTCTGATCACATTGCGGTTATTGAAGAGTTACACAATAACCTACTACTGGTAACACCTCACTGCAATAAATCCATCTATAATATCCTGAAAGCGCTTGAACACACTAATATCCCCACCCCCATTATCATAAACCCTCTGAACTACGACGTCAACCAGCAAATTATCCTCCCTGCTCAAACCGCTAACCAAGCAACTCAAACTGAAACCTTCTCCACCCCCACATCTCAAACCAAGCCACAAACAGCAGAAACAGCCTCTCAAACCACCGCTACCAAGGCCAACAGCGACAATCAACATTCCAGAAAAGCTCAAGACATCAACAGCAAAAGAAGAAACCGGAAGACAAAATATACCGAAACCGACCAAACCCACTTCACTACAAGCACCCCCTCACAAACAACTCCTTCCATCCAGCATCAGGCAACTCAAACAACTCCAGTTACCCAAGACCAAGCTCACCAAGCCTATCCTGAAGCCTCTGATATTCAAACCCAAACAATACCTGTTCCTCCTCCCCTCTCCTCTCCACATAGAACCAACAAGTCAACCCAATTAAAGCTCAATACATTACATCCTTCAGACACTGAACCCACAATCACAAAAGACCCACCCTCCAACTAAAACCAAACCAAAAAACCAATCCGAACCAAAACACCTCTTCTTCCCACACCACATCTCAAAGACAAACCCCAAACTCGTCAGTCTCATCCCTCCTTAACCATTCTCTGCTACAACTGCTTGAAACTCAATCATCACGCTGCCAGTTGCAAAAATAAGACCAGATGCAACCGGTGTGGTGGCGATTGCACTGTGCCGCGCGACCAGGCGACCTGCGCTAATTGCCAAGGCAAACACGCAGCATCATTTCCTGGCTGCCCTTACTTCAAATCCGCAATTAAGCTGAAATATCGCAGACTCACACACTCTCAAACACAGTCAACTGTACACCAAATTCCAACAACCCCCCCTCTACTACCTACCACCCCCAACCCTCCCCCAACATAACCGACAGAAACCTAATACTCCTAATCCTTAACCTACTTCTAAACCAAATCCAGTAAAATTCAGGGTCCCTTCGATAGATTGAGTAGCCGAGACCCTGAAGTACCTAAACAGACACACCCCCCACACTCCCCCCCCCCCCAAACCCCAACCAAGAACAAGATCAATAAGACCCCAGTCCTCACTTCCTACTTCAGCCTTAAAAGAAATTTAAAAAAAACACCTAAGATGAAGCACTGGTCGCAGGAGACGAGGCGGTGCACATGTTATATGCTGCCAATAACGATGCTATTTTACAACATCCGTCAAACTTATTTGTATTTAAATTTCTCTAAATTTAATTAAATAATGAGACGTCACTTTTTCGCGATGTAGCCACTGCAAACTTCCAAACGCAACCAGGCGTGGTCAGCTACTGCACTTCAGTACTACCACATCGCTACACTAAAATCGCTGTACCAGTCATTTCACTGAATGTCATGCCACCCCCAGGGTTACACTTCGCTAAAGACTTTACCAACACAAAATGTCACTCATCATACTAATAAAAAACACATTAAATGTCACTAAACACAAAACTGAAACATCATAATGAGAAAAACACATTAAACACTACTAAATACAAAACCGAAACATCATAATAATAAAAAAACACATTAAAGGTTACAAAATACAAATTGACGCATCAAATTAGCTAAATCACGCTTACAAACCGACAGAGGAGCGCCAGGAGCGCACCGGTATCGGTACCTCTCACGCCACCTATATCTCCGGAGATAGGTGCACATACAGATACCCAGGGCCTTACCGAGGACTACCCCAGTGTCCAACGGCCAGCCCACACCTCAAGTCAAACACGGAGGCATTCCTCTTAAAAATGTGTCTTGAACAGGTGGACTGATTGCTGGTTGTGAGGTCTCACCTCCGGACATTGCCTCATCTTCCCTGATTCCCGTAGCCACGTCGAGCCCCGAGTCAAGCATTCTGCTACACTCTCAAATCCTCACCAGCGCTCCGACGACTATCTTAGCATTCTGCGAATAAAGATATTGATGCAAGTTCCTTGCAAGTCTAAGTCCAATACTAGCATTCTACTAACGCGACTTTCTCTACAAGTTACACTTTTTATCCCACAACAGATAGTTTTCGACTATCCAAGGACATTTCCCAGTGGAATCGACTATCTCCTCAAGATAGGTGTGAATGTGTATATAGGACTCTCTCTTTTTAAAAATATATTTGTGCATTTAATAACAGCATTAACTGCGTGCAATCAATCAAGCTTCAAGACAAGTTTCATTATTTTTCTTGTAAATACTGTATAAAACTATTGAAGCAATAAACTTTATGTTGTGTTGCTGTATACCAAGTTCCTTGCATACAACAGTTAGAATCCACTATCTCCCGAATACCGGATACTGGCCACACTTAAGCGACTGCAGCTATCGAGCTTGGTGACTAGGATTTGAATCAAAAAGAAAACGAGAGCTATCCAAGGCTCACAATTTGAAACCTTTCCGAGTCCTTTAGCCTTTCAATTTTGGATACAATTGAGGTAATTGCTTAATTTTACGGTTTTCATTGTACTGGGATCCTCTACTTTGTCTGCAGAGAAATGTTTCTAACATGAACAATTGTGTAAAGCGACGATCTAGGCATATCTCTGGTCAGGATGTGGAGAACTATCGTTTGGTCAGTCACGGATAGTATAAAAAGGAGAATACCGAGCGAGTTGGCCGTGCGTTTAGGTCACGTAGGTTTGAGCTTGAATTCGAGGGATGGTGGTTTCGAATTCCACAGTCAGCAAACCTGGAGATGGTTTTCCGGCGTTTCGCATTTTCACACCAGAAAAATGCTGAGAGGTGTACTTTAATTAAGGACACGGCCGCTACCCAATCCTTGCCCTTTCTCATTCTCGCGTCACGGAAGGCCTTCAATGTGTTAATGCAACGTTAAACCAATAGCAACAACTAATAAAATTAAAGAGACTCATTCACTTTGTTCCGTGAGTACGTATGAACACATTTTATCAAGAATAACTACATAAACTACAAAATTTGTCATTGAGAATCTCATGAACTCAGTCAGATGCCAGTGTTGGTAGATTACTTCGATGCAAAAAATAAGGATTTCAGTCATTAACTATGAACAATTTCGGTATACAAATGTGTGCAAAAATAAGTATCCACAGCTTCAAAAACTGGTTCTGAAGTGAGGTACGTTTTTTGGTTAAATACGTAGACCCTCTAGAAATTAATTTTCCCCATTTCTTTTCTTGTGAAGTAAAGGTACTTAGCCGGGAAATAACAACAAACGTGATAGTTCTATGATGTCCCCCCTGGTGTCAGTAGCGTAGCAGCAGTGGCTCGTATTCTTTCTCCCGCCGCCTGCGAGGTTCGTTCTGTGAAAAAGTGTGTACGGAAATTGCGAAGTGCCATTCAATACAAGAGGCGTGGAATTCTCAGTGCACGTGGTGTGCTGATCCATGGCAACGCTGGCCTACATACGGCTCGGCGCTGAGCAACTGTTCTGCAGGAGTTTGGCCGGGAGGTGTTTGATCATCCATCATTTATTCTTGTTATTGCTCCCAGTGATTTTCAGCTTTTCTTTCACCTCAAGAACTTCCTCTCCTCCTGTTAGCATTTTACACGGACGAATAGCTTAAGGCGAATGCCACACGCTGGTTCCATTCCCAGGCGGCTGACTTCAACGACACCGGCATACAAAAAGTTGATCCCATGATATGACAAGTGTCTCAATTCTGGTGGTGATTATGTCCAAAAGTAGCTCCAGCATTGCTGTATCGGGTGCCAATAAAGTTTTCATTTGACTATGTTCCTTTTTTTAAAACAGGGAAACTTTATTTCTGGATGGCTCTCGTATATACTGGTAAACCACCATTTTGGAAACCGAAATTTGTAAAGAAAATATTTGGATAGCGATCAACCAAAGTACAGTAGTTCAAGATAGCTTGCAAGCTTCTAGTTTTACATGACTTCTGCAATTGAGATCATATCCGTGAGACTTCCACTTTTACGTAGAATTAAACAACAGTGACACGAAACTTCTTTTCCAAAATCACACATGCATTTGTAAGGATTCGAATCGCGGAAACCTTGACAAGAATCCACCGCCTATGCCATCCGACTATTAGGCTACCACTTGTCACAATCGATTATTAAACTTGAATACTGAACTGAACGTCGTACATTAGGCATGTTCGTCTTTTTTCTCTCAGGAAAGTAAGCGACCGGCTCCGTGGTGTAGGGGTATCGCATTTTCCTTTTACCCGGAAACCAGGGTTCGATTTTCGGCCAGGTCAGGATTTTTTTACCTGGTTCTTAGGGCTGGCTCTAGTTCAACTCAGCCTACGAGATTTCAATTGAGGATCTATCCGACGGTGAGATAGCGGCCCCGGTCTAGAAAGCCAAGAATTACGGCTGAGAGGACTCGTCGTACCAACCACACGATCTTAGAGCTGAGAAGCTGTTGCTTGGTAGTCCAAGGCCTTTCGGGGCTATTGCGCCATGGAGTTTAGTTTAGTTTAGTTTGGTTTGGTTTGGTTTGGTTTGGTTTGGTTTGGTTTGGTTTGGATTGGTTTGGCAAAGTAGACGATCTCCAGAGTGTAGCTCCAAAACGGGAAACGACTCCTTCACGGTATAAGCTGCATCCATATTCGTTACAACTACAGGTTTCTGGTGACATTCAGTACTGTTTTGATTTGCCGCAGACTGTATTTGTGTCATGAATAGCGGTTGCGAACATGTACTTCGTTAAAAATGACTTCAAATAGTATGGAAGTCTTTGATGTGTTGTTGAATACCGTTGGTACATTTCTCTTTGTCAAAGGGAACATGCTTTGAATTCGAAAACGTGTATAGGGGATATGTGGTGGCATACAAATTGAAGAGTTGTTATCTAAATACGTAACTACACGCGAAGTACTTCATTAACAGTGCATATCATATTAAAGTAAATATATTACTGGTGTAATTTCCCAGTAGGGGTTAAAATTAACAAGAAATTTAGGATAATCCAAATATCCAGTGTAATACAGTTAGTCTTCAAATGATATGGAACGGTCATTCTTAATATTCTTGGAGGGTCAAGTGGGATACATTTTCTCCCCAAGTCATATTTTTAAAGATATTTAACTGCATAATGATATCTGTGCATCAGTAATTTTAGTAGCTGACTTTTACTTATTTTGGAATGCAGTAATAATTTACTCTGCTCTGAGAAGAATTTTCCTTCTGGGGTCAAAAATGTACCCCATTTGGCTCTCTACTTTTCATGAACTATTTTTCGATACTCTATGGTAATATTGTTGCAGGGAAGTTCGCAGTACTGATTCATCGGCCTGAATTCACTGCGTTGAACTTTGTAACTGTTAGTATGGTTTAAGACAATGGACGGTTCAACACTTACTGATGATGAAATAGAAGCACATCATTGTCGATATGATGAATCTTCTTGAGAAGATTACATTGAAGACGTAGACGAAGAAAGTGACACCCTCAGTGTAAGTGATAATAATTCTAGTGATAACAGTGCTGATGAGGATACATTCTTTCGTCGTAGTCGATTTACATCGTCAAACAAAGCACCACGTGCTTCAAGACGACCTGCTGGTTATATACTGAACTCTCCACCTGGTCTAACCAGAAAATCGCAGAATATTGAGTTGATACCAGACTGCTTTCTCCAAATAACAGACGATGAAATAGTTTTGCGTACTAACGAAGAAGGTGAAAGGTTAGAAGATAAATGGAACAAAACTCACCCTTGTGAGAAGAGAAGCTTTCTTCCTACTGATAATGTTGAAATGAAAGCTTTCTTGTGAATACTGCTTGTAGCAGGAGCTTTTAGAGACAATCGCGAGGATGTAGACGAAATGTGGACAACAGACGAAACGGTTAGACGGGATATTTACGCCACTGCAATGTCCAAGGGCTTCGCTCTGATGATAAATGTAAAAGAGAAGGAAGGAGTCGAGAAAACAAACTGGCAACTCTTGAGGATGTGTGTAATAAATTTGCAACAGCAGACGGAGCTAAGTGAGCCAATTGGAAGAAAACGCGGGAGATGCATATCTTGCCTCAGAACCAAGCAGGTGGTGTTGAATATTGTTTTAAGAGGAAGTACAACTAGGCAACCATGCTCTATATAACACTAATCAGAGAGAAGAAATGGAAGGGGTCCGACACTTCGAAAAATGAAGGTATCGGCCAAAGGAAGACAAGGGCCACGAAGGGCATGAAAATGAAAGACTCCCTAGGCCTCCATACGTAATACCGTCGGGGTCGGAAAAGAATAAGAGTTAACCAAGGGATGTCGGATAAGGTAGATGAAAGTGAGGAGCCTGGCACAAGTAAGTGGAAGTAATGCCAGGACTCAGCGAAGGGCCCCGTGATCACCAACTCACGCTCCAAACGTTCAGAGCCCCTGGGGCCCCTTACGACAGACATGGAAGGGCGAATTTCACTTGCTCATTGTGCCACATGTAGGTCTGCAAAGAAAAGTTAGCTTCAAGTGTGAGAACTGTTGAAAATAAGGACTGAACTGACATGTGGTGGGTAACAATATTCTGAAATGTAAATGTAGAACAGATAGTTCGTTTCGATTGTTTCAAAAGAGAACTCAACAGAAATGTATCAATAGTTAGTCGGTGTTTATTTGTACTTTGTGTTTTTCTTCTTTTTTTTCCTTCATTGTTTTCATTTTTAATTGTTCAACTTGAAACTCCAACAACACATTAAATGCACCTGTAGAAATTACTTGGTGACTATTTATGAAGTGTACTCATTATAAAATACGTACATAACTAAAAATAACTTGGGGTCCATATTGTACACCACTTGGCCCTCCAATTGTTAATGTCGGGTCATTTATGACAAATTTACTTTAGAAAATGGTTTCTTACGTTCCGAGTTCGAAATTGTATATGATTAGGCTATTTTGAAAATGTGTAGTATTATCAACATTTTTTCACTTGTTTCTAGTGATACAATGGTATTTCCGAGGGTCATGACTTAATTGCTTTAAGACTGTTTTACCCTCCATTATGGGGAAACAATGGCAATTTTTTCGTGTGGCTATTTCTAGCCGGATGCAGCTTTTGTAAGGCAGACCCTCCGATGAGGGTGGGCGGCATCTGCCACTTGTAGGTAACTGCGTGTTATTGTGGTGGAGGATAGTGTTATGTGTGGTGTGTGAGTTGCAGGGATATTGGGAACAGCACAAACACCCAGCCCCCGAGCCACTGGAATTAACCAATGAAGGTTAAAATCCACGACCCGGACGGGAATCGAACCCCGGACCCTCTGAACAGAAGGCCAGTACGCTGACCATTCAGCCAACGAGTCGGACAACGGCAAATTACCTCACTGCTCGTTTCCCAAGTATGCCCCTTCCGTGAAGCCGAGGCCATCTCTGACAGCAGATTCCAGAGCTTTTGAGGATCAAACCAACTTATACTTGTTTTTCTTCTTTACAACTTACATGACGTCACACCGACGCAGGTAGATCTTATGGCGACGATGGGATAGAAAAGGCCGAGGAGTAGGAAGGAAGTGTCCCTGGCCTTAATTAAGGTACAGCCCCAGCATTTTCCTGGTGTGAGAATGGGAAACAACGGGAAACCATCTTCAGGGCTGCCGACAGGGGGGTTCGAACCCACTATCTCTCGAATGCAAGCTCACAGTTGCGCATCCCTTACCGCACGGCCAACTCGCTCTGAACACATACCCTCTATTATATTCAGTATTTATTTTTGATATTTTTACCTTAAATTGTGACCTCGTGGAACAAATTTTTGCCTTTCATGTAGGTATGGGATTCGCGACGTTATAAAAATGGATAGTGTACTAATTCTTTAAGCCCACTACGAAAATTTATAAGTAGCGTCTTCTTTTTCTTCCTAGCCTTGATCTCAATTTTTTGGAGTCTGCACTTGATGTAGATTTAGCACAGTTTTACGGGCAGTCGCCTTTCCTCACACCAACTCTACCAGGAGAGATGAATTTTCTATTGAGTGTCACTGTGGTGATTGGCAGTGTGATGTGTTTTCTGTAAACAAAGATACGTGGTACGAAGGCCAATACTCTCGTCATTCTGCCATGTAGACGGTCTCCATGATAAATTGCGTAAAATGGAGAAATGTCATTATTTTCTCATTTTTCTTTTAATATTAATCAATTCAGCCAATGTGTCAAAACGTCTGGCGCCCGTTTTGGAAATAACTCAGTTCTTTACTGAGTCCGAGCTAAAGATGGAGGTCCACGGGAAATGTTACAGATCTCTTCACATGGTTATGGGGATGTTTAGGGGTTGTAGTAAGGATGAAAACGAGAGTCTCTGGCAAGACCCCAATTCGAGTATGGTTCCAGTGTATGGGGTCCACACCAGAAATACTTGATACGAGAGCTGGAAAAAGATCCTAAGGAAAGCACCTCGATTTTTTCCGAGTGATTTCCGACAAAAGAGCAGTGTTACAAAAATGTTGCCAATTTTGGAATGGGAAGGACATGAGATGGTCGACTAAGAGGTATGTTCCGAGATGTTAGTGGAGACTTGGCGTGGAACGACATTAGTAGACGAATAATCTTGAGCGAAGGAACGGTCATAATACGAAGGTAAAGTTGGGATTCAAGATGACAAACTAGGGCAAATATTCATTTTAAGAGACTGGAAGAATTTATCAAGGAAAATGTCCGAAAAATGTCGAAGTTCTTTTAAAACGTTCAAGAAAATGCTAGGTAAACAACTGATAGGGAATCAGCCACCTGTGTGGCAGCCCTAAATGCATTGATTGATTGATTGATTGATTGATTGATTGATTGATTGATTGATTGATTGATTGATTGATTGATTGATTGATTGATTGATTGATTGATTGATTGATTGATTGATTGATTGATTGATTGATTGATTGATTGATTGATTGATTGATTGATTGATTGATTGATTGATTGATTGATTGATTGATTGATTGATTGATTGATTGATTGATTGATTGATTGATTGATTGATTGATTGATTGATTGATTGATTGATTGATTGATTGATTGATTATAGTCAAGTTAAAACCGGAAAACAACCGAACTCGATAGCTGCAGTCGCTTAATGCGGCCAGTATCCAGTATTCGTTAGATAGTGGGTTCGAACCCCACTGTCGGCAGCCCTGAAAATGGTTTTCCGTGGTTTCCAATTTTCACGCCACGCAAATGCTGGGGCTGTACCTTAATTAAGGCCACGGCCACTTCCTTTCCACTCCTAGCCCTTTCCTGTGCCATCGTCGCCATAAGACCTATCTGTGTCGGTGCGACGTAAAGCAAAAAAAAACGGAAAACCAGCGAAGTACTTGCGACACATATCAGCGAATTATCCAGGCGTGTGTGATCTCCAACCGGGTATTTAACTCACCTGAGCATTTGATTACGTTTCTAGTAACGATAAATGATCAGTGAGCCAAACAATTAACGTACCACCTCAGTTCAATTAATTACTTACCGTGACCTGTTGTCCAGTCCCGCTCGTTCATGACCTCATTCCTAATTCAACAGTGCTGGATGACGTGAAACATGACCCTCATGCGGCCCTAGTGTCAATGTGATGAACTACTCACGGCATCCTAGATTCAATCGACTAGAATATAAAATGTGGAAGCGTTAGCCTCTGATTTGTTACCAATACCGTGTATGATAGGGATTTTCAATGTATGATTCGCGTACCACTGGTGGTATGCGAAAGGTTGGTAGGTTGTAAGCCAGGAAATACATAGAATAAAAATTAAAATGTGATTTATTTTCAAACGTGCTGAACATGCAACAAATTTCTTCTAATAATGTCAATACCACCATTTGTCTGCGTAAATAAAAAAAAATAGATTTAAAAGCCTCCCCCCACCCCCTCCCCCCTTTTAAGGAAATATCTCCCATTTCTTCCTTGAAAGTAAAAAAGAATTGACTCAGTTGACACACATGTGAAATGAAATGACGTATGGCTTTCAGTGCTGGGAGTGTCCGAGAACATGTTCGACTCGCCAGATACAAGTCTTTCGAGTTGACACCCGTAGGCGACCTGCGCGTCGTGATGAAGATGAAATGATGACGAAGACAACAGATACACCCAGCCCCCGTGCCATCATTTTAACCAATGATGGTTAAAATTCCCGAACCTGTGATCCCTGTGACCAAAGGCCACCACGCGAACCATTTAGCAATGCAGCCGGACAGTTGACCCACGTGAATAAAGCCTGAAACGCACTGATGTAGAACAAAACCTTCCGATTTTTGTATTCTAAGACAGCGGAAGTACCCAGCAATAGGGCATAAAGGAGAGAATTTCATTCGGTCCTTTATAACATCTTTGTGCAATAGTGGGTTTTCTCATCTGTTGTGTACCTGAAAAATAAATATAGAAACACACTTCATGTTGAGCCTGACCTCTGACTGAAATTTACAGCAGCTCACTGAAATGGTCTGCCTCTGTAGTGTAGTGGTTATTTTGATTAGCTGCCATCCCCGGAGGCTCGTGTTCGATTCCCGGCTCTGCCGTGAAATTTGAAAACTAGTACGAGAAGTGGAACGGGGTCAACTCAGCCTCGAGATTTCAAGTAAGTAGAGGAAGGTTCGATTTCCACCTCAGCCATTTCGAAGTGGTTTTCCGTGGTTTCGCAATTCTCTTCCAGTCAAATGGTACCTAATTGAAGGCCACGGCCGCTTCCTTCCGTATTCATTGTGTATGACTTCCAATCTTCCCATCCCCCCACCCAAAAAGCCCCTGTTCTGTGTAGCAGGTGAGGCCGCATGGGCGAGGTACTGATCCTCCTCCTCAGTTGTACCCCGACCCAACGTCCCACGCTCCAGGACACTACCCTTGCGGTAAAGGTGGGATCCCTCACCGAGTCCCATGGAAAACCCTACCTAAGAGGGTAAACGGATTAAGAAAGAAAGAAAGAAAGAAAGAAAGAATGCTCACCGAGATATTAGTACAATATTTTTAAAGACAGGGCCATCCATCTCTCGATTTATAAAACATATGAGCAAAGAAACATAACTGTGAATAAGAAGAGACTGAAGTAAAGCTTTCAAGTTGTATTATGTAAATAGGCTATGATATGTAAATGTTATGTAGATATTTATATGTAGGAGACATGTTTCCACTTTCTCTTTCTTATCCCAGGGATATCTGTGCTCAATGGAGCCACCATGACTCATTTTGGTTTCGGCTGAAATTTCAAGGCCGGGTGAAAATCCTACAAGTGAAGCCTCAGTGCTAATCACAACACCGTCCAAAAGTTTAACGCTATTTCGAAACTATTTGTTTCGGTTTAATAAGTTCTGTTTTAAAATAGGCTACCTTAGTTAGATTATATGTTTATAACTTATAACTTACATTTCATCACCGAGAAAATTGCTGCACGATTTGGGTCACGTAGTTATTAGCTTGCATTTCGGAGATAGTAGGTTGAACCCCACTGTCGGCAGCACTTCAGATAGCTTTCCGCGGTTTCCTATTTATATATAAACCAATATTGGGGCTACACCTTAATTAAATAATGAAAGAACGATTAAATGGCTATCATCAATAAGTGAGACTAAATGTTGATATTTTCTAAATGTTTCCGGTTCGATTATGGAGCAAGTACAAACTCGTAATGTCGTTTCTCACGGTTATCTAATTCTCAGCCAGTATTCACAATAAAACCAAACCAATCCCCATGGCACTACAGCCCTTGAAGGGCCTTGGCATACAAAGTGACCGCTGCTCAGTCATAAGGTCTGCAGATTACGAGGTGTCATGTGGTCAGCACGACGAATCCCCTCGGCCGCTATTCTTGGCTTTCTCGACCGGGGCGGCTATCTCATCGCCAGATAGCTCCTCAATTCTAATCACGTAGGCTGAGTGGACCTCGAACCAGCGCTCAGATCCAGGTAAAACACCCCTGACCTGGCCGGGCCTCCGGGTGAGAGGCAGGCACGCTATCCCTACACCACGGAGCCGGCGTATTCACAATAAGCCATGAGCAAAATGAAGGCGAACCCGTCGTATCCTTAGCGTGACAGCTTGTGAATGCTGCGGCTCCAATGTTGCCACACTGTTGATGAAATTTCGGCTACTAAAATGTAACAATTAAGTAGTATACGAGTGAAGTTACATAGTGTGAAAAGTAACGATGGCAATTAAAAATTAATAAACAAATATTCGTTACAAGTTATTGGATTAATTTTCCTCTGTTACTTCCAAATTCTGGTTAGGAACACAATGAGCACATGTCTCCTGAGAGTTACAATTACACCGGGTGTATTGGTCGTGCGGTAGGGGAGCACACCCGTGAGGTAGTATATTCGAACCCCACTGTCGGCAGCCCTGAATATGGTTTGCCGTGGTTTCCCATTTTCACGTGTACCTTAATGAAGGCCAAGGCCGCTTTCTTCCCACTCCTAGCTCTTTCCTATCCCACCGTCGCCATAAGACCTATCTGTGTCGGTAAGACCTAAAGCACAATTGTAAAAACAAAAAAGTTACAATTCCATCATAAGATTGAACTTCTGTCAATTTCTTAAAGAGAGCGCAAATTATATATCTTTTTGTATTTATTTATAGACATAAGTTTATTTATTTACTCCGTAAGAGAGATAATGCCTCAATTAAAATTGATGTGACAGACTGATTTCAACTGCATACAATTAACGGAAATATCATAATAATAATAATAATAATAATAATAATAATAATAATAATAATAATGGCGTGTAACCTCGGAAAATACCTGGTGCAGGTCTTTCGAACTGACGGCGTATATGTGACCTGCGCGTCTATGAGGATGGAGCCCCCACCTATGTTGAATTCTAATTATGAAGACAGAACATACACCCAGACCCCGAGCCATCAGAATTAACCAAATAAGCTTAAAATCACTGAGCCGGCCGGGAATTGAACCCGGAATCCCTGGGCCAAAAGCCAGCACGCAAACCATTTAGCCATTGAGCCGGATAGTATCATAATGATATTAATGATAATGATTAGTAATAATAATATTAATAATACACACAATTGTGAGAATACATTTCTTAACACTATAAGGATATGTTGAATTACATTAAGCAAGTGCAAGTATTTCACTATTATTATTATTATTATTATTATTATTATTATTATTATTATTATTATTATTATTATTATATACAATCGTTTAGCCCCTTAAGGAGCACGTGGAACCATTAAATAGCACTGGTATTCTTCATCTTCTCGTTCTTATCTTCCCAAAACTTCCTTATCCTTTCACTATGGGCCTGCCGTCTTTCTTGTGTCCATGAGTTTTTGAGTTTCAAGCTTTTCTCAGATGGATTCTTGGGTGCAAATTTATGGCTGTTGATCTTTTGTCTGTATGTATTCCTTGCGGTTGCCATTGGATCAACGTTGACTTCTGCGAGGTCCTTTTGTACATCCAATAGCCAGCGAACTTTGGTTTGTCGGTTTCCATTGATAATAAGAAATATTTTCTTAGTCAGTCGTGAGTCATCCATTCGTGCTAAATGTCCATAAAATTTCATACGCCGTTTGCGTGCGACTGAATTGAATCGCTCACTTAATGCGTAGAGTTCTTCCGAGCTTTTTCGCATTCATATACCCTCTTGAAACTTGGGCCCGAATATCTTCCTCAGTACCTGTCATTCAATTTTCTCAATGTCCTTGATGTTAATGGTAAGTGTTGATGTCTCAGTTGCGTAGAGTGCATCATGGAGGACAACAGGGTGGTAGTGTCGGAGTTTGGCTTTTGTGGATATTGATTTCTTATTGTAGAAGTTCCGGGTGATTAGGTATGCTTTACATAGTTTTTGTGCGCGCATTTTGTGGCTGCTTTTCATTGCCTGTTTGACTTGCAATATGTTGCCATATTTGGTCGCTTGTGATATTAGGTGTGTGCACTTGGAATCCATGTATTGCGTTTTTTCATAAGAGATGTGGAGACCAGTTTTGATTGCAATCTCGTGAAGCTTCTCGATAGCGTGCCTGGCTTCCTCGGGAGTTCGGGTAATTATTGCTAGATCGTCAGCAAAGGCAAGGCATTTAATGTTAATCCGTTTATTTTTCGTTCCCATGTTTATTCCGGGTACTTCTTTCTCCCATGTTTCAATGACCTTATCCAGTACTAGGTTGAACAGAAGTGGGGACAAATCCATCACCTTGTCTAACGCCCGTTTCTATTTCAAAGGGTGCAGAGATTTCACCCATGAACTTCACCTTAGAGGTTGTATTATTATTATTATTATTATTATTATTATTATTATTATTATTATTATTATTATTATTATTTGCAGAAATTTGACAAATGTACGAATATTAGCCACAATAATAAACAATAGTAAAAATGATCAAATGAACACTTATCTGGTAATTAACAAAGAAACAAGAAAAGTAAAGAAATAAAAATATGCAAGGAGACTAAACAAATACAAGATGTTGGGAAATGATGTTTTTATGTTGAAAATATTTCTTAGTAGACACACTACGAAAAGCGTAAAATTAAATAATTTCCTCAATTGTGCCGAAAGATGAAGGGCTAAAGGGCCCGGATAGTTTCAAATTGTGAGTCTGGTATAGTTCTATCAAACTAAAAAACAAATTCCGAAACTCACTTCCGGCCTAAATGCATTCCAGAAAAACAGCCTAGAACCGCTTGTTTCTTCTCGTTTTCTTATTCAATTCCTAGCCAAATTAATTTAAACAATTATTCCTGTAATGTGTTCCTTGGTTCAGTACCCTCATGCGTATTTTTTTAAATTGTCCACACTGAATGTAGTTATAAGGGCTTAAGTGATACTCTGCATTGATTCACATCAGCGCTCGTAGTGGTAGAAAAAGGCAAAATGTGAATCTAATCGACCAGATAAAGAAATATTATAAATTTAGGAATAAATAAAGAATATAGTCTCATACTACATTTTATTTATCTAAAATTCGTAGTTCATATCCCTAGGATTTCAGCATTAACTTGCTTGCCTGAAGTGCTAGAAGTGTGGATTTTTTAAGTATGGTGTAAATATTATTTTTACCAACTTTATAATATTCTTAAGCTTCTGATTGGTACTGTAAAATATTTCTTGCAACGAACAAATTCACTTGACTACATCCACATTATCTGTACAGTACCAGGAACTGTTTTAGCCAGGTACATTATTCTAAAGTTACTAGAATATTTGGAAAAGGACAGCAGTAATGTGTGTTCATATGCTCGACATCTTATGTGAGCTCGATACGAAGTTCCTCGTGGCAAGCAGGACACGTCACGAGCGATGAACCTGCGGGTGATGTCAATGCCACATGTCGTATGCCTTTCTCTCGAATGTACGAGAATAAAAAATGTACTAACTTCTTAACCGATGAAGGCACATAAACCTTTTTTTTTTTTTACAAGTTGCTTTACGTCGCACCAACACAGATAGGACCTAAGGCTACGATGGACAGGGAAGGGCTAGGAGTGGGAAGGAAGCGGTCGTGGCCTTAATTAAGGTACATCCCCAGCATTTTCCTGGTGTGAAAATGGGAAACCACGGAAAACCATCTTCAGGGCCGCCGACAGTGGGATTCGAACCCACTATCTCCCCAGTAATGGATACAGAAATGTAGCTAGTGTTCTGAAGGCAAACATATGTCAATCTCAGCAAATTCTATCACGGCGTTCAAGAGATATCAAGAGAGAAAGAAACCACATTTTTTCACGTGATGTAGCGAGTAACTTTGGCCTTACGGAATATAAGGCGAGGCTCCGGCCAGAGCAAACCACAAGGACGAGCTGACTGCCGTAGCGGAAGGACGTACGTGCCTCTCGCTCTGCTTTCTCTCTCCTTGCCAGGCGCTCAGTACTTCTTAAGTGCTAACCAGGCAGCTGTACTTGTTAGTACGACTTCGAAAGAGCTTTTGTCTGAGCTGAGCACTTCTAAGTGCTCGCCTTTCTCTTTCAGGAGTTTATTTTCAGCAGGACCAGGATGGAGAAGCCGACCTAACAGGTAAGACTGGCCGACCACGACTACGAGGGAGCCTTCGAGAAGGTGAAATACGCGCTCTATACGATGGAAGCGCCCCACTATGAACGCCCCGGGCTGGTGGTGAACAACCGGTGGGGGGAGGACAACCACCAGGGGTCGCTCCACGTGTACGACCACCTCAATGCGACCGCGGAGTCCATCGGTGAGCCACTCCTGCAGATCATCGGCCATATGGTCCCTGGCTGGGCGATCATTATTCGCCCTAAGGACGCAGCTAGCTTCAAGGTCTACGAGGAGCGCGCGTCCCAGCAGTTCCAGGTTACCCGACTACCAGGACTCAGGGAGCACCTGGACGTCTCAGGCTACCGGGAGGCAACCACTCAGACGGAGCCGGGGACCGATGACGACGGCGGTGCTCCCGAGCGCCGCGACGGCGCGACCCCAGTTGGAAAGCTGTACTTTACGAAGTACACGCAGACCAACAAGTCCGCCAACCAGGATCGTCGACCACCTGCCAGGGCCAAGTAGACGCAGACGCAGGCCTACCAGGAGGGGCCTGTAACCCGGGCGCAAACCAGGAAAGCGCCCACGATGGTGGATGGCAGCACGGCAGTGGAGAAGGACGTCCCCTGGCGAACTGAGGCCGCTGTCCACGCCCTGCCTGCCAGCATATCAGTAGAGATACAGACCTCGATGTGCGCCCCACAGGGAACGCAGTCGAGTGCTAGCACCGACCGACGCCACCGCCGCCAGCCACAAGAAGGAAAAAGACGGCGACGCAGCGGAGCCACCAGCTAGCCCGGGGTCACCAGGCCGGGAGGAGGGCCACCAGGACGAGACCTCTTACCCTGCCGAGAAGAAACCCCCGGAAAGAAGACGACCCCAGACCAGGAAGGAGAAGGCGACGCCGGCCCATCAGGAGAGGGCCGCCCAGCCGCAACCCAGGACTGCTCCCAGGACAGCAGTCTACCGAGGAGCCAATCAGGAGAGGACCTCAGCGGGTGGCGGCAGCCAGGCCCATCAGGAGAGGGCCACCCAGCTGCAACACAGGACTGCTCCCAGGACAGCAGTCTACCGAGAAGACAATCAGGAGAGAACCTCAGCGGGTAGCGGCAGTCATGTGAGAGTGAAACGTCCCCCTCAGCAGCTCTTGCAGTGTTTCCTCTGTCTGAGGTGGGGCCACCGTCAGGTCAGCTGTGGGCTCCAAGTGAGGTGCAACCGCTGTGGTGGTGATCACCACTACACGGCCTGCGCACCAATGAAGGAGGCGCCGGTGTGCGCCAACTGCGCGGGGGTCCACCCGGCCTCCCATCGCAGTCTACATGGTCTACCGGGCCATGGGGCGGGCAGAGAGGAAGGAGGCCCGGCGCCATGACCCACCCCCTTCCAGGAGGCCCCCGCCTCGGCGGGCTTGGCCTCATTCTCCGGGATCGGAGACTGAGTACGAGGGACCCCAAGGAGGTGGTGCCGTGCTGCGGGTCCTAGTGGCACTCGACGCATGGTTCTGCAGCCGGCAAGGCCCGCGCTAGTCACAGCAGTGCCCAGACGTACTGATCCCCTGGCAGACGGAATGGCGAGGAATAAGGTAATGACTTGTGCATGTTACCTGTTCCTAACCAACACTACCTCTGGACTTTTCCAGCCCACATCTTTGCATGTGCTATCACAAGATGTCAGGTTTTACATGTAGGCTATTTCTCTTTTCTGCCTATGTGGTTTTCCCTGACCCTTCAATGCCATAATTTAACACTATCCAACCAATACAAACCTTGCCTGGTTGCGTGTCTAACATGGAAACAGGCAGATACTCCTTGTATCACTTCCCACTCTTCCCTACTATCTTTCTTCTTAGAAATAATAGCATGTCGGAGACCATGTAGATTGAGTCGATGGTCACGCAGGAGGAGCGGGCTTCGGAGGCCCCTCCGAAAAAAAACAGAGCAACCCAGTTCCAATTCTTCGCTCACAGCTGGCTTGTCAGTCATGCTGCTCGTGACAAGTTAAGTCGAACTTAGTGTTCATTCTACGGGAACGTCGTGATACTTGTATTATTTTCGACAGAAAGTTGACACTTAGTGTATTTGAACACCAGTGAGTAACGTATGTATTTTCTTGAGAAATTGTTTGACTTACAATTTATTCGTCAGAGATATTTGAACTTTGGAAATTAATGTGTTTATAACATTGAAGTTATAAGACTTGTAATGTTTCGGCAGTATTTGAACTTATAAAATATCTCGATTTCCGTGTGAATAACTTTAACCTACTTGAAGCTAGCACGACTACTTTAAATTTTAATGGTCATGAACTGTTTCAACTTAGAACATCGTGAGTGTAGGTTTGCAACACATTAACTCTTTTGAATATGATCAAAGTCTAAAACCACCTTAACTTGTGCATAAAGACTGTTTACTAATTTTCGCAACAGACTGTACTATTTGAAATCAATTCGTGTAAATAGACTGTCTATGTATGTTCAGTCTTCAGCCCTAAGGCTGGTTGGATCCTGAACAACTCTGCCATCGGCTGTCATAGATGGCCTAGGCATCACTGAAGAGGCGTACTAGGGAAATTAGGAGTGAGGTAGTTTCCCGTTGCTTTCCTCACCAAGCCAGAAGTTGCTATTACATATCAGTCTGCCAAGCCCACTGAAATGCATGCCCCGACCGACACTATGAGCAACATTTTCATACCATTCATAGCGGGGACTGGCTGCACGAGGAATGGCATTACTAGCATCGCACATACCTCAGTCACTTTCATATTGTCAAAGCCAAGGATAAGACAGAGACGGATCAATGAAAGTAACAAAATTGCACTAGCTCATACCAGAAGACATAGTGCACTGTAAATACTAGGTCCTGCCAGCAAAGGCATATAGACTGTCTAACGAACTATAAATACGCCGTAATATATCACGCATGCTTCATAATTCAGTGACATCGTGAATTATAGGATTCGTACACGAATATTTGAGGAACTGTGACAGTGAGAAGGAACATTACGATATTTTACGAGAGAGAGCTATTTATTAATTTTTTTATTTTGAAAGTGAGTCATGAAAAACTGTGATTCGAATGAGAGTCATTTCTGACAACACGAACGGTGTGCAGTGAGTGTAAAGATGAACTATGCATAGGAATGTATGTTTCAGTTCCCAATTATTTCAACTTACGTACAAACTTGGACTGGTAGAAAGAAAAGAAACAGTGCTTCGACAAAATTTTCATCTAGTGAATGGTGACTATTTCCGAAGCAGTTTTAATCAGTTCTAACACCACAAATCAAATTGTGCTCATATCAACACTCTAACAGTTACCTAGTCAGATGGACTTTCTCGTGTTAAAGCACACTTTATTAACATGAGAAATCCTGACTCAAGACGACGTAGGTCGACGGAGATTGATATAGATCAACGCAGAACGTGGGCTTGGTACTACGAGCGACGGTTCCTAGGACACAGTACTATGGAACATCGTAGTGCTTGCTGTTAGCTGAGTTCCAGATTTCTGCTTGCGGAGCAGTATTCAACAGTTCCAGCTTAACAAGAAGACGTATTACAGGTGATATAAGTGTCTTTTCATTCAGAAACGTAATTCCGACTCTCAACAGAACTCTTATAGACAATGTCATTGCTAACAGAGAAGATTAACTCAATTCAAAAGCTCACTTAATATTTTGATGAACAATTATTAGCAAAATATAAACTTTGAACATTAACGTTTTACAATAATTAAAATACAGACAGACCTTTGGAAGACAGAGCGTTATCACGTTAACTCACTTAATATCGTATATTCTCACCTGTTGGAACTTTAGAATTTCAGTTCAGTGTTTTATTGATAGTTAAGACGTACAAAAACTCTTCATTCGCAATACTCATATAGAGTTACGTGAAGTAGGACAATTCTTAAAACTTTCTACCGGAAGGTCGAATTTAATTTCAAGTGTTTTATATATTAATATTTTGAGAATTTCACGAGAAGATATTATAGAATTTACTGTGTTTAATTTACGTAGAAAACATAGTCTGAAATCACAAATGATAGTAGAAAGGACTTTAGGATTTCGTTAAAGTGAATGTATCAACTTACAGTACCTTCAACATGCGTTATTCTTCTACATCAAGAAAATTATGATGGACATAACTTGTTGAAGAAAAAATTACTCATTTCGATAGCAAGATTTTTATACGATATTTTGTTGTAGGAATTGGAACATATTTTCCACTAAATATCTTTGATCACTACAATTCGGCGATATAATACGGTAACTTTTAATAGATTGAATAAATGGAAGGAAGTTATGATATCTTATTTCGCCCTGCGATCCTTCCTCTCTGTACCCGCTCCTAAGTACTAGGCACCCCTTAGAAAGATTTCGTGTTCATTGATATCAATTATTCCTGGTACAGTACCCAGGCGTATCCTCTGAGATTTTTATTAGATTTTTTGTACATCTACCAGGATTATATTAATCATGTACGAACCTGACACTTTCCAACCCATTCTGCAGCTGAAGTGCGTGGAGGCTAATTGAAGTGTCCTCCCATGTTACCTCACAGCCCCGAATAATTGTCTTCCCCGCTAATTTTCATCACAGGAGGGAGGAGGCCAAGCCTAATGGAAACCGCTGACAGGATAACATTTCCCTCACGTGCCAATTAACTAATGCTTATTCAACGTATGCTGCACTCCATTTTATCACAGGCCGCTGTTTTGACGGCTGCCGATCTATCTAACTTCTATCTATATAAATATAATTTTGGACGAACACTTAAATGTTGTACCGATTTTCTTTGTACTTTTATATGTCTCAAAGCGTAGCTGAAACGGACTACTTTTCTTCGTAATTATTTCATACAACTTAAAGTCACCGAGGAAGCTACAGTATTAGAGCCACCTTCCTTTCCTCAGGTAGACAGGAAGGAATTGAGGTCTGTTGCGTTGTATATAGCCTCAACATTAGCCTGATGTTAACAGTGTAAAACAACAAGAGAGTCGAAGGCAAGAAGTGTGTCAAAGTTAAGTGTCGAATCCCTGCGGGAACCAAGAAGCGCAACAGTCTTACAGAAGGATAGCCAATATCGAAATATAAATATAGCAGTGGCGTGCGTAAGGCCGAAGCAACTGGAGCACTTCTTCATTAAGCTGAAGCAGCATTCAGATTAATTTCGAATGTCCTTTGAATTGAAAGAATGTTTGCTATTTTGTCTCGTTAGAAGGCTAATGTTTCATCTCGTCCGCGAGTAAAATCGCTGCTTCAGTTAGCGTAAATTTTAACAGTGAAGCCTCTTTAACTACTTCTCCTACAATGAAAAGATTATTTCTTTTAGGTAACACCTGGCAGATTTCGTAAGAAGCTATCGTCGTATGACTTGATTGCTGAACGGGCTTTGTAAAGATACACTGTTGCAATATTAATATAGATTTAAAATCCGTCACAATGTGTTTCCTTAGCTCTGAAACTTCACTATTGAAGTTCCAATTTTTCAATTAAAATATTTCGCTCTGCGTTACCTTTCTTGGGAATACAGACACTACACACACTACATTACAAGTAAATGCACCGTTTGCCTTTGAACTCAATGAAAGAGCATTCTTTAATAAGGGGAGACGCGGGCAGAAAAAGCGAAAAAAATCACAATCTTTTTATTGGTTTTCTTAAAGGTACAGTATGTATCAAGGAGACTTCTTATTATTATTTCTTTTTTCTACCCCTTTTCCCATACATGTGGGGTCGCGGGTGCGAACTGTGTCGCAAACGTGGATTTGGTCCTGTTTTACGACAGGATGCCCTTGCTGACGACAACCCTATATGGAGGGACATAATCACTACTGCGTATTTCTGTGGTCGTTGGTAGTGTAGTGTGTTGTCTGTATATGAAGAGGAAAGTGTTGGGGCAAATACAAACACCCAGTCCTCGAGCCAAAGGAATTAACCAAAGGCGATTAAAATCCCGGACCCGGCCGGGAATCGAACCCGGGATCCTATGAACCGAAGGACTCAACGCTGACCATTCAGCCGAGGAGTCGGACTGAAATTGCAAGTACAAACGGCACTTAAAATTTAAATAGTCATGCACTGCAGTATGCCACGTCCATTTCTTAGCCTTCGGGGTTATAAATGATGTCATGTTACAGTTCTGTCAGTGAAACAATCGGCAATGATTTACAGAAGGCCATATAATCTTTCCTTTTTGGTCAGAAAGGACAAGAGGGCAGCCGAGGATGGTTATGAAGGAGACGAATACGGTTAAGGGCACTTTTGGGTGAGGCATAGTCTTGAAATTTTATTATGAAAAGTTTTCAATGATTTTCTGAATTTCACATTTTTCGTAATTCAGGTACAATTTCCCCGAGAAATATTTGATGGAATTTCATAAAATTTTGAACGTAAGTCATAGGACACAAGTCGCCTTTTAGTTTAACGAATAAGAACAATTTTATACATTAAAATATTGCAAAGAAATTTTGAAGAAATTACCATTAAGTGCAAAATAATTACAGAAAATCAACAAATATTTTTGGGAAAACGTTACAGCACTTTAATGTCTCCATGCTTACGTATAATATTAATAAATTTGAAATTGTAAATGTCATGCCATAACTTACTCCAAATATGCACCGAAAAGCAGTGGTGTATGGAATAATTAATACTCCAATAACATAAAATAAAATTACCACATTGAGCGTTAAACATTCAAAGCAAATTTTTAGGCCATATTAAATGAGTTTTCCAAGCTTCATTTACATACGATGGAAATTGTGCAAGCTACATGCAATCAAACACATGACAGTAAATATGTCTACGTATCCCCTTAAAACTGTAGCTTTCCAACCGTTTAATCATGATTTCAATCACTTTATAAAATAATATTGCGAATTAATAAGTGATGCATACTTTTTGCAGTCAATATAAATAAAAAATGAGCTTGGGCAAATTCAGCTCCTCATTAAATATATATAACGTTCAAATACGGTATGTAGGTTAAATAGAACAGCAAATAAAATGTTCGGATGGGTAACTAGCACACTGCTTCCTGTCACGATTCATTCCAATTAAACTGTGGACTCCCTGAAACTACCTGTTCCAAGGCTATGAACAGCAGATGCTTTGTACGGGTGCTGAGAAGGAAACATTCACAAAAGCGATCGTTTCCTGGAAGTTTCTCTAATTGGGAAATACCAAGCTTCAGTATATTCACCTCACCACCAGCATTTCTTTACAACACTAGGCGCCCAAGTAGAAGCAGGGATTAAACCTGTCACAATACACGGTGTACTCCACAACCACACAGCAACTGAAAGAATATTCTGAAATAAAAGTGGCTGTGGTCTGTGGAATGAGAACCGTTAGAGAAGAGATGGAGGTGAGTCACAATTGTGGGAACGCCACGGGAAAATATAACCATTGCTTGTACGGTTTAGGTTAGTATTATTGTGCTTCACTATAACTTAGCACCGGCACCTTGAAGTGAGTGAAATGGGAAGAG
The DNA here is from genome assembly GCF_040414725.1 of Anabrus simplex. NCBI lineage: Eukaryota > Metazoa > Arthropoda > Insecta > Orthoptera > Tettigoniidae > Anabrus > Anabrus simplex. The sequence continues at coordinate 49,300,517 of NC_090270.1, forward strand.
AATAAAGCTGAGTTGTCAGTTCTCTTTCCGCAATGCAGTGTTTATTTGTTTGAAGTTGCTGCTTACTTCATGTTTAGTTTATGGTTTGATCAATTGACTTTAACGTTGTGAATTCCTTAGTTACCAAAGCACTCATATCGAACCTGTGAAATATGTACAGTAATGATGATAAGACAAGATATCGCAACCCAGCGCGTCACTCCACGCGGAGTTGACAGGAAACTGTCGTCGAGCATTGTGAGCTGGTCATAGCATACCACAGGGTCCTCACTGGTGCGGCTTGAGTCAAAGAATATTTCTCCCTACTCTACTGAAGCTGCCATTTGCGCCTAACAAGGCAAGCAAAAGAATGAACCTTACGGTAACCAATAATATAAAAAAATCTGCGTATGGAGGGCGCCGCATTGGACAGGTCTTATATGAACAACTACAGTACGTCAGACAGAAACGTAAACGAGACCGACTGCCGGCCAGCGAAGGAGTGGTGGCTGGAGAGATGAAGAGGAAAGAGAAACGCAAAGCGAAACAGAACGCAATTTAGGGTTATTTTTCACCGTGATTGTTCCAGACATTCGTGGTTTCTGCATGACAGTTTTATTTAATGAACATCATAAACTTGGTCTTCTTAGAAGTTCAGCTTCCACAATGTGTAATCATTTGGTTCTTCTTCCTGGTTCAACATTGTTGCTGTTTTCTGTACATTCAGTACAGTTTGCCGACGTTTCGAATACATTGCAGTATTATTTGTCAAGGCCATTTTGAGGCCAGGCTGAACCTTACTTATGGCCACGGTCTCTTTGTTTCCTCTCCTAGCCCGCTCCTATCCCACAGCCGTGATAACACCTATTTGTGCCGGTGCAACGTAAAATCAAATTGTAAAATATTATCGTTTCAGGGTTTTTGATTGGAATTCTTGCTTGGCCGGAATGTTCACCATTCTCACAATGCTATCCAATTTCCACTACTAGTTCCACGTCGCGGAATCCGAACTCAAGATCGCCAACCTTCGTCAGAAGACGGAACATTAAGAATACGTACAACTCTGTGAATAAGTTTCCAAAGGCCTCTAGTACACTATATTAGTGTTCAATCCACCTGGAGTAAAAAACAAAGAGGCCACTTCTTTTACTAACTCATAGCAAAACAAAGGAGAGGGGCAAGTAGATCGTGAAAATGAAAGACGCCTAAGGCGTCGCAGAGGAAGAAATAAAGATATGAAGATAAACACGATTTTTCTCCTTAAATCAATATAATGATTGGTGATTATATTATTAACAGGAAGTACAAATGAGCAACCATCTTCGTCAGTAAACACCGATATTTCATATTAAGCCAACCTCTATCACTTGAACCATCAAATTCAAACATAATTTCACACACAGAATTTTAGCATTACCGTTAACACCGCTGCCAGTTCAAAGCAAAATGTTAATGTAATTAATAATTGAAAATATGTGAAGTCGAGAATATTTTTCAAATAATGTTGTGATCAAGATTGCAACTGTATCTTAGGAACAATTCAACAAAATCCATGAAATTGTTTGAGGTAATAATATCCTTCAACCACAACTGGAAAGTCTTGGACTGCCTAAGAAAAATATGGTAAAACTTTTTACAACCCTCACCAGGACATCATGGCTGACGGTGGGGCGAATGGATTCTGCCATTGGTTGAAGATTACGAGAATGAAACGTCTCTCCGATAATTCAAGACAGCGAGAAGTTATGACCAACTTAGACGGTATAAAAAGACCTAAAACAATGAGGCAATGTTACCGAAAAATTCATCACCGTTGTAGTCGGGAGGAAGAATGGAAGGAGTAAGCATATAAAATTAATAAGAATAATAAGATCTCGCTGTCTTGAATGATGGGAGTGACGTTTCATAGGGAAAATCTTCAGGCAATGGCAGAGTCCATTCATGCCACCGCCAGCATGATTTAATATGAATAACAAAGACAAATATCAGCATGTTTAAAGAGTTGAGTTGAGAGGTAGTGATACAGTAATTACGGATCTCACCACTGTAAAACATAGATTGCGCTGTTGTCACTGTTGTAATGCCACCACTTATGATTTAATATTATTTGTCTTTTTTGTTGATAACATGTTGCAATGGTTGAAATAATGTAGCGGTATAGTAATTACAGATCTCGCCACTGTAAAGCATAGATTGCGCTATTGTCACTCTTGGAATTCATACGACCTAAATAATGGAAACGGTATTTTATGTATACCAGAAAAGCAGTAGCATTTGCAACAGGCCCAGATATGACGGTAACGTGAAACAGGACACAGTAAGGTGCATATTGCGCTGATGTCAACAGGCCTAAAGCTTAGGCCCACAAGCCCGTTTGCTTGATCACAGTCCAATGGGTTTGCCATTAGACGGACCTAACCAATCCAGAACAATGATTTTGTCTCTAGCCGGACCTAACCTATCAAGTCAAATGATTTTCCGACTAACTGGGCCGGATAAATAATAATAAACACTATTGCACTGTCATCCGGCCAGAGGCTCTATATGCAGCGGAATGTCCCGCCATGAACAAAAGAGGCATGATGGAAAAATGGAGGCCAAGAAAAGGGAGATTTTGAGGAAAATCTTAGGTCCAGTCAAAGACATTGGCGTCAAGCTTACACATTGAAATCATTAAAATCAGTGATTTTTACATAGCAACCTCCGTATGGAACAACATCTACGTTTAACAATACCTTGTTGATTGCCATAGCAATGAAGAATTTATTTATGACCATAGCAACTAAACACGAATAAACTGAACAGCCCGGCCAAAGCTGGTACTGGGAACAAGGAACTAAGTGAAGTTGGTACCAGGAAGTAATTACGTCACATCAGTTGGTACCAGTATCTAAGAACTAACAACTCCAATGACAAAGAGCATTAAACAGCGGTTCCTGAGCTGGTGATGGTTATAAAAAGTTGTACCCAAAATATAATTGTACAAGAGACCTTCCTTTCGACTAAATAATTGACACAGGTTTAAAAAATGAAACATAGTATTGTGGTTTCCTGTCCCTCGAGCGAACACTAAAGCAAACCACGGAATTTGCCATGTTGACGCACACAGGATGACAAGTTATGCATTTATCAAGAATTGATATTTCTCATCTACAATGGAAGTAATATGTTGTGAACTTGAGGCTTATCCTCAGCCTTGATCTGCTCTTATGCTACTCGAAAAGATGTACCAGAAATACCAATATTACACGAATAATGCCGCTAGGTGGAGACTTGTTCCCTGTGCGGACCGCACTCACTACATCTAAGATGCACGTCCGTTAATGTCGCTAGCGGAGGAGATAATGAGATCCATGAACCAGCCTAGAACTCAGGTGCAGAGCTTTCCTTAGCGGCTGCTAAGGTTAGCTATGGCCCGAAGACCGATCCGAGTTCTGACACGAGCCAACAATATTCTCTCGACTGAAGGGGTCATACCATGGCGTGCAATATTGTACTACATGCATTCTCTATTCCTTCCTTGCCTCGTGCCAGAACAGCGCGTCGTATGTCTCGACTGGTTGATGAATCTCTTCTTGTGGTTGATCGCCACGCTGATTTGGGGGCGTGGTTGGGGGCCCCTGGCTCACACCAACTAACCATCACAGATGGGGCTCAGGGCGTTCTGTGTATGTAGATAAATTGCTCAGCTCAAATATCTGATGATCCGTTTCTGTTGTCAAATTCTTAAATTGTATTAATGAGCTCACAAAATGCTCCTGTACAGTAATCATTTTACAAGTGATGCCCGTCTCAAACATCGTATTTAATAGCTTCATTTACTTGTGTGCATGTGATATGTCTGACGATCTACGTTCAGTTAAGGGTATCACGACGTGTAAGTCATCAAATATTCACATTACTTTTCTTAACATCACTGAACAGAGACTTCTCTCGTATTGAAAAGTATATAATAGGTGTACGTCCCTGCAACATAAGAGTATTTCACATAGCTATTTATACATGGCGGTACAACTGCCACTCCCCGTGCATTTTTCTTAGAAGCTGTAACTCAGTACAATATTCTTGAATTGCCTATGTGTTCGCCTTTTGTGCTCAAACAAGCAGAATCACGCCTAGTGAAACTGGTCGGCATTTAAGAGCACTTAATTATGTAAAAGTTGTGTCCGTAGATTTATTGGCGTGCAGAACATTTTTTAGCTCAAACTACTGGCACTCTAGCATCTCGTATAACTGATAATAATTACCACTACTACTACTACTACTACTACTACTACTACTACTACTAACTAATTGTAAAGTGGTGATGGTGGAGGTGATTACTGTTTTAAGAGGTGAAATGGAATATGGAAGAGATGCGACACTTCGCAGAATGAAGGGATCAGAAAGAGAAAGGAGAGGAGCAAAGAGGGCGTGAAAATGAAAGACACCCTAGGCTTCAGAGAGGAAGATATGACTATAAACTCGAAGTTTTCTCCTTAAAAAAACAAACTGCTGTTTATAGTTTTAAGACAAAGTACAAATGTGTAACCATACTCATAAGTCAACAAACACAAATATTTCACACAGGGCTTACTGCCACCCTTTGTCATTTAAACCATCATATTTAAACTATATTTCACCCTCAGAATTTTACCCTTGATATTATCGTCGCTATCATTTCCAAACAGCTTCTTAAAGTAAATAATAAATCAAAATAGTCGAAGTGGGGTATACGTATTTTCCTAATAATATTGTAATCGAGATCGCAACTGTATCTTAGGAACAATTCAACAATAGCCGTGATCATTTTTAGAGGTAATAATGTCCTTCAACTATAACTGGACAGTCTTGACCTGCCTAACCACAATATGTAATGCAGTTATACAAGAGGCCTTCCTTTCGACTAAATAATCGACTCAGGTTTAAATGATGAGACATAGCACTCTGGTTTCCTTCCCCCCGAATGAAAACTAAAATAAACTACGGATGATATGTACTTTACGTCCCACTAAATACTTTTAGGGTTTTCTAAGACTCCGACGTACCGGAATTTAGTCCCGCAGGAATTCTATTTTGTGCACGTAAATCTATCTACACGAGGCTGACATATCTGAGCACCTTCAAATACCATCTGAGTGAGCCAGGATCGAACCTGCCGAGTTGGGTCAGAAGGCCAGCGCCTTCACCGTCTAAGCCACTCAGCCCGGCTACAAACCACGGTGTTCGTCATGATGACGCATACAGCATAACGAGTTAAGTATTTATCTCAAACTAGCAAATGTTCCCGTGCTTCGCCGCGGTATTCTACATTAAATACGTATTTCTACGTAAATTACTGTACACGAAGTGAGTAAGGTTATATTAAGTTGCATGTCCCTTAGCGTTATCCGTAAAACCCCTCGGGGAGGACCCCATACGTTGTTTCCGATGTAAGGTGCGCGCTGGGGAGTGTTAATCATAATGGCTGGCCACGTTTCCTACTGGCATTCACAAATGTGTTTGGGAGTTACTATTATAACGGCAGGATCAGTAGCTACTGCCATTCACAATCGAGTTAGGGAGTTTTGATTATAATCGAGACAGTTCTGTCTAATGTATAAGCGATCAAGACACGACAAAAAGTCATTGGAACAAAGTCGTACATCCCAAAAATTGAGCGACAATTGTGCTGTGTGTTTTTATACGACATACAATTTAGCCACCAATTAACCGAAACGATGGCCTGCATACTTCTATACTTTACGGGACCAAAATGTTGCAATTTTGGACAGCTTGGAAGTTTTCAACACAGGCACCTCAAAGTAGTACATTTCTTTGAGAATTAATGAACTGATCTCGTTCAGCATTTTCCTAGTATCCTTATACTTCATAAAAGGTACCGTATAGATCTATTAGTAATCTTGGAAGACATACCTGGCAGTAAATTTCTTCATGGAATCTTAGCACCCCTCTTGAACAAATCACAAACTCACCTGAAAAGGAAAATGTTGAATTGTCAATAATAGGTATAATCATTTTATCATGCATATTTTGATCAATTCCTATTCAAATAATGTTGATAACTATACAGTGAGTTACGCTCGTCAGTCGGCTGGCAGGCGCGCCCAGGTTATCTGCCTTCCGTTGACTCATCACTGCCCGCTCGGCGGCATAGCAAAAAGGACGGCAATTCGCACACTTTATTTGTGCATGACATGACATAACAATTAAAATTAAGAAAATAAGAACTACGAAATTTACTAATTTAGGATTAAGAAAATACTACTACAGGTACTACACTTACATTGTCTGTCTGTTAGGTCATCAGCCCAGAGGCTGGTTGGATCCTCAAATAGCATCACCAAAGGCTATGCAGTTATAGGGAAACCACAAAACCAATGGCAGAGGCCAAAGGAGGCGTACTAGGCAAAATGAGGAGTGAGGTGGTTTGCCATTGCTTTCCTCACTGGGCCAGACAGTACTATTGTAGCACAACTAACCCTATGAGCAACACCTTTCAGGACACTCAGACACACTGGTTGTGCTGTGAATGTCATTAATCAGCACCACCCATACCCCAGCAGCTTCCATATTGTTACAGCCATGGATGAGACTGGGACTTCAGTGGAAGCTACACTTTGCTCTAGCCTGTGTCAAGAGATGGATGCAAAAGTACTGTATCAATCAAGAAATGACAGCAGGCAGACTTACATTGTATGGTTTCAATTTTAATATTCTCCTAGCCCACCACGCTGAGCTCTTCGAAACCCCGGCTTCTTTTATTCAAGTCGTCTTATGGATTTTTTAGGCGTATGTTCTAATCTTTCTGCGATTTCATTTACTTTTGCCTCGTTAAGTACTTTTTTTTTGACACTTCCCTTCTTATCGAGTAAAGAACCAATTTCTTTCAATTTGTTTACCAGTTTCCGCACGGTCTCTCTATGTGGAGGGCGTACACCTGGAAAGTGTGTTACAAATAACCTAACGACTTCCCTGCAAGACTCAGTTTTCACGTAATTATCGTACATAAATACCCTTTCCTCTACCGTGAACATATGTGGACGCATTATGAGCATTATACCCCAAAGTAACACCTCATAAGTAGAGGAATGTTGGAGCGACAGATCAACATTTAATATACGTTCTAAGCACGGACCTGAACTGCGAAGTGCGGGCATTCCCGTGCTGTCGCTGAGCTGTGTAACGGGAAGTGATGAGTCAACGGGAGGCATATAAGCTTGGCGCGCCTGCCGGCCAACCGATGAGAGAAACTCACTGTATTAGAAACAAAAGAATATAATACATGATACCTTGCACAGTAAAAATGTATACCCTTCCCTCACAAAACAGTGAAAAATTCTTAAAACTATGGTTGTTCTGTAAGTAAGACAAATGTGATAAATCAAGGAAGGTTCCGAAGAAAGCGCTCGTGGAAGCAGAGATGAGACCAGCGCACGGTTTCAGTATCGGTCAAGTGTTTGGGCAACTTTTCATACCATCGGGACAGAGAAATGCAACATTACACCGAATATCTAGCGAAATGCAATCAGCCGTACTCGTTTATTTAGTACAGAAATGTTCTATAATAAATGATATGTTGATCAAAGGACCTGCTAAGGTAGGTATAGGAATCATATTTTAATTATGTCTTTGCTGCACCAGAAAAGCCTCGTATCCCACAATGTCCTTCCCATTCATAAGTCTACGTAAAACTGGTCACGCCTTCCCGCCACGTATGGATACGCAGTCCATCAGAACATTTTTTGTTGTATTCATTTTCGTATGGCAACGTGTAAAGGAAAATTAATATTACTGCACCGTACTATAGGAATGTATGTTTGCATGACGTATTTACGCACTAGCATAGGAAAATGAACCCAACGAAAATTGTTCTGATGGACTGCTTATCCATATGCGGCTGGGAGGCGTAACCAGTCATAACGAGTATAATGGATAGGAAGACATTGTGGAATACGAGGTATTACCCGTGCAGCGATGATGTAGATTTTATAGTTTTCCTTTTCTTCACTAACTTTCGAACAGTGGGAGCCAAACTCTTGGCTCAAATCCGAAGAATCATAGCCTTTAAGGTTGCATCAGAAATATTCACTCTTAGGCGAAATCGCATCAACTGTTGCTTCGATTCCCACTACGAATTGATTCGCAGTTCAGTGGATACTTTTAGGTTTTATTGTCCATGCCGTGAGAACTCTTGATAGACCCGTGTCACATGTACAGTACATGCAGATGGCACGATGTCAAACAGTCAAGTTTCGCCCGTGTCCAGCGAGTCGCGCACGACCACATGCGTGGTGGGAAGTATTTCCGGCAAAGGAAGGAAGTCGTGGGGGTGTTCGTAAGATAATGCACCCGCCAGTAACTCAGCAGCAAGGCAGACATGGGTTAGTTTATGTCCGTTAGGGAGAGATGGATTCAACTCGGTCCCTCTCAGAACCACATTTGTTTACCACTGCTCTACAGAGTACGCAGCCGCCAACACTCGAGCAATGAGGTATTCCCCGGATTCAACTGTAGTCTTACACACTCTCTCACTGCGCCCTAAGGCTAGGTCCAAACTTGCGTGATTTCACGCTGCGTTACTGCGTGAAATCTCGCGTCAAAAATGCACAACACTAATTTGGACAGGAGCGGCCACACACAGCGTGATTATCCGGCACGGGCTACGGGACAACAATCGTCTTCAAGGTCGCCCGCTCGAGAATGGGCCGAGGTCCATTTTGTTTTCCCGTTCAGTGCCTGGTCAAACTTACGGAATGAAGACGCTGCGGTATTGTGTTCTTGTTTGAATATTGCGCATGGTCCATCTGCGTTCGTTTTGTAGTTTCACTTTGCAGAATGGAAATAGACAGTGAATTAATAATTTTGGCGGCACAAACGTACCCGTCCCTTTACGATACAAAGAACCATGAATTCAAAAACAGAAATATGAAGAGAGGTACGTGGTTATCAGTAACGGGCGCTGTGTTGGGGGAGACGTTGTGTTTCTCTTGGTGATAGCATTAGAGGTCTGAGCCTCTCTTTATATTTACTGTACATGGCGGAAAAAATATCCGAACACCAAGAAGAGGTTATGCTAGATTAACGAACGTTCTTAGGCGTGTTTATGCATATGAAAGATGACGTTGATTCAAATTTCCCGCAAATCGCATTATTGTGGCGCTAGTAGCGTCCCCATTATATTGCACATCAGGTTTGCTTTAAATACGGACTGTACTGTGCTAGAACGTTAGGTAGGTGTGAGATTGGACGGAGTGACTGAGTAGATCAAGAATGCCTTTACGACGACGACGAAGGCAGTATCAACAGCTCAATGTGGCTGAACGAGGCCCTATAACAGGGCTACGTGAAGGTAGATTTTCCTTCCGCTCTATTGCAGAATGACTTGGCATGTGCATGCATGCTGGCAGCAGTGGTCACGAGAAGGTACGCTCGCAAGAAGACCGGGCTGCGGACGTCCCATGGCACCACCGACAGGGAGGACCGCCGTATTCGGCGCATAGTTGTGGTGTAGTGGACTGCGTCTGCAGCAGCAATTCTAGCGGCAGTTGGCACCACAGTGACGCAACGAACTGTTCGAAGTCGCTTACTTGAAGAACAGCTCCGAGCCAGACGCCCTGCGGCGTGCATTCCATTTACCCCCAACCACCGCCGTCTGCGACTTTAGTGGTGTCAAGCGAGAACTCATTGGAGGATGGAGTGGAGGTCCGTTGTGCTTTCCGATGAAAGCCGGTTCTGCCTTGGTGTCAGTGATGGCCGTGTGTTGGTTAGGAAGCGGCTAGGTGAGCACCTGCATTAGACCTGTCTGCGTCGTCGACACACTGGACCTACACCGGGAGTTCTGGTATGGGGAGCAATTTCCTATGACAGCTCGAGCACTCTTCGTAGTTATCCCACGCATCCTGACTGCAGATGTGTATGTCCGTCTGGTGATTCGACCCGTTGTGCTGCCATTCATGAACAGAATTCCCGAGGGTGTTTTTTCTAACAGGATAATGCACGCCCCCATGTTGCTGTTAAAACTCAACATGCTCTACAGAGTGTCGACATGTTGTCTTGACGTGCTCGGTCCCTCGACCTGTCCCCAATTGGACATCATTAGACGACAACTCCAGCGTCATCCACAATCGGCATTAACTGTACCTGTATTGACCAACCAAGTGCAATAGGCATGGGAACCCCTTCCCGCTAGCTGACATCCGGCACCTGTACGACACAATGCATGCACGTTGGCATGCCTTCATTCAAAAGTCAAGCGATTACATCGGTTATTAATGGACCAGCATGGCACATTTGGGATGGCTTTCCTCGCTCGGATATTAACCTGTAACCATGTACCTTTAATCTATTAAATATGTTACCTCGACAAATATATTGCCAAAATGTCCGTATTCGACATTCCTTATTTCATGCTGTTTGCATGTTTCTTTCCACCAGTGTACTTACTATTTCCAAATCTGAACAATTTTCTTATTTATTTCATACAATTAATCTGGTTCCGTTTAGGAGCCTTTGGGAAGGGTTTAGATTTCTAAGGTTCATACCCATGGCTCCAATTTTTAGAGTGTATGCGGAGGCTAACTACTTGATCCCAAAGAATTCAAGAATTCTGCAGGATATTGAAGTAGCTTACTTTCATCTTCGTCCGTTGACCCTACTGTATGGTTTTTAATATAAGCTCGATAATTTAGAAATGAATTTCAGTAGTGTTCATGTTTTGGTATAAGAATGGCAAGTATCGATAAATTTTATGGACATAATATATAGGCTTCTTGGGGTAATGCCGTGTCAAGAAAATAAGGTACAATTCTTTACGTTTCGTCAGGCTTGTGTGAGTATCAAATTTTCATAATGTGTGTATACCTGTTATGTGACTCATTCTCGGACTAATTTTGATGGTTCTATCCGCTTTCGCTTCGAATGCTAGCGCTGTGCCGCATACGGTGAGCCATCTGGTCAAGAATAAACGTACCACTTCCACTTCAATTAGTAACGCCTCAACTCAAACATCATTCTTGGGGAAGTCTTCCTCGTGAATAGTCGAGATTTTCTTCTGAAGACGCAGGGGAAAGTTCTCTGTGAAACGTAAAGAATTTCACCTTGTTTCCTTGACACGGCATAAGTCCAAAAAGCCTTTATCATGTCTGTAAGTACGCGCCGTGAAAGCACCAATGAAAAATTTAAATTTTATAATTAGTTAATTATTGTCCCGGTTCTTGGCCGAATGCTCAACGTCGATGCCTTCTGTTCAGAGAGTCGCCGGTTCGATTCCTGACCGGGTGGGGGATTTTAATCGTAGATTGTACTTTTCCCTGACGTAGAGCCTGGGGGCTTGTGTTTTGAAAAGTGTTACCATACTCCTGAGGGTATATTGTCGTTCGCACAGCAGCATTTTTATAAGCTGTACAGATGTAATTTCATAAAAGTAAAAGACTTGATAATTGAATTTACTTTTTTATAAGATAACCATTTCAAAATTATGAAATGGCACAAAATATATTGAACACTAGTGAGCATCAACATCACAGAAACTAGCAGTCTCGATCATGCCCAAATTGAAAATAGCTCACAGCATGAAAAACGTATGGCAAGCTAAACATGCATTCATAAAGTTTAAAATTAATTTCTAACGGAGCTTCAGAGCTTACCTCAGTATTTCCTGTTTGTACTTGAGGACGACACGACGGCATGTTGTGGCATCAAAACTATCTATCACAGCATCGTTGAAATTAGGCCTATTCATTAAGTCACTGAGAAAATTATTCTTCATCGCAATCAAAGAAAGTGCAGAGAGCCTGTCCTGTGCCTGTGAATTTCTTTGGAATATCTGTATCCTTTTCAAGGCCAAGATGCTTCTTTCAGACGGCGCGCTAGTTGCCGGAATGGTGAGAATGAGGTCAATTTCGTTGCTTCTGGACATGCGTTTTTAGGATCACTGGTCTGCAAATATTGGTAGACATCATACGTATTATTTTACACAAGGTCCGGCTTCGTGTAGAGGACTGACAGTTCACTTTTAAGTTTCATGCAGTCAAAATTTCGTCCATAGGTATTCACTAACGACTGATAGGCACTGTTCGGGAACTCCTTCTCGAAATTTTTAAACTGGTCACTATCAATTAACTGAAAGAACTCCAGCTTGTTAATATCAGAGAATCTATCTGATAGTTGCACGGATATGTGAATTATTTCTAAATACAATCGGAGATACGTTTTCTTAGTTCCTACAAAATTAATTCTCTGGCATTTTTGAGGGTAATCCTGCCTCCCTTCATTGTCTTTCAACTTTGACCATATAATTTCAAAATTATTTCTGGTTGGTTGCTTTAAATTGCTGGATGTCTTTGGAGCAGAACGCAACATCACATATTTTCATCTGAAGGATCTGATACAGAACATTAGATTGACGAAGCACTTCAGCAAATAAATTTAATAGGAAATGTAAATCAAAGTCTTGCAGGGTGACATAGTAACCCTTACCTTGAATTCTCCTTCCGCCGTCCCATTCATCTGCGTTATCTTTTATTTCTCTGAAGAATTCAAGGCGATCTGTATAGAGAGAGGACACAACTTCAACGAGCCTACCAGCATATATCCATCGGGTAGGCGCTACTGTTGGTAATCGTCTCTGTATTACTTTGTCAAGTGCAGCCGCCTTTTAGAGGATGATGAAAACTAACTGCTAACCCGACAAGGTCTGAAAAAATACTTTGCATTCCTTGATGAGGTTAGCAGATTGGTGTAATACCAAGTTGAGCCTATGACCATAGCAGTGAACAAATACAGTCTTGTCAGATTTATCCCTGACTAACTTCTGCAACCCACTGTGCTGTCCTGCCATCACTGCTGCACCATCAAATCTTTCTGCTACTAACTTTTCACAACACAGATATTCTTGTAACACTCCAAAGAAATGTTCAGAGAGAGAAACAGTACAACGGTCACCGCTTACATTACTGAATCTGAAAAAACTTTCTTGAATTTCGCCTTCGGGACTAACATATCTATATACAGGCGAGAGTTGTGCTCTGTTAGAAACGTCTATACTTTCATCCAAAATAACGGAAATGAAGTTTGCTTTCTTAACCTCGTCCTTAATTTCGCTGGTCATAAAAGTAGCTATGCTTCAATAATATAATTTTGTATATCAGATGAAAGTCCTGAGAAAACTGTAGGTGTTTAAGTGGTACCGAAATACGTCATCTTTCTTAGCAATTAATGCTAGTAACTCTCTGTAATTACCTCTGTTATCGGATTCTTCAGTTTCTCGATGACCCCTGAAAGGTAATCCTTGCTTTGAAAGAAAACACACAGTGTCTATTAAAATGCTGACAATATATATGTTATTTTTTACTAGCTTATTATGTTCGTCAATTTTCTTTCTGTAACTGTACTAAAAGAAAACTCTATTCTGGATCTTCCGAACTGAATCATATCAACAACAGCGTTGAAGTGTGCTAGACACACCTCATGGCGTCTCTTTAAAACTCTGAAACTAAATTGTCCACAATGTCTTTATTCCAAGCATTATTTTCTGAGGAAAATAGAATATATGGCCAACAGTACAATTTATTCATTTTTGCACAATCACATAACCAGTCCGAATTTATGTACCACGAGTCATGAAAATATCGTACTGTTCTTTTCACTTCCTTGAATGAATGTTTAAGAGAAGGCGTGGGTCTATCTTTTTCAATTATGTTTTTCTTTTCTTCAAAAGTTCTTAACGAAAATGGCGTGCTCATTAAGCTTTCTATTATACATGAACATTCTGAGACCGCCAATTCAATTATTTTCGAGGAGGAAGCGACGGCACTCATTTCCATGTTTAATACGTTGTGCATTCCTATAGGCTATCCTTACCTAACAAAAATTAAATAAAAATTCACACTTTAACAAGAGAAGTGACATCGTATTATAATATAAAACAACTACAAAATAATATAACTATGCACTGTTGAGCGCGGCGGAACGAACGGACGGAACAGCTCAGCACCGACGTTATAAGCTTTCGTTTCCACTTTCCACTGTGGTAACACGACCGGAGATCGTACTAGGATATATCTCGGTGTCGAGGGGAAAGGGGCCTTGCTTGGCGCAGGCGCAGTAACACTCGCCCCAGCTGTTGGAAGAGATTCAAAGCGTAACCACTGCATGGAGTGGTAACAGCCTCTCGCTCAGTTTTGACGGTGACGATCTACTGCAATAGAGTTCTCGCGGCAAGTCCAGGCAAATAAACAAAAATATTAAATATGAATATTAAAGACTGTTCGATTTTTCTATTTTCGAACTCTTACCATTGGTAACAGTGGATACTAGCACGCTTAACCACAGCTCTCCTCTCCATTTACACGTTGTAATACGAACCACCGTACAAACATACAGTACACAGTAGATCCCTCCGCATGGTATCGGGGTCAGGAAGGGCATCCAGCCGTAAAACATGACGAAGTCCACATGTACGACACAGTTCGCACCTGCAACTCCACCAAATGGTAGGAAAAGCTGGAGAGAAGAAGTATAAGAAGACAATTACTTAGGTCATTCTTTCTGGTAGTAGCTTCCGTGGCTTAGGCGGCAGCGCCACGGCCTTTCACCGCTGGGTTCCGTAGTTTAAACCCCAGTCACTCCATGTGAGATTTGTGCTGGACAAAGCGAAGGCGGGACGAGTTCTTCTCCAGGTATTCCGGTTTTTCCTGTCATCTTTCATTCCATCAACACTGTCCAATATCATTTCATTTCATCTGCCAGTCATTATTCATTGCCCCAGAAGAGTGCGACAGGCTTCGGCAGCCGCCACAACTGCTATCTTCACCGCTAGATGGGGGCTTCATTGATTTGATTCCTCACCCAGTCGAACGACCGAAAAGAAAACAAGCTGTGGATTTTTTCATTCTTTCTGGTGTACGGTGTCCTCAAAACCAGCGTCAGCCAATGAAGTGCCACTACCTTCGCCTCTGTAACGAGATAGAAACAGTCAAGTGTACCCGTGTAGAAAATGCCACCATCTCAGAGTCGTTAGACGGCATTGCAAGTGGGGATAGAAAATCGACACCTACATTGAATGTTGCTGAGTATGTATACAAATGCGGAGTAAAAATTACTGTAACGTCGACGCAAAGGTGCAGAGAATTTTAATCATGGAGAGTGGCTCCACGGCAGAAGTATCCTCTGGAGTATGTCTGCCTGACAGAGCGGGAATGTGAAGGTGGGTGATGAATAATAATAATTATGGTGAAGTAGACATGTGTACATCTCATATTTCCTTATCTAAAGCCGAAATGAATATAGGTATAACTTCTAATTCCCGCAGTCTTTTTAAGAAAGGCATCTGGTTCTGACTTTAGTTTCTTTAAAATCGTTTCTGAGTTAGTAATATTTGAGGCCATCTCCTTTCCGTTTCGACTCAATTAATGTATAACTGTATGGACCTTCAGTCTGCTGAAACTAATTTTGAACATATATAAAATAAGAGTTTTTTTCTGTACATTGCTCAAAATTTAAAAAGGATGATATTTCTGCATCGGTCGTGTCGATAGTAGCAAGAAAATGCACTTTTTAATATTCCGTAATGTCCGTCCGTCCGTCCGTCCGTCCGTCCACGCATCACGAGAAAACGGCTGAAGAGAATTTAATGAAAATTGGTATGCAAAGTCGGGGAATAAGTCGATGTAATCTAGGATATAAATAATTTTATTCACGATGAGAAAAATGGTAGTTTAGGGGAAGGCCGACGAATTTATTCTCAAATATTTAAGTTATTAGTGGTCGTATCTTAATAAAAATCGGCATTCAAAGTCGGAGAATAAGTCGCTGAAATCTAGACTATAAATAATTGTATGCACGCTGATTGACATGGTAGTTTAGGGGAAAGCCTAAAATTTAATTCTCAAATATTTATGTTATTAGAGGTCGAATCTTAATAAAAATCGGTATACAAATTTGGGGAATAAGTCGCTATAACCTAGGCCATTAATTTATACCAGCTGATTGGAATTGTAGTTCAGGGGAGGGCCTAAATTTTAATTCTCAGATATTTATGTTATTAGTTGTCTTATCATAATGAAAATCGGTAGGCAAAGTCGGGGAATAAGTCGATGTAATCTAGGATATAAATAATTGTATTCACGATGAGAAAAATGGTAGTTTAGGGGAAAGCCTAAATTTTAATTCTCAAATATTCGTGGTCGTATCGACAAATACTACGTAACTGAAGTTATATAGTATTACATTTCCGATCATTTATGTTTTATACATTGTTACAGTACCGGCTATTATCACAGTGATATTCATGAATTTGGACTGTTTTTACTAAGTCCATATCAGCGCCGAGTCATGAGAAAATAGATAAACATAATTTGACGAAAATATGTATGTAAAGTCAGAGAATATGGAACTACAGTCTACGCTATAAATAATTTTATAAGACGCCCTAATATCACAGAGTCGAAAGAAATTTAAATGTGAAGGTCTACAATATACAAAGCTTATAAAATTGATCAACAATAACATTACATTGACCATTGTTTGTTGCGATGTGCTTTGTGTCTTCTGTTGCCACGCATCTCCGATAGATAGGATTACTGCTGCGTACCGATTATTTTTTTAAATTTCGTTTACGTTGCACCGAACAATGGCGGCTATGGAATAGGAAAGGGCTAGGAGTGTGAAGGAAGCGACCTTGGTCTTAAGGTACAGACCCAGCATTTGCCTGGTGTGAAAATGAGAAAACACGGAATAACATCTTCAGGGCTGCCGACGGTGGGGTTCGAATCCACTATCTCCAGGATGTAAGCTCAAAGCTGCGCACCCCGAACCGCATGCTATGATGAACCAGTGTGTTACGTACCATTACCGGTAGTATCAGAAAATTTACGAACCAGAGAAATGGCATGCTAAAGAAGAAAGTTATCTAACTCCCAGCTATTTTTCGCCAATATTCAGGCAGGCTGTTACACTCTGTACGACCGGGAGAGTTCGCTGTGCGGTTAGGGCCGCGCAGCTGTGATCTTGCATCCGAGAGATAGTGGGTTCGAACCACACTGTCGGCAGCCCTGAAAATGATTTTCCGTGGTTTCCCACTTTCACACTAGGCAAACGCTGGAGCTGTACCTTAATTAAGGCCATGGCTGCTTCCTTCCCTTCCCCAGTCCTTTCCTATCCCACCGTCGCCATAAGACCTATCTCTGTCGGTGCGACGTAAAGCAAATCGTAAAGAATATATAATTTCATTCAGAAGATAGCACACTTTAACATGGGATAAAAAACAAAAAAAAGCTAAAAATTTACGTAAAATTGCTTTCTAAATTCCCTTAAAATGCACAACCCGAATTTTATTACAGTGTATGGTTTGACGAGGATGCATCACATGCGTTTAAGTGAATACAGAACTGCATTCAGATGGAGGATTTAACTCTGAAGATAGGCTGATAGAGAGCAATATTCTTGTCCGTAATTTAACACAAAAGATCAACACAGAAAGCAATCCCTACCACATCGCTGTGTCAACTGTCAAAACACTAATCGAGAAACGGTGTCTCTGTCATAACATTTACCTTCCTGTACAACTGGGACAGCTCTCAAACACTGTTTACACGGAACAGTGCTGAGGTTACAGGGCAGCTTACTGAAATTGTTGATGCATGGTTTAACGTCATCCATGTCACGAATTCCCGGCTGCTAATGTTGCAATCTGTGGATCAGAGATTAAAAATTTAAATGAAATATTCCTCTAAGGTTAAAGGAGACTTTGTACGCTTTTTCAACTGTAGAATTCCTGGACTGGAAACGTAGATGTTTTAGGGCACTGACTACCCCACATATTAAGTGTCAGTTTATGTAAAAGATTCTGCTGTATTACGACTGAAACACACTATTACACTTATGGAAGCACCGAGTGAGTTGGCCGTGCGGTTAAGGTCGTAAAATTGTGAGCTTGCATTCGGGACATAGAGGGTTCAAATCCCGCTGTCTGCAGTCCTGAAGATGGTTTTCCGTGGTTTCTCATTTTCACACCAAGCAAGTGCAAGAGCTGTACTTTACTTAAGGCCACGGCCGCTTCCTTCCTTCCTTCCTTCCTTCCTTCCTTCCTTCCTTCCTTCCTTCCTTCCTTCCTTCCTTCCTTCGATTCGCGGCCGAGCCGGGGATTTAATCTAGTCTGATTAATTCCTCTGGCTCGGGGATTGGGTATTTGTGTTTGTGCCAAAACTCTCCTCCTCAAATTCAGACAACACACCATACCTCCAACCATCCTAGGCTAGAGAAATATTTGTGTGTGATTATTAATTCAATTTAATTTAATTTTCATTTAATAAAATCATTGTAATGTATTCTATGTATATATCAGTGCCTGGTTAGATGGAAGAGAAAGTAAAACACTACTCCATTACTAACCATCACAGAAAGACGCAATACTAATTACATCCCTCTACATAGAGTTGGCGTCATGTAGGGCATCCGAACGTAAAACAGGGCCGTATCCACATGTTCGACACTTCCCCTGGTTATCCGTTACCGGTGCGTCATTGCGCTCCTCTGTTGGTTATTATTTAGAAAAATGTCTTTAGCGAATTTGGAGAAAACCATCTGTAATTTTTTTATGATGAGGTAGTGTTAGTTTTAGGTTGTTAATTATAATGATTTTAAAATTTAAGAAATGTTTACCAGGAAATCCGACTTTGTTCGTATCCTGACAGGGCTGACACAGAAATGTTACGGAATACAGCATATGGTTAGACCGGAATAGTCGCCCATCCATGTACTAACCACGCCGGATATGTTGCTTTTTAAAATGCAGTGGCCTATGCCGTATATACTGTATTACGCTAATTTATACATGGACACATTTCATTGCAGATTTTGGGGTTTTGATTTGCAGAATTTATTTCATCATTTAGCGATGCGCCCAACTCGATGGTTCCAGTGCTTTTAGGAAGGCATGGCGAGTAGTCTTTGTGAATTGGTTAGTGAAGGGTAGGAGCGGTGGGAGGGTATGGTCTGGTTAGGTCTTGTATTAGCATGTGGTGGTGGTTGGTGTTGGAGATGGTCTGATTTGAGACGTGAGGAGATTTAATATAGTTGGACCTAGATAGCATAACGAGAGCAATTACCCATCAAACCCGATGCTAAATCACATCGAAAATAGAAAGCAAGTGAGAGGGCTCAGATTTCTTCGAAGTCAAGACGGGAGGTGTTGTCTCTCGCCTCTTGTCTTCAACTGTGTACTGGAGAAATGCGTTTGTTAGTAGCGAAAGAAACTGAGTAAGGGTTTGAAATGGGGTCAAAATAGGATGTAGAAAACTGAACCTGAAAGTCGACTGTCAAGCCTTCGCAGATGACCTTGCAATATTTTCTAGTTTCCTAGACACCACTGTAAAGTAGGTCAGTGAACTCTAGAAGCAAGCAGCAAAGACGAGTCTCCAAATCTGCTTTGAGGAATCTTCCATAATAGATATCAAACTGGCACACAAAGAACTGCATGTTGAACATAGTAAAAATAAGCGAGCAGAACGGTTGAAATATTTAAGTGAGTGGATACAATCCGACATATCTCAGAAAGAGTCATCCGTATCAAAGATCAATAACAAAGAAGTGGAACACCCCAAACCAAAGATGTCTATAACGATTGATAAAGGTCTGGAAACTCCCTTTCCCTTGGTCTGCATGAGGCCTCTGGATGTCACTGCAGATTTCAGGTACCCTTCCCGATGAACGAAGTCCATGCCACGCCCGGCTACGACAGTACGACAGTACTGCACCGTCATTCAACTGTAAGCCCAGGTATGTGTAAGAACACCTTGTAATGAATAGAAAAATACTGACTGAGAAATTAGAAGCTAAAGACAGAAACAAAGAAAGAAATATTCTGAGAAAAATCATAATCCCAGCCAAGGAAAATGGTGAACAGAGGGAAAAGGAAAAATCACGCGCCACATACACACAAACACACATGGAAGTTGGGAGGATAAATAACGTGATTCGAAAGCGAAGATTTCATTCTATGGAGACATAACACGAATAAACCCAGAAATACTGAGCAACCGCAACTTTTTTATTTTCCAAACAAGAAAACTTAAGGGGGTTTTGGTTTATTTGCAAGAAGTGTGTATCACAGATGAAGACATCCAGGAACGTAGTCCTGTCAGGGAGAAATATTGAATACTTTCCAGCAGAAGCCTAAGTTGAAGACAGGAAAGACGTGGGATGAAGAAAGAAAAGATTTCTGCCGCAAACGCATGTGAGAGTAGACAAACTTTCAATCTCGAGGGATGAAGCAGTGGTAATAACGATGTCCATAGGTGGCCGGAATGTTGGAATTATATCCCACAAATCCAACAGCAGTAGGGGGACGTAAGTAAGGATCTTTAAATACCAATGGAATGAGCCGGGATACAACTCGCAAACTTCAGCTCAGAAGGACAGCGCTCTACCGCAGGTTTGTACAACTGGGCTGCCCTAAAACAATAGCTAATAGAAATAGCTAATGACAGCAGTGCGTCATGCTTGCCGTGCGAGTTAGCACATGCCAAGTGCACTGCCTTCTCCACCGTAGATCGCCGACCGCCGAGGGAGGGACTGCGTCTGCAGTGTGGAAGACAATAACGTAGTCGTAGAGCCAAATATTCGGCGATAAGGGAATAGCCCTGAGATTCCCTTGGGCAGCGTGATGGCTGCATTGCCCGGTTTCCTGTTGTGCAGACCTGCTGTACCACATGATTCACTAGGCGGGGCCACATCTATTGGGGAATGCAACTCTGCCTCTGCTCTAGTTGAGAGTTCTCCCCCATTGCTGTTTGATGTCTTGTGTTTCCTGCGATTCCTTTGCTGTTTGATGCCTTGTGTTTCCTGCGATTCTGTATAGATAACTCCTTCCCCGATGGTAGCTACCACTTTCCCACCTTTCGTATCTTTCACTGTAATTCGACTGTTATAAAACATTCCAATACCCTTTCTTTGGAAGTATAGAAAGAACAGTCATCTAATACGCGCCATGAAAGCCTTTTAGGAGTAGAAAGTAAGACTCCCACTTTCCTTTTATGTTTTTTTAATTATATACAAGTGGTTTTACGTCTCACGGACACAGATGGGATAGAAAAAGGCTAGGAGTGGGAAGGAAGCGGCCGTGGCCTTAATTAAGATACAGTCCCAGCATTTGCCTCGTGTGAAAATGGAAAATCAATGGGAAACCATCTTCAGGGCTGCCGTCAGTGGGGTTCGATCCTACTACCTGCCGAATGTAAGCTCACAGCTGCGCTTCCCTAAACGCGCGGGCAACTTGCTCGTCACACTTTCCGTAACCTCAGCACTGAGCAAGATAGAGTGGTTAACTGTACGTCGGCTGCCTTTGTCGACTTTCGGTGCAGGCTGAGTGAATCCCAGAGTCATGTGCCGCTACAGAAGAGAAAATTCCGTTCCTTAGTTTGTTTCTTCCTGATGAGGAATCGAATCCACGTTCTTCCGGATGAACTAAAGAAGCGTTTACTGCATTGCCTAAATAGCCCCACTCCACTGGCAGCGGTAATTAATAATAATGTCCTATGGCCTCCGAAGATATCTGGTGCATGCTTTTCAACTGACACCTCAAGGCGACCTGCCCGCCTATGAATATATGGCCCTACCTCTGATGAATTCTAATTATGAAGTCAGCACACACACACACACACACACACACACACACACACACACACACACACACACACAGTTTCTGACCCAGACGAATCAACCAATGATTGTAAAATCTCCAACCGCTCCGGGAATCGAACCTGCAACCCCTTGGACTAAACGCCAGACGCCAATCATTTGGTAGTGATGATGATCATTGCTATAAGAGGAAGAACCATCATCTCTTAACACTAATTAACAGTCGGACCAAATTGAAGAGGTTAGATCCTTCGGAGTATCAGGGAATCGGAAAAAGAAAGAATACCGTCTGGTTTTAAGAGAATCAAGTGTTGACGAAGGCAGGGTAGATGGAAGTGGTGAAGGTAGGAGGCTATCACAAGACTCAGCTATGGGATACGTGGTTGAGACTTCACACTCCTAAGGGGGATGGTCTTTTGTCATGTCTATCACTAAGTTCCATCTCCTGATACGTGATGTGATCGGGGATGAGATAATAATAATAATAATAATAATAATTGTTACCGAGTTTTTGTGGTAGTTAAGCATGAAAGAAGGTGCTGGGTGGTGAATAGGTCTCAAGCTACTAAAGAGAAAATTAAATTTTAAAATTTAACAAGGTTATATTTTCTTTTCAAAATTAGGTAACAACAAATAGAACAGGTACTTAGTAGCTGAAATACAACTTGAAATGTACAATTACAGGGATTAAAGAATTTGGGCTTCGAGCCCTGAAAACACAATTCTTGAGCAACTAGCTCAACCTTACGATATACCAATTTCAACAAAAGGGGCAGAAGACCCCACTCAAACCCTGGAGCCCTTGCTCCAAATTACACAGCAAAGCCTCCTCGAGGCATACAACTCTCAGTTTTAGAAAAGAGCCACTCGCTCTTAAAGTTAAGCCTCTCCCAGGCCACACCAAACTCAACTTTCAAGTCGTCCTCAAAGGACATATACACAGGGGTAAAATACCCAACCTACTGAGGTCTATTAGGTGAGAAAAGATTAATACATGACCTCAAAATACAACTTGAGAGGAGGCGAACTCGCACTCCTAATACACTTTGCTTAAGACCTACTTGGCACTAGGCCGTTAATACAAGGGCTAATCCCATACTACAGAGGTGACTTAATGGCAATTTACATTACATTACGGGAGAATTGGTTGAGAAAAATAAGTTCACCTCAAGACGATGTGAGTGGGAACTCGAGAGGGTTAGCACTCTCTATCCCATAATGTATCTTTACAAGAGAATAGAAGAAAAGAGTAGTTACATTTTAGGAAAAGGTTACATGATGGAAAACGCTTCGAACCCGCCGCGAGAGTTAAACTGCCGACCTAGCAAGAAAAGAAGATATTAATAGGCCATTACCTGGTAGTAGATCGCTGCCGAGGAAAGAGGCGCTTCCCGCCTCCTGCTATGTACTTAATACACTGAAAGATGGAACAGAAGTGGCCCGGAGACCCCAAAATCAGCAGTTTATAACCTCTCGCGGAAGATTCTAGGCGTTAGGGGAAATAAAACACCCTCCCTCAAAGTTTTTATTGGTTCGGGAAAAGAAACCCCTACATAGAGGAAAAGAAACACATTATTGGTGGAAAATTAATTAAAGAAATTCGGGATTGGCTAGATCCAAAATAAGGGGAAAAGGAGGGGTATACAGCCAACTTAAACCATGACAGAAAGAAATTTAACAAAGAACAAACTTTTGAAATAAAAATTTCTCCAACAAAATAGTTCTTTGATTTCGCACTAGGTCGCACTATTGTAATTCTTCAGTAGTGTCCTCTAGAAGAGAAAGTTCACACTTCTTACTTCAAGCGAAACAAAAACACATCAAAAGTGACACAGTTCAAAAACTCAAAATTTTCCACATGGTGACATCTTCTGAGAAAGTAGAGAATTAATAGAATAGATAAAGTTCAACCTTCCTCCAGAAGAGGAGTTTCAACTGGCGCAACTTTTAAATAAACGGTGTAGAGGTGTACCGCCCGGTACAGACCTCCCCCCCCAAAAGTTCCTCCAAGGGGTAACACAGAAGAACATAAGCTTTGTTTCCAAAATAAGGTCCAAGTTTTGATGTGTATATTAAGATTAATTGCGGAAGCATTTATAAGATTTTAGTAATTTGGTTGGTTGCAATTTCAAAATTTTGTTGTTGCCGGTGCAGTAAAGTTTTTATGTTTGTAGAAGTTGAATTTCTGAAGATAAACCTTTAATGCTTAAAAGTGAAGAAAAGTTTTGCAATGTCCACCAAATATTGTTGTTAAATTCCCATATGTAGTTATCGCTTAAGGTGACTGTCCATGTAGTTGATGTAGATTGAGTCGAATGGCCGGACCGGCCATTGCAGCTTGCGTCCAACGGGGGCCGCTCGGACCCCTCAAGTACCCTGAGATACCGCTCGCCCGCACTATGAGGGGAGCAGAGGTGTTGAAGTACGCCGCGCCCGCGGTGAACAGATACAGGCTGCGGGCATGTAGCAGGTCGTGCGCCGCACATCAGCCTTGGCCGGGAGGTGAGCTCCGGCTCGCCGTGCACATGTCGTCCTCGCTGGAGAGGAGGGGGCCCATCCCCCTCCCCAGTCGCTGCACGGCGCTGCGCGGCTGCGGGGGCGCTGAAACATTAAAACTAGGCGGCAGAATTGTGTTGGACAATCATCTTCTTTGAGGGTACAGGCTTGTGGAGAGGTTGAGGGGCCAGCGGCGTGTAGATATCTATGGCATTTACTATTATGAAGCCACAGTGGAAGGTGGAGCAGGAGACGGGAGCGTGGTAATGGCCGTGGCAAGAACAGGATGGCAGTTTAACGGGTCGGGGCAGGTTTTACATAAGGCTTACATCTAAAACCAAAATATTACAGAAGGGGCAGAATGCCTTAAAAGTGAAACTCAAAAAAAAAATATAACCTTCATATCCTTTCAAAATACTATGAAGCAAGTTAACACAGAAATTACACCGGTTTCACCTGGGACAGGTGAACTCTAAATATCCTCTCGGTGGCTGGATTACTTAACAATAAGGTAACCGGCGTAAGAAAATCGAGAATGATACAAGGCCCATGAAATCTGGGGGCAAGCTTGCCCGCGGGAACAAAATTTTTGACCATCACCTGGTCACCTACCTTCAAAGTGGTGGGTCTCCGTCCACGATCATACCTTTCCCTAACCTTTTCATGAGACACTTTAAGATTGGCTTTAGCCTTCTTCCAAAGATCTTTAATGTTATCCGGATCTATTGTCTCGGGTAGAATGTCATTCAAAGACCAGAGGTTAGAGAGCGGCGAGTTGGGAACAAACTTGAACATCAAGGAAGCTGGAGTAAACTTGTGAGATTCATGAACCGCCGAATTCAAAGCAAAAGCTACCCAATGCAGGGACGTGTCCCACCTGGAAGGATCTTCATGATGATAGGCAATGAGTGCGGACCTGAGATTACGGTTAACTCGTTCAGCCAGAGATGGTTGCGGGTAATAAGCAGAAGTAGTTACATGAGATATTGATAAGTCAAAACAGAATTTACGAAATAAATTAGATGTAAAAGCCTTAGCATTATCAGATACGATATATTGACACGGACCAAAAGAAGCAAAAATAGAATTTAAGCAGGTAATGGTGGACTGAGCGGTAGCCAGCTTAGTCGGAAATAACCAGGAAAATCTAGTAAAACCATCTACACATACAAAGATAAACTTGTTGGCATTACCCTTTGACTGGGGGAAGGGTCCCACATAATCGATATACAGGCGTTCCATGGGGCGCGACGCTTGATGAGAAGACAAAAGGCCTACTTTAGTGGACATGGTGGGTTTACTGATCAAACAAGATTTACAAGCTTTTACAAGTTCCCGAATTTCACCGTCCATACCTTTCCAGATGAACATTTCACGAATCTTTTCACGAGTTTTAAAGATACCCAGATGCCCCCCCAATGGGGTCTCATGATAGTATTTGAAGATCATAGGCACGAGAACAGCTGGAACGACAACTTTCATCATCTTGTCATGCCTCGAAGGGCAACATAAAACACCATTCCTCAGAACATAAGGGACGACATGCTCCCCAGAAGAAAGGGTTTCCATTATCGGAGCCAGCGTCGGATCTTCACGTTGGTATTTCTCGATATCCCTAAAGAGCATGGGGGCATCAGTTAAAATGGCATTAACATCAAATAGTGTGGACTCGGGAGGAGATGAACGGTCGACCGGTTCATGGTTCTCAACGTCGTTTGAAAACATACGGCTGAGTCCATCAGCAACCACATTTTCAGTACCTCTGATATGCCGTACATCGAATTGGAAGGCAGAAATACGGATGGCCCAACGGGCTATACGACCTGTACGACGCGGCCTACCTAAGACCCAGCTTAAGGCTTGATTATCTGTCTCCAGGTCGAATTTGACATGTTCCAGATAGAGACGGAACTTTTCTAAGGCGAATAAGACTGCCAACCCTTCGAGCTCATAGATGGAATACTTGGCTTCTTGAACCGATAGAGTCCTAGATGCATAGGCGATGGGACGCCTCCCTAGTTCAGTCTCTTGAAGAAGGACTGCAGCTACAGCTGACGACGACGCGTCCGTTTGGACGATGAATTTCTTCGAGAAATCAGGCATAGCAAGTACAGGGGCATTACAGAGAGCTAATTTAAGATCTTCGAAAGCGGCTTGTTGAGAAGGTCCCCACTCGAATTTGATGCCTTTCCTACGAAGAAGGTTTAAGGGCGCCGCTCTATTAGCAAAATTAGGAATGAACTTCCTGAAGAAATTCACCATGCCAATGAACCTGGCGATACCTTTAATGTCCTTGGGAGGTTTAAAATCACGGATGGCCTGTGTTCTAGAATGATCGACTGCTACACCATCAGGTGACACAATATGCCCTAGGAATGACATAGAGGGCTTAGCAAAGGCAACCTTGGACAACTTAACAGTTAACCCAGCCTTACGAAGGCGATTGAGAACTTCTCGCAAATGATCTAGATGTTCTTCAAAGGTTTCGGAAAATACGACGACATCATCCAAGTAGTGATATAAGTACTCAAATTTGATGTCGGAGAAGACCCTATCTAGTAGCCTAGTGAGCACAGCTGCCCCCGTGGGGAGCCCGAAAGGCACGCGGTTGTATTCATATAAATTCCAGTCCGTGGCAAACGCTGTAAGATGTTTAGACTCTTCGGCAAGGGGAATTTGATTATAGGCCTGATTCAAGTCCAAGATGGTGAAGAACTTGGCCTTACGAAACCATGAAAAGCAAGAATGAAGGTCGGGAAGGGGCACAGATTGCAACACCACCTTCCGATTGAGAGCCCTGTAATCAATGACAGGCCTGAAGCCTCCTTGAGGTTTCGGTACTAGAAAAATAGGCGAAGAATACGCTGACTTAGAGGGCCTAATAATACCATCCTTCAACATCTGATCGATGATTTCTTTCAGAGCCTTCATTTTAGGTGGAGATAGCCTATACGGAGGAAAACGGACAGGAATAGAATCCGTGACCTCAATTTTGTATTCAATAAGGTCAGTAACACCAAGAGTATCAGAGAACACCTCGGGAAACGACTGACACAGTTTCCGAATACTATCAGCCTGCTCCTCAGGTAGATGTCTAAGGTCTAACAACATCTCATCCTGGGTAGGCGAAATAGATGAACATGATACAGAATTACACTTTAACAAGGGAATTCTACAATTGGACGCAAATTTGAATATGCACGACCTACACTGGAGATCGAGCACAAGACCAGTGTGAGAAATGAAGTCCGCTCCCAATATGATGGGGCAAGACAAACGCTTGGCCACAAACAATTTGATCTTCCATGTAAACTTAAAAACCCGAATTTTGACATGTATGGAACCTAGAATTTCTAATGGAGATGAATTAGCCGAAACATATTGAACAGGAGAAGAGACATAGTCAGGGAGTTTACAAACAGATTTCAATTTAGAATACCAATCAGCCGAAATAATGGAACAAACACTGCCTGAATCTAAGAGAGCTGTTATAGGCTCGTTATTTAACTCAATCTTAAGAAAAGGAACAGGTGCGGGGGTATCCGCCGCAATCCTAAGACACTCTTTAGGGCATTCAAAAGATGAATTTGAAGGCTGGTCGTTCTCTGCATTTACAACCTGTTTACTAGGGGCTAAGTCTCGGGAAGATGGATTAGTCGGCTCAGCCGACGCCACTAGTCACTTTTTATTATTGGCATAGCTGGAATTTGCACCAGAAGTTGAGCAGGAGGGGGTGCTATTTGAATTTGGGCAATTCTTGGCGATATGTGAGAAGGCCCCACACTTAAAACAGCCTTGTGATGACCCTGCTCCATTCCTTGTCCCACTTGACTTGATCAGAGGACACTTATTCCGCAGATGGTCAGGCGACCCGCAAGCATAACATTTACGGGGATTGACTGGTCGGCGAGGTGGAGGCCGAGTGTTACTAAAGGAAGGCGGGGGTTCTTTCGCGACACGCAAAGAATCGGCGTATCTAACTCCTTCAGCTGAGACTGCCAATGCTTCAAGTTCCGAGAACGTTTGCGGGCACGCCGCGAAACACAAATATGACCTATAGGATGGTGAAATACCTTCCACAATAGCTTGTACAATTTGATCCTCAGGGAAGTGAAGAGCAAACACCCTAGTATAAAACTTAATGTCTTGGATGAAGTCAGCCAAGTTTTCATCCAAGCGCTGTACACGGTAATAGTACTTCTGAATCAGGGAGGACCTGGCCCTAGCCGGGATGAAGTTAGCTAGCAAATGGGCATGGAAATCCTCAAAAGATGATTGCTCGGCAATGGCTCTTACGATTTTATCAGAGAGAATACCAATAGCATACGGATAGATAATTTGCAAAATTTGACATGGCGAAAGAGAAAAAACAAGAGCATGATCCTGAAATTCCACTAGAAATCTTAAAAATGAAATTACGTCACTGGTGGTATTAACGGAAAACTTGGATATACCTCTGAGCAACATTGCCAATGGATGAGGCAAGCTGCTAAACCCGGGCGACATAGTAGGTAAAGGTTTCAATGGCAAGGAAGTTAATTCAGCACGTACATTGTTCAACGATGTGCGGCGTTCAGACTCGTTGTCCAATGGGGCAGAGATAGTTTGAGCAGCAACGGTTATCCTATTGCCTTCTCCCTTAGCAGGATCTTCCTCACTACTTACATTCACAATGGTGGGCTGATCAGATTTGGGAGGAACTTCCCCAGTTAACAATTGAGTGACTTTACTAGACAATTCAGAGATAGTTTCAAGGAGCGTATTAGCTTGCTTCCTCTGAACGTCATTCACCTTCAGAGACAACAGATCATTAACTCTATTTGAAAAGTGATATAGCCTGCCTTGCACACGCTTAATTTGATTAGGAGACGGATCGTTTTCATCAAAAAAGCTGACTACAGATGCTAGCCCAGTAATATTCTCGACGATCGTGGAAAGAGAATCATCAATTTCTTTCTCTCCCAAATTGGGGATGGAAATGGGCAAATCAAGGGATTCTCTAAGCTTGTTGGTGTCGATTGCAACCGTGCCTCCAGATTGCACATTTCTGATAGTTAACTCGTATATCAACTCCTCTTTGCGCAAATAGTTAAGTAGGAGAACATCGCGAGGGCCGGGCATGATGACAGAACAATTTTGAAAACTCAAAAAATTCCAGCAACTGAGACAATTATTAGAGTTCGAATCAAAGCAATGTTTAGCCGTCAAAAGGGGCTAAATTGAGACCCATTCAACCACGCTCTGCTACCACTTGTTACCGAGTTTTTGTGGTAGTTAAGCATGAAAGAAGGTGCTGGGTGGTGAATAGGTCTCAAGCTACTAAAGAGAAAATTAAATTTTAAAATTTAACAAGGTTATATTTTCTTTTCAAAATTAGGTAACAACAAATAGAACAGGTACTTAGTAGCTGAAATACAACTTGAAATGTACAATTACAGGGATTAAAGAATTTGGGCTTCGAGCCCTGAAAACACAATTCTTGAGCAACTAGCTCAACCTTACGATATACCAATTTCAACAAAAGGGGCAGAAGACCCCACTCAAACCCTGGAGCCCTTGCTCCAAATTACACAGCAAAGCCTCCTCGAGGCATACAACTCTCAGTTTTAGAAAAGAGCCACTCGCTCTTAAAGTTAAGCCTCTCCCAGGCCACACCAAACTCAACTTTCAAGTCGTCCTCAAAGGACATATACACAGGGGTAAAATACCCAACCTACTGAGGTCTATTAGGTGAGAAAAGATTAATACATGACCTCAAAATACAACTTGAGAGGAGGCGAACTCGCACTCCTAATACACTTTGCTTAAGACCTACTTGGCACTAGGCCGTTAATACAAGGGCTAATCCCATACTACAGAGGTGACTTAATGGCAATTTACATTACATTACGGGAGAATTGGTTGAGAAAAATAAGTTCACCTCAAGACGATGTGAGTGGGAACTCGAGAGGGTTAGCACTCTCTATCCCATAATGTATCTTTACAAGAGAATAGAAGAAAAGAGTAGTTACATTTTAGGAAAAGGTTACATGATGGAAAACGCTTCGAACCCGCCGCGAGAGTTAAACTGCCGACCTAGCAAGAAAAGAAGATATTAATAGGCCATTACCTGGTAGTAGATCGCTGCCGAGGAAAGAGGCGCTTCCCGCCTCCTGCTATGTACTTAATACACTGAAAGATGGAACAGAAGTGGCCCGGAGACCCCAAAATCAGCAGTTTATAACCTCTCGCGGAAGATTCTAGGCGTTAGGGGAAATAAAACACCCTCCCTCAAAGTTTTTAATGGTTCGGGAAAAGAAACCCCTACATAGAGGAAAAGAAACACATTATTGGTGGAAAATTAATTAAAGAAATTCGGGATTGGCTAGATCCAAAATAAGGGGAAAAGGAGGGGTATACAGCCAACTTAAACCATGACAGAAAGAAATTTAACAAAGAACAAACTTTTGAAATAAAAATTTCTCCAACAAAATAGTTCTTTGATTTCGCACTAGGTCGCACTATTGTAATTCTTCAGTAGTGTCCTCTAGAAGAGAAAGTTCACACTTCTTACTTCAAGCGAAACAAAAACACATCAAAAGTGACACAGTTCAAAAACTCAAAATTTTCCACATGGTGACATCTTCTGAGAAAGTAGAGAATTAATAGAATAGATAAAGTTCAACCTTCCTCCAGAAGAGGAGTTTCAACTGGCGCAACTTTTAAATAAACGGTGTAGAGGTGTACCGCCCGGTACAATAATAATAATAATAATAATAATAATAATCACTGGACCCGTTCTGCTCTGCATCAGTCGTTACAAATAGGTCAGATAATTCGTCTTGATATGTCCGTCGCAGTCATATTGTTTTGCCTGCATGGACATTTAATACCGGTAATGTAGTTTATAACACTTCTTTCCATACAATTTTTTCTGTGTTTCGACCATTCGGCCGTATCTGGATCTGAACATTTTTAAACGATCTTACCCGAGACAGTGCAACATACAATTGGCCGCGGCTGAATGCTGGTTCTGAAAATTAGATTACGGACTTTTTCAAGAGTTTGTCCCCATGCTTTATTAATGGTCATACAGAAGACTAGTCGAATTGATACCTTCCCGTCTATACGTACGTAGATTGTTTACTCTTAGCAGCAAGTAAGTTATTAGGAACATTCTGCCATCTGTTGAGTATAATCCGAAGCTGGGGAAGGTCAGAGAATCAAAGAGTATCTACCAGAGAGCAGTAGTCTTTCATCATTAGAGGAAGGGAATACTCTTTAGATTGACAGGTAGTAATAAAACTTGGCTGCACTCAATCACACACACACATCAGAATAGTAATGAAAATGTTAGTCCCTTAACAATCCGGCAAGTACAGAATGCATTGCGGGTTAGGGTTCGCCTTCGCCTGCAGTTAATGCAGTGATCATTTAATGATTTGATTATATGATTACTCAAGTTGGATGAACTTAGATACCTATCAATGTCTCATGATTCACCGGCAGGTACTGTAACGCCGGAAAGAGTCAAACAGAAATGAAGCAGATCGGTCCAGTAGAACAGAGGGACGGATTTGCCAAATCTGTTTTAGTAAACTCTTGATATAATAATAATAATAATAATAATAAATAATAATAATAATAATAATAGTAAGTTTCGTGTGGCTGTTTCTAGCCAGTTTTAGCCCTTGTAAAGCTGACCCTCCGACAATGGTGGGCGCCATCTGCCGTGTATAGGAAACTGCGTGTTATTATGGTGGAGAACAGTGTTGTGTGTAGTGTGTGAGTTGCCAGGATGTTACGGACAACACAAACATCGAGTTCCCAAGCGAAGGGAATTATTAACCAGTTAAGGGTGAAATCTCTGACCAGACCGGGAATTCAACCCGCGACGACAACGACAACAGCTAAGGAATCGGACTGGGATGAAGTGAGATGGAGATATATGTCACGTTTTACGGACAGATGCCGAACCTGACGCCAACCTCACTTAAGCAGCTAATGAAGATGAATGATAGTGAACGGAATTGAATCAGGAGATGGCTGTGGCTTATGAATAAAACATTTTTTTTACAGTTTTTTTTACGTCGCACTGACACAGGTAGGTTTTATGGCGACAATGGGATAGAAAGGGCTAAGAGCGGGAAGGAAGTGGCCGTGGCCTTAATTAAGGTACAGTCCCAGCATTTGCCTGGTGTGAAAATGGGAAAACACGGAAAACTATCTTCAGGGTTGCCGACAGTGGGATTTGAACCCGCTATCTCCCGAATGCAAGCTGACAGCTAGGTGTCCCAAACCACGCGGCCCCTCGCTTGGTTGAATAAGAACTCCGGCATTTGCCTGCAAGTGAAACTGAAAACCAGAGAAGACCATTCTCACGACAGCCGGCCGTGGGTGTTCGAACCCACGCGTCTCCGAAATGCAGAGCTAGGCACAACAGCTACTCTGCTAGGTCCACTTGACCCTGTTTTACAGACGAATGCCCTTCCTGACGCCAAACCTACCTGGAAGGATGTACTAACTGTTGCGTGTTTCTCTGTTGGTTCGTAGTGTGGTGTTCTACATATAAAGAGGAGAATGTTGGGACAATCAAAAAACACCCTGCACCCGAGCCAGAAGAATTAGGCAGACGTGGTTAAAATCCCCGACCCAGCCGGAAATCGAACCCGGGCCTCTATAAACCGAAGACCTCAACCCTGATCATTCAGCCAAAGAGTCGGACAGCCCGCTACAAGATTTATTTTAAATTCAACAACAATTCATAATTTTATTATGAAAAAGGTTATCAAAGGATGTCGTGGAATGGGGAGCTGCATCAAGCCAGCCCATGGACTGGTGACCCAAACAATACTAATAATAAAATATAGTTAATTGTTATTATATGTTTCTCTAAAAGTAATTTCATTACAATTCACCGAGCGGTTACAAGCCACTTACTCTACCGCTATTTTCTGTTTTTGGAACATGTCAACTGATATCAGATTTCACTGGAATGTTTGCAGCAGGTTCAGGAAAGTGAGTTGATCCTCTTATTTTTTTCCGCTGAAGTTTTTGACATAGAATGTCGGGCCGTCACTCTCAAGAGGCCCTGAAATAAAAACAAGTGACGAGAAGTGAAGTGCGCATGCGTCTCCAGCTCACCTGAACCCTGTGTGACGCACGTTACATTGCCCGCTAGGCAGGGTGTGGACATAGAGCACTGTACAATGGGGTGTATTCCTTTATGCATAGTCGATATTGTATGGCACATGAGCCGCCGCTACTAAGGGGAGAATATTGGCTCGAACTAGTACAATGGGACCTTCCTTAAGAACATTGTCTTGATGAGGGGAACTTCCTTTATTAGCACAGTTTACAGTCGCAATTCTGATTCATTTATTAGGTTCTAAGAACAATAGCTATCTAGAGAAGAGAACTTGAATAACGATAGTATTTCCTTCATGTTAATGAACAAAGAAAGTGCGCAATAAAATCAAGTATGGAAAGATGAAAACATGTACACGCCTTCACAGAAATCAGTGGCTCAGACGGTTGAGGCACTGGCCTTCTGACTCCAACTTGACAGGTTCGATCAAGACTCAGTCCGGTAAGGTTCTCAAATACGTCAGCCTCGTGTCTGCAGATTTAATGACACGTAAAAGAACTCCTTCAGGACTAAATTCCCGCACCTCAGAGTCTCCGAATACCGCAAAAGTAGCTGGTGGGACGTAAAGTAAATAACATTATGATTATTATTATTATTATTAGAAATGGTGTCCCCATTCAAACAAAGCATGGTGTCCCCACACCTCCTCGCTTAACACACTGCTGCAGGTCGACAGCCCACTAGAAGATTCTTAACTGGGTGAGTTGGCCGTGTGGTTAGGGGCGTGCGACTGTGAGCTTGCATCTGAGAGCTAGTGGGTTCAAACCCCACAACCGGCAGCCCTGAAGATGGTTTTCCATGGTTTCCCATTTTCACACCAGGCAAATCCTGAGGCTGTACCTTAATGAAGCCCACGGCCGCTTCTTTCCCATTCCTAGAACTTTCCCATCCCACGTCACCATAAGACCCATCTGTGTCGGTGCGACGTAAAGCAAATAGCAAAAAAGGAAGATTATTATTATTATTATTATTATTATTATTATTATTATTATTATTATTATTATTATTATTATTATTATTGTATCGCTTTTTCCGCACAATGTGGGGTTGCGGGCGCGAACCGTGTCGCACATTTGGATTTGGCCCAGTTTTATGTCCGGATGCCCTTCCTGACGCCAGCAAATGAACTTAATCTAAATCAGGGAATAAAGAGTGTGGAACGCTCATGTATTCCCTCTCAACTAGATGTTGAGGTGACTATGATTTTGTAACTTTTAATCAAATTTGTGTAACAAACAGTTTTCTCTATCTAGTCACCTCCGTAGTATAGGCTTAGCCTCTGTAAGGTCGGGCCATAAGCCAAAGTAGGGTTTAAAGTATTTCATGCAGATTTCAAGGAGTGCAAGTATTGATCTCCATAACATTTTTACTTTCGGCATCGTTGCATCTTCGAGCATGTGAAATAACAAAGGTTACTGCAACCTACAGACGAGAAGATAAATGATCTAGTCCATTCCTTGACTGACAAGTATGTCCTAATTCCAGTGTGTTCTAGTAACTGTGGATATCGCCTGTAAGAGACAAGGACACTCCCGTGCGAGCCGAACGAGGAAACTTTTACATACACGCGGAGCATTACCACTGTCTCCATCATACACCTGTAAGAGACAAGGACACTCCTGTGCGAGTCGAACGAGGAAACTTGTGCATACACGCCGAGCATTATCACTGTCTCCACCATACACTCCAATTCCCCTCCCTCCCCTTCACTTCCCTGAAGCACGGTAGTGGCTTGCCCTCTAGCATAGCAAAAACAGCGAGTTCGTCAATTTGAATCGCGCGTCGAGAAGTAGCAAAGAAACCTCATTTTCTGTAAAAGAAAATGTTCTCCATCAATCCGATTTTACCAACGTTTTCGACACGAAGAGCATTCCTGATTTCCTTTTTGTGGGTATAATTCTGATGCACGCTGTACAGACTCTCTTGTGTTGGTTGAGGACTGTCCCCCAAATCCCCAGTCAATCTTCTTTGTAGGTGAGTAGTATAATTGGACAGTTCTGCGGCCTCCTCCTCCTCCGGCTCCCAGGGGCCTCTCCTCCGCAGCCAGGGGCCTCTTCCAGTGCTGCCAACTTAACCTTACTAGCCCGAAATTTGAATTGGTAAACACAGCCACGTGCTTTTTTGGACAGCCACGTGCTTTTTGACAGACAACAACGCATCGCTAACCTCAGTACTGCCATCTTGACGGGCCTAAACCTCAATGCTGCCAATTTAACCTTACTAGCGCGAGATTTGAATCGGTAAACAAATCCACGTGCTTTTTTGACAGCTGTCATCCGCCATCTTTAATCAACAGAGCGCCGTGCTGCACTCTTTAGTTGAATTGTGGTGGCGGCAAATTCAAGTGCTCTTGTTTGGAAACAAAGCCACGTGCTTTTTTTGACAGCTACAATCCGCCGTCTTGCATCACAAACCTCAGTGCTGCACTCTTTAGCTACATACCTTTGAAATGTGGTGGCGGCAATTTGAAAAATTCCAGGTGCCCTTGTTTGGAAACAAACCCACGAGCTTTCCTGACAGCTGTCATCCGCCATTTTTAATCAACAGAGCACCGTGCTACTATCTCGCGAGCAATTTCGTCAGCGGTCATCTGCCATCTTTAATCAACAGAACATCGTGCTGCCCTCTTTATGGGCTACTACATTAAGCACGTAGTAGCGGGCAATTTGAAAAGTTCCGTTAGCTGTCCTCCACCATCTTTCATCAACAACCACCGTGCTGCCATCTTTAGCTACTACCTTCGAAATGTGGTGGCGGCAAATTTGAAAAAATCCACGTACTTTTGTTTAGAAACTAAATCACGTGCTTTTTTGACAGCTGTCATCCGCGATCTTTCATCACAAACCTCAGTGTTGCACTCTTTAGCCACATACCATTGAAATATGGTGGCGGATAATTTTAAAGAAATCTACAGCAGCCATCTCTCGACGCTAATTGCACAAGATGGTGGCTATACATGACTCCTTAAGGGTGCTTACGCAAGATGGCTGCTATACATAGGTTCTTATGAGACTCCCTTGGGATGCTTGCGCAAGATAGCGGTTATACATGACTCCTTATGAGACTCCCTAGGGATGCTTGCGCAAGTTGGTGGCTGCTCTTATGAGACGGCATAAGGGTGCTTGCACAAGATGGCTTGAGACGTCCTAAAGATGCTTGTGCAAGATGGCGGACACAAGATGGCGGCTATACACGACTCTTTATGAGACGCCTTAAGGGTGCTTGCGCAAGATGGCTGCTGCTCTTATGATGAAAGCTAGCTTAGAGGCTAAGATGCCGTGCTAGTTCGATTCATTAAATTTGGGGCTTAAATGCAAAATGTGAAATATCTCGAAAACGGTGCATAGTAGAGCAAAACGGACAAATTTTTTTCCGCCCAATGCCTAGGTTCGCAGTATCAGGAACATGGTAGCATAAGAAAAAAGTTGTCTAATGATGAGATCAACGGTTCGATTCCTACTTAGACCCTTTGGCATAGGTAGCTATCTAATTCTACAAGATGGCGGCTATACATAGCTCCTTATGAAACGGCCTAGGGGTGCTTACACAAGATAGTGGCTGCTCTGATGAAGAAAGCTAGCTTAGGGGCTACTGCGAAAGATAGCGGACTGAGCTCGATAGCTGCAGTCGCTTAAGTGCGGCCAGTACCCAGTATTCGGGAGATAGTAGGTTCGGCCCCCACTGTCGGCAGCCTTAAAAATGGTTTTCCGTGGTTTCCCATTTTCACACCAGGCAAATGCTGGAGCTGTACCTTAATCAAGGCCACGACCACTTCCTTCCCACTCCTAGCCCTTCCCTGTCCCATCGTCGCCATAAGACCTATCTGTATCGGTGCGACGTAAAGCAACTAGCAAAAAAAGAAGATGGCGCCTGCTGTTATGCCTGCGGTAGAGGGCAATTTAAAATTCTACGTGCTCTCGTTTGTAAAATTCGACGTGCTATTTTTATAGCTCTCTAATCAACAGAGCATCATGCAGGTATCTTTACAGCACTAAACCTCATACCTTTGAAAAGTGGTGGCGGCAATTTGAAAAATTATTTAACAGCTGTCATCTTTAAACAATGTCGGCTATACATAGGCTGATAAGGCGTCATCATTCTCCTCCTCCTCCGCATCCTCCACCTCCTCCTCCACCTCCTCCTCCTCCTACTCCGCCTCTTATGTCAAGGCATAGTTTTATAGAAAAAGTTTAAACCTGCATCACGAAAGCAAGAGTGTACAGCGATAACATCATTGTGCATGTTTAGACTTGCGAAACATAACAAGACTAGAATTAAACACTGTACTCGATGTCGTTAACCTCAACATGTGATCAGAACATTGATTGATGTTTTCAGAACACTACATAAGTGATTAAGACTAGAATCGAACACTGTACTCGATACAACATGTGTTTAGAACATGTTAGGGGTACCTTTGTTCCAAGAAGATGAGAGTAAAAATAATAGCTATGTTCCAAAGCGTATATACATTACCTATTAATTTTACATGCATCGACTATCGTACTAAACTTCTTCCGCCAGAGTGTACAACGTTCGCAATTGTGTGCTGCTACCTATGCGCACGAACTTAGAGTACAAAGAATAGCTATGTTCCAAAGCGTGTACATATTACCTATCGATTTTGCATGCATCGACTATCGTACTAAACTTCTTCCGCTAGATTTTGTTACTATCTTAGCATAACCTATACGCATGAACTTAAAGCACAAAGAATAGTGATGTTTAAAAATCTTGCGAACATAGAAGCGGTAAGAACAGCAAGGTTTAGAAGCGTGTACACATCACCTATTAATAATGCATGTACCTTCTACTAGAGCGAATAACAATTGCTTGTATCTGCTGCTATCTTAACATAACGTATGTGCACTAACTTAAAGCAAAAAGAATAGTTATGTGTAAAAATCTTGTGAACATAGCAGAGTGTTAACTACGTAGGTGTAGACATTGAACTTCGCATGCTGACGTAGCATACCGCGTAACCGTGACGTCAAGCCCACGTGCTCTTGTTGGTAAACAAAGCTACGTGCTTTTTTTGACAGCTGTCATCTTGACGGACCCTAACCTCACTTTGAAGGACGATAAAGCATCGCTAATCTCACTGTTGCCTTCTTTACGACGCTATACCTCAAGGCTGCCACCTTATGAATGTTGTAGCGCGAAATGTAAAATCCAACAACAGAACATCGCTAATCTCATTGCTGCCAGCTTTACAGCGCTAAACCTCAAGGCTGCCACCTCATGCATGTCGTAGCGCGGAATTTAAAATCCAACAACAGAACATCGCTAACCTCACTGCTGTCTTCTTGAAAAGTTCAGTGTTCGAAACACTAAAAACAATCAAGCAGATACTGATTTCTGTTAGAAAAACGCAACTCATCGCACCTCGGGGATTTTATTAGGTAATTCTGATAAGACGTGACCCTCAGGTTCCATTCCCTGTTATGTGTAGTATAAATGCCTTGGGTTCTGAACACAAAACTATTTACCAATAAAGATTAATTTGCTACACTTAAAGTAGATGTGTTCTTGCTGATAACAATCGATGAGGGTGTTAAAAATGTACCAACTTCAGCTAACTCCTTCCGGAAGGAGGAGGGTGTGGCGAGGTGCTGGAGGAGCCCTTTAGCCCTTTAGGCCATTAGCCTTTAGCCCATTAGCCCTAGGAGGTGGAGAAGGACGCAGTCAGGAGGAGGAGATGGAGGAAAAGTCGTTTTGTTCTGAACACATCGATCAATGTTCTAATCACATGTTGAAATTAACGACATCGAGTACAGTGTTCGATTCTAGTCTTAACCACTTATGTAGTGTTCTGAACACATCAATCAATGTTCTGATCACATGTTGAGGTTAACGACATCGAGTACAGTGTTTAATTCTAGTCTTGTTATGTTTCGCAAGTCTAAACATGCACAATGATGTTATCGCTGTACACTCTTGCTTTCGTGATGCAAGTTTAAACTTTTTCTATAAAACTTTGCCTTGACATAAGAGGCGGAGGAGGAGGAGGAGGTAGAGGAGGAGGAGGTGGAGGAAGAGGAGGAGGAGAATGATGAGGCCTTAACAGCCTATGTATAGCCGCCATTGCTTAAAGATGACAGCTGTTACAAGAATTTTTCAAATTGCCGCCACCACTTTTCAAAGGTGTGAGGTTTAGTGCTGTAAAGATACCTGCACGATGCTCTGTTGATTAAAGATGAGAGCTGTAAAAAAATAGCACGTAGAATTTTACAAACGAGAGCACGTAGAAATGCAAATTGCCCTCTGTCGTATGCATAACAGCAGCCGCCATCTTTCGCAGTAGCTTCTAAGCTAGCTTTCTTCATCAGAGCACCCACCATCCTGTGTAAGCACCCCTAGGTTGTCTCATAAGGAGCTGTGTATAGTCACGGTCTTGTCGCTGCTAAACTGTGCAAGCACCCCTAGGGCGTCTCATAAGAGCAACAGCCATCTTGTGCAAGCGCTCTTAAGCCGTTTCATAAGGAGCTATGTATAGCCGCCATCTTGTAGAATTAGATAGCTACCAATGCTAAACGGCCTAAGTAGGAATCGAACCGTTGATCTCATAATTAGACTACTTTTTGTTGTGCTATCATGTTCCAGATACTGCGAACCTAGGTATTGGGCAGAAAAATTTTGTCCGTTTTGCTCTACGATGCACCGTTTTCGAGATATTTAACATTTTGCATTTAAGCCCCAAATTTAATGAATCGAACCAGCATAGCACGTTATACTCTCTACTATAGCTAGACCTGATCATGTTACAAAAACTTGCTTCAATAAAGCTAGAACAGAGAAAATGCCAAAGGGCCTAAGTAGGAGCCGAACCGTTGATCTCATCATTAGACTACTTTTTTCTTATGTTATCATGTTCCTCATACTGCGAACCTCGGTAGTAGGCAGAAAAAATTTGTCCGTTTTTCTCTACGACGCACCGTTTTCGAGATATTTAACATTTTGCATTTAAGCCCAAAATTTAATGAATCGAACTAGCACGGCACCTTAGCCTCTAAGCTAGCTTTCTTCATAAGAGCAGCAGCCATCTTGCGCAAGCATCCTTAAGCCGTTTCATAAGAGCAGCCACCAACTTGCGCAAGCATCCCTAGGGTGTCTCATAAGGAGTCATGTATAACCGCTATCTTGCGCAAGCATCCCAAAGGAGTCTCATAAGAACCTATGTATAGCAGCCATCTTGCGTAAGCACCCTTAAGGAGTCATGTATAGCCACCATCTTGTGCAATTAGCGTCGAGAGATGGCCGCTGTAGAATTTTTTAAATTATCCGCCACCATATTTCAATGGTATGTAGCTAAAGAGTGCAACACTGAGGTTTTTGATGCAAGATGGCGGATGACAGATGTCAAAAAAGCACGTGAGTTTGTTTCTAAACAAGAGCACGTGGAATTTTTAAAAATTTGCCGCCACCACATTGCAAAGGTAGTAGCTAAAGATGGCAGCACGGTGGTCTGTTGATTAAAGATGACGGATGGCAGCTAACGGAACTTTTCAAATTGCTCGCTACTACGTGCTTAAAGTAGTAGCTCATAAAGAGGGTAGCACGATGTTCTGTTGATTAAAGATGGCGGATGACAGCTGAAGAAATTGCTCGCAAGATAGTAGCACGGTGCTCTGTTGATAAAAGATGGCGGATGACAGCTGTCAAAAAAAAGCACGTGGATTTGTTTACCGATTCAAATCTCGCGCTAGTAAGGTTAAGTTGGCAGCACTAAGGTTTAGGCCTGTCATGATAGCAGCACTGAGGTTAGCGATGCGTTGTTGTCTGTCAAAAAGCACGTGGATTTGTTTACCGATTCAAATCTCACGCTAGTGATGTTAAGGTGGCAGCATTGAGGTTTAGGCCCGTCAAGATGGCAATACTGAGTTTAGCGATGCGTTGTTGTCTGTCAAAAAGCACGTGGCTGTCAAAAAAAGCACGTGGCTAGTAATGTTATGTTGGCCTCACTGGAATAGGCCCCTGGCTGCGGAGGAGCGGGCCCCTGGGAAGGCCCCCCGTGCGGCGGCGGAGGAGGATGGCCCTGGGAGCCGGAGGAGGAGGAGGAGGAGGCCGCAGAACTGTCCAATTATACTACTTAGTTGGGTGTAAGCTGTAACGCTTTTCATGGTTCTTTCCTTTCTTTAGTCGGTATCTTTACTAACAGAGAGGTCAAATACTGTATTGTTCTAAAGATTTATTGTAAAAATGTGAAGACCGAATATTTTGTATTAATTCATATATTTTCAAGTAGCACTTTTGAAGACTGAGGACTGTAATTTGCTAATAAATTAAAGACAAGTTCCTTGCCCGACAAGTTGCTATTTCATGATGGATGCAGTCTTTTTGGCACAAGTGAGAGGAAAATGTAGCCTCAACTCAAGTCACTGTCTCATGTTTGGTTGTGACAATATGGAAACTGCTCAGATTATTATTCGTTCTCCTGGTGGCCTAACGTCGCACCAACGCAGAAACACCGGAAAACTACATTAAGGGATGCCGACAATGAGGTTTGAACCAACGATTTCCCAACTGCAACCTTACAGCTAGATGGCCCTGTAGCGCGCAGGCAAATCACTCGTTTAGTCACAAACGTATATAAATTTTCTGTTGCTTCATTTGTAATCCATCCATTGTTTGACACCCTATTTTACAAAGGTATAAACATATCCTTCCTTCTTATTCTTCATCAACTGAACAACATTCTCTAAACTTTGATTTAGAAACTTGATTAATTTCCTCAGCCCTAAGGAAGAATCTGGAATTACTTTCTTTGCAAAATAATGACGGAATTGCGTTTATTGGGTCAATGAAAGCTAGACAGACTGTTAAATGTTATTGAAGCTTGATGATTATGATGATGATGATAATGATGATGATGATGATGATAAAGATTGTTGTTTCAAGGGGACTAACATCTATGGCCATCAGCCCCTTACTGAAGTTTAATTTAAGTAGGAACCTCGTAGCTTCATTCTCTGTTTGTTGAACTGTTTTCCATAGTTAATTGGGCTGTCATTCTTTTCAGTTAATATGAATTATTGTGAAGTTTTTTCTCAAAATGTACTTAATTTTGGACACTTGTGTATGTTTTTCAGTTTGAACACTCCTCTAGATCCAAAATTATAGGTGAGGTTCCTAAGTAGATTTACGATTATGTGAAGATAAAAGCATTATATAAGGGGCGATCAAAAATGTTCCGTTCTACGGCCGTATAGTCCTCAATCGGGATGTCATTGAGACAAAGTCTCCATGAGTACTGACGCACTCATCCCCCCGACGCACCAGGTTGAAGATCGCCGTGTGTTAAAACACCGTGTCCTGCTGCGTAAGTCCGCAACTGCCTGTTGCACATCCTCGCCCGACAGGAATCGTAGACCATTCAAGGCTCTTTTTGAGGGGGCCGAAGCCATGATAATTGCTATAGGACTATAGGGTGGGTGCTCCAGTACCTCTCACTTGAGTTGACATAATGTATAAGGCTGGCCTCCCAGATCGACCGGCGACGTCTTGTGTCGAAACGTGCCCGCACAGAATTGTATGCACCATTCCACAACGGTGGTTTTCGACAGATATGCTGTCCCATACACAGTTTTCATGCTCCGACGGATGTCCATCGCTGTTTGTCCTTCGGCAGCCAAGAACAGAATAACAGCACATTGGTCCTGTTTGCATTTCCGTGCAGCAACACCCTCAAACGGAAACTTTTGATCGCGCCTTTTAATAACAGTGTATTGTTTCCAAATTTTAAATATATTTTAAACTGTTTCATGATTGAGTAATTCATTAATACTTTAGTTTCCTACAGCCGAGCTGAGTGGTCTCGCATGTCAACACGCTACGGTTATGGAGCGAAGTTATGCATTCGGAAGATGAATGGGTTCGACCCCCGCCGTCGACTACCCTGAGAATCGTTTTCGGTGGTTTCCCATTTTCACTTCCAGGTAAATGCCGTGACATGTCCTAGTTATAGGCCACAGTCCATTACTTCCATCCCCTTGCTCAAATTCATTCACCATCATTCATTTCAACTGAGGTTTCGACAGGAGGGGCATTCGGCCATAAAAGCTTGCCATATTATTCATCTCAGCTCTTCTCCTACCCATTATCAGGAAACGAGACTAAGGGGTGGACATAGGCTATATAATTTTAATTCCCTACTTTTGGGATTATTAACAATCATATATTACCTCAAACTTCTTGGAGAGAAAGGAATGATCCAATGCGTCTCATACGAAACACCATAAGGATATTGAATGCATGCTTCACTATCTCTGAACCAGTACATGTAATATCTATAAAAAAAGCACAGAGGTGCAAGTGTATCACTTTGCTTTAATACAATATTATGAGTTTCGATTATCCATAGAGTAGCGGTGGCGTAACAGCACAATCACGCGAAAGTGAGCACAAACAAATTGCACGAAAATATCGGGCCATATAGTTTTATGGAGGTAGATTTTATGATCCTAGTGAATGAAAGTTTATAAAGCGGGAGCCTGTTATCTATTAAGCTCCCAAAGGAATGGAGAAGTGATGTGTGAGGTGAGTTTGGAAACTATTGACAGTCAGTGGTCTAAATGAATAGATCTTAACCACACACAAATATACAAATCAACATGCTGTGCAATTACATTTCCACGTCCACGTGGGATATTTAACAGCAAACAGTATAGGATTTGCTTCATTAATGAGATGACTTGTTGATTTATGGAATAATAGGAGTAGCTGTGGCTCCGCCCGCAACAAGACTGAATTAGAAATGTTTACTTTAAATAAATGTCGCAGAGACAGAGATAGGTCTTATAGCGAAAATGGATGGCAGTGGGAAGGAAGCGACCGTGGCCTTAATTAAGGTACAGCCCCAACATTTGGCTGGTGTGAAAATGGGACACCACGGAAACCTTCTTCAGGGCTACCGATAGTGGGATTCGAACCCACGATCTCCCGAATGAAAGGTGATAGGCACGTGACCCAAAACCACGCAGTCACTCACTCGGTAGTTACAAATTAGATTTGAACATTGTGAGTAACAATAGTGAACGGTCCAGTAATAACTTACCTCTGATCATTCCCTACTCGGTCCGACACACCCAAAAGTAATGTATCGAACTGTATAATTAAGATCAATGATTTATGATGTTTACGTAATTAACTTCGTCTATTCTTCCTACACAGGCATTTCGTTACGATTTCAGGGTAAAATACACTGGAGAGATGTTCAAATTTAAAGAGTAACATACATCTTACCTTTCTAACACTTATTAAAATAGTTAAGTGGTGATGGTTTTGGTGGTGATTATTGTTTAAAGAGGAAGTACAACTAGGCAACCATCCTCTATATAACACTAATCAGAGAGAAAAATGGAAGGGGTCCGACACTTCGAAAAATGAAGGTATCAGCCAAAGGAAGACAAGGGCCACAAATGGCGTGATAGTTTTTGTTTTTGTTTTTTGCTATTTGTTTTACGTCGCACGAACACAGATAGGTCTTTAGCGACTATGGGATAGGAAAGGCCTGGGAAGTGGAAGGAAGCGGCCGTGGCATTAATTAAGGTACAGCCCCGGCATTTGTCTGGTGTAAAAATGGGAAACCGCGGAAAACCATCTTCAGGGCTGCCGATAGTGGGGCTCGATCCCATTATCTCCCGATTACTGGATACTGGCCGAACTTAAGCTCGGTAGTGGCGTGAAAATGAAAGACTCCC
Source organism: Anabrus simplex (assembly GCF_040414725.1). NCBI lineage: Eukaryota > Metazoa > Arthropoda > Insecta > Orthoptera > Tettigoniidae > Anabrus > Anabrus simplex. The sequence continues at coordinate 49,345,436 of NC_090270.1, forward strand.
TAGGCCTCCATACGTATACCGTCGGGGTTTGAAAAGAACAAGAGTTCACCAAGGGAGATCGGATAGGCAGAAGTAAGTGGAAGCAATGCCAGAACATCAGGTGAGGGCCCCGTGGTGGCCAACGCATGCTCCAAAGTTCAGAGCCCCGGGGCCCCTTTTAGTCGCCCCTTACGACAGGCAGGGGATACCGTGGGTGTTATTTCCGCCTCCATCCACAGGGAGGTTAAAATACCTAACATTTTCGGTACAGTATATAATGCCACTTGAAATAATAAAGAGATTCAATTTTAACTTTGCACCTGACTTTAGTACTGGAATAAAAAGCAGTCACGCCTGGTTGAGTGGCTCCAACGGTTGAGGCGCTGACCTTCTGACCCCAACTTGGCAGATTCGATCCTGGCTCAGTCCGATGGTATTTAAAGGTGATAAAATACATCAACCTCATTTCCGTAGATTTACTGGCACGCAGAAGAACTCCGACGGGACAAAATTCAGACACCTCGGCGTCTCCGAAAACAGCAAAAGTAGTTAGAAGGACGTAAAGCCAACATCATTTATTTAAAAAGCAATCATGACCGTACAGGCTATGAAGGCCCTTGGAAGTGTGGAAGATAATGGCCGGTTTACACGTAGACGGTGTTTAGTACAGTGAAAAGGGGCAATTTTTCCACTCAAGTCAGTTCATTCACTCATTCTTGCGAAGTCAACTAGATCAGAGATAAGATGAGCGGAGATCAACAGCAGGTAAAATTTGTTAGTGACGTTAGTCGTTGTGTGTTAGATGACATTTTAGAGGAAAATGAGGATTAAGTGACCAAAATTAGGAGAAAAAGGAGAATGCGAGTGAAAATTAATAAACAGAGGGAATTATCTCGGAACAATACAATTCGCTTTAAACAATTAGCCGAGGAGGATCGACAGGAATATTTGTTAACGCCAGGCTGAGTGGCTAAGAGGGTAGAGCGCTGGCCTTCTGAGCCCAACTTGCAAGTTACTGCATAAAGTTGAACCTTTGAAACAAAAGAGAGATACTATCATGCGTACAGCATTTTACTATTGAAAGGCACTCGTGCTGAACGTATCCATTCACAAATTTAAGAGTGTTATCTTCTGTCCATGTACCCATTGTTCTCAGGAATTACAACGAACGATCAAAAGAAAACCGAACTCACAGTGATGATCAACTCTGTAACTTCACCTACAATTCATGAACTTGACTAAATTGCGCCTGTTCACACGTAGAAAGTAGCAGGTACAGTACACTACTCCGATGTGCGCGCGCGGCTTGTGGGAGGTCTACTTGAAAGGAAAAGTAGACGGAAATCTATTCCACTTGACTAAATTGTTACTTAATCTTTTACTGACCACTAAAGTCGCAGTCCACACGCTTCAAGTCACAATTAAGTTTAAAATTTAGTTACTACTAAATTACTCTTCGCGTGTAAACAGGCCTTAAACGCTTCCACTCTGCGTGACCTCGGCACTTGGTGGGATAGAGTGATTTTTTTTTTTTTTTGCTAGGGGCTTTACGTCGCACCGACACAGATAGGTCTTATGGCGACGAAGATAGAGTGATTAGTTCTACGTCTGGCCACTATTGCCCCCAGGTTCGTACTGTAAAGCATCATTTCAATCAATATTGGAACTATGGTACTTTAATGTGGACCATTATTTACGTGTATTCAATTGGAGGGTGGTGGAAACGGATTGCAGAATCCTAGCTTCCAAAGAGTTTCGCCAGTGAATCTACCGATACTGATCCGCCATGGTCCTCGGACTCGCGGTTCCTTTCTGCACAAAGCACAGGAGAACGGTTCATGGAAGCTCTCTTGGTCACCCCTGCTCCAGAACGTGCACCACATTCTAAGGAGTATTCCGCAAGACAGTGACTGATTCTTTAAAGCAGTGATGAACGTCCCGGTAGCTTTTACTAAACAGCGTGTGCACTCGTGAGGAATAGAGAAAGCGGATTAGTGTTGGAACTCAGTCAGCGGCGGCTTGTTACTACGTGGACACGCCATAATTCAGTTCACTACATAGTAATACTGATATAGGCCTACTACTATAAATAAAAGCATATAATAACAGGGTGCATTCAATATGATAATGATGATACTTCGTGAAATGCAATTACGTATTATTATTATTTTATTATTATTGTTCAAAACTAATGAAAATATGATGTTACGAGGGCTGTAAGTAAAGTGATGATAACGTAGTCCAGACACTCACAGGAAATCGGGTATGTGGATATAGGTTATAGGAGTGGTCAGGTGGCTTTGTTGTCGATGTGCAGTGTGCACTTGACGGTCATCCAGTTGGGAGTCTGTGTGGAGTTGAAGTGAAGAGTGTCGATTTCACCGCTCTAAAGCATGTTTGCAGAAGGTGATCAGTGTTCGTGGATTAAAATCAAGGTTGCCCGTGGCAAAAATGCATTAGAATGTTATCGAGGGTTTCGTGAAGCCCGTGGCGAGAATGCACTACCGTACAGGACGGTTGAACGATGGGTCGAGGCGTTTCATGAGGGTTGGAATGAGACTGCAGATTTGCACCAAACAGGTCGGCAGTCCATTCCTCAAGATCAGATTGACATCGTGAGTGGTCTCGTTTCCGAACAACATCGATGGACTGTCCAGGAATTATCCATCAAGTTTGGTTTCAGTCATCAAACGGTGTGACATAAATGTCTTAACATGAGAAAAATTGCGTCCTGTTGTGTTTACACATCAACTCACCGACGTACAGAAATTGCACCGGTATGCACTGACTGACAACCTGGACAGATACTGCAACGGAGGGGATGCATTTCTGCAGCGTATTTTCACCATTGATGAGATGTGGGCACGAGCCTATATTAAAGCGTCGATCGAATGAATGGCATCACCCAGGTTCAACACGTCAGCAGAAATTTCGACAGTAATCCAGTCGGGTGAAGTTTATGCTGATTGTGGCATGCGACTACGAAGGTGTTATTCTTATGCAGGCTGTGCCTGAGGGATAAACCGTCAACATTGACTCCTATTGTCGATTTCTGGAGCGACATCTGCGTCCGACTATGCGGCATAAATGTCCACGATTATTGCGAGACGATCGTCCTACAGTGTTGCATGACAACGCACGTTGTCGTGTCTGAAACAATATTAGGCTCTTATTGCAACGGTGGTATTGAGAGGTCCTGGAACACACTCCGTACTCACCGAACATGAGTCTTTGTGAGTTCGACCTATTTCCGAAGTTGAAGGAACCCCTCCGAGGCCTCCGATTTCTTTACGTAGTATCTGTACTCCGCGCAGTAGGGCGCTTCGACGCTGTCATCAACAGAGAACGCCTTGTCAACGGTCCCCAACGGTTTCCCGATATTTGACAGAAGGTAATAGACTTTGCGGCTGACTACATTGAAGGAACGTAATGCAGTCGCCAAAACTGCCATTAATTTATGAACAGCCCTCGTATACATAATACATATTATTTTACCTCATCAACATGGTCAGAATCCCAAAAACTCCTCTAAAAACCTTACTTGACAACTAACATAATGTCTCTGAATACCAAACTTTTTGACCTTTTTCGGCACATTCAGACTCAATAACTATGTTGCCTTTTCTCCATTGCTCCGTAAATAAGTATAAATTGTTCCACTGTCTATTAAAATAAATGGAGATGCAGAGCACTACTTCAAATGCATAATGCTTTTAGTCATCATTCCAATAACCACAACAGAATTATCACAACAAAGAAATTTCTTGTTAGTTTCAGACCACCGAGCTCGATAGCTGCAGTCGCTTAAGTGCGGCCAGTATCCAGTATTCGGGAGATAGTAGGTTCGAACCCCACTGTCGGCAGCCCTGAAAATGGTTTTCCGTGGTTTCCATTTTCACGCCAGGAAAATGCTGGGGCTGTACCTTAATTAAAGCCACGGCAGCTTCCTTCCGACTCCTAGCCCCTTGCTATCCCATCGTCGCCATAAGACCTCTCTGTATCGGTGCGACGTAAAGCAACTAACGAAAAAAAAAGTTTCAGAGCATGAGCCTCCGATCAACTGACGGATATCGTTAACCTTGCTGCGTAAGCTTGTGCTCTAACATACTGTGCAAATGCAACATTGAGCGGGCGTTCACAAAGAGCATCAGATGTTCATCCACGCTCTAAAGACAGCCAAGAAAATGTTTATCCCGGTGTTTAAAATCCCAAAATATCAACAGATGTTACTGAATTCTGACGTAATAGTGATGTGTACACCAGTCATCCGTTCGATTATCTCCAATTTATCCAGCTCATACCCTTGCTTACAGTATAATAAGGGGTTGTTGGTTCATAAACGGCGTTTTGAAATAGAAGAAGTGTATAATTTCGAATCTGTATTTGCTTCGGTAAGCGTTACAAAGACACCGAAACAATTTCTAGATAACGTGTTGTACGAAAGGTTTCACTACCTCATTGCAAATAAGATGGTCCAGTGTAGAGGTATGTCACTCTCTGATGGCACAATACCTCAGCTGCCCACAAAATGAGTGTCATGTACGGACGTGTCCATGTACTGTAGCGTGAGTGAGAGGGGAGGAACCTTCACTTCACTAGTTGCTACGAAAGTGTTCACTTCGTCTCCTCATAACTGTAACTGCATTGCGGGTTTAGATCTTAAGTGAGCATCACAGCGGTAGTTACCACCTCCCACAGCTTCCTTCCCCTGCCGAGCTCAAGGCTCTACGCAGGTTTGTGCCTCTACCTAGCGACCTCGGGATGATGTCACTGTATGATGCAATAGTGCCGGAATTTAGAGAAAATAAAATTGTCCTGCGTATTATTTACAATTCTAATTACAATTACTGTACAGTAGTTCTGTGATGTTTCGTGTGGCTATTTCTAACCGAGTGCAGCCCTTGTAAGGCAGACCCTCCAATGAGCGTGGGCGGTATCTGCCATGTGTAGGTAACTGCGTGTAATTGTAGTGGAGGATAGTGTTATATGTGGTGTGTGAGTTGCAGAGATGTTGGGGACAGCACAAACACCCAGGTTAAAATCCCCGACCCGGCCGGGAATCGAACCCGGGACCCTCTGTACCGAAGGCCAGTACGCTGACCATTCAACCAACGAGTCGGACAGTAGTTCTGTACTCCGACGTGATAGCATGTCGTGCAAGGCATCGTTTCTTTAGTCCCGGCAAAAAATAAAAGTGTGGAATAAAGAATTGTGAAAAAAAAAATTTCCTTTTTCGGGGGTGAAGGATGCCGTGAAATATGGACAATAAATGGTTTTAAATTATATAAAACGAATTCGAGAGGATATAGGAGCTGTTTGGGGTTCCAAAAAGTCCAGAGTCATCAATGTGGAGCGTTAAAAGGAATATCGGGAATGTCTCAAAATTAAGGCGGCTGGGCGTCTTGAGGAGAGGTCCACACTGCCGCAGGGTGCTGGACGATACTAATGTAAATTTAACTAATTTTCATCCGTAATAAGGACACTGATCTCTTATCATATGTACAGTATGTTACTTCTCATATCAAAGACCCATTGTTGATCAACTCTGCTTTGAAGATGTCTAAAGTGCTTTCAGGCAAGCAATACAATGTTGAAAACATCCTAGGAATATGAGCTAAGTATTTTATCTAAATAAAATATAATAAAGTATGAGAATAGGCCTATACTCCTTATTTATTCCTAAAAAATTACAACCTTTTCCTTAATCATCGTTATCCGGTCGATTACATTAGCAGTTTGAATTTTTCTATCACTGCGAGCACTAATGTGAGTCAATGCAAGAGTTTCATTTAAGCCCTTATAACTAAAATCGATGTAGACATTTTTCAAACAGTCAAAAAACGCCGGAGAGTACTGAACCAAGGAACACATTAGAGGAAGAATTATAAATATAAGTTAAATTGGATAGGATTTGAATCAAAAGGAAAACGAGTAAAGAAAGAAGAGTTTTTTCCGGAACTACATTTAGGCCGTAAGTGATTTTCGAATTTTCTTTTTCATTTTGATAGAGTTACCCAAGACTCACAAGTTGAAATCTTTCCAGGCCCTTCCGCCCTTCAACTTTCGGCACAATAGAGGAAATTGTTTAATTTTACGTTTTTCGTAGTATAGGGACTCCTACTTTGTATGCTAAGAAATGCTTTTTTATTTTATTTTTTTTTGCTATTTTGCTTTACGTCCCACCGACACAGGTAGATCTTATAGCGACGATGGGACGGTAAAGGCCTAGGAATGGGAAGGAAGTGGCCGTGACCTTAATTATGGTAATTGCTGGTATGAAAATGGGAAACCACGGAAAACCATCTTCAGGGCTGCCGACAGTGGGGTTCGAACCCACTATCTCCCGGATGCACCAAGAAATGTTTTCAACAATTAAATATCAAACGCATACTTGCTGATACTTATTTCGACAATAACTTTCATGCGGAACGTATTTTATGCCAGAACATTGAACAGTGACCCCAACACAGTCCAAATATATTTCTCTTTCTCTTGGTCCCCATTCGCACCGCTGCTTGAAGGTTATTCATTACTGCAGTGTCGTATCATTTATGCAGGGTGAGACAGTTAAATTGTTCAGCTCAAATTGGTGGTGGTGGTGGTGGTGGTGGTGGTGGTGGTGGTGGTGGTGGAGGTTATTGTTTTAAGGGGAAGTACAACTAGGCAACCATCCTCTACATAACACTAACCAGAGAGGAAAAATGGAAGTGGTCCGACATTTCGAAAAATGAAGATATCGAGCATAGAAAGACAAGGCCACGAAAGGCGTGAAAATGAAGACTCCCTAGCCCTCGAATGTTCTAAGAGCGTCCACGTCGGGAAAGAACAAGAGTTCACCACCGGGCGAGTGGGCCGTTCGGTTAGGGCCGCGCAGCTGTGAGCTTGCATCCGGGAGATAGTGAGTTCGAGCCGCGCTGTCGGCAGCCCTGAAGATGATTTTCCGTGGTTTCCAATTTTCACACCAGGCTGTACCTTAATTAAGGCCACGGCCGCTTCCTTCCCATTCCTAGGCCTTCCTTTCCCATCGTCGCCATAAGACCTATCTGTGTCGGTGCGACGTAAAACAAATTGTAAAAAAATATAAGAGTTGACCAAGGGTGATCGGATTGGATGGATGAAAGTGACGAGTCTGGCACAAGTAAGTAGAAGCAATACCAGGACTCAGCTAAGGGCCCCATGGTCACAACCCACGGTCCCAAGTTCGGAGCCCCTGGGGCCCTTTTAGTCGCCTCTTACAACAGACAGGGGATACAGTGGGTGTTATTCTACTGTCCCCACCCACCTCAAACTACTTGTAAATAGTTAAATATATTGACAGTCTATTTTCATTTTCAGTAACATTACCAAGAATGTGTTAATCGAACTTCCAGTGCCTTTCCAGAATATCGATATCCGCTCAGTTAACGGTGCTAATTTTTATTAGTATTAGACATATGGGCATTGCAGATTCAGATCACCTCTGGACGAGGAGCGGTGGAATAACACCCACGGTATCCACTGCCTGACGTAAGAGGCAACTAATAGGGGGCCTAGGAGCTCTAAACTTCGGAGCGTGGGTTGCCGACTACGGGGCCCTTACCTGAGTCCTGGAATTGCTTCCACTTTCTCGTTCCAGGCTCCTCACTTTGATGTATCGTATTTGACCTCCTTTGGTCAATTCTTGTTCTTTTCCGACCCCGCCGGTACTAGTTATCGAAGCCTCGAGAGCTTTTTATATTCACACCCTTAGTGGCCATTGTCTGTTTATGGCCAAAACCTACATTTTTCGAAAAGTCGGATCCCTTCCATTTTTTCTCTCTGGTTAGTGTTATATAGAGGATAGGTGTCTAGTTATTCTTTCTCTTAAAACAATAATCAACGCCACCACACCACCACCACCACCTTGCAGATTCAGATTGGTTGCTTTGTTATAAAACGCTGTGCTATCTGCCTTTAGTAAATGATCCATTATTACCCGTCAACTCGCAGTAAAGTCTCAGAAGGACACAGTTCCTTTTATTCCATACTAGCAGGTAGCCACGGCTTCGCCCGCGTTTACTCATTCAACCGCGTTAGATGTCTCTAAACCGTTTACTTAGAAGCAAAAGAAAAAATATATTTATTAACATACATCGTTTTCACTTTTAATATTGATCGTTTTCTATTATTTTAATATTCCACCCCCTTTCCACTCCCGCCCGTGGGGGTGTCTTACCCTACAGTTGTCTTTCCCAAACAGTAAGTCAAACAGTAAGTCCCTTATCAGGTTTGGATGATAGCTATGCTAGAATATACACACGTACGGTATGCGCCAAAATATACAGTACTCATTTTCGCGCAGTGCGCATGCGTGTTGTTACATCGCCATGATGAATTGTTAGTTGTGTAAAGAACATTGTGCTCTGTGATTGGAAGTGACAATGGGTCTCGCGACGGAGGCAAGTGTTTATAGTGGAGTATTATTTTCGCTCGTACGGAAAAGTTTATCAAGGCGGGCCGAGTTTAAGTTAATGGCGGAACAATTCGTGAACTCTTCAATAAACCAGCACCTAGCAACACAGTTATGCTATCCATTGTTAAAAAATTTCGTCGTACTGGTAGTGCATTGTGTCAACGCAAGGGAAGGTCTGGTAGGCCAGTAACTGTGTCCACAAATGAAAATCATGGACGTGTCTTCAATCAGGTGTTGCAGTCTCCAAAGCGAAGTCTTCGGCAAACAGCCCTGAAATTAAACATCATCCCTACGTCACTTCGACGATTTTTGAAGACATATGTGGATTTCCGTACCGAATACAGGATGGGCAACGATTGACGGAGCACGATAGGCATGTCAGGGTGGAATATAGTGCATGATTTTTGGCCATTGTGTACGAGGGTCCAGATTTCTTGTTCAACGTGTGGTTCTCCGACGAAAGTCACATTCACTTGGACGGTTTTATCAATCGTCAAACAACTCGCTTTCTTGGTTTCGAGAGGCCAGACACTATAGTCCAGAAACCACTACATAGTGTGCGTGTGACGATTTGGTGTGCAGTGTCAGAAAACGGTGTACTAGGTCCGTATTTCATGGAGAAAGATGGTGCACCTCTTACTGGTAACCAGGAATGCTATAGGAACATGGTGATCAGGCCATTTATTCAAGATCCAAGAAGGTTTTGTCGTGCCAGGAACATGCAGATGAATAAACAGTGGTTCCAACAAGACGGGGTGACCTGCCACACCGCTCGACAGACTATGGCTATGCTGCAAGAAACCTTTCCAGGACGAGTAATTTCCAGCGGGGCTGAGTTCCCCTACCCATCACATTCCCCTAATCTCACACCACCTGATGCTTACGTGTGGGGAATGTTAAAGGAGCAAATTTTCAATTGTCCAGATCCACCCAAAACTGTACCTGCATAACGTAAGAAGATCGTCTCGTTCTTCGGAACTCTGCAGCAACCTATGTTCCAGAATATGTTGGAAAATCTGCGTGATCGTTCTGAACACTGCCTACAGCGCAATGGAGCTCATTTTGAACATTTACACTATCATCTCGATAAGTAAGGTAATGACAAGAAGACTAACAATTTCCAGTGCTGTATATTTTGGCGTATATCCATGATCCCGGTCAGTTTGGACATTCCTTTCACCCCTTCTAACCCCCATCCCGATTGGTAATGAACTTTCACATAAACGACATCCAGAGTGTCACAGTTCATCTCAGTTACACCAAAGACTATGAATTAGCCATTAATATCGGTCATTTTCGGATTTTTACATTTCAACTTCTTCCTTTAGGAGTGCTAGGGGTTTCTTGCCCCTACGGTAATGTTTGCAGATGTGCATCAAGTTTAGTTGAGAGCTATGCTGAAACACTTACACATTCACCCATTATCTCTGTCATCTTCGACATTTTCATTTTTATACCCCTTCTTACTCCCTATGCCATGGGGACTGAACTTCTTTCATTTTTGTATACCGTATGTAGTAGATGGAAGAAAAAATAAAGGTAAGTAACACATCAAAATACAGTATTCACATACTGCTGAGCAGGCAACCCGCAGATCAGACTTGTCATGCGGTTTGCTTACGTTCCCCTACTTTTTCACCCCTTCTCACCCCCTATGCCGAACTACCAATCCGCTTTCGTTCAAACCATTTCCTAAACCCTATCGGGAGTAATAAGGAGCAATTGTTAAATTTTCAACGAACTCGGTCCAGTAGTTTTTGAGTCAATTCGAGACATACAAACAAACATTCATTTTTATATACAGAGTGTCCCCAAAAACACCGACAAAGCTTAGTATGTTGTGCGGCATGGCGGATTGATCGGTTTTCAAGCAGGATCCCCTGTCCGGAAATGCACGGTTTGGGCACTGGAGAGCATCAAAGTCTTAGAACGGTTGTGACAATTTGTTCCGATTTGGTGTCCTAATACGGAAGGTATGCAACCCTTTAGTCATCTGTGTACTGTGGATGGACGACTTCACCCTAATAACATTCTCGTGCATGCGCTACATTCCTCCGCACAGTCCTTGACGCGCATCCTACTGTGTTACTTGTGTACTGTAGTCTGCCAGTGCAGTAACGTTGTAAACAGCAGTGCGACATGTACCAATTCACAGCTGCGGAAATGACCGTCATGGTGCTTGCATACGGCAAAGCGGATTGCAGTGGTAGGGCTGCTGCAAGATTGTATGCGAAACGTTTTCCAAACAGACGTACCCCACATCTTTCCATGTTCGCGGCCATCGAGAGACGACTATGAGAAGCCGGACAGTTCCACGTAGGTAGTATGAAGAATATGGTGTATGACACTCCTGTAACGTCAGCGGAGGACCTTATTACCCGAGTACACGAAGCGATTTAAATTTTTCAAAGACAACCACACGTATTGGATCATGTGCGTGAGGCTAAGCACCGCAGATGTAGGCTCTGCAATGACGTAGGAGGTTCACAGTTCGAACCCAGTTTGTAATGAGCCGCACGTGCTACTCATTATCGGGTTATTGACAACATGCTGAACACACACCCGTCTCACACTTCGATGCGCTACAGCGTCCAAGCAGTGCGTTTCTGGATATGGGTTCCTTCTTGACAACGGATCTGTTTGCCTTCCCGCACAGCATACAAAGCGTTGTCGGTGTTTTTGGGACACCCTGTATATATATAATTATGATGAAAGCGACTTCTTTCCACACTTAAAAGTATACTGGAAATAACCCTTTACACTTCAGAAGGTACTAATAACACAGTTTTATTAGAAAACGACCCTAATAGGTCTTACTCCAGTTCCCTTACCAATAACTTCTCCAACTCCTTCAAATTTCCTCTGGAGTATTAATTTTCCAAACTTCCGTCCATGTTTATGATTTGTTCAGTCATCTTTATAATAATGTTGAAACATTCTAGTTTCACCCTGCTCAAGTTCACATCCATATCTGAAATAGCAATATTGAGAAATGTCTTTTAGATGAGCCTTTCCAAGTTCTCTTTGAGTAATTAAACTTTTAAGATCCTCCGACATTCATATGGTTAGGAGACACTAATTTAAACACGGAAGTCGGAGAAATTATGGATCATCGAACACCAAACTTAAATTTGTTTAATTGTTCCTCTACCCGACTGCAGCAGTTTAATTCTGTGCCCTTGTACACTAAAAATTATGTATCTGCATTTCTACTTCAAGTAATATGCCACCATGCCCATCTTGAGGTTCCGTAGGTCAGTACTTTTCCGACAGATAAAAATCACACAAGCCGACACCACAGTATAACATAAATACCGGATTATTTTAATTAATCCAGTACCCTGTATTTTATGACCCTGTTCATTGATAACATTTATTTTGATGTTTATTACCACCTATGGGTGGGGGTGGTAGAATAACACCCACGGTATCACCTGCCTGTCGTAGCAAGTGACTAAAAGGGGCCCCAGGGGCTCTTAATTTGGGAGCGTGACTTGGCAACCACCAGCCCTTTACCTGAGTCCTGGCATTGTTTCCACTTACTTGTGCCAGACTCCTCACATTCATCTATCCTATCCGACCTCGCTTGGTCAACACTTTTTCTTTTCGGACCCCGACGGTATTAGGTTCCGATGGCTAGGGAATATCTAATTTTCACGCCCTCCGCGGCCTTTGTCTTTCTTCGGCCGATATCTTCATTTTTCGAAGTGCCTGACCCCTTCTATTCTTTCCCGCTGATTAGTGTTATACATGGTAGTTGAAACAACGTGAACCGTGTACTGTTATAGGGTTGGTCATACTGATGAATAATTTTTTAAAAAATCGATATCTCGCACCCTTGTCATTTCATCAGCTGCTGGAGTTTGTCAATTAGATCGCTTCACGGGCAAATTCAAACGAGCTTTGCGCGGCAGTGTTGCTAAACCTGCACGTAGCTTAAGTCTGGCGTATGGCCTCCAGTGGTGGCTTGGTGCAGGTCTTTCAAGCTGACATCCGTGGGTGACCTGCGTGTTTTTGAGAATGGGCTGTACCTGGATGAAATTTAATGTTGAAGACAACACACAAACCAAGTCCCTGAACCAAATAAATAAACTAATGACGGTTAAAATCCCAGACACGGCCAGGTATTAAACCCAGGACCCCATGGATCAAAGGCTGGAACGATGAGCTATCTAACACGATAGGCAGCGAACCTGGTTATGAAATTAAAGCAACATGGTAGAGTGTCATCAAACGCACATGAAAATATCTGCACACCATTTGTCAGTGCAGATCAGGACTTTAATGAGCGGTATGTGCTGCGAGATGTTCTACTCGTATACGATTCAGGAAATAATGTGAGTAGGGGTGTCCATCCTTCCACCCCCTTTTTTTCCTATTTCCCGATGTATGGCATGTTTTACGGCCGGATGCCCTTCCTGACACAAATCTCATTTTAGGAGACAACTGCTATGAAATGAATGATGGTAAATGAAAGTGGGTGAAGAGTTGGAACGAAATCGACTGTGGCCAATGAATAGGAACTGACCCTGCATTAAGAGGGAACTAAAAAAGAAAAATCACAGAAAACTAATCTCAGGACAACCGATGATGGGTTTCAAACCCATTCATCTCCGAAATGCAGAGCTTGCCTCCAGAGTCATAAAGCGTTAACACGCGTGGAACTCCACCCGGTGAGCAATCGTGTGAGTGGATTGTTCCAAGGCGAAGTACAACTGGGCAATTACACTCTTTTAACTCTGATCAGAAGGATGAAAGAAAGAGGCCCTACACTTCGAAGAATGAAGGTAACGGCAAAAGAAAGCGAAGGACCACGAAGGGCGTGAAGATAAAAGACTTCCTAGCCCTCGGAAACCTAATAGCGTCGGGGTCGGAAAAAACAAGTGTTGACCAAGGGAAGTCAGATAGGATAAATGAAAGTGAGGAGCCTGGAAGCAATACCAGGACTCAGCCAAGGGCCCCGTGCTCGCCAACCCACATTCCAAAGTTCAGGGCCCCCGGGGCGCCATCGGAACAGTGGTAGTGGTGGTGATTATTGTTTTAAGAGAAAGTACAACTGGGCAACCATTCTCTATTAACACTAATCAGAGAGGAAAATGGAAGGGATCTGACACTTCCAAAAATGAAGGTATCGACAAAAGAAAGACAAGGGCCGCGAAGGACGTAAAAATCAAAGACTCGCTAGCCATCGAAAACCTAATAGTGTAGGGGTCGGAGAAAACAAGAGTTGACCAAGTGAGGTCAGATAGGATAGATGAAAGTGAGAAGCCTGGCACAAGTAAATGGAAGCAATACCGGGACTCCGTTAAGAGCCCCGTGGTCACCAACCCACGCCCCTGGGGCGCCATCGGTAGAGAAAAAGACCGACAGAGGTACTGTACCGAAGACAAATGTGGGGAGCCTGGCACAGGTAAGTGTGAGTAATGCCAGACTCAGCACTGAGCTCCGTGGTCGCCACTCCATTCTCCCAAGTTTGGATCTCCTTGAGTCACCTTTTACCTCAGGCAGGGGATGTATTCTACCGCGGAAAACAAAGAATGTGAGATAGCAGTCTTTCTTCTTTTTACTCCCAAGATGACGTATACTTCCAGCTTAACGAGAAGCTGGCCAAATCTCTTCAGCACACTCTCCTGATTTATACATCCTGCGCACAATCACGTGAAGTCTCCTGTGCCTGTTCGATTTATGTACCTCGGAAGTTGTGCTCAGAAATCACCTTTGATCTGTCTCATTCTACATCACCCACCCTCTGCTGTCAGCTCGTCCTGTTCAGTGAATCTGTTACCATACTCACACTGCATGACTAACTTACAAACTTACTTGATTGACCCTTTCAATTTGATTTACAATTTATATATCGGGAACTTTATCCGTCCTGTGTCTAAAGTTAACGCTTCGCAGATCAACTTCTTTGTCTCCTTGAAAACGTTTTCTGGAACTGTGGACACGTCGCAGCATTCTTATATAAAAATACACGAATTAAAACAAACACATGTAAATTGATTTTACCTCATCTCTGTGACTGATACCTTGATGTTACCCATCCGGTCACCTAGCAACGTGGATGGCTAATTGCTTAGCCTGAGTTTGCGTTTACCGAGCAAGTGACTGTGCGGTCTGAGTCCACGTAGCGGTCGGCTTGCGTTCGGAATGTAGTGTGTTCGAATCCCACTGTCGGCAGCCCGGAAGATGGTTTACCGTGGATCCAATTTTCAAACCTGGCTGGGGCATCATTTTAATTAACGCCACGTTCGGTTCCTTCCCGCTCCTGGCCCTTTCCTATCCCATCGTCGCAATAAGACCTATCTGTGTCGGTGCGACGTAAAGCGAATTGTAAAAAGGAAAAGCTAAAGTTTCAACATATTTGATCATTTTCAAAATTCCGTACATCATCTAACTTTTGCTCTAATTTTTCCAAGTCCACCGCAGTGATACCGAAGTGTCGGGCGTAAGTTCTTGATTAAATGACCAGCATCTACTCGCGGGCTCTAATAGCAATATACTGTATCTTGTTGCTCATTAATATCCTCACGGATGCATTTGCAAAGTCTTCAGGTAACGAAATAATGCATAAGAATTGCTGTGCTACAATATTTTATCAGCACAAACACAATAAAATACATCTACAGGTTGGAATAAAGAGCCAACAAAAGTTAATGTAACATAAGGGCATAGAATTGAATCAGTCATTTAAGAAAGGGCCCATATTCATGTTCACGATCTTTTTGTTATGCAGATTAACATTATTCTTGTCCTCGTGCACATTTCACAGAAGAAACGACACTTACCCAACGAGTAACTTGCTGATATTTAAGGTTGTGATTTGGAAGTGATTTACGAAAGGGCACATGTCCCTGGAGAAGTGCCCTTCCTTGAATGGTTTCTTTACTTATAGGAAGTAAAGGCTGCCTTCTCTTTGGTCAAACAGCTGTGTTCGCCTTCACTTGTTTACTATCTTCGATTACCAAGATTATGGCATCGGTTAATGCATTTTCTGAGTGTTCTCGTGGCTGTAAAATGTGAAAGAAGGGCGTAATAAATGTTCAAGATTACAAACGTAATGTGATAAAGAAAAAAAGGATTAGAAGTAGCGAATATGTTAACAATTCAAGACGAGTAGTTGCAGCTAGCACAACAGGCCAACCTTGCACGTTTCTCGCTTTCTGTCGTGTTTGATATGAAGTAAATACTGAAATATATTTATGACCTTTTATTTCGACAACACTTTTGTACTTATTGCTACATTTCTTGTTGATAATATTGTATTTATTAGGTTCTAATACAACAACTGATGTGCAAAAATTATGTCTGTTAATTACCAGAACTGATCAATACAAAACCTAGCTTAATTTATATTTGCGCCTTGCTGTTGGTCTGTCTGTGTCTCTTTGTAAAACTAGATAGGCTGCAAAATTTGTTATTTATTTTTCATATGTACCAAAAAGTGTTTTGAAGAAATAGGAGAAAATGAGCAGATGAAGATTACAGTTCATCAACGGTCTTATAGAACAAACCTTCCGTTTGAAACTGGACAGCAACGTCCGGCTTCCTAGGGAACTAGCCTACGAAGAACTAATTCCAATTGACGGAATAAAATGAGTGACCTACAGCATCTGGAAATTTACATTCCAGGAGAGTACAGGAATTTTTCAACGAAATACTTGGTTGGTGAACTATTTGTGTGACTGGCGATGATTTTGATTGACTGCCATCATTCATATGATTATTATTGTAGAACGACACAATGTGTCCAAATGATCTGAGTAAACAATGTGTTCTCGCCGCTAAACTGATTTTAATTCAGCCATTATAGAAAGGGCACATATCTATGTCAATTTCCATCGTAAAGTACTTCATATTTTATCAAGTAACCCAGCCACAACCGTCAACACTAGCAGTCGGGACACATACATTTAACGCAAATACCATGAATGGCTTTTAAATCAGTTTTTGGTTCCTCCTGAAAAGTTGCATTTCTGAACAAGCACTTTTTATAAAAAGACTGATTCACTTTTCATTCAGTCATTAAGTTTGTTTTGTTTTTACAATTAGCTTTAAGTCGCACCGACACAGGTAGATCTTATGGCGAAGATGGGACAAGAAAGGGTTAGGAGTGGGAAGGAAGCGGCTGTTGCCTTAATTCATTTTCTGTTGGGAACAGGACAGAGGCCGTGAGGTTTCTAGTAAATTTAAAATGGACCTGTCTTGTGCAATATCCATATCACATATTCCTTCGCTTGCTGTTTTCCTCATCTTAGATATTAATTAACTAGTCGGGGGTTAAGAGAGAAAACCCCGTATCTCCAAATGCTCTTCCTAGCCATTATTTTACTTACGAATGATCACACCACCCAACCACATATAGATATACAGTAATATGCATGACCGATAATTCAATTCCGAAGCAAGTGTTTTACTCTGAGTTAACAGTGAGTAAACGTTGTTTGGGGTGTCAGAGGAAACGATTTAAGGATGTAATTAAGGCTAACATGAAGATGTGCCACATTGATGTTAACAACAGGGAAACTTTAGCCCTCAACCGTTCATCCTGGAGATCAAAGTTTCATCGCTGCACACTACTGTTTGTAGAAAACTGTAGGTGAAAAGCGAACGATAAGAGGCAATGAAGAAAGGAAAAAGAACGAAATAGGAGAACAATGGCTGTTCCACCTGGGACTATCTGCCATCTCTGCGGCAAATTGAGTGCTTCCCTATTGGGCTGTTCAGTCA
This sequence comes from Anabrus simplex, assembly GCF_040414725.1. NCBI lineage: Eukaryota > Metazoa > Arthropoda > Insecta > Orthoptera > Tettigoniidae > Anabrus > Anabrus simplex. Next base: position 49,362,576 of record NC_090270.1, read on the forward strand.
CCTACGGACTCACAGATGAATAGGAGTGCTGTTTGAAACCAACCGACTCGTTTTCGAGTGTTTGATATTGTAAACAGTCCATCAGAACAGTGCTCATTGTGTTCAATTTCCCATGCTGAAGTGTAAATAAAAATGAAGATTAAATACACTATACTGTAGGAGTGTGTAAATAGGTCATTCAATACAGCGCGGTACGGCGAGGTTCATTTTACTTTACAGCTAACCGTAGGGAAATGAACACAACGAACGTGTTTATGATTGACTACATATCCATATGTGGCTGGGGTGCGTGACCAGTATTAAGGAAAATAATGGCTAGGACGAGCATTATGAGATATGAGGTTTTTGTCCCTTAACCCCCGTGTTATACTCTGGTATTATTGCTTTTCCCATATAGAAATAAGCAGCAAGGTCCGTTATGGGCACACCCCATCTAAACGTATACTGCATCCTGCAGGACTTGCACTGAACTGTTTCTAGCTAAGATACAGAAGCACAGCAGTAAACAGTAACAGAATGCTGGGCCTACGCAGTTGTTTACCACCAGGCCATCTCCAACACAACATTAAAGCGAGCATTTGCTCCCCCCGGTGCGACGTATAGCCCCTAGCAAAAACAAAAAACAAAAATTATTCCCCCCAAATATCTCACCGCACCTTGCCCATTGCAAATTGTAGAAAAGCTCTCAACGTTATACCAGATTCTACAAGCAGCGGATGACGTCTTGTTGGCGGCTTCATGATAAATAGCGACAGTTTTAAAATTGAAAAATTGTGCGTTCTATTTTTAAAAGTAATTGTTGCATCAAAAAATGAGCCTGCGTGGGTCAAGCGGCAGCGCGTCGGCACCTCACCGCAGGGTTCCGTGAGATATGTGCTGGTCATAGCGGAGGCGGGACAGGATTTTATTCGGATATCCGGTTTTTCCTGCCATCTTTCATGCCAGTGACACTCTACAATATCATTTAATTTCATCTGATAGTTATTGCCCCAGATGAGTGGGACAGGCTTCGGCAGCCGGCACAATTCCTATCCTCGCCAGTCATCAGATAGAGGCTTCATTCATTTCATTTATGACCCTGTCGAATGACCCGAAACAGGCTGAGGAATTTTTTGGCGCGTAAAGAATAATACATGGAGCGAGGCCTCCGGTGAGCCCTGGTGCAAGTCTTTGGAGCTGACGCCGTATATGCCATCTTAGCGTCTTTGTGGATGGGACCCTGCCAAAGATGAAATCTAATGCTGAAGAGGTACGAACACCCAGCTCCAAGCTATAGGAATTATCTAAATAACAATCTCAAAATTAATCCTCTAAAAACGCAAGCATTGAATATCGGCACTTCGAAGCACTTACACGTCTTAAAATAATACGATATTCCTCCTGTACCACTAAACAATGCCATTATTCCATATTGTGAACAATTATGAATCTTGGTGTGTCTATAAGCGAAACATTAAACTGGTTGCAACATCCAACGAATGTGTGCAAAAAGATATATCCCCGGAAGCGGTTTAAAAATATATTTCCTTGGTTCTTGAAATTAAAACTCATTCAGTTACTTTCGTTTCAAATTCTTTAATACTTTGATACAGTTTTTGATATCAACAATGTGCAAGGCATGAGACTGCAACGTGGCCAAAATGCATGTATCAGGTATGCATTCGGCATATGTCCATATGCCCACGTATCCCCATGCTATAGGCAGTTATCTTGGTTACGACTGGATGACAGACAGCAAGTACTTCGGTTTATCAAGTGCTTTCTAAAAACAGTCTTTATCTAACCACCAGATTTCACTTAGTTTACTACACTTGTTGAATACCCGGTCAGGGTGTACGCTAGAAATTCCTGCACATCGAACCGCAACCTGTAACAGGTCGTTCACGATCACCGCCACGAGCTGTTGGAATTAACTCCCCAATGATATCAGGGAAGCTAAATCTTAAGACAAAGTTTAAAATCCTCTCCCATCATCACCTTATAAGCACTTCCAGTCTTTCTTGAGTGTGAATGAGATGCATGAATGAGAATGAATATGGTTGTTTGTTGTAAGCTGTTGCAGTTTATACTTTGTAATTTAGTTATACTTTACTTATTATGGTTAGTTTAGTGATACATTATTTAGTTTATAATTTAGGTTGTAAAGATTAAATATGTTTAAATTTCTACATTTCAGTTTTATACTGCTATATATCGCCCCTGTTTTGTCAAAACGGCGAATGTGACAATGCTATTCCTATCCATTATTTCCCCTAAGACTGGTCACACCGCCCAGCCACATATTGATATACATTCCATTAGAACAAATTTCGTTGAGTTCATTTTCCTATGCGCGTGTGTAAAGGAAAATGAACCTTAAATACATCACGCTCTAGGAGTGGGTAAATGTCATGCAAACATACATTCCTTCAGTATGGTACGGTAAAGTTCATTTTCCTTTACACGGGCGCATAGGAAAATGAACTCAACGAAAATTGTTCTGATGGACCGCATATCAATATATGGCTGGAAGGCGTGACCAGTCTTAAGGGAAATAGTTGATAGGAAGAGCAAGTCACATTCTCCGTTTTGGCAAAACAGGGACGATATTAAAATAAAAATTGTTGAAATTCTTACATTGTAAAATTTTAAAAATTATTTTGTAAATTAGTACTCATTGATGTACAGTACATGAAGTGGTTACTTGCAAGAAAAGGCCAGGGGCCCTACCTTCGCCATAATAAAGTCGCTTTAATAATAATAATAATAATAATAATAATAATAATAATAATAATAATAATAATAATAATAATAATAAAATAATAATAAAAATAATAATAAATAACGTTAAAATCCCTGACCTGGCCGAGAATCGAATCCGGGGCCTCTTGGGCCAAAGACCAGCATTTAGCAGTGGTAGAGGACTGTTGCCTAAAATAACGGTTTAATATATAGTTGAATAGAATTTGTTAAACTGTGCATATGGGATCTAGCCACCGCCATTGTTCTCCAACAGAGACAATTTGAAGTGAGCCTACTTTCAACTTACACACTGATAAATGGAGATTAAAACGAAGTCTGAAGCAAATATCTGAAGTGCACAGACACTTCCAGTATTTTATTTGCTGTGTATGCAACCGCCGAGTATCCCTCATTAGGTTGAAACTAATAGCTGGGAGCTATATGAAGATACTTGACAGCAGGATATCACCATAACCACGACCAATCTCTCATCCTAATAACATGTCTCATGTTCCTCACAAGGATCAACTTGTTTACCCAGCTCGTTATAAATGATGATGTTGATGCAACTCTGCCCTCGACATCGGAGACTTGACGCCGTATACATTACTCGAGCATGGTGGGTAATGTACACCACTCAAGTGTGGGTACAGAAAGCACACACAAGTTCCACTCAAAATTGATGATGATGATGATGATGATAATAATAATAATGGCAATAATAATAATAATAATAATAATAATAATAATAATAATAATAATAATAATAATAATAATAATAATAATAATAACAATAATAATAATAATAATCTATATAAGCAAAGTTCTAGAGGGTCTGCAGTCTGTAATTTCGTTTGTTTTGCCATTTTTTCATATATTTATCTGTTTTAGATCAACTCAAGACCGTATCAGTGGTTTTTAATTTTCGTACCTATTTGTCTGTTTATTCCACCATCACGGCGAAACGGCTGGATAGATCTCCACCAAACATAGAGTATACTCATCCCGGGCAAGGTCCTGATATGCATATTACTTTAAAATCTCTGAATAGACGGGGGGGTTCATTGGAAAATCAGAACAGGTTTTTCGTCATTTTCTATTATACTATTGATTACCTGTAAAATCCGTGGACTACATATGAAACATCCATTCATCATAAACAATTTTTAGTATGTACATAATTTAGCTTACTCTTCAGATGACGGAGAAAATTAATATTTCCTGCGGGTCTCATGTTCTGCATTGAGTGACTGACAACGAACCTACAGGTTACCATGGCAACGTCTCTGACTGCTTGCCAGCAGGGAAGTGACGTATTGCCATTTTCGTCACCATTCCTGTAAACTCGTGGTTGTTCCTTGGGTAGAAAGCAAAAGAGACGTCAATCGGTCATTCTGAGGGATATTGACGGAATACCGTTGGAGGTTACAATCGTCTTCGAATAGCACTAAGTACATCGGACTGTAGTCCATTATTTCACACCGTAAGGTGTATTCTGGCATTTGCTATAATTTTGACTGTATTTCTATTCTACTTATGTTTTCCGCTTTAATTTCTTGCCTCTGTTTTGTATATTTAGGCTTAAGTAATAACACCATAAGTCAACTCCTTACCTGTTTACCTAAGAATCCTCTGTTACCGCCTTCTTATATCCGTAACTCATACCATCACAATTTATTGCTGGATATTTTATTTTCCAGTACATCTCCTTGGTACTTGCATATATGTCCTATCCGGCCGTCCTCAGTTATAATCCTCTTTCCTATTAATTTCAACTTTCTTCTTTAATTACTCCGTGTGTATACGAGTGCTAATCCCGAAACCTCGACACACTTTTCTTTGAGGAAAAATTTCAAAGCTGTTCAAATGTATAACTTTTGTCCCCGTAAAATGTCGAAATATGGATGCAATTTTAATGACTGTGCAGACCTTCGTTTCGGGGTTATTGGTGGCTAAACGGTAAGTCGTATTACAAAACAGATTGCACAGTCGCCGTTCAATTTTGGGAGATCTACAACTTTAGTCCAAGACTTATTGTCGTGTCTCAGTTGTTGATACGTTAGATATCTCTGCATTTCTCGATGATAATCAAATATCTCCAACTCGAACATGACTGTCATTAAGAAAAAGGGCCTGTCTTTATAATGAAAACTCTCCATCTCTACCGTGAACGGCAGTTGCCAAGTGAGCCTGCCGTTATGGTGAAATCCCCGGAACACGACTGTGCTTGGAAGTAGAAAATGTGCCCGGCCATTATTCTCGAAACTTCCCCAAAGCCTACCTTACATCGGAAACAAAGTACGGCGTCCTCCATGTTTTGTTTCGGCGATAGCGTTAAGAGACGTACAATTTAATATAATCCAATTTAATATAATCTTGCATTTATGTTGACAATTGGGCTTCAGTGAGAATTGATGGTAGAATGAGTTCTAGGTTCAGGGTACTTACAGGAGTTAGACAAGGCTGTAATCTTTCACCTTTGCTGTTCGTAGTTTACATGGATCATCTGCTGAAAGGTATAAAATGGCAGGGAGGGATTCAGTTAGGTGGAAATGTAGTAAGCAGTTTGGCCTATGCTGACGACTTGGTCTTAATGGCAGACTGTGCCGAAAGCCTGCAGTCTAATATCTTGGAACTTGAAAATAGGTGCAATGAGTATGGTATGAAAATTAGCCTCTCGAAGACTAAATTGATGTCAGTAGGTAAGAAATTCAACAGAATCGAATGTCAGATTGGTGATACAAAGCTAGAACAGGTCGATAATTTCAAGTATTTAGGTTGTGTGTTCTCCCAGGATGGTAATATAGTAAGTGAGATTGAAACAAGGTGTCGTAAAGCTAATGCAGTAAGCTCGCAGTTGCGATCAACAGTATTCTGTAAGAAGGAAGTCAGCTCCCAGACGAAACTATCTTTACATCGGTCTGTTTTCAGACCAACTTTGCTTTACGGGAGCGAAAGCTGGGTGGACTCAGGATATCTTATTCATAAGTTAGAAGTAACAGACATGAAAGTAGCAAGAATGATTGTTGGTACAAACAGGTGGGAACAATGGCAGGAGGGTACTCGGAATGAGGAGATAAAAGCTAATTTAGGAATGAACTCGATGGATGAAGCTGTTCGCATAAACCGGCTTCGGTGGTGGGGTCATGTGAGGCGAATGGATGAGGATAGGTTACCTAGGAGAATAATGGACTCTTATGGAGGGTAAGAGAAGCAGAGGCAGACCAAGACGATGATGGTTAGACTCGGTTTCTAACGATTTAAAGATAAGAGGTATAAAACTAAATGAGGCCACAACACTTGTTGCAAATCGAGGATTGTGGCGACGTTTAGTACATTCTCAGAGGCTTGCAGACTGAACGCTGAAAGGCATAACAGTCTATAATGATAATGTATGTATGTATGTATGTAATATAATCTTACACATTTCCTTTACAGTAATTTACTGGTAAATTCGTGTACAATGTAGAATAGCGTAGCGAAGCAATAATAAAAATATTCATTTGCAGTGTTTGGCCTTCGTGGATGATCTAGCTATTTTCTAACAACAGACAAGCAGCAGTTCACGCCCATGAAAAACTTCATGAATTTGCAGCTAAGAAAAAACTCAGTATATTGAAGGATCCGCTCGTTATCTACTTCGTAAATGAGAAACTCCTAAAGACTAAATTCGGCAAAAATCAAGTGAATAAGTTCAAGTACTTAGGAGAAGTAATTCAGCCATCAGTCTCTGATAGTGAAGCAAATAAGGAGAGGATCTCAAAATTACAGAAGGCCTATAGACTCACCTGAAACAGATATAAGAGAACCGAGCTCGATAGCTGCAGTCGCTTAAGTGCGGCCAGTATCCGGTAATCGGGAGATAATGGGTTCGAGCCCCACTGTCGGCAGCCCTGAAGATGGTTTTCCGTGGTTTCCCATTTTCACACCAGGCAAATGCCGGGGCTGTACCTTAATTAAGGCCACGGCCGCTTCCTTCCAATTCCTAGGCCTTTTCTATCCCATCGTCGCCATAAGACATATCTGTGTCGGTGCGACGTAAAGCAAATAGCAAAAAAAAGATATAAGAGAAAATCAACATCCCGGAACGTAAAATCAAGACATTACAACTCTGTTATCAAACCTGAAGCACTATACGCCTCGGAAACCTTGATCATCGGAGGCAGATCACTTATTAAAAACATAGGGAAACAGGAGAGGAAAATATTGAGGAAAATCTTCGGTCCAGTCTACTCAGACGGACATCTCGGAAGCTTAATCAGCGCTCTGAAAAGATTACCGACACCATCAGGAAAATGTGATTAAAGTTCCATGGCCACATTCTCAGAATGAACAATGACAGCCTCACCAAGAGGATTCTCAACCTTGCTCTCTCAGTGAAATTCACGAACAACTGGCTTAGTGAAATAGAAAAAAAGACCTTCAGAAAATTGGCATCCTACAGGAAGTTGTTCCAAATCGACTCCAGTTCAAAAAAGCAGCCAACAACCATCATTTTGCTGAGAAAATGAATACCTGGATCAAAAAATTATGGACTGAAGAACGGAGGAAAATGTTCATTGCCCAGATGAAGATATTTTTGGAGAAGAAAAAATCAACATCAGCTAAATAAGTTCTACAATAATAATAATAATAATAATAATAATATAAGAAGAATAAGAAGAGTGCTTCGCAAATATTTCGGAAACTCCTCAGTTGATCAGAACCAATGTAAATATTTCCCACTATAAAAATCCCAGGAAACAAGTATAAAATTCATTACCATCTGACAAAGATAAAATCATGGGCAAAATAGAGGGACTCCAAAAAAAACATCTGGCGAAAATATAATTCTAGCTGATCTCCGAAAATCAGCAGGACCCTAAAGGATATTTCCAAATTATTTAAGACATTTGTCAAACATCACAATTAATTTTAGAGGGTAGAAAAAACAATTTATCAGAGGAGATAGAACGGATGTATCCTGATACAGAGGAATCTCACCAGAACCAGTTATACAGGGCATTTCAGAAATACACAGCATTTTTTTTGGGATGGACTCCTCACATATAGAGAAGCGTAAATGGGTTTATAAACTTGGGTCCAAAAATACGTAGTTAGGCCTCCACGATCACCTGATCTGAACTCCGTTTGACATATTTCTGTGGGGATAAGCGAAGTGTTTGGTGTACGCGACAGCTTTGAAGCATGAACACAGTTGTAAGGTCCTTTAAAATAATACCTACAACACTGGGCATATTTTGTTTTGTCTGAAGAAGTTACAGACACACATCAGTACCGACACTACATTGACAGAGATTATCTTTTTTTTTTTTTTTACAAATTGCTTTACTTTGCACCGATGCAGATACGTCTTATGGCGACGATGGGGCAGGAAAGGGCTAGTAGTGGGAAGGAAGCGGCCGTGGTCGTAATTGAGGTACAGTCCCAGCATTTGCTGGTGTGAAGATGGGAACATTCGAGCGTGTTTGTAACTGTATGCGACGACGATTACAAGCTTGTAGTATGGCAGGAAGCGAGCATTTTGAACACCTCCTGTAAAGTAATGACAGGAATAAATCAGTACATGCAAGTCAGCCCACAACACTTGAGGTTTAACCCATGACAGAGTCTGATAGCTCGGAAAGTGCACATTTTTAGACACATGTTTATATGCAGCGTTTTGTTTCTGTATGTTTGAGGAATTCAACTCTGAAATTATGCTATGTAGTTTTGAAACATCATGTATACAACATTACATCCCAATGCCTTCTTGACAGAGAACAACAACTCGAACCGAAATTCGGCTAACATAAAGCAGCATTCAGGCAAGGCAGATCTTACCCAGAACAAATACTGAACCTAAAGGTAATACTCAGATATCAAAAAACGTACTTTTATTTCTGAAAAAACTTGTCACTCAATTGACCACGAATCTTTGTTCAACATATTATACAAGAATTATCTGGACCTTAAGCAATTTGCAATCATAACGCAGCCAGTAGCAGACAAGAATTCCGAAGTAAATTTATGAGGTAATCCGCAAAATAAAATCAAAATCAAAAAATGGGATGTACATCTCCATTACTCTTCAACTGTGTCGTCCAAAATATAATACAATGATGAAAACGAAATTTAACCCCGTGGAGTTCTGAACCGCACTGTAGAATATCATTCTCCCACTGGTGTTCGGTTGGCCATTTTTTGTTCTCTACTTAATATTCATTATAAAAATTAATATTTAATTTATTATAAAAGTGGAATTTCGAACTTCATAAAGTCCTCACTGCTCTCCACTCCAACATATAAAAATATAAGTTGCAAATTCCACGTTTATAAGTATTTAAACATACGTTTCTAGATATTTTTAAATGTGATTTGATAGAATCTGCTGATGTCCATTCAAGAACGATACATGTTATTTTATTTTAATTAAATTGCTTCTTTTTCAAGTAGTTTATAAATTTTATTCATTGTTAGTTTCGGCAGCCTGAAGAAGCTAAGAATGAAATGTTCCCTTGTGCCGCTAATTTTCTATCATATGATACCAAAACCATTCAGATCGGATCTGTAGTTCCGAAGCTGTAAGCCTCAATGTATTTCGTTACCCTCAGATTCGAATGTATACTGATGATCATAAAAAACAGAACAATTTGAAAGACTAGAGACAGGAAATTCCTATTCACAGGACATGTTCATTAGCAAGTTCTGCAGAAACGATTAGAATTACAGTCACCTAGGTTCAGCATGTGTCCTGTTGCCTTGTAGGCATTGGATCCTCCATGGGCACTGATAAATTGTTCCATGCATGATGGCATCGACGTGTATAAGGCGCAAATTGCGTCCTGGTGTATAGCCATGCATGTTGCATTCACCTGGTTTCACAGTTCACCTTTGGTGGAGTTGGCATTGTGTCACAGTGCCGTACCCGTCATTTCACCTTATGCCATACATTTTCGATTGGTGACAAGTCCGGTGATCGGGCGGGCCAGAGCAAAAGTCTGACATCCTGCGACAACAAGAATGCACGTGTTCGTGCAGCAACATGTGGTCACGCACTTTCCTGCTGAATATGGCGTCTGGGGTGTCGTACACAAAGGGTATGGTTACGGATCGCAGGATGTCATTCACGTAGGTCAAACTGTTCACAGTGTCCTAGACACGCACCAACTGTGATTTATGGTTGTGCCTGTAGCACCCCACACCATAAGCCCTTCAGTTGGCGCTTACGTCTTGTGCGATTGCAGTCAATGTGATGTCTCTCCCCCTGTCTGTGTCAAACCAAAATGCGGCCATTATTTTCAAACAAACAGAACCTGGATTCGTCCAAAAACACTATCTGCTGCCATTCCTGTCCCCAGTGACGTCGTTCCATACACCATTGCAATCTAGCATGTTTATGTGCATTAGTCAAAGGCAGGCGGAGAAGTGGACGACGCGCCGGTAACCCAGACCGTAATAAACGGCGACGGACTGTCACGCCTGCTAGTGTACGATGTGTTACACTGTTCCACTGTTGCGCCAGAACCGAGGAGGATGCAGATCTGTTCTACAATACCATTCGGGTGATGTGTCCATCTTGTCGGGGGGTTCTACGGCCTTCTGTGAACCATTCTGTACATACGCGTTGCACTGCCGACACACTTCTCACACGAGCAGCAATTTCCCGGAAGGATGCATCACGTTCTCTCATGCCAATAACGCGCCCTCTTTCAAACTCACTCATTTGACGGTACGGTTCTCGCATACGTCTGCGAGACATCCTGGACGTCTGCTCAAGTCACACTGATCCATTACCTTCGGTTTCTAGCGACAACGAGAGCCGCAGGCACATTTTACCAGTCGGTGGTGGTGCACTGAGATATCGATATGGACCTTGAACATGAGGGCCGACATGGTTCAAATGCTAATTATTTCTTCAGAACATCCTGATGCACATGTTCTGTGAACATGAATATGAATGGACCTTGTCACATCAATAACCGAGGACAGTGTTTATTCAATTCATCAACAATGTGGCAGAAGATCGCTGAAATTGCTGTTTACTCAACTCCCAAAATAATTAACGCATCAAGTTCGAAGTACAAATGTTATTCCTGCTCGGTTATGTGGAATGCGCTCGAAACTTTCACCGTGACTGACGTCGGACAACTCCACCCAGCTCAATAATTCCAGCGTTTGTTGCGGGACCAACTCCGTCTTGGATGTGGTTTGCCACATATAGCGCCAAAAGATGCTGTCTATAGTACAAGGCGAGAATATCTCCAACCAAATGACCAAATAACATTGTAAAGTTTCGTATTGATGATGAGTTCACCCGTTCAAACGAGGCTGACTCTCGGGAAATTTATTGATCAAATTATACGCCACGTTATTCTGTTCCTGTCTTAATAAGCTGGTACTGGTGTTGGAGATATTTCCTTCTCCCAGTCGGAGAGCACTGGGTTCTATTCCAGGCTTGTCGAGGATTTAACTGCGCCTATCTGGCTTAATACATTCCCGTTCGTCGACAAACAAATCACCTTACAAGTCACTACAGAATAGTATATTGTGCAACGATCCTATAATGGCATTTATTAAGATGCAAATATGTTTCATAATTTCCATACGAGTGTATATGCAAGATGTATACGACTGCCTTTGTTGATCATAATTAAATGAAATATCACCTTTTTACGTAATTGAATACCACCCGTATGTACGTATTTTTATTTTTTTATTTATTCTTCATTCCTTAAGGTGGGCTACTTAGAGGGTGGGGCCCTCTCACTGGCCAGATATAATAATAATAATAATAATAATAATAATAATAATAATAATAATAATAATAATAATAATAATAATAATAATTTCTTTACGTCCCACTAACAACTGTTACGGTTTCCGGAGACTCCGAAGTTCCAGAATTTAGTCCCTCAGGAGTTCCTTTACGTGCCAGTAAATCTAGACACAAGTTACAGTATATACATCATGAATGGGTTTCTATTTACACAGTTTATTGTTTTCCACTGAGCGGAGAATGTGTGGAAGGGAAAGTAGTTGAACTTCTGGTGGTGAAAGGTTCCATAGCCATGGGCGCACGCAAGGGGGGGGGCGCTTGCTCCCCTGGAATTCTATAAAGGTTGATGTTCAATTGTTTAATATCATACCAGATTATTTCACAAACTGAACTTACTGACAGTCCTCTAGCATCTGTTATAACCGGAAATTTCTGTAAACAATTTAATGTTTGACGTTATATGGTTTTTATATTCAAGAAAATTGTTAAAGTCCGCCCCCCCCCCTGGAAAAGATACTGCGGGCGCCCATGTCCATAGCCCAGCACTAATTATATGTGTTTGTTTTGGTGATGGAGGAACACGAATAACTTCTTGGCCTCTCTTAACAGAGCGGTAATTAAGCTGCAGGCGGTGGAAAGGGTAATAGTGAATGGTAAAATTCAGGTGGAAGAGCACCAAGCAGTTGGGCTGATCAGGGGACAAAGGTCACCCATTGAACTATGCCTTTACGGAAGATCATACGAGAGGCATAGAATATACAACAAAGGGAGCAGCAGGTCATGTCCAGAAGAAATTGACAACATTTATGAGGTCACGATGCTCAGTCATGAGCAGAACGGTTAGAGAATAATAATAATAATAATAATAATAATAATAATAATAATAATAATAATAATAATAATAATAATAATAATAATAATAATAATAATAATAACGTATTTATTACTTAGACTAATCATTATATGGAGTTCCATAAAATATATTAAAGTAATTAAATCCAGTTAATTCTAGTCTGATTACTCAGGTTACTGCAGAGGTTGTACTTTTCTTAAAGGGCGAAAATCAGTAAAGTTTATACTTACATTTTCTAAAATTAAACTTACTTGAAACTGAAAATTTGTTTAATATAACATCACTTAACAACATACCAAGCAGACAAATATAAGGAAAGCTATACATTGTACTTAGTTTAGTCTTCGCACAGTTTTTGTGTTTTCCCAAACGCTTAGTCAATTGAACATAAGCCCTTTTTCTTAGATTCTGTTATTTGTGAATTAGTGTCCAACCACGAGTACCTCTCTCATAAAATTATTAGAGGTCAATCCGCGTGGAACAAAAACAAATAGGGCACTTCTTTTCCTGATTTATGGTACGGAATCATTGGATTCAAACTACAGCAACCGCTGCGTACTCTGCCAGTCCGTCAATTACCATGACCTACTAAGAACCGATCAAAAACCCAGCCGTGGCTGCGGGTACTGTGGAGACGTAATTTAATATATACTAGCTGATGTACCCGTGCTGCGCTACGGAATTCTACATTGTATACAGAATTCTAGGTTAGGCGATGTGCACGTTGTGAGGAAGACTGTATTAAATTACATAGCTCTTAACGTTTCGCTAGAAACGCGACGGGGAAGTCACCAAATGTCTAACATATGAAGACTGGGTTAGAGAATTTTCATTGTAATGGTAGGCCCGCTTGCCTACCATCAGTCACAATCAGTTTGGGGAGTTTTCATTACAATGGTAGACACTCACTCTCCACCTGCCTTTGTACATCCTCAGAAAGAATGTCTTAGTGGTTTTCCCAACGGAAATAAGCATCGGCCATTACAATGACGTCAGTAGGAATGGCGCGATTAAAAGCAATTCTTTCATATGAAATACTCGATCAAATGAAAAACCACACATTTTCTCACTTATAAGGAAATGTACTACGCTGACGATCTAACAGTCCAAAGTTCCAGAGCTGGAATGACCAAGCCGCAGACAGCCGTGATCCGTGAACACTCTAGTCTTTTATCGGCGGGCGGGGAGAGGGGGTTGTAGAAGAGTGGAAAGTCCCAGGGCAAAAACTATGCCCGTTTATTTATCTGTTTCTTAGGAGTGCCCGATGAGTCGTCGGAAATACTCAATTCACAGCACTGGCGAGGGGAGAAACTATCTGACTTGGAAGCAAATTTTTCCTCCAAGTCAGAAGAGAAACCACATATTCGCTGCTAATTTGGAATAAAATGAATGTAGATTTAACAAAAGTGAGGTGGAAGAAGTTTTTCTTAAGAAACAGCTCTTTTCAGGGTTGAATTTCAAGTTACTTAGTGAATTGTGGTGCTAAAATTCGGAATAGGCCTAATGTAATTCTAGACCAGGTCATACTACTACTGCTGCTGCTGCTAAGTGAACGTCTGCCTTAAACTGCCATCAATCTCCTCTTTTGAATAAACTTGATTATGTTTTCTCCATAACTGAAGGTTGCGTAGATTAAGTATGCACACTGCTCATTCAAAACAGCGCGTCAGTGTTAGGAATCGAATAGCTGGAATACTATGATGAACCAGTGTGTTACGTACCAGTAGTATCAGAAAATGTATGAACCAGAGGAATGGCATGCTAAAGAAGAAAGTTTTCTAGCTCCCCAGCTATTTCCCGCCAATATGCATGCAGGCTGTTATACTCGGTACGCGGCAGTAATCCCATCTATCGGAGTTGAGCGGCAGCATAAGAGGCAAAGAACATCACAACAAACAAGGGTCAATTTAATGTTATCGTTGATCATGTTATGCGCTTTCGATATTGTAGGCCTTCACATTTAGTTTTCTTCCGGCTCTGAAATGCCACTCTTATCATAGTCGGTACGGTAAAACTGAATAAAACATAAATGATCGGAAATTGTATTCTCTATAACTTTTGTTATGTAATACTTTTCGATAGGACCAATAGCATAGGTATATAAAAAATAAATTTTAGGCGCCTTCCATGAAACTAAAATTTCATCCAGGGTGAGTAAAATTATTTATAGCTTACACTGTAGTTTCTTATTCCCCGACTCTATATACTGATTTTCGTTAAATACTGTTAACCAATTTTCTCGTGGCTCAGCGTTGATATGGACTTAGCAACAAAAATACAAATTCATGAACATCTGTGTTATCATATTCAGTACAGTAAAAATGTTTGAAACATAAATAATCGGAGATTTAATTCTATAAAACTTTAGTATAACTTTAGTAGTAGTAAGTGTAGTATTTATCGACAGGACCACCAATAACAAATATTTGAGAATTCAATTTTAGGCCTTCCCCTAAAGTACCATTTCACTCAGCGTGAATAACATTATTTATAGTCTAGATTGTAGTGGCTCATCCTCCGACTTTACGTACCAATTTTCATAAAATTCTCTTCAGCCGTTTTCTTGTGATGCGTGTACATACATACATACAGACAGACAGACAGACAGACAGACAGACAGACAGACAGACAGACAGACAGACAGACAGAAATTACGGAAAAGTAAAAAGTTGTTACTGTGGACATGATCGATACAGAAATACCATTATTTTCAAATTCTGAGCAATGGACAAACTAAACTCTTATTATAAATATACAGAGATAATATATATATATATTGTGCCCTTTCGCCTTATGGGTACAATATATATTTGTAGAAACATAATAATGATAATGTTACTTGCTTTAACTCGCACTAACTGTTTTTACTGTTTACGGAGATGCTGAGGTGCAGCAACAGCTGTTTTACGTCCGATTTACTGGAACGTAAAAGGATTCCTGTGGGATTAAATCCCTCGAAAAATAGAGTAACAAATAAAATGCACAGGAGAGTTATGTAACAGATTAAAAGCACACGATGGTCTTTATTTCCTGGCAGGACAAACTACTTGTCCATTATTTTGAGTTTTAGCGAATAAAGCATGGGTGAGTTCAGTAAATGCTTACATATTAATGGCTACGAATTTGAAACCGTTAATTCTTTTAAAAGAATCAGAATTTATTTGCACTTAAACTGAATATATGACTTATATGCATAACAAATTTCATCCGGCTTCTTGGCCCAATGGTAAATATTCCGGTCTTCGGTTTCAGAGGGCACTGGGATCGTTTCCCTACCGTGTCGGGAATTTTAGCCACGTTTGGTTAATTGCTCTGGCTCAATGACTGGGTGTTTCCGCTCGTCCTAAATACAATTAATCCGTTGTATTTACTTATTCAACGACTTTCATCGAAGTTCTCCACACCGATGAATGGTGCCTTATAAGCTTCATCAGTCAACAGGAAGGCGAAAATCAACAGTGTTACCAACTATAAGAATTGCAACTGTGCAGCCTTACTGGCTGCGCGATTTTACCTTATGTATTACTATAATTATTGTTATTATAATTATTGTGGTGGTGGAGGTAATCCAATCTAAGGAGACGAAATCAAAACCCTCAGATTTATCGATGATATTGTCATTTTATCTGAGACTGCAGAAGATCTGGAGAAACTGCTGAATGGCACGGACAGAGTAAGAAAGTAAGTTCAAAACAAAAATAATGGACTGCAGTCAGACGAAGCAAAGTGATGCAGAAATGATAGATTAGAAAATGAAGTCTTAAAGGAAGTAGAAGAATATTGTTACTTGTGTAGTGAGCTAACTAACTAACGTTGGCATAAGTAAGGAGGACACAAAATGCTGACCAGTACAGGCAAGGAAGGTCATGCTAAAAAAAGAAGAAATATCCTCACTTCGAACATTGATGTAGGAATTAGAAAGCTGTTTTTTGAAATCTTTCGTACAGAGCGTGGTATTGTATGGAAGTGAAATATGGAAGATAACTAGCTGAGAAAGGAAAAACATAGAAGCTTTTGAAATGTGGTGTTACAGAAGAATGCTAAGGGTGAGATGGATAGATGGAGTCACGAATGAAGAGATACTAAATCGAATTGGTGAGAGGAGATCTATTTGGATAAATTTGAGGATAAGAAAGAATGATAGGACATATACGGTATTAAGACATCCGAAATGTGTTCAGTTGCGCTTTTAATTTTCAATGTGCTTTACATCGGACTGACACAGATAGGTCTTATGGCAACGATGGAATACGAAAGTCCTAGGAGTGGAAATGGAAGTGGCCTTAATTAAGCTACAGCCCCGGCGTCTGCCATGTGTGAAAATAGGAAGCCACGGAAAAAATGTTCAGGGCTGCCGACAGCAGAGTTTGAACCGACTACCTCCCGGATGCAAGCTCACTTGGAAAAACAGGGTTAAATCGAAATTTAGGGATGTGTAAAGTTAGGTATAAAACAATTAGAACGGGAAAATGTTGGCGTTGCGATCGTAAGTTTTGAGACAGAATACTTACCGCGTGATAGTGATAAATACTGTATTCTGCAAATAATATACTTCTACCGCCTGTAACATTCAAGTTGAACTCTTTCCATATGTATGCTATTTCTCGTATCACACTCCGTGCTAATTAACTTTTTAAGATGTGTAAATTTCTTTAGAATAAAGAAATGAAACGTCAACAATACGATTTCAAAGCCACACTGACTGACTATAGGTCATTCCATGTTGAGGAAACAGTATTGATCTTATGGACCTGCAAGGAGTGAACACACCCCCTCTGGGACACCCATGATTCCTAGTAAAAAAAATATGTAAAATCGTGTCCTCATCCCGAGGTGGTACAGCTCGTTCCAGCCACACTCACAATGGAGGTGATCTGCATGTACCATTTCAACCGCATACCAGCCCTCCTGCCATTCTCAAATTTCTGTCAGTACCGGGAATCAAACCCGGGCCCCAAATGACGGCAGATAATAACACTAACCGTTACGGTACTGAGAAAGACATGATTCCTAGTGATTAAGGGTTACTATACTGTACTTTGTTATGTATTATAAAAGGTAGATAAAAAGGATGAGGCATTTTTCCCGTGAGTTATTAAATAACTACACAATATTTCCCTTTTCATAAATACATTCGTAGAGAGAAAGTACAATGGTGGGAACAGCCGTCGCTTTGTTGTCTTCCTTCATTATCCTTCTAAGTTGATTTGGTACAAGCCTCGTGTAGTCAGTCATTCTCTGAACCGCCGGCAGCTCACTTCTGTAATGAAGTCATCTACAGTGTTTATTTCTTCCGTGTGTATTTCTAGGCTTTCAATCAATGCGTGACTGTCTTGTATTGAGTGAGAGTTATGCGATAAGCCTACGTATGCGATTTCTTTCTATAACTTTATCGTTCTACGATGCAATTTTATTTTCCGTAAATAAATATCACACGAGAACTCGTCCACTTCCTTATATAAATCACTTTATTTACACTGTACGACACAACACACAATCATACACAGTCTCAAATGGCACTATATACAACACTCAATAGCGGAGTACCCTGAAGTCTATTCTGACAAGTACAGATATCAACAACACTGACTCGCGCACTATAACATGCACTCTTGAACTCACCGACTCCGCCTCAGAGCCGAACAGTTACTCGCAGTCCATCACTTGCCTGAGTCCTACGAACTGAGAACTGACAGCTCGATATATATACTACTTGATCAACTATCTAGAATGATCGACTTCTGGAATAGTTCTTATAACACACTAATGGAACACACTCGAAACATCGATTGACCAGCTAGTCGAATGGGTACTCGAACTTTCCTCTACTACTGTATTTACAAATGTACATGGAAATATCTACAATATTTGTAATGTCTTTACGTGTATCTGGATAATAAAACCTTACACTAAGTTTCCAGAACCCTTCATATATACCAAATTATAGTACAATAAGTCTAACATACGAACGTTATGGAATTTTCTACCGCTTTCGACTATATGTATTTTGAGGTTAAACTTATACACAATACGTATTTGAGGTTATACAAATGTATACTACATATTTACAGGGAAATCATGTACTAGTCATGTTTAACGTTTAATAAAAGATAATTTAGCATTAAATAAACTATAATTAAAATATATTAAACATAATAATTGAAGGTTTTACACCAGTTACGATGTCGTACCTACGACAACATTAATATTGTGATCTTTTGTAGAGTCATCTGCAGTATTTATTTGTTGCGTCTGTTTTATAGCCTTTATATCAGTGCGTACTTGTGTTGAGTGAGTGTTATGTGATTAACCTACGTGTGTGATTTCTTTCTTTTAACATTAATACAGTGATTTATTTGCGTTATGCCTGGGAACTTTACGATACGACAGCACAGTAGTACCCTGCGTTGCCTGGAGAAATTTATTAAATGCAATTAAATGCATACCTTACCCCTCGAGCTCCAAAAATTATTATTTGTCTATTTTCTCCCCCACTTTGCCTTACACTTCAATGCTGAGGTTTTTTATGTGCCATAGTTTATCTCTGATTCTGTAAAACCCAAAAATAGCCCCTGTAAACACCCCGATCCCTTTAGTTTATAAAAATAATTTGCAGCTTAGTTTCTTCCGCTTTTTATTTTGATTGTAAATACTGAATTTCACAAATGTGTGTGCCGCTGTTTTCCCGTGATGATGTTGAGCAGAGCCGTTCGATATGGCAACCCTGTTGCCACAAGAGCAACACTGTTTTATTAACATGGAATGACCTGAAGTCAGTCAGTGTGGCTTTGAAATCGTATTGTTGACGTTTCATTTCTTAATTCTAAAGACATTTACACATCTTAAGAAGGTGAATTAGCAAGGAGTGCGATACGAGAAATAGCATACATATGGAAAGAGTTCAAATTCAATCTTATAGGCGGAAATTAAACCTATTAAGGAACGATGTGGTTAAGAAAGAAGCTGGGATTGAGACATCATTGTTAGATCGGGTCATCATGTGGTGGTTTGGGCATATGATGACGTTGGAGCCAACAAGGACAACATTTGTTAATTTGGAGAGATATGTGGCAGGACAACGGACGGTGGGAAGACCAAGAACCCACTGGATACGCATCGTAAAGATGGACATTGCAGCTCGGGAAAGGACACTTGAGGACGTATCTCAATAAGAGGCTTGGCAGCAGTACCCGGGAAACTGGAACTGTAAAATGATAATGATGATGATTTTTTCCACCCAGTGTCGTGGGAGCTTCAACGGGTGAACCGGAGCTTTTCCATTATCTCCAGAGTGATTAATATACACATCTATGAGTTCCAAATAATACTTCAGAAGTAGGTCAACATATGTGCTCGACTAGGGCTCAAAGAGCGTAGAACACCCCCATCCCCACCCCTCAATCAAAACAAGCGATTCGATTCCGAACTCATCATTACGGACTCCCAAAATGTTATGAAGAAATTACAAAATCCTCGTGGAATCTCCAAACGCATTGTTACTCGTATGACATCACGGATCGTGCTTTTAACATCTACTCTTCAGGTTGCTCCGAAACATTTATTTTTTTTTGGAGGGGGGGGTCAAAGGACATAGTGGAACTTTTAGCAATGAAAAGGCTGACGTACTAGCCAAACGTGTTGCATTGGAAGGTCTACTTACAGCGCTGCAACTCCCATGGATGGACTTTAATTCGAAATATTCGACAACAAATTCGTCACAAGTGGTCTACGGAATGGGAAATATCTCAGCTTCACAATGGTAGAGCTTATGCTCTCGTACAACAAAACATCCCTCCTAAGTCATGGTATTTCGTATCAGTTTCATAGGTCACGAGGTCTAACGGCTTCAGTAATCCGAATGTGGCTAAATCATGGATCATTCCCTTAACGTCTACATCGCATAGGAGGTTTGGATTCACCACGCTATCGATGTCAGTATGCGGAGGATGGCGATCTCAGCCACATTTTTTTAAGTGTAGCCTTTATGATGCTTCTCGAAACAACTTTCTATCTGAACTGTGTCATCTATAAGCGCCATTCCCGACCAACGCTGCATTGGAGTTCCAATGGGAAAACAATTCAGTTCTCAATGCGAGATTGACATTTTGAGAACTAAGGATATAAGAATTTGACTTTGTACTCATCGCATTGTTGCCAGTGTTTTATTTAATCCCCACCCCCAATTCATATTTCGTATGTGTGCTGTGAGTGTCCATTGTACATGGAGAATGACCAAATGTTGTTACAACAAAGGTCAATTAAAGAAAACTCTGCTCACTACGCTTGGCTGACGCAACAGAGTCCGGTGTTTCGGGTTGCCTACACGCGAAGTCAAGGCGTTTCTGACAGACCAGGCGCAACCCTGGCTATCTCTATAGTTCCACGAGTATGCCGAAAAGAGCACTGGTATTCCTTGCCCCTTCTGCACTCGGTAGACGTGGCCAATGTGCAGTAGTACAGCCATGCTGTCAGTTGTGACTCAGTACAGAAGATCATTGACTATTACAGTACCTTGCGTAACACTTAGGATGTAATACTAAGGAGGGACGATCAAATTTCCTGTACTTGCGGCAAGGTATATACTGGCCAAACATGCCGGTCCATTGGTACTCGTATCAAGGAACACCAACGAAATATCCGTAACAACCAGCCAGACAAGTCAGCAATAGCTGAGAATGCCCTACCAACAGGTTATGATGTGTTCCAACATGTTGAAGCTCTTTTCCAAACTAAACACTACAGGTCCACGATTGTACGGTAAGGTGTGGAAGTACGTAAAATATCCAAAGAATTTCCACAGGGACCCTGGCTATCCATGACATAATAAGAGGTTGCCAGTCTTTCAGGGTATACGTAGGTAGTTCTCTTCCCTGAACTTTCACTATTGTTATTTCATTTCGGTGTTTTCTAAATTCGTATTCTCCTCATCGCTAGACGGTTCACTCTAGACTATGTGCTATGGGTCATACTTTCATAATCTGAATACAACTGTTACTGTACTATTCTTACTTCGTTTAACTCCCGTGTCTTCAACCTTGTAGTTTGTCCTCCAACACCCCCCCCCCCCGTGAATCTCACTCATTTTTCTCGTTTTTCCTTCTACACACTTTTCTTTTCATTCCATTCTATTCTTCTATCATGTCAGTCTGTCATTGAACTTTATTTTATTTTATTTTTATTTTTATTATTCATAACTCATTGCCTTTCAAAATAAAAGAAGTATTTCACGAAATACTTATACAAGTTTAGAAACAAGAAAGGCTTTGTAAAATCCTATGTCTGGAGTTTACTGCTTTATTGTTGTGAGAGCTCGAGTATTGGAAAAAAGTAAGGAGATTAAAGCAACTCAAATGTGGATTTCGTGGAAATTGCGAGGGCATACTGGACTGAAAAGAAAAGGCGAATCGGGACGGTCCAAAGGAAGTCAATGAACAAAGAAGACTGAAAAAAGGATACGGAAAGGAGGAAGATAAAACTTGTGGGTCATATCCTGAGACATAATGACTTCCTATCAAACGTCTTTGAAGAATAAAGATTACTAGGAAAGAAAGGAAGAGGAAGACCAAGAAAGACATAATTTGAGGACTAGAGAAACTTAATGGAATGTAAAAAAGGAGCAAGAAGCAAGTGAAGAGAGCAGTGGAATTGAGAGGAGAATGGTTGCAGCGACAAGGCTTAGCCTTTAGTGTATGATTATTCTTTATTTATTTCTTCTACCACATTCGTCTGCTGATCTAGCTATTTACTTCGCACGCACCTACGATGGAACAAGAAACAACAAACAAAAGTACCACTTACTACAGACCAACGGTAAAGCTCTCTTAATTCCAATACTTCATCATTAGAGAAGTCTTGCTCATCAACAGAAGAGATGTCCGAATCGTTGGCTGAATGGTCAGCGTACTGGCCTTCGGCTCAGAGGGTCCCGGGTTCGATTCCCGGCCGGATCAGGAATTTTAACCTTCATTGGTTAATTCCAATCGCTCGGGGGTTGGGTGTTTGTGCTATCCAAAACATTACTGTAACTCACACACCACGCATAACACTATCCTCCACCACAATAATACGCAGTTACCTATACGTTGCAGATGTCGCCCACCCTCATCGGAGGGTCTGCCTCACAAAGGCTGCACCCGGCTACAAATAGCCACACGAAATAGTCATACAGAGATTTTCTTCTGAGCAAGTTCTCTGCGAAACGTAAAGAATATCACCTTGTTTTCTAAAGTGGCAAATTCCAAAAGCTCTTTTATTTTACAATTTGTTGGTCTTATGGCTACGATAGGGGAGGAAAAGCCTAGGAGTGCGAATGAAGCTGCCGTGGCCTTAGTAATTAAGGTACATCCTCGGCATTTGCTTGGTGTGAAAATGGGAAACTACGGAAAGCCATCTTCAGAGCTCCCAGCAGCGGGGTTCGAACCCACTATCTCCCGGATACAAGCTCACAGCTGCGCGCCCTAACCGCACGACCAACTCGCCCGGTCAAAAGCTTATTATCACTTCTTAAGATAAAAACATCGTTTTGCCACGTAATACAGGGATAGGACTGCATGTGATCAAATGATAGTGTTTCCGTAAAATTTCTGACAAATCTGTAGATGAATTCTACGTCAAAATTAAACTCTTTTGCAGGTAGGAAATGCTTCTTTATATGTCCACATTTTTTTGGCAATACACTTCGCATGTTTCCTTCTACACTCGCAATTATGACGTTACAAAGATCTTATACAACAAGCCCTCATTCTGGATACCTTTCATCTTCATAGTCATAATGAACAAAGAAAACAAAAGGGGATGCCATTCAAAATAATTCTGCAGTTGTGAAAAATCTGTTAAAGATATCTCCCCCACCCCCACCCCCACCCACCCTGAAAATGCCTTTATCACTCTCGAGCAGATAAGGGCACCTTTGGATAAAATTCGCTTTGAAGTCAGATCACGACGCTTTCAATGGAAATGTTGGTTAAACATTCGTTGCCACTCGAAAGAACCCGAAGGCCCCAAAGAGGAAAATGGAAATTTTAAAACAACTCATTTACATCAAAGAGGAGTATACATAAAGATACCTCGAGCATTTAAAACTTTGATATTACAGGTGGCTGAATCGTTTTAAGTGGAGTTGTATGAAGGTCAGTCAATATTACCCGAGACTCTCTTTATATTATCATCACTAGACATCGGATTTATAATAATAATAATAATAATAATAATAATAATAATAATAATAATAATAATGCTATTTGCTTTACGTCCCACTAACTACGCTTTTACGGTTTTCGGAGACACCGAGGTGCCGGAATTTGGTCCCGCAGGAGTTCTTTTACGTGCCAGTAAATCTACCGACACGAGGCTGACGTGTTTGAGCACCTTCAAATACCACCGGACTGAGCCAGGTTCGAACCTGCCAAGTTGGGGTCAAAAGGCCAGCGCCTCAACCGTCTGAGCCACTCAGCCCGGCATCATCACTAGACATCGGACTTATATTCTATTTAAATCACCAATATAATCATGCCACAATGCTGTAAAAAGTGGTGAAAATGTACTTAATTATGCACTTATGTCCATATTATTAATAGTACATTGTGCATCAAGCCTATAACGGCAATAATTAAGACACGGGTATGTTTATCAAGTTGCATACTACTGTGTATGTTCGAAGGTAATTATAACTCTATTTTTTAAATCTTTATAAATTTCTGTCCGGATGTCGCTTGACAGTTGAGTTTTCTGAACAGAGCGCAGAGCAGGAATACTGGACCAATATTAAAGCTCAAAGGAAACAGATGAAATGGCGTGGTCCTTAGTTGGGCGAAACGAAACAAGAGCTGGTTAGCACATACCCGATGCCTAATCATCACCATCATTATCATCAAATACTCTGGCCACAGCAATTCGTTAATTTACAATAAGATACGCCCAAGTTTTCTGGACAAATTCCTCACACGTAGAAGAAGAAAATATGTTATATGGGCATGGGTCCAGAAACCCTTCATTTACCACGTCGGAACTCATTTTCTACAACTCTACACAGTACATTAATCATGGGAGATACACAGGAACAGAACTTACCAGTACACTACATGAAATGTTCAAACTGCCCTCCGTTTGTATTGATCCATGCATGAACCGACGTCGCACTGAATCAAGGAAGCGCTGATCTATCCCTGGAGTACACATATCAATGCTAACGAAGGGCATTTAAAACATCATGTGCTTTGCTGGTACGTTATATTCCTGTCTATTGTACCCATAATCCTAAGCTAGGAAGAACCCAGTATTCCGCATAATTAATTTACTACGTAGACTAATAAATCACTATAGCAATGATTTATTGTTGAACAGTATCCTCCTTATTTAATACATTATGGTTTATGTGAATTTAAAAACTTAAATTTCACATTTGTCACAACTTTTTTTAATGTTATTTTCTTTACGTCCCACTAACTACTTTTACGGTTTTCGGAGACGCCAAGGTGCCGGAATTTACTCCCATATGAGTTTTTTACGTGCCAGTAAATCTACGGACAAGAGGTTGTCGTATTTAAGCACCTTCAAATTCCCCCGGACTGAACCAGGATCGAACTTACCAAGCTGGGGTTGCCAGCGCCTCAACCGTCTGAACCACTCAGCCCGGCTTTGTCACATCTATACATGTTTCTATCCTAATTGGATCATCTTCGGTAGACTGCTCAACTTGGCATATACATATTGTAGTCAAAAACATTTAAAATTGAACCAAGAATGATGTTATGAATTTTAAAATATTCTTATTTCTGGACTGCTAAATGCCCTCCGAAATTAATCACGATATACAGTATCAATTATTAATCATATACCGCTTAGTCCAATTAGCAGACTTTTAACTAATGAAACATCAAGAGGATATCAAGACACGTTGATAACAGTGCACACTGAAGATTTTAGCACAACCTTATAAAATATGGACTTTCTCTTAATAAAAACATTGTAACATTCATAACATCATTCTTACTTCAGTTTTAAATATTTTTAACTACAATATGTATCTGTAAATTTTAGCAATCTACTGAATATTATCCAATTAGGATTGAAACGTAAATACTGTGACAAATGTGATTTTTTTTTAATTCACGTTAAATATAATGTATTGAAGAAGAAGGATACATTTCAATAATAAATAATACCTATAGTGATTTAGAGAATATTAGTTTAGTTGTCAATACTGAAACATGAAATTTACAGATTGTGGTGTTAGCACATAGGGTTGTAGAACATGTATTCTAACCTGGAAATAAAACGTTTCCGGACTCATGTCATATAACATTTTATTGTTCTGTGTGTGAGCAGTGCGTCCTGAAGCCTTTGGCTGTACCTTATTGCTACACCCTGCAAATGTGACTCTGATAAACGCAATGATACCAGTTACGAACCAGGGTTTCACTGGTGGGAATCCAGTGATTACACTTCTCGCATAACACGCCCCCTCCCCAACCTCCGCTGGAGTATTCTGTTGGGCTGATAATCCCCTTAAAACTACCACCATCACCACCTCCATCATCGTCAACGCAGTTGTCGTGGGGCTGATATTCCCTTCAGAACTACTACAACCTCTACCGCAATTATTGGTACAAAAATATGCGATAACAGGTGAGGATTAACATCACACTGACACATGACACACAGAAGGTTTTTTGATTTTGCAGAGATGGGAAAGGGCTACGATTGCGAAAGTGACAGTCGTGACCTCAATTAAGATAAATCCCCAATATTTGCCTGGTGTGAAAATAGGAAACAGGGAAAACTATATTCAGGGCTACGGATGATGGGATTCAAACGCATCGTCTTCATAATGCAAGCTCACAGTTACGCGACCTGAACCACGCGGAAAATCGCTGGGCGATATTATTATCTATTCCAGCCACAAAATATAAATAGGGTCTATCGGTCACTGTCTTCTAAAACGATACCATTTCTAAACAACTGAACTTAAGTTCATGGCATTTTGCTCAAACGTTCCCTCCTGTCGCATTGACTAATTGTGATTTATTTCAAAATATTGACCTAAAAGTACATTACTTCCAAAATTATTGTGCAGAAAATCGCATAACAACTTAAAATCATAAGATGTTTCTTACTCGCATATTGATGGCCAAATTACTGGACAAATCGATCTAAGAATTATTATGCATATACGACATATTTGAAGTTTAGTTCAAATACAGATCAATTCTTGTTTTTCAATAAATAACCGAGATGGTAGGTATTTTCGAAACTTGCACCTGTTTCATCTGATAAAATCTAAATAATTGGCAAGTGATTAGTCCTGTCATAAAATGAAGCTCAGCAACCGCAGGAAAAATCTAAATATCCACAAAAAGCCAAATGCGAATTTTGTAATCAATTGTTTTCCAGAAATTTATTTTTACTCATTAAAGCACGCGTTCTGGTGTCTCTAAAATAAGAAGAAGAGGAATTCTGACGTAGGAAAGTCTTCCCCTAAAGTTCGACAAAACTTTATTAATTTTGCTTCAGTGACTTCTATCGGCGAAACGTCCAGCTTTGTCCTACTACCAGAATTCTGAATTCTGTTTCTCTGCCCGCCTCATAGATGCCGCTTTTTACATCGACCGGGATTGCAACCTAGGAGCTTATGATGTAACTTTAGGAGTTGCCACACCATTTTTTCCCGTAAGTTGCAACTACCTCCGCCCAATTAGCGCTCAGCTCGCTGTCAATAATACGACCCCAGTCACGCCTGTTCGACGTCTTCCTGGTCATCACCTGCTGGGGTACAGACTTCTCTAGGCCGAGGAACTGTCCGCTGGAGGCAAGAGCAAGACAAGCTACGAGGCTATCTCCATAGAATGTAACCATCAAAATCTATTGGCTTCAACGGATCTTATAAAGTAAATATTTCTGCCCTAATTTTCACATTTCCTGTTTTAATAATGTAGGTTTTCCTACAGTTAACTTCTTTCTTCAAGAACAAATGCAGATGCAAATTATAGCTAACAACTCCCAAAGAAAGCACGAGTGTAAACCTTCATTTCCCGTTTTGAAATTGTTTTCACTGTTACTAGCAAATTTCTAAATTAATTTTATGTTTTAGGTTGTAATTTTCTCCCTTCAATAACAGTTTAGTATGGGTTACTGCATCATCATGCATTTGTGCCCCATTAGGTTTTGTTGTCATATAATTCATCGGGGATCGTCATTTTAGTGTTCGATATCCCCATTCTCTTTGTATTGTTGGCGTCATTCTAACTTAAAACTTGTTGCTTTGTTCTTGGGTGTAATGTAATATGCCCTGTTTTAGAACGAGTTCTGCTCGTGTTTAATTTTCCGGGGATCTCTCGCTTTGGAAAGTCAAGTTGTATTAACCTTTTAAAATAGTAATGAGCTTTTACACTGTTGCTCGACCTGTACCTGAAGGCATCAAGGCTTTTGAAGTGGTGAGAACGTAAATTGCCACAGCACTAATTGCAAATAGTTGTGGGGACGTTCAGTAAATTTACAGACGCTTGCGGACTGAACGCTGAAAGGCATAACGGTCTATAATGATTATGTATGTATGTATGTATGTATGTATGTATGTATGTATGTATGTATGTATGTATGTATGTATGTATGTATGTATTGCACCCGCCCCCTCTCTATATGGCACCGGCATGGAATCTACAGGGTCGCACACGGGTCAAGAAGTATGAAATAAATAGGCGCTGAACTAAAGTCAACTTAAAGGCGTACAAGGGAGGAGAAGCGGGGCATATATAACTAAAAATGAGAACACATTCGAATTAAAATATTTAACCCTCAAACCGGTTTATTGAACCTTAATGATGATGGGAAATGACGCACTAAATAACACTAATGAATTACATTAAAATTTACAAATGTTTGTTGTAGTTTGTTTGACGAATATCTGTCCGTTATACGTGATAGAAACGAGTACGTTTATCGCGAAGCGATGTATCGTGACATATAGCGAATGGTAATTTTATCATAACACTGAGACTATACTATCGCTAACACATAAAACTAACATGCGTCCGACAACACGTCTGAGCAATCCCTATTCTAATAAAGACCTAGATTTCCCAATGAAATGACGTAAAAATAAAATACACACATATGATACAACACCCGGGTTAGAAACCGACCCTCGCTATCCTGGACATCGCCAAGCTGATGGACAGAACCACCACTGACCTTATGTACAACCACACATGACATAAAAAACACATAAATGGTACACGATATGCAAGAAAAATACATAAAAGGCACTTTGATCTTTCTTCTGACGCTGTAGGCCTCCAATGCCTACGTTGAGCATCGAACTGACAACCTCTTGCGATGAAGGCAGGGTCCTGTAATCCCTATCTAATTATACTCGCATAATTAACAATGATTCTTTGGCAAACATTATCATTATCGGCCGGGTCGCTTGTTAATTATTACAGTGCTCTGCCGTGTTAGGTAAATCACATTATTTTTGCCGTTGAAAGAAACCAACTTCTCTTTAACAGCCAAGTCCCTCCTTCCTCCGCTTACGGGACATTCAAACAAAAAAGAAACACACTGGGCCAAGGCCAGACGGCGGTTCACCACCGTCATGGTTCAACACCCACATAACACGCGTAACATTCCCTTTCCAAAGGGAACCGTAACATTTCACTCGGAAGTACATCTCCAATAATCTGCGGTCTTAACAGACTCGCGCAAATCACCTTGAATTAAACACATATCTACCCAACATTATCATGTCATTTTTACAACGCGACTCCCGTATCATAATGGTAATCTTTGCCCGATTTTTATTATTATTATTATTATTATTATTATTATTATTATTATTATTATTATTATTATTATTATTATTATTATTATTGCCGTCCTACATAGCTTACCCGCTACCTTACTTATACATGGTCATCGCGCGGAATCTATGCAGCAATTACAACACAATTAAGCACTCGCGCGGCAATTAACATCTGATTACTGACTGCTAATTAATCGATGGTCGGCACATGGCTACTTTATCGTCACACGGCAATACATTCATTAATTAATTAATATTCACACAAATCGATATTTGACACACGTATTATGATCACTTCCTGGTAAATTTAATCACATAATCAATTTAATCTTATCACTCCCTATCTGAGTATTTCAAAGGGTGGAGTTTTTGTTGTGGCTGTCAGTTCGGCCGCTGAGCCTCGTAGCTGCGTGCCTTACGTACTGTAGTACTTACCGTTTTACATACCATACACTTATCAAATTAATGAATACTCTAATAACTACTCTCACTGCACTCCCATAAACTAATTATTCCTGGTCTTCTGACGCAAATAAACAAACAGAATCTCCCAAGAAAGAAATAATCGAATGAATCTCTATCCCATGCAAAGCTAGAGTATTATATTCCCTAAATTATTTACACTCAATTAATCAGACCTGTTGTCGGTTTCCTAAACTAAGAATTAATAACTACGCGCCCATTCCGGCGCTCTATTTCAACAGGACTACATCTTTAATCTCTTATAGCGTCAGTTTACAATAAATATTCCCATCCCTTCTATGCATGCCAGATATTAGAACTTTGTACTCATCCCTATCACATGATGATGACACCTGCGTCAACTCAGGAGGTCCATCCTGAGCTTACTCCTCCTCCATGGGCACCACGGTGATTACTTCATTTTCCATTCCATCTTGGAGTTGAAGATCCATTGTTCGATGCTGGTGGAGCCCTTGGCAGCTAATCCTGTACACACACAACGTCACTGTTTAATTCACACTTCGGTTAACAGCGTTCACTGTGAACGTCCGGTCACGATCTCGTAAGCTATTACGTAGTCCGCGGTTCAGTACCGAATCTCGTCTATCTCTCGGTTTTCCTATTCAGTCTGCTGCTACGTCAGATTATTATACTATCGTAATGATAATAATAATATTACTTTACACATCACGGTTTTCTTAAAGTTAACACAGGCGTCACAGAGATCAAAACTATACACTGTTTATGCGAACTGTATTATTTCACTTAAAATAGGAGTTAACTTCACTTGAACAAAGAACTAACGAGGGCTTAACCGAGCATAGCTTCGCCGTCGATAAGCCGCTAACCCCGACTGACGCTTGTTCCTTACTGCAGTAGTTTTTACAAGGGAGCAATACCCCTTCCACTAATTTGCGTAGCGCCTATTCCCGGCGTGCTCGAGGTAAAATAGTACGGTAAATCGGTGACCAGCCTTTAGTTGATGCGATTGAGACAAAACCACTCAATTATCCTTCGGTGAATCTCTTTAAATTAATTAAAATCTGTTCTGCTTCCCTCTCCTTGCGTGGTGAACTCCCTTTCTCGAGGAGGTGTCGTGAGAATAAACAGATGGCCCAGTACTTTTCCACGCAGAAACCACACAGTATTCTTTCTTCTTCTGAAAGTTATCACGGAAGAGGACATTAAACACTCTAAATAAATGTCCCAGTGACATTTATCCCTTTTAAATCGGGAGATGACCCCCTAATTCGAGTTTCATTAATTTTCTAGATCGTAGGTAATTAAGTTGGCCAGTCCAAGTCCAAGATGGCTCCTATATTTCGCTTCGAAAAAGTTAGTTTCCCCTCATTCTGTGAGTCTTGAGGAGGGATGTCTTCTCTCGAGTGATGTCGCAGGGAATCCCCATTCATAACCCCTCCCGGGTCTAAGTTGGCTTGGCTTCATCTGCGGGGCCCCCGCTACACAAAGGATAATACTGCGCAATAAGTCGCAGACAAAGAAATCTCGTAGAATAATTTTAAAAGACACAATTTATCTATCTCAATGGTATGAATATTAATTAGTTTCGGTATGACCTCTATTAATGATATGAATATTAATCATTTTCAGCATTCTTTCCCTTTAATAGTATTGCGTGCGTAATTACGGAGATCGATATCAACCAAAGGTCCTTGGATCATGCCCCTGTCGGGTTCAGTATGTATGTATGTATGTATGTATGTATGTATGTATGTATGTATGTATGTATGTATGTATGTATGTATGTATGTATGTATGTTAAATGAATTATTTATTTCGTGGGAGCAGCTGGTTTGGTGCCAAACCTCGCAACTGCAGAGACAAGCGGCTAAAGCAGGCCTACAGATCTCTATCGAAAAGGAACAGTATAAGACAAACATCAAGGCAGCTTCTAGACGGATGACAATAGGAGGAAAAAATTCAGAAGTTGGAGGGATTTAAATACCTAGGAGAATGGATAGAAACTAGACTGAGAGAAAAAGAAGCAATGGGGGCTCCAATAAACAAAATGAATTTAGCATACAAACTATGAACGTCTACAGTAAGAAGAATATTTCAATTAATGCAAAATTAAGACATTACCAGACAGTGATTCGCCATGAAGCCTTATACGCAGCAGAACCTATTAACCCCGTGTGAGTAGAACACTTTCGTATAACTATTGCTAGCCTTTTTGTAAGGCAGCCCATCCGGCGATGGCGGACATTGACCTCCCTGTGTAGCAACTGCATGTTTTATTGTGGTGGATGATAGTGTTGTGTATGACATATGAGTCGCGAGGACGTTGGTGACAGAACAGAGTTGTGGTAACTTTGTAATACTAATGGTTCTTCAGGAAATTATGTTTTAACCATTATTATTATCCATAATAATAATAATAATAATAATAATAATAATAATAATAATAATAATAATAATAATAATAATAATAATAATTGTAGAAGAGTCATCCCTTAAAATTAGACAACACTTTTCCCATTATAGCACGTGTCCCAGCGTCTTTGAAAAATAATAATAATAATCCGCCTCTGTGGTGTAGTGGTTAGTGTGATTAGCTACCAGCCCCGGAAGCCCGGGTTCGATTCCCGGCTCTGCCACGAAATTTGAAAAGTAGCACGAGGGTTGGAAATCCACTCAGCCTCGAGAGGTCAACTGAGTGGAGGAGGTTCGAGTCCCACCTCAGCCATCCTGGAAGTCGTTGTCCGTGGTTTCCCACTTCTCCTCCAGGCAAATGTTGGAATGTTACCTAACTTAAGGCCATGGCCGCTTCCTTCCCTCCTCCTTGTCTGACCCTTCAAATCTTCCCATCCCCCTGCAAGGCCCCTGTCCAGCATAGCAGGTGAGGCCACATGGCCGAGGTAGTGGTCCTCCTCTCCAGTTGTATCCCCATATCCAATGTCTCGTGCTCCAGGACACTGCCCTTGAGGTGGTAGAGGTGGTATCGCTCGCTGAGTCGGACGGAAAAGCCGACCCTGGAGTGTAAACAGATTAAGAAATAAATAAATAAACAAATAAATAAATAAATAAATAAATAATAATGTTTACTCTTAAAATCCCTCGGCATGGCCGGGAATTGAACCCTGGGGCAGAGCTCTGCAATGGGTCGACCCTTTTAATGCTGCCTCAGATGCGTGCATATGATAGCAGTCGGAATGGATGAGTGGTGGAGGTGGTGGTGATTATTGTTTTAAGAGGAAGTACAAACAGGCAACCTTCCTCTATATGGCACTAATCAAAGAGAGAAAATGGAAGGGATCCAACACTTTTAAAAATGAAGGTATCGGAAAAAAGACAAGGGTCACGAAGGGCTTGAGAATGAAAGACTCCCTAGTCCTCGATACCTAATTCCGTTGGGGTCCGAAATGAACAAGAGTTGACCAAGGGAGGTCGGATACAATAGATGAAATTGAGGAGCCTGCTCGAAAAGGATACGTTTCCATGGCAACGATTCCAACGTTGCCATATTTCAAAGTAGCTACCACCACATGGCTTGGCTTAACTTGATCTCAGTTGCTTTTATGGTATCATTCGGAGTAATACTGTCTTATTTGTATTGCTTTACGTGTTACTTTTACGAATGCAATTTTTGTTATTTTTAGCCTTTTTTAAGTTAATTAGGGAGCTAATTTACCATTTTCTTAGTTCTATTCTGAAGTGTGCCGTTAGTAATCGACGTTAAATAATAATATAAACGTGGATAGTGTTCTGTTCTATATTCTGCATTCTTTATGAATAGCTGATGTATACAGGACTGTAATTTTTCATGTTATTCATTTGTTGATATAACCAGGTGTATGCATAAGTCCTTTCCGGTTTCACTAAGAGATGGCGCCAGTAAACAGTACGCAGCGTATGAATTTGACGCATACGTCAGTTTGCTCTTCTGACATTAACCTACCAACACACACAAGTTGAATCTTCCAAACGTTTTGAACAGTGTTACCGCACTCCTTCTGAGGGTATATTGTCGCTCGCACCGCAGCATTTTTATGAGCAGTACACATGCCATTTCATAAAAGTGAAAGACTTGATAATTGATATTACTTTCGCAGAAGATAACATCATTTGAAAATGATGAAATGGCACATAATATTGAACCCATAATTCTACGGTGACAAAAATATTTTTTTCTCAATATTTATTTCGTATCAACAAGCTACTTTTATTTTTCAGGGCCTCGAGTGCCCGATAATTCTTTAATTTCATGGAATTCTATATAACGAGGGATTTTGGCAATACAGCAAATAAAGAAATAAATAAGTTAAATTAGTCGTAAACCCTACGTGAAGACAGAGCCCCCAGGGAAAACCATAAATGCAGTTAAGCCTAAGTACATGTCAGCGTTAGATCAGTGAACTAGCTCCACGTGCCAAGGTCAATGGCTGAAGAAAACGCGCGAAACGCACGGGCAGAAATAATTTATTTCCCCTGTTGTGAGTGTGGTAAAATTATAAGATTAACATCTAAAATAATTACAAGCTTGTCCGGAATTCTGGGACAAGTCTCATAAAAATCGGTCTATTGGACGCAAATTTGGCAGATTACGCAATCAAGCTTAATAGTGTGGGTAGCGTCCCTCCTGAGATTATAAAAGGAACCCCCACCGTATATTTTTCAGTGTCGATCTGGATCTTGAAGCCGCGGGAGCTTACGCCCGTCGTCACTGGAAAATTGCGCCAGATTGAGCTACAAATAACTAAATACATGTCCGAGGCTGAGGTCCACATACTCGGTTAGCCAGAGAAGGTGATTGAAAGTTCTGAACGTTTGCCGACGAACTATGAAAGTGTAGGCGTTTGTTAAAATATACACAGCAGATTTTATTATATCATCTCATGTACGTTTGAAAGTGGTAAGAGAGTTGGGGAAGCTATTCAGAGTAGTTCTGCTTTCTTTATCTGTTGAACACCTGTTTATTGGAGTAACAGAGAGAGACAACTCTGGGAACGAGCCAGACAGTCGCAGTTGACTGCAGAACGAGGAAAGTTCGTGGTATAAATTATAGAGAAAAGTGCGCGATTTGTGTGGTAATTTTTGTATCGTGTGAAAAAGGCAGTGTTTGTAAGAGTGAGATGTTGGAAATGATAATGTTATTTGTGAAAATGTACGGCTAAAAGCACGAGGTCAGCTGCCGACGATGTAGCCAGAATACTGGGAATGACGCCATGTGCAGGTCTGTCTATATTTGTATTATGTTGTAGTTAGATTTCATTGTTCTGTCCCAACAAATTTTCCAAGATGATTGTCGGGTTGATATTGGTAATTATCAGGCGAAAGGCGTTGTAATTTGTGGTCAGCGTGTGAAAATTTCAGTGTGTAAATTTCACGTCAAGAAAGTGTAAAATGCGACGTTTAAAATTTGGTGTTAATGTTCGATGAGATATTGTCCAAAGCGAGGAATTTTGGAAAGTTATAAGTGTAAATTAGTCGTGGCGAATATCTAAATTTCAAATATCAGTTGAATTCGGAAATGTTTGTCGATAATAATAATAATAATAATAATAATAATAATAATAATAATAATAATAATAATAATGTCTACCGCGGGATAAAGAAATGTTTCTATGTTAAAAGTGCATTTAAACAGTATATTTTTACAAGGATCGCAGGCATTTAAAGAAAATTTCAGTGAAATTCGATAGAGTTACATTTATTCATGGGAAGTAAAATTTAGGGACATCGTGTATATCAATGATACGAAAAATCACGGTGTGTTCTTGGATTCTCGAGGTCCGAAAGTCGTAATAACAGTAAAGTCAGAGGTGTGTTTTATAGTGGTTGTTGTTTTCACCAGAGGATTGAATTAAGGAAAAGGGTCTTGGAAATATAAGAAAAAGGGAATGAGAGCGAAGGATTTATATGTGTGTGGAGATGAGAGGGATAGGAATATTGAAGATGAAATGAAGCCTGGATTTTAAGTGATACCGCTGGAATAAGGCGAGGAGAATGAGTTTGAGACAGGCTATATTTTGCCGAGGAAGTAGTTAGGAAACAGGCTATATTGAGACAGGCTGTAGTGTTTTCCGCTACCAATCCGAAATTTGAGACGACTACTGTGTGAAGCACCGTAGATTTCTAGTAAGATCCCAAGTGAAAACGACTCTAGAAAAAGGTTAAAAATCTTGGTAGTAAACGTTCAGTGATTTGTTACGTAAAGCCCGTATAAATATTAAGATAATGTGACCTCAAGGATAAAAGAGCACTTAGGACACATGGTTGGTGTTATATTGAATTTCGTTCACTGGATATGTCATAGATATAAATAGTTGGAATTGACGATAAGCGATTTGAGAGTTTCTAATGCGGTAGTGATGATTATTATTTTGAAGGCATCCACAATGATAGACGTGTGTTGGGAATTATCATTTGCTTCCCTAAAACTTCAGTGCACAGGCTGAGATTGTGTTTGAGGTGGAGAATTGTTCGTCACGTATATTTATTTTCGAGTTCACGTATTGTAACGATATAGAGACTTACTGTATTATTCGACTTGCATTCGTTTAATAGTAAGAGACGTTGTTCCGTTGTGTGTTATTAGTCTGACCAGCTTTAGTATTGAAATGTCAGAGTTTGTTTGAAATTGCTAGTTCGCCTGATATGTTAAGGGATGCGTAGTACGACCCATTTTGACGCCCGACGATAGATTTAGGACGTCACATTTTATCCTTGGAGTTACTGATGATGAGACGTCCTAGTTCACGCCCGACGATAGAATTTGGAAGGTATCATGTACATAGAGATTAGTGTTAGGATGTACAGATTTTAAGTGAGCCCGACGATAGGTCTGGGATGTCAGCTGTACACACTCAAGTCTCAGATTAGATGTTTCTTTTTTTTGCGAAGTGGCCTGGACGAAGGTAGCACCTACAGTAAAATATAAATTATGAAGAGGGTCATATCGGTAATGATGAGGCCAACTAGTGCGTAGCTCCAACAGCTGTTGGTGTTCCTTAAGATAACGGGGCCGCTATCGGCGAATGAGGGTTGCCCAAATGTTGGATATCGACCTGATGGAGATTAAATATTTTTACTGTAATTCTCCGTGCGTGTTGAGTTTTAATGACTTCGATATGTTATTTTATTTTACGGACTTAATTGTTTTGTCGTTCTGACGTCCGTTTCGTTTTGATAGTGTGCATATTGACACTCAGTGTATTAGTGTGAGACTTGAGTTGCGAATGCGGTTTCGATTCGTCAGCCAGTAACACTATTTTATTTTCAATCTTTGTCGTACTTTCATTTTATTCGTAGTTGAATTTAATTAAGTAATCACTTTATAAGTAGTGTGTTGGGACAGACAATAAATAGATAGATCTGTAATGGTAGTCATTGTTTTTCAAGGGAAATAATTCCTTAAAGTTGTACTATTTTTCAATGTGGACTGGTAATTTTATTAAGCGCAACAAAACCATTTCTAACCTGAAAATCGGTTCGATAATAATACTTTTCAAGTGACTTTCCACTTTTCAATTAACTTCAGTGTTTGGCATTTCTTCTAAATGCATGATGAGTAAGTGTTTCCTGCATTTCGCAGTTTTGTTCCTTTAGAACGACATAACGTAAGATCCTCACGGATCATGTTGTTGTTGGTTCCTTCCGAACAGCTGTTTGGGTGATGCACCTTTAGCATCGGGATTACCTTATCACTTAAGGGTGTCATGAATGACAAATACATGGTGGAATTTTATTTCAATTGTGAATGATGCTGTTAACTCGTAGTGAACACCATGCTTTCCCATAACATTTCGCAACCTATCTAAAGCAACTGATAGTCAATTTCTTTCGATTAAGGGTCCATTCGGCGGGTGTTCCGTATCCGTAAAGGGTATTCGACTGGTGGATAACCTTAATTGAGAGAAAATCAGGCGTTCGACTTGTTGAAAGTCAGATTTTCCACGGATTATGTGGATTAACTCTCAGTTCTCGTTTGGAATAATAGGTGCCCGGTTTTCAGGTCTTCCCTTTTTCAGTTTTTCAGTTGCGCTGTCCACTAATGTACTAACTTTTCCGAAGCAACTCTTCGATATTGTAAGGAATAAATCAACGCTATGCAATGTGACTGTGTTTGAAACATTCAAAAATAAATAATTCAATTTTTTTCATTTTCAAGAATATATATTAATTTAATAATGTTGTCGTGCTATTTCGATTTAATAAAAGTTAGTAAGCACATTTTGCTCCTCATTTCAAGTAGTTAGGCCCTCTTCTGAACCCCATCGTTTAGTTAAGATCGTGACCGAATTTATTCCCGCAACGACCCATGATTTAAGAGTTCTAGATTGTTCTACTGTAGCAGCCGTGGCCGACCAACGATGGAATGGTAAGTTCAAGGGTTCAATATATTGAACACTAGTGAGCATCAAAATCATAGAGACTAGCAGACTCGATTATGCACTAACTGAAAATAGTTCACATCATGAAAAACTTATGGCAGGCTACTCATGTACTCATAAACATCTATTAAATTGCTGACAGTATATATGTAACTTTTTACTAGTTTATTACACTCGTCAAATTTTTTTCCGTAAGCTGTACTCAAACAGAAGTCTGTTCTAGACCTTCCGAACTGAATCATATCGGCAACAGCGTTGATGTGTGCTTGAGACACGTCATGGCGTCTCTTTAAAACTCTAAAACTATCTAAATTGTCCACACCGTCTTTATTCTAATCATTATTTTCTGAGCAAAATAGAACACATGACCAACAATAGAGTTTATTCATTTTTGCACAACCACATAACAAGTCCCGATTTGTGTAGCACGAGTCATGAAAATATCGTACTGCTCTTTTCGATTCCTTCAATAAATTTTTAAGAGATGGCGTGGGTCTATCTTTTTCAATTATGTTTTTTCTTTTCTTCGAAAGTTCTTAACGGAAATGGCGTGTTCATCAAGCTTTCTATTATACACGAATATTCTGGGCCCGCCAACTCACATATTTTCAAGGTGGAAGCGACAGAACTCATTTTAATGTTTAATACGTTGTGCAGCCCTATAGGCTATCCTTCACTATCACTATCAGCCATATTCAATCGTTTTTATGATGTGGCCTTTTAAGTCCGAAGCAAGGTAGGTTTTCATGAGGTCTCTCCATCTGGGACGGTCTTGAGCGATGTTCTGCCAACTGATCCCAGTAATCTTACGGATGTCGTTATCCCATTTGTTCGGTGGTCTTCCCCTAGCACTCCGATGATCTTTCGGACTCCAGTCAAGCACAAGCTTTGTCCACCTACCATCAGTTCTCCGAGCAACATGGTCTGCCCACTGCCATTTTAGGGTAAATACCCTTTCTAAACTGTCACTGACCTTTGTGACTGCTGCAATAGAGTTCTCGCGACACGTCCCGGCGAAGAAACAAAAATATTAAATATTAATATTAAAGAATATTCGATTCTTATACTTTCAAATTGTTATCAGTGGTAACAGTGGATACTAGCACGCTTCGCCACTGTAGCATGGTATTCATAACTTACCTGAAAGACGGGCGAACTGTGTAGGAGCCGATGGCCAATATTTTGAATAAACGAAAAATGAATTTCCCTTGAAAATTACGTGTTTAATTTGCCGCAAAACCGGCAACATCTTATGCATATACCTGGTAATTATGAGCAGTTGAAGATTTTGTTATTGAATATGAGGTCTCATATTTGTCGGCAATTATTCACACAAGCTTAGAAACGGGTCAAGGTTTTTTGAATTCCGTAAGGCCTGCATGTTTTATTAAACACTCAGCCTGCATTAAATGATGATAATATATCGCCGGTGAGTTAACTATGGCAACGCAGCGCACCTCATACTTACTGCTTCCACCGCTCAAAATGTCAGACTCACACTCTCATGGGCGCAAGTACAGTATAGGATAGGTGAAGTGTGCTATCATTTATCTTCACTAGATGGGATTACTGCTCCAGTTGTACAAAACTGACACATCAACGAGAGGTACAACGAATAGATAGCCGTAATTTTGTTAAAATTGTGTTCATTTGGATGTTACAGTAACTTAACGTTATATTACGCTGTTGGCAACACTGATTAGCATGCAATTCTCAGTAGGATGGCGGAATTTATTAACGCAAACTGCTTTTCCACGTGTTCTACCTGTCATATCCTAATTTTCTAAGAGTCAGCTTTCATTCTGCCCCTCTTCACTTGATGGAAAAGGTATTAAGGCACGGCTAAACCTGCGCGCATATATGGCATCACGCTCAATGGAAACGTTTCCAGCGAGGTAAAAAGTAATAAAGTGAGAGAGTTTCTTTTTTAATTCTTCTAGCAATAATTCAACGTGACAAAATCAGACCCATGAAATAACAAATGAGGATGCTTCGTATGTATAGTACAACACACAGATCTCCTGCTAAGAGCTTGTTAAAACTGAAAACAAATGTACAGGCGTAATCAACGACATCCGGATCCGTGGTTAAATGGTTAGTGTACTGGTCAGTGGTCCAAGGAGTCCTGAGTTCGATCTTCGACGGGGTCGGGGATTTTAACTTTCATTAGTTAATTCCTCAGCCTTGGGAGCTGGGTGTGTATACTGTTTTCAACATTATAAGTTACTAGCAGTTACCCGCAGCTTCTCTCGCGTGGATTTCGTAATCCGATAAAAAAAATCGTTCCTCGGTACTGTACTAAGACATTATCTGAAAATCCCTAAAGTATAAAACCTCACTGAAAAATTGAGTTTCATTCACCCCAGGAACTCTTTGTGAACCACGTTTGTGGTATTGCGTTTTGGGCCTAAGATGACCATGCGAAATAGAACTATACGAGTGAGAAAGTCTTTTCTCCAGTAAAAAAAAAAAAAAAAAAAAAAACAAGTTTCTTTATTTTTAAAGGAGATTCCAAATACCTATTTCCACATTTGTAACATCTTCACGTTCTGAGATATAAGTATCCCCAAAAAAATAATTCAATCCTTTTATCAGCCCTTCCTCCACACCCACCTAAGTCGATTTTCTGAAAACAAAAGAGGACATGTTTCTTTATTTTAAAGGACTTTCCCAGGACCAAGTCTCATGTCTGTAACATGTTAAGTTTTTGACATACGATGTACGCTGTATTATTCTTAAAGGAGATCCCAAATACCAGTTTTCACGTCTGTAACAACTTCATTTCTTGACATACAGTATAACTATGCTCATAAAAAGTTCAACTTTTTCATCACCTCTTCCTAACCCCTCCCCCTTTAAGTGAATTTCCCGAAAACAAAAAAATATGTGTTTATTTTTAAAGGAACTTCCAAATACCAATTATTACGACTGTAACATTTTAAGTTTTTGAGATATTTGAATCCTCCTAAAAAGAATTCAACTCCTATTTCTCACAAACCCTCCCCACCATCACGAAGTTGGTATTTCCCCAAAATATACGTATCTTTTAATTTTTAAAGGAGATTTCAAATACCCAATCAAATGGTTTACCTGGTTTCCCATTTCTCCTCCAGGCAAATGCCGGGATGGTAACTAAGGTCACGGCCGCTTCCTTCCCTCTTCCTTGTCTCTCCCTTCTAATCTTCCCACCCTTACAAGACCCCTGTACATCATAACAAGAAAGTCCACCTGGGGGAGGTACTGGTCTTGTTCCCCAGTTGTATCTCCCGACCCAAAGTTTATTCTCCAGGACACTGTCCTTTAGGCGGTAGAGGTGGGATCCTCGCTGAGTTCGAGGAAAAACCAACCCTGGAGGGAAAACGGATTAAGAAAGAAAAAAACGAAGTTTTCAAGATAAGAATAACTAAATTTCTCTATCACACTGATGTCTTACGGAATTCTTTTTCCAGAATTCCATGAACAGGGGTTCATCTGAAAATTTACGTTACGGAAATTAGAGTGACGGAAGTGTAACGCTAGCAACAGTGCAGGCTGTAATGTAAGGTATGGTCATTGTTACCTAGCAACCGTGCAGACTATGTCTTATGACTGGTGGTCATTTGAAATTAGCAGCATTCATGGATGCCCATGGCCGGGAAACATATTTATGATAATGTGATTTTCACAAACGGCAAAGTGGTTTCTTTTCTAAGTTCCAATTTTCACAGTTGAATTAATATTTACCAGACAATGTCGGAACAAGAGTAGCTGCTATTAAGAACAATGTTATATTATTAAAATCAGTTTTAAATCAGTATGAGACCGTGTATTTGAATGTGCCATGGGGAACTTGGTAATTTTCTGATGGTAATCCTTGAACACTGGATTTTTGTACCAATACATGACGAAAGTCGGAAGCTACTTGAGGTTGAAAATACCACCGGTGGTGAGCTGAGAGAGGAGCGCGGGGAAAGTAAATGCATTAAGTCGGTAAGTGAGCTCGCGTCCTCATCCCGATGTGATGCAAATCTTGTCATGCTAGCATGTACCCGCAGCTTCACCCGCGTTTATTAATTCAACAGCTAGATATTTTAAAACCATGTATTTAAAAGGAGATTTAAAACATTTATTAACACACATCGTTTTTACATAAATTCTATTAATCACATTATTTTACTTTTAAAATATTTTAACCCCAATGCTTAAGACGTACCGGGTTGGGGTACAAATAATATTAAAACAATATAACAGAGCTTCCATATAAACTATATTAATTGCCCTTCCATTTGAAGCTAAGATGTATAGTGTGTTTGCCATTCGAACTCTTGAACAACCCACATACAGTCGACCATAAGAGAAGCACACTTGTAACTGTTCGCTCTCCTAACTTCACATTTGAAGAGATGAAAGTTAATACCTGTGGACACATGAATATCAAATAATCTATACGTGGCTTGCCCGCAAATTGCCGCAGTAATATAATCAATTACCATTCCATGTTTTCCCATTTCTCTATGTAATGTTTGGGCGCCAGCGTTACAGTTTTAAACAAAACTGTAAAGCAAAATTTATATTTACTAGCATAGAGACTTATACTTACATCACAGGGGTAGAAATTTAAATAATTAACCATTAAGTATCGCTTGAGTAAGAAAATTAACGTAATATAAAATAAAATGAATTTATTATACAAAAAATGAGATGAATCGGAAAAGTTCCTATAAGCGTGGAGGGATTTTAGAATTTACTTTACTGAAATTAACTGTTGCGTGCTTTATCTAATTGAGGCTCACAAATTGCAGCTTCCGTTGAAGTAATCTGGATTCCGTGGTTACACGTTCCCCTCTTCTTGTTGTAGAATTAGCTCCTATTGACGTCCTTCCTTCCTTCAGTGATATGGTTTGGGCTATCTGGACTAGCACTCCCTAACTGCCTACTCTTTAAATTAGACATTGGCCCTATACTTGTGAAAATTGATCAGCGTTAATCGTAGGAGGAGAAAATTCAGAGATATGAATTTTTCCATGTTAGCAGAAATCTCAATCCAACTTAGCTATTCTACTGATACAAGACAGACTTGTACCGAATTCCGTGGACTTGAACTAAACATAGTTCTTCGTCCAGAATAATTACTGAATATATCACAAGCCGTAAGCTTGTTTCGTCTCACGCAGATCCGGCAGCATCACAGCAGCTAAGTACTGTGTCGAAGCGACAACACACTGTACAAAAAAATAACTATGTCTCGAAGCGACCACTCATTGTTTCAAAAATCAGTAAAGTAGTTATGGTTCTGGTAGTGTGTGTCGAGGGTTTCTCCGCGCTAGATAATATATCTCCGGGCTCTCCCCACTCTTGGTAAAAACGCAATCCAAATCTCTATACAACGAATCATCTGATTCGTAGAACGAATTATCATCTCCCTCTTTTCAATCTTCACAAGTAACCAGTAGGCGTGGCGATGATGTAGTCTGCTGGCTAGCCTCGTACGCGGGTCGCTATGTGATACATTTTGCTCATGAGTTAAACCCGTGAGTCATCCAACTTCCCCGCTTCAAGAATAACTTTTCCATGTACACAAGTATGAGATGAAATGACACCAACTCTGT
Organism: Anabrus simplex; assembly: GCF_040414725.1. Lineage (NCBI taxonomy): Eukaryota > Metazoa > Arthropoda > Insecta > Orthoptera > Tettigoniidae > Anabrus > Anabrus simplex. Next base: position 49,406,110 of record NC_090270.1, read on the forward strand.
GTCAACATTTACCATATCTACAATACATAATGAATTCCTATCCTACATAATATAATAATTTAAATAATAAATGATGTTATAATATATACAATATAATTCCAAAAACCTTATTTACAAATGATTGAAGTTAAATTAATATCTCATTATAAATAATTACCGATGGCGGATAAACTTGATATCGAGTGATATCGCGTAAAATTATTGTACACTAAATTAATATGGCTGGAGAAGCCTGGACGGTTACACACCTTCCGATGATCCAGTCCTACGACTAGCGATTGCCCTTGTGCCTTGTTGATGTGCATATCGAAACTGAAACAAATGGGGGAACTGCAGATGTCTAAATTTGAAACGTATGTACGAAGTGATCATTGAAATCCGAGGAATGAATACTACACCCGCGGCATAACCAGCCATGATGGCGTCTTCAGTATATTCGGCATAAGTTTCTTAACCGAGAGCCAAATTCCTTTGCAGAGGGAAGAAGGATTCATATTTCTGAGAAGGATAATCGGTGCCAGAATCGTCCACTCCAAGATGTTCGTGGTACTCCAGGTGACTCCAAGTTGTTCAGAAGCTGTGTAGTGTAGTTGACAGCCTCATATGTATTACACGTTGTGTCCATGAACTTGGAAATTTGTAGAACACCGAATAATTCTTTTTTTAAAGTCACTTCTTTATGACGTTGACAACTTCATTTCTTGGAGCAAGAATTTATCTTTGACACATCCAAGGGTGATCGGTGAAATTCTGAACCAATCTATAACAAAACATTCAGATCTCTGCATGCCGTCAATTTGGCTGGGCATCGCAAAAATGCACACAAACACTTCCGGATATTACGGACTGAACTTGGGGGAACGAAAATGGCTTCCTACGCCCTGGAGTTAAAATGGCTCCTTGACTTGTATTATTTACCTTATGTTCGTTTCCTAGTGATGATGAATCTATGCTGGTGGCAGTATGTTGGATTGTCATAACCCCACACACGTTTCCCGAAATAAAAACACACACACAAGGGGCTGTATATCTGACATCAGAAAGTTCATAAAGGGCAGCCATGTTTTGAGTTGTCAGAAAAAAGCGAGTTGGCGTGAGAACATATGATCAGGTGACAGGGAGATTGTACGTGGCGACAGAACGTCATAAATTTGTAAGAAGCGAAAAGTTAGATTCTCACCTTCATGAATGCCAGGTGTATGCCCAGCGTGTGACTGCCCTAATCGGAGTGCCTTGTGCTTGTGCATTGGTTGATCTAGGTCTATTTCAGTCAAATTTGCACAAAGTATTCTAAATACAGTATTTTACTACTGTCTGTGAAATTTATGAAGTGTTTATTGTAGGTGTCAGTCATATTAATATCTAAAATAAGGCTGCACATCATAATGGACAACTTCAAGGTTATATTGAGACTAGTAATCCCAATATGTTAAGGTAATTGGACACAGTGATATGTGCCCTACATTATAATAAATCATAACATTAAACAATGATAATGGTACTCATGGGAATGCAATACGTTTAAAAATATGATCAGAATGAGGTGGGTTCTTTTAATGTCACACTAACAATTCGAAGGTTTCGGCCAGGGAGGAATTGGAAAGGGCTAGAGTTGGGAAGGTAGGGGTCGTGGTCTTCATTAAGTTACAGTCTGGTGTGGAAATGGAAACCTACGGGAAACCATCTTCAGAGCTGCCGTCGGTGGGATTCGAACCCACTATCTCCCGAATGCAAGCTCACAGGTAGCGCGACCCTAACCGCACGGCCAATTCGCTTGGTGGAGGAATGAGGTTGTAACCTATCGTAGGTTCCTTCCATATTAAGGATTTCCGTCCTAAATACTCATTTATGTCGGAGGTTTCTTTTATTGTAATTTACACTTAACAACAACAGCAGATCAAGCTAACGTTCTTAATTCGATTTCACGGTCAGTTCATGTGTCACTGTTTGACGATTTTCCTTAGATACCTTTCGAACTACCCTACAATCAGCTGATCGTGATGTTGGCCTCACGCCGCAACTTGGATGAAGTGGCGGTATTCGTAATCTGTTATTATTAATGCTCTAAGCTTTCGGCTAACGGTCTTTAATTTTCCACCTGCGATTTTATGATACGTATTTTCAACATTTTTCGTCATTCGAGAACCACGTCCCCTTGCTTACAGTTAGGTTCAGCTAGGTAGCGCTTCAGCACCTCTATGTTATTCTAGCTCGTTGGATTCATTGCAGGAAGATATGTTTCAATTCATTCCCACTTCCACATTCTGAGAGAGGGATTACCCACCATTTTGCCTGACTCCAACTGGCTCATTGCTGTGGTCTCGTAATAACACGTAGAGCAGTTCAGTGAGATATTCACACACTTGTAGAGAAAGATACCACAGCTTTTTAAATTGTGCTACAATTTGTGAATGTTCTTCTTGCTGTAATTTCTTATATGTTACGCTTTTCATTACTTATGGCTGATATTTTTGTTACCTTCTGAAATTACCTGTGCAACAACCTGCGCCCGTGGGTTGCGGCATAGGATATGTTTACGGTATTCCCCGCCTGTTGTAAAAGGCCACTAAACGGGGTAATCCTAGGCTCTAAACTTGAGACCTCAAGACACATAGCCATGTCTTACATTGCTTCCATGTGCTTCTACCAGCTTCACCACATTCTTCATTCCATCGGTTTCCGATCCAGACAGTACTTAGCTTGCGAGACCTAAGCAAACTTTTAATTTGCATGGCTCCCTAAACATAGTATATATGCCCATTCCTTACTCTGACACGACCGCAACTTTGTTAAGTCTGTGAGACAGGGAGTTTACTTGTCCGGGTTTTGCTACCGAATGCTCTTCATGACACGAACCGTGTGTAGAATGTTTCTCAGTAATAAACTGCTCATCCCATCTCAACGGTGTTATTGAATTCCATGTATTTATTATTATTATTATTATTATTATTATTATTATTATTATTATTATTATTATTATTATTATTATTCGATCTGCTATTCACTGCTCATATCTTGGTCTTTCTCTTCTATTGTAATCCCTTAACAGTCCTTTCAATGGGACGCATCACGAATCACTTTATTTATTTTATTTATTTATTTATTTATTTATTTATTTATTTATCATAGCGTTATTTATGCATTTTCACTGTTTACGCTTTCTCAAACCGTATTTTTGAACACAGCAACTTCTACAGATCCTGTCAACGGTACATTCACAGAAAATAAGCGTTTGTTTACCTATATTTTTCATGACGTTGTGAAAACACATCTTTAGATCTCTCCGTTCCGTGGATTTGGCCACGCATCGCACACATACAGACAAACGCTTCCGGATATCACGGGCTGACTGAATATGGCTCATCGTATCTGGGACAGAAAATGGCTTCCTACACTATGGACTTAAAATGGCTCCTTGACTTGTATTACCTATATTACGCACGTTGCCTAGCGACTGTGAATCTATGCATGTTGGATTGTCGTATCTCAAGACACGTTTCCCGACGGTTCTTCGTTCATAACTCACCAATGAAAGCGAAAATGAAAAATCCGTCTTCGAGGTGCATTCGGGCCCCCTTCCATCTTCCTATGTCCAAAATTTCAGAACTCTGCATGCTGTAGATTTTGCTGGGCATCGCGCGCACACACACACACACAACCCAAACACTTGTTTTATTATTATAGATACACCCCCAATCGAGGTGAGCTGCATGTACCATTTTAGCCGCACATCAAGACTCCTGGCATTTTAAAATCTCTGGCAGTATCGGGAATCGAACCCAGTCCTCCATAGCCGGCTACTAATTATTCTGTTACGCTACGGAGGCGGACGAAGAAGTCTTCCTCTCCACAACAAACATATTGCAGTTTCTAGGAATATATCAAAGTCCTGACGCGGAACGAGAATCAAGGGTTGCAACTCATTAATGGTGCTGACGATAACTATCTTTAGAAATCAAAGATGTTTAAAAGAAACAGAGTATTTAAAGTGAATTCATACTGTGGCAACAACAGCAGGTGAGTGTACCTTACCAACGCAGGGCGCAGACTCCACCCCTTCTTGTGCTTGTGGAGTTAATGCAGAGAAGTTTACCTGCACCCTTTCAGTTTACCTCCATTATTAATGTGTTTTCATTAAGGTGGTAGGCTGTTGGATTATACATGAGTAATTAAGCGAGAAAATCACATAACATGATCGATAGCCATGTAGGGTCTGCATCGCTTGAAACATGACACTTCTCCTCTCAGACAACAGCTGTATACGTAAAACCACCTGTACACTCGACTTTCTCACCTCATACTTCATTTTTCTAGCTCGGATTAGTTACTTCAGAGTCCGGCCACATAGTTAAACGATTAGCGGGTTAGCGTGCTGCCCTTTAGTCAAAGGGGTCCTGTGTTCGATTCTCGGTTGGATCGAGGATTTTAATCGTCACTGGTTAATTTTTCAGGCTCGGAGATTGGGCATATGTGCAGTTTTCAACGTTAGAATTTTTCACAGGTGAGGCCTCGTTATCACGGACGTAAGTCACCTATAGGCGTCAATTCGAAAGACCTGCACCCGAAATCTCCGGAGGCAATACGACATTATTATCAAAATCGAAAGACTATTAACTTCAAATGTTGTTATTCGTTTGTTTGTTCATTCGTCTGTTGGTATGTTGCTTTGTGTTTTTCCATGTCTTTCTTCGTGTCTTTATTTTTTGCTTTCTTTGGTTGTTTGTACAAGTAGGTCGGTGCGACGTAAAGCATTTTTTAAAGAAAAATATCCGAGGCCTACTGATTATTAAATCGCTTCTCGTAATATTGTTTAACGTGATGCAAACTCGGCCCTTTCTGATGCTCCACTCTGTATGACCGGAAATAATGCTACACGACAAATACTTTCTCCTCTTTTGTAAGAACCATAACAATGCAGAAATCAACGCAACATTGAAATCAAAATATGTCAAACTATTACATATAATAATGCTTGGGCAAAGTGGACAGCAGATGGGCGTTAATTTCAGACTCGTCGCACACCGTCTTAAAACATAATCACCGTAGCAAGTGACTGTGCTGTTTGGGTCATGGAGCTAGAGCTTGCATTCGGGAGATAGTGGGTTTAAACCCTGCTATCGCCAGCCCTAAAGATGGTCTTCTATGGTTTCTTATTTTCACGCCATACCAATGTTGGAACTATACCTTAATTAAGGCCTCGGTCGCTTCCTTCCCACTCCTAGCACTTTCCTAGCCCATCGTTGCCATAAGACGTATCTGTGTCGGTGCGACGTAAAACAAACTGAAAAAAATAAAACGCACTTAACCGAGACACCTTTCGCAGCAGGTTTGGTGACTCCACCATCGCTCAGAATGATTTTTTTTACAACTTGGTTTACATCGCACCGACACAGATAGGTTTATGGCGATGATGGGATAGGAAAGGGCTAGGAGTGTGAAGGAACCGGTCGTGGCCTTAATTAAGGGACAGCCCCAGCATTTGCCTGGTGTGAAATGGGAACCACGGAAGACCATCATCAGGACTGCCGACAGTGGGGCTCGAACCCACTATCTCCCGGATAAAAGCTCACAGCTGCGCGCTCCGAACTGCACGGCCAACTCGCCCGGTCAGCATGAAAGAAAGACCGGTCAGACTCCATTAGACTTAGCTACCGATTTCTGTTTATTTTTTAAATTTAACAAATCTGTCTTTAGAAGAACATGGAATTCGATCTTTGATTACTCTCAAAGGAGAAAGGGAGGTTCAGTGATGGAATCCCAGGAAGTTGGTACGATGTTGGCACACTTCTTGAAAAAAAAAAAAAAACAGAAAGAGGCGATCATCGGTTCACTCTGTAATTCGGGATCGTCAATCAGAAACCTTCAGCAAATGTTTTCGAAATTGCATGAACACTTCGCAAATTTCTTTTCTTGTCTCAGACAGCACTAACTCGCGAAAAATAGGCATATATATGACATTGTATTGACGTTCCGAGCCTTCGCTTTCAACTCCTCCAAGGGACTTCGTAAGTTGCATGCAGTTGACTTTGCTTTGGTATTTTACAGTATTTTTAATATATTTTACAGTATTTTATACGTATATTTTTCGAATACAGTGAGGGTGGCTAGTAAATCGCTGGTAATTGCACGATTCAAGAAACCTGAAGAGCTTGAATACTACAGAGTACTATCGTTAACTCACGGCTTCGGCTTCTCGCGCGTGGAATTCCTTCCTGTTTGATATGAATTTCAGCCAATTGTAACTCCCGTCTCGTATCCCGTGAGACCGCGGCAGTGCTCTTGCGCTCCATGCGAACATTATGTGGAACTTGTGAGTACGAACGTAGGTCGCGGAATCGGTACGTATGACCGTCTCTCGTTCAGACTGAAAGAAATTTGCAGTAAGTCACAGGAAAATGTGCGCCTTGAAATCGAATGCTCTGTCTAAACATCCGGTTCTATAAAAAACTGAGCCTACGAACTGTACTTCGAGGTGGTACACGTTATATGACGGTTCCTGGATGACTACCATTGCACAGTACTTCCTTGGCCTACGGCGATCGATCTCTCATCCATCGAAAACCTATGGTACATGGTCGATAGCGGGTTGCTTTTCCTAGCTCCTTGCCTTTATTACCGTGTTGATAGGAAGAGTTATCCTTTCATCTTGGCTCGCAATTTTACCTGCACTCAAGCGACCTGTATTTATCGTACAGCAACACTACGTGTCGAAAATATAAAATAGCATATCCAGTATTATTGCCGGCCCCGCGGTGTAGACGTAGCCTGTCTGCCTCTTACCCGGAGGCCCCGGATTCGATTCCAGGAGAGGTCAGGCATTTTTACCGTCATCTGAGGGCTGGCTCGAGATCCACTCAGCCTATGTGATTAGAATTGAGGAGCCATCTGACGGTGAGATAGCGTCCCCGGTCTAGAAAGCCAAGAATAACGGCCGAAAGGATCCGTAGTACTGACCACACGACACTTCGGCATCTTCATGCTTTCGGTCTGCGCAGCGGTCGCTTGGTAGGCCATGGTCCTTCGGGGCTGTTGTGCCATGGGGTCTGGTTTGGTTTATATACAGTATTATTGATCGTTATTTATATTTATATTCCTCACCGCGTAGTTCATTTTCATTGGTTCTCGGAAGTTTTTACAATATTGGTCCAGGTATTTTACCCAGACTTTCCGACTCCCCGCTGGACGTGTTAGATCTTCTGGCCGTATGCTCAAAATGCTTTGCAATGCGTAAAATGTGCCCATTTCTGTCAAAAGGTTGGGGGCTAAAGACACCCATATTAACATTTGTATAGGAAGTTTAATTCCAAGCCCTGTAAGTACGCTCCTTTCTTTTGTATGACTATTTACCTGTTATTTAGGATTATATCCTATAAAGCATGCTCGAGAAGATAGAAAAGCATTTTTCCTAGAGATATTTTAGTTGAGAAGAAATTTTTTGAGCTTTTTATAAAGAAATGGACCTCTAAGATCCTGATCATAGACTCAGTTCGTGATAGTAGGTTACTAAGTAGCCAGTATCTCAACCGAAGGCATCAGCTACATACTTACCAAATCTGACCTCGATCGGTCAAGTTTTTCTCTGGTGAAAGAAAGACAAACACAAAAACGGGCCAACATTCAGATTGATGTACTGTAAAGTAAGGATATGAAACCAGTGGAATCTAATTGTAGTTCCCTTCTAGGAATTTAATATTTTATATAAGAATAAATATGTTTAGTCCATACCAACTGTCATCAATGCGGGGAATCAGTGGTGTCGGGACTGAACACACCAATTTCACATTCATTCACGAACTTCTGCGTCATAAATTACCTGAAAGAGAGGAAAACAATCTGGTTAAATTTTTCATCACCCTAGGTTATTCAAAGATACTGCATCAATGCACTGTTTGTCATTAAAATTGCATGAGCAAGAAGGACGTATCTGATGGGCGCCACACTAGGGGATGAATGATGTGATCAGTTGTTCAACCAAGTGGCGCAGAGTTAACACGTGGTTCGAAATACAGAACAAACATAGGAGAAAGTTTTCTCCTTTAACCGAAAGAGAATCGTGGCTTATCAGGATTGAGGATTATCCTAGCGTGATATTGGTTCTCGAGTTGGAGGAAATGTAACACAAGGAAGAGGATGATTTGTGATCAGCGTGTCGAGGAGTGCTGTGCCGAGCTGTGTGCAACAAGTCAACGGTCCACCAAGGAGTGCAAGGACATGCATCGGGTGGCAATGGCAACTACGGACAGTACAACCACATCAGGCACCTTCGCTCAGGATTTCAGGCATGTGGCACAATGTTCGTTATCCTCTGCAGCCACAGGGCATCTCGTACAATTGCTGCGGCTGCCAGCGACTGCAATGGTGCCTGGAGGGACGATTGGCATGTCATCATCTACCCCCAAGGAACCCCGTTCCTGCTTGGGAGACCAAGATAATCGCATCATTCTATGGTGACTCCCTGGTACACGCCTGGCCAAATCTGGCGTTATGTACCGTCGTTATAGTATGGGGTGCCATCGGATTCCTGTCTCTCTCGCATCCAGTCTCCGTCACTGATATTCTTATGAAAACTCGTCACATCACATGTAGTCGTTGTAGCTTGAGGCGCTCTACCAACAGAATAATTCCCGTCCATACGTGTTACGTGTTGTACGACCGTTTATGGATGACAACAATGTCACATTGCCTCGTTGACCTTAGCGATCACCGGATCTCTCTCTGATGGTCGGACGACGACTGGCCTGTCACAGGATACCCGCATGCACAACTGATTTACTTTGGTCACATTGTTAGGCATACCCCAGATAGACATATGAAGTAGCTTCCTCAGCACCCTGTGGTAGGGGTTATTATCACCCTTGGTGGGACCACACGGGACAGATTTCCCTGTATTCTTTATGTTATACTGAGCTGCAGGAGTAATTACAAAGAACTAAAAATATCACTGGAGGTAAATTCTCGCAATACCATCAGCGTGCATGACAAAGCTAACGAGATTAAAAATTAGATTTCACGGGGATTTATTAAAATGCTCTTTTCCTGTTTTTAACATACAGCTCATCATTTTCACACTCCTGGGCACGACTTCATAATTAACTGCAATGTGTTTCATTTGATGGGGGCGATACAGTTCAGTCAGCGTGAAACTGAATGGTGAGAAATATTCCAGTTCCGTTTCTTAATTAAGGTTATAAAATGCCAATCTGTGAACCATTTCGTCAGATACCAATCTCCATTTCCATTTCCGGCTCTTTATCCTACAGTGGAAATAATCATCTCTCTGTTGATATACGCAAATTAGAAAGTGATACTTGGAAAGGGCAACCATATGACAGGTACGAGGATGCGCAAAGAAATAATTTTCTAAATTATTCATTTTTCTTTTTCTTTTCTTTTTTGTTTATCAGTCTGGTGTTTGATTGAAAGTAGTTTCCCACACGAAATTCCTTTTTTCTTATATCGAAGCTTTTTCATTTGGCATCTTTAAATATGTTTCATGTAGAATAATCATGCTCTTCGCGTAGAACTGTTCCCATTCACATATATCCCCCTGTTGTTGATTTCAGAAGCCCTTCATGCTACACTCTTCTCTTCACAATGGACTTCAACAGGCTTCCCTTCTCACCCATTGTTATGAATAATTCATTTCAGTCTTATCGGGCAATTTAAATTTCAACATCCTTCTGTAGCATCATATTTTCTCTCTTCTTCATTTCCCATAATTCGTACTTCACAGCCATATAAGGCTAAACTTCGTTTATAAGATAGTTAAGTGTCTCTGCGGCTCAAGCGGCAGCGCAACCGACCTCTTACTGCTGGATTCCGCGGTTCAAATCCCGGTCACTTCATGTTAGATTTGTGCTGGGCAGAGCGAAATAGGGAGTTTTTCTCCGGGTACTCCGGTTTTCTCCGTCATCCTTCATTCCAGCAATTCTCTCAAATATTTCATTTCATCTATCAGTCATTAATTATTTCCCCAGAGGAGTACGACAGGCGTCAGCAGCCGGCACAATTTCTATTCTCACCGCTAGATGGGGCTTCATTCATTCCATTCGTGACCCGGTCGAATGACTGGAAACAGGCTGTGGATTACAATATCCAAAACAATAAACTAGCTGAAAAAGGAAACGTTTGGTAACAGAATTACACCTAAAGAAAAGAAACAACTTAATTAAAATAGAATTAAATGTTTCGTCCTTGAAAGGACATCATCAAATTCATCAAATCAAACTAAAATATCTATCCTTAAATTCTCTTTAAATCCTTAACAATTTGAAATTTATCACTTTTCTTAAGTCATCGCTTCTCTCCACTCTAGGATAGAATTCCATCATAAATTTCCCTTTTCTGGTAGGTTAAAATTTATTTACTCAAAATAGGTTCTTCAGTGTGCCAAAATTTAACAGTTACTTTTTAATTAGTTCAAGACTATTACTTTGGAGGTTAAATCCTCGTCTTTTCATTGAAGAGATCTCTGCTTGTGGAATGCTACTTTTAGCTTCTACTTCACTCCATCTATTGATCAGAAACAAACGAATAAAGTTCACTGAAGATTTACATGTTTGTAGGCCCACGATTGAAGGCGCACAGAAAACAAAAAAGCCATGTCAAACTGAGTCATAGGTGACGTTGGCCACAGTAGCGGCCAGACTGTTCTGCCGTAGCTAGTTTGATGAAGAGCTTTCCTGTCACACGCACAACACAGTAAAAGCTGGTACAAGAACGTCTCATGTTGTGACATTTGCGTTCATATCAATACAAAACCAAATATTCAAATAATTGTGGAGGCAAAACAAAAGGAGTAAAATGGTGTTATGTACATCAAGATGGAATTGGCGGATAGGTCAAGCTGAGGCCAGACTCTTGTTGCTATATACACTGGCACTTCTTTAAAATGAGACATTGAACACTGTAATCACACGTATTGTCCATAAATGATAGTGTCATGTTTCGCGTTTGTTTTATTAATTATAATTTATTCCTTTTCAAAAGGTCTATATTTCATGCTATGGACATTCTAATTCAATTTCGTCCAGAAATACTCATTAAGGCAATGATTTTGTTCTTGTAATTTTCTTTCCATTAATATTTCCTATTTGCTGTACAAATTTTTAATAGCAATAGACTACACATGATATTTATATCTTTAATCGTTGAATATTTCCATTTTAAAGTCCCCTTCCCCTTTGTAAATGATCAGCCCTATTATCCCTGCAATAAATAATCACAATGACGTGCTCCATATGCAAGATTCTATTTGAAGATCAAAGCTCATTCGAGGGAGGAAATGGCATTGATTTATTAGCAAGTGATATTCTGCATTTTATGTGTGCTCCTGCTGTTTGAACCGAGGTAATAAACGACATTTTCTATGTGTAAGAGTCTGTTAGATGGCAGTCATTAGCGTTTCAGATTTCAAAACTTAATTACATGAAGTGTTAATTGTATTCCAAAACACAGTAAATGGGAATGGAAACTACCAACTAATTAGGACTAATTGCTGTGCAGTAAAGTAAAATTGATACATAGTTAAATCAATAATGTACTATACAGTTCTCTACATTGGTACTTGAATTCAATGAGTTTGAATGAGTTTGAAAATGATTAACTACTAATTCAAAACTTCTTTTCCAACGAAGTCGTTTCAGAATATAAAATTTACTTTTGCGAAATTCTTTGTAGTTTTAGAGCAATTCTGAAAGATCTTTAAGTCATAAAAGGCTCATTTATTGGTTATTATTTGGTAAAATGTAGGTAATAAAAATCCTTGACACTGTTGTTGTTGTTGTTGTTTTTGTTATTTTAATCATCAGTCCGTAGACTGCTTTGGTACGGCTCTCCATGCCATCCTATCCAGTGCTAACCTTATCATTTCTACGTAAATATTCAATCCTGCATCTTTTCTAATCTGCTTGTCATATTCACATCTCCTTCTACCCCTACCATTATTACCATCTACACTTCCTGAAAAACGCAACTGAGCATTTCCTCGGTGTCCAACATATGTCTTATCATTTTGTCTATTCTTCTTGTCAAATTTAGACAAATGTATCTCCTGTTACCAGTTCGATTCACTATCTCTTCATTCGTGATTAGATCTACCCATTTCATCTTCAGCATTCTTCTGTAACAGCACATTTCAAAAACTTATATGCTGTTTCTTTCTGCAGTAGTCACCGTCCATGCTTCACTTTCAAACAATACCATTCTTCAAAATCATATTACTAATTCTTATATCAATGTTTGAAGTAAACAAATTTCTTTCTTTAAGAAAGATCTCCCTTGTGTGTGCTAGTCTGCATTTTGGCCATCGTTAATTTTGACATTGTTAGTTATTTTACTAGTCGAGTAACAATATATATCTCCTTCCTTTAAGACTTCATTTCCTAATCTAATATTTTCTGTATCACCGGACTTCGTTCGACTGCACCCCTTTACTTTTGTTTTGGACTTATTTCTTTTCATATTGTACTCCTTCCCCAAGTCTGTCCATACCATTTACCATTCCTAATCCACTATAAATCAACCAAAGGGATGAAGGTTCCATTTATCCAGAGTTGATTGAGGAGAATTCAGCTAATGGGTTTGGCAACAGAGTTCAGGACGAATTTGTCTGAAATACACTATGTAAACATAACACCCCACAGAATACGCTCTTAGTGATGTCTGGCTATGCGTCTCGGGTATGTGAATGTCAGAGGGTTGGCCATACTGATAATAAGTTTTAAAAATAATTCGATATCTCGCCTCATTGTCACTATTAGCTGCTGATGTTTGCCGATAAATTAGTTTCGCGGATGAATTCGAATAACCTTTGTGAGGTGGTGTTTCTAAATCTGCACGTGGCATAAGACCGGCCTGGACACCGATAGAGGAATCAGCGTTGTCACTCGACGATCATGTCGACCACTGACCAGGCTGGCGTTGCAGTGCGAGTTCAAGTCCGCTGTAAGCATGCCACATGGCTGCTTGACGAACATTCCCGTAAATCACCGATCACCTAGCAGCTATCGATGCCAAGAAATCAGTATCAAACACAGCCAGTATCACCTTACGGCGCGATTCTGTCAGCTCGGAGGTTCGTGTTCGAACCGCTCCCATGGCACAGTTTTTCTTTCATTAGTGCTCTCAGGCCACGTGCAGATTTATCAACACCGCCTCGCAAAGCCCTTTTGAATTCACCATAGAAGCGATCCGATTGGCTAACTTCAGTAGCTGATAAAAAGACAATGGCGCTAGACACTGAATTATTTTTCTTCAAATTATTTACCAGTATAATCAACACTAACGCTCACGTATCCGGTTCACTTTGTTTGAGAACATCCTGTATAAGCCCAGACGCAATACATTGTAACTGCTACAAAATTTATAAAGTAATGTTAAGTATTTAGGATTATTAATTGATTCGAACATGAAATGGAAAAGTCACATTACCGATTTAAGAAAGAAAATCAGAAGAACTGTTTATATATTACATAATTTAAAATACATATCCAGTATGAAATTATTAAGAGAGGTTTATTACGCCTTAGTTCAGTCTATTCTTAGCTACGGAATTTTGGCATGGGGAGGAGCCTACAAAAAAGTAATCAATAAAATACAGGTTGTTCAAAACCTTATATTACGAATAATGTACCAGAAAGGAAGATTATGCCCAAGTAATCAATTATATGCTGAAGCAAATATATTTAATGTAAACCAGCTCTATGCCCTTGAAATATACAAATATATTAACAGAAACAAAAATATAATTGAGAACATTAAACATGAAAATTCAACACGCAGTATGATGTACCACCGTTGTATGTTATACAAACCCAAACTTAGCATAACAAAGCGCAATTTCTTGTACTTCATTCCAAAATTCTTTAATGTCCTTCCCGGTTCTTTACAAACTACTTCATTAGGTCAGAAAAGGAGTCTGAAGTGTCTTAAATCCTTTGTCAGGGATAATAAAACTGTTATGGAAGAAATAACTAAATGAGAATATCACGTCACCATATCCAATTTCTATTCAATGCTCCACCGTGTGCTGTTGATCATATCCGTCATTCACTCATACCCATACTCGTACTTCAGGCATCATTTTAAAATATATTTCTCTCTATGTAATTAATATTCTAAATTACCACACACAAGGTTTCACCTTACGTGGTATTTTACTGATATCTACTCGACTCTGTTGAGGTTGGTGTGATTTTGTACTATAATAATAATAATAATAATAATAATAATAATAATAATAATAATAATGTATTTAATGTGTGCAAGAGATAGTTACAAGTTCAATTTATTTAGGTATTAATATGTTAATAATAATACTACTACTTCTGTAATATATGTGGTTTAGTTACAAGATTAATATTTCTCAACTAATAATGTTATTAGAAGAGTTATGTATATATAAAACAGAGTCCTGTAAATATGTAAACGACATGATGAATGAATAAATACTACTACTACTACTACTACTACTAAATCAACATCGTAAACGTATTTCTTTCAAAATGAGTCAAAGTGGAGAATTGAACGAGTTCGGAAGGAGGCATGATTGTAGTTCGGTCATTCCATCAAAGAGATTTCACGGAAGTAGAAATATCATGTAAGCAATCAACCAGATCATCGCTCTGGTAGACCTGAGAAATTATCCGATAGGGACTGCCGAACTCTAAAGCATACATCATCGTCAGCTACTGCAGAGGATTTTCGTCACAGCTAGGAGAGAGATGGGTGACAGAACGATCCGTCGAGAGACGATTAGACTCGGTTTACAAGGTAGCACTGCTGCCCAGAAGTCACTGATCACCACGGACGAACGCGCAACGTTGCTTAGCGTGGTGCAAATAACGCTGTAATTGGTCTGTAGACAGTGTTGAATAGACTTATGAGTCAGTTATATGCTGTGGAGAACAGATTGGCGTGTGTTAATCTGATATGTCTGGCGAACGGTATTTACCCGAGTGTGTAAAAAAAAAATTAAAATAAGTTTAATGAAGTCTATAGTTGAAAAATTGTACTTGGGCCGGTTAGTGTTAGAAAAGCATGAACATTTTAACATCGAAATGATTTATATATAATACGTGTGATGATAGTGTCCAGCGTCATTTTAAAGAAGTACCAGTATCTAGAAGCAAGAGTCTGGCCTCAGCATGACGTATCCGACGATTCCATCTCGATGTATAGTAGAAACTCGATTTAGCGCGGTTATCGGAGGACATACTTTTCCCCGCCTTTAGTTTAACCGCTGTAAATTGAAAACGACCTAGAAGGTGGTAGAATATTGGGAAACAAAATTAGGGTACAAGTGAACACAATTCTATGAAATCCTATACATAAAATGCTCACATTAGACTTCCATTCTTCACATGATTGATTATGTTGAATTTATCGTTCACAGAGTACTCTTTTTTTCCTTTTAATGTGATATCCCAGTGCTTACGCGGAACTCAAGACTTAACTAGGAGATTTTCTGACAAAAGCTAAAAACCAACGATGGCAGACTATTGAGAGTTGGATTTCTTTACGCTCAACGGCCATCACACGAAGCGATTTGAAACTTGAACGAACGAAGCAAGGAAACGGGTAATGTTATGGATCTACCACGAAACGGACGACCAGGAGTTGTTAGAACGGAAGAAAATACTGAACTCATTGCTCAGAGTTGTGCCATTATTCCTTACGAATCCACCAGAAGGTGGTGTCTCAAAATTTGGATGAATCATACCATTTTAAGGAACCTGTTACAGGAACTAAGGCTGAAAGCATATGGACCAAACCGCTTGTAAGCGTTACATGAAGATTATATGGACCATCGTTTACAGTTCTACGAATTATTTGTTATTCAACACCAAGCCGATCTTCACAATAATTCTAATTGCCGATGAAGCTAAAGGTCCGAGTAAACTAGCAGAATTGTGTTTTATGGACCATTGAAAATATCCACATAAAATTATCTCAAACGAATTAAACGCCCCTGGTGTTTGTGGTAGCATTTGAAGTGTAGATGCCATAAGACCATTCTTGTTTTGAAGGAACGGTTACCATCGAGCGATATCATCAGACGTTACAAGAGGTAATTATTGAAAACAGACCCCTATTTTTTCCGATAATCGTTTTATAAGACGGAGCATCGCCTCATTTAGATGCAGGAGTTTTGAAATGATTTAATGAGCAATTCCATGAATGAACTGACCATCGCTGCACAACAAAATCGCCACTTACGTGACACCGTGTGATTCCCGCTATGGGGGAATCCGAAAATACGATACTTATGCTTAGAAACCCCAGGATCCACATCAACTGCAACAGGTGAATGAACAGTAATTTGTGAAAAATAGATCGAATTACCGAGTTATTTCCTATCATATGTAATTCGGTACCTAAGCGTTGTCTATTGTGTATCGATAAGCAGGGCCTCCATTTCGAACAATCGCTGTAAAGTAATGTATAAACAAAATGTAAGGAACATTCTGAGATAGTCTAGCGAATTCTCGCCCAGCCTAACCTAGTAAAAGCTTGAAATAATTGGTGTAGACCCCCTAAGTAGCTTAAGTGCCATTATGATGCGTTACTGAAAAATATTTTCTCAAAGGGTTTAATATTACAAATGAATGATGATAAATAATGTCCTATTCAGTGCACTGAATACAAATCTATGAATATTTAACTCAAAATATTTCATTCGTAACGGAAGAAAAGAGAGCACATCGCCATTAAAACGTCGCCATATGAATAGGAGAAATGATACGAAGCAGAAAAATGGTATGCATTTCCTTTTATGGCGAGGGCACCGTATATAAACCAGGCTGTCACTCAGTGTGTTGCGAATATAGATGCGAAGCTCCCCAGGGTAATTTATTAGCCAGGGTAAAACACGGTAATGTTTCGTGTGTCCCCGGTAGCACACGCCCGCAATCTGGTGGCAGATCGATAGAAGCTCTCCTCACTTCACCTGCCCGGGCCAGCTGGTGGGACACGAGTGTCTATTGTCTGCCCTCGACAACTACTTGCCTTTGTTGGCCCACATCCCGGTTCTTAACGTTAGCTCAAGTTCATGGGGGTAAGAGAATAGGATAAGCACTCTTACCCTTAAAACACCACACGCACGGTATAAAAGACTAGTAAATCGCACAATGGAGATCGAGAAAGCCCCTATCATTATGCGGTTGTTTACAACAGTGCCAACGGACTACAGTATTTTACTTCCGAAAATGTTCAGTATTTTTTCTTTTGACGTGAATACGCCTTATATCGGGATTCGAGTTCGAAAGGCTGAGCAAGACGAAAATAGTGAAGATTTTGAAACGTTTAGAATATAAACAGCGCACAGTACAATACCAAGAAAATTAGAACTGTACTCAGAGACCAAGAATTCGGAAAATGGTGTCAGCTACGAAGTAGAGGGCAGGAAGTTTGCCTTTATGAAGAATTCACGCCTTGTAATCGTTGGATAAGAAGGTATGAAGGTCTCTAGTTCAGAGTGGAGGGATGCTCTGAAAATAACATGCAATGTGACGCCTGTAAGAGCCAAAACAGAAAGAACCATCCGCGATCCCCACTGAAGAAGATTCGGCGAGACCGAAACATTAGCTCACGCCTTGGGTTTATGTCCTTTTGGTTAAACTCTCATAAATAACCGGCCACCACACCATCATGTCATCTATTGCGCAGCCTCTCAGAGGCAAATTCTTTCAAGTACACGAGGAGGTTCATAGTCTTGCAACAAATGGCAGCACAAGGAGAATTGATATGATCGCCACTAAGGGAAAAGTAGGCTATATTCTAAACCCCACGATAAGATACGAGTCACATCTAACTCAACAAGCCGAAGTCTGTGACGAAAAGAAATATATATGCTGCAGTGCCATACTACTCAGAAAAATACCAGCTTGATGATATTCAAGTCATGGGTCTTATGATCGGTGCCTGAGGGACGATCCTCGAGGAAGGTGGTGGAAATCATGAAGTTTTTCTTACTGTCTTAATCAAACAACGCGATACGTCAAACTCCTTAATTAAGACCATTATCGCAGTCTTCCCTTTCCCATCCATATACATTTATTTTAATGTCATTGGGGTGAAAATGGGTCAGGATTGTTTGATACAGTACAGAATCCACCTGTTCTTAATATTTGTATTTCGCTGCCACTCTGGGGTGAAATTCTGGAAATAGCACGATTTAAAAATGCTTAAAACAATTTAAAATGTTGCTTAGAGCCATAGCTCAGAAGTAAATAAATATTAAAAGGTTTCAAGTATTTCTACCAAGACACACTAATTATTTACGTTATTACACGAAGTAGTTGCTACTAATTTTACATTTATTGAGAACAAACATGTTTCGTGAATCAGCTGGTATATAAATATCTTACTGGATGTATTTTGGAGGAATATCAGAGTAATTAAAACTGAATTTAATAAAGTACTATTTACAGTTATTTACCAGTTCATTCGCGTTTGGATTTTTCACTCAACTGAAATTTTTCTTTCTGCTTTAATCAAACAACGCGACACGTCAAACTCCTTAATTAAGGCCATGGCCGCAGTCTTCCCAGTTCTGGCCCTTTTATGACGAGGGCATAGTCTTTCCCATCCTTGCGTCGCCCAGGCCCTATCCGTGGCTTGTCAATGCCACCTGTCGATGATGTACTGTAAACTATTTTTTTCCTTTTTTTGCAATTGGCTTTACGTCGCACCGACACAGATAGGTCTTATGGTGACGATGGCATAGGAAAGGCTTAGGAATGGAAAGGAAGCGGTCGTGGTCTTAATTAAGGTACAGTCCCAGCATTTGCCTGGTGTGGAAATGGGAAACCACGGAAAACCATCTTCAGGGCTGCTAACAGTGGGGTTCGAACCCACTATCTCCTGGATGCAAGCTCACAGCTGCGCGCCCCTAACTGCACGGCCAACTCACCCGGTGTACTGTAAACTTTCCGGCCTATCTGCAATGAGATACCGGCAATAAATTTAACGTTAGGAAACCATGATCTTGGAGGGATGAGCAACTTTTGTTACCTGGGTAGCAAATTTACATCTAACGTGCAGGCTGTGACGTAAGGTACAGATGGTTACCTAGCAACCGTGCAGGCTATATTCTATAACTGATGGTCATCTGAAATTAGCAACCGTTGATGGATGGCCATGACCGAGAGACATATTTATGATCTTTTGATTTTTCCATAGAGAAATTTGACACAATTTTCTTAACATTTCTTATGTTGTGCTTTTTACAACATGATGAAAACTGTGGAAAAGCTATCAAACACACTTTATCTGTTAGGACTCTAGAGCTAATAGCGGAAATAAGACTGGAGGCCAGGTTTAATCCAGAGTGAGTGAGTATTGTGTTTCCATTATTATTATTATTATTATTATTATTATTATTATTATTATTATTATTATTATTTGTTTCATTTGCATTATTTTTATGTTCGTTTGCTTTACTTTTACATATTAGGTTTGTTGAATTTCTTTAAAAGTAGCGAAACTCTCATCTGAGTTCTTGCACGAGCCGCCATTTAAATAAATATTTAAAATCCTATACATCCACAGCACGTCATATAGAATAGTACAAATGAATACTTCCCTCATAATTTCTTAATGAGAAGATACACTGTGGCACTGGAAGACAACGAGTTGTCTACATTTCAAATTCTGGAAATTTGGTTGAATTGTTGTGCCTATTACATGTCAGGTGAAGTAAATGATGCACGACCTCCAACAACAGAACCGTTCCACATCAGCTGGGAGCAGATACAGTCTAGCAGCTGCTTGCACGGCTCTCAGTTAGAACTAGTGAAGGAGCAGAGTACAGCCTAGCAGCTGCTTGCACGGCTCTCAGTTACAACTAGTGAAGGAGCAGAGTACAGCCTAGCAGCTGCTTGCACGGCTCTCAGTTACAACTAGTGAAGGAGCATAGTACAGCCTAGCAGCTGCTTGCACGGCTCTCAGTTAGAACTAGTGAAGGAGCAGAGTACAGCCTAGCAGCTGCTTGCACGGCTCTCAGTTACAACTAGTGAAGGAGCAGAGTACAGCCTAGCAGCTGCTTGCACGGCTCTCAGTTACAACTAGTGAAGGAGCAGAGTACAGCCTAGCAGCTGCTTGCACGGCTCTCAGTTAGAACTAGTGAAGGAGCAGAGTACAGCCTAGCAGCTGCTTGCACGGCTCTCAGTTACAACTAGTGAAGGAGCAGAGTACAGCCTAGCAGCTGCTTGCACGGCTCTCAGTTACAACTAGTGAAGGAGCAGAGTACAGCCTAGCAGCTGCTTGCACGGCTCTCAGTTACAACTAGTGAAGGAGCAGAGTACAGCCTAGCAGCTGCTTGCACGACTCTCAGTTACAACTAGTGAAGGAGCCGAGTACAGCCTAGCAGCTGCTTGTACGGCAATCAGGTACAACTAGTGAAGGGGCGCGTATCTAAACGAATTTAAACTGTTGCACAGTTACTGTGCCTAATATCTCGTTGCACTGAGTGCACAAGATTATCATCAGGAAACAAAAGAGTTATTTTGCATAAAATCGGCCTGTGCTGAGTAAATATTTTAATTACATTAATTTCATTAGGTTATGTGTAGGACACAAAATTAATTATTTCTACATGTGATAATTAAATACTCCTATGATTACTACCTGTACTCATAGAAATACTGGAGACCTACATAAAAGCTTATTAATAATACAGCATAAACAATGAAGGAAAAACGAACTGTACGCTTGTACTTTGTAGACTAGTAGTGGCGATTGGGAAATAGAAGTGGGGGCATTATAGACAAGAAAATGTACCGAAGTCTGAGGGATACAGCGGCAAGGTGGTGGGGAGGAACAGTAGACACGAAAATTGAAAAATACAGCTGTAAAATGGTATGTTATTTACGCTCTCTGAGCGAATTTCTATAGAGACGTAAAGGTGGACACACTACAAACTTAAGTGCGGTAATAATAGTACAAAATATCTTTCAGACAGAGAACAATAATTACTCGTTTATTACAATTAAGTATAAGTACGGGGTGATTATACTGTTAAAAAGTCATTTAGTAATTGAACACACACTGAGAAAGTAACAGACACTAGATGGTATTGAACAAACACATTGACTGAGTGAGTCTTCCAGACTGACGAATTCACGTGGCAAAAATATACGCTGCTACCCTTCGTCGCAGAATATGCTACACACTGGTCCGCGGGACTTCGCTTACTACTTGCTGTGGCGCTGTACATTTCGGTTAGCCGCTGCGAACGACTTTTGTACGTATTTCCGCTTAGTATTTTTCTTCAAATTTAAATAAATTACAGGAAAGAACTATCTGAAACCACAACAGGGTTTGTGCTAATTAATTTTGTATTATTCCTAGATTCAGGTGCATAAAACCGAATAAATTTTAACTTTTTCGCGACTGGCGAAAACATAATACACTCAACCAGGTACATTGCTGCGGCTTTGCGTCCGCCTTGACTCCGTATACTGCCATCTATTCTTTACAGTACAAACTATTAGAAGTCATCTGCTCTCGGCTATTCTCGCGCTCATGTCATTACCCCAAGGAGCGGAGCTCTCCTATTGCCCATCTATAGTTACATATTAACATCAAAAACGAAACCCCTTGTA
Organism: Anabrus simplex; assembly: GCF_040414725.1. Taxonomy (NCBI): domain Eukaryota; kingdom Metazoa; phylum Arthropoda; class Insecta; order Orthoptera; family Tettigoniidae; genus Anabrus; species Anabrus simplex. Next base: position 49,427,715 of record NC_090270.1, read on the forward strand.
AAAGCCCTACTTCACACTATGTTGGAATGCTATTCATTACAAGGATAATACCTACTTAGGGTACTTAAGCGCACCCCTTGCAACTCTGACTTCAATGCGGAGAGAGTTTTGTCACGTATTGTACCTCCGGATGGAGCCGGAAACGAAGCCACCAGATTGAGTTCAGAATGCCAGCACTCTCGACCCAGATTTATATAAACTTGTTTTCTTCTCTACTTCTCGGGAATCCAACCGTGAATTTTTTCGTGTATTCTTGCTACACCATGTGTATCTCATAACTGTATATGAAACCAAGTTTCAACGTCCTTTATGACATTTGGAAAGATACGCCGCTACAACAAGCATTCTTGACAGTTTCACCTCTAACCATGCAAGACTTTCAGGGTTAGAATTCATCTCCAGAATGCTGGGAACTTCCGAGTTATAAAAAGTTCACCAAGTTGGGGTAAGAAACTATCTGAAGACGTTGACGAGCAAAACATCGATTTTCTTCACCAGACAGTCAGCTGCTGCATGCGTGCTGTCTCTGCTGTCACAACACTTCCCTCCAGATATAACTTCCAAATGTCACTGTTCCAAATAAAGAAACAGAGATTGTATTTGACGAACAAGGACAGACAGAGTCTGTTTACCAGTCTCTCCTACTATAAGAATGCGTGACAGCCAAGCATTGTATGTCACTTATTAACACGTTATAATCTCTCTAAATGAAATTCTGATGACGTTGTAAGAAAGTAATATTTTGATACTGTGGCAGTGAAAGAAACTGAAATCAACGTGGTGATGGAGATTATTGTTTTAAGAGGAAGTACAACTAGGCAACCATCCTTTATACAAAACTAATCAGAGAGAAAAAAATGGAGGGGACCCGACACTTCGAAAAATGAAGGTATCAGCCAAAGAAAGACAAGGGCCACGAAGGGTATCAAAATGAAAGACTTCCTAGGCCTCGAGTGCAATAATAGCATCGGACTCGGAAAAGAACAAAAGTTGGCCAAGTGAGGTCGGATAGGATAGATTAAAATGAGGAGCCTGGCACATGCAAGTGGAAGCAATGTCAGGACTTAGCTGAGGGCCCCGTGGACGCAACCTACTCTCCCATGTTAAGAGCCCTGAGGACCCTTCTAGTCACCTCTTATGACAGGAAGAGGATACCGTGGGTGTTATTTACCACCCGCACCCACAGGGAGGAAATGAACGAGAGTAACCAGGTAAAAGTCACTGAGTTTGTTAAATGATTCCCGTTCCTCTTAATTGTTTTATCAATTACGTAAACATGTTGGTAGTTCGTCAGTTATAAGAGCACACTACTGTGTATAAATTCACTGACGCATACTTACGGAATCATTTCTAGTACACCTATTGTGAACCAGAAGTTGGCATACGAAATTATTTTGAATGAATTCTCAGTAGCATCCAATTCGTGTATCACAGTGAGTAATGCGGCACTTCCGGTTTATTCCGAATAGTTTCGAAAGAATCCTAACTGGAAAACACTCTCTCACTTTCAAAGATATGATGAAATCAACGCGACTGTGAATGTGGTTTCACGTGAGAGAAAAGCGAATTTTATGACGAAACTGATTGCCTTCCTTGTGATATTTGAAGCCCTCATTTTTCAGTTTAGACTCAGTTAAATTATAACTGTGAAGTTCTCCAGTCTGCAGACATTACTTTTTTAATAAATACATTTATAAACTACCTTAAAAAGAAAACATAAGAGAATTATACCTTAATAAACTTGTTTCATTTTTCAGGTATAATTCTCCGTTCTCACTAATCAATTTTGCCAATTCACTTGGTCTTCGTTTACTAGAACTACAATCTCACAGTTACTTCGTTGCCGCTATCAAAGTTCTCAGTCCACGAGCTGCACACGTTATCTTGCAGTTCAAGACGATATTCGCTGTCCACTCAATCCGGTAAAACTCGGTTCAGAGCCCCATGCCGATATCCAGTGTTCTCTTCCACTCCGCTTCAGCACGCACGTTAGCTACCCAGCGGCTGGCCCAAGAGAACTACACACGACGACAGCCATGCAGAATGAGTCCTCGGTTCTACGGGTGGACACTCCAACAGACTGCCGCTCTCAAACTCGTCCACTTACTGACTGAGCTGACACTAAACCGAACTCACTCGAACTGAACCAACCCCACAGGCAAGTCACTGGGCCGGTTCAATCAATCAATACTGATCTGCATTTAGGGCAGTCGCCCAGGTGGCAGATTCCCTATCTGTTGCTTTCCTAGCCTTTTCCGAAATGATTTCAAAGAAATTGGAAATTTATTGAACATCTCCCTTGGTAAGTTATTCCAATCCCTAACTCCCCTTCCTATAAATGAATATTTGCCCCAGTTTGTCCTCTTGAATTCCAACTTTATCTTCATATTGTGATCTTTCCTACTTTTATAGACTCCATTCAAACCTATTCGTCTACTAATGTCATTCCACGCCATCTCTCCGCTGACAGATCGAAACATACCACTTAGTCGAGCAGCTCTTCTTCTTTCTCTTAATTCTTCCCAACCCAAACATTGCAACATTTTTGTAACGCTACTCTTTTGTCGGAAATCGCCCAGAACAAATCGAGCTGCTTTTCTTTGGATTTTTTCCAGTTCTTGAATCAGGTAATCCTGGTGAGGGTCCCATACACTGGAACCATACTCTAGTTGGGGTCTTACCAGAGACTTATATGCACTCTCCTTAACATCCTTACTACAACCCCTAAACACCCTCATAACCATGTGCAGAGATCGGTACCCTTTATTTACAATCCCATTTATGTGATTACCCCAGTGAAGATCTTTCCTTATATTAACACCTAGATACTTACAATGATCCCCAAAAGGAACTTTCACCCCATCAACGCAGTAATTAAAACTGAGAGGACTTTTCCTATTTGTAAAACTCACAACCTGACTTTTAGCCCCGTTTATCAACATACCATTGCCTGCTGTCCATCTCACAATATTTTCGAGGTCACGTTGCAGTTGCTCACAATCTTGTAACTTATTTATCACTCTATAGAGAATAACATCATCCGAAAAAAGCCTTACCTCCGATTCCACTCCTTTACTCATATCATTTATATATATAAGAAAACAAAGGTCCGATAACACTGCCCTGAGGAACTCCCCTCTCAACTATTACAGGGTCAGACAAAGCTTCACCTACTCTAACTCTCTGAGATATATTTTCTAGAAATATAGCAACCCATTCAGTCACTCTTTTGTCTAGTCCAATTGCACTCATTTTTGCCAGTAGTCTCCCATGATCCACCCAATCAAATGCTTTAGACATGTCAATCGCGATACAGTCCATTTGACCTCCAGAATCCAAGATATCTGCTATATCTTTCTGGAATCCTACAAGTTGAGCTTCAGTGGAATAACCTTTCCTAAAACCGAATTGCCTTCTATCGAACCAGTTATTAATTTCACAAACATGTCTAATATAATCAGAAAGAATGCCTTCCCAAAGCTTACATACAATGCATGTCAAACTTACTGGCCTGTAATTTTCAGCTTTATGTCTATCACCCTTTCCTTTATACACAGGGGCTACTATAGCAACTCTCCATTCATCTGGTATAGCTCCTTCGGCCAAACAATAATCAAATAAGTACTTCAGATATGGTACTATATCCCAACCCATTGTCTTTAGTATATCCCCAGAAATCTGATCAATTCCAGTCGCTTTTCTAGTTTTTAACTTTTGTATCTTATTGTAAATGTCATTGTTATCATACGTAAATTTTATTACTTCTTTGGCCTTAGTCTCTTCCTCTATCTCGACATTATCCTTGTAACCAACAATTTTTACATACTGCTGACTGAATACTTCTGCCTTTTGAAGATCCTCACATACACACTCCCCTTGTTCATTAATTATTCCTGGAATGTCCTTCTTGGAACCTGTTTCTGCCTTTTTCAGAACAGTTCGGAGGCTGGACACATCCAGAAACCTCGCGTCGTAGAAGACTCCAGATTAATCGTCTCGTAATTTCTAATTGACCACCATGCCGCTAGGCTCGACCGCGAGTGCTGCGGCTTGGTGGAGGTGGGGGGGGGGGGGGGTAGATGTGCCAGACGGTGACGTCCTGCTTCAATCGCTGGTCCCGCCAAAAGTTGGAGATTGAGATGATGGACATGGAGGCAACTCGTGTTACAATATATCAGAGATGAAATAGTTGACCCAGCATAGATGTAATAATTTCATAATGTACATAGTTCCTACTCTTAAATGAAATATTATAATATTCTTTGAAAACAACTGTGTATCAAATCGAGCAACAACATATGTCACCATTTCACCACCTGACTAAGGAGCGAAGTCTCTGAAACGGGTAGTGGAGTGAATCATTTAATAACTGGGAATAATTTCTATTATTGAGTGTATGTGTGTATGTTTAGTCCTCAGCCCGAAGGCTGGTTGGATCCTCAACAGTTCCGCGATCAGCTGTCATAGATGGCCTAGGCATCACTGAAGAGGTGTACTAGGGAAATGAGGAGTGAGTTGGTTTCCCGTTGCTTTCCTCACCGAGCCAGAAGTTGCTATACATATCAGTCTGCCAAGCCCACTGAAATGCATGCACCAACTGACCCTATGAGCAATATTTTCACACCATTCATAGCAGGGACTGGCTGCATAAGGAATGGCATTACTAGCATCACTCATACCTCAGTCACTTTCATCCGTTATCTTCATTTGCCTTATAGCAATAGAATGTTTTCATATTTTAATGTGATACCTTTTCTTTGTATTTTGACAGAAAATAATCACTAACTTCGCAATGTAGGAACATTGTGAAGGAAGTGATGTAATACAGCAGGCCACGAAGGATGGGCTAAAATAGATTTAATACACAATGTTAAAAATTACCAACTTTTCAAGCACAAATCTGTTAGGAAATGCCTAGTTTCTGTTGTGATTGAAGATTTTAGACAAGATCTGAACATCTGGGTACAGCTGCTTATAAAACCTTTTGTTTCCGGAAGTAGGGTTGAGGCATATTTAGCACCGTCTACGGGCAGTACTTGACCTAAATCCAGCCCTGGTGATAGGACGTCAAAATACTATCAAAGGAAATCGCGTGAAGTCTACCTCCGTCTTCCTGAAGAAAGGCGCTCCGTGTTAACTAGACCAAGTACACAGTTCAAGAAAATTAGGGGAAAATGTTTTTGAACGTTTGCCATGCTCCACAAAACAATACCTCACACCCAGGTATATTACCAACTAAACTTTTATTCTTTACTGTTGAAATATACAAAAGAAGATTGATGGAGCCTGATTCATTTTCAGGACACATACGGAAATGACCAAATAGGGGCGAAAACAAAGTAATAACAGCCCCCCCCCCCCACCGAGGGTGGAATTTTATCACAGTTTGAGAGCTTCAGTATGATGTATGTCCTCCACGAGCATTCATCACAGTTCGGCACTACGTGGCATGCTCCGTATAAATCGACTGAGGTCACGTTGCGGTATCAGGTCCCATTCTTCAATGAGTGTCTCTTCGAGGTCTTCGAGAGTCTGTGGTGGAACATGCCGTCCACGAGCACTTCTGTCAAGCCTATCCCACATATGCTCGATGGGATTAAGGGCGGTACTCACTGCTGGCCATTCCATCTCTTGAATGCCCAGTTCTCGCAAGACAGCTCTGGTGATGCGTGCTACATGAGCCCTGGCATTGTCGTGCATGAGTACGAATTCAGGGCAGCAACCAACACATGCTGTAGCAGTATCTGCTCGATGTACCCCGGAACGGTAAGATTAACACGGCCGACGACAAGATCCGTACGGGTATCAATACTGATGCCACCCCACACCATCGCAGAACCTTCACCGAATCGGTCGCCTTCCTGTACATTTGGCATGTACTGCTCACAACGGTATCTCAATACACGTTGACGTCCATCACGCTGTGTCAGGGGAAATCTGGACTTGTCTGTGAACAACACAGGTCTCCATTGGCGAAGTTGCCAGTTGACGTGGATACGGGCAAACAGAAGGCGAGCTGCGCGATGTTGCTGCGTTAAACGGGACACTCGAACAGGACGTCTGGGTCGGAAGGACACTTCTCTTAACCTGTTCCCTACTGTCTGGTCAGACACCGTGACTCCAGTGACCCTCCTGAGGTGGTGTTGCAGTTCTCTGGCAGTTGCTGAACGACGCCGCAACGCACAGATGGTCAGAGATCGGTCATCCTCTGGGGTTGTCATACGTCCACGAACTTGTCCAACCCTGCTTGTGAACTGGCCTGTCTCACTGTAGCGATTCCACAAGCGGTGAATAACTGACGGAGAGACACTGAGATCCACAGCAACACAAGAGCAAGTCCATCTTTCCTGGATGGAAGTAACGGCCCTTGTGACTTGAACCTCGTTAAGATGTCTCATGGGATGTGCTGGTTGACTTACAACGTGCTCAAATGACCGCAGTAGTCTGTGTCTCTCTTACAAGGACATACGGGCACCTCTATTCACTTTGTTTTGAGGGGTTGCGTGGTAATTTAATGCATGGCTTCGCCTACAGATCGAGTATAACTTCGATTTGATATACCCTGAGTAGCTAAGGAGGGGCTGCCTGGCCGAGGCGATAAGGCGTGTTCGATTCACCCGGAAGGACGTGGGTTCGAATCCCCGTCAGGAAGTCGTAAAAAATAAGAAACGAGATTTCCACTTCCGGAGGTGCATATGGCCCTGAGGTTCACTCAGCCTACACCAAAAATGTGTACCAGGTTAATTCCTGGGGGCAAAGGCGGCCGGGCGTAGAGCTAACCACTCTACCTCATCACGTGCCGCGGTTAACAATGATGGAAGCTTTTACCTTCTACTCCTCCAAGGGCCTTCATTGCCTGTATAGAGCTGACTGCCTTTTTGAGTAGCTAAGGTCTCAAGGTATGCTGTACGGTCATTGGAACCCCATCTACCAAATTACCGTTCACATACCAGACGTTACAAAACATGAGCCTCTAATTTCTTGAAATGTGTAATACACGTGCGAGATTAGTAACAACATAGAGTGCAGGCTATATGGTGCGCGTAACGTAAGGCTAAACACTAAAAGGGAAATATCGCCGCCCTATTATCTTTTTACTTTTAATGGCTCATCACTGCTGGCAACTTGACTACTTACATACCGAAATCACGAGACATAACCATCAACAAACCAACCTCAATGTAAGTATCAATAATGGACGTTCCCTTACCCAAGTAAAAGATAATACAGTAAATGATCAATCTTCTCATTCTTCTTTTTCTATCACTTTTCCCACACTTGCTGGGTCGCGGGTGCAAACTGCGTCGCACATGTGGATTTGTCCCTGTTTTACGGCCGGATGCTCTTCCTGACGCCAACCCTATATGGAGGGATGTAAGCACTATTGTGTGTTTCTGTGGTGGTTGGTAGTGTGGTACGTTGTCTGAATATGATGAGGAGAGTGTAGGGGAGGACACATACATCCGGTCCCCGAGCCAGAATAATTAATCAGAAGCGTTTAAAATCCCCGACCGGGCCGGGAGTCGAACCCGAGGCCCTCTGAACCAAAGGCCAGTACGCTGACCATTCAATCAAGGTATTTATAATTACCTCGGTTTTAAAGCTTAATGAGGAATTAAGTAAATTCGCACACTCTCTCACCCTCAGTCAGTTTGAAAATGAAAATCCACAGCCTGTTTCCAGTCAATGACCGGGTCAGGGATGGAATGAATGAAGCCCCCATCTAGCGGCGAGGATAGGAATTGCGACGGCTGCAGAAGCCTGTCGCACTCCTCTGGGGCAATGATTAATAAATGACAGATGAAATGAAATGATATTGGAGAGTGTTGGTGGAATGAAATATGACGGGGAAAACCGGAGTACCCGGAGAAAAACCTGTCCCGCCTCTGCTTTGTCCAGCACAAATCTCACATGGAGTGACCGGGATTTGAACCACGGAACCCAGCGGTGAGAGGCCGGCGGGCTGCCGCCTGAGCCACGGAGGCTACCGTCAGTCAGTTTAATGTTTTATATTTCTGTCTTCGTTTTCTTTTTGTTGCAATTTGCTTTACGTCGCACCGACACAGATAGGTCATATGGCTACGTTGGGACAGGAAAGGCCTAGGATTTGGAAGCAAGCGGTCGTGGCCTTAATTAAGGTACAGCCCTAACCATTTGCCTGGTGTGAAAATGGGAAACCACGGAAAACCTTCTACAGGGCTGCCGACAGTGGGATTCGAACGCACTATCTCCCGGATGCAAGCTCACAGCCACGTGCCCTTGACCGCACGGCCAACTCGCCCGGTGTCTTCATTTTGATGTACGCATTACTGTGACCGTATTCTTCATTGGTTGCCGTGTGTAAACCATTCATATCCCTTCTTGAAATTTGCTCTTACTTCTCGGACTTACGTGAAACCACACTGTAATAACGTACACAAGCAAATATGTTACATTTACATATGCCGCAAATCAGTAAGAATACACAAAGGCTAAGTCTCCAAGCCGTACTAAAGTCGTGGCAAGACAAGGTTAGGTTAAGTTGAAAATGAAATTTCCATCCATTCGAACTGAACTGATCTTTATAGAGCAGGTAATGTTGCTTCCCTTTTCTAGAAGTTCTTACAGATTTTTCTTGCTTCTTGGACATCCTAATCGAATTCTTTACGGAAGTATTGGACGAAATAAGACCGTAATTAATAAAATGCTGCGTTATTCATTTCGCACCACCTACGTTATAAAATGCATTCTTCAGACATGACACCATTCTACTTACCTGGTATTACTCAAACGGGCCGGCCCCGTGGTGTAGGGGTAGCGTGCCTGCCTCTTACCCGGAGGCCGCAGGTTCGATTCCCGGCTAGGTCAGGGATTTGTACCTGGACCTGAGGGCTGGTACGAGGTGCACTCAGCCTACCTGATTAGAATTGAGGAGCTATCTGACGGTGAGATAGCGGCACCGGTCTAGAAAGCCAAGAATAACGGCCGAGAGGATTCGTCGTGCTGACCACACGACACCTCGTAATCTGCAGGCCTTCGGGCTGAGCAGCGGTCGCTTGGTAGGCGAAGGCCCTTGAAGGGCTGTAGTGCTATGGGGTTTGGTTTGGTTTGCTTTGGTTTGGTTTGGTTTGGTTTTTATTACTCAAACGGTTTTACAATCCCACAGAAAAAGAAAATATGCTGTAATAATACCAGCAAATGTAACGCTAATGATTTTAACAATACGACTAGCTAGTTGCTTTACATCGCACCGACACAGACAGGTCTTATGGCGACGATGGGACAGGAAAGGGCTAGGAATGGGAAGGAAGCGGCCGTGGCCTTAATTAAGGTACAGCTCCAGCATTTGCCTGGTGTGAAAACGGGAAACCACGGAAAACCATTTTCAGGGCTGCCGACAGTGGGGTTCGAACCTACTATCTCCCGAATACTGGATTCTGGCCGCACTTAAGCGACTGCAGCTATCGAGCTCGGTTTAACAACACGGCATTGGCAATACGTAATTCTCGCAAATCACGGAATAAACCATGACTGTACCGAGCTCGATAGCTGCAGTCGCTTAAGTGCGGCCAGTAGCCAGTATTCGGGAGATAGTGGGTTCGAACCCCACTGTTGGCAGCCCTGAAGATGGTTTTCCGTGGTCTCCCATTTTCACACCAGGCGAATGCTGGGGCTGTACCTAAGTTAAGGCCACGGCCGCTTCCTTCCCACTCCTAGCCCATTCCTGTCCCATCGTCGCAATAAGACCTATCTGTGTCGCTGCGACGTAAAGCAACTTGCAAAAAAAAAAACATGACTGTACAGTGCCAACGTGCGAGATTATCAGTAACTGTGAGGTGTCGTATCGGCAAGAAAAGTCCCTAGAGTGTAAGGTTAGCAGCACTGAATCGAACCCAATAGACAGAAAATCACTACCTTCGGTATTAACAGGGGAGAAAGAGGAAGGTTATAGCATTAATGTATACGCTTACGTGCCAGGGAGTAGATATATAGTTCTCATGCATTATGAAAACGCCCAATGATGGCACAAGCTCTGGTACATTACAAAACATTTCATTAGCTATATCGGTTCCCTCGTTAGAGCTGAGATTATATGAGCTAGACTAATGTTTACTGATTCCGGCTGACAGACCAGAAGGCCTGCATGAAATGAATTCCATTAACCATTCGTGTCCATCACAATGTTATGCAGCTAAATAATGACATGCACTCTATCTTTTCTCATTTTTAACGTTGATTGTATGTACTTAAATAATTCATGCTAGCTGGACACAATGATTCAAAGCAGCAATTCTCGTATCCAGCATCGAGCTCTTAAGCCTTCGATCACCTGCATAAAATCCATTAATCGTACACAGTAACGAACTCATGGAAGTGTTACGATTCTGGGGGTATATGGAACCAAACATGTAACAATTCGTAGAAGTTAGTAATCCATATAACGTAATAATCATTTAAAGACACATTGGCAAGCGATCCAATCATAAACAGGCTGGGATTGATGAGAGGTCCGTGGAGGGAACAAGAAGAAGAATAATAGTAGAGTTTAACCAAGACTATATGTATTTTCTTTCCACTCGAAAGATAACCAGAATAAAACTCAACTTTTCACAATATCGTAAAGTACAAGAACAATGTTTGAATATAAATAACGTATTAACCATTTACAAAAAATTTAGATGAGGCAATTCAAAAAGATGTAGTGAACTTCAAGCCTCAGCCGAACGAGATAAATGAAAACAGTTTTAAAACTGAGAGAAGGAAAAGGAAGGCAACGGGGAGGGAGCAGAACGGGATCGCAACAGTGGGAGTCGCCCAAGCACGTAAAGATGTAGAGTGCAAAGTTAGTTCGTAGTGTGCTTGCTAAGTCCAGGCTCATGTTCAATCATTCAAACCTCTTGAGTGTAATGCATTATCTTGTTGCCATTATTTTGTTAAAACACTCATGTAAACTCAAACTGGCCATGCAGATAAAGTTAAAATTAGACCCTGATTGCCAAAATCCACTGGGCAAGTAATAAGATACACTGTTGCTCTCTCCAATCTGGAAGAAAATAAAAATAGAGTTTCCCAGCAAAATACTGGGAACTCGTTGGACGACCCTCCAACCTCACTCAGTATCAGCGCTGGACTGAAAACCGAGGGATCGGGGGACAAATTTATAGGGCGGCATAAAGTTCGTGAAGCGTACATGGCTCCGAGAAACAGCAGAAAGTGACGTAACCCAGTAGTAGTTCAGTATGCAATGAGATGTCCAGCAGGTCGGGCGATATGCGAGGCAGCAGCGAGAGCACAAGGCCCAATACATGAGCGCTTATAGCGGCGTTTTGAGTGAGTCAAGTGGTGTGCGAGAGAACAGCGGCCGTACGGAGTCAAGTAGGTGAGTGGCCATCACAGAAGAAAGTTTTGAAATAAATTAGTGTAAATTTCTCAACTACACGGAAAAGCATAAAATCATGGGTACGCTTTTGGGCTTAGAAGACAAAAGATTGAGTACAGATGCTTTGGTTGTTTTCCTCTTAGTAGCCTCGTAAGATATGCAGAGGTACAGATAATGCATCTCTTCACTCCACCCACACGGAAGACAAAGAGTTCCGAACTTTTACGTTTTTATTTATTTTAGAAGTTGCTTTACGACGCACCGACACACATAGGTCTTATGGCGACGATGGAATAGGAAAGCGCTACGGATGGAAAGGAAGCGTCCGTGGCCTTAAATAAGGTACAGCTCCAGCATTTTCCTGGTGTAAAACTGGGAAACCACGGAAAACCATCTTAAGACCTTCCGACAGTGAATTCGGGAGATAGTGGGTTAGAATTCTAATCTCAGAGCTGCTCACTTCTAACCACACAGCCAACTAGTTCTGTTCCTATATATCGCAAGAAATAATATGTAACATCAGGATCTATGTCCAACGATATGGCAGCTGATCCAGCACACAATATTCCCATGCCATGTCAAAAGACAGCCGCACTTATCAATATTTACAAACAACAAAATGATCGCTGATTTGGTACACAATTTTATGGATATAAATATTATCAAGATGCGTATTATGAAAACAATTATGCTGACTTCGGTGACGTTAGTGTGTGTACGGTGCTTTGCTGTGACCTAGACGAAACGATAGTCAAAGACAGTGGAAAATCATTTAAAACACGGCACCATTTTTCCTACTGTATATAGAAGGCAGAGTCCTGCAATACGGTCAGCGGATGCTGACTGGGTTTTGCTCCACAAGTAGCCAGGGCTGGTCCGTGGTCCGACAGCTCTGCACTCCGACCAGTCATCCGAGCAGAGGAGGGCTGGCCACGGCTCTACCGTGGCTCTACGCCTCGGTATTCAGCAGACGGACAAGGGCTGGTCCCCACCGTCGGCTGTCCTGTGAATGGCTTTCCGTAGTTTTCCATTCTCCTGCGCTAAGGCGAATGCCGGGACAGTTCCTAATATAGGCCACAGCCGCCATCCCTATCACCTTCTCTGCACACGACGTCACCGTCTAGGAGGCCCGCCTCCCCCTTCAGGGGATGAATGAAAACATTTAGTAGTAGTTCAGCAACACGGTAATAACGTGACGTAGAAGATGACGAACACTGGTTGCCTAGTTACGGTGTATTCTGTCCACTGAAAATTGCCTACGCTAAACTATCCCCAGACCAAAACATCTCACTATTAATAGACTCATGCTCCCAGACCCCATTTTGATAATTTTCTGACACAACGAAAACCGTTGGATTACTGTGAGCGATACTCTAGTTCATCACCAGATAACTAACTGTGCGCTAGCCTTCGGAGCGGAAAATGACAACGCCATCCTAGCTCTAAGTCAGACTATTTTTTTACGACGCACCGACACATAGCTGTTATGGTGACGATGGGATAAAAATGGGCTAGGAGTGGGATAGAAGTGACCGTGACTTAATTAGATACAGCCCCAGCATTTTCCTGGTTTAAAAATGGGAAACTGCCGAAAACCATCTTCAGGGCTGCGGACAGTGGGGTTCGAACCCACTATCTTCCGAATGCAAGCTGATAGTTACGTGACCTAAATCTCGCAGCCACTTGCTTGGTAAGACGTTTCCTCGTCAATTCGTGTGTATGTTGTGAACGAGATAGCAAGGTCATCAGACTAATCAAAAACGATGGGAGAGGAATATGGAAGAAAATACAGACAAAAATAAAGAGCAACGAATAACCAACAAGAAAAAAATAAGAGAACAGAGATGAGATGAAAAGAAAAATGTGTGTGGGAGTATGGTTGGGAGAGAAGTGGGAAGGAGGACATGCGAAAACGAGATTAGAATTAATACAGTAACACATACTTGGCGTCGCCTCTAATCGCCCTAAACGAGAGAAGAAAAATCGTACGGCCTCAGCTACCCTGTGCAGACATTTTAATTTGACGCCATCTGGCTGCTTGCTCGTGAATTTCGACGTTCTGGTTTACTCTTGACCTGCTAGATGGCAGAGAAAACTGAATCTCTCTTGGGCGTCTGCAGCTGAGTTAATTAATTTTGTCAGGTAAACACCAAATGTGTCACCAGAGATCTTTAACATGCCGACATCGTACGACATACAGCATCGAATGGACTTTTTCTGCCTTTCAAAAGTCTAACTACCTCTGCCGGATTTGAACCCACTATCATGGGATCCGGAGGTCCACACTACCACTCATCCAAAGAAGCAGCTATTAATTCATCAATTCATTAATAACATCTTTCTTTTAAGTACAATGAAGCACACTTCCACACAAATATTGGCAGAGGTACTTGAGTCGAGTACCGGTACCAGCCTATTTCCAATCCTCCAATAGGTGATGAATAAAGAGAAGCATGTGTCATTTTGTCTTGACATGGGCTACCACAGTGTAGCTAATATATCAACACTTAGAATGTCTACACGGTATAATAGCCCAATAAACAACCTAACCTTGTTAATTGGCAACGGCCGTGAAAGCCTGCAGTAGTACATAATACACAGTTAGAAAAAACGAGGAATTCTTCTTTGTATAATCTTGTCTGGTTCTGGGTCTGACGAGGTTGTATCAACTTACTTATCTAGAATTCTAAACACCGTATTATTAACATGTAACACGGTGTGGATTGGGCAAACCACACTCTATAGGTGACAGTATTAATGCGGGGTAATCCTCTTGATGGCCGCTACTTGCTAATGGCAGAGCTCAATGTTCGTTACAGCCACCCACCCGATATGTGGTTTTCAAGCCCTAGTAGCTTGATTACTGCCAACAATCAACACTGAACATGTTATAAGATCTTGAGAAGAATTGAGTCGTTTTACAATTACAGAGACGCCCTATTCTTTAAAATGTAAATTAGATGGTAGTCTATACCTCGTAAAGAGGACTTCATGTCTAAATGCAGCATAATCTACTAATCGCAAACTTGTTTGTGATAACGACAGTCTACGAGGGCAAGTAAAAATGAAAACCTTCAAGGGGTAAAAGAAATTTGAAATGTCGCGTCACGATTGTGCCCGTTCGCAGTATACAACAGGGGCCTTGAGGAATATCCAAAAGGTGGCCGGCCGCACCATGCAGACAAGCAAGTACCATCGAAGTACCAGTGTAACAATGCTTGCCCCACTTCGAAGAAGAACAGTTGTAGGTTGATCGGGAACCAACAGTGTTTTCTTACTTTCGACGAACTAAATGCAATTTTTCTACGTTATAGTTCCTTTTAACGTACCTGAGTAAAAATAAAACCTACAACATGTTTTCCAGTCAGTGACCGGGTCAGGGATGGAATGAATGAAGCCCCCATCTAGCGGCGAGGACAGGAATTGCGCCGGCTGCCGAGGACTGTCACACTCCTGTGGGACAATGATTAATGACTGACAGGTGAAATGAAATGATATTGGAGAGTGTTGCTGGAATGAAAGTAGACAGGGAAAACAGAGTACCCGGAGAAAAATCTATCCTTCCTCCGCTTTGTCCTGTACAAATCTCACATCGAGTGAACGGGATTTGAACCATAGTATCCAGCGGTGAGAGGCCGGCACGCTGCCGCCTGAACTACGGAGGTAACAACTTACAGTACCTCCATCAGTAATTTTAGCGTCGTCATGCGTCCGAGGTTTTTCAGCGTTTTTTATTAACAGAAATACATTTCTTCATATTGATCAAAGCTCCATTAAAAATGTATGGTGAATATTGTAATTTTGGATTATCTAATTATAACTATCATCCTCAAGAATGCTTCCTGGAATAATGAACATTCTTCACCATCCACGGTTTATAAAGCAGAAAATGGCGTTGGTCCTTTAACCATTGAAGCAACATCCTTAAAAATGAACTTTCAGCGATGTTGGGGTGGATTGTGTATACTCATCCTCAGAGCGTCGCTTTTCCGAAGATCAGTTCCTAACACCGACGCCCCTTATTTTCTCTTGCAGAACTCTCTTCAGGATAACGTTATAATTTCGGGACCTATGGATAAGGTAATTTTCTGACAAATGTAAAAAAATGTTGCATTCGCTTGTCGAAAATAACTAAACGCTGTTGGTTCTCGATCAAAGAGGTATACAGAATTACAGTCCGGCATGTTTTTGATAATGAAGGTAGTTTGATTTCTTGGATCCGCCAGGATATACACTGACTGAGAAAATGTCATGGGATAGTGGAGCACTGATGCGCAGGTGCGTTGTCTGCGCCCCACACGCCCCCTGTGCCAGCGGCAGTTGTATAGGAGACCTTGTGAGCAGTGGTTGTGCATGTGACATGTGAGCTGACACCGTTCGAACGGGGTATGGTGGTCGGTGCCCAACGGATGGGGAGTGCGATTTCAGAAGTGGTGCGGGAATTCGGCTTCACACGATCAACTGTGTCCAGGGTGTATCGTAAATGGTTGAATGCGGGTGTCACCGTCCACAACATACGAACGACCGGCCGTCCAGCCTCCCTCGATGACCGTGACCAGCGACATCCGAGACGGATTGTCAATAGTGACAGACGGGCAACCGTGCAACATATCACGGCTCAGTTCAACATAGGCCGTTCTAGACACGTCTTCCAGTGGATAATCCGTAGGAACATGGCTTCTATGGGGTATGGGTGCCGGCGCCGCACACGGATGCCGCTGTTAACCTAACGTCATCGTGCACAACGACGCGCATTTGTCGCCCGTCACCAGGGATGGACATTGGAATAATGGCGTAACATGATGTGGTCGGACGAATCACAATTTCAACTGCACCATGCCGATGGGAGGCACCGTGTATGGCGCAGACCACATGAAGCTCCCGCCTGCCTCGAAGGTATGGTCCAGGGCGCTGGTGTGTCTATTATGGTCTGGGGTGCATTTTCCTGGTATGGAATGCCCCCCCCCCCCCTAGTCGTTCTGGAAGAGAGTTTGAATGATACGCAGTATGTTGAGCTGCTCAGAGACCATATCCACCCATTTTTGGCCTTCCAGCGCCCAGACGGTTCTGCGGTGTTTCAAGATGATAACACGCCGCCACATCGCTCCCACGTCGCCCGGGAATGGTTCCAGAAACATGCAGCGGAGGTTCAACGACTGCCATAGCCACCCAGGAGCCCCGATATGAACCCTATCGAGCATATATGGGATGTCCTGGAACGCGGGCTCCGTGCCATGGATCCTGCACCCACGAACAGACCAGCATTGGCGGCCGCTCTGTAAACGATTTGGTGTCAGCTGCGTCCAGACTACCAGGGACTTGTCGACTCACTTCCACGGCGTCTCACTGCAGTTCGCAGGGCCAGAGGAGGCCCCACACGCTATTAGGTGACTATCCCATGACACTTGCTAAGTCAGTGTACATTTCTTAAAAATCTTAACCTGGACAAAATCGGAGGAATCAGGATATGTATTGCTCCATGGCATCATCAGGAATAGCAGCGGCATTCTCGGAATGTGGTAGTACAACGTATTCGGCATTAAAGTTGCCGCTTTACCTTTCAAATTATGATACACCTATTTGCAATGTAAGTAGGAGTTCAGGTCAGGCTACAATTCTGAAAACGGCAAAATAGTAATTTGAGATGAATGGACAGTGGCGCACAATAATCCTTGGAAGCCCTAGATAGAATATTTAAGAGGTATGAGCATGCAATGGGCGGGGAACATCTACTTCTAGCAGGAGACTTCTGCCAGAATCTGCCATTTCAAAATCTACACTTGTGGATGAGTTCAACTTTATGTTGCTTGCTCTAGTGTTGGAACTCCAAGAAATGTTTACATTTGAACTCCTAATAATGTGATCGCTCCTGTATGTGGGGGGCGGTAGAATAGCATCCCTAATACCTCTGTCTGTCGTAAGAGGTGACTAAATAGGGTCCCAGGAGCTCTTAACTTGGGAGCGTAGTTTGTCGACCACGAGGCACTTAGCGTTGTTTCCACTTCTGCCAGGCTCTTCAGTTTTAACTATCCAATCCGACCTCCCTTGGTCAACTCTTGTTCTTTTCTGGACCTGATCATATTAGGTGTCGTAGCCTAGGGATCTTTCATGTTCACGCTCTTCGTGTCCCCTATACATTTTTTTACATACCTTGTACTTGAAACAATAATCACCACCACCATCTCCTAATAGGGTGACACGTAATACGTACTAGAGTCATTAAAATCGTGGACTGGCCGCCTAGTGTCGCTGTGGTGCAATACAGTGAAGAGTTTGCAGTACACGATGTTGCTGTGACAGTTCTTCCCTAGTCCCAGCAAGAGGCAGCTGTGTGCATACAGTATAAGAAGAACTACATGAATGATGTAGTTTGAGCAACGGGAAAATTTCAATTTCTGCCAAAATTTAGGCATATCTGCTTTGAAAGCTTTAAGATTATGAAGTCAAAATCGCCCGGATCACCTCGATAGAAAAAAGCCACGAAAAGGCAGGTCAAAAGACTAGGTGATCCTTGAAGTTACCGAATGTAGTACGCGAGAGTACGCTGTGTTACCTACGCTGCAGATGTCAGTCCACGAACTTACTGACTGTAATACTTAACGTATGCTGTATTGCCTACAATGTAGGCGCCAATCCACGAACTTATTGACTGTAGTACTGTGCCGTTTTCATGTGTGACATATGCTACAGCGCGAACAAAACCAACTAGCACGAGGTCCAGAAACATGGCGCCGGAGCAGTTTAGGCGAGGACTGGTTTATAAATGTCGAATACGCACTGAAGTGATTGTGAAGAAAGGACTTTACTTTCATCTCTAAGCGGAGAAAACGTGTATGTATGTGTAAATACTGTTAGAATTAAGTCAAATGTAAAATGTAGAATGTATGAAAACAATACGAAACCAAAGATTGAACACATAGGGTAATGTTACGGAGTATAAAATATCGATATTTGTTAATAAGAACGGTAGCGACATCTAGATGTCAATAGATGTAAGTAAACACCTAAGATAGAGTTCCGCGTCTAATAGCTAATTTTATTATTCTATGACTTGTGTATAACGTTAAAAGTATTCTTGTTAATTGTTATTGTCAATGTGATGGTAGTATGGAAATGATACGTAAAAATTAGAAATTGTATGCAAAGGAAATTATTAGAGAATATATATATATATATATATATATGCAGTTAAGCAAATGCACCCGGCCTACAATAACGGTGATACGCTGATGATTATATAAAGGCCAAGTCATTACAGAAGGAGCAATACGATATATAATAGAGATTGTCCGTATCGTAAATAACTTTGTATAATTAGAAGTAAATGCGTAATTGATTTACTAGTGGCTCTGTGTGTTGTCAAAGAACTAATATTAACCTTTTTCAGGTGTAATCTGCATGAGTCTAAAAGGAAGTACTAAATCAAAGGAGAATATGGAGTGCTAAATTATGTACAAGTAGGTCCAGCTGAAACGGTGGAGTGGTTACCGGGATGGATAACTTAAGCCAGTGATTCATATAACCCTGGCTATTCAAGTCAGTAACTGCTTTCCATTATAATGATGTCTTTTTATTGTGTGCATTTTATTTGATGCAACATTCATCTGTATTTTATTTTAGTTACTAGTTTATTTAATGTAGGTAGTAGTGTATATGTAGTACATGTCCTGAAGTAATTCGCCAAAACGTAATAGTAATTAAATCTCGAGCGGCATGATATTATGTTATTTGGAATATAGGAATTCTTATATGCGTTAGGCGACTCGGCATTCGGAATGATACGATACCATGCGAGAGAATGAACGGTTATGTTAGTGGATGACTTCGATATCGCTTATATTATATTATAGTGCATTAATTACTGGAAAACGTGAGCCTATGTATACATATGTAACAACATCAACATAGTATCAGCATATTTATCGCGAAGCTAACCTTGGTATTGCAGGTAAGTGATACAAATGTAGTAATGTTGTGAGTAATGACACTGGTATGAATCAACGTGAGATAATAATAATAATAATAATAATAATAATAATAATAATAATAATAATAATAATAATACTGGTGTGAGTGTCAGATATATTAAGCAACGGCGGTGATGGTGGTCATTGTGTTGATGAATAATTCAAGTGTATTAAGTGCATGTGGTGGTAATAGTTATTATGATGATGAATAATAAAACGTGGGGATGATATCGTGATGTGCCATCGATGTGTGGGTTAGCTCACATATAATTTAGTGGTTGAAATAATGAAAAGTGTTGTGTAGTGTGGATTATTTAATAAGATGGGAGGTGACAATGAAGGTTTATCTTGATATCGCCACATGGAACGTATTATTTAATTGCTTTATGCCAGTGTGAAGTTAGATAAAGCAAAAGGAGGTGTATCACTTGTATATAAGCGAATGCTGAAATTGTAATGCCCTAGTATAAGATGATAAGGTTATAATGCTCTTACATGAGTGAATGCTGGGATCGTAATGTTGTTATGTAAGTGTAGGCTAAGATGGTAAGGCGGATAATTATTAATTGCAATCAGATGTCGGCCACAATTGTCCTATCGATTATCGTTACGCTTCGGATGTCATATTCAAAATCTATGTCAATCATTAGGGTTTTTTTAGTCGGTATGACGGCGACGAGTTCGAGGCGTGCATGAAGCTTACCACGCGTACAGCTTCGAGAATATATGACGTGATATTAATAAGTTAGATGTTTACTTCATGGACATGGTAGTTTAGTACATGTAGTAGAGATGTCGTATGTGGTTTTATTAACATTTAAGTGTATATATTCTTGTCTTTATATATATTATCTTTGATTATTTATTTTATGCATTAGCATTAAGGCAACATGATCCTCGAAGGTATGCGCGAGGGTGGACGTGTAATTATTGTCGCGTTGAGGCGAACCTCATCAGGACGTACGAGTTAGTTAAGGTGGTGATGATTATTTATTTTAATTAGGTTAGGCATCACATATAAAAGACATTATTATCAGCTGAATTTGACATGAACGAAATTCTCCTATTGAAAATCTGACATCAAATCAAAATTGAAGGAATAAGAATACCTAAACTTGTAGAATAAAAGAAAGAACACAGTCATTATGGTAATTTTTCAGGTTTAGGCACGTTAATGAATAAGTATAGATTTAGGTTCGGAATTTCAAATAGCCATTATAAATGAGGAATGATCAATTTGAAATCACTGCATTATGTTGAATCGGGTATAAATTAATTCAATTACGACAGCTATTTTATGTCATTACCAATTTGTTCTTCGGTAATATTTTTAATTTGGGTTATACTTTGGTTTCGTCTTAACTAGTAGGATTATTTAAATTAATAAATATAATCCGATCCAGAATATCTCCATCTTTTCATTATAAAATGGATATTTATGGCCTTACTTATGAAATTAATTCAAATTCCAAGATCATATTTGGTATAACCAATTTTAATTCAAGACAGGGTCTCGATTATTATAAACATGTCATAAATTATGAAAATAGGTGATGCAAACACAATAGCGATTGTCTTAAAAACATTAATATAGTAATTTGAAAATAAGCCGCCCGATAGGATTCCGAATCCAATTTTCCACCGTTGATGCGATTTTTATTTACCAGAACATATTAGCTAGCTGAGGCACATACAAAGTCCTGTGATCCTGAAATAGCCCCACAACAATAAAAGAACCCGTCAAGACCCTGGGTGTAGAGTGCTCCCAGTGCTAATCTATGGGGCAGCGCCGCGTCGGAGGATGCATATTTGTCACCCAACAGTGGGGCTCTATGCGGAATAAGGCCAGGAGGGCGCAGTACTTAATGTATGCTGTGTTGCCTACAATGTAGGTGCCAGTCTACGAACTTGCTGACTGTTGTACTTAATGTATGTTGTGTTGCCTACATGTAGGCGCCATTCCACGAAACTGAATATGATAGTATTGTTTATCCTACAGCGCTGGATTAATGATTTCGCAATTAGAGAGATGTGCAATGCAAACGAATCGATATCAATAATTCGCAAAAAGTATTCAAAGAATTACCAAACTGTAAAAGGCAAATATGTTTCAATTTTTACTTGAGATATATTTTCAGTTGTTAGTTGATATAATATTACATTCTATTACCACAACAGTTCATGTATATTATTACGTTACCTCGAAACTTCGCAACTACATCCTTAATGAACAACATGATATATTGCGAGTTGCTTCCGTGGTTGACTGCTAGTTCTGTATATATTAATATCCTTGGGCTATTTGTCACAGCTAAAAGTGGATCCGGCAAGCATCCAATTGGTCATCCATCCGAAGAATGAACAAGCAGATACATATTAATATCGTGGTAGCTTATTACCGAATAAAATTTTGATTTAATTTCAAACATTCAATCACATTGCATAAGTGCCACGTTTCAAATCATGCAATGTTATCACAGAGTGGACATTTCCCGGATCCTTACCTGAATTGTTATCGTAGTTACCGTCGGTTCAGAGGGCTCTGAGTTCGATTCCCACCTGGGTCGGAGATTTTAACCCTAATTGGTTATTTCCCCTGGCTCGGAAACTAGGTGTTTGTCCTGTCCCCAACATCCCAGAAACCCACACACCACACACAACACTATCCTCAACTACAAAAACACGCCGTTCCCATACACGGCAGATAACTCCCACCCTCGTTGGAGGGTCTGCATTACAAGGGATGCACGAGACAAGCCGAACATGTCCTGGGACACTCCCGGTGCTAAAAGCCATACAATAAATAAATAAATAAATGCGTGCGTATTAGAGTTAATACCTACCTGTTAGAAGAGGGGGAAGACTTCTTTTAGGCCACTTGTTTAGTGACTCATTCGAATAGGGCGGCCACGGTCAGCGAATGAAGCATTTTTTAAGATATTTCATGTTCTGGATAAGTACCCTATCTGTTAAACTTTGAAAATAACTCCACCTCTGAATTTGCGATGTAAATAACTAATAAATAAATGTTGCATCGCTTCCGGAGAAGCCTGGTGCAGATCTTTCGATTCGACGCTTTACAGGCGACCTGCGTGTCTGTGAGGATGGGATACCAGCTATGATAAATTCTCATGCTGAATACGGCACAAACACACAGCCCCGAGCCATCGGAATAAGCCAATAAAGGTTGAAAACCCCCGACCCGGTTTAGATCTAGTCATATTTCGAAGGCTACAAATCTATTTTATTAATGTTACCTCTGATGCTTTCATGCCGCATACTTTCGGACATGATATAGGCTTTTTGGGCTTATGCCGTGTCAAGAAAATAAGGTAAAATTATTTAGGTATAGCAGAGAACTTTGCTTGCGTCTTCAGAAGAAAATATTGACTGTTCACAAGGAATACTTCTCCAAGAATGAAAGTCTGAATTCAGACTTTAGTAAGAGAAGTGTAAGTGGTACGTTCATTCGACACCGGATGATTCACCGTACGCGGTGCAGCGCTAACACATTATGAAAGTATGACACTGACACAAGCCTTGAATGAAACATCTGGTGATGAGGAACGTACTAATTTGGAAAACACGAAATAACAATAGTGAGGAGACAGGGAAGGGAACTATCTACGTAAATCGTTAATGGCTGGCAACCACATATTACCACCTGCGGATTTCGCGGTGGTTGCTCTACCCATTGAGCTATGGTGGCCTGGGTCATATTTGTTCTGCTGGAGAGGATCTAAGCTACATGTCTGGCACTACTACCAGCAAAACTGTCCAGTGCGCGCATGTCGCCCGTTGTGGACCAATTCAATGAATATTCTAATTTGCTCGACCGCGTTGTAATTGAAATAATCTTTGGACGTATTGTGTCGAGTTCAATTCATACAGGGTATTCCAAAACAAATGTGAAATAATCGGAGGATAGATAGTGCACATCAAAGAGACAAGAAGTCCCTATGAACATTATTATTATTATTATTACTATTATTATTATTATTGTAATTAACTTATTTATTTTATTCGTTAACGATCATCTATGGGTCACATTTACACAATCCACTAGATCTTCTCTCTTTCAAACTTATTCTCTTTTCTTTGCACTTCTTTCAGATGTTCTTTGTCACTCTTCAACTAGGATGCTGCGTGATTTGACGAGTTCTTCCGGCGAATTCCTCAATTCCCCTATTTTCTTCCTAAAAATTGTTCTCTCCCGTATACCTCCCACCTGGATCCCCACTTCTTCCGAGTCCGTGTGAACTTCCATATGCTATGAATATTGTGTCTTCCACTTTTCTTGTAGACTGAGTATCCTGTGTACCAGTCTCATTGAGTTCAACCTCTTATTATAATAATCATTATTAATTTACAACTTGCTTTACGTCGCGCCTATACAGATGGATCTTATGGCGACGATGGGATAGGAAAGGGCTAGGAGTGGGAAGGAAATGGCCGGCCTTAAGGTACAGGCCCAGAATTCGCCTCGTGTGGTAATAGGAAACCGTGGATAACCATTTTCAGGTCTGTCTACAGTTGGATTCGAACCCGTTATCTTCCGAATGCAAGATCAAGGTTGTGTGACCCTAACCGCATGGCCAGCTCACTCGGTATTATTGTTATTGCGGTGTTCTGTCATTTCAACTTACTTCCTGTCAAAAAATATTGTGAAAGTGCATCTTTGTGATAATATCGCATTTTATGTTGATTCTTTTTATTTCACTATCAGTCCTGAGGCTCGGCGCCTCGTACACTTCCATTGCCCACAGTGCAAATTGTAGCCTCCGCTCCGTACCTCTGTCCGAAAGTTTATGCATTACAGTTATTTTGTAAAGGAACAAGTGGATATCTGAATGCATAATCCTATGAAGGGACCGACAAGAGATTTTCACCTCGGTAGAAGTACTCCTTGTTGATTTAGAGGTTCTTCCAGGCAATGCATGCAAACGACTCCATGATTTCAGGCGTACAAACATTACTGGCTCGCCATCACTTTTTAAACAGAACCGTTAGTTTTAAACTGTTGATACAGATTTTAAATTGTTTGTCTGATTTCTAAGAACTCATCTCTTAATTAAAAAAAAGCACCCGAAGATCTCCGAGAGTTGTGTTATGTCTGTCTTAAATAATATGACCAAACGGTACAATTTACACCTTGTGTTTTAAACAGTCATTTGCCCACCATAAGCAGATGTTTGTCCTCGTAGCTATTCCTACATCCAAATTTTGATGTTATCTAAGAGATTTTCCACGAACTTCAGCATCCTGTAGGGAAGTTAGAAACATCGAAACTAAAATATTACTTATTTAGTGGCACAAGTAAATTGTAAGAAGTTTCGTGCGCCATCCTGTAAAAGAAATTATTTTTCGGGCTTGGCGGCCTTGAAGCTTAGAAGATATGTTTTTCTATATTCAACGAGAATCCAGCATTGAAAATCACATTTCGTAGTATAAACAATGTCTATATTCATGAATGAGAATAAAACATTCTCATTAGCTCAAATTGATACTCAGATAAATTGTCAAATATTGTATTTTTTCTGCTGACCATTGTGTTATGTCTGTCTGAAATAATATGACCAACAGCCTGGTCAACACTTTACAGGGTAAGACTATAATGGTGCTAAACATTTTGGAGACATTTTCTTAAGAAGAAATATTTTAAAACGTTCATGTGTGCGTGGTCATGAAAATGCTTAGTTTCTGAGCCAACATTATATTTATCCTTACACGAACCCTTGATAAGCAACCAAATTAAATTATTTTCACCGAGCGAGCTGGCTGTATGGTTAGGGCCTTGCATGTGTGAGCTTGCATTCGGGAGATAGTGGGTTCTAATCCCACTGTCGGCAGCCCTGAAGATTATTTTCAGTGGTTTCCCATTTTCACATCAGGCAAATGCTGGGTATGTACCATAATTAAGACCATGGCGACTACCTCCCAATCCTACCTCATCGTCGTTGTGACATAAAAGCCAATTGTAAAAAGAAAACAGGGTTAGTTTTACACAACGTTTGTCTTTAACTATCACAAAAATCACATCTGAAGCCATGGAAACCTCCGTACAACACGGAAGGACATCATGAACAGAACATGTGAGCTGTAATCGTCCCTGCAGCTGGATACCGGAATTTTCTCCGAACGTAACTGCACTATTTAATGTTTGATGTGCCTCTGGACTTTATTCGCTGAAGGTGATACCTCCATGCCTTCTTTGTTGTGTATGTAAGTCCGGTATTCAGCCCGAAGGCTGGTTTGATCCTCCACAGCTCCACCAACAGCTGTCATAGATAGCCTAGACATACTAGGGAAATGAGGAGTCAGGTAGTTTCCCATTGCTTTCCTCACCGATCCAGAAGTTGATTTTACATATAATTCTGCCACGTCCACTAAAATGCACCAACGGACCCTATGAGCGATATTTCCATACCATTCGCAACAGGGACTGGCTGCATAAGGAATGGTATTACTAAAATCGTTCATAGCTCGGTCATAAGCCAAGGATAAGACAGACAGGTGAATGAAAGTAATAAATTTATTCTATCCCACACCAGAAGATATAGTGCACTGTAAACACTACATGCCGTCGACAAAATCATTCTTCTTTGTTAGTATCAAAATACCTAATCATGAAACGAAGCATATTTAGGACCAAGTCCACATGAAAAGTTTTGTTGTTTGAATATGCCCCCAGAATATTTGACACCAATTGAAACACTAGTTTGAAAAACATAAGTCAGTCAGACTAACTTTGATAGGGTCCGGCACAGTGGTGTAGGGGGGGCAGCGCGTCCGCCTGTCATCAGGCGGCCCCGGGTTTGAGTCCCGGCCGGGTCAGGGGTTTTAATTGTAAATGATTAATATCCCTGGCGTTGGGAGGTGTTTGTGTCGTCCTTAACGTTCCATTCCTCACATTCAACACTTTACACTTCAGCAATATCCAAATACACTCAGGTTCATAATATATGGTGCAAGTAGGGGCAAAGGATCTTTGTAGGTCGACGCCCCGAACAAATATCAAGGCCCACAAGATCGTAAAAGCAGAAGTATTTTCTCCTTCTTCCGCTTTTCCCACTCCTGTGGGATCACGAGTGCGAAGCGTATCGCACATATAGATTTGACCCTCTTTTACATCCGGATGGCCTTCCTGATGCCAACCGTACGGGGAGGGATTGCATGTTTTAGTGTGGTGCGTTGATTGAATATGAAGAGAAGAGTGTTGGGGCAAACATAAACACCCGGTCTTTGAGACAGAGGAATTTATCAGGTCTGATTAAAATCCCCGACTCGGCTGAGAAATGAACCGGGGACCCTCTGTATGGCATGCCTCAATGCCGACCATTCAGCCAAGAAATCGGACAAACAGAAGTATACTGATTCAAATTGCATGGTGTTTGATGTAGCCTATGCATATATTAGGTAAACCATTCTCCTCAATTATTAAATATTTGTTTCCTGAAGTAGAAATTAGTATAATGAAATACTAAATATTCTGAACTTATCAAGTTTCTCAAATCAACAAGATTTATTATTAAATTTTTTTATTGGCGTTAACAGTTATTTACTTGAGAGGTACTGAAAGTTTAATATTAGCAAACTGAATAAGTACAAAATGCTTTCCCCATGGTATTTATACATTTTAATAAGGGAATTTAACAATTCAACGACTAATAATTCAGTTTATTCATCATGATTGACGACTTCACACAGTATACAATGACGTCTAAGAAAGGTTTTTGGAATGTAATCCGATTGACAGTATTCTTGTAATACTTTTAATTTTCCGCTGGCATGTATTGCAAAATGATTCTTAAATATTTAACTTTTTGCCAATAAATTATAGATACTTGTTTGTATCCGTAAACAAGAGCAGGCCTAATGGAATATAGTTTGTTTTTACAGACTAACTCGTGTTTCTGTAAGGGATTGTAACTGTGCTTTCATGTTACAGTTCCTAGATTTTTCACAATACACATTTTGCACCCATATCCCTTGTATATCTTACAAGG
The DNA here is from genome assembly GCF_040414725.1 of Anabrus simplex. Lineage (NCBI taxonomy): Eukaryota > Metazoa > Arthropoda > Insecta > Orthoptera > Tettigoniidae > Anabrus > Anabrus simplex. Next base: position 49,455,047 of record NC_090270.1, read on the forward strand.
GTACAATATACAGAAAATGATGTAAGGTTGAAGGACTTATTCCTCTCCCTTGGAATCGACTTTCCCCAAACTCTCATTTGAAAGGCAGATCTTCTAATAGTAACTGGGTCACCATGCCTTAAAATTGAAAATCTCTTTCTATGTAAAGTTATTTTCTGCTTTACATATCCCCTCGTTGATAAGAGAAGAGATAAAAATCAATGGCTTGAGACATCTCTCACCTCAACGAAATATTCTCACAACCAGTTTAACTGGATGTTGATTGATCTTACGACACCTCTCAACACAGAAGATGACCGGGCGAGTTGGCCGTGCGGTTAGGAGCGCGCGGCTGTGAGCTTGCATCCGGGAAATAGAGAGTTCGAATCCCACTGTCGGCAGCTCTGAAGATGGTTTCCCGTGGTTTCCCATTTTCACACAAGGCAAATTCTGGGGCTGTACCATAATTAAGGCCACGGTCGCTCGTTCCAACTCCTAGGCCTTTTCTCTCCCATCGTCGCCATAAGACCTATTTGTGCCGGTGCGACGTAAAGCCAATTGTAAAAATAAAAAACACAATGATGAGTCTATCTTCGAAGCACCAAATACAAGCTAAAACTCATTCCCGATAGGAAAAGTACCGACTACTGATATTACTCAAATCAGCAATTCAATTTACATAAATCATTTAGGGGTTTCATCGTGTAAATATTGCCCATAGAAAGTTAATTGATACGATGTGAGTACACTTGCGATGAAAGTGCCCTCATTTTTACCTATGGCCACCCTAGTAGCACAGATAAGGGTAAGGATGTAACGCACATAGAATAAATTGCACAGCGGATTTCCTTTCTGTTTGTGCGCCAGATGTTGTGCGGGACTATCAACCTCTGCGAAGTCCAGGAGCTAACTTTGTAGCGGGCAAGCAGGCGTGATGTAGGCGCGTGGTTTGTTTGTCTTCCGTTTCTATTTCCCTTACCTTCCACCTACCCATATTTGAATTCACTTTCCTCTCTCATCCTCCCCATTCACTTTTCATCCGCCTCACCCCATCACTCAGAATCCAAATGCGGGGTTCTGGTGTAAATTCTACTTTGCATCCACCCTCGCAACACGGCTTCCCCAGCATCCCAATCGATCAGCCCTGTGGAGATTCAGAAGAATTATTCAACAATTACCTTGTGGATCATCGATAAGTTTGGCGAGGAATCTGTTGGCAATAAATTTAGGGATTCTGTGAGAGACGGGGCTATGCTACACGAATATGAAACTGAGAAAGATTAACCTTTTTAAATTCTTCGTTTAATTCAGAACTTCGCTACAAGAACCCCGTAAACTTGATTAGAGTTTTTGACGTAGAATATGTCTATAGTTTCGGAACGGTAGTTAAGTTGGTGGTCGTTATAAAAATACGATAGTTTAAAACTTACGTAATTTATTAACATCACGCGGGACGATAATTTTAAGTATATTTAGAAACAAGGGTCTGAACTCGGTATGAACCATCAGATGATGCAATAGTGCTGCCAACTTGAGGACTAAAATCGCCGTTCCGCGCTGCTAACAAGTAGTGTATCTCTAGACTCCGTTGTGGTAGCACGTCATGTGAGGTGTTGTTTGAATATCCTTGGTTTGGTCTACATGTACAGAGTGAATCACCTAAAACTTGCTGTCCAAATATTTTTGAAATGGAAGGTGCTTATTGAAGTGCTGTTTTCACATAAATTAAAAGTAAACAAGGGCTAATAAGTATCACCCATACACAGATTTTAATAATCATTAGAATATGTATTATTTTATAAAGTTACATTTTGACATAAATATGTCTTATGGCTGAGGGTCATTTAAAATTTGCGTTACCCAAGTTAGTGTGACGGAACTGTAACCCTAGCAACTGTACAGGCTGTGATGTAAGGTATAGGTGGATGGCGATAGAATGTTACTTAGCAAACCATGCAGGCTGTGTCTTATGGCTGGGACCGAGCTCGATATTTGCAATCACTTAAGTGCGGCCAGTATACAGTATTCGGGAGTTAGTGGGTTCGAGCCCCACTGTCGGCAGCCCTGAAAATGGTTTTCCGTGGTCTACCATTTTCACACCAGAAAAATACTGGGGCTGTACCTTAATTAAGGCCAGGGCCACTCCCTTTTCACTTTTAGCACTTTCCTGTCCCATCGTCGCCATAAGACCTATCTGTGTCGGTGCAGTAAGATTATGACTGTAGGTAGACCATTAATATCATCAAGTTTATAGATTATGGCTGGTTGCTATCTGAAATTAGCCGTTGATGGATGGCCATAGACGAGAGATATATTTACGATCATTTGTTTTTCGCTAACTGGTTATTTTTTTTTCAAATGGAACAATGCCTATTGACATTAACAAATTCGAGTGTAATGTGTTGAGTAGTTCACTGTGTGAAGCAGTCATGAGAACTGATTGTGTGAGTTATCGGCCTTGTCTTGAGTCGAGCCAGGTAGCCTATATAGCCGTCGTGCTGCATCAGTAGACTTGTTCGAACCCGCGTGCATGTAGCTGTTATGTTACGAGACAGTTGTGTGCGTGCTAAGTAAGAGATGAGAGCTGTCAATCAAGATTACGGGTCAACCGGATAAATACCAGCAAGTGGAGACTATTGTAATTCATTTTCAGGTGTGTGTGTGTGTGTGCGTGTGTGTGTGTGTGTGTGCGCTAATTAGGCCATCCTACATAAAATTAGATCAATAAAATGAACTGTGTTTTATTCGTATCAATGCAATAGCTACGAGTGGAATAGATTTATTATTATTATTATTATTATTATTATTATTATTATTATTATTATTATTATTATTATTATTATTATTATTAATAATAATAATGTCGTATGGCCCCCAGAGAGTGTTGGTGCAGGTTTTTCGAGTTGTCACCTTATGGGCGATCTGCGCGTCTGTGAGGGTGGTCCCTATTTACAATTAATTCTAATGCTGAAAAGGGCGTGCGCACACACACACACACACACACACACACACACACACACACACACACACACAGTCTCCAAAGCCGTCGGAAGTAACCAATGAAGGTTAACATCCACGACCCGGCCGGGAATCGAACCCGAGTCTCCTTGTATCAAAGGCCAGTACATGAATCATTTAGGCATGCAGCCAGACAATTAGCAATTAAGTAGTGACAGGTGAACGTAAGATTGACAGAAAAGAAGGTTGAGCAGAAGATTGAATAGTTTGAAGCCCTCCTTGTAAAATAAATAAATAAATAAATAAATAAATAAATAAATAAATAAATAAATAAATAAATAAATAAACGTCCGCTTCTGTGATGTAGTGGTTAGTGTGATTAGCTGCTACCCCCCGAGTTCGATCCCTGGCTCTGCCACGAAATTTGAAAAGTGGTACGAGGACTGGAACGGGGTCCACTAAGTAAGGGGATTCGATTCCCACGTCAGCCATCCTCAAAGTGGTTTTCCGTGGTTTCCCATTTCTCCTCCACGCAATGGACCTAACTTAAGGCCTTCCAATCTTCCCGTCCCCATCAAGGCCCCTGTTCAGCATAGCAGGTAATGCCACCTGGGCGAGATTCTGTCCTCCTCCCCAGTTGTGTCCCTCCGAACTAAAGTCTCACGCTCCCTTGAGGTGCTGAAGGTTGGATACCTCGCTGAGTCCGAAGGAAAAATCAACCCTAGAGGGTAAACGGATTAAGAAAGATATAAGAAGAATAAATAATATTTGCAGTGCTTGACACCCTGGAAAAGTACTGAAGATTCGAGTATAAGCCCCTTCGTAATACTACTAAAAGTGAAAACATATTTTCTATACCGGTACATTTAAAGATTTACCTGTTATTTATGGTTAACAATTCCGCTCACTCAACCTGTATACAGCACTGTCAACAGAGGTGGTGAGGGAAAGAGTGAGTTTAATTATTGGACCACTCAATCAACCGCTAACTGAGGTACACTGAAAACCTTTTCATGAAACACAATATCCGTAACAGAGTGGAATGGGACAACTGATTACCGGGGCATTGAATATCTGCTGACATGTCTCGTTAATTTTTTAAAATGCATCTCTTTTGGATTTTGTAGACCGTGATTTCAGCTTACGTTCCAGTCTCTAGTAATGTACAATAGAACACCCTTTCCGCACCAGTGTACCATTTGAACATATCCTGTTCGTCATCAGCCCCTGTGTGAAAGGTGGTAAAATTATCATAGTTCTATCTCCTCTGAGTAGCAGTCCGGTTCTATGGCTAAGTGGTTAGCGTGCTGGACTTCGGTTCAAGGGTCCCGGGTTCGATTCCCGCCCGGGTCGGGGACTTTAACCTCAAATGGTTGTTTCCACTAGGTCGGAGACTGGACGTGTCGCATCAAAGTACGTCAATCACATCGCGATTAAGAGAAACGTGAATTTCGCGCTTGAATCTTGGTATATACAACTGCTGCGCGTTTCGTTTATCTCAAGCGTCTACGTAATGTTGCAATACCTCGGGATGTAATTAACCTATTGCAGTGAAACAAACGCCATTCCTTGAGTGATTTTTCGTGTTAACGACCGCGTAAGAAATAATACAGGGTGTCCATTAAAAATTCGTAAGTTTATGTTGAAAAGTATATTTTCTTACGTTTTTGACTGGCTCATTATATTTACTTCAATTAGTCCCTTCCCTGCCTTCATAACGTGAAAGTCATTTTTCAATATCTCTTCTTGTTCCAGATATATTTGCGGTGAAAGTTTTAAGTGGGCCACTCTATACACAACGAAGTATTCCTTACGAGTATCTTAACATAATTATCTACACTGACTGAGCAAATGTCATGGGATAGCGGATCACTGATGCGCAGGTGTGTTGTCAGGGCACCACACGCCCCCTGTGCCAGCGGCAGTTGTATAGGATACCTTATGAGCAGTGCCTATGAATGAGACAGATGTAACATGGAACGTCGTCGTGAGGTGACACCGTTCGAACGGGGTATGGTGATCGGTGCCTGACGGATGGGAAGTGCGATTTCGGAAGTGGTGCGGAAATTCGGCTTCATACGATCAACCGTGTCCAGGGTGTATCGTGAATGGTTGAATGCGGGTGTCACCGTCCACAACAGACGAACGATCGGCCGTCCAGCCACCCTCGATGACCGTGACCGGCGACATCCGAGATGGATTGTATTGACAATCGGGCAGGCGGGCAACCGTGCAACAAATCACAGGCCGTGCTAGACACGTCTCCCAGTGGACAATCCGTACGAACATGGGTTCTATGGGGTATGGGAGCCGGCGCCGCACTCGGGTGCCACTGTTAACCTAACGCCATAGGGCACAACGACGCGCATTTGTCACCAGTCACCAGGGATGGACACTGGAACAATGGCGTAACGTGATATGGTCGGACGAATCACGATTTCAACTGCACCATGCCGATGGGAGGCACCGTGTATGGCGCAGACCACATAGAAGCGATGGATCACGCCTTCCTCAAAGGTGTGGTCCAGGGCGCTGGTGTCTCTGTTATGGTCTGGGGTGCATTTTCCTGGTATGGAATGGGCCCCCTCGGTGTTCTGGAAGAAACTTTGAATGGTACGCGGTATGTTGAGCTGCTCGGAGACCATCTCCACCCATTTTTGGCCTTCCAGCGCCCAGACGGTTCTGCGGTGTTTCAAGATGATAACGCGCCGCCACATCGCTCCCACGTCGCCCGGGAATGGTTCCAGGGACATGCAGCGGAGGTCCAACGACTGCCATGGCCACCCAGGAGCCCCGATATGAACCCTATCGAGCTTATCTGAGATGTCCTGGAACGCAGGCTCCGTGCCATGGATCCTGCACCCACGAACAGACCAGCATTGGCGGCCGCTCTGCAAACAATTTGGTGTCAGCTGCGTCCAGAGGACCACCAGGGACTTGTCGACTCACTTCCACGGCGTCTCACTGCAGTTCGCAGGGCCAGAGGCGCCTCCACACGCTATTAGGTGACTATCCCATAACATTTGCTAAGTTAGTGTATATACAATACATTTTCCGCGGAATCCACACAAAATAACTTTCTTCAGCTTACCCTGGGTATTTCTGGGGTTACTGGAGCCATGAGACGCATTTTTATTTGGCCGAAGGGTTACGGCCGGATGCCTGTTCTGACGCTACGTGAAGCTGGAGATTATTTTATTTATTTATTTATTTATTTATTTATTTATTTATTTATTTATTTATTTATTTATTTATTTATTTATTTATTTATTTATTTATTTATTTATTTATTTATTTATTTATTTATTTATTTATTTATTTATTTATTTAGCTTATGGCTAGTATATAACTCTACATCCAAACATTCAAAAAATATAACAAACATAAAACACACCAATCAACCAATCTCAAAAACAGTTTACAAACTCAAATCTAAACTGTCCAAACATTGTACAACCCCGTCAGAAGCAGACACAAACTCCTTAAGCTGACCGGAGTATGACTTCCTTGGACATTCAATGACAATATGATGAATGGTCTGTTTCTTATCACCACAGTCGCACTCAGGGGAGGAGCGCATACCCCACTTATGCAACAATGACTCAGATCGTCCATGATTGGTAGGGACTCTGTTGAAAAGAACCCAAGTTCTTCTCGGGAGATTAAAATCAGGTTGTGGATGTTTAAGACTAAAGAGGGTCTGCCACTCATCTGGTACTGTGTTGGTCCACTCCAATTGCCATTCGTCAGAACCGTTAAAGTTCCTATTGATGTGTTCCATTGCAGTCTGAATGGGTGGAGACCTTGATTTCAGACGTCCATACCTAACAACCATGTCTTCATGAATGGGAAGACTTGGGTTCATAGTTATCTTCCTGAACACACGTATCAGGTTGTTTTGTCTGCGTATTCTGGGAGGTATTATGTGGCTCATGACTGGCAACCAGAAAAGAGGAGTAGATCTGACTGCGGCGCTGACAGTGCGCATCGTCTGATTCAGAACACATCAATATTCTTAACATAAGGGCTATTGAGCCAAACAGAAGAATAATGCTCGGCTGTAGAGTATACCAGTCCCAATGCTGATGACCTAGAGTGGATGCTGATGCTCCTCATGTAGAACCTGCAAGTTTCTGAATGATATTGTTCCTGATCTTCAGTTTAGCAGCGATATTCATTAAATGTTTCCTGAAGGATAGTGTCCGATCAAGGGTTATTCCAAAGTATTTGCGGTTAAGATTGTGTGGTAGAGGAGAGTTGTCGAGGGAAACAAAGTAATCTTTGCATGCCTGTTATTAAGGTGAAAGAGACAGGTTTCTGTTTTACTGGTGCTAGGTATCAAACACCACTTGCCAAAGTACTCGCTCAAAATGTCTAGGTCTCTGTTTAGAATTGCTTCTGTCTCATTCACATTGGATTGCTGAGTAACTATTGCTAGGTCAAATCGGCGTGATGTGCCAGGTATATCGGCTATGTACATATTAAACAGCAATGGAAAGAACACAGATCCTTGAGGCAGACCATTATTAAGCTTTTTAACTTTACTGTGGTTTTTATCCATAACTACGTGGATCATTCTATCTGATAGCATGTTGTTTATGACTTGTGACATTTCGAGTTCGAGTTGGAGATGAAAAATCTCAACAAGGCAACGACTGGGATTACCCTCAAGGTATTGAATTAATAAGCAAGTAAGCAAGTAATTCGTAGACCTAACTTGTGCAGCAGCACTGTAATTTTGTATACGAATTTTAATTTCTTCCTCAGTTTAATACCATTAGAAAAAATCTATAAAGTAAGTGGTTTAGATACTCTACTCACGTGCATATTAGCTAAATACAGAATCAGACAGGATGATAAAGCACCGGAAGGCCCCATCTAGTCTGCATGGTCAGAACTATTAATTTATAAGCAAAGTAAAACGAAAAGATGGAAATAGCCTACGTCACAAAATTGGGTTAATAAAATTCATATTCATGATGGAATTTAAACCCAATTTCGAGGATTTAATTCAATTTGCACACAAGAGTTTGAGGAGGTGGTGGTGATTATTGTTTTAAGAGGAAGTACAACTAGGCAACCATCCTCTATATAACACTAATCACAGAGAAAAATATAAGGGATGCGACACTTCGAAAAATGAAAGTACCGTCCAAAGAAAGACAAGGGCCACGAAGGGCATGAAAATTAAAAACTCCCTTGCCCTCAGAAACCTAATAGCCTCGGGGTCGGAAAATAACAAGAGCTGACCAAGGAAGATCGGACAGGATAGATGAAAGTGAGGAGCCCCTCGGGCCTCTTTTAGTCGCCTCTTACGACAGGCAAGGGATACCGTTAGTGTTATTCTACCGCCCCCACCCACAGGGGAAGGAGTTTTAGGAGCTTCATATTTCATGCAATAGCCATCTGCCGTCCACAATAAAACAAGTATCTATTCTAATATTATGAAGAGTGAGTTTGAGGCTGATATCATGAATTATTTCACCGTTAGACGGCTGATTTCTTTTAGATTATTATGTATTTTGGTCATCAGTCCGTAGACTGGTTTCATGCAGCTCTCCATTCCCACTAATCTCTCTGTCATATTCAAGCTTTGGTCTACATCTACCATTCTTACAAATTTTACGTCCCATTACCTGCTCTTATGGTATTCGGAGACTCTGAGGTGCAGAAACTTTGTCCCGCAGGTATTGTTCTACCTGATGGCAGTCGTACCGACACGAGGAAAGCACTTTCAAATAACACCGAACTCAGCCAGTATGGAACCTGTCAGTTTGAACTGGAAAAGCCAACACTCTAACCACCTGAACCACTCAGTCCAGTGGTGCTGGTGGTGGCGGCGGTTATTATTATTATTATTATTATTATTATTATTATTATTATTATTATTATTATTATTATTATTATTATTATTTGTTTCTTTTTTAATTTTATTTTATTTTTCGTTTCAGCCGTCTAAGGACCACGTTTGACAAATTTGCAGTACTTTTAGCCTTCTCTGTCTTTACTCTCTGCCAGAATCTTTTCATTCTCTCTCCTAGTTCCTTCTTCTCTCTCTGTACAGGACCTCCCTTTTTGCACTAGCGTTTCCCCGGTCTCCTAGAAACCACGGTACTTTTTGACAAGTTGTCCAAACTGATTTCTGTCCATGATGTAATCTTCCGAAACCCCCATCTTCGTCAAGTCCAACTTCACTTCACCCCTTCACCTCACTCTTCCTCTTCCTGAAGAATTTAAAAATTCTCTTCGTTGGTCTATCATCGTCCATCCTTAACAAGTGTCCATATAATTGCAACCTTCTCTTTCTCATCAGTTCAACCAATCATTCTGTTCTCTGATAAAATTCTTTGTTAAATTTGATTCTCCTTTCTTTTTTCTTCTTCTTACATTTCGGCCCAGAATGTTTCTTAGCATTTTGCTTTCTCTCTTCCGGATATATTCAAGTCTACATTTCCCAGTCATGTTCAATGTTTCCGCTGCATACAACGGTGTCAGGATGCCGCAATTTAGTCGCATAAGATAAAAACCTTTTTGTTGTAGGTGCTCCTTGTCGGTTGAAATGCCATTTCCATTTTGCTCGCCCCCTCCTTAATGACATTTTTTCAGACCCATTCTCTTGCAGTGTTTCTCCCAAATAATTAAAATTTTAACACTCCTTACTTTTGTCTCGTAACTTCAACAACTGAGGGGCACGTGCTGATTATATTAAGTGAAGATAATTGCATTCTATGTCTGACTAGGGACTCATCTTGACAATGAACCTGGAATAATTATACCTAGTGAGAATTCTGTCCAAGAAAGATACATTTCCTATCCATGCGTTTGAAAGTATCTCATCGAGTTCTCAGGTTAGTTAATTACTAGCTTTATTTTTTATAAAACTTCTCCTTGGAAGTTTCAGTTTCATTCTTAGAACTGATGTGTTTTTAAACTTTGATTACATCATATTAAAGTGAACTAGTGTAAAATAATCCTGTAAGTCAATAGGAAAGAGACAAAATTAATCTAAAATGATGTTAAGTCCAAAGTTGCTCTCAAACTGAAGACAGTTCCGTTCTAGTTGCAAGAGTATGAGTAGATGGGAGATAAAGGGAGATTGAATTTCTTTCACTATTACGGTGGAATTGAGTATTTTCGCTTGCTCAGTCTCTTTCAGCATCTTCGTCTTTTATGTATTCGAGTAACTTCGTAACATTTCTATTATAGGGAATTTTCTAGACAAGGAGCCAATCCCGATCTTGAAAAAAAGGACTTGACTGACTAGTAGACACAGCCACTTGAGTTGTATCAATCATCTATCGTTTACTGTAATTAAAAATAACAAACAAGTTGACATTTCAGATCGTTTCATTCATTTACTAGAATGTACCCGTGGCTTCGCCCGCATTTATTCAACCGTTAGATTTTGAAAACTATTTATGTAAATGCAAAATAATAACACATCGATTTTACATAAACTGCATGTATTACATTATATCATTTTTTAATTGTAGACCTATAGTTACTTTCATTGCTTAAGACAACGGGTTTGTGGCTGGTACAAATAATATTAAAAGAACATAAAAGACCATATTATATAAATAGAAACTAGGTTTTCCTTATAGAGCTTCCATGTAAACTGCATTAAGTGTCCTTACAATTGGAGCTAAGATTTATAGCCTTTCCAACTCTTTAACAATCCACGTACAGTTGACCCTGGTAGAAGCTCCGTTTCCAAAGATCGAATTGTCTTTGTGCCTTGTTCATGATCTCAAACGAACGGGTAACTGCAGACGTCTAAACTGAAACTGTATTTCCGAAGAGAAGACTTGAATCCGAGGAATGCATATTATTTCGACGCGGCATGTCCATCAGTTTTTTGATTGAGAGTCGTGTTCCATTGCAAAGGGAAGAATGATCGGTGACACTATTTTCCACTCCAAGATGTTAGAGGGATCTCCAAGTTTTTCAAAAGCTATCGTGAAGATGACAGCCGTATCTATTACATGTCGCGTCAATAGACTTGTAAATTTGTAGAACAGTAGGTAATGCTTGTGTAATGCTTGGCAGCCTGAAGATGGTTTTCTTTAGTTTCCCATTTTTACATCAGGCAAGTGCTGGGGCTGTACCTTAATTAAGGTTACGGTCGCTTCCTTTCCACTCCTATCCCTTTCCTATTCCACCGCCGCCATAAGACCAATCTGTGTCCGTGTGACGTTAAGCAAAATTGAGACTTAATACAATATGATTATGTTCTTTCAAGAACAAAACATGTCATTCTACTTGTTTCTTCCGTCAGTCTAGCCTAAGCAAGCATCGAGTACGGACATGCTGGGTCGAGTGTGCCAGTAGAGCGGCAGTGGAGTGTAAGCGGTGACTGCATGAGGGGAGCGGAGAGTGACGAGGAAGATGATTAGTGTGGGACAATATCGGGTAATTATTGGAAGATGGCAGGGGAGAAGGAAGATGGAAACAGCCAAAAGAGAGGGAGGTAAAATGGAATTGGGAATGAAGTGTGACAGTGTTGGTGGCAGCGGTGATTATGGTACTGCTAGTTGTAGAGGGGCGTGGAAGTAAACAAGAATCTGACAAGCCTAAAGAGACATTTAGTGAGGGCCAGACTTCAAGGATTAAGAGCGCAAATTAGGGGGCAGAAATTAGTGGTAACTAATGGCAGATGGGTCAGATTTTGGAATGTGAGGAAATTGCAGGCATTAGAGGAAGGTCTGATGCAGGAAGCAGTGAAGTAAAAGAGAATGGAAGAAAGACAGGTAATAGAAAGCAGTGCCGGAGAAGATGGGCATGGTGAAAAGGAAAGAAGAAATGGAAGCAGTGAGCTGTGTGAGCTTAATATAGCATCGAAATCGGAGGAAAGGCAGGCAAAAGGAGCACAGAGGAACAGTGATATCATACAGACGATTGCAGCAGGAATTAGTGAAGTGCTGAGGAAGAGAAAAACACAAGATTGGGCAGTGGACACACGCATAGTGAAAAGAAGTGTTTGAGGGAAGAAGCAGAAGTAAGAAGAACTATGATTAAAGGGAGAAGCAAGAGTTTTAAGGAGCTATGGGCTAAGAAAGATAGAAGTGATGAAGGTATAGTAACGAGAAGTAAAAAGTCAAGTAGTATTAGTAAGTTAGATAATAATGAAAGGTGACTCGGTCTGTAAATAAAAATATTAGAAGAAGGTTGGTTGAAAGGTGGTGGGAGTTTGGTCTTATGGTGCTTCGAGTAATCAGAGTTATTGTCAAGAAGTTAAATATGGTAAGTTGTGGAGTGTGCGTGTGGGGCTGGCTAGGGGCCGTTTTGCAGTGGTGAGGATTAGTCACTCTACTTTTTCTATTTTGTTGTCTGATTGCTTATTTTATCTAATTTAATTTAATTTAATCTAACTTTCTGTCAGTGTAATAATTGTGTTTCCTTGTTGTTGTTCAGTAAATGAAGTTGATGAGCTTGTTTAGGTATGGACATTACACAGGGACGAAACTCCGCAAAGACTCATTATAAATAAATAAATAAATAAATAAATAAACTTGTTTCTTTCATTAGGTATTATTCTGTTACTATATGTTTTCTCTTTCAGGTAGCTGATACATTCATTTATACAAAATTAACTTCGGCAGACTGAAGATAATTCAGTGACATTGCCAACTACCGGCCCATTCACAACGGCTATCCTTCAAAAACCGAATGACGGGACTACTGACTGCTCGTCATCGCACACTATGGCGGATATGCTGTTAGGCAGTTTTAGATTACGGCGTAGATCAGCCAGCTCGACGATATGTACCGCAGGTAGATAAATAATTTCATGTCGCCATTTCGTCCCACGAACTACTAGAAATGGGATGAACATATTCTACAGGTGGCAGAATTACAAGTACAATTCCTTTGGCCAGCGGCTACCTGCTGGTTACGAACATCATCGCTGGTCAATTTATGTGCACACGAGTGTATACGTCCTAATCTAAAGATGTCAAAATTTGACAAAACTTTCATTCTGCGCCTTCGATTTCGAACTTAGGTCTATTCAATTTTGAATTTGGAAAATTAATTTAAAATTTTTGTCTTTGAGTGTCTCATTCTAAATATCGAAGTGTGACAGTTCTTATAGCTTATCCCACTTGTAATTATAAGATGCTTCAACCGTGCCTAATTTTAACGTTGATAATAGCCGTCGTATTCGTTCTAGGAATATTCAACTATCTGCAACTTCATCCCTGTGCGTCCGCCTGCAGTCAAATATTTCGCCTGCCTCATAACTCTTAACTAAGAACTGTTAACAACACATCACGCCAACATAAGAAGAGCTCGATCATGAAATTTTAATTGAACTATTACGTGTGTTCAAAAATTTTGTTTTCATTTCAACAAAACTAATATGCAAAGAATTTTATCATGTATTTTAACTTGACGTATTCGGTGATCCTAATCGTATTTTAATGTGTACTTGTGACCTTGTTTATTTTACTAATCTTACAAGTATTTTCGGCTTATGATGTCCAAGGAGGAGGACGAAACATGTCCCGACATTTGTTAATTGTTAATTAAACGTATTCTTAGTATTGTAAAGGTGGAACCTTTGACTGTACCTTGAAAAAGTATAGTTATCCTATGGAACCATGTAATACGCTGCTCATCCTCCTGCTATACTCTTGAACAACATGATTCTGTCACATGAATAGTTTGACTATGAATTGTTATGACTTTTACATATCAAGAAATAAACTCAGCCTTTTGTTGATGGTCCATATCTCGTCTGACACTTGGGCGGTGCAACAAGAAGGACTTGTGAATTCTGACGAGCAGCCCTTCATTACACGTGTATCGATCCATCCACCAACACATAAGTACCTCCCTCTCAATTATGAACTGCGTTCTAAACGTATGTCCATTTGACAAACTGCAAGGTTTTTATAATTTTGATACCAGTATGTTCCACATTCCCAGAGTAATTCGTTTTTTGTGTCTAACCTTAGCCGCACAGTAGGTTTATTTTGAATATTTTTTTTTTTTTTGTATTCTGATCCCAAAACAAGAGATTTGATCCACGCTGGGTCCGGTGGAATTTAGTAAAGTTTGCATTTAACTATTCGGTATGGTTTAGACACGTTACAGAAGTCCTGTGGAAAGGCAAACCCGTTCAGAAGAATCGGGTATATGAACGTTAGAGGGTAGGTCATATTATTAAATATATTGAAAAAATAATTCGATATCTTGCGCCGTTGTCATTATATCAGCTGTTGAAATTAGCCAATCAGTCCTGCTCCATGGCTAGATGGTTAGCGTGCTGGCCATATGTCACACGGGTCCTGGGTTCGATTCCCGGCAGGGTCGAGAGTTTTAACCATCATTGGTTAATTTCGCTGTCCCGGGGGCTGGGTTTAAGTGCCGTCTTCATCAACATTTCATCCTCATCACGACGCGCAGGTCACCTACGGGCTTCAAATCGGAAGACCTGCACTTGGCGAGCCGAACATGTCCTCGGACACTCCCGGCACTAAAAGCCATATGCCATTTAATTTCATTAGCCAAACAGATCACTGCACGGGCGATTTCAAATGGGCTTTGTGAGGCGGTGTTGCTAAATCTGCACGTGGCATTATACCGACTTGAAAGCACCAATCGAGAATTAAAACTTTGTCAGGGGAGGGATTACAACACAAATCTCCGCGCCGACAGCATCCCGCCAAAGCAAGTGCACTACGGTGACACCAGCTAAACCCACGGTGTGTTTGTGTTTGATATTGATTTTTCGGCATGGCTCTCAAACCTGTCGTAAGCTACGTGAAGATTTAGCAACCCCGCCTCGCAAAGTCCATTTGATTTCGCCCGCGAAGCGATCTGATCGACTGACTTCAATAGGTAGCTCCATGACTAAATGGTTAGCGTGCTGGCCTTTGATCAAAGGGGTCCCGGTTCGATTCCCGGTAGGGTCAGGAATTTTAACCATAATTCATTAATTTCGCTGGCACGAGGAATGTGTGTGTGTGTGTGTGTGTGTGTGTGTGTGTGTGTGTGTGTGTGTGTGTGTGTGTGTGTGTGTTGCCATCATCATTTCAGCCTCATCACGGCGCGCAGGTCACCTACGGGAGTCAAATCAAAAGACCTGCATCTGGCGAGTCGAACTTTTCCTCTGCACTCCCGGCACTAAAAGCCGTACGCCATTTCTTTTTACTTCAGTAGTTACGTAATATTCGATATTGAATTACTTTTTTCAAATTATTGATCAGTATGACCAACCCTCTAAAGCTCATATATACGGTTCACGTTGTTTCCGACCCTCCTGTGGAATTAATGATCTTCTGCTCATGTTCATCAATTCAAATTGTAGGCCTAATTATTATTTTCATTTGTTCATATTTTTGCGTACACCAAAATAATAATCATGTGGTATGAACTCGTGGGATCATTATGCTAGGTTCCTGAAGTAATTATCCTGCCCCCAAAACACTCACTTAAAAGTCAAGCGAGAGTTTGTATAGCCGGAGAAGTGAAACTACAACTCGTCTTTAAGAAATCTTCGTTTAAAACTTCAAGTCGGTGTTAATTTATGAATACCTGGAACCATTCATAATGCAGCAACCTCTTCCCTTAATCAGTTTCTCTTAATTATTGAACCACAGAAATGTTATAGGGGTACAATTGAATCCTTGCTTACAGCATTGTTTTCTGTGCTCTTACGGATTCCGGACTCTTGTGGCAATTTACACATTGATTTTTTAGCACCCCGCAACATTGTATATGAGATTTGATTAATTATTTCACAAGATCAGATTGCAGGCTTGTCGCGGCTTGGTACGTAGTGAACGGAATCCGTTTCACAGTATATACGCATCAAATATAGTACAATAACGTTACTTGGACACCTGGAGTTAGGAAGCGCGCAAAGACTAATTTCAAATTTTCCGTAAAAGGACTACCTTCGTGAAAGGAAAATCCTGTCCAAAACAATTGCTCTTCAATAGAGGACATTATCGTAAGTATTTTGTCTAAACGCACGCACACTGCACTGTTCAATAACTTTCCCCAAACGATCTACCTCTCCCATCATCCAAGATTTCGCCAGTTACCCATCATGGCTGCTGCTGTCAATATAATGTTTCCTCTAACCATCAGACCATAACTAGGTTCTCTGCGGAGAAACTTTCCGGGCGTGCTAAAGAACCTCCAGTATTCAAAAAGAATTATTATTCCTTCGATGACACAGTTTAAACAAATATTTCGTTACTTCATAATTTTCCTCTGTAATGACACTATTAAAAACAGAGGGTCAAAATTAGGAACACAGATATTGTTGCAGTCGTTCTGTTTATTGTAATACATTGTGTGTTCCCGGACAACTTACACCTGAATCTAAGAGTACGATTTCCTCCATGTTCCTAACAGCGTAAGTCTTCATATCTGATCACCACAAGGTCCGTTCGGTGGTTGATAGAGATGACACCCGACAAAATGACAGGCTCAGCGCCAAACCTATCCAGTTCTCGCTCTGCTTCTTTTACATTCCGCTCATCATTGTGAAATACACCTGCAGGTATTCATCACACTGTGTTAAGCGATGGTACGATTCGTCTGTCAACAACACACCGCCCCACTGTCAGAGTTGCATTTTCGAGGTGCCTGATGAAACTGTACTTGCTTTGTCTTGGTACGAGACGCTAATCGTAGGCCTTTATGATATCTTTGTGGCTTTAAGCTTACTTCTCAGAGTCTGGTGCGAATTGTTTAGTAACTGAAATTTTAAAAATTTGCTGTCCTCAGCTCGTTGAAGTGGTCACGAACAAGACCGCTGCGCCACCAAATATATCGGTCTTCTCTGGACGAAGTTTTAGCTTTTCTAACCGGGTCTGGTCTCCTGGTATACACTCCATGACAAAGAAAATATTTCAAACGTGTTCTAATCGTGGATCTGACATACGCAAATTACAGAGACATTATCTCCTTTTCTTTAAGTAGATGCCTGCTACACAAACACTAGAATGGGAACAATAGGATTGCATAACTAATTTTCATAATTTCTTTAGGTGTTTACTTCATAGTATTTCTAGATAAATATGTACTTCCAGGCAATAATAAAGGGTTCAAAATAAGTATTTTATACTGGCGATTAGATCAGATTTTAAGAGTTTGATATCATTAACTACCGAAATAAATGTAACTTAAACGTTTTTCGGTCTGTAAACACACCATTGAACAAGGTACAAAAACACACACTTTTAAAGGTCTGGAATGTGAGATAGGATACGCTTATCTGTTAGTAAATTCTCTGAATTTATGCACCGTGTTCGCCACTCGAGACGATATATTATCATTTATCACCAAAAATAACATCTTACAAGAGCTCATTTTTTAATTAAAAAGAACGTAATAATAAAATCACCGGAATAATAGCCAGACCATTAAATGAGCATTAATAACAATTCCGTAGAAAAAAATGATAAAATTGCGTGTTGGTTGTGATGCTTGTTGTTTTCAGAGGCTTAAAATCGAGGTCATCAGCCCAATGATAACACTAAGGGAACACTAGGGGTAAAGTACCTGAAGGTGAAGTGTCACTTACCTGACCACGGGGGGAGTGGGGGAGGAGTGAAGCAATGAGGATCAGCGGACTGGCAGCCGGTTTGGATTCGAGCCAGTGAAAGATCAACGGTTCTTTTCAAACGCCCCGCTATGTATGCTCGAGTGGAGACAAGGCAGGACGTCAAGATAAGTTTCAAGTTCAATTTGTGTGTTCGGCAGATGAGAAGCTTTTAAGTTACATCTACCTGAGTCGATACTGGAAAGTACAGCTTAACAAATTTCCGAAATAAAATGTTCACTTTTTTAAAATTCTGTTCAAAATTAGAACGCAAATATAACCGTATGTTTAGATTATCTAATTACTGTGAATTTCCAATATAATTTTTTTCGCTCATTTGAAGTTCCATTAAATTATTATAACAAACATAATCCACTCTTAAAATGAACTGTGATCGCTGGCGAAATAAATGTTTTTACTGTAAGGAAATAAGATTCTATATGTACTTCGTATGTGATGATGGTGATTATGATTGTTATTTAACGGGCCTAATATCTGGATCATCGTCCCCCTAGTTCGTATTTAACAGAAAGTTAAATCATGTAGCTGTTATTCAAAGTAGTGCATGTAGGCTACTCTCCAAGCTAATGATGCCTCCTTCAATCACCGGGTACGCTCACCGAAGCCGCGAGGAGAAGGAAAGGAGGAATGTAAAGTCTGTGTTATATTCTTATATTACGCAGACGCAATTAAGTTTCTCTTCGCCCGTGACTGTACAACCCTGTTTCCCTAAATAATTTGTAGATCCTTCCAAGTACATATTTAGCAACATTAAAATACTTGGTCGTTGTCTGGGTAGTCCTATCCTTCTGAAAGAGTGAGACCGTTCGAACAACCTCCACTTCTGTCAAACCAAAGCAAACCAAACCGCATCGCGCAACAGCCCCGATTACGAAGTGTTGTGTGGCCAGCACGACGAATCTTCTCCGCTGTTATTCTTAGTATTCTAGACTGGAGTATCTATCCCACCGTCAGATAGCACCTCAATTGTAATCAAGCGGGCTGAATGGTCCTCGAACCAGACCTCAGATCCAGGTTAAGATTCCTGACTTGGCGGGGAATGGAACCCGAGAACTCGGGGTAAGAGGCAGGCTCACCACCCGTACGACAAAGGCTCGGCTCTACGACTGCCAAGTATCTCTTTGTCTGCCTGAACGTAAACAAGCTGAACAAAAGAGACCTCTTCGCCTACAGACACTAGATATTGGTATAAGATAATGTGATTCATTGACCGCCCACTTCACTTCTCGGCGTAAAACAATATTTCGCCATTTTGCTGGGGCAATAGCTGTAACGGTTAATTTAATGGACCTCTTATCTTGTTAAATAAATTCGCAACAGGATAAAACACAATTTATATTCTAAACACTAAAATACTGCACTCTATCAAAATCATGTCCCTGTAATATTTTAAGCAATGTATCTGTATATTCTTGTTTAAAAAATTCCTATACTGCACACCGAAGCAGATAGGCCTTGTGGTGACGATGGGACAGGAAAGGGCTAGGAGTTGAAAGGAAGCGGCCTTGGCCTTAGTTAAAGTACATCCCCAATGAATATTGAAGTTTCACGACCGCATTGTAATCGAAACCAACTTTAAACCTATTAGCTCGTGTTACATACATTTAGTACGTGTTTAATTTCATGTGGCTATTTCTAGCCGAGTGCAGCCCTTGTAAGGCAGACCCTTCGATGAGGGTGGGCGGCATCTGCCATGTGTAGGTAACTGCGTGTTATTGTGGTGGAGGATAGTGTTACGTGTGGTGTGTGAGTTGCAGGGATGTTGGGGACAGCACAAACACCCAGCCCCCGGGCCATTGGAATTAACCAATGAAGGTTAAAATCCCCGACCCGGCCGGGAATCGAACCCGGGACCCTCTGAACCGAAGGCCAGTACGCTGACCATTCAGCCAACGAGTCGGACTAGTACGTGTTGAAGGAATGTTAAGTACAGAACAAAAATGGCCAACCGGACACCAGTGGGATCCAAACCCACAACCTCCCGATTTCGCGTCGGTTGCTCTACCAATTGAGCTATGGTGGCCTAGACCATCTTTGTTCTGTTGGAAAGGATCTAAGCTACAGGTCTGGCACTACTGCCATCACACTGTAGAGTGCGTTTAAGTCGCCCGTTGTGGGCCAAGTCAATGAATATTGAATTTTCACGACCGCATTGTAATCGGGAGGTCGTGGGTTCGGATCCAACTGGTGTATGGTTGGCCATTTTTGCTCTGTATTTAACATCCCTTCAACACGTACTAAATGTGCGTAACACGACCTAATACGTTGAAAGTTGGTTTCGATTACATCCCCAGTATTTGCCTGGTATGAAAATGGCAAACTACGGAAATCCAGGCTGACGACAGTGGAGTTCGAACCCATTACCTCCCGAATTCAAGCTGACGGCTGCGTGACGCAAACCACGCAGACACTCGTTGGATTTTAGTATGTAATTCAATTTTTTTTTTTTGTTTCGCTAGGGGCTTTACGACGCACCGTCACAGATAGGTCTTATGGCGACGATGGGATAGGAAAGGCTTAGGAGTTGGAAGGAAGCGGCCGTGGCCTTAATTAAGGTACAGCCCCAGCATTTGCCTGGTGTGAAAATGGGAAACCACGGAAAACCATTTTCAGGGCTGCCGATAGTGGGATTCGAACCTACTATCTCCTGGATGCAAGCTCACAGCCGCGCGCCTCTACGCGCACGGCCAACTCGCCCGGTAATTCAAATGTTGGCATTTCGATATCAGGAATATTATTAAAAAATCAACATGAAGTTTTATTTTAAAGTTAATTGACTGGATCTTCGATAACATCCACAATTGTCATATTGTCTCTTCACCTCTAAACAGAAATGAAAATGTAAGAGGGGGCGCATTCTTCGAAGGATGAAGTTACCACTGAAGGAAAGACCACGAAGGGAGTGAAAATTAAGGTATCCATGTGCCTAGCAAACTTAGTACCGCTGAGATCGGAAGAGAAAGCGAATTGACCACGGGAGGTCGGATAAGAGATTCAAAGTCACGTTCTTCTTCTAATTATTATTATTATTCTTATGCTTCTTCTTTCGTTACGGCCTCTGTAGAACCACGGGTAGCTTTGTCACGGTTTGGGTTTTCTTTTTCTCCCAGAACCTCTTCATCCTCTCCCTCCTTCTCTCCCGTTCTTCAGCTGAAATTTTCAATATCCTCTTCTCTTGTCTCCCCTTCTGGTGCTTCTCTATCCTATTCTAGTATCTTTCTCTTTCACTAAGCTCTGGCATATTGGTTGGTGAATAATTATTTCTCCTATTCTCTGTCCCTTCCACCTTGATGTCCATCTCAGTCTAGTCCTTCCGGAGTTCGACAACCCACTCAGTTCCCGTCTTTCCTCTCGTCCTGCCCGCTGTCTCCCACACTCTCCATCTCAGTCCTGATCACAAGTCCAGCAAATCTTGCTCTTTTAAGTCTTATTTCTTCGGAGATCTTTCTCATGTTTCGGTACAGTTCGTCTCTTGATCTTCGTCCCCATCTTTGACCTCTTCTCTTGGTCCCAGTACCTTTCTCAAAACTGTTCTCCCTTCTTTCTCCAGTTCCTCTTCCCCATGCCTTCCTAGATAGTTCATTCCACGTTAAGAAAGCAGTATTGCTCTTATGACAACAGGGTTGCCATACCGAACGGCTTTGTTCAACACCATCACGAGAGAACGGCGGCACATAAATTTGTGAAACTGTATTCAAGTTCAAGAAAAGAAGCGGAAGAAACTAAGGTACAAATTATATTTATGAACTAAAGGGGGAGGGGATTTACAGGGGCTATTTTCTATTTGTGCAGAATCAGAGGTGAACTACGGCACATAAAAAAACCTCAGCATTGATGTTTAAGGCAAACTGGGGGAGAAAATATACAAATAATGTTTAGGGGCTCGAGGGGTGAGGGATGCATTTAATTGTATTTAATAAATTTATCCAGGCAAAAAAGCTAGAAAACAAACACAACAAATAAATACTGTAGATGATTTTACAAAAGATAAAAGTATTAATGTTAAAGAAAAAAATCACACACGTGGGCTAATCGCATAACTCTCACTCAACACAAGAAAATTGCCCACTGATTTAAAGCCTAAAAACACACACGCAACAAATAAATACTGTAAATGACTCCACTACAGAAGTAAGCTGCCAGCGGTTCACAGAGTGACGACTACACGAGGCTTATACCAGAGCAACACAGAAAATGAAAATGAAGGAAGGCAACCAAGCGATGGCTGTTCCTGCCATTGTGCTTCCTCCCTACAAATGTATTTATGAACAAGAAAATGTTAATACCAATATGATGGTCCGTTATTGGACATAATAAAATTTCCAGCTAACTCATTCTTGGTTGCCTGCGTTTCGCCCCCGTGTGCTAAGTTGGGCTCATTAGTTGGTACTTAGCACAGCCGCCAAGGCGCATGGCTAGTGCATAGGCTACTAGAAGCCACCGGCAGTGCCAATGCACTAGGAGAGACTTTGTCTCATTTCCAAAAATTGATGCCTGCCTGGCCATCAGATGATCTATATCATGGGAAACCACGGAAAATTATTAGCTTCGTGACCTAAATCCCGCATCCACTTGCTTTTTTGACGTACTTTTGATGAAAGATTTCAGAGCACACATCTTACGTTCAAGGTACTGTACTGCCAACAAACAGGTGTGTCCGGGGGGGGGGAAGTAATCCAAGTTAAATTAGTGCAATAAGACAGGGTTTTATTCGTAACGATACGAGAAAAGGAAATGTGTCTAATGATGAAAAATCAGAATAATCAGAAAATATACAAACTTACGTCACGTTCGTGAAAGTGACACTATTCAAGAAAATCGTAGAACATTTCTAAATATTTTATTCTGTCATTGGTGTTCTATCACTTAAATTACATTTCACCAAGAAAGTGGCCGTGTGGTTAGGGCCGCGTGCATTCGGGAGATAGCGACTTTGAACCCCACTATCGGAAGCCCTGAAGATTGTTTTCCATGGTTTCCATCTTCACAACAGGCAACTGCTGAGAATGTACCTTAATTAAGGCCACGGCCACTTCCTTTCCACGTGTAGCCCTTTCCTAGTCCATTGTCGTAATAAGACCTATCTGTGTCCGTGCGACGTAAAGCAAATTGTACTCAAAAATTTTAAAATTTTAAAAATCGCTGAAATATCTTCCAAAATAGTCACTATTGATAGCACCCCAAATATATTTCAGAGCTAATTAGGCATATTCCAAGGGTGTACAACATTTTCCTTTAAGTTTTCAGAAGAAAAGGGAAAATAATAAATAATAAATCAAGTTTTATTTGAAAATCGTTAATTTCGCATTTATACTGCAATTTAGTACATATTTCACACTTTCAGTAGAGTTTGCACTTTATTGAAAACGCTTTTTTTCTTTTTCTTTTTTGCGTTGCACCAACACAGATGGGTCTTATGGCGACGATGGGTTAGGAAAGGACTAAGAATGGGAAGGAAGCGTCCGTGGCCTTAATTAAGGTACAGCCCCAGCATTTGCCTGGTGTGGAAATGGGAAACCAAGGAAAACCTTCTTCAGGGCTGCCGACAGTAGGGTTCGAACCCACTATCTTCCGGATGCAAGCTCACAGCTGCGCGCCCCTAACCACACGGCCAACTCGCCCGGTAAAACGCAAAATTACAAGACTTCATAATTTCATCACGTACATCTATTGCAGAACACCACCACTCCTAGGTATGGATGATGTGAAGGGAACTGTGTTAACGCTCCATCCATTTATTCATACACAGAGCTCCGCAAATAGTCTGAAAGAAGCACAAAGCCACTTGCCGTCTGAATACTTGCGGATGGGAGATCTGAAGTGGCACGACCTTCCTCCCACAGTCGTTGTAGAGGTGTCGACGCGTAATGAGCGACTCGCGGTTAGCTGTGTTTGTTAAGCGCCGAGATTTGTGAAGTGCAGGTTTAAGCCGAGGTACAGTGTGGTCGATAAAACGTGAAACTGAAGGACATTCCCGCTCAGAGGTATTCTCACTAGTTTCCTCTCAAGGCGTCCGCTGTTTCGAATTTCACCCCTGCGCCCTGTTTCATAAAACTAACTAATAATATTAGAACTCGTAAAAATAATTATTAGTTAACCTACAGTAATAATGTTTCATAAGGATTTACACATGATTAATAAAATAACTTCACTTATAATATTCATTCATTCATTAGACAGCTCATCCAAATGGAGGTTAGAATCGGTCTGTTTCGTATGTTCTTGGTTTGTGTTTGTTCCTAGCAGTAGGCTAGTGCTGGTCTACAACCGGTTATTAATCCATATGTCCAATAGGCTCACTTGATATTTTCCTTGTTGTGACGTATGAGAATGGATAAAAGAAGTGAAGATAATGTGAGAGAAGAAAGTTTCTTCGCGGAAAGTGATTTGAGTTAAAGCGTCAACTATTCCCAGCCTATTGCACTCTCTCACCCTCTTTGTTCTTTTCACTTTTTCATTTTATTTGCTCTTAAAAACCTCTGAGATGAATTAGCAACGTCTTGGTTTACAACTCCCCTGTGGGTGGGAGTGGTAAAATAAGACCTACGGTATCCCTGCCTGTCGTAAGAGGCAACTAAAGGGGGCCCCAGGGGCTCTTAACTTGGGAGCGTGGGTTGGCGACCACGGAGCGCTGAGCTGAGTCCTGGCATTACTTCTACTTACTTGTGCCAGGCTCCTGACTTTCATCTATCCTATCTGACCTCGCTTGTTCAATTCCTGTTCTTTTCCCACCCCGACGGTATTAGGTTTCGAATCCTTTCACGCCCTTCGTGGCCCTTCCCTTTTGTTTGGCAGATACCTTCAATTTTCGAAGTGTCAGATCCCTTCATTTTTTTCTCTCTGATTAGTGTTATACAAAGGATGGTTGCCTAGTTGTACTTCCTATTAAACCAATAATCATCACTACCAGCATCTTGGTTTACTGGTGGTATATGCCAAGATTTTAAAGGATAGGTGGAGTCTCGGAGCAGAACTGCACTAGGGAAACACAATGATACTGTGTATCACTACGAACCCGTGGAGTGCAATATGAAGCTGCTCTTTCGAGGTTATGCTTCATTCTTTACAGTGGAACATTCTATTACCAATCCTATCAAGCAAATAGGTACTCAAACTTTCTGTAATCTAACCTAAATCTCTCACTGTATTCATATGTTTGTTACATATCACTACAGGCTGTTTCTGGCCTAACATTTATTAAACGGTGAGTATCTGCACTTGTTCCTCATCACTATTTGAATCAGAATCGATCATTTAACTGATCTTCACAACTTTAAGACAAAATATTAAAATACCACTCACTTTGGGTTCACTAATAATATGAATTATGGGTCAAAATACACTCATGGAAATAATCCCAATAATATGAGTAACTTTTATTGTCTATGAAACAATTTACTAATATTATTAGGAATATCTACTAATAATTTTGACTCAAACTAATTACCAATAGTATTAGCTAATAACTCTATGAAACGTAATACTAATATTATAGGTTAATATTATTGGTTTCTTGCTAATAATAATAGTGAAAGGTATTTTATTAAACAGAGCCAGGTGAATGCGGTCTGTTTGGCCTGCCTGTCACAACAAGTGACAGTGAGGAATCCCGGGAGCTCCCAGCTTGGGAGTAGGGGTTGTGACCTCAAAGACCCTAGCCGCCTGGTATTGCTCACACTTACCTCCTCACTTTCACATTTACCATCCCACCTTCCTTGTTCAACTATTTTTCTCTTTTACCGCCGATATTATTACGTTTCCCAGCCTAGGAACGTATTTCATTTCCAGGTCTTCCATAGCCTTTCATAGAGAGCTTCGCTCTTTAAAGAGTCGGAACGCTTACATTTCATCTCCGATTAGTGTTAAAACACGATGGTTGCCTAGTTTTAGGTATATAGACAAGTGATTTTTTTGTTTTAATTTGCTTCACGTCGCAGCGGCACAGATAGGTACAGTGGCGACTATGGGATAGGAAAGGGCTAGGAGTGGGGAAAAAAGCAACCGTGCCCTTAATTAAGGTACAGCTCGCAGCATTTGCTGCTGCGAAAGTGAGAAATCATGGGAAACCATCTTCGGGGCTGCCGACAATGGAGTTCGAACACACTATTTCCCGAATGCAAGCTCACAGCTGCGCAATCGTACCCGCACGACCAACTCACTCGGTTGATGATTTAATAATAATAATAATAATAATAATAATAATAATAATAATAATAATAATAATAATAATAATAATAATAATAATAATCTCGGATCAAAAAAGGTGCTGTAACATGTCGATTACGCACTAAAAGGGAAGTATGTAAAACATAGAGCAGGACTTCAGATACAATACGCAAACGAAGGGTTAAATTCTTTGGACATATTTCAGGAATGCACGAAGACAGACTCACTAAGAATTTTTTTTTACATTTCAACAAATCCATGAGGAAGGCAACTCTTATGACAAATGGTTTGTTAACACCAAGAAGGATTTGCAAGAAATGAACATCATGGATCAAGACATACACAAACAGAACCACTTTCAGGAATAAGATACACACATTTGAAGGGTTCCTAGAGCCAGAAACAGCAATGAAAAAGAAACAACATTGGACGGCTGGAAAAAGAAGAAGCTGTATACAAGAGAATGAAGAAATACTGCCGTCACAGGAAACTGAAATAATGAAGAGTTACTTACGTGGTCTATAGTTGGCCAATATTGATTATGAATACCAATAATAATAATAACCATAAAAATAATAATAATGATAATAATTTTATTGTCTTTACGACCCTGTAACTACTTTTTCGGTTTTCGGAGACACTGAGGTGTCGGAATTTAGTCCTGCAAGAGTTATTTTACTTGCCAGTAAAACCTACCGACACGAGGCTGACGTATTTCAGCACCTTCACATACCACCGGACTGAGCCAGGATCGAACCTGCCACGTTGGATTTATCCGCGGATATCCACGAAGTTAGTGTCTTGGCGGATACAAACTGTATGACAGTGCGGATAATTTTGCTGATGATTTCTAAATGATGACGTTTATTGATTTTCACTCATGTATACTCTAACTTTTGCCTGTGATTAGGCGACCCTTCGCAGTGGTTTTAGAGAATGATCATTATATAAAGAGCCTTGAGACCATAAAGCCGTAAATCTGACCTGAACCTACCTGACTCCTTCCCGCAGTTAATGGAAGGAAGGAACAAAGGTTAATACGTCGGTAGTTGCCGCAAGAGAAAATCTCTCATAAACCTGTGACTGTAGGGGTTCTGGTGTCAGGTGTGAGGCGTATTGTATTACGTTAACAGATCTACCACTTTCAATAACATGGGTGTAATATACTGTAGTTAAATATATACAATATCCACGGATAACAATTCGCGGATGACGATAACCATTCGCAGATGCGGATGCGGATGAAGGAAGTGCGGATGCGGATATTAAACACGCGCAGGGCTCTAGTTGGGGTCATAAGGCCAGGACTTCATCCGTCTGAACCACTCAGCCCGGCATCTGATTATTTAATTTTAATTGACAATGATATGGACACTTTTCCCTGTCTTATACCAAACCGCAGTGAATGCGTAAGTAACATCACAAACTACAGCAAACTACTATACTGCGGTGCTATGTATTATTATTTTTTACCATTTTTTACGTCGCACCGATACAGATAGGTCTTATGGCGACGATGGGATAGGAAAGGGCCAGGAGTGGGAAGGAATCCACCGTGACCTTAATTACGGTACAGCCCCAGCATTTGCCTGGTGTAAAAGTGGGGAAAACACGGAAAACCATCTTCAGGACTGCCGACTGCTGGGCTCGAACCCACTATCTACCGAATCCAAGCTGATAACTACCTTAATCAAGCTGTGCGGCCACTCTCTCAGTACCGTGCTATTTTACTGTACACAAAATATCTAATATACTGTACTACACAACATATACATGGGCAATTCTATTCCTAAAAATAATATAATAATACCTTCGAAGATATTAACGGAAATTACAATAAGAAGAAGAAGATTAGTAATTGTTACAAAGCTTCTGTGGTTCACAGAGGAATAGGAAACCCCTGGGTTGAATGGCTGGACAGGGTATTACTTAGAGCAACTTTTACTTCAACAAAAGGTTCGATGACCTAGATGTTAGGCCCCTTAAAACAACAAGCATCATCATCATCATCATCATCATCATCATCAACTTCAACAAATTTGGAATTTTTTAATTCCTTTCCTTTCTGAAAATTCAGAGAGGGAAATGTATTGGTATAACAAAAGTAAGGTAAGGGTGTGTACTGTCAGAAGGCAGGTCCAAACCTCCGCAGAGCCGGAGTTTACGCACGGTAGGGTGGCCAGTTCCTTTCCGCTCCTCAATTACCTTACCTCTCACCAACAGCGCGTGGCAACCCATCCAAACCTTGACCACGCCCAATGTTGCTTAACTCCGGAGATCTCACGCGATCCGGTATTTCAACACGGCTACGGTATAAAAAATAACAGTTGAAAATATTAACAATGAGTTCGCCAGCTCTAACAATGAATTGCACTTTTAAGTCCTAAATCAGGTACGAATAAATTGGGAGAAACTCCCAGTCATTAACTTACATACAAAAGAGCATAATTGCTCCTGACAGGTATAATCTATGAAAGAGCGTAGTTCCTCCGAAGAGGTACAATTTATAAGAATATCAGCTCCAATATACAAGAGGCTAGCCTCAATCAGGCAATCAGATGCTTTTTCAAAATCTTAATTACACACGGTAACCCCTAGGGTGACCCCACTTCGAAGTGTTCATACACTGCTTGCCCCGTGATGGGCTTATCTATTACCAAGGTACGCAATAAGTTTAAGTACTGTTCCCAAAGGGAACCCAAAACATAGACACAGTTATCCTAAGAACTATATGGAATAAACAAGAGCATAATTGCCCGTACTACAACGCCTTATGAATAAAGGGAAAAGATTACACACAACAGGCCATTAACAAAAGGCTGGGAGGCGAAATACCAGCACTCCTTAACGAACATTCTGGAACAGACGAGAACCTAAGTGGGCTAAAGTCCCAATGACACAGAGGATAATCACATACCAAAAAGGGTGACTAAAGGGAGAGAATTTAAAAGCGATGACAAGATTTCCAAAATTTAGAAGATGACAAATTTAGTCATCCAACTCAATAGTTGAGGAAGAGACAACTGAGGGTTACTACTCGTGCTCCTTTACATTTAAATATTTTCCCAGTAGGGAATGCAAATAGAGTACGAAGACTCTTCAGAAGGTCTTACATTTCAACCCCAAGAATTAAAGATTATATGTTAGATATTAAGAAATCGGCTGAAAACTTCCCCTTGAACTACCCACATGTTTAGATCATCTGTCATTTCCTTCTTCAAGCCGGCCGCGCCCTTCCCCCTAGCCCTCTCTCCCTTCGGTCAAGTCGCACTCTCAAGAACTGGAGCAATTCAGACAAGACGGCCCTAAAGTGCTCTCCTTAAACAGTTCCGTAGGGGAAAGTTCCAGACTAAAATACAATACGCTGATAGGCTGAATTTCCATACACACGCCCGGGTTTGATTGGCTAGAGAACATAGTTACAAGCATGTGACAGGTAGATTACAATAAAGTAGGAACCAGCTGAGTGCTGACAACGTAGGTACATTTAGAAATCTATCCTCAGAAAAAAGCTTTACCAATATCAAAAAATATAGGTCTTCAGCAATTCTTTTCGTTGTAGCCTCCATGGCTTAGACGGGAGCGCGCCGACCTCTCACCGCTGGGTTCTGTGGTTCAAATCCCGGTCACTCCATGTGAGATTTGTGCTGGACTAAAGCGGAGTTGGGACAGGTTTTTCTCCAGGTACTCCGGTTTTCCCTGTCATCTTTCCTTACAACAACACTCTCTAATATAATTTCATTTCATTTGTCAGTCATTAATCATTGTCCCAGAGGAGTGCGACAGACTTCGGCAGCCGGCACAATTCCTATTCTCGCCGCTAGATGGGGCTTCAGTCATCCCATTCCTGATCCGGTCGAATGACTGGACGCAGGCTGTGGATTTTCATTTCATTTTCAATTACTTTGTGTCTGTCCATTAGATGGCGCTATCAAATAGATGGCAGAACCATCTAACCATCGAAGAAGAAAGTTTTCAAAGCTTCATGTCCACTGGCATAGATGGCCGTAGAGAAGGCGCGCAGCTTAAGTAGCCGCAGGAGGTGTACCACTCGTACAATAATAATACCACCACCGGAGGCCTGGGCTCGATTCCTGGCTATGCCACGAAAATCGAAAAGTGGTACGAGGGCTGGAACGGGGTCCATTCAGGCTCTATAGGTCAACAGAGTAGAGGGGTGGGGGTCCGATTCCCACCTCAGCCATCCTCGACGTGGTTTTCGTAGTTTCGCACTTCGCCTCCAAGCAAATGCCGGGATGGTACCTAATTTAAGGCCTTCCCTCTTCCTTGTCCATCCCTTCCAATCTTTCCATACCCCTCAAGACCCCTGTTCAGGATTACAGGTGAGGCCGCCTGGGCAATGTACTGGTCCTCCACCATATTTGTATCCCTTGACCCAAAGTCTCACGTTCCAGGACACTGCCCTTGAGGTGGTAGAGGTCGGATCCCTCGCTCAGTCCGAGGGAAAAATCAACCCTGGACGTTAAACGGATTAAGAAAGATAATAATAATAATAATAATAATAATAATAATAATAATAATAATAATAATAATAATCTAGATAACCGTACTATTATTTGAAATTTGATGTTGACAGCAATTCTCCGTCGTGTGGTGATGATGATGATGATGATGCTTGTTGTTTTAAGGGGCCTAACATCGAAGGTCATCGGCCCCTAATGGTACGAAATGAAAGAACAAAAATTACAAAGGCATCCACTGAGCAAAATAAAAATAAAAAATGTCATGAAGAATGAATGGATGGACAGGAACCCAACAAAACACAAAACAAACAAACAAAAACAAAAACCAGTGGATCGGATTCAATAGAGAACGAAAATAACATTATTACCGACCAAGGAACCACTTATAAAGCACAAAGATGCTTGGTGTCTAAAGGGGGTGCAAAATCCATGTCTAAGGCCCCACAGAATGGTACATGTCGCGAGTAAAATAGAACCATGGTATGTGCCATGTTGGGGTATTAATCAGAAGTAGCGAAGACTCACGGTGTTCCACAAAAGATGGTACTACTCACAAGTACTATACTTCGTACAGGTAACGCAGACCTATGGTGTTTCGCACACAATGGCGCCACCCACAGCCAACGCAAACCGATGAGTTTCCTCACCTAGGGTACTAGTCACGGGTGCCGGTCCCAAGGGCCCCGTGGTGTTCCGCACATAGTGAGTACTAATCACAGGCAACGCAGACCCACGGTGTCGCTCATATAGTGGTACAACTCACAGGCTACGCCCAGACCCGCGGTGTTGCCCACAAGGGTACAACGCACGGGTACTGGAATCCACCAGGCCAGGCTTTTTACTGCAACGAATCACAAACATATTTCGTACCATGTTAGTGATACTACTCGCAAGTACATGCAACCCATGGTGTTCCCCGCATGATGGTACGAATCAAGAGTAGTTTCATGGTTCTAATTCATTCATCCCTTGGTCGCCCCTTTTAGTCGCCTCGCACGACAGGCAGGGGATACCGTGGGTGTATTATTCGTCAGCCTCCCCCACCCACAGGGGGTGTGTGTTTGGTCCGCGAGAGGTATTTTATTTCCCTCAAGTCCGCCGGCAAGCCGGTTAGGACCCCCCTATCCGCCACCTGGGACGCGCCACGTGGGAGTATCACCTCTCCCCCTGCTACGCCTGCGTAGCAGGTTCGTGGCCGTCGTGTGGAGACGTTCATCCTTGAGCAGACCTCTAGGTGTTATTCCACAGGAAAAGGTATTATGCCGACACCGGTTTTCACCTTCCTCCTACCTCATTATAATCATTATCTCTCATCCGAAAGGACAGGTTTCCCATGGACGTCAAATAGAAAGACCAACACCAGACGAGCAGAACATGTCCATGGACACTCCCGACTCTAAAAGCATTACAATATATACAATGAATAAGTAATTAATTATAAAAAGCTGGACCATCCCTTCCTGTTTTAATTCTAGTTAGCGTTAACAGGGTTTCTTATCTAATTGTAATTCCCCTTAAATAAAAATCACGAGCAGCAATCTGACTTGGAATCAACAGACTCTCAATTTAAATTACATTGATAATCTTTCATTTATATTAAGATCACTTCATTTGTAAGTGGCGTATTTGTAGCCCCCAGTGTATTTACAGCCGGATACACTTCCCTTATCTCGAAAAGTGTATCCTTCCCCGGCCTATTATACAACACTTTTGTCTAACAAAAACAAGAGGAAGCTACTGAAGTTAGATTGCTCGCCATTAACTTTCTGGAGCACTTGTGCAACATAGGAAGAACTAATGTTATTTAAACTTTCTGGAAATTCTATTATAAATACAAACGCTTCTCTTTCCCCGAGGCTGGGAGTAATTTGTTTTTCCAGAGGTGTCCATTGTCACGAGTGGCAATGTTAACAAGCAGTGGAATGGCGTGTATCCTGTAGTGTCTCGGTACCTCCAAACGAATGTTTAATCCTCTACTGCCCAGCATTAATTTACAATAGCACCACGTCTGACAAATTTTTACTGTACTAGCGAACATATAAGACAATATTATTTACGAGCTAGTATGTAAACTTGTCCTTGAGATACCAAATTACTTTTCACAAAAAGTAATTTGAAATTTGAAATGAATATCTTAATGTATCTTATGAATTAAACATACTCAGGATTGACAGTCGCAATTACTATTTAAAAGTAGAGTCCATTTCACGCAACGAATATGTCATTGTGTACGAATATATAGTGACGTTGTCTACCACGCAGCCGTTTATAACGAAGCATCCACGCAATGTAATTCTTAGATGTCACTCCCCAACTCAGTGGTAAGAATTCCATCCCGTTCATACAGATGGAAATACTTTCGTTGATAGAGGTGTGCACGGGTTGGCAGCTTGCTGTCTGTTTTGCAGTGGACCCTGACAGCCTGCCTTCAGTCGGGATCTTGACTGTGTGCTTACAAAATGTACACCAGAGGTGCTCAGCTGGGCGCCCGTTGAGGCTAGCCCAGTGCGGCCGGGCTGGCGAGACGTAAATGCGGGCAGCTTACGTAGCAAGCCTACGTCACAGTGAAACGGGAGAGCGGACACACTTTGCAGGAAGGGAGGCAGCATTGACGTTCAATTGTAATTATGAAGCTCTCCTCCACCACTCAGACAAATGCTAATTGGGGTGCAGTATGTAAAATAAAGCGCTATAATCGCAACCAAAACCCCTGACCTTTTCAGGATATTCCGAATTGATTTATACTGCGCTCAACATAGTCAGTTTTCTTATATTTATTCATTCAAAGAAAACTGACACGTAATTTTTTTTTGTTACAATCTACAAATGTACAGGGTATAAACGTAAAAGCTACGATCTACAATTCCTTGAATGGACATGACAGTATTTCCATTCTATTAAAGTAAATTGCTGTTATTCATTAAGCAAAACTAATATAATTACATAATTCAACAAGTTTACCGCTTGATTTTGCACAGTGTTATAGTGTTGTGTGCTTCTCTCTGTTCAATAAATTTCCGAAAATAGTACTTAAAATTGAACAGGCGCCCAGTGATAACAGCTAGCCTCTAAATGGCGAGAGGGAGTTTCATCACGAGCAAGGGCATAGATATTTACTATCCAAGATTAAAGTACAACTAACTAACCCCACGGCACTACAGCCCTGAAGGACCTTGGCCTACCAAGGGACAGCTGCTGAACCCGAAGGCCTGAAGAATACGAGGTGTCGTGTGGTCAGCACGACCAACCTTCTCGGCCGTTACTCTTGGCTTTCTAGACCGGGGCCGCTATATAGCCGTCAGATAGCTCCTCAATTCTAATCACGTAGGCTGAGTTGACCTCGAACCAGCCCTCAGATTAAGGTAAAAATCCTTGAACTGGCCGGGAATCGAACCCGGGGCCTCCGGTTAAGAGGCAGGCACCCTATCCCTACATCACGGGGCCGGCTTAAAGTACAACAACAACAACGTAAATATATGTACCATATAGATATACAGTACGCCTTCAAATAAATAACCTAAGTGATGTTATTCCCGGTAGGCATAATCGGATTGTCGGTGAGTGTATCAGATAATTTAAACCCAAACAACCACAAGCCACAGCTGATCAATCTTAACTCCGTATTATATTATACCTGTTTCAAAAGCGCCTCTTAAAATTTAATAGTGAAAAATTGTAATTAATTACGTGCATTAAAAAGTATTTGAGGTAGGCCTAACTCTTTATTGTAACCGGTCAAAACACATAAACTGCAATGAACGTAAAATTTCCTACAACTTAAAAGGAAAATGACGTGGATTTCTGCCCTCTTTCTTCCATAATTCTTTCATTATTTTGTGCCTCACTCGAGTATCGCAGCAGTGATCGAGAGCGACTGGGAGAACTTCGCCCAATCATCACGGCCTCTGACGTAGCCACAACGTGGCATACGCTCATCGCCTGCCAGCCCGTCCACGGAATGCCCAGCGTGAGCACCTCTGCTGCATGCTGTACACACGAACACGGGCCAGTTTTCAGTCCTCTACTCCCATAATACTTGGTCCTCTATTAGCTCAATTTTCTTTACGAATACATTTCTTTCTACTGTCCGGCTCCATGGCTAAATGGTCCCCAAGCCCTTTTAATTGCCTGACATCGTCGCCGCATAGAATACACTAATTTCTTGCACATGTCGGGGCTGATTTTCTGCCATTCCTGAAGAATCACACTTAAGTTCCTCCTTCGTACGCACACTTTGCCTACGGAGATTTCTCTTCAACGTAGCCCAAAGATGTTCTATGGGATTTTAATCCGGAGACAGGGGAGCTGTTTTAAGTTGCTTAGGAATGTTCCAGATCAACCACGTCTTTTTAATATCAGCAGTGTGTTTTGGATCATTATTATGCTGGAATATATAAACAGGTGGCATCCCCATATTTTCGGCACTCTGCTTCACGTTTGCCCACAGGATTGCATTATAGCCCTCCTTGTTCATTATTCCGTCAATGAAATGTATGTTACGCACACCTCTGGCTGACATACAGCCCCGAAGCATTACAGACCCACCACCGTATTTCACAGTTGGGAGTGTATTCGCCACATCATTGACAGTACCTATTTTTCTCCATATTCTGTGGTTGCTATCTGACCCAAGAAAGGTTTATTTTTGTCTCATCGGACCAGATAACATCATTCCAGAATTCTTTCTCCTCATGTATATGTTCCTTAGCGAGTCTGTTTTTATACTTACATATGGCCTTTTCCGAGATATTCTTCCATAGTATCCATGCCGATACAGGATCCGACGGATGGTGGAGTTGCTGATCTTCTTTCCAGTTCGTTCCTCCGTGAGTTGCCTCTATACTGGTGCACTTAATTTGGAATCTCACTTTATAAGACGAACAACAAACCGTTCTTTTCCTTTCAGTTGAACACTTTCTCTTGGGTTACCTTGGCGTGTTTTTAATAGTGCTTTTGTATTTAAATGTATCAACCACATATTGCACCGTAAAAAGCGTTCTATTGACCAGCTGTCCAATCTTTCGTAATGAAAGTCCTTTAAATATAGTGTTCTTGAGCTCTGTACTTACCTCTGCACTCCTACCGATGTCCACCACAGGTACACTAGGAAGGAGACTATCGCACTTGACCAGTCGTATACCGTCACAGACTTTTCCGTGCATCACAACCAAATGGTGGGCATCATCCTGTCCATGTTTACGAATACAACTGGTACACCCGTTTGTCGATGCCGGCACATTCATATCAAATATTCTTGCCTGTATGTAAATAAGTATGGTTTTCACTAACGAATTATCATTGACAAACCATGTTTTTACCCGTAGTGTACGTTTTATTTCACTTTTCAATCGTTAATGTGAATATACGAGACTTGATAAGAAATTGAAGCCTGTACGAATAACAGAGCCACATTCTGTATGAACTGAATCCCTTTTCTGTGAGGGCAAATGACCTAGATCTTATGCCCATCTAAACAACAAGCAAGCATCATCCTTTTCTGTGACCGGGCAAGTTGGCCGTGCGGTTAGTGGGCACAGCTGTGAGCTTGCATCCGGGAGATAGTGGGTTCGAACCCCACTGTCGTCAGCCCTGAAGAGGGTTTTCCGTGGTTTCCCATTTTCACACCAGGCTGTACCTTATTTAAGACCACGGCCACTTCCTTCCAATTCCTAGGCCTTTCCTATCCCATCGTCACCGTAAGACCTATCTGTGTCGGTGCGACATCAAGCGAATAGCCTATTCTGTGAGCTCCCCGTTCACCTTATTTCCCCATACCTGCTCTCCTTCTCTTTGTCTATCAGTCAAAATTTCTCTCTGATGACGCACGCTGCTATTTGTTTGTCCTTGTTCTACAGATTAGTGCTTTAAATTCGCTCGTGTTATATTTGATCATTTTCTCTACTCTATGGAATTAACCTCTGGGTAGCCTAGCGAACTCCGTGACTACTAGTTGTTGTTTGTCCAACAGGTGTCCCGTTTCTGTACGGGGGCGGGTATGAGGTGAGATGAATATGTTGTGGCGGTCTTTTATGACCTGATGTCCTTCCTGACGTCAACCTCATCGGAGGAGTTAATGAGATGAAATGAATGACGTGATATATGATAGTAGAAAGGGAGAGGGTGAAACCCGGTGCCGGAACATAGCCTACTCCTGTCGATTAGCACCGAGGGGTCTGTTCAAGGCTTAACGGCCCCATCCGATGAACGAATTGCCATCAACAGCGTCATACGCCCTCACTTCATATGAGCACTGTGGAGAGGTTTGGAATTTAATCCAGGCTTTTGGCACGCAATCTAGTGATTAGAAACTGAATACCAGCACCTCCCCTACCCTGAGGGCCAACATTCTGATGGTGAACATTTTTTTCGACCAACGGGACTCGAACCGGCTAACGATGGTGTCAAGCCATTTAAGACTTCAGTGCCTTAACGATCATGGCCACCAGGCGGGCTAAAACTTTCGTCAGCTTATCCCAGGTATTTCTGGTGTCGCTGGAGCCACCTAGGCTCATTTTGGTTTGGGCCGGAGGTTTAAGACCGGAAGCCCTTCCTGATGTCACGTGATTCTTGAGATGAAGATCTCGACCCAGAATCGAGGGGATTCGAACCTCAGTCTTCCGGGAGGAAAGCCAGCAGCTAAGCCACTGAGCTAAATCACCACCCCGACTACTAGTTAAATATTTTATTCATACTATGACGTAATTACCTTCTTCCCGTATTCACAAGAACACGAAAAATGACACTTTACCGTACTGTAATTACATTCCGCAATGTTTTGTAACAAATCGTCTCTGATTAGTTGAACTCCGCTTCACAGTAAACACGGATAGACAGAGAGAACGTGAATCAAGGAACATCAAAGTAAACCTTGTTGAAGCGTTTCCCCGCCTGATCGCAGCACCGTGGTTCCGTACTCATGTACACACAAAAAATAGCTTCTATGCATTCCCATGTCAAGCAATCTGCCGCCATCACAATACAATCCAATACATTATGGTTAATACATTTTCAACATATGCATATCTCACATCACAGTATATTATAAAGCTCGTATTAGATTTAGATAGATTTAAATAGATTTATTTTCTCCGGATTTTACAGGTTTTCAACCTATTAATCTTTACGGAGAAAATAGAAAAGAAATAAAGCCAAAGCAAAACTAGGAAAATACAAAACACTATAAAGATACAAATAATAATCAACACTATTGATCAAAACTAGACGGCAAAACGGCAATACAAAACAAGAAACAAAAGAACAATGGCCTACCTGTCAAATCCTGGTTGAATCAGGAAGTCCTATCATAACTCTTAACTCTACACTCGCAAGCCACGATCTAGAACAATGTATAACCTCATCTTTGAATCATATTTCACTGATTCTCGACAAGACTGCATGCTCAGGCCCCGATCTACCTCAATGCCGTGCTCAGATCTCCATCGTTATCTAAGACCGTTTGCTGATTCAACTCCCTTCCCTCCCGTATCTTACTAAGTCTCAGAGCCCTATACTTCTCATTTGCTCTCACTGTCTTTATCTAGAACCCGAAATATCGAGCAAAAACTAAAGTTATCTAACAATACAAAAACAACCATATCAGACTCCTACATACACTGTCATTATACCTAATTTCATGTCCAAGTGTCTCTTGAGCATTACTCATATTCCACTTCCTTTATTTTTTATGCGTAATTTTCTCACTGAATTAAAATACAGATTTAAATTACCTACCCTATTATATTCTTTCATCACCCATCCAATAATTTTCTGATCATTACCATTCTGATAAAGCTCGTATTACCTTCATTAATCCAGGATCAAAGGACCATGTTTACGACTGTGGTAGCTTAGTTCGCTACTTTAAATATTATTTTTAATTTGATTAAAACATAACCCGATGTTCACACCTCTTATATCTTTTATAGGAAGACACGAACAACAAAACAGAAGAACGTTAATGCATGGATCAAACATGGACGATTTGCGTCGAGACAGATCAAACCGATTTATAATTAAATCCATTTAATTTAAAATAAGTAAATTGACCATAGTATGGAATAAAATATTGAACGTAACAACCACAAAAGTGGCAAGTTTACGTTACTCGTCTCGAAATTCCGGTAAACATCGCTTTACATGGCTGTTCCGCGTAAAAAAAAAAAAAACTATTTATCTTGCAAAAACCCCAACGTCATTATTTCTTAAAAGAAGATTGTCGCCTAGACGGTAGAAGCGCTGGTCTTCTGACCCCAACTTGGAGGTTTGATCCTAACTCAGTTCGGTGGTATTTGACGGTGTTCAAATATGTCAGCCTCGTGTCGGTAGATTTAATGGCAC
Organism: Anabrus simplex; assembly: GCF_040414725.1. Lineage (NCBI taxonomy): Eukaryota > Metazoa > Arthropoda > Insecta > Orthoptera > Tettigoniidae > Anabrus > Anabrus simplex. The sequence continues at coordinate 49,493,552 of NC_090270.1, forward strand.
GTTAAAGAACTCCTGCGGGACTGAATTCCGGGCACCTCGGCTTCTCCGAAAACCGAAAAGTAGTTAGTGGGACATAAAGTGAATAACATTATTATTATCAGCATCATCATCATCATCCTTATCATTATTATTATTATTATTATTATTATTATTATTATTATTATTATTATTATTATTATTATTATTAGATGGCTGACTAATTGTACTTCCTCTTAAATCACCACAGCCACCATTTTGCAAACTGTTTTAACAGTTAAGAACTTTCTTCAGTTTAACCCAGTTATTTCTGTGGTCGCGTGGGCCAACGAGGCTCACTTTGCCTTTGCCTGAGGGTTTAATCCTGACGGCACATGTTTTTTATGTAAATCTCCAACCAGGATCGAACGAGATTCAAAGCTCAGTCTACTGGTTGGGAGGTCTTTAATTGTACTTTGCCGTAAAACAATCACCAAATCGAACCCCATTGCACAACAGCCCCGAAGTGACCGCTGCTCATCCCGAAGGCCTGCAGTTTACGAGGTGTCGTGTGGTCAGCATGACGAATCCTATCAGCCGTTATTCTTGGTTTTCTAGACCTGGGCCACCATCTCACCGTCGGATAGCTCCTCAATTGTAATCACGTAGACTGACTGAACCTCGAAGCAGCCCACTTATCCAGGTCAAAATCCTCGGCCTGGCCGGAAATTGAACCCGCGGCCTGCGTATAAGAGGCAGACACACTACCACTACACCGCTGGGAAAACAATCAACACCACATTCATTTATTAAGAGGTGCTGTTAAAGTTGTTTTATTCCCTGAAACAACTTTCACCACAAGACAGACGACCCCTTCCGTCAGTAATTTGTGTTTCGTAAGGAATTTGCAATTCAAATCTTGTGCCAACGGTGAATAATTTACCTCCTATTAATGAATCCGTTTAAGAAAAGAAAAATTACTTCGTTTTTAGCCTTCAACGAAATACTTTAGACAAAGCATTATTTATACCATCTTAGTACGAGTTGGAAAGTAAGAGAATTTATACAGAATACTGGCAGAGGTCTGAAATCTTTGACCCCTTGTCACTCTAGATTATTTTGAAAGACCTAATAACGAATGATACGTATTGTTCCAAGAAACAATGCTCAATCATTCGACAGATTGCACAGAGCCGATTTAATCCTCTCGATGTGTCGACAATTTACAACATTCATCAAAGTAAAAAAGAATGCCCATATTCACGGCCAGCATAATCCAAGATGACAAATCACATTACGATATGTTATCGCAACATGTATCCGAACTAGAGCATTGTGAAATTATCTACAGCTCAGTATAGACAGGAAGCTTGCTTTGTGCGACGGAATGGATTTGAGATATTTTGGCAGATGTGACAAAGCACATTAATTGCCTGATGGAGATAAGTTATTGGAATCGTGGTTCACAATTTATATGGTGCGATGTTTGTCTTCATGAACAATACTAGCCACTCTGTGCATTTTAGCTCACCTGCCTGCCATTTCCCAGGAGTTCTCAACTTAGAACTGTAAGTTTAATAACCATGGCGTCCCATAGCTGAGTATGGAATTGGTTCCACTACTTGTGCCAGGTTACTCACTTTCATCTTTCTTGTCCGACTAGTCTCGATCAGTTCTTGTCTTCATCCGACCTTTGAGGTAAGGTAGAGGGGCCAAATCCCATCTCCGCACCTAATTTCGTCCCCCTGGGGATTTCCAGTTTGCACGGTTGGTACCTAATATTCAGCCACACGCACTCGCGTAGCCTGATCCCGTTGTCTTGTTGTGAGAGTTGGTTGTGTGCACCACGTTTAGTTTCAGTATAAAAGGATTAATTTTTCATGCTGAGCTGAGTTAGTGCAGCATTCAAATTAAGAGCCTGTTATTCCTAGAATGAGCACTGATATGTGTGTGAAATACTGGACTGCATTTCAGTCGTGTGGTGTAGTTCCTGGCGTGTAATCACTACACTGAGGTTGTTGGCGTGAGTTACTGTAACGGCCATTATAATAAATCAGGAAATGTTCGTAATTTCGTCCCCCTTTATTTTATTTGTTATTTATGAAGTTTATTATTATTTTCAGTTGGGAATACGCAAGCAGTGGGATAAGGAGGCTATTAAAAAGGCTATTGATGCAGCGAGGGACAAAATAATAGGTTACAAACGTGCATGTAAAACGTTTTGACATCCCACGAGTAACGCTGAAAGACTATGTTAAAAAGAATACCATGTTACAATTGGTCTTACTTCGCACCGACACAGATAGGTCTTATGGCGACGATGGGATAGGAAAGGCTTACGAGTGGGAAGGAAGCGGCCGTGGTCTTAATTAGGGCACAGCTTCAGTATTTGCTCGGTGTGAAACTGGGAAACCACGGAAAACCATCTTGAGAGCTGCCGACAGTGGGGGTTCTAACCCTTTATCTCCCGGATACAAGCTTACAGCTGCGCGCCTCTAACCGCACGGCCAACTCGACCAGTGATTCTTCTTTGAAACTATTCCTATTATCAGTCCATTGTGCTGAAATTAATGGAAATAGTCTTTCTATATTTGGATTGTGTCCTGGTAAAGAAAAGAGTATTCTGCAAGTTTTAATAACTCTGAACTACAATCAGCTGACTTACGTGAATTGATATAATTTTCCCGTTTCTGACTACACGGTAACTTGTTAAATTCAGGGCCATTACTACTCTCATTCACGAATAGTTTGAAATTCCAGAATTGTAGAAAGATTTCGCATCATCAGTTTGAAAGGATTTAGACTTAGCTTGCAAATACATAATACATTTTTCAACATCACAATAATCAATATGACTTTCCAGCTCCATACATTTAAAAACAGGCTTCCTTCAAATCGAGATGATCTGTCACTTGTCACACATTTAACATAGCAGTGTTCTGGTGCGGCATTGCTGAGAAAGAAGCATGCAGAATGGTAAATAGCGTCTAATATCACAATACAAGGCATCCATAGAATAATCGTATGTACATCCATAGTTACATTTCTGATTATCGATACGATATCGATGATGCCGACGCATAATTAAGAATACTTGTAACAACGAAGTACTAAAATAGATTACCCCAAAATAAACAAATTCACACAAAAAGGAGGACCCAATCTGCAGGGTCGGATCTGCTTAGTAGTTGGCGTGGTAAATCGGGTGATGCTCTCGACACGACACAATCTGCAGGGTCCGATCTGCAGGGTAGATGGCTTGGTAAATCGCGTGATGCTCTCCACACGACACTATCTACAGGGTCCGATCTGCTTGGTAGTTGGCGCGGTAAATCGGGTGATGCTCTCCACACGACACAATATGCAGGGTCCGATCTACTGGGTAGCTGGCGCGGTAAATCGGGTGCTGCTGTATATACGACACAATCTGTTGGGCCCTATTCGCTTGGTAGTTGGCGCGGTCAATCAGGCGATGTTCTCCACACGATACAATCGACAGGGTCCGATCTGCTGGGTATTTGGCGCGGTAAATCGGGTGCTGCTCTGTACACGACACAATCTGTTGGACCAGATCTGCTTGGTAGTTGGCGCGGTAAATCGGATGATGCTCTATACACGACATAATCTACAGGGTCCAATCTGCTTGGTAGTTGGCACGGTAAATCGGGTGATGCTCTCCACACGACACAATCTGCAGGGTCCGATCTGCTGGGTAGTTGGCGCGGTAAATAGGGTGATGCTCTCCACACGACACAATCTACAGGGTCTGATCTGCTGGGTAGTTGGCGCGGTAAACCGGTTGATGCTCTGTACACGACGATATCTGTTGGGCCCGATCTGCTGGGTAGTTGGCACGGTAAATCGGGTGCTGCTGTGTACACGACACAATCTGTTGGGCTCGATCTGCTTGATAGTTGGCGCGGTAAATAGGGTGTGCTCTCCACAGGACACAATCTACAGGGTCCGATCTGCTGGGTAGTTGGCGCGGTAAATCGAGTGATGCTCTGTATACGACACAATCTGTTGGGCCCGATCTGCTTGGTAGTCGGCGCGGTAAATCGGGTGATGCTCTCCACAAGACACAATCTACAGGGTCCGATCTGCTGGGTAGTTTGCGCGGTAAATTGGGTGATGCTCTGTACACGACGCAATCTGCAAGGTCCGATCTGCTGGGTAGTTGGCGCGGTAAATCGGGTGATGTTCTATACACGACACAATCTGTTGGGCCCGATCTGATTGGTATTTGGCGCGGAAAAACGAGTGATGCTCTATACACGACAAAAGCTGCAGGGTCCGATCTGCTAGGTAGTGGGCGCGGTAAATCGGGTGCTGCTGTATACACGACACAATCTTCAGGGTCCGATCTGCTGGGTAGTTGGCGCAGTAAATCGGGTGCTGCTCTCCACACGACCCAATCTGCAGGGTCCGATCTGCTGGGTAGTAAATCGGGTGCAGCTCTCCCCACGATCCAATCTGCTGGGCCCGATCTCTTGGGTAGTTGACGCGGTAAATCGGGTGCTGCTCTCCACACGACACAAGTTGGAGGGTTCGATCAGCTGGGTAGTAGACGCGGTAAATCGGGTGCTGCTCTCCACACAACCTAATCTGCTGGGCCCGATCTGCAGTAGGCTGTGTGGCTCGGTCTGCTCTGAAAATACGCGTGATCACGGCTCCATTTTTTAAGTTTTGAAAAATAGGAATTGCACTGACTTTGTTGTCACTGAAGTCGATACGAAAGAGAAAATGTGGGCTAAAATGTGGTTATTGCAGAGCAAAGAATTTAGTCCTACAAATATTACTAGAACCATTCGATTTTAGAAACTTTGTATTATTATTATTATTATTATTATTATTATTATTATTATTATTATTATTATTATTATTATTTTCTTTGTCGTTTAGGCCTACTGAGGACCACGGGGCTCATATCTACTCTTGGGTAAAGTTGTTGCTTTCTTCTTCTTCCAATACTCCAATTGCTGACTATGAGCCAGCTTTCTCTCCTCGGTCCACTTAGTTCCTGTAGTCTTCTTGCTTTACGTCGCACCGACACAGATAGGTCTTATGGCGATGATGGGATGGGGGTGACCTACAAGCGGGAAGGAAGCGGCCGTGAAAGTGGGAAACCGCGGAAAACCATCTTCAGGGCTGCCTACAATGGGGTTCGGACCCACTAGCTGCCAGATTTAACCTTACAGCTGCGCGCCCCTAACCGCACGGCCAACTCGCCCGGTGATTTGTAATTTAGTGCGGTCGTGTCACCACATATTTTCCATTTTTTCTTTCTAAAACGGATGTGGTCCCATCGTCAACGACCAGTTTGCATTTGTCTAATAAAATTTCTAACGCTTGACTGCGCATATTATCTCTATTCAGGTAACTGGAACTTCAAATATCCTACACACGTCGCGATAGTGAGCTGGGACATGGTACGGTTGCCGCAATCAACCAGCTGACATGAGTTATCTCAGCACGACCGGTCCAGACAAGCCTACACAAGCAGGGGCCCTGCAGATCGGCCCCAGCAGATTGGAACTTGTGTAGAGTCTTTAAATAATCCACCCGGACCCCGGACAAGAGTCTAAAAAGGAGAACATGTCCGGATGAAAGAGGACGTCTAGTCACCCTAGTCCGGTGGCATTTGAAGGTGCTCAAATTACGCCAGCATCTTGTCAGTCGATTTACTTGCACGTAAAATAACTCCTGGGAGACAAAATTTCAGCACCTCGGCATCTCCAAACACTGTACAGTAGTTAATGGGACATAAAACCAATAATATTATTATTACTTTCTTCAAAGGGTCATTTTTTTTTTTCACATGACGGCGCGTGCCTCTTATCTGGAAGCCTCGGTTTCCGTTTGTAGCCAGCACAGGGATTGTAACTGTGGGCTGAGACTGGAACCGTATTCGCCGAGCCTCACGAGAAGAGGCTGAGAACTGCCGTTACGCTGACCACGTGCTACTCGTGTGTCTGGGGTGTAGTGACCTTGCTGTGTTAAGACCCTAATGGACTGGTGCGTCACGGATTTGTTCCTTTCACTTAAAACAAATACAGTGAGGTTCTCTCATCGGTTGGCCGCCAGGCGCACCCAACTTACCTGCCTCCTGTTGACTCATCACTCCCCGCTCCACGGCATAGCAACAAGGGCAGTACTTCGCTCACTTTATCCGTGCGTGACATGAGAAAATAATTAAAATTAAGAAAATTAATAATTAAAGCTTAAGAAAACAAGCTCGTGCCTTATGACAGGAGATGTTGAAAATGTTCTCCTCCTGCATCCACACATTTCTGCCGTCGGCTTAGGAAACTCCGATTCACCCGCATAAGTTCGTCTTCCGTAATTGAGGCTATTCTTAACATTTTCATAGCCCGCCATGCTGAGCTCTTCGAAACCCCCGGCTTCTTGCTCAAGTCATCTTTGGCACTTTGTAGGCGTATGTTTTAATCTCTCAGTGATTTCATTTACTTTTTCCTCGTTAAGTACACGCTTTTTAACATGAGAATTATACCCCGAAGTAACACTTCCCTACTCGAGAACAGTTGAAGTGACAGATCAACACTTAATACACGTTCTAAACACGGGCCGCGAAGTGCGGACATTCCCGTGCTGTCGCTGCGCTGTGTAACGGGAAGTGATGAGTCAATATGCGGGAAACTCTCTGTACAACAACCTTCAGGAAAACGGTCCACTTTTGAATGCAAATTCCTGTTTCGCTGTTTTAAATGACCATATGTATATTTTATTTTCATTACTCTATTTTTGTATTAAGTTGGCATGCAGCGAGAAATCAACATAAAGCATAAACACACCGTGGGTTTCAGCCGGTTTCACCGTGGCGAACTTCCTATGGCGCGATCCTATAAGCTCGGAGGTCCATTTTAAAAACCCTCGACTGGCGAAAGATTTTTTCTTCGAATGGTGCTCTCACGCTGGTCATAAACCAGGAGCAGATTTAGCAACATCACCTCTCAAAGCCCATTGCAATTCGCCCGCGAAGCGATATGAGTGGCTAATTTCAGCAGCTCATAAAATGACAACGGCAAGAGATATATCAAATTATTTCTTTCAAATTATTTATCAGTATGACCAACCCCCTTACGCTCATATACCCGCCTCACGTTGTTTCTTACCACCCTGTAAAAACATTATTTTCTACCGACTGAAGAAGCTAAACACACAGATTTTTCACAAACGTCCAATTATCTCCATAAATATCACATTTAATACCTGTACATAATAAAAGTTGTATGAAATGCAGTCCACTATTTTATGTCGCTTACTTTTTTAGAGATATTCAGAAACGTATTTACTGTGCTTACGCCATAAGCAGCGAGCAGTGATATCAATGACCCGTCAATGATTACTAGTGCAGCTTGTTTCAGAAAAAAATCTTTATTTTGAAAATAAATAAATGAGAAAAAATAACGCCTACGGAATGAAATACAACAAGAGCTTTGAGCAGGTGTTTCGTGGAAGGAAATAAAAGCGTCTGTTCCATGAAACAGCTGCGGAACTCCCACTGTCAAGAGCCTTCCTTGCTATTCCCGAAGCAAAAGGCGATACCATTTCCGAGAAATAACTTTAGAGAACAAGCTACTTCGTAGATAGGATTATGTCGAGAGAGAAGTGCTTTCCGATACCGAATCTTCCATTCACCAAGTGCTATTGACAATGGATTATCTTCATTCAATGTAAAGCAAGTTTCCGTCGAGGACAGATTTCTGTGAATGACATAGATTCCAGAAGTCACTTCACCAGATTCCAAATCTGCCCTTTGAATTTACGGAGTAAGTCTTCCAGTTTTATGGCAACGAAACAAAGATACATACATCGCTGAAACTTATGTAACATTACAGACTTACCTAAATTGTACAGAACGTTTGTAACATGGAATATCATATTTTTTAATGTCGAAAACATTTCTTAGCATAGTAGAGGTCCCCATACAACGAAAAACGTAAAATTAAAAAATTTCCTTTATTGTACCGAAAGTTGAAGGGCTCAACGGCCCGGTTTCAAGTTGTGAGCTTTGGATAGCTCTATCAAACTAAAAAACAAATTTCGAAATTCACTTACGGTCTAAATCCAGTTTCGGTAAAACAGCCTAAAATCGCTCCTGTCTCTACTCGTTTTCTGTTTGATTCAAATTCTAGCCAAATTAATTCTTTCTGCAATGTGTTCCCTGGATTAATGCTCTCAGGACTTGTTAATTTTTTTGAAAAGGGCTTAAGTGAAACTCTGCATTGACTCACATTAGCGCTCGCAGTGGTGCTTTAGTGAAACAATGCATTGACTCACATTAGCGCTCGCAGTGGTGCTTTAGTGAAACAATGCATTGACTCACATTAGCGCTCGTAGTGGTAATCGAATCGACCGGATAACAATGATTAAGAAAATGATTGTAATTTTTAGGAATAAATAAAGAATATATCCTCATATTTTTATTATATTGTATTTACCTAAAATTCGTAGCTCATATCCTAATTGGCAGTCATGCAATTTTTAGTGAAAAATGGAAGGGTATGTATAGGTATTTTAAGGCAGAAACATATTCCAAGAAGGGCATTCCAGGAATAATTAATGAACAAGGGGAGTGTGTTTGTGAGGACATTCAAATGGCAGAAGTATTCAGTCAGAAGTATGTAAAGATTGTTGGTTACAAGGATAATGTCCAGAGAGAGGAGGAGTCTAATGCTAAAGAAGTATTAAAATTTACACATTATAACAATGACATTTACAATAAGATACAAAAGTTGAAAACTGGAAAAGCGGCTGGAATTGATGAGATTTCTGGGGATATACTAAAGACAATGAGTTGGGATATAGTATCATATCTGAAGTACTTATTTGATTATTGTTTGGTTGAAGGAGCTATATAAAATGAATGGAGAGTTGCTATAGTAGCCCCTGTGTGAAAAGGAAAGGGTGATGGACATAAAAGCTGAAAATTACAGGCCAGTCAGTTGGACATGCATTGCATGTAAGCTTTGGGAAGGCATTCTTTCTGATTATATTGGACATGTTTGTGAAATTAATAACTGGTTCGATAGAAGGTAGTTCGGTTTTAGGAAAGGTTATTTCACTGAAGCTCAACTTGTAGGATTCCAGCAAGATTTAGCAGATATCTTGGATTCAGGAGGACAAATGGACTGCATCGCGATTGACCTTTCTAAAGCATTTGATAGGGTGGATCATGGGAGACTACTGGCAAAAATGAGTGCAATTACACTAGACAAAAGAGTGACTGAATGGGCTGCTATATTTCTAGAAAATAGATCTCAGAGAATTAGAGTAGACGAAGCTTTATCTGACCCTGTAATAATTAAGAGGGGAATTCCTCAAGGCAGTATTATTGGACCTTTATGTTTTCTTATATATATATAAATGATATGAGTAAAGGAGTGGAATCAGAGTTAAGGCTTTTTGCGGATGATGTTATTCGCTATAGAGTAATAAATGTTGAAGATTGAAAGCAACTGCAACGTGACCTCGAAAATGTTGTGAGATGGACAGCAGGCAATGGTATGTTGATAAACGGGGTTAAAAGTCAGGTTGTGAGTTGCTCAAATAGGAAAAGTCCTCTCAGTTTTAATTACTGCTTTGACGGGGTGAAAATTCCTTATAAGGAAAGATCTCCATTGGGGTAATCACATAAATAGGATTGTAAATAAAGGGTACAGATCTCTGCACATGGTTGTGAGGGTGTTTAGGGGTTGTAGTATGGATGTAAAGGAGAGGGCATATAAGCCTCTGGTAAGACCCCAACTAGAGTATGGTTCCAGTGTATGGGATCCTCACCAGGATTACCTGATTCAAGAACTGGAAAAAATCCAAAGATAAACCAGCTCGATTTTTTCTGGGTGATTTCCGACAAAAGAGTAGCGTTACAAAAATGTTGCAAAGTTTGGGCTGGGAAGAATTGGTAGAAAGAAGACGAGCTGCTCGACTAAGTGGTAAGTTCCGAGCTGTCAGTGGAGAGACGGCGTGGAATGACATTAGTAGACGAATAAGTCTGAAAAGCGTCTTTAAAAGTAGGAAGGATCACAATATGAAGATGGAATTGAAGAGGACAGATTGGGGCAAATATTCATTTATAGGAAGAGGAGTTAGGCTTTGGAATAACTTGCCAAGGGAGATGTTCAATAAATTTCCAATTTCTTCACAATCATTGAATAAAAGGCTAGGTAAACAACAGATAGAGAATCTGCCACCTGGGCGACTGCCCTAAATGCTCATCAGTAGTGATTGATTGAGGATGTTTTCAACATTGAGTTGCTTGCCCTGAAGTGCTAGAACTGTGAACTGTTTTTTACAAGTTGTTTTACATCGCACCGATGCAGATAAGTTTTTTAGCGACGATGCGATAGGGAAGGGCTAGGAGTAGGAAGGAAGCGGCTGTGGCCTTAATTAAGGTACAGCAACAACATTTGCCTGGTGTGAAAGTGGCAAACCACGGAAAACATCTTCGGGGCCACCGACTGTGCGGTTCGAACCCACTATCTTCCGAATGCAAGCTCACAGCTCCGCACCCCTAACCGCACGACGAACTCGCTCGGTAACGGTTAGCGTTATTAGCTGCCGTCGTCACAGCGCTGGGTTTGATTTCCGGTGCTACCAGAAATTCAAGGTGGCGGGAGTTAAAAACGTAAACGCATCTCGGTTCAATTGTGTGTGTGCATTAAAAGCTGCATCACCTACGGACGAGGACATGAGTTTTCTTTTATCATCATCATCATCTTTATCATGTGCGGCTCCATGGCTACCAACGGTGAGATTCGAACCCACCATCTCCCGAATGCAAGCTCATAGCTACGCGACCTTAACCGCACGGCCAACTCTCTCAGTCGAACACAAACATTTCCCCCGTTAGTCGAATGTAGAAAGCGTGGGAAGCGTTTAACGCCTGCAAACATTTCCTCATTTTATTTTTAAAATACAGCAAACAGCAACTTTAAATGTGCAACTACAAATAAAATTATAAAACAATAATCATTATAACCATTATATCTCCATGAGCGTGTTGTATATTTGATGTTATAGTCATTTGCTCGTGCTTTATCTTCACGAGATGATTACTTTGGTCGTAATAATGCGCTCCAAATAGCTGATACTAACAACTACAATTGTTGCGCTTTTAAAAAGTATACTGTATTATGTAACGCACATAACGTGCAAAAATCTGGTAGATAGCAGTTTCTCTGTGATTGAAGAATAGACTGTTTCTCTCGGAATCCCAAGAGCGCGGTTCAAATCCGGCAGATGTAGTAAGGTTTCGGAAAACAGAAAGAAAATCAATTCTGCACTCCGTGTCATACGATGCTGGCAGAGTCGCTCCATATGAAATAAGTGCATAGTGGTGGTGGTGGTGGTGGTGGTGGTGATTTGTGTTTTAAGAGGATGTACAAAAAGGCAACCATCCCTCCCTGAACAAATTAGTTGAAAACAAATTTGAAAATTCAATTCAATTATGTATTCAATGGTTTAAAAATGAAAATAAAAATATAAAAATGTTGCCGGTTGGCTGTCACTATTTTAACGGCTACAGGGTTTTGTAGACTTACTTATTTGTGGATAACCAATTGTATTCAATAGCACGTGGTACACTTGGCATGTAGCTAATAACTCGGTGCAGTGACGGTCTGTGATATGAGAAATAAGTGACTTAATTTAAGAAAATGAAAAATGAAATGGTGTATTGCTTTTAGTGCCGAAAGTGTCCGAGGACATGTTCGACTCGCCAGGCGCAGGTCTTTCGATTTAACTCCCGTAGGCGACCTGCGAGTCATGATGAGGATGAAATGATGAAGACAACAAATACACCCAGCCCCCGTGGCAGCGAAATTAACCAATGATGGTTAAAATTCCCGACCCTGCCGAGAATCGAACCCGGGACCCCTGTAACCAAAGATCAGCACGCTAACCATTTAGCCATGGAGCCGGACATATTAAGAGTTCGGGAGTAATATTACGAGTAAAAGTAAGATCAATAAATGAACTGCCCAATGTGCTCGGCACAACATTCAAATTAAAGTGATGTTTGAGGAAATCAACCTCCAACTGAACGCGCGAGTCAATACAGCGCCATCTTGTAAGAGAGTATGCGTGTGACGTCACATATCTGCCACAAATTTTGTCTTATATTGAAGAGCTAATTCATGAAAACTGCGTTTCAGATTTTCAATTTGTTTTTCAACAGGTAGTCTCCTCTTTTATCTGTCAATTGAGATATTAAGTGGTTAGTGTGATTAGCTGCCACCCCCGGAGGCCCGGGTTCGATTTCCGGCTCTGCCACGAAATTTGAAAAGTGGTACGAGGGCTGGAACGGGCTCCACTCAATTTCGGGAGGTCAACTGAGTAGAGGTGGGTTCGATTCCCACCTCAGCCATCCTGGAAGTGGTTTTCCGTGGTTTCCCCACTTCTCCTCCAGGCAAATCCCGGGATGGTACCTAACTTAAGGCCACGGCCGCTTCCTTCCCCCTTCCTTGCCTATCCTTTCCAATCTTCCCATCCCCCACCAAGGCCCCTGTTCAGCATAGCAGGTGAGGCCGCCTGGGCGAGGTACTGGTCTTTCCCCCAGTTGTATCCCACGACCCAATGTCTCACGCTCCAGGACAGTGCCCTTGAGGCGGTAGAAGTGGGATCTCTCGCTGAGTCCGGGGGAGAAACCAACCCTGGAGGGTAAGCAGATTAAGAAAGAAAGACAGAACTCAGATATTAAACATAATCGTGAATTAAATACTCTCATCGATATACGGGTTCAACACAAAACACTAAAAGTGTCTTAACATTTTTCTTTCCATTTTCCCGTTGTCGCGGAACGTAAGTCTACGTTAAAATATTTTAGTAAGTCAAAAGGCATGTATGAAAAAGAGACCGTAGGTTTGTCGAGTAACAGAACACTTGAAATTTATATACGATTGAAGAGTTCACTCTCACACATAAAGCGAATATTAGATCAGCAGTATTCTCGTCATCGGCTAGCATGAGTTCCCTACAGGCCGAGGGTCCGTCTTATAGCAGAGAGATCGGCATACACTGTGAGAATGTGGCATGGTGAATTCGGCCCTATATAAACACCCTGGAAGGGGGATCTTCCATGTTTAAGAGATAAGAGCGCGTAAATCTTTTACGACGTATCATCAGCCTACACACAAATCTACGGCCTTTCTCCGTGAAAGCCGGAAAGATGACCACCCCACGGCAATTTTCTTATTTCATCTCAGCTTGTTGGGAGTTCGGATTGCTAGCTATTCCGATTCACAGGACGCCAAGATGGTTCGGCGTAGCTGAGAACAAATATCCCTAGCAAATATATTCATAGATGGTGAAAATACCGCTTCTTTCGCAGTTTGATCCGAAAGTTAGTTAAGCCACCACCCCCACGTGTAGCGATGGGTCGAACCAATTCATTTGTATGAACTACTTCACTCATTCACACTCTTTATTGTGAATCATTCAAATGAAGTAGTTCGTTCATGAAGTAATTTACCCTGACGAAGCTGATCACTATGTCATTCAGCAGCGACCTCGTTCACAGTCTCTCAATCACTCATAAAGCTTCATAATACTTACCAACAGATGGCAGAGATATGTAATTATGGACATCCTGTGCCTTACCCGCTAACAGCATCTAGATGATAGGGACAAGGAAGAGATAAATGGAGAAGCCCGTCTCATATAAAGAAGGAAATACGTGTAAGAACACAGTTGACAGATAGGATGGACCTGGGAGTGAAGGAGTAATGAGTGGCGCAGATACTGGGAGTGGGAAGAAAACGAGTGAGGGAGCGACAGACGAATCAAATGAGTTGTGAATACACTGACTGACAGAGCAAATGCAACACCAAGAAGGAGTGGTCAGAACTTTATGCCAATTGCAGGGTAGACTGACGTCACTGAGGTATGCTCATAATGTGAAATGCGCCGCTGTGCTGCGCACGTAGCGAACGATAAATGGGACACGGCGTTGGCGAATGGCCCACTTCGTACCGTGATTTCTCAGCCGACAGTCATTCTAGAACGTGTTGTCGTGTGCCACAGGACACGTGTATAGCTAAGAATGCCAGGCCGCCGTCAACGGAGGCATTTCCAGCAGACAGACGACTTTACGAGGGGTATGGTGATCGGGCTGAGAAGGGCAGGTTGGTCGCTTCGTCAAATCGCAGCCGATACCCATAGGGATGTGTCCACGGTGCAGCGCCTGTGGCGAAGATGGTTGGCGCAGGGACATGTGGCACGTGCGAGGGGTCCAGGCGCAGCCCGAGTGACGTCAGCACGCGAGGATCGGCGCATCCGCCGCCAAGCGGTGGCATCCCCGCACGCCACGTCAACCGCCATTCTTCAGCATGTGCAAGTCACCCTGGCTGTTCCAATATCGACCAGAACAATTTCCCGTCGATTGGTTGAAGGAGGCCTGCACTCCCGGCGTCCGCTCAGAAGACTACCATTGACTCCACAGCATAGACGTGCACGCCTGGCATGGTGCCGGGCTAGAGCGACTTGGATGAGGGAATGGCGGAACGTCGTGCTCTCCGATGAGTCACGCTTCTGTTCTGTCAGTGATAGTCACCGCAGACGAGTGTGGCGTCGGCGTGGAGAAAGGTCAAATCCAGCAGTAACTGTGGAGCGCCCTACCGCTAGACAACGCGGCATCATGGTTTGGGGCGCTATTGCGTATGATTCCACGTCACCTCTAGTGCGTATTCAAGGCACGTTAAATGCCCACCGCTACGTGCAGCATGTGCTGCGGCCGGTGGCACTCCCGTACCTTCAGGGGCTGCCCAATGCTCTGTTTCAGCAGGATAATGCCCGCCCACACACTGCTCGCATCTCCCAACAGGCTCTACGAGGTGTACAGATGCTTCCGTGGCCAGCGTACTCTCCGGATCTCTCACCAATCGAACACGTATGGGATCTCATTGGACGCCGTTTGCAAACTCTGCCCTAGCCTCGTACGGACGACCAACTGTGGCAAATGGTTGACAGAGAATGGAGAACCATCCCTCAGGACACCATCCGCACTCTTATTGACTCTGTACCTCGACGTGTTTCTGCGTGCATCGCCGCTCGCGGTGGTCCTACATCCTACTGAGTCGATGTCGTGCGCATTGTGTAACCTGCATATCGGTTTGAAATAAACATCAATTATTCTTCCGTGCCGACTCTGTTTTTTCCCCAACTTTCATCCCTTTCGAACCACTCCTCCTTGGTGTTGCATTTGCTCTGTCAGTCAGTGTATTATAAATTGTTTGAACTACCAGTTCATTGAAATTGAGTGGTTAGTTCACACTTTATAGGAGTGAATTGTTCACTTTGAACGACTCATTCACGAGCTACCCGTCACTGCCCATGCGGCTCGTTGCTTGGAAACCACGGGAAGGTGATTCTGGTGTCAACGTTGCACAACCTGGTTTGGAAGAGGGTGTTGAGGGAAACGTGTATCAATGGACTGCAGAGAATTTAACGAGTCGGTGCAAATGAGAAAGTGGTTTCGTTCGAGCCAAGTGGAAAATTCAGAACTTTTAAGATGGTGCGGAGCCCTGCAGTATATACGCTACAGACACTAGGTGCTAACATCGTGGGAATCTAACAGGCATCTGGCATTATCTCCTTTCTTAGAACTGTCCATGAAGACAAGTCTAGCGTCTGGGTATTGATGAACGAAGTCGTGGAAATACCCCGATGAACAGAGTCATCCGTGTTCACTTTAGGTCCACGGAGTAGATCGAGCCGTGTACCCTGTCGCGCACCTAGCCACTGAGGTAGGTCACAAGGGGTCCGCTAAATACAATCGCCGATAGCTGCATCCAACTCGCGGCACAAGCTATCAATACGAAACTCAACCGGTCGTATGGCATTCGGCCGGATTTTGTACTTCGGGTGGAATTGAGTGTGAACGAGCTTGGATAGCTTGGATGTTTTATTGTGTTCCTCGCATGTAGCATTTTATCAGTTTAATTTCAATTATTATAAAAATATAGGTAGGCCTAATTGTGGATATCCACAAGAAATATTATATCGATAGGTTCAACAATTGTTTCAAACAAAGGTCTACCTACGAAGAACGAGGAACGTGAACATTCTTTCTTTCTTTTTTCTTTCTTGACTAGAAGGAGAAGAAGAATAATGTGTGACCTCCGGAGAGGGTTGGAGCAGGTCTCTCAAGTTGACGCGTTATAGGTGACCTGGGCGTCTGCGAGGATGGGGCCCTACCTATGACGAAATCTTATGCTGAAGACGGCTCATACACCCGTCCCTGTACCATTGGAATTAGCCAATGAATGTTAAAATCCCCGAGCCGCTCAAGAATCGAAGCTGGGACTCCTTGGATCTAAGGTCAGCACGCTAAACATTAATTTCTTGACTGAGTGTTCAAGATGGGAGCACATTCTCCTTTTACTCGACAAAATTAATAGAAATTCCTCGTTGAATGCCCTATTGAGTTTTGTTTCCTCTGACATCTGGCAGAAAAAGCAAAATGTCGAAATTGACACGCAGTCAGCCCAAATAGGATCAGACTCAAATATTTTAACAGGAAAGATTATTATTATTATTATTATTATTATTATTATTATTATTATTAACTGGTCAGTTATGTTTCTGACGTTTATTAGGGGCCGATGACCCATCTGTTAGGCCCCTTTAAACATCAATCGACATTGATCAAGAAATAACTATACCCTCGCGAAAATTCCTTCCAAAAGTGTGATATTCCATCAAGATTCTCTTTCTATGCACTTGAAGATCGTTAATGAATTTGCCAGAACATTCACCGTATTGGCTGCCTGTCGTAACAGACCGTTGGTGTAACAGTCCCTTAGGGTCTTTGCCTGCTCAGACAGATAGCTCAATAACTCCGCAATTGTAACTGTAGGCTGAATGGATCTCACACCAGTCCTCAGATCAAGGTAAAAATCCCTGTCTTGGCCGGGAATCGAGACCAGGGCCTCCAGCTGAGAGGCAGGCACGCCACCCCTAGACCGCGGGGATAGTGGGAAGTGTATTAAAAATTTGAAATCTTGAGATGCTGTAGTTCATTAAAGGATACCACATAAATTAGAGGAACCTATGGCTTAACGACCGGCGACTCGAACGTCAAGTGGTAGCACCCCCAGACAAAGGCGGATCCAGGATTCCCTAAAGGGGAAGTACCTCAAAACAAAAACTACGAGTAATTAAGACATTTTACTTCCGTAGTGATTAAATTTCCCAAGTTTATTTTAAGGAAGTTCTTACAGTAGGTCTATAGTAACCGCTAGTCAAGATAATTTGATATTTTTTATTTCACCATTAAATTCCAGTACATAATGTTTAAAGTATTACCGCTACCTCAATTTCACTATGTTCAGTTACGTATTAGCAGTTCAAATCAATCAACATTTGACCAGTTATAAACATGCAAGGCCATTAAGCTGGTTCTCTCTCATTGTACTTGTAGGTTTTTAGCGCTTACGTAGGGCCGAGAAACTTATTTCTGTAAAGGCTGTTGTGATTGGCAGGATGGCAAACATTTGTAGCAACAGTCTAATATTGGGAAAGAAATTTCCTCTACATATAGCTAATATATGCAACTTTTAGGTCTTCTATTTTCTTCTGGAAGTGATGTCCAATTATCTCTCCATAGTGATATTTTCGCTCTTAATTCGGCATTTGACGCACTGCAAACTACATCATACATCTCTGCTTTCGTAATGATTTCGTCTACTGAAAACTTAGAAAAATGACTGAGAATAAGCCCTTCTAAAGGGGGTCACTTTATCAATAGTAGTAATCACGTCAACGCCACTAGAAGAAGCTTTTATCTTCAAAATTGTGATATGTTTTATTTTCTGCTCCATTTTATGTTGTCTTTTCAAAGAACGATAAAACTGAAACACTAGGAAATTTACGTTTGCTATCCATTGCATAGAAAATAGTATTCTGTCAGCTAATATTTCAAGTAGTATTTGTAAAGTAAGAAGTAAATGAAATGGCGTATGGCTGTTTGTGCTGGGAGTATCCGAAGACATGTTCGGCTCACCAGGTGCAGGTCTTTTAATTTGACGGCCATAGGGGACCTGCGCGTCGTGATGAGGATGAAATGATGATGAAGACGACACATACACCAAGCCCCCATGCCAGCGAAATTAACCAATGATGGTTAAAATTCCCGACCTTGCCGGGAATCGAACTCGAAACCCCCGTGATCAAAGGTCAGCACGCTAACCATTTAGCATGGAGCCGAACAGTAAGAAGCATATTCTCTGTGAATGTTAATGCACCGCATCTTCAAGTTCCTCGTAACTTGTGAAGCCCTGGATTCCGCGGTCGCTGCCAACATTCAGACTATTGCTGCCAGTCCACCGGCCACTGCTAGAACGAGTTGGAGTTCAATACTTACTGCCCTATAGTCGCTATACTACTATTCATCGCTAGCGAACTTTAATGACACAGCCTAGGTATTTTATACGGGAACAAAATTGTTAGGTGTAATTTCATTAAACAAAAGCAACTTTGTAAACTTCTAAATTAATCAAGGATGGGGCCTAAAGCCCACCTTAGCCCCTCCTTGCATCGGCCTCTGTCCCACTCCTGCTACCCCTTCCCGACAGTAACCAGATGTATGACTCTACATTCGCCTCCACTGGGATGGCTCTTGACCAATAGCATTCTTGTTTCATCCGTGACAGTCCACGTGCATTACTTCAAAAGCGTGCCGGTCCCGAAGCCGGCTCGCTTATCAGGTCTCCAGTATTGAACAGCGGCACGCAGTTCTGTCCAGTCTCACCCCACGAACCGCCAACTGTTACTCTAAGTGTCCTCCAACCTATAATCTTCGGTGGAGGATTGACAACGCTGTGTCTCGAGTTGGAAAAATCCTGGCACTCCGCGGATAAGCAATGTACACAGCCAGCCAGTTAGCTTCCAGAAAGTGTGCTGGTCATTATCGAGGAAATTACAGGAACTATAATAACTTGGATGTCAGTTTTCAGAAAGAAGGATCTAAACCCTTACTTTTGACCAGGTATCATGAAAAGCCGTACGTTCTGAACGACTCACTTTCTCTTTTATGGAATGAACAGTTTATCGGTAAATCAATCCGCACATGAGACGTAAAATTTAGTTGACTAGGTTAGTGTAACATTTCATCAAAATCCCTGATTTAAAAAAAAAACACTATCTTATGACTGGACATTGAAAGAAATTCAGTTTACAATCCAGCAAGTAGGCTCAGTATTTTACATAGATGCCACCTACCCTTCATGGCCCATAATCGATGGCTGCCCAGTTTTACAGTATGCGGAGAAATAAACCCAGTTGTTTGTTGTTTAAAGGGTCCTAACATCCAGGTCACCGGCCCACGCGAAACAAACTATACTGAAATGTGATTTAGTTGCGTTGGTACAGTACCTTGTTGTGGGCAATGCAATATAACATGTTTATTAATTATTAGAACCCAGTAAATGGGATAAAGAAAGTTCGTGTAACTGTTTTAAACCCTACTAACGTGATTTCATCAACACATTTTTTGCACCTTTTTGTGTGTATTTTCATAACCTTTTAGCCCCCTTTTTGTGACCATACTTTCAACCTTAAAATTCTCTCCGTACTCATAACGTTTCTGAACATGAACATGTTGTTCTTTATCTGTTTACCCTCCAGGGTTGGTTTTTCCCTCGGTCTCAGCGAAGGATCCCACTTTACCGCCTCAAGGGCAGTGTCCTGGAGCGTGAGACATTGGGCCGGGGGATACAACTGGCGATAATGACCAGTACCTCACCGAGGTGGCCTCACCTGCTATGCTGAACAGGGGCCTTGTGGGGGGATGGGAAGATTGGTAGGGATAGACAAGGAAGAGGGAAGGAAGCGGCCGTGGTCTTAAGTTAGGTACCATCCCATCATTTGCCTGGAGGAGAAGTGGGAAACCACGGAAAACAACTTCCAGGTTGGCTCAGGTGGGAATCGAACCCACCTCTACTCAGTTGACCTCCCGAGGCTGAGTGGACCCTGTTCCAGCCCTCGTACCACTTTTCAAATTTCGTGGCAGAGCCGGAAATCAAACCCGAGACTCCGGAGGTGGCAGCTAATCACACTAACCACTACACCACAGAGGCGGACGACACTTTTATCTGCGTTTTTTCAACATATTTTCTTGGCCGAAAATGTTGATTAAATCAAATGCTTCATATGTGCTCTAGACTCAACGGACGCAGAAGCCATCAAGCAGGCCCACCAATTACTCAACAACAAAGACTTAGTGTTGGAACTTTGTGCAGTGCATGGCTACAAGTATTTCCTGATGTGATTCAGAGTTTGGATGAAGTTGATAAGTGTTAGAGAACCTTGATTTATTTGCTGAAGACAAATTAGAATTAAATTTGAAGAACACTCCAGGTGTGGAAACCTTTGCAACTTTGACTGAAATCCCTTTATGAGTGCTGACAAGATATGCTTCTGTAGATGTCAAGCGGACTTTCTTCCTATATATACTACTCTACTGAGCACAAAGCACCAGTGTCTTAGTGTCAAAAACATTGAAATGTTGTGGGCAATCCAATATAACATGTTTATTAATTATTAAAACCCAGTAAATGGGATAAGGAAAGTTTGTGTAAATGTCTTAAAACCTTACTAATGTGATTTCATCAACACAATTTTTCACCTTTTTGTTTGTATTTTAAGAACCTTTTAGCCCCCTTTTTGTGACCATACTTTCCACCTTAAAATCCTCTCCGTACTCATAACGTTTCTGAACATGTTGATGAACAGAGGTAGCTATAAGTACACAGAAAATTTATCGTCTCGCGTTATTCGGGAATATTTGTAGGTGGGTTATCTCTCTTGAAATCTTAATCTTTCAACATGTCCCATATGTGGTTATCGGGATGCATGAGATCCCGGGAGCAGTAAGGATATGGGAAAGATGTTCCACTAGAAATTAGGGCATCTTATAAAATTATTTATAGCGTAGACTGTAGTACCTTATTTTCGGAGTTTACATACCGATTTTTGATAAAATTATCCATTTCCTCGTGACTCGCGCTGATTTGGACTTAGCAACAAAAATCCAAATTCATGAATAGGACCTATCTCAGTTATCATAGCCGGTACGGTAAAAATGTATAAGACAAATGAACGGAGCCGTAATATCCCAGAGTCGGAAGAAAACTATATGTGTAGGCCTACAATATAGAAAGCTCATAAAATTGATCAACAATAACATTACATTGACCATTGTTTGTTGTGATGTGCTTTGTGTCTTCCGTTGCCACTCATCTCCGATAGATGGGATTACTGCTGCGTACCGAGTATATCAGCCTGCCTGAATATTGGTGGGAAATAGCTGGGGAGCTGCGATCTCTCTTCTTCAGCATCTCATTCCTCTGGTTCATATTTTCTTCTGATACTACTGGTACGTAACATATTGGTTCATCATAGCATTCCAGTTATTCAATCCCTACTCTGAGATACGGATTGGAATGGGCAGTGTGCATATTTAACGGAATAATGGCAAAGGAGTATTCGCGGCTGTCTACGGCCTGGCCATTCCAGCTCTGGAATTTTGGACTGTTAGATCTCCACCGTAGTACTGTTCGTTAAAAGTGAGAAAGTGTGCGGTTTTCATTTGATCGAATGTTTTATATTATAACGCTGCTTTTAATCGCTACATTCCTACTGACATCATCGTAATGATGACCTATGTTGACTTCAGTTGGGAAAACGACAAAGAGAGCCTTTCTGAGAATTCTGTAGCGAAGCACAGGTTAAAAAGGCCAGTTTTCAATAAAACCTGGGTTTGTAATGTTATTCGTTTTACATTCCACTAACTACAGGGTGGCGCACAAAATGTCATACATCGGAAATATTTTATAAAATGTGCAAACCTGGGCTCACAACCATGTCCTTTCGTGAACAGAAACCTTATTTCATGCGTGATCCGACAGGCAGCACCACATCTCGCGCATGCGTACCGGCTACCAGTTATACAGCATGGCGGACAAAGGGAGATTGACGCGTGAACAGAAGGTGAAGATAATGTCGTTTTGTGCGAAAACAAAGAGCGAAGCTCGGATCCAGGAAGGTTTCATGTTCATTTCCGCACTCGGTGGGCTCCTTGCTGGCAGACGGTATACGGACTGGCCAAGCAATTTGAAACAGAAGGCAACATACTGGAGAGAAAACGGCCCCGCCTCAAGCCGGTCCGCTCAGCGGAGAATATTGCTGCTCTGAGAGCGGTTGTGGCTCGGAGCCCCTCCAAATCCACCAGAACTGCATGTGTTCAGCTGGGCATCTCTCGTCGGTCAATTCAGAGAATACTGAAGTCTGACCTTGACGTGTTTCCATACAAAATGACAAATGTTCTAGACTTCCTGAATGAACATTTCGGGCCCCATGTGATGTCCCATCGATATCCCGAGCGTTTTCAGAGCGGCTCAATCTGGCCACCGCATAGCCCCGATCTCAATCTCTGAGACTTCTTTCTGTGGGGATATTTGAAGGAGACAATCTACCGCCATAAACCAGAAAATGTACCGTCGAGTGGGGATACTTGGGACAGTTTTATCATTCAAATTGTTATAGAACGCTAACCTATAATCATATAAACTTCAATTAATTACAGGTAAACAGGTCTGTGATGACTGTCAACATCTGTGTAATAAACCCTGTGAAAATATGACTCTAAATGCTTTGATTTAATTAAAAACGAAGTGTCCCAAGTTTCCC
Source organism: Anabrus simplex (assembly GCF_040414725.1). Lineage (NCBI taxonomy): Eukaryota > Metazoa > Arthropoda > Insecta > Orthoptera > Tettigoniidae > Anabrus > Anabrus simplex. The sequence continues at coordinate 49,516,214 of NC_090270.1, forward strand.
TCCAGGAGGGGATACTTGGGACAGTAATACAAATTGCAGAGAAACATCATGTTAACCATTATGAATCAAACTTGGGACACCCTTCAAGGGGTTTCTCCTTGATTTTAGTTATATAGTCATTAATACAAGCTAATTTAAGTTCACCATAATGTATTTTATTTTCAAATTGCTACAATTTTCATGTTTTGGTTACACTGTTATTTTGTGGTTTAACACACTAAAACAAATTAATTTGTTCATTGTTTGCCATGATTACATTCCTATTTCAAACATAAACTTTCCCAAATGACATAAGAAAAGTGTCAGTTTATCCATTTTAATCATGGTACTATACGGTACCGGTACCTAAATTTGAAATGTGTAGCGATCCTGAAAAATACGAATAGGGACTAACAGTTTACAGAAATTTTGAAAGGAAACATTTGCAATATCATCAATCTGAGGAAATATAAATGAATCTGCAGAACCATGGTAACTTCTCACAAATTTACAAGTATAGGTGGTGGTGTGATTGACTGAACTTGGCACACAAATAGTGTTGCAAGTTTTGCAAGAACAAAATCACATTTTACAAGTTTTACGGCTTTTTCCAAAGTCTCGTGGGTAAAATCATGGTATTTCCTGCTCCCAATCTTTCGTTTGTGCTTTCTAGGCATGGTGATAAATATCCGGAAAAATAAATCAAGGTGTCCCAAGTTACCCCACATCAAACATTTTTTTTATGAAATCTCACTTATTTACTATAGACTATCAGATATCAGCTCAATACATTGTTGTTACATTTACAAGATTCTAGGTTATGTGGGGCACTAATAAACTGATTTCAGTGATCGTTTAGCTCTCCTTGGCAGACAAAGTTTTAGAAGCTTATTAAAATAAACAGAAATAATAATAAAACTAAATCACAACTATTTTGTACATAGCTCAAGTTATAAAGCTTGAATATGGTTAGAAAGTATGCCTGAAGCATTCGCTTCAGCTGGGAATAACAAAAACAATATTAGCATTATATGGAGGGTAGATAATTGAACAAACATAAGTATACCCCAAATTTTCCCAAGTTTCCCTCCAGTCCCAAGTATCCCCACTCGACTACAGCAATTGCAAGCGGCCATTGTGACTTTCTTCCGAGGGTTGAGTGAGGACTTGTGTCGTACAGTGATCGCGAACATGCAGGTTCGTCTCAAAGCTGTTTTAACACCGAGAAGGTGGACATATTGAACATGTCCTGCACACGGACTAACCATGCACATGTCAGTGAATGTTGTAACGCCATTTTGTATTCAATATGTTGTATATTACATTTTCTATAAACAATTTCCAGTGTATGACATTTCGTGCGCCACCCTGTAGTTTTACCTAAAGTTTCTCCCACAGGAAATTTTACATGTCGATAAATTTCCGACAGTAAGCTGGCGTGTTTGAGAACTTTCAAATACCACCAGACTGGACAGCGCTCGAGCCTGCGAACCTAGGCTACCGTCTGAGCCGCTCAGTCCGACGGATCTGGAAGGGAAACGAGACTCAAAATCCCAGTCAGCTCTTAATGTGAGTCTGGATCAGTGACAAAGTGTCAGGGTCTGGGTTGAAAGACAGCGGGTTCAAATCTGACAGACAGTCGCATTTCTGGAAAGCAGCAAAAATATATTCTGCAATCCATGGCATACGATGTCTGTATCTAAAATATCCCTCGTATTTATCCGACAGAAATAATTAGAGATAAGGGATATAGAACTAAATGCGGCTACAGAACTAGTTGCAAATAGACGATTGTGGCGACGTTTAGTAAATTCGCAGAGGCTTGCAGACTGAACGCTGAAAGGCATAACAGTATTTAGTGATAATGTAAGTAATGTGTTAATTAAAACAGTAATAGAACGGAGGTCCAGAAACTGCCATCTCTTAGATTAACATGGATCTTTGTTTTTTCTTTTTCTTTTTTACAGTTCGCTTGAAGTCGCACCGACACAGATAGGTCTGATGGCGACGATGAGATAGGAAAGGGCTACAAGAACAGCCCCAGAATTATCCTGGTGTGAAAATGGGAAACCACGGAAAACCATCTTTGGGGCTGCCAACAATGGGGATTCAAACCCACTATCTCCCGAATGCAAGCCCCTAACCGCACGGCGAACTCGCCCGGTAGTTAAAATTGACCAGTAAACAACTTAAAAGACATCAAATCAAAATTCCTGCACATGGTAGCTAAGGCCATAAAATTATATTATTATTATTATTATTATTATTATTATTATTATTATTATTATTATTATTGGGCAAATCCATGCTTACTAGTGTGACAGTTGCAACAGTAAAATTGGTGATAATTGTTAAGAAATTATATGTTTTAATTCTTATCAAACCGAGCTCGATAGCTGCAGTCGCTTAAGTGCGGTCAGTATCCAGTATTCGGGAGATAGTAGGTTCGAACCCCACTGTCGGCAGCCCTGAAAATGGTTTACCGTGGTTTCCCATTTTCACATCAGGCTAATGCTGGGGCTATACCTTAATTAAGGCCATGGCCGCTTCCTTCCCACTCCTAGCCCTTCCCTGTCCCATCGTCGCCATAAGACCTATCTGAGTCGGTGCGACGTAAAGCAACTAGCAAATTCTTATCAACTTAACAGATACGTTGTTTCCTACCACTGATTTCATAACAGTAAAAAATGAGTTACACATTGTTACGGGTGACAAGACAATTTCGTGTCTGCCAAGTTCAGTACCCCATTTCTCTGAATCTTTCCATGTGAAAGGTATCATTATTTTTTTCCAATTTTGACGTCAACAGTAGTTAGTAATGAGTAAATTATCTGATATATTAATTTTGTAATCAGTGGTCTTAGGAGTGACATGTCTCAACTACAAGTTACTGTCTAGCCAATGTGATTTTATTTTCAATATATTCTTAAAAATCAACGTTAGAAAGGGCTCTTTCATTACAGTAATTTTTTTTAAATGCTACGCGTAGCCTGTTGCTCAGAAGTCATGGTTGAAGTAATTTGCATATGACTTGACATTTGACTCCCAAGACATTTAATCGGAACACCGTACATCGAAACTTTTCCATACATCTTCATGTAAAGTAAACTCGTGTCTTCATCCCGAGGTGGTGCAGCTCTTTTCAGGCACACTCCCAATGGAGGTGTACTGCATGTACCATTTCAACCATGTACCAGCCCTCCTGAGATTCTTAAATTTCTGGCAGTACCGGGAATCGAACCCGGGTCCCCGAGGACGGCACCTAATAACACTAACCGTTGCGGATATTTTGCAGATATTTTAATTGTAATTAAAATTTTTTCCCTATTCACGATAAGTCTACCAATATATCAGTATATCGAGGAAATATTTTTAGGAACAGCGCATATTTTTAGCAGTGGTATAGGACAAATTTAATGGAAAATTAACCATTTCTATTGAAAGAATGCTAAACTAGACAAGCCAGTAGTTAATTTTACACTAAATATCCTATATTCTATGGACTTTCCCTATTATTTTATGTTAATAAAGGCACTGCGTAACGATCATGAACCACGCATTCCTAGTAAAGAACGACTACACGCTGTAGAATAATTTTCTCCACTGCAAAGTAACAGTCAACATACATGATCTCAATTTTAACAGTGGGAAATGGGTAACCAATCTGTACTCTTGAAATTCTGCAGTTCGCTACGTGATACGTCACATATTAGAAGAACCTATGGCAGATAATAACCTAAATGTCCATTTTCAGAAATAAGGAGGTAAACCATAATATTATGACTAGATTTCATGGAAACCTGTGCATTCTGAACGACTCGCTCTCCTTCCTGGAGTGAACAACTTCGCAGTAAATAAATCTACACATATTATCTAACAATAATAATAATAATAATAATAATAATAATAATAATAATAATAATAATAATAATAATAATTGCTTTACGTCTTTACGGCTTTCGGAGACACCGAGGTGCCGGAATGTAGTCCCTCAGGAGTTCTTTTACATGCCAGTAAACTAGCGAAACGAGTATGACGTATTTCAGCACCTTCAAATACCACCAGACCGAGCCAGAATCGAACCTGCCAAGTTGGGGATTAGAAGGCCTTTGCCTCAATCGTCTGCGCCATTCAGCCCGGTGTAACATTATTAGTTGAATAGGGTGATGTATTATTTCATCAACATCTTTTGGTAAAAAGAACAATATTTTATAACTGGACATGGAAAGAAATTCAGTTTATAAGGTAACACAACAAGCACAGTATTTAGAATCCATAATAGACCTACTTACTTTTCATGGTCCATAATCAAAGACGGTAGAAACTTAACACGCGTCACTCCGAAAGCTCCAAGTCGAACGGAACCCGCCCGAACGTACTCTAGCTAAAGCTTAAACCAAATCTACGCTCTACTCACGGTTAACCTCTCCTCTGTTGCCCCCACTATGGTCCTCCTCCTCGGTCACACTGTGCCATACTACACTGTGTTGCCAACAGTACAATGTGATCTAAACGGTTGCATGAAAACCATCAGATACGACTAGTTCAATCCCGCCTTAAATCTTTGGTGAGTAACAAAAATGCTATATCCACACAAAAAATAATTTTATCCCGACAATTCAAAAATTAAACGTATTCAAAAAAACGTTTCTAGGTGAACTTGCCTAAGAGACCAGTGAAAAATTAAGTAGCCCTGGATCATTGAAATCTTATTCAGTCATTTCGATAGAAGGTGCAGGAAAGGTAATTGCACGGAAGCTCAACTTGTAGGATTCAAGCACGAGCAAGATACAGCAGATATCTTGGATTCAGGAGGTCAAGTGGACTGTATCGCAACTGACCTATCTAAGGTATTTGATAGGTTACATTATGAGAGAATACTGACAAGAATGAAGCCTCTGTGGCTCAAACGGCAGCGCGTCGGCCTCTCACCGCTGGATACCGTAGTTCAAATCCCGGTCACTCCATGTGAGATTTGTGCTGGACAAAGCGGAGGCGGGACAGGTTTTTCTCCGGGTATTCCGGTTTTCCCTGTCATCTTTCATTCCAGCAACAATCTCCATACTCATTTCATAGCATCTATCACTCATTAATATAAATCATTTTGGGAGTGGTGACCCCATCGTAATAACAGCCTATATCTGATTCATTCATTACATTCCTGACCCAGTCAAAGACTGGAAAACAGGTTGTAGGTTTTCACTTTCATTTTTCACTGACAAAAATGAGGGCTATTGGAGTAGATAAAAGAATGACTGAAGTGGTAGCTATATTTGTAGAAAATAGAATTCAGAGAATTAGAGTAAGTGAAGCTTTTTTTTTCTTTTTTTGCTATTTGCTTTACGTCGCACCGACACAGATAGGTCTTATGGCGACGATGGGACAGGAAAGGCCTAGGAATGGGAAGGAAGCGGCCGTGGCCTTAATTAAGGTACAGCCCCAGCATTTGCCTGGTGTGAAAATGGGAAACCACGGAAGTGAAGCTTTATCTGATCCTGTAAACATTAAGGCAGTATTATTGGACTTTTATGTTTTCTTATATATAAATGATATGAGTAAAAAAGTGGTGTAGTGGTTAGTGTGATTAGCTGCCACCCCCGGAGGCCCGGGTTCGATTCCCGGCTCTGCCACGAAATTTGAAATGTGGTATGAGGGCTGGAACGGGGTCCACTCAGCCTCGGGAGGTCAACTGAGTAGAGGTGGGTTCGATTCCCACCTCAGCCATCCTGGAAGTGGTTTTCCGTGGTTTCCCACTTCTCCTCCAGGCGAATGCCGGGATGGTACCTAACTTAAGGCCACGGCCGCTTCCTTCCCTCTTCCTTGCCTATCCCTTCCAATCTTCCCATCCCCCCACAAGGCCCCTGTTCAGCATAGCAGGTGAGGCCGCCTGGGCGAGGTACTGGTCATACTCCCCAGTTGTATCCCCCGACCAAGAGTCTGAAGCTCCAGGACACTGCCCTTGAGGCGGTGGAGGTGGGATCCCTCGCCGAGTCCGAGGGAAAAGCCGAACCTGGAGGGTAAACAGATGATGATGATGATGATGATGAGTAAAAAAATAGAATCACAGATTGTAGAGTAATAAACAAGTTACAAGATTGTGAGCAACCGAAAAAGACCTCGACAATGTTGTGAGATGGACAACAGGCAGACGTTTTGCTCATTGTTGAGCGTCGAGACCTCATAACCCATCATTTCTACGTTGCAGCCTTCACGAGATGCCTCCATCCAGAGCAATTTTCAGCATTCCTTAGCATGATCCGAAGAGGTAGGCCAATGATCTTCCCCTAATTTAACCATCTACTCGCTGTTTTTCCTGGTGGTCTACTGCCTTCAACTTTGACTTGCAAAATTGTATTTTCCGGGTTCTAATAAGAAAAGTCCGCTCAGTTTTCATTACGGATCACTGTAAATACCTAGGGTGTTAATATAAGGAAGGATGTTCATTGGGGTAATCACATACCATAAATGGGATTGTAAACTAAGAGTACCAAGCTCGACAGCTGCAGTTGCTTAAGCGCGGCCAGTATCCAGTATTCGGTAGATAGTGGGTTCTAACCCCACTGTCGGCAGCCCTGAGGATGGTTTTCCGTGGTTTCCCCATTTTCACACCAGGCAAATGCTGGAGCTGTACCTTAATTAAGGCCACGGCCGCTTCCTTCCCAGTCCTAGCTCTTTCCTGTCCCATTGTCACAATAAGACCTAACTGTGTCGGTGCGACGTAAAGCCAATAGCAAAAAAAAAAAAAAAAAAAAACTAAGAGTACAGATCTCTGCACATTATTGTGAGGGTATTTAGGGGTTGTAGTAAGGATGTGCAGGAGAAAGCATATAAGTCTCTGGTAAGACCCCCAACTAGAGTATGGTTCCAGTGTATGGGATCCTCGCCAGGATTACTTGATTCGAGAACTGGAAAAATCCAAATAAAACCAGCTTGATTTGTTCTGGGTGATTTCCAACGAAAGAGTAACGTTACAAAAATGTTGCAAAGTTTGGGCTGGGAAGACTTGGTAGAAAAGGGACGAGTGGTATATTCCGAGCTCTCAGTGGAGAGATGGCGTGGAATGACATTAGTAGACGTATAAGACTGTGTGGTGTTTTTAAAAGTAGGAAATACCACCATATGAAGATAAAGTTGGAATTCAAGAGATTAAATTGGCGCAAATAATCGTTTATAGGTAGGGAGATGTTCATTAAATTTCCAAATTCTTTGCAATCATTTAAGGAAGGGTTAGGAAAACAACAGGTAGGGAATCTGCCACCTGGGCGACTGCCCTAACTGCACATCAGGATTGATTGATTGATTGATTGATTGATTGATTGATTGATTGATTGATTGATTGATTGATTGATTGATTGATTGATTGATTGATTGATTGATTGATTGATTGATTGATTGATTGATTGATTGATTGATTGATTGATTGATTGATTGATTGATTGATTGATTGATTGATTGATTGATTGATTGATTGATTCTATTTGTTGTAGCACTTCCTTTGATAGTTTATAAAATTATTGTGTGTCATTGTTTCTTCTCGTTCCTACTCGAACTAATAAAGGCAAATTCATCACTTCGGATCTCATTCGGCCTCTTGCTTTAGGTTTAATAATGTTATACAGACTTAAAAGTCTACCTACTTATTTGATCATAGCACTTCCAGGCGTAACAATGCAAATGTCGCCAGCTCTCGAAAAAGATTGGTGTTACTTGCATCGTTATATTTTATGACTCACACCAGAATCTACCAGTGTCCATAGTAAGAGACTATTTTAGATAGGACAACTATTACCACAGTTGTTAAGCTGGTATCAGTGGCCGCAATAAAGAGTCAACTTCTGACTTCAACAGATATGAAAATGTCAAGTCAAGAACTCCATAGGATGATGTAAAATCTGATGTTGACGTTTCAAAAGTAGCAAAGTCAAATAACAAGTTTTTCTGAAAGAAGGGATATCAACGAATTCTTAATAACTTTAAATGCACTTGACGGAGAAAGTGTTGGATTCCTTCCATTTTTCTCTCTGATTATTGTTATATATAGGATAATGTGCCGGCTTTCACCATAGCGAAGGAGAATGGAAAACAAACGACAGCCGATGGTGGAGACCAGCCCTTCTCCGTCTCCCGAATGCAGGGGTGTAGAGCCAGAGTAGAGTCTTGACCACCTGTCATCTACTCGGTTGGTCGGTTGGAGTGCAGAGCCTACTCTGCAACAGCCGACCTGATGAGTGTACGTCGTATCTTTGGCTCTATACGCTAGGCTTGACGCCTTGCGAGTACTGGAGCTCCGAAGTTGCCAAACTCTCTATGAGATGCATATTGAATAATAGAATGTAACGATTACAATTTCAACTCAAGAAGTACATTTAGAATAAAAACTACATTTTGTGAAAAGTTATGATTACAATAATATTTAGTAAGAAATTATTCATTACAAATATTTCGATTACTCTTACTCCATTACTTCGCAACTCTGACAACGATGTACGAATACGTATAAGTTCTGTTAGTGTTTCCATCTGCCCCGTATTATTAGTGTTCAGAAAAAATGTTTAAGCAGAACTTCATAAGGTATTTGATACAATGCGAAACTCTAAAATATATCCTGTCCTACGTTTCCTCTGAAGTCATCTTTGCAGCAAAGTTACAAGTGCTCAAAAACATTCGTCTTCCTTGTCTGGAAGGTATAGTCGAGAGGTTATGCATTTTTTTTCGGAGACATCCCTTCCAACTTACTGCAAAGTGGTGAAGATGTATCGCAGAAGTGTTTACAAAGCACAATGAAGTGCACAAATTAAAGTAACTTGTAAATCTGATGTGTTTTTTGCTTAGTAATCCAGATTCAAGTCAATTTGTCGAAAGTATATTTTCCTTGATGGCAAACAATTGAATTGATACGAGAAATAGATGTTCTGTGGCCCTAATAAAGAGTCAACTTCTGATTTCAACAAAATTCAAGTCAAGAATTCCATGAGATGATATCATCTTTTGCTGAAGTTTTAAAGGTAGCAAAGTCAAAAAACAAATTCTCTTGGATAAAGCAAGGTAATTTATTTGTGTTCTTAAATCATCGGTGTCCATATTTTCTCAGGATCTCCCGCACACTCATTGGCATGTTCATTATTTGGTAAGACGAAAGGTGGCAATTCTAAGTTCTGGAACGGAACATCTTTGCATGGTGAGGAATATTTCCTTTGTTGAGTGCCATGCGTGAACACGACGAGTAGATCTTTTGCAACTCTGATACATCAAACTGTCATCATAGCGTATTTTATGACTTCACAGTAAAATTTAATTTATAGCGTTGCAGGGGGACTACCAGCATATGTTACAAACACACGCCATTCGTTAGCATGTCATCATTTATGCTTTATGTTCACTGAAACCTACAGGGAATTAATATTTTTAAAGCAGACTGCAATTATTTAATATACCGCTGTTGTTTATTTATTTATTTATTTATTTATTTATTTATTTATTTATTTATTTATTTATTTATTTATTTATTTATTTATTTATTTATTTATTTATTTATTTATTTATTCATACATTTATTTCAAACTAGTGAAACGAAGTGATTATTTGAAGTTACAAATTGCACAAAGTACAAATCTTGTTTTGCAGAAGAGGGCTTTTATCTGGACTATTGTACAACATCCAACTTTGTCAAATTCAAGACTTGACAAGGTTTTTTAAATACCTACTTCACAGGTTATCTTGCCAAATTGCTTTCAATACTTGAGAAGTTCTGAGAAGTCTTCAGAAGTCTTGAAAGTGAATTAGAACGCTTTCTGATCGGTCAAAATATTGCCAAATCTTTGACAGAATTGACCAAGGAATTCCGGTATTAACGGTGCGCGCTAGGCCGCCTGGCATGCTGGGATTGCTTGAAATCGAAACAACACAAATGACTTCGTCTTCATGGCCACGGGTTGTTCTGTGTGTATTAATTGCTAAGTCAATGGCGTACGAGGAGATTGCAAGAGAAATATCTCATGATTACGGCGAACGTGGAGTCGCGACCACTCTAGTTCTAGGAAAGGTGATGACCACTGATCTCTGTACATGGATGGCTGGTAGCTTGGGTAGCAGTAAGCCGAATAGAAGATGACTGGCGTAGGAAGATGGCAGCGAGCGCACGGTGCAGTAGACCACGAGGAGCGCGCTTGCTTTGTTTATGCTTAAGTCAGTGACGCCAGGTCTCCCGACTGTAGTTCTACGGGTGTTCTGTGCTGTTTTATTGCAATACACCAGGCATTTACAAAGGAATTAAGATGAAATACACCAATGAAAAATCACTAGTTTAGATATATCATTCGCTGAATTGAAACCACATGTATTAAATTTGGATAAAAATCTGCTTTTCTTCAATCAAAGAGTAATGAAAGTGCACAGTACTAAATTCTTAGGACTGATTATAGATGAAAATCTGTCGTGGAGTAATCACGTGGAGACTATCTGTAATAAAATTATCCCTGTGATTGGTATCCTCAGTAGATTGCGATATAAGTTTTCTCGTGGGTTGTTGAAGGGTATTTACTATGCTCTTATTGAAAGCCACATCTCTTATATGATACATGTCTGGGCATGCTGTAATAAAGAATTATTTGGAAAGGTAGAGGTCCTTAGGAAGAGAGCACTAAAAATAATTTTCAAACTGCCCATTCTGACACCGACTAAAGATCTGTATAATATTGTAATATATTAACACTTCCAAACCTCCGCATAAAGGCTTCTATAATTATGATCTATAAAATTCAAAACAGTCCGCTCAAACACATCAGTAATTACCAATTCACAGATTCATAATTATGAAACAAGAATTATTTATAATATTCACTACAATCAGATTCATTCCACTAGTTATGGTCAAAACTCTCTTTGGCATTTTTCTATAACTATGTATAACTCGCTTCCAAAAAATATAAAAATGTTACCAACTTTATCTATCTTCAAAAGTAATGTAACTAAATACCTGAAGTAGTATGGTAATTATGGTTAGGAAGCTTTGTCCTATCTTATCTCTTACACCATGTTAAATTATATACTTACTGTATTTTATTTTGTAATCAGATTGTGAATATAGCTGCCATTGTCATTTATTTGTATTGCACCAAGAAGAGCCTTGGCTCAGGTGCCTATATTGAAATGAAATAAAAAAAATACTTCTGCATGTTAGTAAAATATAAACAAACAAGGGAGCCATGCTTGTACTGCTACGATTAACACAAATACGAATTCCTAAGTGTAAATAATACAAATACATAATATATTTAAACTATCAAAGTATACATGTGTGGCAGATATAAATTGAATACTATTTTGGAAGAGGTACAACATTCTCTCCGTCAGTTCAAATTACAATATTTCCTAACATAACGTAATTTTATTGATTACGTAGTGAACAAGTGACTGTCAGCAAATACGCCGCGAAATACTTGAATATCCAGCAAAAAACATAGTAAACTATCATTATACCGTTACAGGAGAAGTAGGTGTGGTTCTGGGCTTTTAAATGTCTTGCGGGCTCATATTAAATGGCTTCTACAAGCTTTAAACAAGCCAGAATTACTAAAATTAAAACATTTTCTGAAAGAGGAAGAATATGGCTTTTTTGTGTGAATAAAAAGAAAAACAGAATTTTTGGCTCAAAATACGAAAAATTCAGTCATACCTCCCCTTAAGAATGCATACTTTCGTGGCATATATGTATAAAATTTACAGCAATGTTTCCAGAAACTGTTTTTTCACTCGTATTGTATTACTGCTCGCTAACTGCATGTATTTAACACTTAAGTTAATGTTTGTCGGCCGTTATTATACACTCATTTTTATTGCTATCCCGGAGATTTACTGACCTCGGAATGACGTGTTGGTGTTCCCAATGTCCTTATGCTTTGAGTGAAGATGCCCCTATATTTTTAATTATTCCAATGCGCCATTAATTGCGATTTAAAATCAATTATATTATCATTGCTTCCCCATAAGGAGAGCTTTAGGGTGGGTACGCCAACATGGCGAACCGCGCGCTCAACTTGGCGTACTTTCTCCTGCAACGGAGAGCTGCCATCAGCGATCCATGTATAGAGATCAGTGGTGATGACACATGGTCATATTTTCTTAGACTGCATATATACCTCACACACGCATTTTGAGCGCGTTGTAGCCTTAGGGACAACAGTGGCCTCACATCATTGAAAACAACATCGCAATAATCGAAAAGTGGCATTACAAGAGCCTCGATTAATTTCTGCTTAAGTTTTATTGGAAATATATATTTATATAAAGAATGAAGAGCAGAGAAAACCTTTTGGCCGATATGTAATATATGCCCAGACCAAGTCATGCGTTCGCCCATGATAACGCCGAGGTTCTTCACTTCTGGTATAAAAGGAATTGCAACATTCTGAAGGATTACTCTCAGCAATTGACGTTTTATTAACACTTGCCATTTGATTTTGATGGCCAATAAGGATTACTTGTGACTTTGTAGGGTTCAGTTGCAGGCCGTGGGCAGCAGACCATTCACTAACAGTATGTATGTCAATGTTTAGTAAGTCTATATTTTCCTGAAGGTCTTGTGTTGTAGAGTCTATGTAGAGTTGAAGGTCGTCAGCGTGCATGTGGTATCTGCAATGCCTTAAATTCGATGATATGTCATTCACAAAGAGTGCGTAAAAGAGGTCCAAGTACATAGCCTTGAGGGACTCCTCTATTCACGTGGCGCCACGAGGAAACGATTCCACTATTACCTTTCACACATTGTTGACGTCCGTGAAGATGGGAATGCATCCAAGCAATCGACCTATGAGAAAAATGTAGAACCTTCAGTTTTACAAGTAATATGCCAATGTCTACCCTGTCAAAAGCTTTACTGTAATCTAGTAGTACTAGAACTGTGACTCGTTCTCTGTCTATTTCTTGTCGAACGTCCTCAGTCACTTTGAGTAAGGCTGTAGTTGTACTATGTCCTTGTCGGAAACCGGACTGGAAAGGTATTCTGACATTTGTGCATGGACTATATATTCTAAGATTCTAAGATTCTAAACACATTGGCAAACAATACATCTTGAAAACATGGCCTAGTCAAGCCATATGGTGTCAGTTCAAATCCATCGCCCTGACGCGGGTCGAACCCACGTGGCTTTTGAGTCTAGAGTTGGATGACAAGACACGCTGATTGAACCAAGGCTTGAGATGTATATAATTTTAGCCATTTGCCGTATGATCAGTCGTGCAACCATTAACGAATTATTCATTCACACTTGGAGTCCTCTTCATTTAGCACTGCATTAACAATCCCATGCCAATGATATATTGTGACTAGCGTTGAGAATGTTATATGTCTGTAAAGGACGCATTCCTCCTCATTTTTATCTGTTAAATTAGCTCGTGATAGGAGTTTCAGATTTTTGCACCTTGGAAGCTGGCGAACGGCTGCCGAGTCCTGTAGCAATCCTCTGGGGCAATGATTAATGACTGACAGATGAAATGAAATGAAATGATACTAGAGAGTGTTGATTGGAATGAAAAATGACAGGGAAATCCGGAGTACCCGAAGAAAATCCTGCCCCGCCTCCGCTTTGTCCAGCACAAATCTCACATGGAGGTTAGATAAGAGATATAGAACTAAAGAAGAACAAAAATCTAGCTACAATAGAGGATTCTGAAGGCGTTTAGTAAATTTACAGAGGCGTGCGGACTGAACATGAAAGGCAGCAGTCTATATTGAACATGAATGTACACTGACTGACAGAGCAAATGCAACACCAAGAAGGAGTGGTTCGAAAGGGATGAAAGTTGGGGAAAAAACAGAGACGGCACGGACGAATAATTGATGTTTATTTCAAACCGATATGCAGGTTACACAATGCGCACGGCATCGACTCACTAGGATGTAGGACCAACGCGAGCGGCGATGCACGCAGAAACACGTCGAGGTACAGAGTCAATAAGAGTGCGGATGGTGTCCTGAGGGATGGTTCTCCATTCTCTGTCAACCATTTGCCACAGTTGGTCGTCCGTACGAGGCTGGGGCAGAGTTTGCAAACGGCGTCCAATGAGATCCCACACGTGTTCGATTGGTGAGAGATCCGGAGAGTACGCTGGCCACGGAAGCATCTGTACACCTCGTAGAGCCTGTTGGGAGATGCGAGCAGTGTGTGGGCGGGCATTATCCTGCTGAAACAGAGCATTGGGCAGCCCCTGAAGGTACGGGAGTGCCACCGGCCGCTGCACATGCTGCACGTAGCGGTGGGCATTTAACGTGCCTTGAATACGCACTAGAGGTGACGTGGAATCATACGCAATAGCGCCCCAAACCATGATGCCGCGTTGTCTACCGGTAGGGCGCTCCACAGTTACTGCCGGATTTGACCTTTCTCCATGCCGACGCCAAACTCGTCTGCGGTGACTATCACTGACAGAACAGAAGCGTGACTCATCGGAGAACACGACGTTCCGCCATTCCCTCATCCAAGTCGCTCTAGCCCGGCACCATGCCAGGCGTGCACGTCTATGCTGTGGAGTCATTGGTAGTCTTCCGAGCGGACGCCGGGTGTGCAGGCCTCCTTCAACCAATCGACGGGAAATTGTTCTGGTCGATATTGGAACAGCCAGGGTGTCTTGCACATGCTGAAGAATGGCGGTTGACGTGGCGTGCGGGGCTGCCACCGCTTGGCGGCGGATGCGCCGATCCTCGCGTGCTGACGTCACTCGGGCTGCGCCTGGACCCCTCGCACGTGCCACATGTCCCTGCGCCAACCATCTTCGCCACAGGCGCTGCACCGTGGACACATCCCTATGGGTATCGGCTGCGATTTGACGAAGCGACCAACCTGCCCTCCTCAGCCCGATCACCATACCCCTCGTAAAGTCGTCTGTCTGCTGGAAATGCCTCCGTTGACGGTGGCCTGGCATTCTTAGCTATACACGTGTCCTGTGGCACACAACAACACGTTCTACAATGACTGTTGGCTGAGAAATCACGGTACGAAGTGGGCCATTCGCCAACGCCGTGTCCCATTTATCGTTCGCTACGTGCGCAGCACAGCGGCGCATTTCACATCATGAGCATACCTCAGTGACGTCAGTCTACCCTGCAATTGGCATAAAGTTCTGACCACTCCTTCTTGGTGTTGCATTTGCTCTGTCAGTCAGTGTATAACGATTTTGTAAAGCACAGTTGAGGATTGTCCGTTCAAAATGTGCTATTTCCACTTCCAAGAAATAAATCAGTATTTCGTCCAGATGCATTACACTAGTTGAATAATGATTCAAGGACGGGGTGATGCATTGTTCAAGATGCTCAATGGGGTTGACGTCAGGGGACTGGGGAATAGTATGAAGGTGTTTGAGAGTATTGTACAGTAGCCATATCTTGACATTGTGCGCCGTATGTTTGGGTCCATTATGCCATTAATGAAGTGAAGACGTCCTACGCCTGATGCTCTCATGCAGCCCCACGCACATGTGAATCCGTCCCATGTTTAACTGTTGGAATGAGATTCTGAACTTCCAATTAAGCATTCGTTTTTCGCCACACCTTTGGCCTTCCATCTGAACCAAACATATAAAATTTGATCTCGTCAGTCCATACAACCTCGTTTCAAAATTCCTCTCCCTTATACTGATATTTCATGGCAAATTCAAGTCGTTTCTTCCTATTCCTTTCTTTCACCAAGAACCTCCCACGTCCCACTCGAGCATGGTGTCCTGCGTTATTACATACTCCTCGCACAGTGCTGACTGAAGTAGACACACCCTTACTTTGTAGTTCAGCCACTATCTTCGGGGCACTGATTCTAGGGTCCTGGTTGATTGTTCGTACTATATATCGTTTATCGCGTGGTGTAAGAATTTGAGGCCGTCTACTCCGGGATCTATTTCGCACTGTTTTATCCCTGCCAAACTTATCTGTTATATCTATATATAAAATAACATGTACTAACTGAATGATTGAATGAATGAATGAATGAATGAATGAATGACTCATCATCGCCGAGCCAAAACTACTGGACATAAAGAAATGAAAATTTGAGGATACACTTATATTACATTGTAGGAGCTCACTAAGAGAGGATATTTGGATATTCCGTCGCTAAGGGGGAAGAAAAGGGATGTGATTTTTTTAAATGAGTGTATCTATATCTTAGACATTACACAGTTTAAAGACAAGAAAATTGGTATTTGGCATCTCCTGTAAAAGTAAAGGGACACGCATAATTTGTATTCTGAAAATCCACTTAAAGGCAAGTGTTAAAAGGGGTGAATTTTAAAAATGAGCATATCTACATTATACTGTATCTCAAAAACTTAATATATTACAGATGTGAACTATATAGTTGAGCGGGACTTACCAACAGTGCGAGCTAGCTCAGAAAGTGACTTTAGTTGATTATGTAGCCTAATAATCACCTTTCTTTTCTCTGGTGCGGTCTCCTGTTTCCGTCCCATTTTCTCTGATTGTTACTCACTGTACTGTGACTCGAGCACATTCAACGACTAAGCGCAAGCCTCAAGTCTCCACAGACATGTGTGGGGAACGACACACATTAATTTCAGTACCTGCTTCGTTGGGTCTACAAATACTTCACCTCACATTTTTTAAATGACACTGAATAACATGAGTACGAAACGTATTCTTATTCCTATAAAGCAAAGGATATTGAGATAAAATCTTTGGAAATGTATGTGGTCTGCCGCATATACATTTTCTACGCACAAGAATGGAAGTATTGACCATTTAACAAACCAACACCAAGTGTACGAATACTTTTCGTGTTGACTGTAACTCAGTTTCAGCTAGTCATAATTTAGTGATGTGTTTCAAGAACAAGCGGCCCTTATCTTCCAAAGAAATCGCAACCAATACCGCGTAATTATTATATACATACGTCTTCATTACATACTCGTACTATATTACCCTTCACCGTTCAGTCTGCAAGCCTCTGTGAATTAACTAAGTTTCTCCACAGTGCTCTATTTGCATCTAGCTCTGTCACTTCGTTTAGTTTCACACCTCTCATTACTAAATCATTAAAATGGATCTAGCCATCTTCGCCAAGGCTTTTTTCTACTTCTCTTACCCTCCTTACTTCTCCTAGGTAATCCTCCTTCATTTAGCACACATGATCCCACCATCGAAGCGTACGGCTTCTTCGATCTAGTTCATTCTTAATTCACCATATATCTCCTCAGTTCTAATATCATATTGCCATTGTTTCCATAACTTTGTAAGTTATCAGCAATCATTCCCATTACTGTAAGGTCTGTTATTTCCAGCCTATGAAATAATTAGACCTAGGTCTCTTAGGCTCTTAACGTTCAGGCACATAAAGTCTACAATATTATCAAACAGACCCTAAAAGTTCACCTTTAGGCCCTTAATATACAATTTTAGGCAGCTAAGACTGGATTTTACGGATATAAAACATGTTTCTAACCACTGCAATAGTTGTAATACAGTAATGCAATAAAATTATTTATTTATTTATTTATTTATTTATTTATTTATTTATTTATTTATTTATTTATTTATTTATTTATTTATTTATTTATTTATTTATTTATTTATTTATTTATTTATTTATTTATTTATTTATTTATTTATTTATTTATTTATTTATTTGAAAACCTACAACCTGTTTTCCAGTCAATGACCGGTTAAAGTTTGAAATGAATGAAGCCCCCAACTTGCGGTGTGGATAGGAATTGTGCCGGCTGCCGAGGCCTGTCGCACTCCTCTGGGGCAATGATTAATGACTGACAGATGAAATGAAATGATAGTGGAGAGTGTTGCTGGAATGAAAGATGACAGGGAAAACCGGAGTACCTGGAGAAAAACCTGTCCCGCCTACGATTTGTCCAGCACAAATCTCACATGGAGTTATCGGGATTTGAACCACGGTGTCCAGCGATGAGAGGCCGGCGCGCTGCCGCCTGATCCACGGAGGCCCTTTATTTATTTATTTATTTATTTATTTATTTATTTATTTATTTTTATTTATTTATTTATTTATTTATTTATTTATTTATTTATTTATTTATTTATTTATTTATTTATTTATTTATTTATTTATTTATTTATTTATTTATTTTATAGCACATTCATATTCAGACAACGCACCACACTACCCATCACCGCAGAAACACGCAATAGGGATTATATCCCTCTATATAGAGTTGACGCCAGAAAGGACATCCGGCCGTAAAACACGGCCAAATCCACACGTTGGACATAGTCCGAATCTGCAACCGCACAAAAGTGGGGAAATTGGGTAGAAGAAGATTTTTATTTTACTTTTTTACAAGTTCTTTACGTCGCACCGACACAGACAGGTCTTATGGCGACGATGGGATATAAAAGGGCTAGGAGTGGGAAGGAAGCGGCCGTGGCCGTAATTATGGTACAACCTCAGCTTTTTCCTGGTGTGAAAACTGGAAACCACGGAAAACCATCTTCAGGGCTGCCGACTGTGTGTTTCAAACCCGCTATCTTCAGAATGCAAGCTCACAGCTGCACGACCCTAACCGCAAGACCAGCTCACTCGGTAGAAGAAGATAGCACACACAGATTATTAATATTGAAAGGTTACGATAAATAGTGATGCAAACCGTAAGAAATTCGGACAGGCCTGCAAGTCGCACCGACAGAGATGGATTAGGAAAGGGCTAGGAGTGGGAAGGAAGCGACCGTGGCCTTAATTAAGGTACAGCACAAGCATTTTCCTCGTGCAAAAGTGAAAAACCACGGAAAAGCATCATTGAGGTTGCCGACTGTGGGTCTCGAAACCTCTATCTCCCGAATGCAAGCTCACAGCATCGTGGCTCCAATGGCATAGCCAATTCACTCGGTACATAGTTGTCTATAATGAATACGTACGTAGGCCTACGTAAATAACAACAATAAAGGGTAACTAAACACATATTAACAAGGGGACTATTTGTGTTTGACCAGATCGATTGCACCGAAACTTGTTAGAATGACCAATTAAATTGTCTCACCGTAAAAAAAAGACTATTAGGTCACAAAATATAGTTAATTAATCATCATAAATTCGTCGGCCTCATTGCCCTGTGGTTGTTGATATATTAATGGCAACATTAAACAAATCACGTGGCACTATAGCCCAGATAAGCCTTGGCCTACCAATCAACCACTCCTCAGCTTAAACATCAGAAGCTTTCGAGGTGATACGTGGTCAGCGTTTCGAATCCTCTCGGCCATCATTATTGTTTTCTTGACCGAGTCCGCTATCTGAAAGTCAAATGGCTCCTGAACTGTTCTCAGGTAGGCTGGGTAGTTCTTAAGTTAACCCTTAGATTAAGGTTAAAAACCCTAAAAACCCTTACGTTGCCACGAACCGAACCCGACTCCTCCAGGTCTAAGCGGGCTCACTACCCCTAGGAAGTTGCATGACGGAATGCTGTTTGCATATCAGCCAAAGGTAGACCTACATCAGAGTGAATGATACTTAGCGAATATTAAACAAGGCGTAAAGACAAACCACTGTTGGCTTGCAATGCTGTCCAACCTGTGGTGGTTTCACAAAGTTTCTAGTAGGAAGACTGACTGAATGGGTGACTATATTTCTAGAAAATAGAACTCAGAGAATCAGAAAAGGTGAAGTATTGAGGATTTCCTCAAGGCAGTATTATTTTTTTTTAATTTTTTTTTTTTTTTTTTGCTAGCTGCTTTACGTCGCACCGACACAGATAGGTCTTATGGCGACGATAGGACAGGTAAGGGCTAGGAGTGGGAAGGAAGCGGCCGTGGCCTTAATTAAGGTACAGCACCAGCATTTGCCTTGTGTGAAAATGGGAAACCACGGAAAACCATCTTCAGGGCTGGGGCTCGAACCCACGATCTCCCGGATGCAAGCTCACAGCCGCGCGCCTCTACGCGCACGGCCAACTCGCCCGGTAGGCAGTATTATTGGACCTCTATATTTTCTTATACATTGTATATAAAAGACATGATTAAAGAACTGGAATCAGAGATAAGGCCTTTCGTGGATGATGTTATGCTGTATGGAGTAATAAATAAGTTACAAGATCGTGAGCAACAGCAAAAAGACTTCAACAATATTGCGGGAGGGACAGCAAGCAATGATATGATGATAAACGGGGTTAAAAGTCATATTGTGAGTTTCACTAATAGGAAAAGTCCTCTCAGTTTTAATTATTTCCTTGATAGGGTGAAAGGTCCTTAAGTGGATCATTGTAAGTACATAGGTGTTAATTTTGTTTACTTCATTTTTTTTATAATTTGCGTTTCGTCGCATCGAGACAGATAAATCTTATGGCCACGAGGGGATAGGAATGGGAAGGAAGTGTTCGTAGCCTTAATTACGGTACAGCCCTAGCATTTGCCTGGTGTGAAAACGGAAAACCACGGAAAACCATCTTCAGTGTTGCCGACCGTGGGGCTCGAACCCACTATCTCCCGGATGCAAGCTCACAGCTGCGAACCACTAACCGCACGGCCAACTCGTCCGGTATAGGTATTAAGATAATTAAAGATGCATAAACGGGCTTGTAAATAAAAGGTACAGATCTCTGCACATGATTATGAGGGTATTTAGGGGTTGTACTAAAGATATAAAGGAGAGGGCATGTAAGTCTCTGGTAAGACCCTAATTAAAGTATGGTGCCAGGGTATGGGATCCTCACCAGGATTATTTGATTGGAGAACTGGAAAAAATCCAAAGAAAGGCAACTTGATTTGTTCTGGGTGATTTCCGACAAAAGAGTAGCGTTACGAAAATGTTGCAAAGTTTGAGCAGGGAAGACTTGGGAGAAAGGAGACGAACCGCTTGACTAGGTGGTATATTCCGAGCTGTCAGAGGAGAGATGGCGTAGCAAGAACTAACCGTTTGTGCCATAAAGCAAAGGGATTCTGATCGATAGTGTAACTCACTCGCGCTTTGATTTAAATACAGCGGTTTACGGTCTCTATGATGAATTCAATCACGGCAGTGAGGTTCACAACAACAACAACCGGGTTCGAATCGCGGCCGGGTCGCGATATTTTAATCACGCCTGGTTCCCTTCCGTTACTTGTAGAGTGAGTGCAGTTTTCTCCTTCTTTTCAATTCACCCTTATTCGTATACACACAGCACATCACAGTACCAAGCACTCGAGGAAAAAAAAAAAAAAGCACAAGTTCGTACATTACATCCACTTAGAGATGACGTCAGGAAGGAAATCAGACTGCAAAATAGAGGCAAGTCCACAGTTCGCATTTACGATCCTCTCAGAGTGTGGAAATAGTGCCAGAAGGCGAAGAAGATATGTATGAAAGCAAGTGGAATAAATATATTTGAAGTACCATACTAATCTACCCCACCAGGTGCCGAGGTTGCGGATAGCCAAAGCCTTTCCTTTTTACCTCTTTCACAGGCTCTTATGGCCTATACGGAGTTTATTACTTTAAATTTGGGCATACTTATCATAACCATAATTCAAATATTCGTAACTGTAACTTGTTTACTTTCTTTCTTACTAAATTTGAATTCACGACCAGGAGGTATGGAGACCGACACTGACCCATGAGAAAATAAAATAACAAAAAGTAAGAAGGTAACAGTCTGGGTTCGACCCAATGGACTGCAACTAAACTTGGTGAGGATAGATAGATAGATAGATAGATAGATAGATAGATAGATAGATAGATAGATAGATAGATAGATAGATAGATAGATAGATAGATAGATAGATAGATCTGGCATCTTACATTTAACCAACAGTTAAACATATTTCATAATTTATAGTAATATACACAGTAGAAAAATATTTATATTAAGTTAACTATGACCGATATTAAGCTAGGTGGTGATGTTGATGATAAAATGAGTTAATAACAATATAATTTCCATAATAGGCTAATAGATTTGTATGAACGAAGTAGAGCACGGAGTGAAGGATACATTTTTGGAATCGAAGAGTAGTCACAGGACAAGAAGAAGTTACTTATTGCCTTTCTGAACACTATTCTCGTGGAGGTATTTTGTACGAGCCCGCTGAAACTGTTCACGTACTGTATGATACCTTTCTGACCTCCAGAGGAAGGAGGTTCCATTCCCGGCTAGCGGTAACTGTGAAGGAGGACTTGAAATCTGACGATCTATATGCTGAAATGGCGATGTTACGCTCTGGTGTTCTTTTCATGGTGTTCAGAGAGGCTACAGAATTGTTCGAACAGGGACGATAGGGAGTGCAGTTTAAGCTTGCGGTGTAATTTCTCTTCAATTAAGAGTTCAGAAGATGACTTCACACAAATAGTTGTAACACATATTGTCAACAGCATGACAAAAAGTATGATTCTTAACAGGAAACCGGTATTTCCTTAGTTTGTGTCAATAAAAGGTTATATTAGTATAATTCACGTTTATATATGCATACACTAGATGACCAAGATTTCATACTTCATAATAGTTACCTCTAATTGTAAACGAAAGAGAAGTACTAAAACCCCAATGTGTTGATATATTTCTATACTTCACGTCCAGTTCCTTCGTTGAATAGTCAGGTTAGAGGCCTTGAGTTCGATTCCCGGCCACGTCGGGGTTTTTAAATAAGTGTATTTCATTCCTGTTTGCTCGGAGACTGGATATTCGTGTTCGCGTTAACACACTTCACTTCACCGACATACAACACACCACACCACACTACAAACCACAAGAGAAACACGCAATAGTGAGTACATCCCTGCACATCGGGTTGACGTCAGGAAGGGTAACCGTCCGTAAAACTGGGCTAAATCCAAACAGAGTACTAACTCCACATAAATGGGAAGAGTTCAGGATGAGATAAGATTCGTATTACTAAAGTAGGTTTGTAGAGCAAGAAATTATGTTTATATTGTCAAAATGCCATTTTTTAAAGGGTTTGATATAACTTGAAAACAGAACTATCAGTCTATTTCTGCTGTGCATACCCAAGATCATTCTATGTCAAAATCAGCTAACTGCTCCTAGGCACTCAACTACAACCAAACGAGTTCGCCGTGCGGTTAGGGGCGAGTAGTTGCGAGCTTGCATTCGGGAGATAGTGGGTTCGAACCCCACTGTCGGCAACCCTGAAGTTGGTTTTCCATCGTTTCCCATTTTTCACTTCAGGTAAAATACTGGGGCTGTACTTTGTTAAGACCACGGCTGCTTCCTTCCCACTCCTAGCCCTTTCTTTCGTTGCCATAAGACCTGTCTGTATATGTGCGACGTACAGAACATTAAAACTGCAATTTTTTATACGGAAAATGTATTAAATTTAGGATATGATAGGCTAACTGTTCAAACATCAGTCTGCAATGGTAAGAATCGAGAAGCACGAAAAAGAAGCAGAAGTCCAGAAAAAGAAGGAGACAACGCTGACATTTGTCCCCTATCCTTTTCAATGTGCCAAAGGAAATCAAAGTGGAATTCAGAAAGGCAATTGCAGTCCGAAGAGACGAGATCAAAACTCTCATATTTACCTATGATAATGTTATTTTATCTGAGTGTGCAGAAGATGTGGACAAATTGCTGAATGGTATGGACGTAGTCTGGAGAAGAAGTGCAAAATGAAAAAAATTCGAAAACAAAAGTAAAGGACTGCAGTCGAAAGACGTTAGGTGATGCAGGAAATATGCTACGAAATGAAGTCTTAAAGGAATTAGATGAATATTAACAAGCCTACTTGTATAGTAATATAACTAACTACGGCAGAATTATGGAGGACATAAAATGCAGACTAGCACAAGCAAGAAAGACCTTTCTTAAGAAAAGAAACATGCTTACTTCGAACATTGATACTGGAATTAGAAATATGCATTTGAAGACTTTCGTCTGTGGTGTGGTTTTGTATGGTAGTGAAACATGGACTATAACTAGCTCGGAAAGAAAGAGAGTGGAAGCTTTTGAAATGTGGTGTTACAGAAGAATGCTGAAGATAAGGCGGGTAGATCGAATCACAAATGAAGAGATATTGTAATAATAATGTTATTTTGCTTTGCGTTTTAAGGTTTTTGCAGACGCCGAAGGGCCGAAATTTTGTCCTGTGGGAGTTCTTTCACGTTCCACTAAATCTACTGACAGGAGGCTGACGTATTTGAGCACCTTCAACTACCACTGAACTAACCCAGGATCGAACCTGCCAAGTTGGGGTCAGAAGGTCAGCGCCTCAACCGTCTGAGCCACTCAGCATAACGAAGAGATATTGAATCGAATCTGTGAGAGGACAATGATTTAGAGAAATGTGATCAGAAGAAGAGAGAGAATGATAGGACTATGACACATCTTAAGACACGCAGGACTTGTGTAGTTGTTTTTAAAGAGAAGTGTAAGTGGTAAGAACGGTAGGGGTAGACCGAGGCATGAATATGGCAAACAGATTAGAGTAGATGTAGCATGTAGTAGTTACACAGAAATGAAAAGGTTAACACAGAATATGGTAGCATGGAGGGCTGCATCAAACCAGTCTTTGAACTGATGACCCAAACAACAACGATCCTTGGCTGAGTGGTCAACGTATTGGTCTTCGGTTAATAGGGTCATGGGTTCGATTCCCGACCGGGCCGGTGGTTTTAATTGCATATAGGTACTTTGCTCTGGCTCGGGGACTGGGTGTTCGTGTTAATACACTTCACTTCATCGACATACAACACACCACACTAGTAACCACCACAGAAACACGCTATGGTGAATATAATCCTCGGCGTAGGATAGGCGTAAGAAAAGGCATCCGTCCGTATTCAAACTTCCCTCACATAAAAATTAAGTTCCCAGAAAGAAACGATACTTTAATTTCATCGATTCCAAATGTTAAAAGCATTTAAGTGAGCCCACTGCTACGCTGGTGACTTCATGATTGAAAAGGCCTAAAGTGTTTGAATGTTTTTTCCTCAGATAGTTTCTTTGTTAATAAAATTAGCTTGGATGGCCAAAACAGGCAAATCAGGCACCATAAAATCTCTACCAAGTCCACTTCTGTGATGTAGTGGATAACGTGATTAACTGCCACACCCGGAGGTCCAGATTCGATTCCAGGCTATGCCACGAAATTTGGAAAGTTGTACGAGGGCTGGAACGGGGCCCACTCAGCCTCGGGCGGTCAACTGAGTAGAGGTGGGTTCGATTCCCACCTCAGCCATCCTCGAAGTGCTTTTCCATGGTTTCCCACTTGTCCTCCAGGCAAAAGACGGGGTGATACTTAACTTAAGGCTTCCTTCCCTCTTGCTTGTCTATCCCCTCTCCCCCCTCCAAGGCCGCTGTACAGCATAGTAGGTGAGGCCATCTGGGCGAGGTACTGGTCCATCTCCACAGTTATATATCCCGACCCAATGTTTCACGCTCCAGGACACTGCCTTTGAGGCGGTAGAGGTGGAATGCCTCGCTGAGTCCGGGCGAAAAACCAACTTCGGAGGGTAAACGGATTAGTAAAGGAAATGAAAAAGGAAGGAAAATCCCTACCAAAATATTCGTACTTTAAATAAAAGTTTAAAATACTTAACTAGTTTCTCTTTATCCCTGTAGGATAGAACTAGGCATTCGGATAGTCTGAAATAAAAGGTTTAGTAAGTGTGCATAGTATTCGTGCAGCCCGGTGACCCCCTCACCTGGCAGCTCAGGTGAACCGGGCTTGCCAACGCCTTTGCTACGTGACGTTTAAACAGTATGACGTCAGAATAACGTCGATTCGCTCACATCTGTAATATCAGGCCACAGGCGGTCAGTAATAGCTCACAATACAAAAGGCCTACTTACTAATTCTCGCTTGGACTTTTCACTAAATTTGTATTCATTACCCCCAACAAACTGTTTCTCTCATTAGTTACATGTATCATTATGAGTAAAGAGATCCCGGCAAGAGGTCACTTGGTTAGGAAGCAGAAAACGCGCCACTAACAAACAAATTATCGGAAAGTCTTATATAACTTAATGTTACTTACCTTTTGTTAATGGTTTGCTGGATCCTTTGTTGTTCACTTCCAAACAGCTGTGCACTTTGGTCACCAAAATTATCCTTCAAATATTGCTGATTTCTGGTTCCTTTTCGAGTATTATCTGAATATTCTACTTTCTAGCCTAGATCACCAGAAAATGTTTTAGGCTGTAAAATAAATATTCGAAATTCATATAGTTTAGATATTCTTCACAAATTACTTCGAAAAATTAGTTCAACCATTCCGACGCTAAGTTGAATTATAAGTATCGATTACTATTACACAGTAGTGTAATATTTAACATAGTATTTCTTTGCTATTTAGTATATTTTATTAATACATTTTGATGGAGATTTTATCATTGTCAAACCGAATAATTGTAAAAATTATTTTCTATTCAATTAGAAATTAAGTGTGTAGTTCATATATGCATCCGTAATTTTATATAAGGTCGTTGTGCATTAAATACTGTTTGTTTAAATCTGTCTGTAAAATCTGTATCTTGAAATCAATAACCAACTAATCCCATGGCACTACAGCCCTGAAGGGCCTTGGCCTACCAAGCGACCTCTGCTCAGCCCGAAAGCCTGCAGATTATGAGGTGTCGTTTGGTCAGCACGACGAATCCTCTTGGCCGTTATTCTTGGCTTTCTAGACCGGGGCCACTATCTCACAGTCAGATAGCTCCTCAGTTGTAATGACGTAGGCTGAGTGGACCTCGAACCAGCCCTCAGATCCTGGCCGGGAATCGAACCCGGCGTCTCAAGGTAAGAGGCAGGCACGCTACCCCTACACCTCGCGGCCGGCTCTTGGAATCAATAGTAATCTATAAAATAAGTCGAAGATAAAGTTGAAAACAAAACTCGCAGCACTGATAATCCACATTCCCTATTCTGCTAGTAAAGTTTCCCTTTCCGAACTCATCAACACGCTTGGAAGAAGATTACCTCTCTTTGAAAAGGTTTCCTTATCAATGTCAGAAATATTGAAACGAATGTTCAATTCTGTTAATGTCGATCAATAATATTAACATTCTAATGCTACTCTAATAGTAATTACGGCCACGAAATATGCGCAATACTTATTGTTCTACAGAAATATATTATTATCACGGTTTAGAAAATGTGTAAGTATGTGAAACAAAGAGTAGTACTATAAGCCCAACCCTATGAATTACCCAATTGCACACCGTATTTTTAAGTATCATTTTCGACGTAAATATTTAAGTTAGCCAACAATTGCCAACAATGCACTGAGAGGTCAGAAATATTTCCCGATATGTTCAGTAAGATGTCTTCATCAACGAACCCCACGGCGTAGACATCTCTTTAAACTTTCGGTTAGGCAATGGGAAAGGATCTAGAGGAAATTAGAAATAATTATGTTTATTGCAGAGGGATGTTTTATTTATTTTAATATCTGTTTGTAGGTACATAAGGGGCATTTTTATTGTTTGATTATTGCTTGTAGGTGTAATGAGGGGGATATTCTTGAAGAAGATTTTTAAATCAGTAATTTGAGATTAATTCACGTGATTTTTCGTTACAAATATTTAGCACGGTCTGGCATAAAGGGCCTACTCTGAATATTCAAAATAGTAATGAATAAAATTAAACATTTATAATTAGTAATTAAAATTTTATCAAGATTTGTACGTAAATGAAAATGAAATTTATAGAGAGTTACTTTATTAATTTATTTTTAAATTTTCCAGAGTAAAATTCTTCACAAGGAAATAATTCCAGAATGTTAGAACGAGAATTTGATTTATTAATCAGAAGCATTAATAATGGTAGGCTTATGTTCAGTAATTGCAGGTTAGAAAGGTAAGTTCTTTTTATTTTTTCAAAATGGCCGTATGAGTTTGAAATTACATTTAAAATTTTTATGTAATCAAGTTTTTCACTTTGAATGCTGAGTAATTAAATATCGCGAACCGCTAACATGTAAGTTTATCACGTAACTTAAAAGGCGTTTAAATTCACCAACACGGAACCTACAAGAAGTTCGACGATGGTCTCAAGAAGCTGGAAGGGTCCAGACACCTTCTTACCTGTATCCCGGGCGTGGAGACGCCGTCCGCCGAGACGCGAACTCACTCGAGTGACGACGGCGTTGCCCCCCGTTCAAACACGATGCTCTCTTGTTAGCCCGCACGACCGTCCCGCCATCTGCGCTATTTTCCACGAACTGATGTGTCTGGTCTTCGTACGGCCAGAGGGGCGGGTCGCACCGACACCACTACGCACGCACGGGGAGAAGGGGTAAGGGGCGGATGCGCCTGAATCTGACAACGGAAATTAGAAAATATACAACAGTTTACTACATCAGCCGCTCTGTTAAAGGACAAACATCTCTTCAATTTTAGCTTAAATGGCAGCAAGCGACAATTTAGTTTAAACTAGAGGGATGGTTTATAAGCCATTCTTACGATTAAAACAAGTGGCTTGCCTGATGCCCTCATACTTCAGCCACGAAGCTTGAGTACTCTTAAGCCCATTGTTAATTCTGTTATATGAATGACACCATTTAGAAACTAGCTATACACATATTTCAATAACTCGTTGTCAGCAAATGGGAACAATAAAACATGCTACAACTTCTATTTCAGTATTTCTAACAAGTTAGCAAATTATTTTTAATAATAATAATGTTATTTGTTTTACGTCCCACTAACTGCATTTTAAGGTCTTCGGAGACGCCGAGGTGCCGGAATTTAGTCCCGCAGGAGTTCTTTTACGTGCCAGTAAATCTACCGACACGGGGCTGTCGTATTTGAGCACCTTCAAATACCACCGGACTGAGCCAGGATCGAACCTGCCAAGTTGGGGTTAGAAGGCCAGCGCCTTAACCGTCTGAGCCACTCAGCCCGGCTAATTATTTTTACATCAGTTGATATGTTTAAATCAATCTCAAACATTCTTTCTTTCTAAATTTGCTTACCCTTCAAGGTTGGTTTTTCCATCGGACTCAGCGAGAGATCCCACCTCTACCGCCTCAAGGGCAGTGTCCTGGAGCGTGAGACATTGGGTCGGGGATTCAACTGGGGAGAATGACCAGTACCTCGTCCAGGCAGTCTCGCCTGCTATGCTGAACAGGGGCCTTGGAATCAATAGTAATCTATAAAATAAGTCGAAGATAAAGTTGAAAACAAAACTCGCAGCACTGATAATCCACTTTCCCTATTCTGCTAGTAAAGTTTCCCTTTCCGAACTCATCAACACGCTTGGAAGAAGATTGCGTCTCTTTGAAAAGGTTTCCTTATCAATGTCAGAAATATTGAAACGAATGTTCAATTCTGTTAATGTCAATCAATAATATTAACATTCTAATGCTACTCTACCCGGCACATTTGCTATCCTCGCCGCTAGTTGGGGGCTTCATTCATCCCATTCCTGACACGGTCGAATGATTGGAAACAGGCTGTGGATTTTTATTTTCATTTCACAAGTTTTGATCTGTTAAAATGGGAAAGACAAGTTTTGCTATGTAGACGTTTATTTTCATTTGTATTTCTTCTTAAAACAATAATCACGACCATTTATTTTCAACTACTTCTTTCTCCTTTACAATGATTTTCCGGCCCCCGGTCTAGAAGTAGCGTGCCTGCCTCTCGCCCGGAGGCCCAGAGTTCGATTTCCATCCAGTCAAAGACTTTTGCCTGGATATACGGGTTGGCTCGAGATCCACTCAGCCTACGTGATTAACAAATGAGCAGCTATCTGACGGTGAGAAGCCTTATCCCGCTCCAGATGACCAAGTGGTGGTGGTGGTGGTGATTATTGTTTTAAGAAAAGTACAACTAGGCAACCATCCTCTATATAACACTAATCAGAGAGAAAAAATGGAAGGGATCCGACACTTCGAAAAATGAAGGTATCGGCCAAAGGAATACAAGGGCCACGAAGGGCGTGAAAATGAAAGACTCCCTAGAACTTGAATGCTCTAATACCGTCGGGGTCGGAAAAGAACAAGTGTTCACCAAGGGAGGTCGGATAGGATAGATGAAAGTGAGGAGTCTGACACAAGTAAATGGATGCGATGCCAGGACTCAGCTAAGGCCCCCGTGGCCCGCCTGGTCACCATGATCGTTATAGGGTCACATCTACTGTACATGGTCTGGCACCGTAGTTGACTGACTCGAGTGCCGTTGCTGGAAAATTATTCACCATGAGTGTGTTGACCGGCAAGATAGGAGAGATGGTGGTACAGGCCTACAATTTCTAATCTTTAGATTGCGTGCCAAAAGTGTGTATTCATTTCCAAACTCCTGAGCAGTGCTCATATGAATTGAGGGCATATGGCGCTGTTGATAGTGATTCGTC
Organism: Anabrus simplex; assembly: GCF_040414725.1. Taxonomy (NCBI): domain Eukaryota; kingdom Metazoa; phylum Arthropoda; class Insecta; order Orthoptera; family Tettigoniidae; genus Anabrus; species Anabrus simplex. The sequence continues at coordinate 49,546,440 of NC_090270.1, forward strand.
AGTCGGATGAAGTTATGCCTTCACCAGGCCCCTTCGAGTTATTCGACAGAAGAAGGCATATTGCCGACAACGGGTTTCAACCTCTTCGTACATCCACATCCCACATCCACACGCGCAGGTTGCCCCTGGACGTCAAATAGATAGACCTGCACCAGGAGAGTAGAACATGTCCTCATACGATAAACAAAACAAATAAATAAATAAATAAATAAATAAATAAATAAATAAATAAATAAATAAATCTATATATTTAAAAATTTATGAAAACTAAAGTCAGTCAGTCCGGCCATTCTATCCGGTCGATTTCCTTCAATTTTTTTAACTGAAAGGTATTCATGCACAGATTTGTCATCGGGCACTATAAATCACTTAACTTTCGCCTTCCTCAAATTTTTGATTTTTTCAATTTTTTGTCTCTTTGAAGCTATCATATCATTGGCTCTAATTGAGGTACGGAGTGCTTTTTGACCTAAGAACACTCAGTGGATCAAGATATTTAATTTCAGCTCTTAACTATTCAAATTGGTTGATTCTGGGGACATTTTTTTTCTCATTGAAGCAATTAAATCTTTCGTTCTAATTGAGGTACGCGGTTCGTTTTGGTCTAAAAACACTCAATGGACCAAGCGCTTTCTTTTGAGGTAATAACTACTTAAATTTCTAGATTCTGTGAAAAGTTATGAGTACATTTGTCTCCATGACGAAGATCTCTCAAGGACTTTTCAACAATTCAGCGCGTAGTGTTGTTCCAAGGAACGTTTAATTCAATTTCTTTGTGTGATGTATTTTCAAGTGTTTTCTTGACACAATATTACATTCTATTACCGTAGCAGATCATGTGCTTTATTTCATTAAGTCGGAACTTTGCAAATACATCCGTGGGGAGGGTAACGAAAAACACCATACTTCGCACATTGCGGGCCGAGCCAGCGGGAAACTGCTAATCTATATATTTAAAAAATTTATGAAAACTAAAGTCAGTCAGTCCGGCCATTCTATCCAGTCGATTTCCTTCATTTTTGTTTTAACTTAAAGGTATCCATGCACAAATTTGTCATCAGGTACTATAAATCACTTAACTTCCACCTTCCTCAAATTATTTCATTTTTTCAATTTTGTTGTATCTTTGAAGCAATCATATCTTTTGTTCTAATTGAGGTACGGAGTTCGTTTTGGCCTAAAAACACTCGGTGGATCAGGTTATTTCATTTCAGCTCTTAACTATTCAAACTGGTTCATTCTGAGCAAAGTTATGAGTGCACATTAAATTTGACGTCTCATTTCTTCAACATTTTTTCTCATTGAACCAATCATATCTTTCGTTCTAATTGAGGTACGCAGTTCGTTTTGGTCTAAAAACGCCCAGTGAATCAAGCGCTTTCTTTTGAGGTAATAACTGCTTACATAGGTAGATTATGAGAATAGTTATGAGTACATTTGTCTCCATGACGAAGATCTTTGAAGGACTTTTTAATAGTTCGGCGCGTAGTGTTGTTCCAAGGAACGTTTAATTCAATTTCTTTGTGTGATGTATTTTCAAGTGTTTTCTTGACACAATATTACATTCTATTACCGCAGCAGATCATGTGCTTTATTTCATTAAGTCGGAACTTTGCAAATACATCCGTGAGGATAGTAACGAACAACACCATGCATTGTACATTGCGGGCGGAGCCAGCGGGAAACTGCTAGTAAATAAATAAATAAATAAATAAATAAATAAATATATAAATAAATAAATAAATAAATAGTCCGCTTCTGTGGTGTAGTGGTTAGTGTGATTAGCTGCCACCCCCGGAGGCCCCGGTTCGATTCCTGGCTCTGCCACGAAGTTTGAAAAGTCGTACGAGAGCTGGAACGGGGTCCACTCAGCCTCGGTAGGTCAAATGAGTAGATCTAGATTCGATTCCCACCTCAACCATTCTCGAAGTGGTTTTCCGTGGTTTTCCACTTCTCCCCCGGCAAATGCCTAGATGGTTCCCCCCAACAGACATGATGAACGTCATAAATGATAACTCCCCTATTGACTATATATGGATGAGGGAGTTCTTGTGAGTCAATAAGCAAGTTTTGAAGTGTCAATTATAATATTTTAAGCATGTTTTCGAACAGAACTGAGCTAGTATTGATGTGTTACACATGCAATACGTATTCAGGTCATTCTGGGATCAAGGAATAAAATGACGTCATAAAACGAATTTCGATTTGATAATGTTTACTATTTATTTACGATGTTTAAACTCTTATCTTTTTCAGGCTCTATTAGTGTTTCTTAAATTTGTATACTGGGTTCCACAGAGTGGAAAACTCAGGGAAGAGATTACAAATATATATAAGTAGGTTTTAAAAACTTTTATTTTGGGTGCGGTAAGGCGCATCGACCTCTGTGGTGTAGTGGTTAGTGTGATTAGCTGCCACTCCCGCAAGCCCGGGTTCGAATCCCGGCTCTGCCACGAAATTTGAAAAGTGGTACGAGGGCTGGAACGTGGTACACTCAGCCTCGGGAGGTCAACAGAGTTGAGAGGGGTTCGATTCCCTCCTCAGCCATCTTCGAAGTGGTTTTTCCGTGGTTTCTCACTTCTCCTCCAGACAAATACCGGGATGGTATCTAACTTAAGGCCACGGCCGCTTCCTTCCCTCTTCGTTGTCTATCCCTTGCTATCTTCGATCCCCCTACAAGGCCCCTGTTAAGCATAGCAGATGAGGCGTCCTGGGCGAGGTACTGGTCCTCCTTCCCAGTTGTATCCCCTGACCCAAAGCCTTACGATCCAGGAAACTGCCCTTGAGGTGGTTGAGGTGGGATCCATCGCTGAGTCCGAGAGAAAAGACAACCCTGGAGGGTAAACAGATTAAAGAAGAAAGAAAGAAAAATGTTTTTGAAGTTCTTTATGGTGAAGAAACTTATATGACTGGTCACCTGGCGACGCGGGTGGCTTATGTTTCAATACATTTTGTAATTTTCAGAATTTCGTAGATCATTTAACATCTCCCTAATTGTCCTAAGTCTATCGTACTGGCACCCTTATGTCGGGTGTATTATTATCTATTCAATAATAGGCTCGTCATTGTTCGGAATTTACATTCAGAAGTCGACATACCGAGAGAGTTGGCCGTATAGCTGTCGCATAGCTGTGAGCTGGCATTTGGGAGATGGTGGGTTTGAACTCCACTGTCGACAGCTCAGAATATTGTTTACCCTGGTTTTATTTCAAGTTCCCCTGTAGAGCGTCTTTTCAGCAAATGCGAAGATGTATTTTGGTTTGACGATGAGAATTTTAAGAACCAAATATTTTGTCAAGTTAATGAGGACTAATTCATCCGTTCTTCAGGAGCTGAAGATTTTTAAACGCCTTTCTTCTCGTATCAATGAAAGAATACTGCAATTCTTCGGACACCTTGCGAGATACCTGGAGAAAACCTAGAGAAGTTCATCATGGAAGGGAAGGTTGAGGGCAGTAGACAACGGGAAAGAACTGCAACCAGATAGACAGGACAAGCGAAGACTATCACCTTTTTATCTTTCTAATGTGCCCTGAGGAAAACTGAAGATCGTCCGGGATGGCTAAGCAGGGTTGTCAGATACCTGAAATCAAAATACGGGACAGTGGAAATCAACGGGCTCGTATTCTAAAAGTTGTAAACTTCGTTTCAAAATGATACGCTTATTATGTTGACATCATAGTGCATGTGATTAAATCATGGCTTAACATTTATACACAGGCTGAAACTTACAGTACTGATAAAGTTGGCTGCGCGGTTTGGGTCATGTATTTTACTTATGAGCTTGTATGCGAGAGACGATGGGTTCGAACCCCACTGTCGGCAGCTCTAAAGATGGTTTTTCCGTGATTTTCCATTTTACACCAGGCAAATGCTAGGGCTGTAGCCTGTTTTAAGGCCATGGTTGATTCCAATTCTAGCCCTTTTCTATTCCATCGTCATCGTAAGACCTGCCTCTGTCGGTGCGACGTAAAACAAATAGGAGGAAACTTAGTTTACTTAATTATTCATACCAGTTTTTTCAATTTCAATATATTTAAATTTCTCTAAAGTGCTGTTAACAGTTTCTTGTAATGCTTAGCAATTTTATAAAAATCTCTGCATGGCACTGAAGAAAAATTTTCAGAAATGAACAGCTCAGACCTAATCAAGCCAACAGAACATAATTATTTCTCACAGCTAACAGTTTCACACGAACATGTGGTAGCTGTTCTAGTTTCTTATTCACTAGGATGGACAACCCGAGAACTGCAAACAATAAAATAAAAAAACAATTTTAAAAATCTATGAACTCACACGAGATAAAGAAACCATGGAGTGAAGAAATCTATCCTCTTTGGAAGAAAGAGGAAAAGCTCTTGTTACTTGCAAGAGGTAAAAACTCTGGCATATTTCTCTCGAGGTTCAAAATACGAGACAGTTGCCATCCCGGATAGGAACTGTCCGGGTCGTGGGACATTTAACACGAATACGGTACTATCCCGTAAAAGTTTACGGGACGTCTGACAACCCAGTGGCGAAACTACAGCAGAGATGTAACCAGCAAAGCCAGAGGGGTCACGACATTCAGCAATCAGTAAATCGATTAGTGACGATGATGATGATGATGATGATGATGATGATGATGATAATGATGATGATGATGATGATACCCCTTTCACTCACCTCTTATAACAGGCAGGGGATACCGAGGGTGCATTCTATGAATCCCACTCACACGAGCAGGTGGTATCAGGAACTGTTTTAAGTGGAAGTAAAACTGGACAACCATACTCTATTAACACAAATCAGGGAGAAAATATGGAGGAGGTCCGAAACTTCAAAAATGAATGTACAGGCCAAAGAAAGGTGTGAAAATAAAAGGCTATGATACACAAAGTAATAATAATAATAATAATAATAATAATAATAATAATAATAATAATAATAATAATAGACAAGTGATTTACATAGCATTTGTAATAAATTTCTAGTCATAGGTGAATTGCTACTGAAAATGTTATAATAGTTCTTACAATCTAATCTTCAAGTAGTTTTTCTAATTCATATGCTTCCCCCCAATTTACAAACTCAAGTTTATGCGATTTCGGACGCTTGGTTATCATGGCTCTGACAGAGTTGTGATGCTTGATGCGTAGTAATTCCCCCTGAGGGCATTTCCCGAGCACGTGTGGAAGGGTTTCATACTCACTACAGTGTTTGCAATGCGCAAGGATCATTTTGGAAGTTCCAAGGTTTCATGTTTATTCTCCCTTAGTAATGATAGCCACGTATTGTATCTACCCTAAACCAAAGAGACCACATAAAATGAAGTAATGCCTTTTTTATGCTAACTTTGGTATCATTCCAGCCCCATCCGAAAAGAATGTCAGTGATCTCCGTTCCGCGATGTAATTTTACGGATTACTTGTTGTAAAAAGCAATTTGTAATTCAGTAAAATATTTCTCAGGTAACTGTAATTCAGTCAAATTACAAATTACAGTGAAACCGATATCTCGAATCACCTCTGGAGCTAAATTTTATTTCGAGTTATCGAAATTTCGAGATATAGAAGGTAAGGGTTATTCTGCCCGAAGGCAGGTCCGAACCTCCGCAGAGGTGTTCCTGAACCGAAGTTTACGTGCGGTAGGGTGGCCCGTTCCTTTCCGCTCCTCCATTCCCTTACCCCCACCAACAGCGCGTGGTAACCCATCCAACTCCTGACCACGCCCAATGTTGCTTAACTTCGGAGATCTCACGGGATCCGGTGTTTCAACACAGCTACGGCCGTTGGCTCGAGATATAGAGAATACCGTTTTTGAGCATGTATAGCACATAATTGAATCATATGTATCTAGGGGTCTTATACTGAATACTTTATTTTTAACAGTATTTAAAAATATGTCCGCCTCTGTGGTGTAGTGGTTAGCGTGATTAGCTGCCACCCCCGGAGGCCCGGGTTCGATTCCCGGCTCTGCCACGAAATTTGAAAAGTGGTACGAGGGCTGGAACGGGGTCCACTCAGCCTCGGGAGGTCAACTGAGTAGAGGTGGGTTCGATTCCCACCTCAGCCATCCTGGAAGTGGTTTTCCGTGGTTTCCCACTTCTCCTCCAGGCGAATGCCGGGATGGTACCTAACTTAAGGCCACGGCCGCTTCCTTCCCTCTTCCTTGCCTATCCCTTCCAATCTTCCCATCCCTCCACAAGGCCCCTGTTCAGCATAACAGGTGAGGCCGCCTGGGCGAGGTACTGGTCATACTTCCCAGTTGTATCCCCCGACCAAGAGTCTGAAGCTCCAGGACACTGCCCTTGAGGCGGTAGAGGTGGGATCCCTCACTAAGTCCGAGGGAAAAACCGAACCTGGAGGGTAAACAGATGATGATTTAAAAATATACAAACAAACTTTATTTTACGGCATCACTTTAATTATAACCGTTATTATAGTAACTTTTTATAAGACAGGACACAGTATATATACAATAGTGAAACAAGAAGTACTGTATCCCTCCGTTATCACCTTTGGCAGAAATATATTAGTATCTTCTGTTTGTTACTGTTAACCTTTACTCCCTTCACGTTGAAACTTCTCGTCAATATCACGCAGCCGAGATTCGTAAATGGAGCTTGTCATCCGCGACTTCGGGGTTTGCTTTCGTACGTGACCGGTAATTAATTCACACCCGAGAAACAGCGACCTATTTTCCGATCACTAGAAGTTTTAGTGTTTCGGTTCCCGTCGTATTAGCTCCCAGCGTCACTGTAACCCTTTCTTTACTTGCTAACTGTTCCTCACAAACCACAAATGCCGTATTACACAGTTAATGTTGCACAAAATTCGAGTTACAGAGAATTTTTTTTGCTTCAAGGGAGGAAATGTTTGCTTCGTGAAATCGAGAAATTCGTGTAACCGAATTTCGAGTAATAGGGAAATAAATACACGTCTAGAATAAGGACAAATGGCCGGGAAAGTTAAGTTACTTCTAGATACTGAAAATTCGAGTAATGGAGATTCGAGATATCGAGGTTCGACTGTACTTTTTTCTTGTACTCTTCCCATCAATGGTCTTGTCCCATCGTCGCTTTAAAGGCTCCCTCACATAGACGTGATATTCAGTTTGGCACTATATCTAATTACAATACACTAAATGGAAGCCCCATGCTGGTGCGGTGTTCCCGAGACTGCAATATTGTCGCAGTCGGTGATATCGCTAAGCAGTCATGGATCCATCTTTGGAGGAAGAAGTTTTACCCCTGACAGCCACTCTTCAATATTGATTGTCCTGCAAACTACCAGTTTGACATGTGCAGTGATGCATGTGAGAAAAACGTCATTCATTTCATCTCATTAACTCCTCTGATGAGGTTGACGTCAGGAAGGGCATCCGGTCATAAAAAACCGCCACGACAGATTCATCTCATCTCACCTCATACCCGACCCCGTAGAGAAATGGGACAAGTGTTGGACAAACACACACGTATGTGTGAAGATAGACTATAGTACTGTCTACTGCCACCAGACGGTGTTACTGCTTCCAATAGGTGGTGCACTGCAGCAGCACATGTTCTGGCTTGCGAGTATGCTGGTGGACATGGATAGGACAGCGGACAAACATGGGCAACGGTGGACAGTGTGGTTTCTCTGGAGGGAAGTAGTGACTGCTTCAGACATCCACAAGAGGTTAGCAGACATATGTGGGGAAACAGCACCAGGCCGCAGATCCGTGTTTCGTTGGGTATCAAGAGTTATGAGACAGCAGGGATGGTGCTGAAAAGCGCAAAAGCACTGGGCGTCCAGAGACTGTACGCAAACCAAACAATGCCCCAGGTTTCAATTACTTGATAATGGGACACAGGCGAATCACGTTTGATGGACTAGAGGATGCAACACGTCTATCATGCTAAACCCTCCACACCATCATCCATGAGAATTTGAAGATGAAAAAGGTGTGTACACAATGGGTGACCCATCCCCTCATCACTGCACAGAAACAGAATCATGTGAAGATATACCAACAGTTGGTGAAACAGTAGCCTACAGTGCAGATCCAGCGGAGTTCATGCTGTTGTCTATCAGGGCGCCGGAATACCTCCAAAGGATGGTTTGCTACGCAAATACGGAAGCAACCAGAGTGGTGGCAAATGTGCATACACATTGGCTGGAAATGCCTGTAATATAACAAGTATTCGTTTGTTCATTAAATGGTTCCTATGAACACGAAACAATCGTAGTGCCAATCATATCTGAACGCCCTAAGTAAATTTGCATAGATAGATTCGGTACGCTTGTATGTCTAAACATATTTCTAATTGCGCAGATTATGTATATGTTTTTGGGCTGGGGGTCTATATCTTTAACTTAATTTAACGCAGACAATTTACCGTAGACAGAAACCCGACACGCGGTAACCGCGCAACAAGTGTTCGTCATCTGTCTGTACTAAGACTTCGCCACCTTCTTCCTCGTGTTCCAGAACTCTACCGAGTTTCCACTGATCGTGACTGCCGTTTCGTCTGGGTCAGAGCAAAGTCCCTCACGCACGGTAACGTCACTGCAGGCAGAAGATTTTTTCTTACAATAAGTGTCTTGCGAATATTTGTGGCCAATAAAATTGTGTGCTCAATCAGCGATCATTTTGTTCCACGCAGATCTTGATAGGTGGTGCTATCTTGTGACATGGCATGGGAATGTTGCGAGCTGGACCAGTTGCCATATTGTTGGACGTAGATCTTGATAGGTGGGACTATCTTGTGACATGGCATGGGAATGTTGTGCTGGATCAGCTGCCATATTGTTGGAAGTAGATCACCATAGGTGGTGCTATCTTGTGACATGGCATGGGAATGTTGAGCGCTGGATCAGCTGCCATATTATTGGACGTAGATCAACATAGGTGGGGCTATCTTGTGACATGGCATGGGAATGTTGTGTTGGATCAGCTGCCATATTGTTGGACGTAGATCTTCATAGGTGGTGCTATCTTGTGACATGGCATGGGAATGCTGCGTGCTGGATCAGCTGCCATATTATTGGATGTAGATCATCATAGGTGGTGCTATCTTGTGACATGGCTTGGGAATGTTGTGCTGAATCAGCTACCATATTGTTGGACGTAGATCATCATAGGTGGGGCTATCTTGTTACACGGCATGAGAATGTTGTGTGCTGGACCAGTTGCCATATTGTTGGACGTAGATCTTCATAGGTGGGGCTATCTTGTGACATGGCATGAGAATGTTGTGTGCTGGACCAGTTGCCATATTGTTGGACGTAGATCATCATAGGTGGTGCTATCTTGTGACATGGCATGGGAATGTTGAGCGCTGGATCAGCTGCCATATTATTGGACGTAGATCAACATAGGTGGGGCTATCTTGTGACATGGCATGGGAATGTTGTGCTGGGCCAGCTGCCATATTGTTGGACGTAGATCATGATTGTACATATTTATTTCGATTTATTGGAACTCTTTTATCTCCCTTGGGGGTGAAGTGAAAGGAAAATGCTTTTAATAATGTTATGAAGTGAAAGGATGCATTATCTGTACCCCCTTCACGTCGTAAGATGCTACTAAAATGGGAACAACCAAAGAATCAGTACTCGCCCGCTCGTCTTCTAAGCCCGACAATATATCCATGATTATATGCGTTTCCGTGTAGCGGAGAAATGTAGATCTATTTCCTTTCTTTACATGAAGTTAGTTGTTTGTGGTGATCGTTATTTATGTTCTTACTACATGAAGAAAACTCGCTTCGCTTGGTTTTGTGTACATCCGTGCGGTTTTCTATATAATACAGAAGACGTGCATGAAACGACCACTCTCTTTCTGTTCCTTATGTTTTTTAAAGTCATTTCTTAAAAATACATTGAATTTGATGTCTTGTTGCCTGGCACATTCACAAACAGTTTTTTCTGCTTGTTCGATATGGGAGAAAGCAACGTTAAGCTGATCATGTGTGAAACAGGAATCCTTCAAATTAACTCCACAATTATTGTGGAACGTTTGACGCTGAGTCATATTGATAGTCATACTGTAAGTTAATCTCGCTGGAAATTGTAATCGTTTGAAACAAAGTGGCAAATCATTTGTGATCAATGGATTTCTTGGTATGAAAACAAAGCTTCCTCTTTCTCTGCCTGTTAGGATTATTGCCACAATGATATAGTTAAGGAGTTGTTTCAGTAAGTATCTGCTTTATATTCAAGAATTATTCAAGAAATATACTCAAGCAGTAAAGTGAGATCGCCATACCCCTGCCAGATGAATCTAATATGATATATAAAACAAAGGAGTAAATTCTCACTCCGATCCTTCCAGTACATTCTCGCTCATTTTAATACATTTAGTGACGAAGTCAGCCACTTTCAAGCTCCACATCTCCCACACCACCACACCTACCGACACGCAACCGCTATAGTGGACGATGGGAGACTCCAGGCTACTACCACATACAAACGCCAATGGTATGCGATGCGTAGTATGGCTGCAAGGTGTAAAATACGGACACAGATGTCTATATTTTGTATAGTCGGCCGCTTTCAACCCCCGCATCTCCCACACCACCACAGCTGCAGACACGCAACCACCATAGTGCACCATCGGAGACTCCAACCTGCTACCACACACAAACACCGGAGGTCTGCATCTGGAAGATGGGCCTACAAGGTGAAATATACGAACAAACGCATCTATATTTAGTTGGCCACTTTCAACCCCCCTCCCCCCATATCTACCACACCACCACACCTACCGACACGCAACCAAAATAGTGCACGATGGGAAACTCAATGCTACTACCACACACAAACACCAGTGGTCTGCGGCGAGTACTTGTGGCTCTAAGGTGGAAATATTCGGACACACACGTCTATTTTTGTATATAGTCGGCCACTTTAAACCCACACATCTACCACACCACTACACCTACCGATACGCAACCACCATAGTGCACGATGAGAAACTCGAGGCTACTGTCACACACAAACACCAGTGGTCTGCGGTAGATAGTTGTGACTGCAAGGAGAAATATTAGGACACACGCGTCTATTTTTATATGTAGTTGGCCACGTTCAACCGCCATATCTACCATACCACCAAAGCTACCGATACTCAACCACCATAGTGCACGATGGGAAACTCGAGGTTACTGCCACACACAAACACCAGTGGTCTGTGGTGGTTAGTTTCGCTGCAAGGTGAAATATACGGACACACACGTCTATTTTTGTATATAGTCGCCCACTTTAAATATATATATACTGTATATTATTTGGGTCTGTCATATAAACATGTATAGAGAGGAACTGGGAAAATTTCTCGACTCCTGAAGGATCAAAAGCTATTTTATATACACTTCAGAACGAATAATTAATATTTATTTGATGAATTTCTCAGAGCCAATAGAAGCTATATCCATTTTTCTGCTTCGTGGAAGTTCAGATTCTGAATGTCTTGAGTCACGACCATATGGTTATCAAATAGCCCCGAATGTGTGAGTAGTTCACTCGGTAAATAGCGATAATCGTCACGAATCTATATCGCCTCGAACTGATATCCCGTCAGTGTGTGGGAGCCACAAGACCCGTCTGCGCCAGTGCGATGTAAAAAGAAGAGCTTAAATTTTACATACAGGCCTTTGTAGAGTTTATGCCGTGGCCCTTTCTGTAGAGCTTCTGAAGTTCAACAATATTTCCGTGCTTACTAGGGGTCTATCGATGCAGATTTAGGCAACATCAACGAAGAAAGCGGTCTCATGACCGTTTTCTTCTTTGGCATCCTTCACAAAAAAACGCCTTTGCTCAGCTCCCTTTAGTTATAGATTAATATTCGAGACCTCTTAGAAAGAAAGAGCTGGTTATGATACATTTTGGTACTTCGGTAACTTTTTTCTTTTTTCTTTTTTCTTTCTTTCTTTCTTTCTTTCTTTCTTTCTTTCTTTCTTTCTTAATCCGTTTACCCTCCACGGTTGGGTTTTCCCTCTGACTCAGCGAAGGATCACACCTCTACCGCCTCAAGGGCAGTGTCCTGGAGCGTGAGACTTTGGGTCGGAGGGATGGAACGGAGGAGGAGGACCAGTACCTCGCCCAGACTGCGCTGCCTGCTATGCTGAACAAATGCCTTGTGGGGATGGGAAGATTGGGAGGGATAGACAAGGAAGAGGGAAGGAAGCGGCCATGGCGTTAAGTTAGGTACCATCCCGGGATTTGCCTGGAAGAGATGTGGTAAACCGCAGAAAACCGCTTCGAAGATGGCTAAATTGACCTACCGAGGCTGGGTGGACCCCGTTCCAGTCCTCGTACCACTTTTCGAATTTCGTGGAAGAACCGGGTATCGAACCCGGGTTTCCGGGGTTGGCAGCTAATCACACTAACCACTACACAACAGAGGCGGATACTTGGATCACTTTGAGAGATAAAAGCTGGATTTTACACATTTTACAACGTGGACTACTCTGGCAGAAAAAGCTGGAGTTGATGGAATTTGGCACTTACAGTAGATCACTTTACCCTGGCACCTTTCAGTTCGTTTCCTTTCAAATCCTTCTGAAAAATATTCTAGCTAAGAAACTGTTTTCCACAATGCGTACATTGAGCTTACTAAAAAGTGGGAAAACGTTTTTCCTAGTTCGTTAACTCTGTGAGACCGTTGCACGTGTTTGACGTTTGTATCTTGCGCTATTGTCAGCACTTGGGGAGGGAAGCTTAATATGGTTATTACTACTGGCGGAATTGTGTTATCAAGGCGCGACGCTGCGTAGAACGAGATAAAATAGAGAAGGACCAAGACGTTGGCAGAGGTGTCTCCTTTATACATAGGCTGTTATTCCAGGATAGTCATTTGAACAGTACGAAGCCTAAAGAGAGAGAATAATTTAAATAGGTTTATCACATGACTACCATGAAGAGTAACACGATATACAGGAAGGTCGTAAACAACGAGAACTGGGTATATGAGCGTTAGAGGATTGGTCAAAGTGATAAATAATTAGGAAAACATAATAGAGGGCCAAATACGGAAAAAGGGTGAAAGTGCCAGAAACATGTTTTCGAGTAATCGCCAATAATAGAGTTCCCGAGCACAATGACACTTTCACCGTTCTCCACCAGAGAAGACCAGGAATTAGTGATTACCTACGGCCTTTGAAATGCAAGTATAGTACATCCAATACATTTTATATAATTACATAACAATATTTAGCTTCTATAAATTTCATTTATTTAATTAAGTGGCTCAGAAATCAGAAAATACATGAGTGATAGCACACTGACATGATGGACAGCAGAGAAGAATTGCAGTGCAGTGCACCCATTGGAGGAAAAGATAATTTCTCCAGGGGAATGATACGGAAACGAACCTCCAAGCTGACAGGGTACGCTACAGTGACACTGGCTGAAACCCACGGTGTGTTTGTTTCTGATTTCTTGATATGGCTCTCAAGTAGGTCTAAGCCACCTGTAAATTTAGCAACACCGCCTCGTAAAGCCCATTTGAATTCGCCCGCGAAGCGATGTGATTGGCTAACTTCAGTTGCTGATGAAATGGCAACGGCGCGAGATATCATATTATATTTTTGAAATTATTTATCAGTATGACCATCCCTATAATGCTCATATAACACGATTCACGCTGCTTCCGACCATCCTGTTTTATACCAGCTAAAATATGACCCAAAAATCGAACGGAGCTGGGTCACGAACGCGGCCGCGAGTCTTGTCGTAAAATACGTTCCGCGTGGCAAGTACCTACGGTCGGAATAAAATACAACTTTTTTTGCTTTACGTCGCACCGACACAGGTAGGTCTTATGGCGACAATGGGATAGGAAAGGCCTAAGAATGGGAAGGGAGTGGTTGTGGCAATAATTTAGGAACAGCCCCAGCATTTGCCTGGTGTGAAGATGGGAAACCACGGAAAATCATCTACAGGGCTGCCAGCTACCTCCCGGATGCGTGCCCATGGCCGCACGCCCAAAACCGCACGGCTAACTCGCCCGGTGAATAAAGTACTTAGTCAGTATGCGTTTACCAACCTCCTTAATGTAATTTGCTACCGTTCCTCGGATGCCTGGACCTAGTTCAAGTTCCGTTGGTGGAAAAAATGTTCACCTTCAGAATGTTGGCCAGTAAGGTAGGAACGACGATGGCATAAAATAATCACTGGAACAGCTAGGACCTGTCTGGCCGAGACGGTAAAGGAGTTCTCGGTTCACCCGGAAGGACGTGGGTTTGATTCCCCGTCAGGAAGTCGAATAATTAAATAAACGATATTTCCACTTCCGGAGGTTCATATTGTACCCGACAGGGACATGAAACAAGGACTAGTGATCAAGTGAACGCACATTTCCTTGTCTGGGAGCGAGTTCACGGGAACTCGAAACTTGGAACGCCACGGGCGTGGCTAGAACGTATTTCCCCCAAGCAGAGCTAGGGAATCCCTGGATGAAACTAAGGAAGAAGTTATCCCCACCACAAGTTGTTGGTGAATGGGAGAGGTAAACGTTTTAGCATCGTAATCTTCAAACCATCCTCAAAACAGCTTGGCCAACTTCGTTTTCTGCGTTAAAGAAATTAACGACTTTAATAATACTGCCCTGTAGAACGATTCAAAAGAGCTGTCCGTGATTCGTGAATTTATTTTGAGTGTGTGTGACGTCCTTTATGGTGCTACTCTTCTGTTGAAAGAAGGAATATATGATTACATAACAGTGGAAAGTTACAGAGGCCATGTGTTAAATATCTTGACGCCCACTTGACAGGGGGAATCCCGTGAGCGAGCTGGAAATTGAAAATTGTTATTTATTCATTACTGGGGATTCTGCGATCACATTTCGTCCGGGCGAGTCGTAACCATACTATAAGATCACTGGTCACCAGATTATCGCACTAGTGTGCCTCTAATACACCGAGAATAGGGTGTATAGGAAATTTGAGAGTGGGAACTTCCCAGCTAATATAAGGTTTGGAAAGTGTCATCCCCAGGCAGTCTGTGTTTTTATCTCGCGAGGGACAGGCGTGTGTCAATCTCGGGCTAAAGTTTCCTTAGTGTGTGAACTTTTAATGCAGAGAATAGTCGAAACGACATAATTCAAGTGGTGTATGAGTAGAACTAAGATAGGGGATATAATTAAGTGCGCGGTGGAATTATTTAGACGATTTAGAACAATAAGTTGAACTCATAGAATTATTATAAGCATCACTATAATGAGCCGTGATACGGGGGTTAATTCGGATTCGTGCTATCAATAAGCTGTATGATACGACTAAAAGTACCCTGTATTAATATATATGATTGCGGGACATTGAATCAAAGATCGAATCGATTAGTGTGCGGTGACGCAGACGAACGGAACGGGTATTAAATGTGTGGGTATCAGTGCCCTAGATATTGAAGGTTTCCAGTGCCGAGGACTATGGAGTATTGCAGCAGCATTCGCAGCCATCAGACAGAATCCACAGCTATCAACATGGAGAGGAGTCAATACTAAAACCAGGATGGACGGCCCGTAGCTAACCGAGGTGTCATCGAGGGATAATAAGGCTGAGTAATACCATTCTGAGCCTCCCTGGCTCATGCAGCAGTGCGCCGGCCTCTCACCGCTGGATAGACTGGTTTAAATCCCGGTCACTCCATGTGAGATTTTTGCTGGAAAAAGCAGAGGCGGGACAGGTTTTTCTCCGGGTACTCCGGTTTTTTCCTGTCATTTTTCATTCCAGCAATACTATCCACTATCATTTCAATTCATCTGTCAGCCCATTCTATTATGCATGACGCGAATGGCACGGAGCATTCATATTAAAATTATGTAGCGAGTAACTGATAGAGATTCTTAGTTGTTAAATTGCAAATGTGCAAAGGCATGGCGCAGAGTTTATTTTAGTGACAAGTCTGAGTGACTTAATTTGTAGATATGGGAAAATTTGTTTGTGGGAATGTTTTCCTTTTCCATGTTATTTGGGGAGTACTGCTAGTATCCATTGTGGTTACTTTTCTGTGTAGCTTATTTGGATATAATGGTGAGTATCATTAGTTCTTGGGATCGGTTGTGTAGGGGAGCTGGTACTCAACCGGCTGACCTGTCATGAATGCCAAGTAATATTAGCCAAAGCGGCGACCTCCATTTCTTTGTGAATGACTTTAACATGTGTTTCCAATAACAGTAGGATCCTAATTACGAACGACTTTAACGTGTGTTTTCGATAACAGTAGGATCCTAATCACACTTTCAGTTGTGTTGAGTTACAGTTGTGCTTGTTTGTAATTAACGCGTGAGTTTCTATCGTCATGAAGCAAGTGTAAAGTAAGGAATTAGTGACCATGTAAGCCAGGTAGGCCCGCCAGGTAGAGAGTAGGCCCATTTTAAAGATTAATAATAATAATAATATTAATAGAAGCCGGTTTTTTTATATAGATTTCCGTGTCTGCTGGGTTACTACGGATCCAGCTGTGTGAAAGACTGTGTGGAAGAAAAGGAAATAATCTGCTGAAAAATGCGTCAGGCGACGATGCTAGAATGGAATTGAAATCAGGACTCACGGTGCAAATTTTCGAAGTCTGATTGTGGGTGGGCACATGTGAAGGCTTTTTGAAATGAGGAATAAGAAATGAATTATGAATCACCTCGCTGAAATGAGTGTGTTATTATGAGAAGCGAATTGATGGTAGAAAGTGATATTTAAAGGAACGAAATGATCTTCCCTTGACAGCGTAATGTTTTGTCCCGTTTTCCACGCCTCCAGCAGAGAGGGTGAGTGAAGGAAGGCTCGTCTCTAAGAGTGTGCTTTGTGTGTTTTTTGTGTGCGTCTCCGACCCCATACCGTTAAATCGCGGTCCGATTTGTGACATGTACAAGATTTCTAATATCGTTCCTGTGCGGAATGCTAATTGCTTCATTTCCTCAGCCGACATTAAATGTCAGAAATCAATAACCCGGTTCCTTTTTCTTAATTGTTTCCGTGTATGTAAAAATCATTAGTAGGGATTTCAGGCCCTCTGCAAACTTCGAAGATCCTGGGTTTGGCTCTGGGTGTGCAACTGGTAGACCCACAAATGTTGGGACTGGTGGTTAGTGTTCATCTGTGTTGTGTACATAATTTCTTTATGCCTTGAGTGCTTACGTGTTTATTGTATTGTAATGTAATTCAGGGTCGACATTTGTTTCAACCAGTGGTGCGACGGGTTCGTGTTTATATGGGTGGGGTTCGATTTGGACCCAAGGCATCTAAAGTTCGTGTTTGTTTATGTTGCAGTGGAAAATTTGTTAATGTTAGATTAGGTATCACTCAGATTTGTTTATCATCATGGTTTTGTCTGCCCAGTAAAACTGGGAGTAGCTTCAGTGATTAATAATATTCCGTAGGCCTACACGTGAGGTCATGAAATAGATTCTTCTTGAATGGTTATACTCGGTCTTATTACCAAAGCTTGAGCAATGCTGAAAGTGTCCAAAAATTTAATTTTGTGAAATGTGAAAATGTGTACTCTATGCGTGAGAAGTAAAAATCGGCGGACAAAGAAATCTTGTTCTGATTTTTGTGTTCACTTAAAATAGGTCACTTACACAATAATAAGTTAACCAGCGTCTCCAGTTAATATTGCTTCACGAACAACTTTAGTGGCCATTTTCCTCTTCAAGTCCTGTGCGTCGTATATTGCAGTTTGGCAGCGTGTTCTTGGAACAAGATTTCTTTGTCCGCCGATTTTTTCTTCTCGCGCATAGAGTCCACATTCCTTCGACATGCAGTGGCCTAGTTTCCTCCTCAACGTTGCCAGCAACACGCTTGATCTGCCGAACAAATATTAGCGCTGAGTTCGAAAGAGAAGCCCCTGTAACTTAGTACATGGAGTTTCAAAATTTCCATTGCTAAGTTCTTCAGGTAGGCACAGCGATCCAGTAGAGTTCCTATATTCGATTTGGAAATGATGTAGTTGTTTATGGATCCTACATTCATTGGTGTGAAAAATATCAATAATAATGTGTATGAGGTGTAACTAGGAAGATGTTACAAACTTTCAGCGAAGATAAAAAGACAAAGACACCTCCGTATAGGCTATGAAGGCCCTTGGACGAGCGGAAGGTAAAGGTTTCCACCATTGTTAACCGCGACACGTGATGGGGTAGAGTGGTTAGCTCTACGCTCGTCCGCCTTTGCCCCCAGGAATTAACCTGGTACTCATTTTTGGTGTAGGCTGAGTGAACCTCAGGGCCATATGCACCTCCGGAAGTGGAAATCTCGTTTTTTAAATTTTACGACTTCCTGACGGGATTCGAACCCACGTCCTTCCGGGCGAACCGAACACGCCTTTACCGCCTCGGCCAGGCAGCCCCTTTTCAGCGAAGATGGAGGACGGCAAATGGAACAATTTGAGATATGTATTCTTAGCGCATGTAGTATACAGTACAGTCGAAAGTACCAGACCGACCTTTGCTTTAACTTTTGCCTGCCGGCCTCAGTGGTGTAGTGGACACGGCGTTGGTCTGATAATCCCAAGTTAACGGGTTCCAACCCGACTGAGGTCGGTGGCTTTTAAGGGTGTTTAAAAGTGATAACTCCATGTTGTTGGCTTGCGGAACGTTAAAGAACTACCGTAGAATGAAATTCTGACACCGTGGCGCCTGTTAAGAACGGACGGACGTTAATCAACTTGGATTACTAATAACATTTGAATCGAACGTTTCTGGACTACGGTTCATCACGAATTGATCCATTTGCCGTCTTCCATCACACCCTGTATAGCAAAACTATAACGCACAGAATGTAGCGCGAACGCGAGTGGTCGTACGTGTATCAGAATGCCCCTGCCGATGGACGCTGATAATTTCTCCCTCCCTGTCCCTTCTCAAAGTCTCAGATACACGTGTCAATGCGCCCGTCCTTCTCACAAAGCTACATTTTAGTGATTTTCAATGGCCGTGGGCATTTTGCTCATAAAGCGACCACTGGCGGGTTAGGGTGTGAAAATGACAAACCACGGAAAAGCATCTTCAGGGCTGCCGACAGTGGGATTCGGACCCGATATCTCCCGAATATAAGCTGATGGCTACGTGACTAAAACCGCGCGACTACTCGCTCGGTGTATTATTAATTCTTCTGGCTCGGGGACTTGAAAGTTTCTGTTCTTCGTAGTACACATCTTCATGTACAGTAAATACAGCATATCACACTATCAACCGCCTCAGACACACTCAGTAGTGAACAGATCCTTCCTAATGGTTTAGGCGTCGGGAAGGGCAGCCGGCCGTAAGACAGGGCTTAATCCATACACCCCCAAGTAATTCGGTAAAATCCAGAAAGATGAAGAACATATTCGTGCCCTTATTCTGAAAGCAGATAATGCCAATGATAGATAGCAAAATGCTTCAAATCTGTTTATTCAAGCGGGATATTTTTACCCAATGTGTTTTCCTTGTAAACCCACGATACTTCTAATGCGTCGTGGGCCATACATGACCCGCGGGCAGCTATTTAGGCTCCTCGGGCCCCGCGTAACCTATTAGTTACCTAGGTTACAATATTTTTTCTCTCAGTCGCCAAGCAATATAGCCCGCTACTAATGATTCCAATACCATCTCAGAGAGTGCGGCACTGGCTACGCTGATGTTCAGAAATGTATCTCGCCACATTTGGTCACAATGAATATTTATAAAATGGAGTCCACTGATTATCGGCGGAAGTCACACTTTTCAAGTACACTTTTCAAATAATAATAATAATAAAAATAATAATAATAATAATAATAATAATAATAATAATAATAATAATAATAATAATAGTTGTAACGTTCTAAAAAGAACAGTGATGATTCTAGAAGATCACACATTCGTAATTCATGTATAATTTTGTAGGTATCATCAAAGTGTAACGAACATTGGTATCACAAAAGCAATTTTATTTAATAGAATCCACCTTTTCAATACATAATTGTTGCACATAAGTTATGTTACAACATTTTAATTATAATGGTACCGGTTTCGACACGTATACAATATCATCATCAGCCATAGATAAAACCAAGCAAGTGAATAGATTTGCATATAGCAACAAGACACATAGACTAGATAAAATTCGAAAATTGTCACAATTAAAATAGTTCATGTAAAATGTCTACACGTAGCTACGCGTTAGCAGCGTATTAGTCTTGTACATGAGCTGGAGCACTTTCTGTGAATTTTTGCTGTGATATGATAAAAAATTTGTGAACACGTTGCAACCGCTCCGGGTTAAACATTCTTTGCCCGATACCTCCATTTTCTAACTCGTCGTTGGGCAGCCTAGTTTGACGAAATGGAGTCGCTCAGCGGATACCTCAGGGTTTACTTGTGGCAAGTAGGACATGTAATCCTACTGTAGAATTCGCTTTACGTGAGTCCAAGAGAATTCCAACTCACGGGTGATAACCATCGTTACTCACGACATAATGATAATCATCGCCGACAACCTTATCAGAGTTTGACCTCGAGAAAACTTGCCATTGTTAAATGAATACTTAATTATACGGTATCTTTCTTAGCTATTAATTAACTTACAATCTAGACAGTAATTAAAGAACTCATGATACCGGCAATTAGAAAAATAACAAAATATTTATTAATAAAATATTAAATTACTAATTTCCAAATTATGCAACGCATTATTCAAATTAACTGAAAATACGTAATGAAAATGAGTCAGCGCTGGCTCGTATAATAAAATGAAATAATATTCAGTATTTAAATTATTTAAAATGATCAGTTCCTTTGTGAAGTTGGAGTTCAATATTTGGTCATTTACAATAATCACTGGACACATCTGTGGTCCACCACGCATTTGAAATGTAAGTATAACATCGACACAATTAACTCGTTCCGAAAGTTCACTTTCTTTAGTCTTATTTAAACCATCTCACTTGGATACAATATCCATCCGCAATGCGTCACAAATAGATTAATAAATTAAGTGTGAATTAATTGGAATACGTTAAGTAGTTCTGAGTGAATTATAGGAAAACGAAAATAGAACTGAGTATATTAAGTTAGGTTTTAATAAAATCCGAAGACATGATTTTGTTGCAACGATCTCGTTGTGCCTTGAAACTCCTTACGAACTAAGGCATTCTTTCCTAATGCCAGATAAATACGGCTCCTACTCTAGCCTTTCCCTAGCTGAAGTTCGTTAAAGAAATGTATGTTCAAAACGGAGAATATTAACCAATCTAGCTATCTATCTAACTTCAGCGTAATCTTTGGCTGTCTCACACATGCCCTTATAGGTTCAATGTCCCTTTTATTAGTTATCTTTCAATAACATTCAACCACAATGCAAGCTACTTAACTTTCTTGCAATTAACATGGAAGCGCTAAGTTGTGAGGTTCGGAAAACATAATCTCATATATATCGGTGTCGTAATGCTTCTGGTTAACTACAGCTATTCAAAGTCGTATTATTCTAAAGTTCATAATAAGTCATCTATACTGAGATACAATTACGTCACGAGCATACATCTATACTAATAAATCCAGTTCGTACCTTGGCTTATGTAGCTCCCGCGGTGTGGGCACTCTTACGCAAATAAATCATAAAACTAACTTGAAGTGTGGCATAATTAACTTGCAGGTACACTATGGTCCTGCGTCGCGTAAAACCTTCTCAAATCACTATACATAACTCGAAACTTCCATCCAATAACCATATTCATATTCTCATTACAACATAAATCTTATATAAACACCGTAGCCTCCATAAAAATATATCGCGTTTCCCAACTTGACGACTACGATAAAATACCACACTGATTCTTAATAATATTAACAAGTCGCAGATTCTCATAACCTACAGACGAAGTTCAATGCCCTCTCTATGAACCAAACAAATGCGTAATTCCATGTTTCTTTCAACACCGCGCACAACCATACGTGACGTCAACTTCATGCATTACTTCAATGAAATCTCTATAATCTCCCAGTATGTCATTTCAATCAGCTGTTTCATATTTCTCTACAAACCTCACGCTTCTTTCAAATGTTCAGGTCGATATAGCATAAACTATTGCTATATTATTAAATCGTAACTTCGAACTTAATTATCTTACACTTTGTTGGTAATCATCACTTGCATTGCTATATTATCGGTCTACAATTGCCATCAGCACATGCCTAAGGTACATGTGTAAGCAAACCAAAAATTATGCAATAAAATGTTATGAATGACTTAGCTCGCTCATGGTTGTCCCTGGTCCAGCTGTTCCATTCCCATTGGATGTAGATGGGTCTTCGGTTCGGTCACGGGTTAGACATCTGGAACGTCATCCGCTCCTTCGTTCTGGTAGTACAATCTGGTTACCCGTCGCCTTCTTTCGTCATGGCTCGGTCGGATGGTTACCCGTCGCCTTCCTCGTCATTTCCAGGTCGTATGGTAAGATGAATTGTTCCCAGGTCGGTCCATCATGTGAATTTAGCACATCATCTTGATCATCTTCTTGACAGTCTCAATGTTAAAGATAATATTCCAATATACTGCCATTTTAATATTCTTCTCTGACGTCGTTTATCCTTAATTTAATTTATTTTTATTTTTCTTCGTAGCTCTTCGTCGTATCCGCAATTTCTTACGTAACGACTTCAGTACGTTTATTTTCGTCACGACTGACTTTGAATTCTAGCGAAGACTTATATTTTATTCTTATTCAATCGTTGTATTCTTTCTTTTCTCATACGCAATCCTTTGCTCCTCCAAAAGAAATATTCCGATGACGGTAATTGCATCCGCTCTCGATGTCGTGAAAATTCTAGATGAAGATTATTTAATAATAATGTTTTTTCTATTTTTTTGAAAACAATACTGTAGACCGTCCACTGTCCGTTTTACTCGAATACATGACCATTCCGAGAAAAATATGGCCCTCTGAGACATCATAGCAGGTGACTATTCCTTGCTTGTTTTAGATTACAAGGCCCATACCTTCGGTCGGCGCCATTTTGTAATCTGTCGTGGACGTGCGAACGGGCACAACGTTAAAATCTTGTTCATAATACGGTACTGAGGAATAGTCCAGTCACTGTCTTGTTGCTATATGCAAATCTATTCGCTTGCTTGGTTTTATCTATGGCCGATGATGACATTGTATACGTGTCGAAACCGGTACCATTATAATTAAAATGTTGTAAGATAACCTATGTGCAACAGTTAAGTATTTAAAAGGTGGATTCTGTTATGTGAAATTACTTTCGTGATTCTCGGTTCAATACGGAACGGCCATGAAGTTTATAACTTTGGTACATCTTGCAACGATGTAGCCTTTAGGTTACCGTATACAATGTTTGTTTTTCTCTGTTATTTCAGGCCTCGATCCCAATGCGATTCTGGAAATTGTCAATGAAGATGTATCTGATATTTCAGACCTTTCTGACGACGACCGTTAACTTGACTAACTACAAAAGTTTTCATTCCATACCCTGACGGGGTAGGGCGGGCCTCTTAGAGGGTAAGGCCCACTCTCATGCCAGGGAGATTTGGGGCAGTGAAGAGGATATGTGGAGAAGGTGAGAGTGTTAGCGGTGGTGGCGTATGCTGTTTCACCTTACAGGAGAATTGAAAACCACGAAAATCCATTATCATGACAGACCCTCTTTTTCTCACGAATACTGAGTCGTGTCTTCTTGTTCTGCTACGCTCACTATTGAACTAACAATTTCAAGTTGAGATGGAAGAGGAAGATGATGATACGAACAAAACGACATTTGGAACGGTGCCCCGAAAACGGAAGGCAACAATATCTCTACATCCTGACAGTCTCCGCAAAAAAGAACACTGATCATCTGCCGAAAATCCTTGAATGTGAAACCTTCCCGCTACCGCCTACCAGGATGTGACAATCCAAAGTGTAGGGTCATGTGTTCCACTTGTAAGGTGTTTCTCTGTATGAACTGCTACAAACTTTTCTATGAGTTATGATTTGTTGTGTTCGGTTTGTGTACTTTTAGTGTGCTGTAAACTCATTTAACCTAAATCCGTAACAACTTTGTATGAAATAAATGTTTTAATCTATTTTATTTTGAGTTATAAATATAGTGAACTGACGTTTAACTTCAGTGCGTTTTGAAGTAACCAACAGCATTTCAAAGAAAATATCCCATACTTTTCCATCATAAACATTAAGTCCCACTGTAACCTATAGGTTACGTATGGTATTGGGGCAATAACTAGCTTCAAACTCGATGTCATATATTTTTCCTGAAAACCTAAAAATTGTATTCAAAACACTTTTACTTGAACCATGGGCCCGAGGAGGTTAAGCAGGGATGATTTAGAGGGTGAGCAATTTTCTTCTGTCGAACGGTTTACATAGCGAATGCTTATGGCACAGATTTAGTACTGTGAAGATGAAAAACAGTCAAATATAAAGAACGTTTGTGTTCAGTATGTAAATCACGTGCTGGCAGCTATCCTCTTTATCTCACATTTCCCAGATAGCAATTCCCTTCCTCTCTCTCCTGGCGCCGGGAGGACAAGTTACCCCCCTATCCAACCCTGCCCCAGGAGCTGATGACGTTGCCCACACGGTCACGTGATTTACGACTCTGCTCAGCTGTCGGAGAGAGGACTAAGTGCCGGACCCCAACCAACAGAGCTAACTAGGTGCCATTTGCAGGTGACTATTCATAGCCACCTAAACTATAGTATTTTATTTCCTCCTATTTGATAGGACGGCCATGTATGTCTACTGTAGCTTCTTCAGATGAATAGTGCTCCGGCGAAAGTGTAGTACTTCTGCTGATTTTCCCTTGTCTTCTGATTGGAAGGTATATCTACCGATGTATAAATAAGTACCATAGAACAGATAGAACATTACATATCACTGGTAGATAACCGTAAAAGTGATTTAATTTGTATTATTTATCAAGCAAACTGTGTGTAAACAGGCGGTCAGTGTTTCAAAGCTAACGAACTCAAAACACCGGAGTACGAATGATGAGATACTAAATCGAACTGATGGGAGAGGCCGAGGTCGATAGTTGCAGTAAATTAAGTGCGGCCAATATTTAGTATTCGGGAGACAGTTGGTTCGAACCCCATTGTCGGCAGCCCTGAAGATGCTTTTCCGTGGTTTACCATTTTCACACCAGGCAAATGCTGAGTCTGTAATACCTTAATTAAGGTCACGGCCACTTCCTCCCCACTTCTAGCCCCTTCCTGTCCCATCGTCGCTATAAGACCTATCTGTTTGGGTGCAACGTAGGTCTAAAGAAACTTGTAAGAAACATGTAAGAGGAGAACAAATTGGCGAAATTTGACCAGAGGATGAAATAGACACATATTAAGACACTCAGGACTTGCTCAGTTAGTTTATTAGGGAAGTGTAGGCGGTAAGAACGGTAGAGGTTGACCAACGCATGAATGTGACGAGCAAATTAGGATAGATGAAAGGTGCAGGAGTTAGGTAGAAATGAAAAGGTTAGCATATGACTGGGGTGGCATGGACGGCTGCATCAAACTGGTCTATGGACTGACGATCCAAGCAACAACAAACAACTGAAGATGAAAGAACTGCTCCTCCCGAAGTTATGTTGGCGATAGACAGTTCCATTCCCACCATCCTGAGAAAAGGTGCTCCCACAGGAATACTACTGCTTCCACACCGCTGACAACGGGTTCTGAACAAATCTGGGGACTGCATTGATGGACTGTAATAAAGAAACAGCCTCTGTATTTCCTTCTAATTATGGACATGGCACACACACACACACACACACACACACACACACACACACACACACACACACACACACACACATACACACATGCCTCCTTAATGTTGAAAACATGTCTTAGCAGACAAAGTAGGGGTCCCAATACTAGGAAAAACGTAAAATTAAGCAATTTCCTCAATTGTTCCAAAAATTGAAGGGCTAAGGGGCCCGGAAATGTTTCAAATTCCGAGTTTTGAGTATCTCTATTAAACTAAAAGAATCCATTTCGAAAATCACTTCCGGCCTAAATACAATTCCATAAAAACAGCCTAAAAACGCTTGCTCCTTTGCTCGTTTTCTTTTTTGTTCAAATCCTAGCCAAATTAACTTATTTACATAACAATTTCTGCAATGTGTTCCTTGGTTAATGCCCTCAGCATTTTTTATTTATCGAAAAATGTCCACACAGAATATAGTTATAAGGACGTACGGCACTGTCGGCAGCCCTGAAGATGGTTTTCCGTGGTTTCCCATTTTCACTCCAGGCAAATGCTGGGGCTGTACCTTAAGTAAGGGCACGGACGCTTCCTTCCCACTCCTAGCCCTTCCCAGTCCAATCGTCGCCATAAGACCTATCTGTATCAGTGCGACGTAAAGCAACTAGCAAAAAAAGGACTTACGTGACCTGTCTAGAAAGCCAAGAATAACGGCCGCGAAGGTTCGTCGTGCTGACCACACGTAATCTGCAGGCCTGAGGGCTGAGCAGCGATCGCTTGGTTGGCCAAGGCCCTTCAAGGGCTGTAGTACCATGGGGTTTGGTTTGGTTTGGTTTGGACGTACGTGAAACTCTGCATCTTCACACCAGGCAAATGCTGGGGCTGTACCTTAATTAAGGCCACGGCCGCTTCCTTCACACTCCTAACCCTTTTCTGTCCCATCGTCGCCGTAAGACCTATCTGTGTCGGTGCGACGTAAAACAAATAGCCAAAAAAAAAAAAAAAAAAAAAAAAACCACTCTGCATTGACTCACACTAGCGCTCGTAGTGGTAGTAGATGGTAAACTGTTAATCTAATCGACCAGATAACGATGATGAAGAAAAGGATTGTAACGATTATTCTCATACTTTATTATATTTTGTTTACCTAAAATTTGTAGCTCATATACCTAGTATGTTTAATCTATATAGACAATGCCGAATTACATTCCATAACGTTCTTCAAACTAATACGAAAGACTGAGTGAGTTGGCCGTGTGGTTAGGTTCGCGTAGCTGTGACCTTATATTAGGGAGATGATTTTCCGTGGTTTGCCATTTTCACACCAGACATTAATATTCCAATATTGTTGGTGTGGTTGACATCTCCGTTTATACGTGCCATTATTTTGGATATCTTGTCGGGGATTTCTTCGATGCCTTATGCTTGGTCCGTTTTAACGTCTCTAAGTCTGTTTTGTAAATGCTTACGTGGTATTTATCATCAAAGCTGTTTATTAAGGTCACGGCCACTTCCTTCCCAGTTCCCGCCCTATCCCATCCTTGCGTCGCTGAAACCCTCAATTTGTTAGTGCGGCGTTAAACTACTACTACCACCAATAATAATAATAATAATAAGGTGTGTGCCGGGCTGAGTGGCTCAGACGGTTGAGGCGCTGGCCTTCTGACCCCAACGTGGCAGGTTCGATCCTGGCTCAGTCCGATGGTATTTGAAGATGCCCAAATACGTCAGCCCCGCGTCGGTAGATTTACTGACACGTAAAAGAACTCCTGATGGACTAAATCCGGCACCACGGCGTCTCTGGAAACCGTAAAAGTAGTCTGAGCCACTCAGCCCGCCTGTTGAAATACAATGATCATCTCCAACTGGTCTTCTACCGTGGACAACATAGCTGGCCAAAATGTCATTAGATCCTTTCGCCTTTAACTTTCACGGTGGTATTATGAGAGGGTTACCTAACCCGGTGACGGTGGTCAGTTCAGTCCATTATAGATGCGTATTAGTCTACGAGACACAATGCGTAGTGCCCTGCGCGTATATACAAAATATTATCCGCTCCGCAACCACACTTCCTTCATCCGCTCCCGCGTCTGCGTTCAGGAATAGTTATCCGCGGATATTGTAAATATTTAACTATATTACACCCAAGGTATTGAAACGGATAGATTTGTTAACAAAATACATCAGGCCTGATACCTGGCACCAGACACCCTAGAGTCACAAGTTAATGACGGATGTCCTCTTCCGATAACTACAGACATACTGAGCGCGTCTCTTTCGGAACCTTCGTTCCTTCCAGTTAGGCTTAGACCAGATTTACGGCGTTATGTTCTCAAGGCCCTTTGTATATCTACATTCTCCCATACCAATGTCAAGTGTTCCCTAACCACAAGTAAATATAAGAGCATACCAGAGTGAAAATCAGTTTCATGATTTAAAAATTATCAGCAAAATTATCCGCAGTGCTATGCAATTTTCATCCGCCAAGACACTAACTTCGCGGGTATCCGCATCCATGCGTACATCCAGGCATGCACAGTTTTTCCACAGAGAATTTCCAGAACGTGTGTGGGGTCGTTCAGTTGGCCTATTAGTAGACCCGGTACTGTGCGCTAGACGCCAGGGTGTCTACATTGATTGTGCTGGCAGAAGACGGATGATAATGCCACAAGCGTGGTGGGAATGAGTGATGATCCTCATCCTCCTACACCAACTGAAGCTGAACGGTGTCATAAATTCTCCACTTTAAAGTTTAGCGACTTCTAAGCAGACGTACAGCCACTCGAAAAAAAAAAATCCGCGTATGGTATTGTATAAATTCCTCGTAGGTACACTTTTTTGAGAAACAATTGAACCTATACAATAGAAATCTATACTGAAATGTTTGTTGTGAGTATGCACAGGATTTGTATCTATATGAGAGATGCCGGGCTGTGTGGCTCAGACGGCTGACACGCTGGCTTTCTGGCCCCAACTTGGCAGGTTCGATCCTGGCTCAGTCCGGTGGTGCTCAAATACGTCAGCCTCGTGTCGGTAGATTTACTGGCACGTAAAAAGGACTCCTGCGGGACTAAATTCCGGCTCCTCGGCGTCTCCGAAAACCGTAAAAGTAGTTAGTGGGACGTAAAGCAAATAACATTATTATTATATGAGAGATGAATTTCTTCTTCTTCTTCTACCGATTTTCCCAAACCTGTGGGGTCGCGGGTGCGAACTCTGTCGCACATGTGAATCTGGCCTTGTTTTACTGCCACATGCCCTTCCTAACGCTGACGATATATGGAGGGAGGTACATAATCACTATTGCTTGTTTCTGTGGTGCTTGGTAGTGTAGTACGCTTTCTGAATATGAATAGGAGAGTGTTGGGACAAACACAAACACCCAGTCCCAGAGCCAGAAAAATTAATCAGACGCGATTAAAATCCCCGACCCGGCAGGAATCGAACCCAGGATTTTAATCTCAATTGGTTAATTACCTTTGCTCAAGAACTGGGTGTTTGTGCTGTCTCCAACATTCCTGCACACAAGACATACTTTTTATACACGGCAATTGCCGCCCATTGTCGCCGGAGAGTCCGCCTGACAAGAGCTGCACGAGACCAGCAATAGCCATACGATATGATTATTATTATTATTATTATTATTATTATTATTATTATTATTATTATTATTATTATTATTATTATTATTATTATTATTATTTCTTCTTTCTTAATCTGCTTACACTCCAGAGTCGGTTTTTCCCTCAGACTGAGCGAGGGATCCCACCTCTACCGCCTCAAGGGCAGTGTCCTGGAGCTTCAGACATTGGGTCGCGGGATACAACTGGGGAGGATGACCAGTACCTCGCCCAGGCAGCCTCATCTGTTATACTGAACAGGGGCCTTGCGGGGGACGGGAAGATGGGAAGAGATAGACAAGGAAGAGGGAAGGAAGCGGCCGTGGCCTTAAATCAGGTACCATCCCGGCATTTGCCTGGAGGAGAAGTGGGAAACCACAGAAAACCACTTCCAGGATGGCTGAGGTGGAAATCAAACCCACCTCTACTCAGTTGACCTCCCGAGGCTGAGTGTACCCCGTTCCAGCCGTCGTACAACTTTTAAAATTTCGTGGCAGAGCCTGGAATCGAACCCGGGCCTCCGGGGGTGGCAGCTAATCACACTAACCACTACACCACAGAGGCGGACATTATTATTATTATTATTATTATTATTATTATTATTATTATTATTATTATTATTATTATTATTATTATTATTATTATTATTATTCCACCCTTCTTCCCACATCTGTGGGGTCGCGGATGCGATCTGTCTTGCACATGTGTATTTGGCCCTGTTTTACGGCCGGATGCCCTCCCTGACGCCAACCCTATGTGGAGGGATGTAATTACTATTGCGTGTTTCTGTGGTGGTTGGTAGTGTGGTGTGTTGTCTGAATATGAAGAGGAGCTTGTTGGGACAAACGCAAACACCCAATCCCCGAGCCAGAAGAATTAATCAGACGTGATTAAAATCCCAAATGTGGCGAGGAACCGACCCCGGGACCTCTGAAGTGAAGGCCTCAACGCTGACCATTCAGCCAAAGAATCGGGCATGTGAGATGAATTATATTTTGATAAAATTAGGTCGGTATTCTCTGCTTGTCATAAGAGGTGACTAAAAGGGGCCCCAGAGGTTCTTAACCTGGGACCGTGAGGTGGCAACCATGGGCCTTTAGCCGAGTCCTGACATTGCTTCTACTTACGTGTGCCAGGCTTCTCACTTTCATCTGTCCTGACCTCCCTTGGTCAACTCTTCTTCTTTTCCGACCCCGACGGTATTAGATCATTCGAAGCCTAGGGAGACTTTCAATTTCACGTCTTTCATGGCTCTTGTCTTTCTTAGGCCCATACCTTCACTTTAAGTGTCAGACCCCTTCCATTTCGTCCCTTTGATTAGTGTTAATAAAGGATGTTTGCCTAGATGAACTTCCTCTTAAAACAATAATCACCTCAACCAGCTCCACCATCATAGATAAAATATTAATTGTGAGAAATGCGCAATACCTCTGAGCAACTATACATATTTCAGCATAAAATCATCCGTATCAGTCTAGTAAGAGAGAACCGACTGACATCAGTTGACTTACTAAATGGTTCCTTTTCTCTATTATTATTATTATTATTATTATTATTATTATTATTATTATTATTATTATTATTATTATTATTTTAAGATATGAATTGAAAAGTTAGTTATGCCAATTTTTTATTACTGTGATATAATTTACGTAGTCTGCCTGCTGTCATTTCTTTATGGATACAGTACTTTTGTATCCATATCTTGGCACAGGCCAGGGTAAAGTGTAGCTTCCACCGACGTCCCAGTCTCATCCATGGCTGTGACAGTATGGAAGCTGCTGGGGTATGGTTGGTGCTGGGTAATGACATTTGGAGCACAACTAGTGTCTGAGCGTTATGAAAGGTGTTGCTCATAGGGTCTGGTCCAGTGAAGAAAGCAATGGCAAACTACCTCACTCCTCGTTGTGCCTAGTACGCCTCATTTTAGTACTGCCATTGGTTTTTTGTGGTTTTCCTGTAACTGCATAGCCTATGGTTGTGCTATTTGAGGATCTAACCAGCCTTTGGGCTGATGGCCTAACAGACAGACAATTTACGTCGACTGCACTGATGAATCACTGCAGAAGTTACAGCGCACGCAAAATGCACGTGTGAAGTTCATCTGCAACATTAAATACACAGACTATGTGACATCGTCCTACACCAAAGCCGGAACGTTGCTGCAACGAACTTTAAATGCCAATTCTCTTCCTTATCTTAAAGAACATTTCTATAATCTCTCATTACACAACGATAAAAACACAAGAGCACAGAACATGCATATTCTTACCACACCCAGTCACAAGTCCTCAGAATATGGCAATTCTTTCACAATTACTGCATTCGTAAATGGAACAACCTGCCTCAAGATGTCATAGAGATATTAGCGTCCAAGGAATTTAAAAGTGCATGCACAACTTATCTGATGGAAAGGAACAAATAGCGAGGAAGCTAGGCATAATCACTTTCCTACTTCCACGTCCTCTTTTCTTTTTTAAATCCTCTCCCTTCTGTCTACTTTATCCTTCCCTTGTACCTTTCTTAAGTTGGATGAACGGGCGAGTTGGCCGTGCGGTTAGGGACGCGCGGCTGTGAGCTTGCATCCAGACAAATGCTGGGGCTGTATAAGGCCACGGCTGCTTCCTTCCAACTCCTAGGCATTTCCTATCCTATCGTCGCCGAAGACCTATCTGTGTCGGTGCGAAGTAAAGCAAAACAGCAATTAAATTGGATGGAAACTCACAGGAAAAGAGTTATATTTCGCAGATAATTCTATTTTGTTTAGTGATTTTACACAGTTTAAGTTTATGATAGGTTACTTTTTAATAATATGTCATTAGTTACCAACCTAATTTTGATACTGGTTAAGTGTAAGACAGGGACAGCCTGACCCTAAATTTGCCAAACCAAACCAATCCAAACCCCATGGCGCAACAGCCCTGACGCGCCATGCCCTACCAAGCGAGCGCTGTTCAGCCCGAAGGCCTGCAGATTACGAAGTGTCGTGTGGCCAGCACGACGGATCCTCTCGCATTTCTAGACCGGGGCCGTCATCTCACCGTCAGATTGCTCCTCAATTGTAATCACGTAGGCTAAGTGGACCTCTAACCAGCCCTCAGATGCAGTTAAAAATCCCTGACTGGCCGGTAATCGAACCCGGGGCCTCGCGGTAAGAGGCAGGCAGGCTACCCCTACACCTTGCCAAGATAAATAAATTATCTATTTATTATTATTATTATTATTATTATTATTATTATTATTATTATTATTATTATTATTATTATTATTATTATTATTATTATTATTATTATTATCATTATTGTACCGGGTGGTACGCCTCCACGCCGCTAATTCAAACTTTGCGCCAGTTGAAATTCCTCTACTGGAGGAAGTCTGAACTTTATCTACTGTGTTAATTCTCAAGTTTCTCAGAAGATGTCCCTACTTGTAAATTTTGAAGTTTCTGAACTGGGTCGTTTTCGATGTATTTTTGTTTTGCCTGTAGTAAGAAGTGTGGACATTCTCTTCCAGATGGCACTACTGAAGGACTACAATTATGCACCCTAGTGCGAAGTGAAAGAACTGTGTTTTTGGAGAAATTTTGAATTCATAAGTTTGTTCTTTGTTAAATTTCTTTCAGTTATTGTTTAAGTTGGCAATATTAACCCTTTCTTTCCGCCAGTTTTGAATTCGACCAATAAGGAATTTCTGTAATTAATTTTCCACCAATAATGTGTTTCTTCTTCATCTAGTGTAGGGGTTTTCGTTATTAGCCAATAAAGTGATTGTGGGGGGGTGTCCTCATTCCTGAAACGCCTCGAACATTCCACGAAGGTATATAAACTGCTGATTTTCGGGTCTCCGCACCACTTCAGTAACATCTTTCAGTGTGTAAAGTACGTAGCAGGGGGCGGGAAGCGCCTCTTTCTTCGGGCAGCAGTTCAACCACCAGGTAATGGCCGTTTAATAACTTCTTTTCTTGCTAGCTCAGCAGTTTAACTCTCGGGGCAGGTCCGAAGCCTTTTACCGTGTAATTTTCCCCTAAAATGTAAAGACACTTGGTATCAATTCTATCTTTTTAAACTACAAATTGGGATAGAGAGTGCTTAACCCTCTCGAGCTCCCACTCATATTGCTTTGAGGTGAACTTATTTTCACAACCGTTTCTCCCCTTCTAATGTAATGTAAATTGTCTCCTTCTATAAGTCACCTCTTTAGTATGGGATTAGCCCTTGCATTAGAGGCCTAGCGCCAAATAGGTTTAAATAAAGTGTAGTAGGAGTGCAAGATCGCCTCCTCTCAAGTTGGTATTTTAGAGGCCATGTAATTGACCTGTTTCTTTACTGAATAGGCCTCAGTAGGTTGGGTATTTTCACCCCTGTGTATATGTCCTTGGAGGACAGCTTGAAGGTGGAATTTGGTGTGGCCTTTGATAGGCTGGAACTTTGAGAGCGGTTTGCTCTTCCAAAAATTGTGATTTCTGTGTGCCTCGAGGAGGCTTTACTGTGTAATTGCGAGCAAGAGCTCCTGGGCATGATTGGGGTCTTCTGCCCCTTTGTTGAATCCTAAATATCGTAATGTTGGGCTTATAGCTCAAAAATTGTGTGTCTGGTTCTCGGAGCCCATATCCTGTAACACTGTAATTGTACACTCTCGAATTGGTTGCTTTGCTACTCTGTACCTGCCATTCTTGTTATTTCTCGATTTTCATAAGAAAATATAACCTTGTTAAATTTTATCTTAACTTTAATTTCGTATTTTGAGACCTGTTCACCCCCGCACCTTCTTTCACCTCTGCACATCCACAAAACTCGGTAACAACTATTATTATTATTATTATTATTATTATTATTATTATTATTATTATTATTATTATTATTATTATTATTATTATTACCGAGCAATTGACTGTGCGGTGTGGGTCACGTAGCTATCAGCTTGCATCCGGGCGATGGTGGGTTCGAACTCCACTGTCGGCAACCCTGAGGATGGTTTCTCATACCAGGCAAATGCTTGGGCTGTACCTTAATTAAGGCCATGGTCGCTTGCTTCTCACTCCTACCCCTTTCCTGTCCCGTCGTCGCCATAAGACCTATCTGTGTCGGTGCGACGTAGAGCAGATTGTATTATTATTATTATTATTATTATTATTATTATTATTATTATTATTATTATTATTATTATTATTATTGTTATTATTATTATTATTATTATTATTATTATTATTATTATTATTATTATTATTATAGTCCGACTCCGCGATTGAATGAACAGCGTAGTGTCCTCCAGTTCAGAGGGCCCCAGGTCCGATTGCCACTTGAGTCAGAGGTTTTAATTTCGTTTTCTCAGGGACTAGGTTCATACTAGACAACGCCCACCACAAAAACACGCAGTTTCCTATACACGGCAGACGTCGCCCGCTCTCGTCGGAAGTTCTGCATTACAATGGCCACACGAAATTATTATTTCTAGCGTACCCGTGCGAGAACTCTCGCATGTGGAAATCCTCCTCCCCACTCCCACCCCCACTTTCTCCTCACATCCGTATGAAGGATGAATTTATTTCTGACTTATTAAGCTTCTTTGCATACAATGTTTAATGTAGTATTATTGGCATCAAGTACCATTTAACCGTAACTAACCCGATGTATTATGCATACCTTATGCCTTAAAACAAACATGAGTCATTATTTCCATAAGAACATCAAACCGCACCAAACCAAGTATCGGTCAAATATTCGCGGACACTCAATCACAGGTCGAAAAACAAGGCGAACCACGGATTTTATTATTCCCCACCCCAAGTCCTCCCCTCTTAACCTATAATGGCTAAGTTTTGAAACACTCACTATGTTACCGTACTGCTGATAACACTCAATACAACATGATCAAGCTACGACTTGATTTTTTAAAAAACGTACGAGTATGCTTGAGCATACATCCATAACCTTGGTCATATTGGACATTCCGACTGGGGCTGAACTATGACTTTAAACGGTATCCAGAGTGTCACAGCTCCTCTCGGCGACCTTGAAAACTATTGACGTCAGAAAAGTTGGATGCCGCAGCCACGCGGTAGAATGTTGAAGCTGCAACATAGTGACTGGTGAGGTTTGTTTACATGGCGAAGCATTGACGTCGTGATGGAAACAGAAAGAAAATTGTCAAATTTGAGGAGGTACTGCTCTGTATGCGGTTGAAAATCGTATAAAACGGGTGCGAAATCTCTTTACTACTTTCCTGTACAAAAAATTCAGAGAGAAAGATGGGCTTCCGCGCTGTCAATTGGAAAACGCGTTACGCGATACATGACAGTGTGCAGTCTGCAGTCTCGTGAAGACGACTTCTTTCCACAGCGTAAGTACCGGTACTGCTTATTGTACTCATTGATAGTTATTGTCTCTAATTTGTATTCACA
Organism: Anabrus simplex; assembly: GCF_040414725.1. Taxonomy (NCBI): domain Eukaryota; kingdom Metazoa; phylum Arthropoda; class Insecta; order Orthoptera; family Tettigoniidae; genus Anabrus; species Anabrus simplex. The sequence continues at coordinate 49,582,097 of NC_090270.1, forward strand.
AAGTTTTAGCTACATCAAAAATACTGATAAACTTGTAGCCTAATACTTCTGTGCCGCACATAGAATGTAATCCGCTCTTTGTAAACGTCTTCATATATATAACAGCAGACAGTAAATTTATTATCTACATGTGAGTAATTAACTGGCAGTAATTAAGCACTGCATTTAAATTGCTCATAAAATACTTCTATCAATGAAAGAAAATATGTAGTATTTTGCCGTCATAAATTAGCTTTTATTGCTATTTGTTTTACGTCGCAACGACATAGATAGGTCTTATGGCGACGATGGGACAGGAAAGGTCTAGGAATGGGAAGGAATCGGCCGTGGCCTTAATTAAGGTACAGCCCCAGCATTTGCCTGGTGTGAAAATGGGAAACCTCGTAAAACCATCTTCATGGCTGCCGACAGCGGGGTTCGAACCCACTATCTCCCGGATGCGAGCTCACATCTGCACGCTCCTAACCGCACGGCCAACTCGCCCGGTCATCATAAATTAGAAGCCATAACCTAATTAGTTGGTAGGACTGGACAAACCACGTATTCTTCAACCCTGAACAGCTGTGACTGTAGAGGTTATAGTACTCTTAAATTATAATTTTCAAACTTTGCTCTGCATATTCTGTAGGTAGTTATAATTTTTATACTTACTATTGTCGGTTCTTAAGTTCTAACTTTTGTGCTGATGGTAAAAATAGAAGAACATTAAGATTATGTGGGCTGTTCCAACACAAGCCTGTATAAAGCCTAGGATTTATTTGCTTTATAACATTTACTTAGTAGAATTATTATTTTATTTCTTCCCCAAGATTACAGTTTACAAAACAGGTAACTCCCCCGTCACCTGACTAAGGCATTGGCATGGACCAAATCAACAAGAAATTACTCCATAACCTCTAATAGTGGAAAATTACAGTAGCTTAACTGTTAAGGTGAATTAGCGTGTCAACGGTGATATTTCTCTGACAAACCCGCTTTTGTAGAGTTGCACTTCACATTTTCACCCCCTTTGTTCAAGACAACATTAACTTTGTGGGGTTTTGAATCGATGTAGGATGATTGTAAACACAACGCTGCAACACCAGTTTCATTTTCTGTTTCAAACTTTTTACCTACACATATCAAGTAATTACGCTTGAATATTTCTTCCCCTTCCACTAATGGACGCGTGAGATCTCCGACAACTCTCAACAGTTGCGAATACGACAACAAAGACATTTTGAACACTTAATAAATCCTACAAACGCACACGCGATCACTGTCGTGTTTACTTCCCGTCACTATCTCGCCGCCATATTGGAAACAGCTAACCGTAAGCTCCTCCCCCGTTTCGGACGTCAATGGATTAGACATTAATATCCGGGTGCTAGGGGTTTCTTGCCCCACAGTCGTTTATTGTTTCAGATAATAAGTCGTATATGTACCAAGTTTGGTTGAGGAACATAGCTTCATCCGTAACCTCGACCATTTTGGACATATTCTTTTCCGCCCCTTCTCACTACCGTGTCAATGGGGCTGATCTTGGACTTAAATGATATCCGTAGTGTGACTATTCACCTCAGCGACCACAAAGACTATTGATTCTGCATAAGTACAGGTCGTTTTCTATTATTTTTATACTTCACCCCCTATCCATCCCCGCCCAAACGAGTCCTATGAGTCTCTTCACAACAATGAAGTCCAGGTGGTAAGTCATATGTTTACAAATTTTAGTTGGCAGCTATTCCCAAACGTACATGCACAATCTCGCTGCTGTAGAATCTTGGGGCTGACGTTGCCATGGTTACGGCAGTTCATTTCTTTATCCGATTCCTAGAGCAGGGGTAGTGTGGTGCCAATATCTCCATAACGGTTGGTTTTAGGACCTTTAAACATGGTTTCCGGGGCCGTAGGACTTACCGAGTTTTGTTCTTTGCGCCAAGGGGCTTAAAATGAGGTTTGTCTAGTCCTTGTACGACAAAATCGATATTTCACCTATATTAGCCTTGTATTTTTATATCCTCCTACTATCGCCCCCCCCCTTGAATTGTTCAAGAAATTCAAGATTTTCCATGTACTATTAAGACAATTGGAAGATTTTGGTACAAACCGCACCTTTTACCTCCTTCTGGTTTAAGAGCTTGAGTTTTGTGAAATATACAGATTAGCGTTTTATCTATTTATCTATAGATTATTCTTCTTTCTTCGATTTTAGCCATCTAAGGACCACGGAAGTAACCCTGTGCATTCATCTTAATCCTTCTATTCTTCAGTTCAAATAGTTTCTCATCCTTTCACTTTGCTGTTTCCTCCTCTCTTGTGTCGAGACGTTATTATTACCTTTCCTCTCTTCCTTCTCCTAGAAACCTTGAAATTTTGTATCAATATTCTAAATGTTGTTCTATCTTGTGTTATATCGTCTGTTATTCCAATCTCTGTCATTACTTTATTTATTTATTTATTTATTTATTTATTTATTTATTTATTTATATATATATATATTAATCCTTGGATCGACTGGTTGCCATTCTTGCTCTTGTGAACACGGTTAAACACTTGTTTTGTCAATCAACTGTTATCCACCCTCATTATGTGACAAAAAAATGTACTTCTCCTCTTTCTAATCGTGTGAAACAGCCTTTCATTTGCTTCATCCTTGTATATATCTTTATTCCTCCTAAGTCTAAACCCTCCTTCCTTCGTTTTCAATGGTTCCCAAATTTTCCTCAATATTTTCCTTTCATTTTTCTCTCTCTCTTCTGTTTCACCAGTTTTCATAGAGAACATGCATTATTTGGAATACAGACTCTCTGGTTTGATTACAGTGTTGTAGTGTTTGATCTTAGTTTTCCTTGAGAGATTCTTCTAATTGTAGGTATCTTCAGTGAGTTGGTATGTATTGAGGAAGAAGGTCTGCTATAATACGGTCGTGATAAGTGATCTGATGATCGTACAGGGAAGTATAATATGATATTAGCTATACCGTAGGAGCTCTGAGTACCAAAGTACAGTAGTGAGATAATATTATATGGATGATGATAATAATAATAATAATAATAATAATAATAATAAATGATATAAACCAAGGAAACGCGCAGTAAGAAATAGCTAGGCCAATAGGAAGTCCAAAAATTAACAATATGAATAGAATATATTTAACAATCAAACATTGTAACAAAATAAATAAATCGAAGAGAAATTTTAACAAATGGTGAAGATAAAAATACAAACTAGAGAAAAATCAGAAAAGTGTGCCACATTTACAAATTGAATTTGCGAAAAACCTATTGAACAAATACAAACGTACAGAAACTGAGTAAGAAAGTGGGAGTAAAGCCCTGAAAGAAAGAAGCGCGAAAGGGAGGGGAAAGGGAAGTGGGATAAGGATTAGAATGGGGAAAGGATTTTCTTCACCGGGTATTCCAGAATTTACAAATTGCATAGGTCTAGGAAGACATCTGAAATGATATTAAATAATTTTATATTGTCCGTAGCGCAATTCGTGTAGAGGTACAGTCTATGTTATGAGCAACGTATTAACTCTACGGAAGAAAAATATAGCGGGCAATAGCCCCGATGAAACTTTAAAGTCCAAATGAAGATAAATAACGATAAATCTTGCTCACCAAATAGCTTGAAGATATAGTCCAGATGGAATTGACATAATACAAGTAGGCACAGTATTTTGGTGCTCCACGACTCCGCGACGAAACCCGACTCAACTGTGGAGCAGCGGAGTGGGAAATATATAGTGGTGTAGAAAATTCCAGAAAAGGTGAGAAGGCTACAAGCCAGTGAGTTCAAGAAACATAACATCACGTGTTCACACAGCGCACAGGCAACGAAGAAGGCGAAGTGTTGCGAGGATGACGTAATAGTCACGTGATGAATGGCGCTGGCAGAGGACAGGTGAGCGGAGTAGTGGAATGCTTGATGCGGCGAGGACAAGATCGAGGCGAAGAGCAGTATGCAAGGTAGGGAATACGTGCTGTAAATACGGCGATCGTAACATATTCCTCACGTGCCGGCGAAAGCGAAGCGTCCAGATGATGAAGAGACGATGGCGTAGCATTCTTCACAACTGGCGCCAACTCGGAAGAGCGAAGATCGTGCACTAGAAGGAGAAAGCAGACGGGCGAGAAATGGTGTACCCAAATGAAGACAAAAAGGGCGGAGAAAGGAGATGGAGAATGGAGATGAGATGGAGATGAGGATGGAGATAAGGATGGACCGGTCCAAAAGAGGAAAAGGGAATAGGAGTGAGAAAAGAGGTTCAGAAAATTAAGCGGTGATAGATATATATACACGTTACATAAGTAGTACAATATAAAGTATAGAATACCAAAAAAAATGTATGTGGCACAGAAAAAGGTAATATAAGTGTAGTTGAGAATACATGAGTTACCAAATAAATTCCATGAGGGCAAAGTAAGAGAAAAGAAAGAAAATTATTTATCCTCTCATGGGGAGTCCGGGTCGAAACGGAGTGATGGAGACCACAGACTGATGAGCAAGAGATATGCAAGAAAAAGGTCGGAAATCCAAGGACCCCAAAACAAAGAAAACCTTAAATAACCGAACTGTGCTAGGACCAAAACAAGCCCCATAAAATATTGGTAATTGAAAGGAAACAATCATTCCGGGAAGAAAATCTTTTCCCAGTAAAAAAGGAAGGGGGAAAGGAGGGAGAGAGAGAGAAAAAATAGATTAATTATCAGAAGTGGGAGCATAGCATTTTTTAACTGGGAAATATGAACACGTTTGACATCAACAGGATCAGAAGTAGACTGTAAGAGGGCATTGGCAGGAGTAGGCAGGGAAATTATGCGAAATGGGCCTATCCACCGAGAAGCTAATTTAGCGGAAAACTGATCACTAGCAGAACTTTGGGGTGATTACGTAAGAGAACCATGTCACCAAGTTTAAAGGTAGAGGGTCGATGACGGGAATCATGTGTTTTCTTGGAAAGAAGTTGAACAGCACGAAGATGAGAAAGAGCTTCGGTCCAAAGAGATTGAAGAGATTTAGAATCATCAGAATCTGAAAAGGGGTGAAGATCCCAAGTAAGTGATAAAGAAGTATGAGGATCGCGGCCCAAAAACAGTTTAGCAGGGGTTTGTTGGGTAGAGGAATTTGTGCTCGAGTTTAAAGCAAGGACTAAAGCAGAAAGATTTAGATCCCAATCCTTATGGTAGGAGTTGTGGAAAATAGAGAGAGCGATTTTAAGGTTTCGGTGATAGCGTTCGACGTTGTTAGCCTGGGGATAATATGGAGAGGTATTTATCTTCTTAATTCCCAGTTGGAAACACACTTGAAAGAAAGCTTTGGAAGTAAAAATAGAGGCATTGTCGGAAACTAAATTAGAAGGCAAATCAATAAGGGGAAATATGACATTGGAGAGAAGATTGATAATAATGGAAGAAGAAATTTTGCGTAAAGGGTGAAGTACCAAATACTTGGAAAAACCGTCCAGTAAGGTAAAAATATAGGTGTTACCACGTGATGAACGAACAAGAGGTCCAACCAGGTCAATAAAAAATGTTTGAGCTGGAGAGGTGGGGGAAGAGCGGAATATAGACCGGCAGATTTAGAATTAAGAGGTTTAGCTAACTGACAAGGTTGGCAAGTAGAAACATACTGACGGATACCTTTACGCATGTTAGATCAGAAATAAAGAGAAGCAATGCGAGCATAAGTTTTGGCAAATCCAAAATGCCCGCCCACGGGAGAAGAATGATAACAAGAAAGTATCATGGGTTGAAGGATAGAAGAGACAACAAGTCTGGAAGAAGATTTAGGGGTAGGTTTAAAAAGAAGTAAACCTTTGGAAAACACAAAGGACCACGATAGGAAGGGTCAGAAAGCAAAGCCTTCGTCCGAATGCAAAATTTATCCTGAAGCTGATGAGACTGGCATGATTGAAAAGATAAAGGGAAATCAATGAATGAACAAATTAAATTATCCAAAGGCGGTGAATCAAAGGCGGGGAGCGATTGAAAAGTGGTAGTAGAAGGAGAAGCGTCAGAGGGTGAAAGATCAAAGAGACGAGACAGAGCATCTGCAACACAATTCTGGGTACAGGAGATGAATTTAATGGAAAATTTAAAGCGAGAAAGACGGAGCAACCAGCGGCCAGTTTTGCCAATTTTAGGAGCATTAGAGAGAATCCATGAAAGGGCTTGATTAACGGTTTTGACAAGAAATTCTTTATGATCGAGGTACTCAGAAAAATGTTCAAGGGTGGTGACTAAAGCCAATGCTTCTCGCTCATAGATGGAATAGTTACGTTCAGTAGGAGAAAGTAGTTTACTAAAATAAGCAATAGGCAGAGGGGTACCTTCAACAACTTGGTTAAGAACACCAGAAATAGCATGATCAGAGGCGTCAGTATGAACTTCGAAGGGTAAGGAGAAATCAGGGAACTGCAAAATTGGAGCTTTGATAAGAAGAGACTTAAGAGTAGAAAAAGAATGTTGTTGAGTAGGAGTCCAAAGAAATTTAACAGCCTTACGTTTGAGATAGTGCAATGGTTCAGTAATATGAGAGAAACTGGGAATAAAACGGTTATAAAAGGACACAATGCCAAGAAAGGTATGCAGTTGTTTGATGTTTTTAGGGGGAGAGAGTTGAGTAATAGCCGCAATACGATCAGGATCAACGGAAACACCTTGGGAGGAAATGATGTGACCTAAAAATTTAACGGAAGTTTGTGCAAGAGAAAGTTTCGAAGGGTTGATAGTGAGACCTGCCGTACGAAGACGAGAAAGTACTTCAGCAAGATGAATAATATGGGAGTCAAAATCAGGAGAAAAGATCAACAAATCGTCTACGTACGGATAAAGATATTTGTATTTAATATCGGAAAAAAGAGAATCAACAAGGAGTTGCATGACCTGGGTTCCAACATTAAGACCGAAAGGAAGCTTAGTAAATTGATAGAGACCATTAGGTGTAATAAAAGTAGTAAGTTTAGAACTAGCCGCATCTAAGGGAATTTGGTGAAAAGCGGAGTTACAGTCAAATACAGAAAAATATTTAGCATTAGCAAAAAATTCAAAAGCGTTTTGCAGCTTAGAAACGGGATAAGCATCATACTTAATCTTACTGTTGAGATGTCCGACTCGTTGGCTGAATTGTCAGCGTACTGGTCTTCGGTTCAGAGGGTCCCGGGTTCGATTCCCGGCCGGGTAGGGGATTTTTAACCTTCATTGGTTAATTCCAATGGCCCGGGGGCTGGGTGTTTGTGCTGTCCCCAACATCCCTGCAACTCACACACCACACATAACACTATCCTCCACCACAATAACACGCAGTTACCTACACATGGCAGATGCCGCCCACCCTCATCGGAGGGTCTGCCTTACAAGGGCTGCACTCGGCTAGAAATAGCCACACGAAATTATAATTATTATACTGTTGAGATGACGGTAATCAATGACAAAAGGCGTAGAATTATCAGGCTTATTGACCAGAAAAGCAGGTGAAGCATAATTCGAAGTAGAAGGGATAATGGTGCCATCAGCAAGCATTTGACATATGTGTTGCTCCAAAAGTTGCATACGAGGTGGACTAAGATGATAAGGGGGAGATCTGACGGGAGAGTAGTCCAAGAGATCAATATGAGCCTCATAACTGCGGACAGTACCAAGCTGTTCCGTAACCACGTCAGAAAATTTGTTAAGAAACGAGGTTAAAACTTCCTGCTGAGACTCGGTGACATAGACATGCGAGTTAGATAGATGTAATGAAGTAGGGTAATCAGAAGGATTGATCAAAGGAATGCTAGTCACAGCGTCAAAATGAAAAGATATAGAAGAGGTGTGAGTGTGGAGAATTAAGCCAGTATGTGAAAAGAATCATATCCGAGTATAAGGGGAATAGGAAGATCTTGAGCAACGTAAAAGAGAAAGGACCATGAAAATTTAGAAATCTTTACTGTAAGAATAAGTTGACCAAGAATGTTTAAAGGGTGACGTGAGACAGAAGTACATAATAAATCTGAAAAACGTAATTGAAGATGTGGATGCAATTGATGTAATTGCTGGAAAAAAGAGGAACTGAAAAGTGAAATAGAAGCCCCTGAGTCTAATAATGCAAGAGAGGGAATATTCTGAAGTACAGCAAGAATATAAGCAGATCGAGCCGGGCACGGAGCGGCAAGTGGCAGATTTTGCCCTATAGACCGAATGCTGCCTACATACGGAGGGAGAGAGCGTTTCCCGATCGTGGAGTTGGACAATTGCGAGCAATATGGCCTCGGCCTTGACAGCGAAAACAAGAGAGAGTGGAAGTAGGTGGATAAGGAGAAGAAGTAGGAGGAGAAGAGGGAGGTGGGATAGGAAAGGTGGGAGGAGGAGGGGGAACAGAAGCATAATATGAAGCATTACTATAAGAATTGAAAGTGTCCATTAGAGCCATATGATAGAGGTGATAAATAGATGTGGGAGGAGAAAAGGGTTAATTAATTGCCGAAACGGAGGAGCAGCTGAAAAACGCACGAGAGAGATGATTTCCTGAGGGTGTTCAGATATGGCAAGAACTTCAGAAAAATTAATAATAGAATCGAGAAAGTCATAAGTTGTTTCATCAGGACGTTGATGACGACGTAAGAAAACAGAGCTTAACTGTTGGCGAATTTCACAGGGAAGAAAGTAATTGTGTACAATAGAACGAAATTGAATCCAATCATGGCAATCAGACATGTGTTGTAACAGAAAATTATTAAAATGACCGGTAGTTTTAGAATACAAGAGGGAAAGTAATTGAGAAAATGGGGCCAAATTCAGATTTAAAAATTTACGAGCGGCAAACAAGCAGAGTGTAAGTACTTGTGGATGCGTCGAAGTGAGGTGGGGAACTAAGTCTAAAGATTTCTTCCGAGTACAAGATCGCAGCTACACGACCCGAACTGCGCAACTAAGTTGCTCGGAACTGCTCATGATTGCTTGAAAAATAAGGCTGAGGCTAGATGGGCGTTTTTATAACGTAAGAAATTTTAGGGAACTGAACGTAACGTCCAAACGTAACCTCCAATTCCGTTCACCCTGGCCAGACTACGTTAAATAACGCTATTGTTATGCGTTAAATGACGCAGGTTTGGGAACGCGCGGGTACACGATCTATTTTTAACGTTCTTTCCTTTATTTAGGGCCTCAGTGCTAGACCGTCGTGCATTTGACGTACGTGTTTTGTGAATAGTGGCAGAATTAAGAATTACAACAAAAGCGATTGTTTCGTTATTGGTTGTTAGACAACGATGTCTTACACAGAAACGACAGAGACATCCAATAATTGGTCTCAAAATACGAAATTAAAGTTAAGATAAAATTTAACAAGGTTATATTTTCTTTTCAAGATTAAGAAATAACAAATAGAACAGGTACTCAGTAGTAGGGATGGCAGTTTTTAAAAAAATACCGATATATCGATATTTCGATATATTGAAAACTTATTTTCGATAATCGATATTTATTGCGCATAATATATCGGTATATTCAAGCGATATCGATATATCGTAACCCAAGAGTAACTACAATATCATCACCAGACCTCAATGCATATACCGGTATATCAATATTGGTTTATTCTGCCTGTGCACGCGACTGGTTGGTTGAGTTTATCTTGCTACTGGAATTCGCGGTTTAATTATCCATGGAAATTATCCATCAACGGCTGCTTATTTCAGATAACCACTAGCCTGCACGGTTGCTAGGGTTATACTTCCATAACACAAATTTTCATTCACCCGCAGCCACAAGATAGCAGTCGAGGCATAGATCCTGAATAAATAGCTTTTTTAAGAGATAAATACACACGTAAAATAGAGTGAAAGAAGTAGTGTCAGTAATGCTTGATGAAGTTCATATAAACCTCGTAAATTAGTAGAAATGGCTGAAAATAGTTAAGAATATGATGCAGCATCTGCCGTGCAAGTATTTATGGTTTTATCATTGCATTGATAGGATAAACAAGGAAGAGGGAAGGAAGCGGCCGTGGCCTTAAGTTAGGAGAAGTGGGAAACCACGGAAAACCACTTCGAGGATGGCTGAGGTGGGAATCGAACCCACCTCTACTCATTTGACCTCCCGAGGCTGAGTGGACCCCGTTCCAGCCCTCGTACCACTTTTCAAATTTCGTGGCAGAGCCGGGATCGAACCCGGGCCTCCGAGGGTGGCAGCTAACCACACTAACCACTACACCACAGAGGTCTTACCACGCTTACGTCTCTTGGTGAACTGTTTTGTTGAAACATTCAAATTTACGTGCAAACCAGATTCAGAATGATATAAAATCAAATGAAATTTTCCAATCATTTAGTGATACATAGAAGCAGATTCGAACAAATCAAATCATTGTTGATGGCTTCAAGCATGCTGCACATTTTAGCGGACTTAAATTCTTAGCTGCCGCCTTACCTTATAAAGTAAGGAATCAATCAAATTCGGAATTATATACAAACAAATTAAAACTTTTAATCATTCAGTATTATGTACAGATAGATTCAAACAAATTAAATATTTATTGATGGCTTCAAACAAGTTGCATATTGTTAATAGATCCCCTTTTTATAGAACTTCAATATAATTTCAAATCCTTGTATTTTGGAAAAGAAATAATTTGATATCGAGATATATCGCTATTTTGTTTTGATAGTAGGATAATATCGGCATGTCGATATCGAATGAAATATCGATATTTATTATATCGGAACGTCCCTAGGTCTTATCGATGCCTACGAGATAAGTAAAGGCCTCAGCATGCACGGTCTCTTCAAGTACTAAATTGACAGAGTAGCAGCAGTTCAAATAGCGCCGCTGGATGTCAGGTTTTCCCTCTATTCCTCAGCACGATTCCAATTGGCATTACGATAATAACGTGCACATAAAAGCACATTACAAATATAAAACATTGCGTTTTGAGTAGGAAAGTGATATTTCTATGACATTTAATGAAGAAAAATAAATGTATCACCCAGTAATTCGAGATGAGCTCATACGAATCAGGTAGTATAATTGCAACCAGGAAATACACATCCTAATAAAAATGAAAATACTCCATAGTATATTTTAAAACACTGCCGTATTCACAAAGCCTACGTCGATGAATGCAGAGTGGGTCTCGGGCCACAAGTGGCCACGGCTGGTCCGTGGTCCAACAGCTCTGCACTCCGACCGGCCAACCGAGCAGAGGAAGGGTGGCTCTTCGTCTCTGTATTCGGGAGACTGGACAGGGCTGGACCTCACGGCTGGTCCCCACTGTCGGTTTTCCTGAGAATGGTCTTCCGTGGTTTTCCATTCTCCTGCAATAAGGCGAATGCTGGGAGGGTTCCTAGTATAGGCCACGGCCCCCAAACCCCTCACCATCTCCGAGCATCTCCTTCGCCTTAACAAATCTCCCGGCCTCAGAGACGGCGTCACCATCTAAAAGGCCCGCCTCCTCCTTCAGGGGAGGAATTAAAACATTTTAGTATTAGTACGTAACCTAGTCTTGCCATGCAAATACGATGGATACCCTGAAAAAAAGTGTTGGCATTGATTACGGCTAGTTTTAGTAGAAATGCTAAAACACGTGCTTTCAAAATGTTCGCTACATACTACAGACATCGTGGAAGGTTGCCACATGCTATTTTTCTCGTCAGCGCGACATGACATAATTAAGACCCATTTTTCTCGTAGTTCCACATTTGCTCGTGGAAATAAATGCCACTATCTTTCTGAAGTTTACTTTTGAAGAATGGTGCACAGCAATAAACCATTGTTTATCACGCGCAATAAACATTTGTGAATAGAATGTTTACAATAAATACTCTCTCGGCTCTTGTATATTTATCAATATGCACAAAACATTTTCTTAATGTAAATCCACAGCCTGTTTCACTGCCTTCGTAATGTCCAGGCCGCACTGTACCTCTGATGACGTCACGCTTTGGGGGGACTTGAAGGCGATACGCATACGCTCCGCTTGAATAACACACTCGTTTAAATTACTTAAAGAACTGTTAACACCTAATAAAACCAAAACCTATCCTCAAATATTTGTTAATTCTGACATACAATACATATCCTTCTCCGTAACGTTCTATTTCTCGCGTATATACGTTCGGTTGCGTGAGTACAGCCTAACACTTTGAGACATATTCTTGCGATTTTATCCATTTTCTGGTCAACTGGAACATTCACATCATACACACTGACAGAAAATATGCAGCCAATTACCATTACTATTTATTACAAATATAAATTATTTCAGTACCTCACTGTTTCCACTCCATGAACACTGCAGCTTTCCTGGACCTCTTACAGGAAGTTACACCAGTATGGAGTAGGTCTGCTCTCTTTGAAGCACTTTGTTGAATACACAAGTCGGTGTGAATTTTGGAAAAGTTATTTAAAAATATATTCACCCAAATATATATAGGCCTACACGGTCCGGCCAGGTCTTCCAATTTCTTCCCGCAGTCACAAATGACTAGGGAATCAGCCAACTGCATTGATTCCAAAGCCAGGGATTTTGTGACACACTTAGGATCGTCTGAATTTAGAAATACCATCTTATATATATATCTGACACCAACACACAAAATAATTTGTACACCTCAATTCCAAGTTCTATTAACATGTCTGATGGATACTTTGTCCGACTCGATGGCTGAACTGTCAGCGTACTGGCCTTCCGTTCAGAGCGTCCCGGGTTACATTCCCGGCCGGGTCGGGGATTATAACGTTAATTGGTTAATTCCAATGGCACGGGGGCTGGTGTAGGTGTTGTCTTCATCATCATTTCATCCTCATCACGACGCGCAGGTCGCCTACGGGAGTCAAATAGAAAGACCTGCACCTGGCGAGCCGAAGCACTAAAAGCCATACGACATTTCACTTCATTTCAGGGATACTTTAAGCCCCCTCGATTTAGGAAATTCAGATATCTTACTTCTGGAGACAGTTCATAAATAAGATCTGAATCTGTCAGAAGATAAGATTTACATAAATCACACTGCTGTTTGATACACAATTTTTTTCTATTTGCTTTTCGTCGCACCGACACAGATAGTCTTACGGTGAGGATGGGACAGGAAAGGTCTAGGAATGGGAAGGAAGCGGCCATGGCCTTAATTAAGGTAGAGCCCCAGCATTTGCCTGGCGTGAAAATGGGAAACCACGGAAAACCATCTTCAGGGCTGCCGACAGTGGGGTTCGAACCCATTGTCTGCCGAATACTGGATACTGGCCGCAGTTAAGCGAATGCAGTTTTCGAGCTCGGTGATACTCATAAATAAGACTTGCATTTTCAAATACACCAAATTCAGATAAGCCGTAGGTCTGATTACATAAAAATATAGGGCCTACCTAATGTTACCCATGTTTATGACATAATAAAAAAAAATTAACTCACCATCTGGACGGGACACTCTTATTTCTCTCAGGATGTGTTTTCATACAACTGTGTTGTGATTAACTATTAAATTCTCCCTGGGAATAGCCTTCTTCCATAACATAACTCGTTCTTCATCAGAAGGAAACACTAATACCGGAGTGTACTCTCCTTGTTTATAATTAGCTTTGCAGCCAGGCACACAGCAACTCTTAGGCATGGTGATTTCCCTCACTGATCATCTTAATTTAAGTATATACAATTCGTGGTTAATAATAAAACACAGAATGCACTAACTCAATTAATTTTACACTATAAATATAACTTTACACAAATAAACTACGAAATTAAATCACTGAAGAACGATCTTCTTAACCTATAGCTTCACATAAATACACGCTCACACTAAGTTTTCTTCACTAATTAACGACTTTCCACTTAATAATGCAGTCGATGATGACTCATTCTCACATATATCTGAGTGAACACGTGGCCATTGTTAAAAATTTCAATAAAACTGCGAAAATCTATGTTTAACTCTACTAACTCAAGTGCTAACTTCCCCCCTAACGATCAGCTGATTGCTTTCCCGCGCTCGTTACAGTACGGCCTGGACATCACGAAGGCAGTGCCTGTTTAGAGTCATTTGACCGGATCAGCAATGGAACGAATTAAGTCCCATCTAGCGGCGAGAATGAGAAATTTCCCGGCTGCCGAAGCCTGTCGCACTCCTCTGGGGCAATGATTAGTGACTGACAAATGAAATGATATTTGAGAGAGTTGCTGGAATGAAAGACGGCAGGGAAAACCGGAGTACCCGGAGAAAAACCGGTCCAGCACAAATCTCATATGGAGTGACCGGGATTTGAACCACGAAACCCAGCGGTGAGAGGTTGGCGCGCTGCCACCTGACTCGCGGGGGCTTCTATTTTCTTAACTTTACGTTTAAATATAAACCATGTACTCATCACAAGCTGAATACACAAATCAACGCCTTTTATAATGAATTTTAAGGCTTATCTCACCTAAAAACTCACTAACTTACCTTTTTCCTTCACAGTTTCTATATACGTCTGTGTTGTTAAACAGTGGAGGGCTAACACGAAGTCCAGCGGTGACTCTGGAACTAGAACGTATTTCGCGCTGTTCTCCAAAAACATAGTTCTTTCACTTCGCACTAGGGTGCACAATTGTAGTTCTTCAGTAGTGCCATCTCGAAGAGAATGTCCACACTTCTTACTACAGGCAAAACAAAAATACATCGAAAACGACCCAGTTCAGAAACTTCAAAATTTACAAGTAGGGACATCTTCTGAGAAACTTGAAAATTAACACAGTAGTAAAGTTCAGACTTCCTCCAGTAGAGGAGTTTCAACTGGCGCAAAGTTTGAATTAGCAGCGTGGGGGTGTACCACCCGGTACAGACCTCCCCCTCCCCAAAAGTTCCTCCAAGGGGTAACACAGAAGAAAATAAACTTTTGTTTCAAAATAAGGTCCAAGTTATGACGTTGATATAGAAGTTAATTGCGGAAGTATTTGCCAACAAGTTTTCTTAAAATGATTGGATCCAGTTTCAAAATTCTTTGTAGTTACTTTTAATGTAATGTCTTTATGCTTGTAGAAGTTGAATTCAGAAGGAAAACTTTTAATTCTTGAAAGTCGAAAAAAAATTTT
Source organism: Anabrus simplex (assembly GCF_040414725.1). Taxonomy (NCBI): domain Eukaryota; kingdom Metazoa; phylum Arthropoda; class Insecta; order Orthoptera; family Tettigoniidae; genus Anabrus; species Anabrus simplex. The sequence goes on from NC_090270.1 coordinate 49,597,121, forward strand.
TAAGTCCACCAGATATTGTCGTTGAATTCAAAAATAGTAGTAATGTTGATATTAAATGTCCATGTAGCTGATTACATATATCCAAGGTTGATTAAGTTAGACGGCCAGACCGGCCGCTGCTGCTTGTGTCCAGTGGAGGCCGCTCGGACCCCTCAAGTACCCTGAGATACCTCTCGCCCGCACTATGAGAGGAGCAGTGGAGTTGAAGCACGCCGCGCCCGCGGCAAACATGCAGGTCGCGGGCCAGTTACAGGCTGTGCGCCGCACATCATCCTTGGCCGGGAGGAGGACTCCGGCTCGCCGTACACTGGTTGGCCTCACTGGAGAAGGGCGGGCCCATACCCTACCTCAGTAGCGGTACGGCGCCGCGTCTGCGGGGGCACTGAAATATTAAAGCTCGGCGGCAGAATTTTGTTGGACCAGAATGATTTTAGGGTACATTCATTGTGGTGGAACTGAGGGGCCAGCGGCGTAGGAATATTTATTTCATTTGAAAGCCACTGTGTGTTGTTGCGCAGGAGACGGGAGCGTGGTAATGGCCGTGGTAAGGACAGGATGGCAATTTAACTGGTCGGGGAAGGTTTACAATAAATGGTTACACACAAAGGAAACAGATTCCAAGGGCAGAAGGCCTTAAAAGTGAAACCCCTCAAACAAAAATATAACCTTCATATTTCTTTCAAAATTATATGAAGCAAGTTAACACAGAAATTACACCGGTTTCACCTGTGACAGGTGAACCCTAAATATCCTCTCGGTGGCTGGATTGCTTAGCAATAAGGTAACGGGAGTAAGGAAATCGAGAATAGTACACGGCCCATGAAATCTGGGGGCAAGCTTGCCCGCGGGAACAAAATTCTTGACCATCACCTGGTCGCCTACCTTCAAATTGGTGGGTCTCCGTCCACGATCATATCTTTCCCTAACCTTTTCATGAGACACTTTAAGATTGGCTTTAGCCTTCTTCCAAAGATCTTTAATGTTATCGGGTAGAATGTCACTCAGAGACCAGAGGTTAGAGAGCGGCGTGTTGGGAACAAACTTGAACATCAACGAAGCTGGAGTAAATTTATGTGATTAATGAACAGCCGAGTTCAAAGCAAAAGCTAACCAATGCAGGGACGTGTCCCACCTAGAATGATCTTCATGATGATAGGCAATGAGCGCGGACCTGAGATTACGATTAACCCGTTCAGCCAGAGATGGTTGAGGGTAATAAGCAGAAGTTGTCACGTGAGAGATGGACAGGTCAAAACAGAATTTACGAAATAGATTAGATGTGAAAGCCCTAGCATTATCAGACACAATATATTGACACGGACCAAAAGAAGCAAAGATAGAATTTAGACAAGTAATGGTGGACTGAGCGGTAGCCAGCTTAGTCGGAAATAACCAGGAAAATCTTGTAAAACCATCTACACATACAAAGATGAACTTGTTGGCATGTCCCTTTGACTGGGGGAAGGGTCCTACATAATCAATATACAGGCGTTCCATTGGGCGCGAAGCCTGATGAGAAGACAAAAGGCCTACCTTGGTGGACATGGTGGGTTTACTAAGCAAGCAGGATTTACAAACCTTTACTAGTTCACGGATTTCACCGTCCATACCCTTCCAGATGAACCTTTCACGAATCTTTTCACGAGTTTTAAATATGCCTAGATACCCCCCTAATGGGGTCTCATGATAGTACTTAAAGATCATAGGTACAAGAACAGCTGGAACTACAACCTTCATCATCTTATCATGCCTCGAAGGGCAACATGAAACACCATTCCTCAGTACATAAGGGACAACATGTTCGCCAGAAGAAAGTGTTTCCATTATCGGAGCCAGCGTCGGATCTTCACGTTGATATTTCTCAATGTCCCTAAAGAGCATGGGAGCATCTGTTAAGATGGCATTAACCTCAGATAGTATGGACTCGGGAGGTGATGAACTGTCGACCGGTTCATGGGTCTCAACGTCGTTGGAAAACATACGGCTGAGTCCATCAGCAACAACATTTTCGGTACCTCTGATATGCCTAACATCAAATTGGAAGGCAGAAATTCGGATGGCCCAACGGGCTATACGACCAGTACGACGCGGCCTACCTAAGACCCAGCTTAAGGCTTGATTATCCGTCTCCAGGTAGAATATGACATGTTCCAGATAGAGACGGGACTTTTCTAAGGCAAATAAGACTGCCAAACCTTCGAGCTCATAGATGGAATACTTGGTTTCTTGAGCCGATAGAGTCCTAGATGCATAGGCGATGGGTCGCCTCCCTAGTTCAGTCTCTTGAAGAAGGACTGCAGCTACCGCCGACGACGATGCGTCGGTTTGGACGATGAATTTCTTCGAGAAATCTGGCATAGCAAATACAGGGGCATTACAGAGAGCTAATTTAAGATCTTCAAAAGCGGCTTGTTGAGAAGGTCCCCACTCAAATTTGATGCCTTTCCTACGAAGAAGGTTCAAGGGCGCCGCTCTATTAGCGAAGTTAGGAATAAACTTCCTGAAGAAATTCACCATACCAATGAACCTGGCGATACCTTTGATGTCCTTGGGAGGTTTAAAATCACGGATGGCCTGTGTTCTAGAATGATCGACTGCAACACCATCAGGTGACACAATATGCCCTAGGAATGACATGGAGGGCTTAGCAAAGGCAACCTTGGACAACTTCACAGTTAACCCGGCCTTACGAAGGCGATTGAGAACTTCTCGCAGATGATCTAGATGTTCTTCAAAAGTCTCCGAAAATACGACGACATCATCAAGATAGTGATATAAGTACTCGAATTTGATGTCGGCAAAGACCCTATCTAGCAGTCTAGTGAGTACAGCTGCTCCCGTGGGGAGCCCGAAAGGCACGCGGTTGTATTCATACAAATTCCAATCCGTGGCAAACGCTGTAAGGTGTTTAGACTCTTCGGCTAGGGGAATTTGATTATAAGCCTGATTCAAATCCAAGATGGTGAAGAACTTGGCCTTACGAAACCATGAAAAAACAAGAATGAAGGTCAGGAAGGGGCACAGATTGTAACACCACCTTCCGATTGAGAGCCCTATAATCAATGACAGGCCTGAAGCCACCTTGGGGTTTCGGGACTAGAAAAATCGGCGAAGAATACGCCGACTTAGAGGGCCTAATAATACCATCCTTCAACATTTGATCAATGATTTCTTTCAGAGCCTTCATTTTAGGTGGAGATAGCCTATAAGGTGGAAAACGGACAGGAACCGAATCCGTGACCTCAATTTTGTATTCAATAAGGTCAGTAACACCAAGAGTATCGGAGAACACCTCTGGAAACGACTGACACAACTTACGAATACTATCAGCCTGTTCCTCAGGTAGATGTCTAAGGTCTAACAACATCTCATCCTGGGTAGGTGAAATAGATGAACATGATACAGAATTACATTTTAACAAGGGGATTTTACAATTAGACGCAAATTTGAAAGTGCACGACCTACTCTGAAGATCGAGCACAAGACCAGTGTGAGAAATGAAGTCAGCTCCCAATATAATGGGGCAAGACAAGTGCTTGGCCACAAAGAATTTAACTTTCCAAGTAAATTTAAAAATACGAATTTTGGCTTTTAAGGAACCTAAAATTTCTAATGGAGAAGAATTAGCCGAAACATATTGAACAGGAGATGAGCAATAGTCAGGAAGTTTACAAATAGATTTCAATTTCGAATACCATTGAGCCGAAATAATTGAACAAACACTGCCTGAATCTAAAAGAGCTGTTACAGGTTCATTATTTAACTCAATTTTGAGGAAGGGCACAGGTGCGGGGGAATCCGCCGCAATCCTAAGACATTCTTTGGAGCATTCAAAAGATAAATCTGAAGACTGAGTTTTCCCTGAATTTTCGACCTGTTTACCAGGGGCTGAGCCTCGGGAAGATGGATTAGTCGACTCAGCCGAAGCCACTAGTCACTTTTTATTATTAGCATTGGTGGAATTTGCACCAGAAGTTGAGCAGGAGGGGGTGCTATTCGAATTTGGGCAATTCTTAGCGATATGTGAGAAAGCCCCACATTTAAAACAGCCTTGAGATGACCCTGCTCCATTCCTTGTCCCACTAGACTTGATTGATGGGCACTTGTTCCGAAGATGGTCAGGCGACCCGCAAGCATAACATCTACGGGGTGTGACTGGTCGGCGAGGTGGAGGCCGAGGATTACTAAAAGAAGGAGGGGGTTCTTTCGCGACACGCAAGGAATCGGCGTATCTAACTCCTTCAGCCGATACAGCCATAGCTACAAGCTCAGCGAAAGTTTGTGGACGCGACGCAAAACACAAGTATGATCGGTAAGGTGGTGAAATACCTTCTACAATAGCCTGTACAATCTGATCTTCAGGAAAATGAAGAGCAAGCACCCTGGTATAGAACTTAATATCTTGGATGAAATCTGCCAAGTTTTCATCCAACCGCTGTACACGATAATAGTACTTCTGAATCAGGGATGACCTCGCACGAGCAGGAATGAAATTTGCAAGAAGGTGTGCATGAAAATCTTCAATAGATGACTGTTCAGCTATTGCTCTAACAATTTTGTCTGAGAGAACACAATTGCATAGGGATAAATTATCTGCAAAATTTGACACGGAGAAAGAGAAAAAACAAGAGCATGGTCCTGAAACTCAACTAAAAACCGTAAAAATGCAATTACGTCACTGGTAGAGTTAACCGAAAACTTAGAGATACCTCTAAGCAACATAGCTAATGGATGGGGCAAACTGCTGAAACCCGGAGACGTAGTAGGAAGGGGCCTAAGTGGCGGAGAAGCAGATTCGGAAGGAGCATTATTTAACACAAAGGGTGGAATGGACTTGCGACGATCTGACATATTTTCTGATGGGGCAGATGTACGTTGTGTAGTCGCCTCAGTACTACTTCCTTCCTCTTTCGAGGAATCCTCCCCACTAACAATATTTACTACCATAGGTTGGTCGACTTTAGGGATAGCAGGTCCAGATAACAACTGACTAACTTTACTAGACATTTCGGACAAGTTTTCAGCTAGGGCACTAGCTTCCTTACCCTGAAGGTCATTTAACTTCAGAGAGAATAGATCACATACCCTATTATAAAAGTAGTACAACCTAGCCTGTACTCTTTTGAGTTGATTAGGAGATGGATCACTTACTTCAAAAAAACTAACTACAGATGCTAGCTCAGTAGTATTATTATTGATCGTGGAGAGAGCGTCGTCAATCTCTTTTTCTCCCAAAATCGGGATAGTAATAGGTAAGTCAAGGGAATCTTTTAGCTTATTGGAGTCGACTGCAACCGTGCCTCCAGATTGAACATTTCTAAGAGATAGTTCATAAATTAATTCCTCTTTACGCAAATAGAAAGGATGAAGAACCTCGCGAGGGCCGGACATGATGACAGAACAATTTTGAAAAAGGAAAAATCCAAAAAATTCCAGCAACAGAGAAAATTGTTAGAGTTCGAATCAAAGCAATGTTTAGCCGTCAAAAGGGGCTAAATTGAGACCCATTCAACCACGCTCTGCTACCACTTGTTACGGAGTATAGTGGACGTGCAGAGGTGAAAGAAGGTGCTGGAGTGAACAGGTCTCAAAATACGAAATTAAAGTTAATATAAAATTTAACAAGGTTATATTTTCTTTTCAAGATTAAGAAATAACAAATAGAACAGGTACTCAGTAGCCGAAACACAATTCGAAAATGTACAATTACAGTGTATACAGGATTTGGGCTCCGAGAGCCAGACACACAATTCTTGAGCTATAAGCCCAACCTTACGATATACAGAATTCAACAAAGGGGCAGAAGACCCCAATCATGCCCAGGAGCACTTGCTCCCAATTAGACAGTAAAGCCTCCTCGAGGCGCGCAGAAAACAAAATTTTAGAAAGAGCAACCTGCTCGTAAATTCGAGCCTATCAAAGGCCACACCAAACTCCACTTTCAAGTTGCCCTCCAAGGACATGAAAACAGGGGTAAAACTACCCAACCTACTGAGGCCTATTAAGTAAAGAAACAGGTCAATTTCATGGCCTCTAAAATACCAACTTGAGAGGAGGCGTTCTTGCACTCCTAATTCACTTTATATAAAACCTACTTGGCACTAGGCCGTTACTGCAAGGGCTAATCCCATACTAGAGAGGTGACTTATAGAAGAAGACAATTTACATTACATTAAGGAAGAAACGGTTGAGAAAATAAGTTCACCTCAACGCAATATGAGTGGGAGCTCGAGAGGGTTAAGCACTCTCTATCCCAATATGTAGTTTAAAAGATAGAATTGATACTAGGTGGATTTACATTTTAGGTGAAAAGTTACATGGTAGAAAGGCTTCGGACCTGCCCCAAGAGTTAAACTGCTGAGCTAGCAAGGAAAGAAGTTATTAAACGGCCATTACCTGGTGGCTGAACTGCTGCCCGAAGAAAGAGGCGCTTGTTCGTGTGTGTATAGGATGGTTTAAATATCGCAGAGTAATAGCGACCAGGACGCAGTGGAGACCCATCAAAATGGTCAAAAGTGAAGTGTTAATAATGGAAATTGAGAAATACAAATTGTACCGGGTGGTACACTCCCACGCCGCTAATTCAAACTTTGCGCCAGTTGAAACTCCTCTACTGGAGGAAGTCTGAACTTTACTAAGTTACTGTGTTAATTTTCAAGTTTCTCAGAAGAACTCCTGCGGGACTAAATTCCGCCAGCTCGACGTCTCCGAAAACCATAAAACTAGTTGGTGGGACGTAAAGCAAGTAACATCATTATTATTATTATTATTATTATTATTATTATTATTATTATTATTATTATTATTATTATTATTATATCAGATCCAGCGGTCTTTCACAGTGAGGCTGGAGAAAGGTACAGTAAGTCGAAGATGGGGTTGAATATGTATCTGTTTTTCAAAATTTCTGGCACTTCTTTCCAAGACAAGATATACTGTATACAGTTTGTGTTATTATTACAAGAAATTGGTGGAATCTATTCAACTCAAGAATGTCACAAGAGCAGCGGAAGAAAGACCATCTACTTCAGACATAAAGAAGAATGACGCAGACAGGCTGAAAAGAAAGCCGGCCCGGGATGAAATTTTGTTTCTATTTCTGCCAGGTGCAGCTACAGTACTTGAGAAGGGAAGAAAGGGATGGGTACTGTCGGTTGCTCAGTTTTGTTGCCGTGTTAGAAGGCGCATGCCATTTCCCGCGGGAAGAGAGGGACAGTCTACCTGCTTGCGTCAGTGCGACTACGAGCAGTTGGAATGTGATTAGGCGTACGGCGTATCGCTTGTGAATAAGCAGATAATGTTTTCCGATTGGACAGTACAACGCTTTCAGCATAGCATGAATACAGTGTGATGTGCTTTGCAGAGGTGTTTCGCTTTCCACACGGCCAATGATCCCTGCAACTAACGATAGTGATGGGCAGTACCACGCTTTCACCATAGCAGTAATACAGTGTGATGGGCTTGGCACAAGATGTTTACCTTTCCACACGGCCAATGATCCCTGCAACTAATGATAGTGATGGGCAGTACCATGCTTTCACCATAACAGGAATACAGTGTGATGTGCTTGGCACCAGGTGTTTACCTTTCCACACGGCCAATGATCCCTGCAACTAACGATAGTGATGGGCAGTACCATGCTTTCACCATAGCAGGAATACAGTGTGATGTGCTTGGCACCAGGTGTTTACCTTTCCACACGGCCAATGATCCCTGCAACTAACGATAGTGATGGGCAGTACCACGCTTTCACCATAACAGGATAACTGTGTGATGTGCTTGGCACCAGGTGTTTACCTTTCTACACGGCCAATGATCCCTGCAACTAACGATAGTGATGGTGTGTATCACGCTTCCATCATGGCAGGAATACAGTGTGATGTGCTTGCCACCAGGTGTTTACCTCTCCACACGGCCAGTGATCCCTGCAACTAACGATAGTGATTGGCAGTACCACGCTTTCACCATAACAGGATAACAGTGTGATGTGCTTGGCACCAGGTGTTTACCTTTCTACACGGCCAATGATCCCTGCAACTAACGATAGTGATTGGCAGTACCACGCTTTCACCATAACAGGATAACAGTGTGATGTGCTTGGCACCAGGTGTTTACCTTTCTACACGGCCAATGATCCCTGCAACTAACGATAGTGATGGTGTGTATCACGCTTCCATCATGGCAGGAATACAGTGTGATGTGCTTGCCACCAGGTGTTTACCTCTCCACACGGCCAGTGATCCCTGCAACTAACGATAGTGATTGGCAGTACCACGCTTTCACCATAACAGGATAACAGTGTGATGTGCTTGGCACCAGGTGTTTACCCCTCCACACGGCCAGTGCTCCCTGCAACTAACGATAGTGATGGGCAGTCTGAGACAGGGCTCGAAATTTGTCGAGATTAGCGCAAGTACTGTTTCTCTTGAGAAATGTGGGGAGATCACGGGAGCATTGTCCCCGCACTGTGCAACGGGCAGCTTGTCTTACGCCTACAGGAAGCCGGAGCTGAATATTGTTTGTGCCGAGTATGCGAATAGCCAACGACGAGACTTCTCCATTTCGTAAATACGTGTCAACAAGCGACAAGAGCGTTCATTTCTTTCTTTTCTACCGAGGTCTATTTTGACGCAGTATAACATAATTATAAATGATAAGCATCCTGGCACTGTATGCAGCTGTAGGTACACGAATTAGTGGGCTAAGTTCAAAAATTGACGGCTACTGTAGGTGTACACGCATACGCAGAAATGGTATCCCGACATAAACAATCATAACTGCCTCACTGCAGTACTAAAAAGGAGGGGAGGGAGTGAACGTGTAGTGCTGAAGGCACAGAGTGTGTGTCGCTATATATCCATCACTGTGCACATTTCAGTCACAACAGTCGTGTACCGGGCTGTCTACCTGCAGCAGTGTGTTAAGCGAGGAGGTGGAGGGACGCCATGCTTTATTTATATTGGGACACCATTTCTGTGCATGCGTGTACATCCTTATTGCTCGTAATTTATCAGACAACACGCTCAATATCCATTTGACCAGTGCTTGTGTTTATCGAGATTACGGTGACGAAGGGAATAATTCATTACAATATCATAGAGTATTCGCGTCATAATTCGTACTTTGGTATATGACAGTTCAATGTGTAATTGTGTCTAATTGTACGCGACAACTTTAAGACGATGTCCGAAACAAATACTTCTGGGATGATCCGGCACTTAAAACACATAATATCGCTGAAGGGGATTCGTCACAGGGAACACCTCAGGCCCAGCCTGCATCACTAGAAGCTACCATGTCGACAACAATTGCGAGGTATCCAGGTAGGTGAGCAGTATAATCCTATCTAGAGTTATTCACAAATTATGCAGGGTTATTCAGCTAAGATGTCCACCTCAAATAACTCGTGAACAGTTTAAGTTACTGACATTCTGCTTTCACTCTCGTTAAATGTATTAATGGGCTATAGTTAAACATGCAGTACTTTTCTAGACTTTTGACAAAACTGATCGGCACACACGTTTCCATATGAGAACGTTATTTCACTCAATGAAAAAAATGAAATGGCGTATGGCTTTTAGTGCCGGGAGTGTCCGAAGACAAGTTCGGCTCGCCAGGTGCAGGTCTTTCTATTCGACACCCGTAGGTGACCTGCGCGTCGTGATGAGGATGGAATGATGATGAAGACAGCACATACACCCAGCCCCCGTGCCATTGGAATTAACCAATTAAGGTTAAAATCCCCGACCCAGCCGGGAATCGAACCCGGGACCCTCTGAACCGAAGGCCAGTACGCTGACCGTTCAGTCAACGAGTCGGACATTTCACTCAATAATTGCTGATGATACACTATCAAGCTTACGCTCGTAGATACTGGGACGTCACACAGATCGCAGCACAGGAGAGTCGGTCTTGAGATTCTCGCAAGAGTCGCGGTATCTCTGACGTCAGTCTCGAGAGTCGAGAGAGAGGGAGCGAGGGAGAGAGGGAGAGAGGGAGAGAGGGAGAGAGGGAGAGAGAGAGTTGCCCATCATTAACTAATGACACGTTGCTTGTAAATTTGTCGCTGAATTTGTACACCTACCGTGGGGCAGACGACTCGATAACGCACGCAGCAGGATATTGACACAGGTCGCTCCGTGAGAACAGTTCACTAGTTTGTTGTCTCGACCGCCAGTTCGATATAAACCACACCGCCTGTCTTCAGCCTAACTCTTATAGGTTTTCGGCGACATTGGAAAGGAAAATTGCTAAACCTGAAGAGGTAGTGACTGTAGCTTTAATTAAAATATGGCTCAGACATTTGACTGGTTTGAAAATCAGAAACCTGGGAAGAATAGCAGGAGCAGTGTCTGATGTGTTCAGTCGCTGGTGCTGGGAAGTACAGTACACCGCCTACGCCCACAATCTCTGGATTATATCCCTGTGACTTCCACCTAATCTCTGGGATATGAGCAAGTGGCGGCGTGGTTTGGGACATGTAGCTGTAAGCTTCCATTCTGGAAATAGTGGGTTCGAACGCTACAGTTAGCACCCCTGAATATGGTTTTCCGTGGTTTCCCATTTTCAACGCCACGGTCGCTTTCTTCCCACTCCTAGCTCTTTCTTATCCTATCGTCGCCATAAGACCTGTCTGTGTCGGTGCGACGTAAAGCAAATTGTAAAAATAGAACACAACTTCTATCTGTGAAGAAGAAGAATAAGTAATCTCCTTCTTCAGTATCAAATCTCATATTTGTATTCCTTGCGTGATAATTTATTAAAAGCAGGATATTAAGGCGAAGTGTGTGGTGGAAGGTTAGAATCTAGATCTAGGGAGTAAATATGTTCTTGACCTCAGCCACCAACCAAGCAGTAAATAGCAAACTTAACTTCATGAATATTTAGATAATTCGCGCGCGCATCCTCTCCCTTGCTTGGGAGAAACCTCACACCGCTTGAGAGAGCATTTATTAATTATTTGATCATTAATTACATTATCTGCACTCCCGATCTAATTTTAGACACAATCTCCTTGGAACTTAATAATATTAACTTCTAATTTCATACCATTTCATTCCCAGGGCTCTCTGATTGCACTCGTGAAGATAAAAATGTGCTGTATGTCCTATAAATCAGGACAGAAAAAGCAGAAACTCTTGTGTGCTGTGTGAAAAGTATGCCTGCCAAGGCCATCCCAATACCGTGTATTGAGGTTTCCTCTACCATAAAACCGGAAAAGAGTAAAACAGACTAAACTTCAGTGTTCAAACCGTAATTAAGGGTGATCGATTTTTATCTTGAAGTCCACGAACCTACTACGTTGGCGTAGCAGGGAGAGAGGTGATACTCCCACGCGGCGCGTCCCAGGTGGCGGATAGAGGGGTCCTAACGGGCTTGCCGGCGGACTTGAGGGAAATAAAATACCTCTCGCCGACCAAACACACAACCCCCTGTGGGTGGGGGACGCAGACGAAGAATACACCCACCGTATCCCCTGCCTGTCGTAAGAGACGACCAAGGGATGATTGTATTAGAACCATGAAACTACATGTGATTAATACCACCACGCGAGGAATACCATGGGCCGCTTTTACTTGCACGTAGTACCATTGTGTTAGGTGCCAAATGGGTTTGTGATTAGTAGCAACAGAGTGCGTTGCCGGCTTCTACAGTACCTGTGATTAGTACCACTTTAGGAGCGACTCCATGGGTGAGCGACACCATCGTTCTGGCTTACCTATGATTAGTACCCACTATATGAGGAACACCACGGGATAGTGCGGGTCTCAGTGGTTAGTACACGTATGTGATGAACGCCATAGGTTTGCGTTGCCTGTAAATCGCGCTGCAACGTTCAAAACACCATAGGTCTGTATTTCATGTGCGAATTTCATTACCTGTGAGTAGTACCATATTGCGTGGCGTGCCGCGAGTCTATGCTACTTTTGATTAGTACTGCAACATGATAAATACCATGGTTCTACTTTCCTAGCGACAAGTACCATTATGAGGGGCCGATGATTTGGATTTTGGACCCCTTTAGACTAAAAGTATCATCGATTTAGTATTATGCTATAGACGCAGTCCCTTGGTCAGTAATACTTTTGTTTCACGTGAGTTTCTGTGAATGCAAGACATTACAGGTCGGATCCACTGATTGTTTTAAATTCATATCCATCCATTCATTCTCCGTCCTCACGTTTTGAATTCTGGGCAGTGGAGGAGTTTGGACTTCTACTTTGTCATTCCGTTTCGCATCATTTCGTACCATTAAGGGCCGATGACCTCTATTTTAGGCCCCTTTAAACAACAAGCATCATCATCATTATCATCTTGAAGTTATGTACGATATCTAGTTTCTGTATGGTGGATTTATTAATTGCAATACTACGAGTTATTTCAATTGGGTTCACTTCATTTATAGGGTCCTTACACAAAAACAACGTAAAAAGTACTTTTTTTTACATTCTGATGAATTTTCATGAAAGAATGGGAGCACTGGCGTGACAAAACTCTGCGCGAGAACTGAAGGGCTAAGGAGCGAATACCCAGTGTTGTGATAGTATCAAAATGATAGGCCTATGCTGTGTGTCATACTGTATGTTGTAACAAAGCACAGTAATAATAATGAACAAATCAGTGTACTACAGTATTACATGCGTCACTGTGGATAGCCGAGCGTCATGCGTAGGGAGATACAGGTAAGCTCTAAATATTATTTTTTTCCCGTGGTTTTCCCACTTCTTCTCCAGCAAATGACGGGATGGTACCTAACTTAAGTGGTAGCAGTTGCTGTTGTAAGGCAAAAACATCTATGTTTTGTGTAATGCGGGAACTTGTCTAATTCGGAAATTTCTTGATCCCTTGCGATTCTGCTTGGAGCAACTTTTACCGTATTATTATTATTATTATTATTATTATTATTATTATTATTATTATTATTATTATTATTATTATTATTATTATTATTATTGTATTTGGTCCGTTTACCCTCCAGAGTTGATTTCTTCCGCGGAACTCAGCGACAGATTCTACCTATACTGCTTCAAGGGCAGTGTCCTGGGGCATGAGACATTTGGTTGGGAATACAACTAGGGTGGAGGACCATTGCTTCGCCCAGGCGGCCTCATGCTGAACAAAGGCCTTGTGAGGGATGGGAAGATCGGAAGGGATAAGCAAGGGATAGGGAAGGGAACGGCTGTAGCCTTAAGTTAGATACCATCCCGGCATTTACTGGAGAAGAAGTGGGAACACCACGGAAAACCACTCGAGGATGGCTGAGGTGGGAATCGAACGCACTCTGCTCAGTTAACATCCTGAGGCTCAGTGGACCCCATTCCAGTCCTCGTAGCACTTTTCAAATTTCATGGCAGAGCCGGGAATCGAACCCGGCCCTTCGGCGGTGGCAGCTATTGACACTAACTACTACACCACAGAGGAGGACTCAAATTACTTTTCATATAGTAATTTCGTCTGCCGAAGGCAGACTTACATATTTGTAATATATAAATATTAAATACGCTTACCCTTCACACCATAACGTTATAATCAAAAATGGTTTATGGTTGCTATGAGAACACCAGTGTGTACGCATGCGCTATACGGCTGCTGTCCACGTGTAATTTATCAAGTAGGTCCTCAGTAAATGAAGTATTCTGCGTTAAAAATTTACACTCACACTCACTTAACAACTTTTTCAGAAATACCGTAAAATGGGGTGAAGAGGATCACTGGGGTGAATAAGATCATAAAGTGATAAAGTTATTGCCTTCACTTTTCAAGGAGTAAACGACTTTCTTTTTAAAGATTTCCATGTTTATACAATTATATGCTATTTTCTCCTTGGAATCCAGTAAATTTCATGTGTGGGGGTTGCCTGTCGTGACACCTGCACATTTTCCCGCCATTGGTGTCACTGTGACAATATATGGGAGTGAAATAACTTTGTCTGAATCTCAGAAGCTATTAGATTCCCCGAAATCACAGTTGGTATTTTGTATTCAAAATATCTTCCAGAATCATGTGTGAAATAGGCAATATTGTGCGTCTATTAGAGTTTCTGGAATTTAGGTTAACCTCGCTTTGTAATTTTTGTACGCTTGTTTGGGGTGAATAGGATCACCATGCCAAGACCTTTCAAACGAGATCCATATGCAAGGGCTTACAAGAACCATGATCCTGAGACCATACAATTAGCTAAGGATGCAATTAATAAGAAAGGTGTTAGCATAAGAGCTGCAAGTAAGCAGTTTGGGGAAGAGTTTTAAAAGTGTTGCCACTTCATGATGGGGTAAATGATCCTGATCACGTCAGAGAAGTGTTGGACGATTCTTTCAAGGCTTTTCTAATGAGCACCCGGCATGCGATATGAAGAGAACGTAGTGCGGAAGCAAAAGAAGAAGCTTGATGTTGCTCCAGACAAAAGCGTGACTTGTAGGTAAGAGTGACTCATCCTCAAATCCTAACGTGAGTGAATCTCAATGTGAAGTGGATGTTCCGGCAGCTAACAGTGATATTTCCGAACGTCGTTTGCATGAACGGAATTCAGAAGGGAATGCAAATAACACAATACAAGTTCCTGCTGATGAAGTTGAAAATGGGGACTGACTACTGATTTCCTTTCTGAACAGTATACCAGGCACTAGTTCCAGTATGAGTCACTCTTTTATTGGTCAAGTTCTAGAGAAGAAAGAGAAGGATCGATTTGTGGCCAATTTTGTGAGGCCGAATGTTACTCGAGATTATGCTGGTTACATTTACACTTTTCCTGATGTTGAGGACATGTGAATTTTCCTACACTCAGGTAATAGGAAAACTGGACAATCCACATATAATGAGAAGGGGCCAATTGAAATTCAATGTGCACTCTCAGACTCTGCTTTCATAGAATGTCATTCCTTGATAAAACAAAAACAAATGTTTCTCCTTCATATATGTTGTTGCCATTACATACACATTACAAGACATTTGAACTATGTACTATAAATAGCATTTTTTGTTATTATTTCATTTATGAAGGCACTATTCCTGCTACAATTTTCACAGATATTTTTTACATTGGCAACAATGTTTTTTTTACCCTAATCAGTTTTGTTTTAGTTACTTCAGAACATTAAACTGTAATAGAAAATGTATTTATGTGTTTTAACTATCAAATAAACAATCCCATTGACCCCAGTTTGATGTGAATCGAATAACTTTCATATTAATATGCCTGATCCTATTGACCCCAGTCAAGGGGTGAATAGGATCACTGAACAAATTGGTTAAAATCAAGGAAATATGAAGGAATTCTAGAATATTTGTGGATAAAGTTATAAAACATAGTAGGACTCATGTACTGAAACAAAAAAGTAGAATAATTCTGTATTCTTTCTGTTGGTAGGTTAATGTTCCTCGTGAAAGTGATGCTATTCACCCCATGTTACGGTACTTCAGTGGAAGTAGCTGATATTCGTGCCAAAAATCAAACTGTAATATTATTCTCAGACGGTGCAGCTTTCAAGTTTTTGCCATTCAGTATTCTGCGCTACGTCAATCGTGCGGAAAGCAGAAGAGACAAGAGAAGCAATCAGTAAATCTAAAGTGTTATTTACTAAACCCGTTCAGATGAAATAGAATGCAGGAAGTAGCTTCAATCACTAGAACTTTATTACATCTTATATTCTTCCTTTAACATTTAAAGTTCTTCTAGATATTCGTGAGGACAGCTAGTGAACCGTCACCTCTAAAACTGAAATGTAGAGTCAACAAGTGCTCAATATACTGCTATAAATAGTCAAGAGTTCCAAAGTTTAACTCAAGTAAATGGAGCGAGAGGATACCTCGAGTACGCAAAGCAAAATAGAGAATAAGGGCAAAGTTGTTCGAAGTTCCATAAAGAATGCTCCACTTCCAGTTTCCCATAGATGATGTATTATTATTATATATTTCCTTCTTTCTTTCTTAATCCGCTTATCGTCTAGGGTTGGTTTCTCCCTTGGACACAGCAAGGGTTACCTCCTCAACCACCTCAAGGACAGTGTCCTGGAGGGTGAGACTTTGGATTGGGGCATACAACTGGCAAGGGGAGAACTACTGCCTCACCCAGGCGGTCTAATAACGAACAAAAGCCTCGTGGGGAATGGGAAGATTGGAAGAGATAAGTAAGCCATAGAGAAGGACGCGACTGTGGCCTTAATTTACAGTAGGTACCATCCCGGAAATTGCTGGAGAAGAAGTGGGGAAAAGACGGAAAACCACTTCGAGGACGGATGAGGTGGGAATCGAACTCACTCTGCTCAGTTAACCTCCCGAGGCTCAGTGGACCACGTTCCAGTTCTCGTACCACTTTTCAAATTTCATGGCATTGCCGGGAATCGAACCCGGTCCTTTGTGGGTGGCAGCTATTCGCACTAACCTCTGCTATGCTGAACAGAGGCCTTGTCAGGGGATAGGAAGATTGGAAGGGATAGATAAGTAATAGGAAGGAAGCGGCCGTAGCCTTTAGTTCGGTACCATCCACGCACTTCCCTGGAGGAGAAGTGAGAAACCACAGAAAACAACTTCGAGGATGACTGAGGTGGGAATCGAACGCCCTCTACTCAGTTGACCTCCAGATGCTGAGTATACACCGTTCCAGACCTCTTGCTAATTTTCAAATTTCGTAGCAGAGCCTGGAATCGAACCCGGGTCTCTGGTTGTGGCAACTAATCACACTACCCACTACACCACACAGGCGGACATTATTATTATTATTATTATTATTATTATTATTATTATTATTATTATTATTATTATTATTATTATTATTATTGTACCGGAGGTACACCCACCCCGTACATCATGCGTACATTTAAATGAAGAGCCTTGGAGAATGCCATCTAAAATTTAAAACTCGCAACAACTAGCGCAAGAAGTTTGAACATTTCTCAACAGATGTCGCTACTATAAACTTATGTTATGCCCTCTGGTGTGAAGATGAAAATTGTAGAGTAATAATGTATGTTAAGATTTCCTGAAATGAATGTATTTTATTCTTTGTTTTTGGTGTGTTAAAGTTTACAACACTTCTATCTCTTCCCGCCAACTTAAGATGTTGGCCAATAGAAAATTTTGTGTATTCATTTTTCATCCTATCAAAATTTTCTGGTATTTATTTGATTATCCAATAAGAATTGGGGGTGTGTCGGGCCATAGCCCAGAGTTTTTTGGAACTTTCCCCTCGCGTATAAAAGCTGGCACATTTTTGGACGAGGTTGTATTTTTCATCGCTCCAGTCTTGTGTGTGTGTTTGCAAATGGGGCGGGGGTGCCTCGTGCATCTTCGAGAGGTCCACCAGCTCAAGGTAATGACAGTTCCAGTTTAAGTATGCGATAGTCTTTGAAAGCCAGTTCGAGGGGATGATTTCAAATTTTTAGCAATGTAACTTTATTTTCTAAAATGTAAACTTCAAACTTAAATGTAAATTTAAAACAAGCCGAAAGAACTTCACCGAAATTAGGGAATAGACAGTGAGGTACCCCGTCGCGTTCCCTCTCAACTTGATGTTGAGGTGACTTTGATTTTGTAACCTTTAAAATCTATCTTGTAATTCCTGTAACTTAAATATTTCTCTCCATCTAGTGACCTCAATAGTATAGGCTTAACCTCTGTAACGTCAGGCCATAAGCCCAAATAGGGTTTTAAGCTTTTCATTTCAATTTTCAAGGAGCGATATTGTCCGTCTCCTGGCCATTTTGATTGTTGGGCCAGTATCTTTAGCGTGTTATTTTCCACAAAGACCTGGTAAAATGGGTACTCGATACCCCTGTTAAACTCTATTTCATTCTTTTTATGTAAAGATGTTAGACTGATGAGCAGTCAAGACAGTGAATACTGTTTTATTTTGTAAAATGTAGGTTGTGCCTTTGATAGGCCTGTAAAATGTGAAATTTTGAATTTTGATTTCTCGTGTAAATTTGTAGAGGAGTGAGGCTCTTACCAGTTGTGTAAAAGAAATTGGGAGGTTCGTCTCCTTGACTAACGTTTTAAAGAAGCAGTAACGCTCAGGTGTAAATATTGTAATTGTGAGCTTCAAGCTCAGCCTGTAAGTTTGTTATCTGATTATTCTTGAACTCACTAAAAAATGTTTTTCAACCGTATGATCTAAGGTTCTGTAACTAATTGTTAATTGCTTGGCAAAGTATTAAGATTTGAAAATAAAAATATGAGAAGGTTAAGAAAAGAAATAAAATTGCCAACTTTTAATGTTTTAAATCAATCGATTTTTGCATATTCATCCATTCATGCCCGCACATTCTTTCATCTGTGTAAAGCACAGTATCCCCGTAACAGGTATTATTATTATTATTATTATTATTATTATTATTATTATTATTATTATTATTATTATTATTATTATTATTATTATTATTATTACACCTCTACGGCCTCTCCTCAGAGGTAGCCAACACCTTAAACGCCTAAATGTGAAGTCTCGTGGAGACAGACTGAACTTAATGAAAACCATATGGTTTTCAAGTTTATTAACAGATGTCACTACTTGTGATTTGGAGTGTCACCAAGGGGCTTGATATGAACTTTATTTCATAGAGAATTGTGACTGTTATGGGGTTGGCCAAAGATAGCACTAAGTTGCCAATACTGTAATTGTAACTTAAATCAACCAGTCATAACCCTGTCTGTCCCTATACATAGGAGTAATATTGGACCTTATGTGTCTATCTTGATCAGTGCTACTGACTGTGTGGTTCTCCTCACACAAGTCTATCGGCTAGCTGGGGCAGCTTTTAAGATAGGCGGCTAAAGAATTTAACATGTTAACTCACTTGCGTGTGGTGAGGGGAAGATACCAGCATGTAACCGTTAGGGTCGAGCCGCGTTTAGCTAATTCTAATTCTCTTAATCTGTGAAATGACGTGTGGCCTCCGGAGAGGCCTGGTGCAGGTCTTTTGATTTGACTCTCGTAGGCGACCTGCGCGCCATGATGAGGATGAAATGATAATGAAGACGGCACATCCACCCAGTCCCCGTACCAGCGGAATTAACCAATTATGGTTAAAATCCCCGAACCTGCCGGGAATCGAACCCGGAACCACTGTGACCACATGGAGCCGGACAACTTAATATGTAAAATGCAGGTTTCTAGGCTTTCTTGCTAAGAAGAGTCACCACCCGAGCGGGTACTATGTATTAAGGATGTACGAATGTCGACCCTCGTTACTCTTCACTTTTATGACTAAGGTTTTAAGAACTTGTCTTTTTCATTCTTGCTTTTCGGTTTATAAAGTTATTTTTCTCGGTTAGTCACAAATACAGTATGGCTTATCCTCTGTGCCAACGGGCCTTCTGTCTCATTAAGTTTTATTGTAAGACATGTCACAGAATAGCTTGAGTGGGTTCAGCATCCCAGTCAAATTCGTTTTCGGCCTTTACTATTAACCTTTAATTTTGTCATTTTCAGCCGTGTAGTATGAGCTTCTGCTCCTGTTTCTTATCGATCCTTGTGATCCATATATCGTGTTGTTGCTTCTCTGTTGAGTAAGGGCAGTGAGTATCAAATATGGTGAAACCTACTGAAAGGTACCTTGATGTGAGTTGTAGGCCCGTTTGGCCGACTATGGACCACATTAATTCAAATTCTGCTTCATCTGTTTCTGGGCTTCAATTCTTGACCAACACTCCTTCATTCTTTCACTCTGCAATCTCCTTCTTTCTTCTGTATATGGCGCTTTGGTTTCGGATCTAACTTTTTCTTGAAACCTCAGTAACCCTGATCAAGATACATACATAAGGTCCAAGATTGCCCCTATTTATAAGGACAGGCAGGGTGATGATTAGTTGATTTAAGTTGAAATCACAGTATTCGCTACTTAGAAACATAAGACATGTGCTATATTTTGCCAACCCCATAACAGTTACAATTCTCTACTATATAAAGTTCATACAAGCCCCTAGTTGACACTTCAAACCACAAGTAGTGGCATCTGTTAATAAACTTGAAAACTATGTGGTTTTCACTAAGTTCAGTCTGTTTCCGCGAGACTTCATATTTAGGCGTTCAAGGTGTTGCCTACTGCTAAGGAGAGGCCGTATAGATAATGTTAAATAATCTGTTACAATAATAATAATAATAATAATAATAATAATAATAATAATAATAATAATAATAATAATAATAATAATAATAATTGTACCGGGTGGTACACCTCCACGCCGCTAATTCAGACTTTGCGCCAGTTGAAACTCCTCTACTGGAGAGAGTCTGAACCTTATCTACTGTGTAAATTTTCAAGTTTCTCAGAAGATGTCACTACTTGTAAATTTTGAAGTTTCTGAACTGGGTCGTTTTCGATGTATTTTTGTTTTGCCTGTAGTAAGAAGTGTGGACATTCTCTTCCAGATGGCACCACTGAAGAACTACAATTATGCACCCTAGTGCGAAGTGAAAGAACTATGTTTTTGAAGAAATTTTGTGTTCATAAGTTCGTTCTTTGTTAAATTTCTTTCAGTTATTGTTTATGTTGGCAATATTAACCCCTTCCTTCCACCAGGTTTGAATTTAGCCAATCCCGAATTTCTTTAATTAATTTATGACCAATCAGGTGTATCTTCTTCAACTTGGATATGTTGCTTAATCCTAGCCAATAAAATTCTTGTGGGAGAGTGTTCTCATTCCTGAAACGCCTCGAACTTTCCGCGAGGGTTTATAAACTGCTGATTTTCGGGTCTCCAGGCCACTTCAGTAACGTCTATCAGTGCATAAAGTACGTAGCGGGGGGCGGGAAGCGCCTCTTTCTTCGGGCATCAGTTCAACCACAAGGTAATGGCCGTTTAATAACTTCGTTTCTTGCTAGCTCAGCAGTTTACCTCTATGGGGCAGGTCCGAAGCTTTTCCACCATGTAACTTTTCTCCTAAAATGTAAAGACACTTAGTATCTATTCTATCTTTTAAACTACATATTGGGATAGAGAGTGCTTAACCCTCTCGAGCTCCCACTCATATTGCATTGAGGTGAACTTATTTTCACAACCGTTTCTTCCTTAACGTAATGTAAATTGTTTCCTTCTAAAAGTCACCTCTTTAGTATGGGATTAGCCCTTGCAGTAACGGCCTAGTGCCAAGTAGGTTTTATATAAAGTGTATTAGAAGTGCAAGAACGCCTCCTCTCAAGTTGGTATTTTAGAGGCCATGCAATTAACCTTTCCTTACTTAATAGGCCTCAGTAGGTTGGGTATTTTACCCCTGTTTTCATGTCCTTGGAGGACAACTTGAAAGTGGAGTTTGGTGTGGCCTTGGATAGGCTCGTACTTAAGAGTAGGTTGCTCTTTCTAAAAATTTTGTTTTCTGCGCGCCTCGAGGAAGCTTTACTGTGTAATTGGGAGCAAGTGCTCCTGGGCGTGATAGGGGTCTTCTGCCCCTTTGTTGAATTGTGTATATCGTAAAGTTGGGCTTATAGCTCAAGAATTGTGTGTCTGGCTCTCGGAGCCCAAATCCTGTAATCACTGTAATTGTACATTTTCGAATTGTGTTTCGGCTACTGAGTACCTGTTCTACTTGTTATTTCTTAATCTTGAAAAGAAAATATAACCTTGTTAAATTTTATCTTAAATTTAATTTCTTATTTTGAGACCTGTTCACCCCCGCACCTTCTTTCACCTCTGCTGTTCCACAGATAGCTCGGAACAATAATAATAATAATGTCCGCCTCCGTGGTGTAGTGGTTAATGTGGTTAGTTGCCACCCCCAGAGACACAGAAACCTCCACGTGGCACTATTAACTTTCGAGTATTAAACGAGAATATCCCATACTACCCATCTTCACGTCCGGCTCCATGGCTAAATATTTAGCGTGCTGGCCTTTGGTAGCAGGTGTCCCGGGTTCGATTTCCGGCAGGGTTGGGAATTTTAACCATCGTTGGTTAATTTCCCTGGGTGTATGTGTTGTCTGCACCATCATTTCATCCTCATCACGACGCGCAGGTCGCTTACGAGCGTCAATTAAAAAGACCTGCACCTGGCGAGCCGAACCCGTCCTGGGATATCCCGGCACTAAAAGTCATATATTTCACTTACTTATCTTCACAACTGAATTTCCCAATCTCTTTCCACCAGAATAACACACGCTCCGGCAGCACACTTGCTATCCCTCTCAGTAGGTCAGCAGTATATAGCCATTCCTTTGTTGCGAATGAAGCTAGAATATGGAACTCTCTCCCCCCACCACATTACAGCCATAAAAAGCTTAAATTCCTTTAAGTCGTCACGCCGTAAACATCTCCTCGATATATGTGGTTAGACTGAATGAATCTTGTGGAGTGAATGTGTGCGTGAATCTGCTTATGTTATTTTGTATCATGTTACTTTTAGTTTGTATCATAAAATTACGAATATTTTTCTCAGATGTACACTGTTAAAGAAGTATATTTGAGTTTGAGAGGATCATGAGTCCCAACTTCGCCACTACAAATAAAGGCAAATATAATAATAATAACAATAATAATAATAATAATAATAATAATAATAATAATAATAATGTAATCCGCTTATGAGGCGTAGGGGTCAGCGTGATTAGCTGCCACCCACCGGAGGCCCGGGTTCGATTCCCAGCTCTGGCACGAAATTTGAAAAGTGGTACGAGGGCTGGAACCGGGTCCACTCAGCCTCTGAAGATCAAGTTCTCATCCTATCCCATATTCATTTCTGTGCGCAACCAAGGGTGCTATTTTCCGCAAAAGCTCTGATATTTCTCATAATTCTTGCAACGGTTTGTTTCCACGGTCTAGACCTGCCCTTATTGTGAGAATTGCACAGACTAACTTCTTCTTCCATGGCGGAGGGTTCGATTCCCACCTCAGCCATCCTCCACTCAGCCTCGGGTGATCAACCAAGCAGAAGAGGGTTCGATTCCCACCTCAGCCATCCCTGAAGTGGTTTTCCACTTCTCCTCCAGGCAAATGCCGGGATGGTCCCTAACTTGGCCACGACCGCTTTCTTCCCTCTTTCTTATCTATCCCTTCCAGTCCTCTCATCCCCCCAACAAGGCCCCTGTTCAGCATAGCAGATGAGGGCGCTTGGGCGAGCTACTGGTCCCCCTCGCCAGTTAAACCCCCCACCCCCCACCCTACGTCTGATGCTCCGGGACACTGCCCTTGAGGTGGTAGAGTTGGGATCACTCGCTGAATCACCGAACTCGATAGCTGCAGTCGCTTAAGTGCGACAAGTATCCAGTAATCGGGAGATAGTGGGTTCGAACACCACTGTCGGCAGCCCTGAAGATGGTTTTCCGTGCTTTCCCATTTTCACACATGGCAAATGCTGGGGCTGTACCTTAATTAAGGCCACGGCCGCTTCCTTTCCATTCCTAGGCCTTTCCTATCCCATTGTCGCCATAAGATATATCTGTGTCGGTGCAACCTAAAGCAAATAGCAAAAAAAAAAAAAAAAAAAAAAACTCGCTGAGTCTGAGGGAAAAGCCAAAAACCAACCATGGAGAATAAACGGATTAAGAAATAAATAATAATAATAATAATAATAATAATAATAATAATAATAATAATAATAATAATAATGACAATGGTTTTCCGTGATCCACAACTGGGAGAATACCGATCAGGGTTCGGTAAAGAATGCCCATGTGCCGAGCAAATTATGAATCTGAAATCTGTCCTCTAATATCTGAAACTAAGGAACAAGAATTTTGTGGTGACCTTCGTGACATCAAGAAGGCTTATAACTCGATTGATAGAATCACTCTTAATCAAGTCCTAAAGGAATTTGGCTTGGATAACAAACCCAAGGCTATCATCGAACGGACCCTAGCTAACACAACTTCCAGAATTAAGTTCAGAGGAAAAATTTCAGACGCTTTCAAAGTAAAGACAGGAGTTAAGCAGGGAGATGAGTTATCGTCCCTGCTGTTCAATTGCGTCCTTGAAAAAGACATCCGTGAGTGGTACAAATAAATTAACAACAATGGGCTCCAAACTGGTGTGAAACTGGGTTACAAGAACATGAAACTTTTCAATTGATTGCCTAGCTTTGGCAGATGATCTAGCAAATTTCACTGATTCTTTAGACATGGCTACAAAGCAATGTAATGACCTCAAGACACAGGCAGAAAAAATCAAGCCCAAAGATCTCTTTGGAGAAAACGCAATTCATAGCTAACATCAAGCCACCACCTAGAGAGCTAAAGTAAACTAAGGGGCAAACTAATGGACAGACAAGTTTAAATATCTTTGCGAGTGGATAGAACCAAACATTTCTGAAAAAGAAGCTTTCGCATTGTGAATAAAATGGAAATGGCTTATCAACTGACCAAAAGACGTTTACAACAATGCAAAACTCCGAAATCATTGCACCGTCATAAGACCAGAGGCTTTGTATGTAGCGGAATGCCTTGCTATGAACAAGAAAGACCTGATAGAAAAATTCGAAATGAAAGAAAGAAAGAAAGAAAGAAAGAAAGAAAGAAAGAAAGAAAGAAAGATAATAAGGAAAATTCTTAACCCAATTAATGAAAATGAATATAGACGTCGGCATAACTATGAGCTGTATACTAATGTCCAAAAGATCTCTGATGTCATGCGGAGAAGGAGAATTGCATTTTATGGCCACTTGCTAAGAATGAAACCCCCACGATTATCGAACCTAAACTAAAAGACCACCAGGGTTTTCAAGAAAGCTCAAAACTTGAAGACGGGAACGACGTACACGGAGGAAAGAAA